>NC_136069.1:41451800-42756600 GCF_964261635.1 Lissotriton helveticus
CCAGAGATTAGCCTAAGACTGCTTAAGCCACACTACCTAGAGGGTAAGCAGAGGTTGTCTTGAAGGTAACCCTCAGCCCTGACGAGGAAGAGAGAGGCCCTGCTTGTCGCCAGTGTTGCACTGCGCCAACCAGAGACTCCCCCTTCCTACATTGGACGCAGCGGTGAGGATTCGCGAATTTACATTTGCAGTGTTTTACCTTAGCTACTGACCATTGCATAGTGATTACAGTCCAGTAACTTAGCCACAGACTTTTGATTTTTTGATTTTGCTAAAGAAGAAGATCCCTAGTGTTGCAAACATGCCTGGCACAAACAGCATTGATGGAGGAGAGTCCATAGCCTCTAGTGCGCAGGGGCTAGAGTGGGATGCATCAAAGCTGGATGACTACACAAAGAAGCAGTTGAGTTATTTTTGCAGGAAACTCAAGGTTCCACACGCAGGATGCAGAAACAAACCTGAGTTCTACAAGGCCATGAGAGCCTGGATTGAATCTAGGAAGGCACCTGAGGATCAGAATGCACCTGTGGATCCTGTGGGTCTGGAAAAACCAGACAGCGTTCTTAGCTTTGGCAGAGGCCTGTCGCCAGAGGAGCTGGCAGACAGACAGGCAACCAGGGATCATGAGATCAAGATGGCAGAATTGAATTTGAAGGGCCAAATGGAGCTTGAAAGCAAAAAAATGGCTCTGGAAGAAAGAAAACTCCAGTTTGAGTATGATGTGAAAATGAGGGAGATGAGTCTAAAAGAGAAAGCCTTGGATCATCCTCCCTCTGGTGGCAGCACAACGCCGGTGCAGGTAGAGTCAAGAGTGCACATCCCCAAAGATGTAGTTAAAGAGTTCTTTAAGGGGGATGACATAGGACAGTGGTTTAGGGCATATGAGGTAGCCATGCTTTCCCACCGGGTCCCTGAGAAAGATTGGGGAGCGGGGTTATGGGGAAGGTTCCTTAGCGAAGGAAGGGACACCCTGCTAGATTTGCCCACTGAAGACCAGAGATCCTATCCCCATATGAAAGAAGCTTTAATGACCAGGTATGGGCTTACCCCTGAAATGTATAGGCAGAAGTTTAGGGGGTGTAATAAGCGGCCTGGGAATACGTATGTGGAGTTTGTGACTTTTTTTTGCAGAGCACTGGATGGTTGGGTGAAGGGTAACAAAGTGAATGATTTTCAAGGTCTCTTTGATTTAATTGCATGGGAGCACTTGTCTGATCAATGTTTTCCTGAGTTACGCCAGCACCTGATTGATAGCAAGTTGTCCAACCCGAGGAAACTTGCTGAGGAGGCGGACCGCTGGCTCAGCACCAGGGTCCACAAGGGTCCAGTGGGAGACTCCGCCAAGGGTGGGCAGGGTCCCCAGCAGAAGAGTGGGGGGGACAAGGGAAAACAGAAAGGGTTCCAAAAAGGCCCCCAAAGTAATCCCCAAGGGGACCAGCAGAAAGGTTCTCAGCCTCCCCCACCCCCTAAGCAGAATGGGGCCCCGACAGGTCGACCTGTTCCAAAGGGGCCCTTCAATTGTTACAAATGTGGTGACCCGGGGCACATAGCCAGTGACCCCAAGTGTCGCCTGTTTGGAAAACCAGCACCAACTGGTGCTCCGCCCCGACAAGTGACCAGTGTTCACTTAGGAGAAGAAGTGATGGTCCCGGGGGGTGGAGATCCTGTTCAGATGACCCTAGTCTCACTAGGAGACAGTGAGATGGTCCCTACAAGCTACCTGCCCTCTAACACTAAAAAATATGGGCAGGTGGTTACCATCAATGGTAAGAAAGCTGAGGCTCTTAGAGACACAGGAGCCAGTGTGACTGCAGTGAGGCATCACCTGGTGTCTCAGGAGCAGGTTGTACCCCATGCCTACTGTAGGGTTGTCAACGCTGACAATTCAGAGAGTCAGTGTCCGATGGCTCAAGTTCCCTTCGAGTGGGGGGGGGTCTCTGGTACTCTGCAGGTCTGTGTGAGGAAAGCCATGCCTGTTGACTGTTTGCTAGGGAATGAC
This sequence comes from Lissotriton helveticus, assembly GCF_964261635.1. Taxonomy (NCBI): domain Eukaryota; kingdom Metazoa; phylum Chordata; class Amphibia; order Caudata; family Salamandridae; genus Lissotriton; species Lissotriton helveticus. Next base: position 41,453,800 of record NC_136069.1, read on the forward strand.
TTGGAGGACTCCCCTTGGGAAAAGGTGGAGAAAACGACTCACCTGAAGATGGTGGGTCTACCTGACTGGGCGTGCGTGACCACCCGGTCAATGGCAGCCAGTAGGGGTGATCAAGAGGTCCTGGGGCCTGACGGAGAGGCCCAGGAACCGGCCTTAGGGAGAAGGCGCAGGGCGCGCGGGAAACCGGCCCCTGAAGTTCCCACGGTCCAGGAGGAAGCAGACCTTGAGGGGGATGCCCTGGAGCCTACTGGGGAACAGATTGCCGAACTGGGGGACCTGCCTGAGCTGACCCATTGGCAGCAAGAAGGAGGCCCCTCCAGGGAGGAATTCTGCAGGGAGCAGAAAGAATGCCCTTCTCTCGTGGGTATGCGGCAGCAGGCTGCAGACCAGGCCAATGGTGTTCAGGCCAAAACACATTATGTGTACTGGGAGAATGACCTCCTGTACTCAGAGCCTAAGGCTGCTGAACCTGGGTCAGCCCGTGTGCTGGTGGTACCCCAGAAGTTCAGAGCCTTCCTACTGGGACTGGCTCATGATGTGCCTTTAGCAGGACATTTGGGGATGGACAAGACCTATGACAGGCTTGTCACCCACTTCTACTGGCCCCAAATGCACAAGAGCTCAGATGCTCATTGTAGGACCTGTCCAACTTGCCAGGCAAGTGGGAAGAGCGGAGGGAAGAACAAGGCTCCCCTCCAACCCTTCCCTGTGGTCAGTACGCCATTCCAACGAGTGGGTATTGATATTGTTGGGCCTCTGGACCCCAAGACAGCCATGGGCAACAGGTTCATCCTGGTCTTGGTGGATCATGCCACCCGGTACCCTGAAGCCATCCCTCTGAGGACAGTGACGGCCCCCGTGGTGGGGCGTGCACTAATGGGAATTTTCTCCAGAGTGGGGTTCCCTCTAGAGGTGGTGAGCGACAGGGGGACCAACTTTATATCCAAGTATATGAAGTCCCTTTGGCAAGAGTGTGGTGTAACCTACAAGTTCACCACACCTTACCATCCCCAAGGAAATGGGTTGGTTGAAAGATTCAACCGAACCCTGAAGGGCATGATCATGGGCCTGGAAGGTCCAATGAGGCGTAAGTGGGACGTCCTCTTACCATGCCTGCTCTTTGCATACCGCGAGGTGCCACAGAAGTCTCTAGGGTTCAGCCCCTTTGAGCTGCTGTATGGCCACCCCGTGAGAGGACCACTGAGTTTGGTAAAGGAAGGCTGGGAGCAATCTCCCAGGAAACCTCCCCAGAATGTATATAGCTACATGCTGGCCTTCAGAAACCAAACCAGGCGCTTCAGACAACTTGCTGAGGCAAATCTGGAAGCAAGCCAGGAGGAGATGAAGCGGTGGTACGACCAGAATGCCACTCTGGTAGAGCTTCAGCCTGGACAGGAGGTGTATGTCTTGGCCCCAGTGGAACCCTGTGCACTTCAGGATAAGTGGACAGGCCCATTTGAGGTTGTGGAGCGCAAGAGCTCAGTGACATACTTGGTGGACATGAAGACGCCCAGGAATCCTTTAAGGGTCTTACATGTCAACCGCCTCAAGCCCCACTTGAAAAGGTCCGAAGTGGGCATGCTGTTGGCCACTGATGATGGAATGGAAGAGGAGTCTGAGCCTCTTCCTGACCTCTTAGTGGCCTGTGAGAAAGATGGGTCAGTGGATGGAGTTAACCTCTCACCCACCCTGACCCCTGAGCAACAGGAAGACTGCCGCCAGTTGCTGGGGCAGTTTCCAGACCTGTTCTCCCTGGTTCCTAGTGTCACAGATTGGTGCGTCCATGATGTGGACACAGGAGACAGCTTACCTGTGAAGCATAAGGCTTACAGGGTAACTGACAGGGTCCGGGCCTGCATCAAGGAGGAGGTCTCCAAGATGCTTGCTCTTAGGGTGGTTGAGTCTTCCAGCAGTCCTTGGTCCAGCCCCGTGGTCTTGGTCCCAAAGGCTGCTGCGCCGGGAGCCACACCTGAACTCCGGTTCTGTGTGGACTACAGAGGACTCAATTCAGTCACCAAGACTGACGCGCACCCTATCCCCAGAGCTGATGAGCTCATTGATCGGCTAGGGGCTGCCCGGTTCCTCAGCACGTTTGATTTAACGTCTGGGTACTGGCAGATCGCCTTGACCGATGGGGCAAAGGAGAGGTCAGCATTCTCCACACCAGATGGGCATTTCCAGTTCCGGGTTATGCCATTTGGGATGAAGAATGCCCCTGCCACCTTTCAGAGGTTGGTCAACCAGGTGTTGGTCGGGCTGGATGAGTTCAGTGCCGCCTACCTGGATGACATCGCAGTGTTCAGTGGCACCTGGCCAGAACACCTGCGGCACCTCTGGGAAGTGTTGATGGCGCTGCGCAAGGCAGGCCTCACAATCAAGGCAAGCAAGTGCCAGATTGGGCAGGGTTCAGTGGTGTACTTGGGACACCAAGTGGGGAGTGGCAAGGTGGCACCCTTGCAACCCAAAATTGAGACCATCCTGGCTTGGGAACCCCCCAAGACCCAGACTGCAGTGAGAGCCTTCCTGGGGCTCACTGGGTATTACAGGAGGTTTGTCAAGGGCTATGGCACTATTGTGACCCCCTTGACGGAACTGACTTCTAAGAAGCAGCCCAGGAATGTGATTTGGACTGACACCTGTCAGAAGGCTTTTGACACCCTGAAGACTGCCATGTGCACGGCGCCCGTGCTCCTGGCTCCTGATTTCTCCAAGGAATTCATAGTGCAAACAGACGCTTCAGAGCATGGTGTAGGGGCTGTTCTCTCACAGATGACTGAGGAGGGCTGGGACCAACCCGTAGCCTTCATCAGCAGGAGGTTACTTCCACGGGAAAGTAGGTGGAGTGCAATAGAGCGAGAAGCATTTGCTGTGGTCTGGGCGCTGAAGAAGCTAAGACCCTACTTGTTTGGGTCTCACTTCCGGGTTCAGACGGACCACAGGCCCCTCAGATGGTTGATGCAAATGAGGGGTGAGAACCCAAAACTGTTGAGGTGGTCCATCTCCCTACAGGGTATGGACTTCACGGTGGAACACCGCCCTGGCACAGATCACGCCAACGCTGATGGTCTGTCCAGATTTTTCCGCCTTAGTGATGAGGAACTCCCTGGGGAAGGGTAGTTCTCCCCACATTTCAGCTGGAGGGGACACGTGTTAGACCTGGCACCTTGGCGTGAGTTTCCCTTCCACTTTTTGCTGTTGTGCCTCCAATGTTTTGATGGTGTCTGCTACTCGGGGCACTGCGCCACGGCCAACCCGTGCCGCAGTGCAAGTGCTCCCTACTGTAAAGTGTACATATGATTGATGTCCATGATTGGTTCATTGGATTTACTGTTAGTCCCTAGTAAAGTGCACCAGGAGTGCCAGGGCTTGTGAATGCCAACACTGCTAGTGGGCCTGCAGCGCTGGTTGCGCCACCCACAGAAGCAGCCTTAAAATGTGTCTAGGGTCTGCCATTGCAGAACCTGCGTGCAGTCTGGTACTGTCACCCTGGCTGGGCAAGTGCACACACTTGCCAGCCCCTAAACCTTCCCTTAACCTTCATATTAGTCACCCCTATGGTAGGCCAGAGGGCAGGGTGCATTGTAAGTGTAAGGTAGAACATGCCCTGAGGTGTGTGGCATGTTCTAATAGTGAATTACTGCCAAAGTCGGTTTTCACTATTGTAAGGCTACCTGTTCCCTTCTAGGCCAGATGGGCTGCTGGAATTATTACACTCTATAATCCCAGCAGGCTCAGGGAACATGGTAGAAATTCGTGTTTAGTATGCCTGAACTCAGAATAATAAAATACTTCTTTTAGTAAAGTTTATTTTAATATCCTGTGGTTGCAAATGCTACTTTTAGAAAGTTAGCATTTGCTTGCCTAACCATTTCAGCCCGCCTCTGCTTGGATGTGGATCTGACTGTCTGGTGTGTGTGAGTGACAGGGCTGGGAGTTGACAGGTAGTGATTAGCAGGAGGACCCCTTAATGGGTGGTGGGAGTTTCCCCTGAATGATGCATCAGGCTGTGCCCCTGCCACCACAATGCTGGCTCCGCCCTCCTGGGGAGCGACTGATGACTCAGCCTGCACCTGGCCCAGGAAGGACCGAAGCTTGTAAACAAAGTGCTCAGGCCACTCCTGCCCTCTCAATACCGGCTCCGCCCCCCTGGGGAGCGGCTGATGTGCCTGCCCTCACACTGAATGCAGAAGTCATAAGTACCCACAACAAGTACTCAGAGACTGGAGCAGTTATGCAGAGGCCCCCCTGGCTTGCTAGAACAAAAGAAACTGGGTATAAAAGTAGGAGCCCTGCTCCTTGTAAATTAGATCCGGTTTGTGCTACAAGAGAAACTCTGCCCGAAGAGAAGGACCTGGAAGGACTACAAGGAGGAGTGCTGACTCTGGCCTGTGTCTGGTGCCTTGCTGCCAAAGGAGAGGAAGAGAAAAAGACTACAAGAGACTTTTGCTTTATTTTGAACTTTGTGCCAAACTCTGCTAAAAAGATCTCCAAGGGCTTGCTGCTGAACTTGCCCCCTGACCAGCGCTCCAGGAACAGTGAGCGCTACCCCCTGACAGAGGAACCACTACAAGACGCTGATTTCCTTTTGCGAGCCTCTCCAGGAAAAGCAGAGCGCGCTCTGACAATCGCGCTTTCTAGCACCACTCTGGGAGCTGCCCTCGCTCTAAACAAAGTGACTGCCGCCTGCCTGGCCCAGAAGCAACGTGACGACCAGCCCAGCTGATCCTAACACCGTGACTGGCCCCGAGCTGCAGCTCGCATCGTGAAGAGGAGGCCGTGCCCGGTGCCTGCTTGCCCCCCTTCGTGTCTTGTGCCCCTAAACGCGCCGCCACTGTCTGAGAAACAGCTGCTGCGTGGGGTGCCTGATCGTCGCCTGGATTGACAGAGGCTTGCGCTGAGGATCACTGCCCTCTGCGTGTGTCCCCCCTTCTGTGAGGAAACCCCGAGGCGTTTTCATCAGCCTGACCCGGCCCGCGCCGCAACGCCAACCCCCGAGCCAGAGCCGAGCCGCCGCTCGCTCTACCGTCGGAAGGAAGACACCGCGACGCGGATCGCCGCGCTGACAGACGCCCAGCTGCTTCAACGAAAAGGTACTGTTTCCTGCCCCGCGGTGCGAGTCCTTGCCATCCTCGCTCGCACCGCCCTCTGCCTCGCCCAGCCCTCGGAGCCGCGTGGAGAGCGCTCCCTGAGCCCCCGCTCTCTCCCCCGCCAGCCGCACACAGCCGTGCAGCTAGCAGAGAGAGGCGGACGCTGACTCCCCGGCCGCCGCTCCCGCCAGAAGCGTGAGAGTGGGCAGACCGGGCCCGCTTTTCCTACGCGGAGGAGCCCAGGGGCGCAGAGAGGCCCACGGACAGAGAAAGTACATTGAAGAGCCTGAACCCCTTTCCTGAATGAGAAAGAACTGTGACATTGATAAAAGAGTAACTGGAACCTGCTTTTAAAGAGTAACCAAGACTGTATTTACAAGCCTGCTTGAGATTTATATAAAGAGATATATTTTCACAAATACAGTTTGGTGTCATTGTGTGGTGGGTTGGTTGTGATGGTGTAATATTGCAAATGTTTAACCCTACATGCCCCAGAGATTAGCCTAAGACTGCTTAAGCCACACTACCTAGAGGGTAAGCAGAGGTTGTCTTGAAGGTAACCCTCAGCCCTGACGAGGAAGAGAGAGGCCCTGCTTGTCGCCAGTGTTGCACTGCGCCAACCAGAGACTCCCCCTTCCTACAATATCTTCAGCGAAAATGTGATTCATGATCTGTATAAAATCAAACCTAAAAAATACAAAGACAATCTAAATGAAACGGAGAGACAGGCTTTGAAAAACCTAATGAAGATGACCAAATAGTCTTGAAAATAGCGGACAAAGGCGGAAACGTAGTGATATGGGAAAGAACTGAATATGAGAGGGAAGCCCACAGACAACTAAACAACACGGAGTATTACACTAAACTCAAAGATAACCCCACAGAACTGTACAAAAGAGAATTGGACATACAACTAGGGAAATGGAAAGATATGAATTTGCTAAGTGATGACAAAGTGAAATACCTAAAAACACAACACCCAGTGATGGCACCTATATACTTTCTACCCAAAGTTCATAAACACCAAACCAAACCACCGGGGAGACCAATTGTCTCGGCAAAGGGTTCTCTGTATGAACCAATGGCAAACTATGTGGATTACTTCTTGATGCCTTTTGTTCTCAATTGACATCATATTTAAAGGATACAAGCGATCTTTTGAGGCATTTGACAGATTTACCGTGGCAGGATTCCTATCATCTAATCACGATGGATGTTGTGTCGTTGTACACAAATATCAAAAACAACATAGGAATCAAAGGCTGTGAGTACTTCCTTCAAAAACGAAACATCAGATACACAAGACACAACGAGATGGTACTAAAAATGATTGAACTTTGCCTCACACACAACGTTTTTCTCTTTGGTGAAGAAATATACAATCAAACAAGCGGAACCGCTATGGGTTTTTCCTCAAGTCCAAGTTACGCGTGCCTAGCGATGGGCTGGTGGGAGCAGCACCTCGCATGGCACGCGGACAATGACATATACACAGAGAAAACTATCGTCTGGTTACGATATATAGACGATTTGCTAATCATTTGGGACGGGGAAGAACAAGGCTTCAAGGACTATTTCTCCATTCTGAACACAACAGAAGCAGGTTTCAAATTCACCTATACGATGAGCCGTGAACGTGTAACCTTTCTGGACACAGAAATTTAAATCAATGAAGGAAAAATCCAGACCACCCTACATCGTAAAATAACCGCCACCAACTTGGTTTTACACGCAAATAACTTTCACCAGAATTCACTAATCCGTAGTATCCCCTACGGGGAATTTTTGAGAATTTGTTCGGAGGACAGTGAATGGTGTAAACATAGCTAAAAAACAGCAAAACATTTTGAACGCAGAGGTTACCAACGTACAGTAATTAAATAAGGCTTGGAAAAATCTGAAGAAAAAACAAGGGATGATATCCTAAAAGAAAAAACAACTACCCCGGAAACAGGAAAAATAAGATTCATAACAACCTATTCACAGGAATCAAGCGAAATAACGAAAATTCTTAGAAAGAACTGGACATTTTTAAGAATGGATTCAACTGTGGCAGAAATTGTGGGAAATCATCCCGAAGTGACGTACAAGCGAGGTTTCCAAGAAACCGACGAGGATGCTATAGTCATACCTCTAAATTTAAGGAAAGCCATCACTATAAAACTTATAACGGCCTATCAGCAAGAGGTGGTAGGATAGTTTTTGTGATAGAGGCACATGAATATCACCAGACAGAGGTATTCTTTTCATGGACAGTCTTCCCTGAAGCAAATCCAGTAACACAAAAAAGATGAATCACCAAGTGAATACATTCCTTTAGAGGATATTGAAATTCCACTAACATACCAAGAGCATACGCTCTGGTTTACAGGCGCCCTAAAACATATAAATCACATTACCAGGCTCGGTCCACTAGGTAGACCAGGAGCAACATGGCCGGTCTTAGCCAGCTATACGCATCCTGAAATTAATAAAATGACAAATGTGGCACTACTAGCTCAACTCAAAGACTACTAGCTCAACTCAAAGAGCTAATCAAAATCTATAGACAATTGGTTCAATACGTCATGCAGACTCTTACAGTCCAGCCTGCAATAATGATTCCACAACATCCCCCTCACCAGGGGAACACACAAAAAATTACACCACAGACTTTACATTCAGTCATTGGTAAATTGCCCGCAAAACGGGAACAAATTCCATTCTGGATAGCTCAAAAAATGACTCAGATCGAAGCAGTATTTCCTAATTCTACCCCTCATGAGAAACACAGAATTCTAACAATCTGTTTGCCAATGGGGATCGCACCACATCTGAAGGACTGCAACACTTGAGGTACAGTTTTTGCTGCAATCTACACTAAAACACATGGTGTTCCGTCTATGGCGGTAATACCAGACGTCCTGAAACAGATTCAAAATGAATACGGGGCAGAGCCTAATTTAAATTTAGGTATGAAACTACTGAAATATTTCAAACAGGTCTCAACAATAATATTAGCTAATATTAAAGGTGAAGCAGCATCCGTGGCGATCCGCCAGAAATAAAGGGAATTCGATATAACTGACCACCCACAAGAACTAGCCAGAATAATTGAAAAATCCTATGAAGAATTAGGCAGAGTCAGCTTGGGTGGGAAACCTGTTAAACCCCAACTGTCAGAAAGTCCTGCAAAGGTCTTAACTAAAAACACTCCTACTCCTACTAAAAAGTAGTGGGAAAATAGCAAACAAACTTCTAAAGAGAAGCGTTCTCATTCAAGAGTTAGGTCTCCTCAAAAGGAGCCCTCTTAAAGGAGGTATAACCTCAGGAATAGGGATAATTTGAGAAAACCTGATAGATATCAAGACACTGATACACGTTCCTCTCGTACCTTTCAGACTTCATCACAGAAATCCGAAAGAAGAGGGCGATCAGAACACAAGGAAGAACGCGTAAAGTCCAAATACGATCAACACGTTCAGAAAAACAAGAAACCTCAATTCACCAAAAAGAAGGTAGCAGGTCTAAAAATCAGAAATGCCGAGGATCTTGAGGACACAACTCAAGAATGCGGAATGGGCTCAGATAATGTTGGACAGCGCAGCAGAAGTCACCATAGCTCGCAAGAACTTGAAGGATCATCTGGAGACAGTGGACTTGAATGAGTTCATCCAAGTTGAAACTGCAGATACCAGAGTTAGTTCTCCACATAAGTAACACTCCGGATGGAGGGAGACATGCCAAGAAAAGTGAGAGCACTCTTTTGGGAGCGACTTTCTAAGGGTTATGACATTCTCCTCACTGAACAAGACTGGCCACCAGAATTTGTCAGGAGTGCCCACATGGCGAATACATCATTATGCCAGCCTTCTCCAACCATATTCCAATTCATTTGAAATATACTTATGCCAGGAAATGGGCAGTCGTCCAAGCTCCAGTATTTTACAAGAATCATGTAGGATGGGATGAGGATTCTCCTCACCATGAAATACAGTTAAAAATCAACCAACTGCACAAAGACAGTATCCAGTTAAGCAAGAAGCTAAAAAAAAACAGATCAGGGAGATATTAGATCAACTTGAATACCAGGGAGTGATCGAAACATGCACCTCGTCAATGAACAATCCTTTGTTTCCTGTGTCCAAACCGGACAACACATATCGTCTAGTTTTGGATTACAGACACTTAAACTCTTGTTGGAAAACTTTTGCAGTACAAAATGCACACAGTGCAGCATTAATGAATAACATTGTGCGTAAAAAATATAAAACCACTTTAGATATTTCTAACGTTTCTTCTGTCAAAACATTGCACCAGAAAGTAGGTATTTGACCGCTTTCTCAATCATGGGGACACACCTTCACTTCTGTCGTCTCCCTCAGGGATTCAAGTATAGTCCTGGGTTATTCTCAGCAAGGGTAACAGAGTTACTACAAACGTATGATGACGAAGCGTTGACATATGTAGATGACATCTATCTAACAGACGATGACTTGGATAGGCACTTGAACAGGATGAACATCATTATATTGGGCTTCCCTCTGAGGGGTACAAATTCAATTTTAAGAAATCAAGAATTGCCCACCTCAACGTCCTATTTCTAGGCTACGAACTCTCAAGTGAAGGGAAAAGCCTGGCAGGCAACTTTTTAGAAAAGTGTGCGCTGCTCCAACCTCCAAAAACGCAGAAAAACGTACAGTCGATTCTAGGCTTTCTGAATTTCGGAAGAACATACATTCTGAACTACGCAGAAAGGGTTAAACCTCTCTACGAATTAATTAAACCTGATTTTAAAACAGTTAATTGGACACAAAAACAAAATGAAATTTTGCGTTGATTACAAACAGACAGACATTGAATACGTTTCTGATCCTTATTTGAAAACACAAGCATTTCTACAATACGAACAAGAATGTTCTCTGCCTACTGAAATTCTGCCTCTAGAGCAGTATGAATGTATAATTTATACTGACGGATCAGCTCAACCCGCTACGGAGGGTAAACAAGCCTATAGTCCAGCGTGCAAGATCGTTAATGGTCCTTGGCGCAATGGCAAATTCCGACCAATGTTCACTAAAACTCAATCTCTAGGAGATTGTACAGCTCAGCGAGCTGAACTACAAGCATTAGAGATGGCGCTTGAGAATACGGACCGCGAATTCGCCACACCCATAGTGTGCGATTCGTATTATTGTGTTCAATCTTACAATGAATAGTTGCAAAACTGGATTCAAAACGGTTACAAAGATGCAAAAGGTGGCACGATCAAGCATAAGTTGCTTTGGGAACAAGTAGTTCAGTTACGACAAGAACTACAAAACACATGATACATACACTGAGTCTTCAACGTGATGGCGTTCACGTTGAAGGGCATTCATTGGCTGATAAAGGCGCAAAGGCAGCTGTGCAAACAGCTTCTGTAGCTGCAATCACTCGTTCAAAAACGAAATAATGCTAGCTGTCAATGCTTCAAGCAAAAACTGTGGAAAAACATTACCTAAAGGGTTTACACTCAAATACTCATATATAACTGATGCGAACAATGTTCCAATTGCTCGAATTCCTGGAGTGGGGGAAAGTGTAATTCCAAACATGGAACATAGATTAGGACTAATCTTAGCAGCACATGAAGGGCTCGCCTCTGCACAAGCAGGTGTTTCTGCCAGAGTATCATTATTAAAACAGAGATACTGGTGGCCGCGCATGAGGAAATAAACCGGGAACTATGTTTTGGAATGTCCAATATGCCAAAAGATTAAAGTATCTACTGTGAAACGTCCTGTGCAGGCGCCCCTGCTGATTTCAGATAAACCATTAGCTTGCGTTTATCTGGACCACTGCGGTCCCTTACAGAGGGATGGTAACTATAAATATATCATGGTCGCAGTGGATTCGTGTTCAAGGTTCATTTGGATGTGGCCTCAGCGCTTGGCCAACGCTCAAACTGTTATAAAAGATTTGCGAGTCTTTATCGGCACATACGCAGTCAGCACGCTACATTCTGACCAGGGTCTTGCGTTATGTTATGTTAAATTTTATTTATTCAGCGCACGTATGCCCGTGGGCTTCATGGCGCTATCGAAGTTTGTGAGAGCACAGCATAACGCTTAAGAGTACCTTTGCGCAAGGGTACAATTCACACCTATTTAGGAATAGGCCTGTCTAAAAAGCCATGTTTTAAAGGTTTGTCTGAAAATGAGAAGAGTGTCACACTGTCTTAAAGACAGTGGAAGGGCATTCCATAAGGAAGCGGCAAGATAATGAAAACCGCTGCCACCCTGACGTTTTTTCTTAAATGAGGGGACCATTAGTAGTTCTTGATGGGCTGAACGAAGAATACGTGAGGGGGTATATTTACATACCAGATTCCTTATGAATTTGGGACCCTTGCCCTGCAAAGCTTTAAAAATAATGCAGCCGGCTTTGAATGCAACTCTCTGGGCTCCCGGCAGCCAGTGAAGGTTTTCCAATCCTGGCCTAATGGATTGCCATTTAGGTTGTTTACTAATGAGCCTGGTTCTGGACATACTGTAATCTCTTAAGCCTGATATGCCAAGTATTCACCTATAGTAGTCATACGGCAGTCATTATCAAGATGTGTCCAAACACGGCATCAAACTGCTGGAGTGTGGAGTTATTTACACGTAAAACCCACCCAAAGGGGGGCGTGGCTAGCGGCCGAGCCTGGTGGCTGCATAACTGAGGAGCGCGAGATGCTAGGCGGCTCCATCGCATAAATCCGGACAATCATCCGACAAAATTACTCCCCTGACGGCGGATCCCGAGTGTAGGGACCGAGAGGCGCCGTCTGAAGTAACTCTGGGGCCGGTCCAACATCTGGAACCAGGCGGAGTCTGTCGCATCCGGTGAAGGCCTGTTGTGGCTGAGGCGGCACTGGGCTTGCGTCTGTGCCTGCCCGGGCGGAAGGGAGGCCTGACTGGGAGCGTGAACCGAAAGTAAGCGCAGAGGGAAACCTCCCGTTTAAAACAAAGATCCTGCGGTGAGGAAGAGCGGCGGGCGCGACCGGGAGCAGTTCCACATAAGAAGGGGACCGGCCGGCTGACTGGCGCAGTGCATATAAGGTGGAGCGAGGTGCGAGAGACACGGCCCGGCATGGGGGACAGCACCGCCGATAGGCCTTGCGAAGACACATGTAACGCCTGAGCCGAGACAGGGAAGCCAGATCTGGTGCCGATTTCGCGCACTCCTTTTCTCTCCCCCACCCTCCTGGGACGTTTATTGGCATTAGAACGACACAGTGCCACGGGAGACCCAGTGAGTGAGTAGGTCCCGTAAACAAGCATTGGTGAGGAAACATAGGCGTGACCAGCACTCGACACTAGTTAGACGAGATCTCATCCGACACCCAAGTCACGAGGCACCGGTCTCGACGGACAATCTCCTGCTCAGCTGTGAGGCGACCTGCGGGGGGGGGGCTCAGACGCCTGGGCAGCGGTGTGGCCTTCGGTGGACACGATTGAGGCTGTGAGGGAGGTTCAGAGTGAAGCGAGGCCAGGGATCCACATACTGTATGAAAGATTCACTAAACCAGCAGAAGCCGAGCAGCACGCGGGGCTCGACTGCGAACGGTGCGTCGGCGCTCCCGCGAAGGCCTGTACAGACAATTGACTGACCCAGAGGGCCAAGGATGTGGCGCCATGGTGCACTGTGACCCGTATTAATTGGCTAACTACAGCGGCGTCACCTGCACCATCTCCACACAGAGGGCTCCCTCTGCTGCGACGCGCACTGGTAAGGGTGCAAAGACATCCGGTGACAAGTAGGCAGCAGAAGCCATGGCGGGACGAGGGCCGCGAAATAACGCAATGCAGGCGAAACTGGATAAATTTGCCTACGACAAGAACAATGCGTCACATGCAGAAAACCGCACCTCAACAGGAAAAGGCCCGGAGGGTGATGGGACCAAAAAAGTGACATTAGAAGATATAATGAAGACGCTATCCAGTGTCCAAACGACGGTGGGCTCCATCTCCACAGATGTCAATTTGCTGAGAGCGGACTTTCACAAAATGACAGAACGAGTGGCGCAAGTAGAGGTAGTCACTAAATTCCTGGTAGAGGACACCTCGGAATTGCAACTGGCAATGGCACGTATGGAAGCTGTCAACAAACAGCTCCAAGAAAAGCTGGACGATCAGGAGGGGCGCTCGAGGCGCAACAACGTTCGTATTTTGGGTTTGCCGGAGTCGGAAGGCAAGTGAGCCATGGACCTCAATGTCGAAGACCTCATCAAGAACAAATTGCAACCCAAAGGTCTGTCACTTTTCTTCTCGGTAGAGAGGGTGCACAGGGTGCCCGGCAGAGTACCGAAGCTGGGTGCTGCACCACGACCGGTGCTGGCCAGACTATTCAATTTCCGGGACAGGGACGCCATACTTCAAGCAGCGCGAACTTCTCCCCCTATCAAGATTCTGAACTCAACGATTGCCTTTTTCCCGGACTACACAGCCAAAGTGGCCCGACACCGGAAGACCTTCACAGAGGTAAAGAAATCCCTGCGGGCAAAGGACTTGCCTTATTCAATGCTCTTTCCGGCGAGGCTGAGAGTGGTAGCTGACCACAAAACATGGTTTTTCGACACGCCTGAAGCAGCTCAGGACTGGTTGGATGGCTGGCGACAGGTGGGAAGGCCTCATCGCACTGACAGGCAACAATGGAACCAGCTAAATGAACTCCTAGATGGCTCACAAACGTCGGACAGAAATGATCCAGACCACTCATCAGACGTAGGGCTGGGCGGCGACGAACAGTAACCGATGTCCGGAGGGTCTGGCTACGGCAACTGCGACAGTATACAACTACCATATTGGATGGGCTGTCCTTGGACTCTGGGCAGGGAAAAGCTAAGGAGGGCAGATGGGGCAGTTGCCATCGCGGAAGTCCTTACCCCCGCAAGCAAGTACAATGGGTGGGAGCGGGACAAAGCACTCTGCTAAGTTGGGGAGGCGGGTGTTTTTTTGTCCGTGTAGCAGGGAGGCAGGGAGGTGGGGAGGGAGGGAAAGTTCAACTGTTATTGTTATTGTTCACATTTCACATGTCATGGCAAGACACGGCATGACACTCATACACACCACTAAACAACGCAGCAGAGGTATGGTACTTATGAGAGGGACAGGGCTATCCACACTCACACCACTTCATTATGACACAACGCTCACGATCGCACGCCCTTACTGACTCAATGCGGCGGACCACGATTTCCCCCCTAAAACTGTTGACATGGAATGTGCGAGGGCTGGGTGACAAAATCAAGAGGGGGCTAGTGTTGCAGGCACTCAAGCGGCAGGGCCCGGCACTGGTGCTCCTGCAAGAAACACATCTCACGGGTACGGCTTGTCGGGTGCTGGATCGCCGGGGCTACAAAATGGTGGCGCATCCTGCTAAGGACGGCCTCTCCGTTCATTCTCCTACAACACAAAATAGATGATCAAGGTCGCTTTGCGGCAATACATGGGCAGTGGGAGGGCCGACTCTTAAATATTGTGTCAGTTTACGTACCTCCAGCACTTCAAACAGTGGCCCTGACAGCACTGGGAGAGTTCCTGCTAGCCCTCCCAGTGGGTGCCGTCATCATAGGGGGAGACTTTAACTCAGTGGCAGACCCAATATTAGATAAATTCCCAGCGCGGGCGCATACATCTACTCCCACAGGCTTCCAGGGTTTTTTATCAGCATTAGGCCTAGCGGACGTTTGGAGACACAAACACCCCACTATGGCACAATACACCTACCATTCGACAGTACACAATAGCCTCTCCCGCATAGACTACTTCCTTATGTTGGGCAATGGGATGCAGGACGTAGACACCGTGGATATACTCCCAAGGGGCATATCAGACCATTCTCCAGTGGTGATGACCCTTTCTAGCCGGGAGAAAACAAGGAAGAGAATATACCCCATCTACCCGAATTTTCTGAAAGTCCCCAAAATTAAAAAAGATCTTAAGAAAGCGACCAAATTCTACTTCACTGAAAACAAAGCATCGGTGACCTCTCCCTCGGTTCTTTGGGAAGCATATAAAACAGTCCTTCGTGGGCAGGCAATGGCCTCCATTACAGGACACAAAAGAGCACAGCGACAGGAATTATCAGAGCTGGAATTGTCCCTACATAAGGCGAATGTAGCTCATATGTCAGACCCCACGGTAGACTCAGCACATGTATTACATTTACACCAGCAGCGGTACAGGGAACACGCCAGATTGCAGGTGCTTGACAATATTTCGGCCACGTCCCATAGGGTCTATGACGTGGGAGATAAAGCCGGAAAGATGTTAGCATGGTTAGAAAAAAAGGGAGGGAGCAGTAGAGGTATACAACAGCTACAAACTACTGAGGGACAACAACACACACACACACCCTGAAGAGATCGTGAACTTACTAGCAGATCACCTTGAGAAGGTATATACCCCTGAACGGGGAGTAACAGAAGGCGCAGCCCTGGAAACTCTTAAACACATAGTGACCAGGACGCTTCCACAAGAGGCATTCCAAGAGTTGGAAGCCGACCTCTCTGTTGAGGAGATACAACTAGCTGTACAGGCAATACAATCCGGGAAAGCCCTTGGCCCCAGCGGGATCCCCATAGTGTGGTTTAAACTCATGTCGGATACACTCAGCCCGCCACTGTTGGCTATGTACACGGAGAGTCTCTCACAGGCAGAGCTCCCGCGGGATAAACGGAGAGCTGCGATAGTGGCAATACTGAAACCTGGTAAGCCTCCGACAGACTGTGCGTCATACCGCCCTATCTCCCTTCTTAATGCAGAAGCGAAAATTCTCGCAATGCTGCTAGCCACTAGATTGATAACGCATCTCCCGCTCCTGATTCACTCTGACCAATCGGGCTTCATGCCACACAGAAATACCGCTCTCAATCTGAGACGGATACATGGGGTCCTAGCGAGAGCCCTGTTGCTGTTGGAACAAGCCGTAATCCTTTCACTGGACGCAAGAATGGCGTTCGACATGGTGGAATGGGGGCATCTATTTGCGGTGCTGACCCACATGGGCTTCGACCCTAAGTTTATAGCTTGGATACGCCTCCTATACGCCAATCCGGTGGCCCATGTTGTGACCAACGGTCACATCTCACGTACAATTCAACTGGCACGAGGGACCAGACAGGGATGTCCCCTCTCGCCACTACTGTTCGCCCTGGTGCTGGAACCGCTGGCGGCGCTGATTAGAAGCACAACCTTGTAGAAAGGCATTTGCTGGACAGAGGGGTGGGAAGACCGCGTGTCGTTATACGCCGACGATATGTTGGTGTACTTGACGGATCCAGACAAGAGTATACCAGCACTCCTGGCGATAATGCACGCTTACGGGACAACGTCAGGCTATACGATCAACTGGTCAAAATCAGTCCTTTATATACTGAGAGGGCCGGCGCCATTGTTGGAAAGGGACTGCCCGCTTCTACGAGCTACGGCCTCCTTTAAATATCTTGGTATATATATTACAGACAATCAAACTGAATTCTTTGACAAAAACCTAAAGCCGCCTCTAGATCGATTGCGGAATGATGTGAAGCATTGGGCGTCGTTGCCGCTGACACTCCTCGGTAAGGCAGCGCTCTACAAAATGATGGCCCTCCCAAGGATTCTCTATGCCCTTGAAAACTCACCATATCCAATTGCACCGCGACAATTTCACCAGGTGACGGCTCTGGTGTCCAACCTGCTGTGGAGCAATAAACCTGCTCGTATCGCCCATACCAAACAGGAGTTGGTATGAGGGGGGAATTGCGCTGACAAACTTGCAATTATACTATTGGGCGGCCCAACTCAAAACCATCAACCAATGGATTCATGCACCCCGAGACGACCCAGCCTACAGAGCTGATTGGGTCCAACTGGGTACAGAAGGTATGCTCTCAGCACTCTATAACAGAAGTCAAGTAGCGAAGTTGAAAGGGCCCACGAAACAAACGACCATGATCTGGCACGCAGCGCAGTCAAGGTTGGGCTGGAAGGGGACAATTACCAAGCTTACCCCGCTCTGGGACACCAAAGCACTGGGGTAATTAAGAAAGAGCAAGGGGTTTACACAATGGGATAACTGGGGAGAGGAGTTGGCCTAACGGCTAAGGCGCTCGACCTCGGACCTGGGGATCTGGGTTCGAGTCTCGGTAACAACGCCAAAACCTCCTTTGATTCTGGGCAAATCACTTAATCTCCCCGTGCCTAAAAATGAAAGTGTGTGTGTGTCCTCATGTAAAAATGTAACTTGTGCTATGTAAAGCGCTCTGATACCTGATTCGGTTCGGGTCTAGTTCGCGCTATATAAAACTCTACAAAAAAACCCCAAAAAAACATAGGAATATCCACGGTGGGAGACTTATGGGACAAGGGCACAGTAGTGTCATTCGCCCAGCTCCAACAGCACTACGATCTAAGCACGACCGAAACCTATAGGTATGCGCAGATTATACACGCACAACTGCAAGCAATACCAGCGGGCACTGAAGTCCCTGAATCCTCACCACTGGAGGATAGACTGCTCACTGACTTTATGCAACATAGTGCCACTTCCCTTACCTACAAAAAACTACTACATAACGTGGTAGACCCCACACTGAAACTGCGTGAAAGATGGGTGGATGAGGTGGGCGAAATGGATGACACAGAATGGAACGAAGCGCTGGCGTCCCCCAGAGAAGTGGGCATCTCAGCCAAGTTTCGACTGGTACAATTAAAAATCCTTCATCGTATATACTACACTCGAACCACACTACACAAACTTTAGCGAGCTCCGCATCCTTATTGTCTTCGGAAGTGCGGCATTGAAGGTACCCTGTTCCACATCCTCTGGGATTGTCCACACATTGCGACTTACTGGCGACAAGTAATGCGCACTATTTCGCAAACACTGAAGGCATCACTAACACCAGAACCATGCAAATGTCTCTTGAATGTATGGGATCCTAATGATTTGTCTAGATATGGTCTCATTTGGGCCACACTGGCACTCATGGTGGCAAAGCGAGATATAGCACAAAAATGGGGTGCTGCAGATCTACCAACACTGGCGCAATTGTGCAAGAACATGGACTTATTAATGTTTACTGAAAGAGCGGTGTATGTCAATAGGGCGTGCCCTCGTAGGTGGAACAAGGTTTGGGCTGGTTGGAATGAGTACAGGGGGGGGATTTGTAACCCGCTGCCGGAAGATGACGAAGATAGCTCAGATGAAGACGAGGGGGTGAATGGAACTGTGCCTAAGAAGCTGCTGGATAAGATAGAAGATGTACTGAGTTACCTCACGTGTCAATGTGCTTATATCGTCTGCAACTGCTTATTTGAATCATACTTGAACTCTTGTCGTACTGATTGTCAATGTAAATGTTTATTTTGCTGAAAATAATAAAAATTGTTTTAAAAAAAAAAAAAACACCCAAAGGGCATAATGCTAGTGAAATCTACCTGGCCTATAAAGAATTTCACTTTTCAAATCTACTTCCTAAATTAATTATATGTTTCAGCAAAAGCAGCATTAAAAGATTTCTATTTTGTTATAATAAAACTAGCACAAATTAAATGCTTTACAACAATGCTCAACTCAAATATTTTGTAATAGAAAGTGGTATTATTCTTGTTTGCACAAAACATACTAACACATAACAAATGCACTGTAATAGTTAATTTCAGGTCGCTTGGTAATCACTGAATAGAATCAAGATGAGGCCCATTTAAACAGACAGGCTGCTCTGAAAATTATTTCATTTACAACGCCTGTATCAACAGAGAGGGGCACTCCTTGACCGTCTGCGCACAGCAACCATTATCCTTATTCCCAATGTTGGGAAGCCTGCAGACAGGTGGGACTCCTACAGGCTGATATCGCTGCTTAATTCGGACACCAAATTACTGCCAAACCGATTGAGTGGGTTAATCTTGGATTTGAAACACCCACACCAGAATGAGTTTATGGCACATAGATGGATCACATTAAACATTGCCACAGCAGAAGGAATTAGGGCTCCGTTGGCAGTAGCCTCACTGAACACCAATAAGGCGTTCGATTCAGTGAAATGGCCCTTCTTATTCAGCATTATGAGCAAGATGGGATTTGGTCTCAGATTCTTGAAATGGGTCAGGTTGCTCTATACTAACCCGAGGGCGCAGCTCAAAGCCAATGGTGTCCTCTCTCCGGAATTCCCCATTAAAGAGCGGCATGAGGCAGGGCTGCCCTCTCTCAACGATGCTATTAGACCTAGCGATAGAGGCGCTGGTGGCATGGATTCAGGTTGATGCCCAAATCTGGGGCTGGAGATGGGAAAATACAAGGGAGCAAATGCTATCCCTCTATGCGGAAGATACTCTATCGTAACTCAGGGCTCCAAAAATACACTTTACAGCTCGCATTTGCGAGTCAGATTGATTAAGGACAAGCTATTTTTAGGTCCTACTCGCCCTTTGTGGGGAGTAGGAATATAAACTGACACTTGACCTCTGCCTCTGAACGCAGAGAAAATGTGACAAGATAGCAACATTTAAAGGCATCTTTATTGCTCACAAAGTAAATGAGCAATAAAATGCTTTTAAATCTTGTTAACTTGTCACATTTGCTCAGTTTTCAGGGTTGAGGTCAAGTTCATTTCAGTTAAGTCACAGAGATTTTGTAGTTTACTAGACCTGCAGGTCTAGTGCATTTTTTTATGATTTTTCGAGCCCTGTAACTAGCCCACAAGGACAAATCATATTTTTGGGGGATAAGTGAGATCTTTGATATTTATCAGCACTTCTACAGCTTTGGGAGAAACTGGGTGAATTCCAAAATATTACCGAGGGGTGGCTGGATGTGGAGCGGCACCAAACAATGCGGTTAAAGTTTGCCACCCATCGCTTTAAATACCGAGCTCTTTGGATCTCAAAAAACAGATGATACCCACAATGAGGATAACCTAATCACAATGGTTAATAGGCTAGACAAAGATGTGAACCACTGCAGGGCACTGCCGCTGTTGGGAAGGGCAGCGATCTTAAAAATGACAGTGCTGCCCCAATTCACCTTTATATGCCTTGCCCAACACTTTCTTCCTCGTGATAAAAAATACTCCTGAAATCCCTGCTCTGGGTAGACGGCAAGCCACAAATAGCACTCCAAACACTTCAGCGGTCCACCTGTGATGAGGGTATAGCACTACCTAACATATGTAAATACTACGAAGTGGAACAGATCAGTGTTGTCAACAAATGGGCGCACGTACCGTTGGAAGATCCTGCCTTCCGACTGAAATGTCTGGTTGGGTATGAGGGGCAATCTGCACGCCATGTCCGGTAGAGAGCTCTTGGCCGACGCCCTTTGATGAGATTGGTAACCACGTGGCACAAATTACTAAGGGAAATTAAATGGGAGAGGAAATTGACTCCAAAGATCCCGCTGTGGCTGGGCACAAGACTGGTTCCTGCGACAACATTGTCAGGCTTTAAAAAATGGGATATTCGCCTCCCAACCTGGGAAGACAAGTGGGATGCAAATGGTATTGTACCTTTTGGACATCTAGGGACCGAATATGAGATGGCGCCCACACAGGTATTTAAATAGCTCCAACTGCACAATGCACTGAAAGCACAGATATCACCAGGGGAGAAAAATAAAGAGGAATCACTGCTGGAGAGGAGGTTGCTGAATGGTCACATGACCACAAAGGCAACCTCCCTCAGATATGACACTTTACGGACTAATATGCAGCAGGAGCTTGACCAATTGAGGTCCCGTTGACAAACTAAAGTAAGGGAACCAGCGTGCAGGAGCAATACATGCACGATTTCAGCAGATTACGCTGGCAATGCTACAGAGAATCTACTATACTGAGTCATTCCTACACAAAATAGGCAAGGCCAGTGACATGTGTCAGTGCACCTGCATCCAGGAGGGTACATTCATAAATACCATATGGGCTTGGCCCAAGATACGCCCTTTCTGGGAGTTAGTTATTAAGAGGCAAGAAAGCGCCTCTTGCGCGCCTATTGACAAACAGGCTAGGCTTCCTGGGGGTATGGCAGAACTCAGACGTCTCCTCTTACAAAACAACTGCTGGTTACCTTGGGCTTCCAGCTGGCAAAATGGAAGATTGCATGGCTGTAGGGGAACCCAACTAATTTGTGGCGGCAGAACTGGGAAATGGAAGCGAACATATGTGTGTCAAGGAAAAGCTGGTATACAAGGGAAGAGGTTGCCCGAGGAAATTTGAGAACATTTGGGGCAGTTGAGAAGGATACCGGATTACATGGGTGACTAGCTGGGTCTGGAGTAAAGACATGGTGCTGGACTCTTTCAACCACTAGACTCATTGCAGTACAGATTCTCCATTCTAAACTGAGTGGAACTAACATTAACCACTGGGTTGTGGGATTTGGGACCGTGAAAACATCTGTGCAATTTTTTATATGTTCGACTGTTATGTTTGTTATAAAAATGCAAATAAAATGCATTAAAAAAAACAATGGCTGTATCAGTCAGCACAAGTAAATTTAGTGGCCAATGATGGCTTTGGTACTTAAGTGGGGATTGTGAGCAACTTTTCTCAGGATGTTCAGGTTACCTGTGTTGTGCATGCAAGAACTGGCCAGCAATACTAAATTGTTAGAAACGGTGGTCCCTGCTCATCCCCTTTTTTGCATGGCATGAGCAGTCAGGCTTATCTCAGAGGCAATATGTAAATCATTTGTACATACACCCACAGTAACACAGTGTAAACACTACAGAAGGACACCACAACAGTTTATGAAAAGAACCAATATTTATCTGAATAAAATAAGACCA
The DNA here is from genome assembly GCF_964261635.1 of Lissotriton helveticus. Lineage (NCBI taxonomy): Eukaryota > Metazoa > Chordata > Amphibia > Caudata > Salamandridae > Lissotriton > Lissotriton helveticus. Next base: position 41,475,663 of record NC_136069.1, read on the forward strand.
AAATGACAAAAATCCAAAACACTCAAGCAAAGATATCACTTTTAAAAGGTTCAAAATAGTTTAGTCCATAGGAAGCTATGGATGCGTCACTTATCAGAAAGTACCTGGGAAGCGTCAAAATCAAAGACAAAAAAAGCCGCAGGTGAGATGAGGTGCCGGAAAAGCAAAGCGATGCATTGATTCCTTATTCCCAAGGGAGGTGTTGCATTGATTCCTTACTGCCAGGGGAGGTGATGTGCCGCTCTCCGGACACAAGGCCTTGGTTCCTTACTGCTGGGCCATGTCGATTAAGAACTTGGCACATAGGGACAATGAGTCAAAAATCCGGGTGCGCTGGGTCGATGTGGCGGAGACAGAATGGGTGCTGATTTCCAAGTCACGACGCAGGTGATGCGTTGATTTCTTCAACCATACAGCAGGGCCTGCGTCAGAGTCGGAGCAGGTGCCACAAACGTCAGTGACTCAGTGCTCTGGACTTGGACTGCTGTGATTCTTCAGCCGCATGGTAGGCGTTGTGTCGATTCTTATGCCGCACTGTGGCGGTCTGTTGGTTCTTGAACCACACGGCTCTTAAGCACTGCCTCCGCAGGGAGTGTAATTGATCGGCGCTGTTCACGCTGTCTTTTTAATGGAGATAATTTAAAAAATACTTAAACACGTGGCCAATTACAAGAACTTCATACTCAACCATCCGCTTCCTGTATGCATGCCTTTGACCTTAATCTTCCATCAAGGTCTTGTAACTACTGCGATCGGTTAGCGCAGCCTGGATTGAGTCGCTCCTCTGAACACTCGTTGTGGGGGGGGGGAGACTCGTTTTGGGGGGAGAATCACCGCTACCTGCTCACTGCTGCCCACAGGACATTTGAGAATCCTTGATGTTTCCCCCCCGTCGCCGCTGAACTACAGGATAGCGGCCGCTGTGGGGTGAGGAAACTACATCCCCCAGACTCCTCTGCTGCTACTTCCGCGCCCGGAGGAGATAGAAAAAGGAGGACAGCCCTGGTGGAGTGGGCGCTCCTCTGAACACTCGTTGTGGGGGGGAGAAGACTCGTTTTGGGGGGAGAATCACCCCTACCTGCTCACTGCTGCCCACAGGACATTTGGGAATCCTTAATGTTTCCCCCCCACCACCGCTGAACTACAGGATAGCGGCCGCCGTGGGGTGGAGAAACTACATCCCCCAGACTCCTCTGCTGCTACTTCCGCGCCCGGAGGAGATAGAAAAAGGAGGGCAGCCCTCGCGTCGCGGGCTAAGCCCAGGCAAAGGGCGGGCCCTCTGTGGCCCTCAGATGACGGGACGGGCCACGCCCCTATGCCTTTCAAGAGGAGGTAAAAGCAACCGACTGACTTTTTGTACCGGACTGTAGTACTTGCTTAATAAACTTCAATAATGTTATCAAACCCAAACCATACTATGACCCGCAATGGGGTTGCCACTAAAATAGCTCTTCGGTCGGATTCTTGCCCCAAGATGCAAGACAAAGCCAGATCAGTTGACTGGGGGTGAGTGTTTGATTTGCTCAAACGCTCCGTCCATCATCCCCTTTTGTATTGCTTTGTTCGCCCTAAGTGTGGCAGGGTATGCTCAGACGTGAGTCCCTTGCTCACTTGGCCACTGGATTCAAGATAGCCTGGCTGATGAGGATTATGAATCCGAAACCGGTCCCAGCATGCTTGTTTCCGGTCCATGGAAGACATGGCTTGGCAGTTCGGGCTGGACTGTTCCCATGAGGCACAGGGTCAGACTGATTTGCATATAGCCATGTCTGAAATTGGGTGGCTGAGTGGGCTAAAGAATGGTGATGGACTAAACCCAGATCAGTTGACTGGGGGTGAGTGTTTGATTTGCTCAAACGCTCCGTCCATCATCCCCTTTTGTATCGCCAAGATGCAAGACAAGCACACAAATAGTACATTTTTACCTACGTGTAGAGACATTGATAAAAATAATTCTGATCTGCTTATAGACACCCCAACTAGTAATCAATCCTCTCCACAAATAACCAGTACAGCGTGTAGCCTCTCACTGTTGGATGAATTAAATGCTCTGTGTAAGACCAGATATGCCCCAGCACGATCACCCTCCCCGTCAAATAACATTATCCGGTTAGCTCCTAATGATAGTGTGCTGGAACCCTTTTCCATTTTCACAAAAGCCAATACCCAAAGTATAGCACCCATTCGGGCCACATCTGCCAAAAGGAAGCATGATGGGGATAAATATAATGGGAGCCAACCTAAATTACAAAAATTACAAAATGGGTCCCCAAGTTCAACTTTGCCCCCTACCAATTACCCCCCAACTCTAGAGGCGGCTAAAAAGTCAGACGATCTAGCACCCTCTTCCCAGATGGCTTTAGTGTCTATGATCGAACATTTGATCAAATCTACTATATACCCCCTGATTGACAAAATCAACACGTTGGGGGATAGACTAACAAGGATTGAGGAAACAATCAAATCTAATTTGTTACCTCCTACCCATGCTACCATATTTAATCATCCCTTGTCAACTGCACCTCCTAATGCGCCTAAACTAATCGCACAAAATAAAGTTGCCCAAACCCAAGTACTTGTTCCCACTTCTTTGCCCCCAAATGTTCCTAAAGCCCCTCTTAAATCCACTACAGCGCACAATATTGTTCCCAGAGTAGAGCGCAACAGGGTTCCTCGAATTCATCTACCTCCAGGGGCCGCTCCATTCGTGTGCGTCCTCTCGGGAGTCCCGCAACTCAAACAGGGAAAATCAGAGAGACAACATGACTTGTTAAATAAGGTCAAGTTTTGGCTATCAAAAAATCGACCCCTGCCACATGATCTTGACGGCAGGATTATGAGCGTGAGGAGAGTGGGCTGGCTAGGTCCCCTCCCAAAAGTCATCATTGGTGACTAGGTACTAATAAGATTTAGGAGTAGACATATTGTTCCATACCTCCAAACTTGGTCACGCAAAGAAGGTGATGGCCCCATATCTACCTGGGATCTACACGATTTCTACCCAAACACCTCATATATCTCTGCTCCCAGACCAATGGCTGAGGACAACACCAGGCTGAGTAGAGGAGTTTGCTTACCGTATTATTGTAGTATCCCCGCGATTAACAGATTAGACTTACTGCATAATAGTCTCAAGTACTGCAACCCCAACCAACTTTCCTTCTGATGTAATGGAAGATCTGTTAACACGAATCCTGTAAAGTATGTTATTACCAAGATAGTTATATTCATAGGGTGAGCAAATGTTTTTAACTTTTAATTCGTAGATAATTTGTGCCTTTATATGTATGTTCTTTTTAATCATGATTGTATTTTTAACTGTACGCTTTTATGATTTTAAACAAAAATCGAATAAAGCAAACTGAACTGAACTGAGTCATTCCCAGGATCTCGCATATTGCATTGCCGCTCATTTGCTGCCCACAAGCTAGACATATTCGCTCTTCTATCTGAGGCTAGTCCGGACGCAATGTTTCTCATGGAGACTTAGCTGTCAGAGGACTCTGGGCCCTAAGTCACTCAATGGAAATGTTGGCGGTGGAATCGCTATTGTCCATGGGGAGTCACTTAATTGCTCTTCATCTTTGTCCACCATCTCTAATTGTAAGAGCTTAGCTTTTTCTCTAACCTTAGGTTCTACCTTCACTTTTGCCGAATCCTCATATATAGACACCTATACCAAATTCCTTCAAACTCTCCCGGTGGTAGTTGCTGGGTTAGCTGTGGATAGGCCTAATTTCTCTTTACCCAGAGATTTTAATCTCCGTATGGATGACCTGCAAGGTAGTGCCTCTAAAATGATATTGCATGATATGGTCTCCTTACAGCTGTTTCATTAAATGTAGGGATCATCTAATAATAAAGGTCATACTATTGACCTGGTGTTTCGCAATCCTTAGAATCTTCAGGACCACACCCCTCTTCCTCTATCTTGGTAAGACCAATTTCTTATCCTCCCCCCGCCCTTTATCCTCCTCATGTCCTCCCCGCCCGCCCCATCCCCCCTGGCTAAACGGCTGGACCGTCCTTTGGCCAAACTTAATTTGGAGAATTGGCTGGAGGCCTTGGAAACCTCTAAACCCGATCCCTTGGATAACAATCTAGCAACTCACAAGTTTAATGAGTGGCTGGTCAACTCATTGGATGAGGTCTTCCCATGAGTTGGCATAAAGACGTCCAACGATCTCACAAGTCCCCCTGGTTCATGGCTCAGCTAATGTCTCGAAGAAAGAATGCAGGCGTCTAGAAAGAAGATGGATGAAGACCTATGATGTGATCAGTAAAGCTGAATATAGGAACTCCCTCAGGCCTCATCATGCAGAGATTAAATGTTTGCAAACCGCCTACTACTCCACAAAAATAACTAACTCTTCCAATGCCTCATGGGAGATCTATATTATTTTCAAAAACATCAAAGAACCCTTAGCAGTCAGCCCTACTTTGGTCGCATCGATTGAGCTCTGTGATGAATTGGCGTCTTTCTCCCAGAAAGAAATCATGGACGATTACTCTGTGTTTCTGGACATTTCTGATCCGATGGACCTTTGCTCCCGTTATTTTTCTACAGGATGCTCAAGAACGCTCCCTTTCGGGTTTTCTCGACCTCACCATGTGTTTGGTAAAGGAGCTCCTAAAAACTGTTAATTCCAGTTCACCTTTGGATCCTGACGTGTCCCCACATCCTCCGTCAAGGGTTGGATGGTGTTGTCCCTGTACTGACAGAACTATTAAATCTTTCTCTGCCTTGTGGACTGGTCCCTCTCCAGTGGAAGCATCCGATTGTCAGATCACTCCTACCTTGACCCAGCCAATTGTAATAATTACAGGCCTATCTCCCTGTTAACTGTAGTCGCAAAGCTACTAGAAAAACATGTTAATAAAAATCTTTCCACCTTCTTCGAACATAAGGAACTCCTTCATTACATCCCGATGGGCTTCCGCCCTCCACACAGCACAGAATCAGTGCTGTTGGCGGTGGTCGAGAAACTCAGGCAGCTCCTGGATCAAGGAGGATCCGCAGCCATCGTCCTGCTAGACTTCAGTGCTGCGTTCGATACCATCGACCATCCCACTCTCTTGCAGAGGATTCGTGAACAGAGCATTCGATTGGCTTTCCTACTTCTTGGAGAATGGTACCATTCAGGTTCAGGATCAGTCCTGCCTTTCAACCAGTCTCCCATCCTGCTCTGGAGATTATCAGGACTCCTCCCTGAGCCCCACTCCGTTCAATCTCTATCTACATCTCCTTGCTGACATTGTGCACTTCTATGGGTTGACGTTGGCTCTTATGCCAACGACACCCATTTGGTTGTGTCAATCTCCCCTGACTCTAGTTCAGGCCATCTATGTCTGACTCCTTGTCTTCAGGAAGTAGCCAGCTGGATGGCTGGTTGTAAATAAAACTTAAGGAAGACTACACAGAAGTAATGTAGCTGGGTAACAACCTCAGCAACTTTGCTCTGAGCCCCCACCCCCCCACACTGTCTGAGCACTCACAAAACTCAATAAAGAACCTTGGGATTTGACTTGACTCTGGTCTTACCGTGGACCATCAAGCCAAAAAACTTGCTGCACACTGCTACGGCATCCTGAGACTGCGGTGGAAGGTCTTTAACCTACTGCCTTCCACCACCAGAAGAGCGACCATTTAGGCCATTGTGCTTTCCTGACTCGACTACGGGAATGCTCGGTCTTTGGGCTCACCCCTCTATGTCACCAGGAGACTGCAGAATGCTGCTGCACGCCTCCTGACAATCATTTCGAAACACCAATCGGCCACCAAGGCTCTGAGAGATCTACACTGGCTTCCAGTGGAACACCAAGAGACTCTCCACAGTATTCACAGGGCAATTCATAGAAAGGGTCCTTCCTTGTTGAGATCATTAGCCTCTCTTGATCTCCCTGGGAGCCCTCAGATCTTCATCAGCACACCTACAGAAGATCCACTTCCTTTCTGGCCCCCAGACTTTGGAACATTACCACTGAAACTGGCCTTAAAGACCTGGCTTTTCTGCAACTGATCTTCAATCAATCAAGGGTTTGTAAAGCGCTGCTACTCACCAATGAGGGTGTCAAGGCACTGAGGGGTGTGTGTGGGGGGTTGCTAATTCATATGGGAGTGAAGTTTCAGTCAAACAGCCAGGTCTTGAGGTCCTTCCTGAACTGGGTCAACTATGCAGATTACCTAAGGTAGAGGGGTAGGATGAGTCAGGTCTTGGCGGCGAGATAGGCAAAGGATCTTCCTCCGGTTCTGTGGCTAGGGTGAGTTGGGTGGAGCGAAGTTGTCTGGCGGGTGTGTGGAAAGCGAGGCAGTGGTTGAGATAGTCTGATCCTGCGTAGTTGAGGGCCTTATCGACGTGAGTGAGCAGCTTGAAGGCAATTCTCTTATTGATAGGGAGCCAGTGGAGTTGTTGGAGATGATGTGTCATGTGACTGGGGAGGTATGTTGAGGACCAATCTGGCTGCGGTATTTTGGACTTTCTGTAGCTCCGTGAGCTGTTTCTGGGTGATGCCGTCATACAGTGCCTTGCAGTAGTCAAGCCCGTTGGTGATGAGTGTGTGGGTGACCATCTTTCTGGATTCTGTGGGGAGCCATCTAAATGTCTTTCAAAGCTGGCTAAGTGTGTGTAAATAGGACAAAGATACTGCATTGATTTGGCTGTTCATTGAGAGCGAGGAGTCCAGTATGATGCCAAGGTTGCGTGCGTAGTCCGTAGGGGTGGGAGAGGTTCCTAGTGCGGCGGGCCACAAGGAGTCATCCCAGGCTGAGGGGGTGGGTCCCAGAATGAGTACTTCAGTCTTGTCTGAGTTGAGCTTGAGGCAGCTGTCTTGCATCCAGGTAGCAACTGCCTTCATTCCGTTGTGAAAGTTGATTTTGGCAGCTGTGGATTCGTTGGTGAAGGAGATGATCAGCAGGGTGTCCTTGGCGTAGAAGACGATGTTGAGTCTGTGGCTTTTGATGATTGCTGTGAGGGGAGCCATGTAGATGTTGAAGAGGGTGGGGCTCGCAGAGGAGCCCTGGGGAACTTTGCAGCTGATCTCTGTAGGTTCTGAGAGGAACAGGGGTAATCGGACTTTGTGTTCGGCCGGTCAGGAAGGAGTAGATCCAGTCCAGTGCCTTGTCGTGGATGCCGGCATTGTAGAGCCTTGCGATTAGGGTGGAGTGGGAGAGTGTGTCGAAGGCGTTCAAGAGGTCCAGTTGGATGAGGGCGGCAGCGAATGCCGTTGGTGGCAGCGAGGAGTGCGGTCTTGGTGCTGTGGTTTCTTCGGAAGCTGGATTGGAAGGTGTCCAGGACTTGGGTCTCTTCAATTGACAATTTCAATAGGAAAATAGGACAACTTAAGAGCAATACATTTGGAATATTAACAGAAATTAAAATAAAACAAAAACCCGAGAACCCACCCCCATCGCACTCACACCTACCCCAGAGCAGCACCACAAGAGAACAGTCTTGTCTACCCAGACATGATACACCAGTATCCAAGGGGTGATGTAGCATGTCGACTAGAATGGGCGGGAAGCCAAGTCAGGGGACCAGACTACTGAAACAGCTTCCAGCTCTAGGCCACGGTAGTCCGCCCATCGCCTCCAGATTTTATAATGTTTAAGCAGGCACACCCTGGCCATGAAGATGGGGATCTCCAGACCCATACAGAAATCCATGCCATTTTTCCACACAGATACCGAGGGCGGCCTCGAACCTTCCAGGCTCTGGCGATATCCCTTTTGGTCAAAGTGAACCCTAATAACATAAAATGGTGTTTGTATATGTTGCCTCCTATATCGTCCATAACATGCAGCAGGACCAGCTTCAGGGAGCTGGGGAGGTCCCAAACCAGTCCCTCGGAGAGGCAGGACAGAACCACCCGCCAAAATTGTGCTAATGCGGAGCAGTGCAAGACAGTATGTAGCAAAGTACCCTCTTCATGTTGGCATAGAAGACACACACTTGCGAGGACACCACTCCCGTCCTCCAGAGCTGACCCTAGTGAAATAGCTCCGGTGGAGATACTTTAAACTGGATAAGGCGAAGGCTTATGGCAATTGCTGACCCCCGCGGGGAGGCCAAGGCCTCCACCCAGTCCTCCAACTCCAGCGGGCCCCTTGTCTCCCTCCCAGGCCTCCCTAAGGCGCTGCAGTATGGGGGAGCTGTGTGTGACCAGGGACTGATAAATCTTGGAGATCTTGTGGTCATGGAGATCCCCCATAAATACCTTAGCCTTTATGGGACTAAACTCAGCTAGGGACCCTAACCCCTCGATGTATGGAGTAATGGCATGTGGTAACTGTAAATAACGAAAGAATTGGGTTTTAGGCATTTGAAAGTCATTCTGTAAATCCTGAAAATACTTCAGCCCCGAAAACCAGACAATGCAGCTAGTTGCGGCAGTCGCCCATTATACCAAAGAGGAGTCTCCCGGGTCAACTTATTCCACCACCCAGTCCTCCGCAACACCTGTCGCCATATTTGGAAGATAAGTTTTGTGGCAGGTGGCAAGGAGTTGCGTAGCGGTGCGGAGTAGAGTATAGTGTGTAAGGTGTGATCTCCCATGCATCGCCTTTCGACCGCGTAAGCTGGGTCAGACCTGTCCCCATATCACCACTCATTGAGAACTAGCAGATGTGAGGCCATATAATAGGACAGGATATCAGAGGTTGCCAGTCCCCCACAGTATGTGGGCTGGAAGCAAGTCCGCAGGGCCACCCTCGCACTTACACCAACCCATAGAAACTGTCCCATGACTGTATTAACCTGTCTGAACCATCCGGGAGGAATCAGATAGGGATGGTTTTGCAGCTAATAAAGGTGGCGGGGAAGCGATACCATCTTAAAGATGGCCAATCGGCCATATATTGACAAGGGCATATGGAACCAGATTTTAAGATCCTCGCGCACACGATCCCATACAGGGGCTAAATTCCTTTCCCAAGAGGTGACTGGCGAATCCGATAAAATCCCAGATACTTCAACCCCCCCAGAGGCCACCTGAACGGAGGAGGCCTAGGAACTGGGGCCCGCCACTCCCCCAGGGACCCAAAGAGTAGATTTACGAGGTTTCACGTATAAACCAGAGGTCTCCCCGAAGATCTGCATAATGCACAGTAAACATGGTCCTGTCTTATCTATGTTTGTAAGAAAAAAAAGAGTACATTATCAGCGTACAGGGCAATACGATCCGATCGACCCGTCGCCCACCCAAGATCAGTCACTTGGGCGTCAGTCCGCACCCAGGACGCTAAGGGTTCCATTGCTAATGCAAATAGGTAGTGGGACAGTGGGCAATAGAGAACTTGGAGGAGACCGAGCCCACCACCCGTACGGACGCAGTCAGGTCTGTATAGAGTAGGGTCAGGTAGGACAAGAAGCGTGGTCCAAAATGTAATCTACGGAGAAGTGCGAATAGGTATACCCAACTAAGTGAGTCAAAAGCCCTATCCATGTCCGCAAGTAATATTGCGGCCCGCTCCCCCAGCCCCTGGACAGTCGCCACTGCAACATGTGCGCGCCGAATATTGTGGCGGGTCGCCAGCTGGGGTATAAACCCGGCCTGGTCAGGATGAACCAATGAAGTAATATGGGAACGGAGGCGATTGGTCAGCGCCTTAGCCAGAACCGTGGCCTCTACATTAAGAAGAGATATAGGGCGGTACGAAGTGTGCTGATCTGGAGGTCTACCAGTCTTGTGGAACACAACAATCTCCGTGTGTCTCCAATCACGAGGCAGACGACCCTGCTCCATGGCCTCCTCTACCACTCTACAAAAGTGGGGCCCCAGCTGCAGAAAATATTGTTTAAAAAATTCACATGGGAGGCCATTTGGTCCCGGGGCCTTTCCAGGTTGCATCGCGCCCATTTCCTCTTCCATGAGCGGGAGATCCAGCTCCTCACTAACTGCGTCAGAAAGGGCATTCGGTGGCAGGTCATCGAGAAAGCAACCAACTACAGCTGCAGGAAGGCATTCCCTGGGGGCATAAAGGTCTGCATAGTACATGGCAAAGCTTTCACCAATAGTGGAGGTGACTGTGCGAGAGGACCGATCCAGGCCCAAAATGTCCGGCAGGGCCTGGGAGTAGAACGACCTCTGGCATAACCTATTCAGTAACTTGCTGGACTTATCTCCCCACTGGTAAATCCTACTGCAGGTCGCCAGTCACGCCTGCTGGGCTTCGTCTAGAAGAAGATGGGCATATTCCTGCTGCGTCAACAGGAGTTGATTCAGAAAAGGGGGTGGTGATGAACAGAGTGCCTGAATTAAGCAGACCACTCTTACCCAGTCCAAAGATCAGGGCTTGATCCATCACCGTTTTTTAGCTCACTGCACCATCCCAGCTCAGAACTTGGCTATATGCAAATTAGTCTGTTCCTGTCCCAGTGCATGATGGGAACAGGGCAAACCAAACTACCAAGCCAATTCTTATACTGGGAAGGAAACAAGCTACCAGGGACCGGTTTCTGGCATTTCAGCCTCATCGGCCCGGCTTGCTTGAATCCTGATGGTGCAATGAGCAAGGGACTCACATCTGAGTATACCCTTCCACGCAGGAGTTGGCGGCGAGACTGCTGATCCGCACTATCTCTACAACTCAAATTGCTTCACCTCCGCCTGTATGATAGACTCCCTATGCAATCTACGAGCTGCTGCGCAAAAAGAAAGGTCTACCCACCGGCGCTTGGGCTTCATTGCCTTCCAAAGGCAGTCAGCCCTCTCTACCGTCCCTACGTTAGATGACCAAATATTGGTCAATGGCACCTTCCATATGATCTCTATAATCTTCTCTCTGAAGGTTCCATGCTGAGAGACGCCACCGAAACGGCTGCTGTGCCCAGCCCACACGTAACGTGAGAGTGATCGGCTAGTGGTCCGAGAGTCCACGCGGAACAATATCGGCAGGAATCACTCTGTTATCTATTGCCCAGGGGACAAAGATATAATCAAGGTGGGAGAAGGAGTCTTGGACGGCCGACAGGTATGTATAGCCCTGCGCCGTCCCATGTAGGCATCGCCAAGGGTCCACCCAATCCAGACCCGCCACCAGTGAATATAACTTGGTATGCCGACCTGCCTCCAATGGGCCCCCAGGTCGCCAACGATCCCTGACCAGGTCTTGCACGTCATTCCAATCCCCCCACAACAGCCAGTCTATCAGGCATATTTGTCCACAGGGTCATGAGTTTTTTCCACCATGCCCCAAGAAAGGGGCGGGGGGGCATATACACATCCCAGTCAGTTGGATTCAGTCCCTATCGTCCCCTGAAGAAATAAATATCTACCCTGCGTGTCCCTCCATGTCTTCATGTGTGTGTATGGAACCCGCCTATGGATCAGGATAGCAACTCCCCGGGACCCACTCACAAATCCAGAGTGAAGTACATGAATGCAACCAAAGAGTTAAAAGCATAGCGCCTTAGTGTCCATAAGATGCGTTTCTTGCAGCATGAGGACGTCTGTATGCGTTCGCTTTGCCTGTTTGAGTATAGCGCCTCGCTTGATTTGGTCTAGCACCCCACAATGACATTCCAATTCATTATTTGAAGGGTCCCCGAGGGATCCAGATTATCACCAGAAGACCCCGCCATATGAAGGTTCGAAGAACAAATGTGGTCTAGACAAGATTATGTGGTCTGGATAAAGTAACTCTGAAGCAATGTAGGTAAGTGCGAACAAACAACAAAACCCCCTTCCCCCTCAAACATCCACCCCCCCACCCTATACCTTAAAAACGATGAAGTATCTGTTGCGGCGAGCGTGAGTGGCAGACACCAACAGGAAGTCACTCCCCCGCCCGCAATGGATCCCCAACTTACGGCCCATCGTCAGCTGGCCTTTTCCCTGTCAACTGATGTGTTGCAGGGAGATCGGCCCTCAATTGTGCTTCCCCGGTCTAGGCAAACATATACAAAAAAACTATTGGAATAAAGCGCTCCCCAAGATTAGTCTGATGAGGTAGGCAGTCGCTGGGCTGATGCAGCTCGGGATGAGGTGCCACACGACTGAGACCTTCATCTGGACCTGGAGCGTCTGTTCCCCTTCCCTCTCTGCATAGGTTGTTTCCGCACCATCTCGCTTGACGAGGGATCAGAGTCCCTTCGGGGCGGTATGTGTGGGCAACGACGCACTGTCTCATCGGTCCATTGGAAGACCTCTTCCGGCGAGTCGAAAAAATGGGTGCGGGATCGATAGACCACCCATCTGGCTGGGTAGAGTTGGGCATAGGGAAGTTTGAGCTCCCGGAGACGGGCCTTCACCGCCATAAAAGACTGCCGTGGTTGCTGGACCAGTTTAGTATAGTTGGGGAAAATTAGGATTTGTGCATTGTCAAACAGCAGTGGTTCCTTGGCCCTAGCCTGTTTCAGGATAACGACCCGGTCATGGTAATTGAGTAGTTTTGCGATAACAGGTCTTGGGCGTGCACCGGGGGTGGTTTCTGGATCAGTGCCCCGTGGGCGCGCTCCACCATGAAACAAGTAGACAGTGACCCCCTGAGGGAGCCAACTCTCAAGCCACTAGGTGAGGAACCACTCTATGCCACCCTCCTCGCACCCCTCCAGGAATCCAACGAAGCGAAGGCCCTCTCTTCAGCGTCTTCTACCCGGGATGCCAGCCCCCGTTGGATCGACTCCAAGGAGGCTACTCGCTTCTGCAGGGTATCAACCACGTCTTCCACCCCAGAGACCCTCGACTCGGTCTCCGTAACACGTGCCACCACGTTGCGTAAATCTTGGTGTAGCAACATGACGTTGAATCCTACCGCCCCAATCTTGGCATCCAGGGCATCTCTCGACTAGGTGATGGTGGCCATGAGGGCGGCATTGTCAGGCACATCACTAGGCGTCCCCCCTGACGCCACTGCAGAGGCCCCAAAGCCCGTGAACTTGTCTCTTGTACTTTGCTTGGATGATCCCCACACTCGGCCGGTCCCTCGTCATGGCAAGTTCGACACGTCCCCGTGACAAAAAGTGTTGTGCCCGCCCCTTGCACAGCGTAGTCTGGATATTGCGGGACTCCAAAATGCCACTAGGCGATAGCTCTACTGTTACATGGATTCAACCCAATGCAAGAGGCTGGTGTCCATCAGGGGGGTTCTCTCCAGTCGGTCTGGCCGCCGATCTCGGGGTTGGCAATAGGACGAGGAGAAGGGGACCTCAGGAACCCCACACAACCAAGGGCCACATATAATAAGGACACCACTCACCGGGGACCTTATGGCGAGCTCGCTCGGCCTGGCCGACCGCCGAGCCAGCCGCTCCACAGAGGAGGAAGGAGGTATGTGTGTTGTTCAGTCCCTCACCGGGGACCCCAAGACAGCACAGAAGGCGCCCGACCCAAACTCCACAGGCAGGGTTCCAAATATGAACCCACAATGCAGCTGGCCCCCAACACAGGACCATGGGTGGCGGAGGGGAGATAGGCCTGAGAGGCCCCGCCCCAGGCGGACCACAGATTCTTGCCCGTATATTGGCCGCAGCTCCCTCAAGTAGGTGGCAGACGGCACCTCCCCCACGGCTCGACACAGCCGCTGATCATTGGCACACAGTTCCCATGGGGAGGGGGTCAGCCGGAGGGCACACTCCTGTCACTATGGAAAGCCACCCAGGGGGGCCACCACTCCTGCGATCTTCCTCCGGGCCCACGCGGCCCGATAGACCGCCGGTGTAAGCCCATCTCGCCACAGGGGGAAGGGAGCGCACAGCAGGACCTCAGACCCGGGCGAGCTGCTATCACTGGCTCTTAATCAATCCCAGTGCGGCGATGTTCAAAAACCTGTCAAAATTCTTCTAGGATCCAGTTCAAATGTCTTATCTGAATAAAGGGCCATTGCATAATTATTTTATGGTGGCTAATTGGATGTTCAACTTCAGTCCAATCTTTTCAGGAGTCTAGACTTAGATACTTAGTCTAATAAAGGTTGACACCCAATCTGTACATCCAACAAGAGAGTAACCTCAACGGCAGCGGGAAATACCATAATGCTTTAACAGTTGTTCTGTCCAAATTAATCCGGGAGACTTAAAGTACCTCTAACAGCAACGTGCAAAACTAACAAAGTACTATTCTTTTAAATCTTGAAGGGGGAGGCCACTTTTTTAACTGGCCTATATCATTGATCTATTTCCAAACTAGTTGTTTCATTAGCCATATGAAGGCTGAGAACATTACCTCCTTTTTCTTAAAAATGTCATCTGAAGCGTGCAGGGGATTGCAGCAAAAAGGAAATTGCACACATGTAAAACCGACTTCTGAATGAAATCAACACTGTCCATTATCGATAAGGGTAGGTTGGTCCATCTTGTGAATAGCACCTTAATTTGACTAATTTGAAGGGAGTAATTCAGTTCATATAGATCATTATTGTTCTCCGTAACATATATTCCAAAATAACGCTTACGCCTGGAATTAACAAGAAAATGGAATTCTTTAAGTAAAATGTCAACTGCACAGTTACATAATAATGGGAAACTACGTTGAATTCCAGATGCACGCAGCCTGCTGAACATTCCGAGCGCAGCATCCATGTAGAGACAAATGACCCCCAGCTGACAATCCACTGCCTAAGTTTCTGCCTGATGAACATTCTGAGCACAGCATCCACATAGAGACAAATGACCCCCAGATGACAATCCACCGCCTAAGTAGCTGCCTGATGAACAGTCCAAGCACAGCATCCACCTAGAGACAAATGACCTCCAGCTGAAAATCCACTGCCTAACTTTCTGCCTGATGAACATTCTGAGCAAAGCATCCAAATAGAGACAAATGACCCTCAGCTCACAATCCACCGCCTAAGTATCTGCCTGATGATCATACCGAGCACAGCATTCAAATAGAACAGGGGTTCCCAAACTGTGCACCGTGGCTGCCTAGCCAAAGGAGCCGCACACCAATCACTTTAATGCATTTAATGTTGAAGGGGTTGTTGGCTTCAGTTAAACTAATTTGACATAAATGCATAATGTAGATGATTTTTGAGTGTCACGCCTAAAGCTGTAAATGTAGTGCTTAATTGATGACATGTCGAGGAAGATGACCTCCATATTTCACTGGAATCCCACATTCCAACACTCCCAAAGTAAGCAGAAGACGCCTGATTTATTTTGTTAGATTGGTTAGTTATTAGTTTTTTTTTCCAAATGCATTTTACACCAATGCAAGTTATCAGCAAAGTACAGTTGTCCTTTCTATTAAACACACTAAGTATTATTAAGAATTGACATTTGCATTTTGAATCATTGGTACGTCCATTACACATTTCTTTCATTACACACACATTTCCAGACAGGCCTGCTCTCTCCTTGAACATAGGGGAGTAAAACACCATATACGGCATAATGCCAACATTTGAAAGCAAGAAAGGGGGACCATAAAAAATCTGAGGAATTTATTTTACTTGCATTGATTTAGAGACAGTTTTAGGGAAGAGCAGCTAAAATAAAGCTGTATGGGGTTTAAAAAACCATGCGTCACCCTGCTGAGACAAGTGTGTTGGCACGTATGACATGGGTGGAAATGGAAGTGCATGCAAATATTCTTCTTGCTCAGCAATACATTAGCGATGGGGCCTACATGCATAGTGGTGCTATCTAGCACTATAAGTGGGATAAAACAGTTGAAGAGGGTATCTAAAAAAGGCATGGGCAAAGAAGTGTAACTAGGAATATTTGATTAAAGGCGTTGCCTTAGAAACACCCTGCATATATGATTATAATACCTTCATCAGCTTCATCCCAATTATTGTCAGGGAGAAAAATGGAAGTACTCCCAAGGCCAGGCTTACATCGCCCCCACCCTCCAAAAATAGTAACAGTGGGGAGCCACTGGCAATGGCCAGTGGGTCATGGGAGCCGTGGGTCAAAAAAGTTTGGGAACACCTGACATAGAGACAAATGACCCCCAGCTGACCATCCACCGCCTACGTATCTGCCTGATGAATATTCCGAGCACAGTATCCACAGAGACAAATGACCCCATCTGACAATCCACTGCCTACGTATCTGCTTGTTGAACATTCCGAACACAGCATCCACATAGAGAGAATTGACCCTCAACTCAGAATCTACTACCTAAGTATCTGCCTGATGAACATTCCAAGGACAGCATTCAGAGACAAATGACCCCCAGCTGACAATCCACTGCTTAAGTATCTGCCTGTTAAACATTCCGAACATAGCATCCACATAGAGACAAAGGACCCCCATTTGACAATCCACTGCTTAAGTATCTGCCTGATGATCATACCGAGCTCAGCATCCACATAGAGACAAATAACCCCCATCTGACAATCTACTGCCTAAGTAGCTGCCTGATGAACTTTCAGAGCACGGCATCCATATAGAGACGAAGGACCCTCAGCTCACAATCCACTGCCTAAGTATCTGCCTGATGATCATACCGAGCACAACATCCGCATAGAGACAAATGACCCCCAGACGACAATCCACTGCCTAAGTAGCTGACTGATGAACTTTCAGAGCACGGCATCCATATAGAGACGAAGGACCCTCAGCTCACAATCCACTGCCTAAGTAGCTACCTGATTCCTTGCAGACTTGGAATTGCCAAAGTGAAAGCTGGCTGATGGTGTGTACGTGTTGTTTAGGAGACCAGAACTGGTGGCATGAAATGACTGTCGCATATAAAAGATGCATAGGTGCACCTCAGGTTAGGCTTTTAACATTGGGCCTCTTGTTGATTTAAGTGTGGGTTCAATATGATTTTTGGGTTTCATTATGCCTGGCTAACAGCATGGATAGTGAAGGAGAGCATCATATGTTTTGAGTATGGGGAACTTAAAGAGGAACGTATGGCAATTTAGAAAATAAATTGCTTTTGTGTACCCCAGAGGGCTTCTGAGCTGTGGAGTCATTTGTTGGAAATTAACTCTTGGCCTGCCCTTGCAGTAAGAAAAATACATGTGTGTCCAGGCAATGTAAACCATTTGTAGTGTGCTCAGGGTCTGAAATATGTAGGCATTAGTCTCTGTGTTAATGAAAATGTCTATATATTGGTTTCATGGTTTTTGCGTGTCAAGAGTAAAACAAACCCAAAACTAGCCTCCAGTTTGAGGGTTAAACATGAGCTAGTTTTTCAACATGAGGTTTTAATTACGTCTTGCTAGTACGCTTGAGAGTGAACTATAGTGTTGTATGTTTGGTTACAGAGAGCTAACAGACCAATGTATGATTTAGCAGTTTTGGACATTACGAAAAAAAAGCAATCATCAACCCCAACGTGGATGGGAGTACTTACCTAAGAGGAGGAGTCTCACCAATGCCGAAAGTAGACAAAGACTTGCATAGGAAGAAGAGAGGAAAATGTAGAACCAGCATAACGACTGACAAACAGGGAAAGAAGGAAAAATTAGAAGACAGAAAAAACAAACAATACAGAGGAATGAGATGGAGAGGAAAAACCAACAAAAGACTATGAAAGGTTCTCTCATGCTGGCAATCTTTGACCCCCAGACCTGGGAAGCGGAGGACCACCAACGAGGAGTCGACTCACAAGAGGATACCCTGCTGCACAGTGAACACGATGAAGAGCTATGGCACATATGTCAGCCAGGAGGAATCTAAACTGAGGAGCTCTGTTAGAGGGAGGAGCACCAACAAGGAGTCGACTCACGGAGGTGGATAAACTGCTGCACAGGGAACACGATGAAGAGCTCCAGCACATATGTCAGCCAGGATGAATCGAAACTGAGGAGCTCTGTTAGAGGGAGGAGCACCACGAAGCAAAGACGCAGACCTAGAAATACAGGTAAATGACAGAGATGGGAGCCTGCACTTCACCTGGAAACACAGTGGTTCCAATGAGGACTGTGGCTGACCAGGTGTGTGACAGAGGTAGTTAGGGGAAAGAACAGGTAGGAAGAGTACAGGCATAGAGGATAGTGTGAAGTCCAAGGAGGACAACCAAGGTCAAAACCATGACAATCGTGCATATGATCCTAAAATCTCATTAGCTTCTTGTCTTCTAGAAGCAAGTCTTTGTGGCCAAACTAAGTGCCTTACTCTTGTGATGGGTAAGAAAGTGTGAAAGGCTAAGATACATAGAAAAAGGGAGAAAAAAGGAGAAATAAACAGAAAGAAATTCAAGCAGACCAAAGAAAGCAGAACAGGCTGGAAAATATATAGTTGGGAAGAACAGCAATGGATCCATCGGCTCTCCAATAATTGAGATTTTTATTTATTTGACCTGTGTTAAAAGGACACTTACCTTTACCTTTAATCTGAGGACATTGGAGGTGGAGCCTCAGCTGCTCTCTGGAGCGAAGAATGAGTCTGCAGGGCCAAATCGTAAGGAAAGTAGAAGAAAGAATCCTATGAGATCTTTGAATTTGAGCCTGTAGGATAAATGGAGAACAATAAAACATTTAATTACTTAGAAAGCCTTGTAAATGACCCAGGTTACTGTATTAAAACAAACAAAACAGAGACCGAGAAATGAATATGCAGAGTTCCTCAGCCTCACCCTTTTCAACATGTACATGACACTACTCGCCAACATCATCCTCATCATTTCCTACTCCAATCACACACAAGTCATCTTCTCCCTGACGGACAAAATAACCACCATCAGAACCAACTTCACAAACTGCATGACCTTGAAAGCAGACTGGATGCGAATCAACTGCCTGCAGCTCAACTCTGACAAGACAGAAGTAGACCTCCCCAATGGACTCTATCTGGTGGCCATCAAAGATAGGACCAAACCCCGCACCCACAGACCACGCAAGTAATCTAGGATCACCCTATTCAGCATGGCGGCTCAAGTCAAAGCAATGTGCACCTAATGCTTCCACTGCCTACTCATGTTGCGACAAAATCTTCAAATGGATATCTCAGAACACATGGAGCAGTATTACAATAAATGCCCCGGGTGCACAACGGGCGTTTGCGCCCGCTTTGCACGCCTCTGGGGCACTTTGGTATTATAGAAGGGGGTGTAGATGCTTGTGTGTCCCCTCCTACGATACCGATAGCGCTGGCGCACTTAAAGCGCCAGCGCTACCTTCAGAGGGTGTTTACTCATTTGTATAGGTGCTTGCCTTATGCAAATGAGAGAATTCCTTTGACTGCGCCCGTGCCGTATTACACAGGCGGTCCTGTGAACCCACAGACATCCCCGTGCAGGCGGGTGCTGTCACTGACTGCACCCACTTGCAAGGGGAGCTCTAGTCCCTTGTAAAAGTGCACGGGGGTGCCGCCTACACTGTGAAAACACGGAGCAGCTGCTCCGTATTTACACATGAGTGCACTGCCCCCAGGGCAGTGCGCGGTCGCGGCTGCCCCCAGGGCAGCGCATACAACATAATAGGGCGCATTGTGAGTGTTTGCGTCTGACGCATCTTTTAAAAGGTGCGCCGGGCGCAAACAATCAAAATGCATAACACAGCCCCCACTCGGATCGTCGCTCAAGCGCTCATCCCCCATAGGCTGGACAACTGCAACACCAGAATCACCAAACAACTTCTACAAAGACTCCAGACCCTCCAAAATACAGCTGCGAGACTCCTATTTGAGCTCCCATGTTGCACGCACATCACACCACACTTAACCTTAGGAAGCTTCACTGGCTCCCCATTCCCAAGCGCAGTCAATTTAGACTTCTCATGCACACAAAGCCCTACACAACATCGTACCGAAATACCAGAACACCAACAACACTTTCAACAACCACCCAGACACCTACGTTCTGCCTCACTCTCACACTTCTCGGCATTAGCAAAAGCAAAACTGGAGGTCGCTCATTCTCCTACATTGCACCCAAGACATGGAACAACCTCCCTCGTCACATCAGAGCCTCCTCTTTCCTTCTTGAGCTGCAAACCTGGCTCTTTGTATAAGAAGAACTTTGGGGACACAAACCTACACACGTGCCCAAGCACCTGGATTCCTTCTCGTGTGACAACCCACATTCCACACCCTCTTTATGGCGAAAAATCCTCTGTTCCATGCACTGTCTGTGTGTTTCAGCAGTGTTTGTGTGTGTGAATGTGTTTAGGAGTGTCTGTGCTTGAGTGTGTGTGTGTCTTTCTGTCTTTGAATCTGGCTTATTCTATCTGTTTCTGCATCTATCTCAGACCCCTGGGGCTGTAAAGAGAAGAGCACGCTAGGCTTTGGACTCGAGGCAAGTATTAGTGTTTAACTTTTTGATGAATGAGTGTTTGTGGCCTACATCTAGTCAAGATAATGTTTATTTAGACTATTGGTCTTCAAACAACACAAAACAATAACTTTTTATACAACTCTAATATAAATAATGTAATCAATCGTTATAAAAACATCTAAAAAATGTCTGCCAGAATCAAGCTAAGATCCTACCCCCTTCACATTATTCCTTATTTCCATCATAGCTTGCCACTGTTCAGCCCGGGGGGGGGGGGGGGGGGGAGGTGGAGGGGGGCATGGCTTGGGGGGGATGATGGGTCCTCAGCCCTGTGGGAGGGGTTCATGCCTTGATGGGGGGGTGAAGGGTCCTCAGCCCGAGGGGGGGGGGCATGCCTTGAAGGGGGGGGGGGTGAAGGGTCCTCAGCCCGAGGGGGGGGTCATGCCTTGAAGGGGAGGGGGGTGCAGAGTTCCGGTTGTCCTCAGCGGGGGGGGGGTGGTGGTCTGTAGACTCTACCTGCGCAGACCCCTGCTCAGAGCCCTCTCCCCCTCGGCCTGGGACGGTGAAGATGACAATCCGAGGCCGGGGGTGACGTCCGGGGTCAGAGGGTGAGGGTGAAGGTCACCGCACAGACCGAGGATCCTTCCACCCCTACAGCTGCTGGAGCCGAGGAAGAGGCCGGAAGTGACGGCATTCACTGCTGGTGCTGTCTCTGCCTTCGAAGACCGGAAAAGGAAATCACGAGCCACAGAGCTGAGAGTAACTGAAAGAGAGAACGGACTCAGCAGCAGCACAGACTGCAGTGACTGCATTCACTGCTGGTGCTGTCTCTGCCCCCGCTGACCGGAAGAGGAAATCACGGGCCACAGAGCTGAGAGTAACTGAAAGAGAGAACGGACTAAACTCAGTGCACTGATGCCTGAAGGTGTGGGTTTTATTTTACTGGTTAGGATTGAGATGGGGTGAAGATCACCTCAAATTTATATTTCAAATAGCAGCCACGTTTTTGATCGATGTTTGTTTGTTTGTTTATATATATATATTGTAATGATTTTCAATTAACCAAGCAATAAAAGGATAGACTAATTAGCAGGAGACTAGGAGAGCCAAAGGGAGCCTTGTCTGGCTAGGAAGGCGGTTTGGTAATTTTTAAAATCAGCCAAGTTGACCCCGCCTAGATGAACAGGCAAGCGCAGTGTAGCATTGAAGTCATGAGATGTTTTAAGTAATAATAAAGTATTTATTATGATAAAAGCAAGCAGGTACGATCTGCCCAACCGGACGGCAAGATGTTCATTAAGGATCTGCCAACCGCTCTAGCTTCGCGTTCCATATTCTATGAACGCGAAGCACAGAGCGTGCAACAGAACACAGGAAGCATGCATTAAAGAAATATACACAACATAACACATCCCCTTTGGAATACAAAGAAAAAATGTACAATAGGAGAATAGTATCAATCAATCAATCATAACATTTATATAGCGCACTACTCACCCGGGGGGTCTCAAGGCGCTGGGGGGAGGGGGTCCGCTACTGGTCGAACAGCCAGGTCTTGAGCTGCTTCCTGAAGGCGAGGTGGTCTTGGGTCAGGCGGAGGTGGGTCGGGAGGGAGTTCCAGGTCTTGGCGGCCAGGTAGGAGAAGGACCTTCCTCCTGTGGTGGTTCTTCGGATGCGGGGGACGGCGGCGAGGGCGTGGCTGGTCGATCGGAGCTGGCGCGTGGGAGCGTAGAAGTTGAGGCGGCTGCTGAGGTATCCTGGGCCTTGGTTGTGTAGGGCTTTGTGTGCGTGGGTGAGGAGACGGAAGGTGATTCTCTTGTTGACCGGGAGCCAGTGCAGGTCTCTCAGGTGTCCGGAGATGTGGCTGCGGCGGGGGATGTCCAGGATGAGTCGTGCTGAGGTGTTCTGGATCTGCTGGAGTCTCTTCTGGAGTTTGGCGGTGGTTCCGGCGTAGAGGGAGTTGCCGTAGTCCAGCCGGCTGGTGACGAGGGCCTGGGTAACCGTCTTCCTGGTCTCGGTGGGGATCCATCGGAAGATCTTACGTAGCATGCGTAGGATGTTGAAGCACGACGAGGAGACGGCGTTGACTTGTCTGGTCATGGAGAGGGATGAGTCCAGGATGAAGCCCAGGTTGCGTGCATGGTCTGTGGGTTTGGGTGCGCTGCCCAGGGCGGGGGGCCACCAGGAGTCATCCCAGGCGGAGGGTGCGGATCCCAGGATGAGGACTTCCGTCTTGTCCGAGTTCAGTTTCAGGCGACTGTTCCTCATCCACTTGGCAACGTCTGTCATCCCTTCGTGTAGGTTGGCTCTGGCGGTGACGGGGTCTTTGGTGAGGGAGATGATCAGCTGGGTGTCGTCGGCGTAGGAGATGATGCTGATGTTGTGCTGGCGTGCGATGGCTGCGAGGGGGCTCATGTAGACGTTGAAGAGTGTAGGGCTGAGCGAGGAGCCTTGAGGAACGCCGCAGATGACTTCGGTGGCCTCTGATCTGAACGGGGGGAGGCGGACTCTCTGTGTCCTTCCGGCGAGGAAGGAGGTGATCCACTCCAGTGCCTTCTCCTGGATTCCGACGTTGCTGAGGCGCTGTACTAGGGTACGGTGGCAGACAGTGTCGAAGGCCGCGGAGAGGTCCAGGAGGATGAGGGCCGCTGTTTCTCCGTTGTCGAGCAGGGCTCGGATGTCATCGGTGGCTGCGATCAGGGCGGTCTCGGTACTGTGGTTGGCCCGGAAGCCAGACTGCGAGAGGTCGAGGGAGCCGTTCGTCTCGAGGAAGGCGGCCAGTTGCTTGTTGACGGTCTTCTCAATGACTTTTGCCGGGAATGGGAGCAGTGAGATGGGGCGGTAGTTCTTGAGGTCGGTGGGGTCGGCTGATGGCTTCTTAAGAAGGGCACTGAGTTCGGCGTGCTTCCAGCTCTCCGGGAAGGTGGCGGTGTCAAAGGAGGTGTTGATGATGTCCCGCAGGTGGGGTGCGATGACAGAGTCGGCCTTGTTGAAGACGTGGTGAGGGCAGGGGTCTGTTGGAGATCCGGAGTGAATGGAGTTCATCGAGTTGACGGTGTCTTCGGTGCTGATCGGGGTCCAGGCACGAAGGGTGGTGGTGGGGGGAGGTGGTTCGATCGTGGCGTGCGTTGGTTGAGTGCTGAAGCTGTTGTGTATGTCCGCGATCTTGTTGTGGAAGTAGGAAGCGAGGGAGTTGCAGAGGTCTTGCGAAGGGGTGATGTCGTTGCTTCCGGCGTTGGGGTTGGAGAGCTCTTTCACGATGTTGAAGAGTTCCTTGCTGTTGTGTGCGTTGTTGTCCAGTCTTTCCTTGAATGCTGTTTTCTTGGTGGCGCGAATCAGTTGGTGGTGTTTTCGGGTGGCGAGCTTGAGGGCAGTCATGTTGTCCGGTGTTTGGTCTCTGCGCCAGGTTTTCTCGAGTGCTCTGCAGTTCTTTTTGGAGCTCTTGAGTTCGTCGTTGAACCATGGTGCTTTCTGGCTGCCGGGTCTGCTTGGCAGGGTCTTCAGAGGGGCGAGGTTGTCTGCGCAGTCGCTGATCCATTTCGTGAGGTTGGTGGCCGCTTGGCTGGGGTTCGTTGTGATGGTGGGAGGGTTCTCGCTCAGGGCAGTGGCGAGCTGGTCTGCAGTGATCTTGTTCCAGCTCCTGCGGGGGACCGGTTGCTGATGATGGTGGAGCGTGGTCCTTCTGAAGCTGAAGTGGACGCAGCTGTGGTCCGTCCAGTGGAGTCCCGTGGCGTGGCTGAAGGTGATGTCCTTGCTGGAGGAGAAGATCGGGTGGAGAGTGTGTCCGGCGTAGTGGGTGGGGGTGGTCACCAGTTGCTTGAGTCCGAGGTTGGCGAGGTTGTCCAGCAGGGTGGTGGTGTTGTGGTCGTTGTTGTTCTCCAGGTGGAAGTTGAGGTCCCCGAGGAGGATGTAGTCAGCGGAGGGGAGGGCGTGCGGGGTGATGAAGTCGGCGATGTCCTCGCTGAATTGTGTGCGTGGTCCCGGGGGTCTGTAGATGAGAGTGCCTCTGAGGGTGGTCTTGGGGTTGACGTGGATCTGGAAGTGCAGGTGTTCGGTGGGTGCGAGGGTACCGTCGGTGTCGGTCGAGATGCCGATGGTGTTTCTGTGGATGATGGCGATGCCTCCTCCGGTCTGGTTGACGCGGTCCCTCCGGATGATCTTGTATCCGTCCGGGATGGCGATGGCGATGTCCGGCGCTGAGGAGGCGTTCATCCAGGTTTCCATGAGGAAGGCGACGTCTGGGGCTGTGGTGTCGAGTAGGTTCCAGAGCTCGACGGCGTGTCTGTGGACGGAGCGAGTGTTGAGCAGGATGCACTTCAGGTGGCTGCTGCTGGAGTTCGGCTTGGTGGTGGGTGCTGGTGTGGCGTGGGTCTGGTTGCAGGTGAAGTAGCTGGAGCGGCAGCTGAAGGGTCCGTGGGTGCGTTTCGGTGTGGCTCGGTAGCAACCCGGGCTTCGGCCGGTGTTGAGTGCGTTGAGTTCTGTGGCGTTGTAGGTCCGTCGGGTCGGCTTCCGACGGTGGGGGCCAGGGGTCCTGGCGCTGGGCGCGGTCCAGGCGCGGACGGGCGCAGACGGGCTTACCTTTGGCGCGCCTTCGGCGCTCAATCGGCACGCCCGCTGCGCATCAACGCTGCGCGTATGCACTGTCGCCATTTATGGCGAAGTGAGAGGGAGGGCGGAGCAGCTGGGAGATGGGAGCGGGGAGGACACAGAAGGGAAGGGGGCGTGGCCGCACGCAGGCAGCGGGAAGCGGGGAGCGGGTGGGGGGCCCCGGAGATCGGCGCTACATAGAGCAAGGCACTAACACAGGAGAAATGAAAAAAAAATTACATTAAGTATGGCACAGAACACAGAAGAAAAAACGATACAGGCACAGGCACAGGAAGTATCATCCCTTCTTCTAAAATAAATAAATAAATAAAAAGAAAACATATTCAAATTTCCTAAACATACTAAATAACTATAAAGGAAAATTCTCAGAGATATAATCTGCAAGCCAAACCGGTGGCCTTTTTTCTCGCTTAGGGTTCTTAGACAACATGTTGGTTACATCATGATGAATAACATCAGAAGAAGTTGTAACATTAGAAGTACAAGCGTCTTCAACACCGAAATGTGAATTAGAATCAACATGATTTTGAACTTCAGGAGAAATGGCAACAGATTTATCTCAAACCAGAATGAGAATTCTCAGATGAAGAATTACTACTAAAAAAATCATCAAAGTGAAACATTTATGGAATTTTGTCATTTTGTACTGCAGAACATTTTTCAATTCTTTTGAAAGTCCATACTTTCCCATCAGACAAACGTGCAGAATTATCCATGACTTCGACGACCTGCAAAGGCTCGTAGAAACGACTAACATCCTTTGCTATTTTGCCAGGCTTCTTTACCCGAACCCATTGTCCAATATCAATATGGACATCATTCACAGCATTTTTTCGTTCATACCATTCTTTGCTCTTTGCAAAAACAGCTTCACTCCTTTCTTTAACCACATTCTCAGACCAGTTCACCACGTTAGATTTGAATAACCAACTGGGAGTAAACTTGGTTCTAGGATTCCTTCCACTCATCAAAACAAAAGGGGGATATCCAGTGGCATCACAAATGGAAACTCTACAGGCCCAAACCATTTTAAGAACTTAAGTTTCCCAATTATCATGCACAGCAGTCATCAGAATTGTGTTTTTAATAACCCTATTAAAGCGCTCAATCATTCCATTACTGTTTGGGTTATATAGCGATGTAGTCTTATGTTTAATGCCAAGTCTGTTAAAATATTCAACAGCTTTGGTTGATTAAAATTGAACTCCATTGTCGCTTAGCAACAAAGATGGAATTCCTTCCATAATAAATGATTGATCCAAAAATAACAAAACACTATCAGTGTCTGCTTTTTCCACTATTTTAACAAAAGGCCACCTGGAATATAAATCCATCAACACTAAGATGTGTTTTTCTCAATCCCAATGGGACCCATAATGTCGATGGCAGTGTGTTCCCAAGGTGAACCAGGTCTAGATCTGTTACCTAAAGGAGGTTTAGAGGTAACCAAAGATTTATCAGCTGCTTGGCACACTTTACAACTTCCCACAAATTTCTCAATTTCAGCCTGCATGCCAGGCAACCAAAACGAAGCTTTGACAGTACGTTTGGAGCGAACTATGCCAAAGTGTCCTTCATGACATAAAGCCATAATCGAGGGACGTAACGTTTTGGGGAGAATAACTCTCTCACCTAACCAGATACTTTCACCCTGAACAGCAAGATTAAACCTAACCTCCCAGAAAGACTTAAGAGGGTGATTACTGTCCACCTTCCTGGGCCAAGACTGTGTAATATGCGATTTCACTTGAGACAACTCCTCATCTCTAAGATATTCATCTTCCCATTTACTTTGCATTAAACCAGCATCACCTAAATCATGTACATAAGCAATTTGAAAAGAATTCCAGATTTCATCCTCACACATATCCAACTGTTTAGGCATCATAGAGAGAAAATCGGCCATACAGTTTTCCCTTCCTGGTAGGTACAGCACCTTGTAGCAGTAGTCCTGTAATCTGATGGCAAGTCTAGCAACTCTTGCCGAAGTATTGACGGTACCTTCCGTGGTTAGGACTTTGAGCAACGGTTTATGATCGCTACGCAAAAAAAACTGTTTGCCCCACACAAAAGCTCGGAAATGATTCACCGCCCAAACACACGCTAATGTCTCTTTCTCAATGGTGGAATATTTCTCCTCTGTAGGAGACAAAGATCTGGAGGCATACGCAATAATTAGCTCCTTACCATTTGGATCAATCTGAGCTAAAACTGCTCCTAGACCCTTGATGCTCGCGTCAGTGGTAATTAGGGTTTGAGCTTCAGGATCAAAACTTTTCAAGGAAGCAATTTCAGTGATGCAACCTTTAATGTCATTGAAATCTTGTTCACATTCAGGTGACCACACAAATTTAGTTTTATTCTTCAAAAGTTGCCTTATATTATAAGTCCTGGCGGCAAAGTTGGGAATGTACTTGGAACAGTATTCAGCAAGACCAATAAAAGATCTTACAACATCTTTATTGTTTGGGGAAGGGGCACATTTGATGGCATCAATAAGATTAGGTTTCAGTCTTATACCCTCACTGTCAATGACATGTCCTAAATAGATGACATGATCACTTGCCAATGTGCATTTAGAATACTCAACTGTCAACCCTTTCTCATTAAGAATACTTAAGACCTTGTCCAAAGATTTATCGTGTTCACTCTGAATGTCATCTTGGAAAAATTGAGTGTTCTTGATGTTGGCAAACAACCTATGCATAAGGCGTTGAAAGACAGCCGCAGCGGATGCCAGACCAAAAGGCATCCTTTTGAACTGAAAACAACCCTGCGGAGTAATAAAAGCAGTGTACTGCTTACTGTCTTCCGATAGGTGTATCTGATGGTACGCAGCGGATAAGTCAATTGTGCTAAACCATTGAGCACCATCTAATAAAGCCAACATTTCACTGATCTTTGGCAGTGGAAACTGTTCAACCACTAGGTTATCATTTAAATGGCGCAAATCCACACACAGCCTCAATTTTCCGTTACTGAGTTTCACTACCACTAAGGGGGAAACCCAAGATGACGCCTCAATGGGCTCAATTATGTCAGAGGCAACCAATTTGTCAAGTTCAGCATTGACATCATTTCTTAAAGCAATAGGAACGTTCCTGACTTTATGAATTTTAGGTACTGCATCTTCCCTAACTAAAATACTGTGTTCAAAATCCTTCAATTTACCAATTTTCTTTTCAAAAACTGAAGGAAACTTTTTCAAAATGTTTTCACCTACTTTGGTGCCTTCGTCCATTACGAGCACCTTCTCATCAGAATTGGGATCTAAAATTATATGTAAATCACCCTGATCTTTCCATCCTACGACAGACGGACCTTTCTTGGAAATGTATAACTTACCAAAAGATTTCCGATTCTTGAATTCAAATCTAAATCAACGGAAACCGAGAATGTCGATTTTCTCACCACAATAGCCCTCAGGATCAATGTCTGAAGGAAAAGTTTTGAACCCACTTTCCCAATGAAAATCTTTTTCCAAACATCCTCATTGACTATAGTGTATGGTGACCCAGAATCGGCGTGTACCTTCACACGCACACCACCAATGTGGCCCCAACACTCAGGTTTATTGTCAATCATCAAACAACCATCTCTGATATTGAGAATACGTTTTTTCTTAATTGCTAAAGAGCAATCAGAAACTTGTTCATCACCACTACTCTCACTGTAATTTGAATCCGTGTCATCCTGAACACATTTGACTGCCCTAACGTTACTCCTACAAGCTTTGGTGTAATGGCCAAACAGACCACAAGCACCACACTTACTCTTCCTGGCAGGACAGGATTTAGCAAAAGCCAAATGTGAAAGACTCCCACACCTGAAACATTTGGGAGGTTCACTATACGTTTTAGATTTGTTCCATACTTCATTTCTCTGTTTATTACCATAACTTTTTTTTTAACTTGAACCCACTTTAGCAACAATGTCTTTGGTGACGTTATCAGTTTTTAAAGCGCTAGCACATCTACTAGAGGTTTCCGCTTTCCTAACTACAGCAAGTATGTCATCCAAACAAGCAACACCATTCATCCAGAGTCGTTCCTGAATGGCAGGATTGTTTGCATGCATTACCACTTGGTTACGTACAAGATCTTCTAGTAGGCCACCAAAAGCACAATCAGAACCTAATTTTTTTAACTCACTAACATAGTCGTCTACAGACTCGTTTTTTTGTTGTTTTCTCTGGAAGAATTTGTATCGAGTGATACCAATACAGACTTTCGGGGCAAAATATTTGTCAAGATGAAACAAGGCAAGAGTAAAATCATTACTATCGCCACTTCCAGCTGCGGCTTTGTTCATCTGGTTATAACATCTTTGTCCTTGTGGGCCAAGAGAATGCAGTAAGATTCCAGTTTTTTGTTCGGCTGACGTTTTCCCATCAGAGTCTACAGTCTTGATATAATTAAAAAAATATTCCTTCCATTCTAACCATTTCAAAAGTGGTTCTGAACCTTTGGACCAGAATTCTTGAGGGGGGCTCAAAGTAAAAGTTTGTTGACTCATTGTTTTAAAAATTAATTATAAAACAAGTGGAATTGTTCAGTATATAATGCGGATGAAAAGCAAATACACTGGCCTTTCTTCACCACATGAGAGAAAATAAGTTGGAAATCAAAAATATAAGAAAAACAAAAATAAATAAATGAGGAACGTACTGCTACAATCCCTGAGTAATCCGATCTCTTAATCCACGATCAGTTTGCAAGTCGATCGTTTCCCTGCAGCAGCGCGTCTTAAAACTCTGATTTGAACATCCTGTAGGCCTTCCCAATCCAATATGGCCGCCAAACGTCATGTGACGTGTCACGTTCTCAAAGAACGTCTGGCGCAACACTCATATCAATTACAATGCGGAGAGTTCCAGGGAAGAATGCTGGTAGCGCTGAGTTACAGCCGTTGAGTGTGTGGTTTGAAAGGTAAGATGGAAATCTCACCTGAGAAAATGTCAAAAACTCAAAAGATGGTGTTCCTCCCGATAAATTCACCAACGTAACAGCGCGCACATTCCTCCTTTAAATTACCTCGAAATCCGCAATTATAATTATTTCTTTCCGTGTCGCGACGTCTCTGCTTGCTTCTTACAACTTAGGATTCGCATCCGATCGTCGCCAATTGGTGCATTGAAGTCATGAGATGTTTTAAGTAATAATAAAGTATTTATTATGCTAAAAGCAAGCAGGTACAATCTGCCGAACCGGACAGCAAGATGTTCATTAAGGATCTGCCAACCGCTCTAGCTTCGCGTTCCATATTCTATGAACGCGAAGCACAGAGCGTGCAACAGAACACAGGAAGCATGCATTAAAGAAATATTCACAACATAAAACGCAGTTTTTGGAAAGAGATGCTAAAACTTTTATTTTGTCAAATAAGCTTTGTCAGTAGTTTGTCCAGTTTGTGATGGAATTCCTCTGATAGTACTAGGAGTAACATACTGATAAGATAGTTAACTATCGATGTGACCATCATTTTGAGGGTCTCGATACAACACCTCCATGTTGGGAACTTAGGATTCCATCCCTCCAGAAGGGATTCAATTTATTTCAGAGGTAGATTTTTATTATGGTGGAGCGACTCTAGTAAATCTGCATTAAATTCAAGGTATAGGTATTTAATGAAGTGGGGCTTCCAGGCTAGACCTGTGGATTTGAAAGGCTCGGTAAAGCAGAGGTTGTTCAGACCCATGATTTCAGACTTGTCTTTATTGATTTATAGCCAGACACCGAGCATAGTCTTTTATTCTCTCCAGCAAGGAGATGATTGAATGAAAACGTCTTTAGACATAATCAGGGTGTCATCAGCGTATGCGACCACCTTTACCGTCATTTTGTTAACCCTGATGAGGTGTTTAAGTGCTTTTTTGGCGAGTAGCGCGCTACCCTGGGACCCATACAGGATTAGTGGTGAGTTATTATAGTGGAATATGAAAATTGAGAAGTGAACATGTTAATCTGTTATTTTGATTGAAAAGGATAGTGGAGGGATAGGAGAGTGAAGGATTGGCAATTTTGGTGTTTTTTTTGGAGGTTTAGCAGTAGGAGGAGGCTTTTGGATGAGTACAAATGGGTTGTGGACGGGAAGAGTCAGAGGGAAGACTTTAGAAAGGTTTGGTGTGGGATCAGTATAGTAAAAGAGGTGTCAGATGATGCAAGGAGGTGTAGAGTGAAGGAGAGTCTGAAAAGGGTTATTTTGGGGATCATAGTAGTGGCATGGAGTTTGGAATAAATGAGAGAGTGGATGTGGAGGATATATTGATAGATGTATAGGGTGAGATATAGGCTAATGCATTGGAAAAAGTAATAGAAAGAAGTTAGAGATGACTCAGAAAGTTGGGTTAGAAGATATATTGAGAGAAGTATACGGTGAGAAATAGGGTAGTGCATTAGATATGCTGAATTAGAAGAAAATGATAAATATATAGATCCATAAGTACATTGAAAGTGTATAGATGCATAAAGGGGGTAGGTATATGTAGATTAAAGATATTGATAGAGATACAGGATGAGAAATAGGGTAGTGCATTGGATCTGCTTTTCAGGAGGAAAGTAACAAACACACAGATCCAAGTACATGGAAGGTAAATAGATGCACAATGGAAGAAGTACATGTAGACCAAAGATGCACCAGATTAACTCTGTTTTTCATGTTTTATTGTACTTTATCTTTCTTTTTTTAACATAATTATTCTACATGTTTATACCAAGCGATACACAAAGATAGGTACATATTTATAGTGAAAATAAATGATTAAATACAGAGGGATATGCGGTAAATTTCTGTTTCCGTATGGTGCTTATGTGGGGAAGAGCCAATTCCTGAGCAGTCCATGAAAGACGGGCATTCTCAACCTATGAAAGCGTGCCGTTACCACTAACAACATTATCTTGAACACCCAAGGGCCACAGATGAGGACAACGTGGAGTACTGCAAACTGAAAATATTCCTGCTTGACTTTTAAACACAGGTAATGTTTTTGAGAGTAGTGTGTCCTTTAATTCCAAGAAGAACATCTAGTCCCCCAAATCCAGAGCAGCCACAGTCTGGGGTAGCACAAGATGTTTGAATGTGTGCCTCTGCAGGAAGGCATTCAAGGACCAGGGGTCTCTGTCATGTTTTACCACAAGGAAGGAGCAAGAGTAACAACCCTGTTCACCTTCCAAGTCCGAGACCCTCTCAGAATCACTTTTAGAGAGAAACACTCAAGCCTCCTATTACATAATGGAGAGGTACTCCTCTGAAAGTCAGTCAGATGTGAGGGGAAACAGTGAAGCAACTTGCAACTTGCAACAAAGCCTGCAACATGCTAACTGTGCAGCTCCTGAGGTATCCTCGAAGCTGTGCACTGGGGATTGAGAAGCCCTGAATCCGAGCTCCACCTGCACCGAAGATCAGCCCTCCACACTCCACGAGTTCTGCGTGGGGCCCTTCTGCTTGTGGTCTGCTCGACGCGTTGTCCGGTTGCTGGCCCGTTGGCTAGTAACCTCTGTGACGACAATCCTTTTGAATCAACTTGCTGGTCTGATTGCTCCAGACTGGCCCTTGCCTCCCGGCAAAGGTGAGGCACCTCAGACCTTGCTGGTCTGCACCAGAAGCCTTCTTTGAATCCTGCATGGGTTGCCTTTGCCAAGGCTTGTTGACTCCAATCTGCAGTCGACCCCTCCATCTGCGAGAACCTTCGTGGGACAGCTCGCCTCCAGCACCTGGTCGTCCTCGACGCCTCCTGGTCCGCGTGGCTGAAGAGACAAGCTCCAAGACAGCACCTGATTGCTCCTTGACGTAGTCTGGTTCCATCCTGGTTCCACCCGGTCACTGGCTAGTGACCCAGACTCTGTCCCCTCTGCTTTCAGGTCCTCTTCATCCTCGATCCACCCTTGGTTCCACCCGGACATCTTCCTCCTGGTCGCCTGCAGCATCTTTCTTCACAGGCTCCATAGGCTTCAACGGCGAAATCCGACACATCTTCACACCTATGCACCCGCCGTCCGTGGGTGAGGTAACACGAGTACTTCGGTGCTCCCAAGGGTATTGACTATCCAAGTGTCTAGGTTTTTAGTTGTTTCCTCCTAGCTAAACTGGAAGTGTCCTAAATCCTTCTTTATCTAAC
This sequence comes from Lissotriton helveticus, assembly GCF_964261635.1. Taxonomy (NCBI): domain Eukaryota; kingdom Metazoa; phylum Chordata; class Amphibia; order Caudata; family Salamandridae; genus Lissotriton; species Lissotriton helveticus. The sequence goes on from NC_136069.1 coordinate 41,508,496, forward strand.
TTCTAAGTTCCCATTGACTTTACATTGACTCCCGCGTGTGTGTAAAGACACTGCACGCGCAGCTTGTGGGCCTCCTACTTCTAAATTAAGGTTCAGATAGTGTAGCCTCAGCTATTCCCTAGGCCCTAGGCCTTTCCTTTTCTTGTGACGTGGTACTTATATCACTTTCTTAATATATGGTGTGCTTCGCCCCTAGGGCCTAACTGTAAATTGTTCAACTTAACGTATTCTGACTAAGTATCTTGTTATGTACTTTTGCCTCTGATCTCATAAATAGTTCAGAGGAGTGTGTTAGTAAATAAATACATATATATTTTATATATATCCTGTGTGGTGTCCTTTCATTTGATATTCAAGGGTTTACATATGGTAAAACAGCTGGCTTTACACGCCCTCGAGAGTCTTTTAGCCTAAGACTGTTCTGTCCACGCTACCACTAGGATAGCTGGTCTATAAGGTTGCCTTACAACCATCACCATAAGGGTTGTTTGGACTGGTGCAAGGTGTTTACTAGAATAGTGAATATCATATACCAGGCCAACTTCTCACATTGGTGTGCAGCGGTTGGGATTAGAGCTTGCTGTTTTTTGCCACTTGTAATCTTGAGATATCATTTGAAAGATCACATAGGTACCTGTAGGTACATATAAAAAAAGTCTTAGGATACTTAAGTTCTACTGAACTTAGTTGTTGTAGAGCCTGGGCCTAGCACACCCTGACTACAACTCCTAGAAAGGTTCTATAGGAAAACAAATAGTGTAGGTAGGTGCAACACCACACCTCACTAGAAAACATGTTTCAGATAGTGAATCCCAGTGGTTCTCTGCATGCAGAAGTAGATCCCTTGAGGACTGCTTCGAGATATGAAGCCTTAGCCTTCCAAGAATTGAGACAATTGTGTACTTCTAGGAGGCTAAAACAGGGTCCAAACCCTACCATCAAGTTCCTGGTTGAGCTCTTAGAAGAGTATGATGCTCAACAGCCACCTAAGACAGGTGACACAGGTAGTGCAGATGAAGTCTTTCCCTCCTCAGATGATAATGCTGATACTCCAGTACCAGATGAGGAAGAAGAGGGGGTGGAAGAGGATGATTCTGATCTTGAGACAAACAGCCAGGTCCCAGTCAGAAGACTTAGCCAGGCTAGCATAAGCATGCATGGGAGTCAGTATGGGCAGCCCCCATACAGACCCCCAAGTGGGCTTATCCAGAGGCAGAGGAGAGGAAGGTCCCACTCTAGGGAATCTCTCCCCTCTCGTTTCAAATAGCTCTCATGGCCCTGCTCAGAGAGGGATGACTTCCCCTCAGAGAAGGGAACATGAGGCAAAAATGAGAGAGGCTGCTCTGAGGATTGAGAGGCAAGAACTAGAAGTTGCCTTGGCCAAAGAGAAGCTTGCTCGTGCTAGAGAGCATAGAGAGAGTGGGTTAGAACCCACTGGTGGCAGCAATATCCCTAAGGATAAAGACAGGTCCTATGACAATAGACACCTGAGTAAGATTGTGCCCCCCTACAAAGATGAGGATGACATCCACAAATGGATAACTGCTTTGGAGAGGGCTTGCAAAGTACAGCAGGTACCCCAAAGTCAACGGGCAGCAATCTTGTGGCTCTCCTTTTCAGAAAAAAGTAGAGATAAGCTCCTCACAGTTAGTTATGAGGATGCTAACAATTACACTGTCCTGAAAAGTGCTCTGATTGATGGGTTTGGCTTAACCACTGAACAGTACAGGTTGATGTTCAGGGATACCCAGAAGACACAGACTCAGGACTGGACTGATTTTGTAGATTGTACTACTAAGGCTCTGGAGGGCTGGTTATTGGGCAGCAAAGTACAGGACTTTACAGGATTGTATAATTTGATTATGAGGGAGCAGATCCTTAGTAATTGTCAAAACCAGCTTCTACACTCAGATCTGACCTCTGCACAAGAATTGGGTAAGAGGGCAGACAAATGGGTCAGAACCAGGATTAGGCCTAAAAATCATGGTGGTGACCAGAAGAAAGATTCTACCAAGCCTCAAGAGAAAGGTGGGGATAAATCAAAAGACAAGTCCTCCACAGGGCCCCAAAACTCCAATGATGGGGGTGGGTCCCAAAACACTTCCTCTAACCAAAAGAAACCTTATTGCCATGTCTGTAAACAGCCTGGCCACTGGAAGACTGACAGCAGTTGCCCAAGGGCCAACAATAAGGAAAACATTCCCCCAAGTAATACTCCCAGACCTCCTGTTACTGTTAGTAGTAATCCCCCAGGTGGTGGGAGTGCCCCCAAGAATTTGGCTGGGTTTACTTTGGGAACTCAGATGGACTCTGGCCTAACCAAGTCCCCTACCACAGCTACTCTTGTCTGTGAAAATGGCATGGGGTTTGCCAACTTCACTGCTTGTCCCAACACTTTGGGCAAGTACAGACAGGAGCCCCATATCAATGGCCAGAAAGTTGACGCCTACAGAGACACAGGGGCTAGCATCACTATGGTGACTGACAGTCTAGTCCCCTCAGGACAACTTTTACCTGGGTTCACCTATCAGGTGACCAACATTGATGTGCAGAAAGATCATCCCATGGCAGTAGTAACTCTCAGCTGGGGAGGTATCACTGGCCCTAAGAGAGTGGCAGTGTCTACAAACTTGCCTGTAGATTGTCTACTGGAGAATGATCTAGAGATCTCAACCTGGGCTGAGGTAGAACAAGAAACCCTTTCCAAAATGGTAGGCCTTCCAGAAAAGGTTAGTGGGGCTGTGATGGCTACAGCCCCAGCTCAAGCAGAATTGCCACCTAAAGAGGTTGGAAGGGCTGTGATGGTCACAGCCCACACCCAAACAGAGTTCCTTCCTGAAAAGGCTGGTAGGGCTGTGATGGTCACAGCCCAAACTCAAACAGATTTTAGTGTTGTGAAGCCTGAAACTATGGATCACTCCACTCAGACAGAGAGCATTGGGGAGAAAGAAAAGTCTCCCTCCCACCAGACATTAGGTGAGAGTCAGCCTCCTCAGGGAACTGACCCTACCCCTTGTGAAGGAACTGCCCCAGAGGTAGTCAGGCCTAGCCTGACAGAGCCCCTGATGTCAGTGGACCCTTCCAAGGTGGGACCCAGTCTGGAGCAGGTAACCTGCCCCTCTCTACCCTGCCTCAGTCAGCCCAGGGCTGTAGAGGTCAGGGAGGCCAGTGGACCCCAAAGGGCCCCCTGTCCACAGGAACACCCCCATCAGCAGATTAGGGGCACCAAAGCTAGAAACCCTAGCCAGGTGAAAATGTGAAACACTCCTGAGGGATCTCCCTTACACCTAGTTAGGAACCTCCTCCAGATGGACTCTGTTGGGCACAGCCAAACCTGGGACCAAAGGGCCCCAAACCTGACCTGTCCCTCCAGTGAGCCAGCAGAAGGGACCCAGCCTCCAGGTGTAGGTAGCCAGAGGTTGACCGTGAGAGCACAGTGCAACTCAGTCATGGAAAGAAAGGCATATATGGTGGATAGTGATTGGAGGAAGCTATCTAACTTCTAAGTTCCCATTGACTTTACATTGACTCTCGCGTGTGTGTAAAGACACTGCACGCGCCACCTGTGGGCCTCCTACTTCTAACCTAAGGGTTGCTCATGGGTAACTCATGGGTAACTGAGCGCGTTATAAATTTTGTATAAATAAATAGTCTAGCCCCAGCGATTCTCTAGGCCCTAGGCCTTTCCTTTTCTCGTGACGTGGTACTTATACCACTTTCTCAGTATATGGTTTGCTTCGCCCCTAGGGCTTATCTGTATTTTGTGCAACTTAACATATTCTGACTAAGTAACTTGTTATGTGCTTTTGCCTCTGATCTCATAAAGAGTTCAGAGGAGTGTGTTAGTAAATAAATACATATATATTTTATATATATCCTGTGTGGGGTCCTTTCATTTGATATTCAAGGGGTTACATATGGTAAAACAGTTGGCTTTACACGCCCTCGAGAGTCTTTTAGCCTAAGACTGGTCTGTCCTCGCTACCACTAGGATAGCTGGTCTATAAGGTTGACTTACAACCATCACCATAAGGGTTGTTTGGACTGGTGCAAGGTGTTCACTAGAATAGCGAACATCATATACCAGGCCAACTTCTGACAGTGAGGGCCTCGAGTACTCACTGCGCTGAAATAGCTGATTGTGGACCTGCTTGGTAGCCTGAATATTAGAGCCTGCCAGCCGTGTCCCTTGGTTGATGGGCACACTTGGAGTTGGTGGATGTTTGTTCTGTTGGGGCAGCGGTGCATTGTGGGGCCCTGCGGCAGATCGGGCCTAAGCCCCATCCAAACCTCTCTCATTGTGCAGGTGCCCACTCGTGGACCCCGTACTTGGAGGGGGGCCGGATCGGAGCCACCGTGAAACATCCGGAGCAGTTTGCTGCCTGAACGGGCGGAGCAGATGGACCACTAGGCCCTGCAGCCGATTGGGTCTTGGCCTCTCCCGTGTTGGGGGGATTGTTTTGTTCTTTGCTGCATCCTGGGGCTCAGGGGGGCGGCCAGTGGCTCCTCGGCACCCCGGGCACCTGTTTGATTACTGGGATGTGGCGTCACAACACTGCGGTATCCCGGAGAGAGCGGAGGAGCCGACATCAGACTTATTCGTCGAGGTCCTGGTGACCAATTACCTGAAACTAACAAGGCTGTCCAACCTTTTTTCCATGGAGTAGACGCACCATGTGCCAGGCGGCAGACCAAGACTGCCCCCCCCCGCTTCCCTCGGCCTATCATTGCTAGGATTTTCAACTACAGGGGCAGGGACGTTATCCTCCAGGCTGCCCGACTCTCAACCCCACTGGCATTCCAGAATAGTATGATACATTTGTTCCAGACTTTACCCTCAAGGTACAGCGACAATGGCAGTTTCTTGGATGTTAAACATGCTCTCTGAGAGAAAAACGTCAAATATGCCATGTTATTTCCAGCCGAATTAAAGGTGAAATCGGAGGGGAGGGCCTGGTTTTTCACTACCCCTGAGAGGCTTAGGACTGGCTGGATGGCTGGCACACAGTGGGGTGGGTGAACACTAATCACATTCAAAAGCCAATACGGAGGGTGCCCAGAGTTGCACTGATGGGGTTGCCCCATCGAGCGGTCATATGGCTCGGACTGGTGGTGCTGGATAATTTTGTCTGTACTCAAACCCCTTTTTGCGTGCTGGCTCCTCCTCAGTGGCCTGTTTGTCCGGGGGGTGGCCGGGTCCTTCCACTTGAAGTGGGGCTGCAAGAAAATGGGCGCGCGACTGTTTGGTATACGGGACGTTCGTCAATCAATGCTTTAAATGATGCGGGAGCGTGGCTCAGTGGTTAGAGGCGGCAGACCCGGAAGCTGAGATCAGCCGTGGACCAGGGTTCGATTCCCCGCCTCGGCGGGTCTCGGGCACAAAAATTCCACGGACTCGACAATTCTCGCTCCGGTGCCTACTCGACTCACGGGGTCACACTCTGCGACTCTGGGCAATAGCTTGCTTAATCTCCACTACGGCCCCTCGCGGCGGGATGCCTGGCTTTCACCTTGTCAATACCCTGCCGGGGTATCTCACAGGGGAATACCAGGACGGGTTCCCTAAGCAAGCGCCTTGAGACCCCTGGGTGATTAGTGCGCTATATAAATCGAAACACATTTACATAACTGGGCTCACAGTTTTTTTAAATAACATAGTTGTATTGTTGGCTTTCATGGGTGAGGTGGGTGTCCGATTGGTTACATATGTCTCCTAGATTAAGGGGTGGGCAAAAGGCACTCCGCAAGTTTGAGGAGGCAGGAGGTTCCAGTTCCGCCATGCAGGGAGGGAGGTTGATTAAGAATTGTTGGGTGGGTTGGGTGCCTGTGCACTGTTTCTCCATTACAAATTATTTCCAATGTGCCCCTTTTGGGCTTTTGACAGTGCAGGGTTTGGTGGGGGCGGGATGCTGTAATTAGTCTAGTGTTTTGTTTTTCAGGTATGACAAACGTGACTGTTTGAGAACTGGCAGCTACTACTCTATGTTCTTGGTATTATTGTGTTGGTGGTCAGTGGGTTCACAGGTTTGCTCCACAACATAGACACCTGCGGGTGGCCTCCCTATCGCTGTTTCTTTTCCCCAGGGGCCATGGCAAGGGTAACATCTAGAACCGGGCTCCACTTGCTGTCCTGGAATGTGAATGGATTGGGGGATAAAATCAAGCGGGGCATTGTGCTCCAATTCCTGAAGCGTCACTCCCCTGATGTTGTCTTGTTGCAGGAAACTCACCTGTTAGGAAACGCCTGCAAGGCTATGTCCAGATGGGGATTCAAATTGGTGGCGCATTCTGCTTTTGGGTCTGGCTCTCGGGGCGTGGGCATACTGCTACGGAAATCATTCCCCATGACGATTGACCTTGTCCGCATAGATAGCTTGGGTCGGTTCGTGCCCATTTCTGGCACCAGGGAGGGGGCTATCTTAAATCTAGTTTCAGTCTACGTACCACCGGGCCTACACGCCCAGACTTTTGTGGACTTGGAAAGTCTTCTCCTGGGGCTGCCGGAGGGTCAAGTATTAATTGGTGGAGATTTTAACTCCAGTGTCTCCAGCTCCCTTGTTTGCAGGCCCCAGAGGCCTTTGCCCCCCTCCCGAACGCAGATTCACCTTTTTTCGGAAGCACTGGGCTTTGTAGACGTTTGGAGGAAACTGTAGCCTGTCGAACAACAGCATACATTTTCTTCCGGTGCGCATCGCAGTATGTCCCAGATAGATTATGTCTTGCCCTTACCCCACCAAATAGACAGTGTCAAGGAAATCCAACACTTGGCTAGGGGCATTTCAGATCACTCTCCAATTTTGTGTCGCCTTGAGGTGGGGGACCCAACTATTGGCCGCAGGGCACCAATAAACCCCTGGTACCTTAAGAATCCCCAAGTTACTGATAAGATCCTTGGTGACTCTGATCTTTATTTTCGGGAGAATGAGGGGTCAGTTGATTAATTGGTGACATTGTGGGAGGCTCACAAACAGTTATTCGGGGTGTGGCTCTGTCTCCAATTGCGGGACTGAGGAAGGAAAGAAGTGCGGATATGACCCACTTGGAGGATGATATTCTTAGGTTGGAGGGGGCACTTAGTGGGCTGGACTCGGAGGAGTTGTGGCACGAATTGCAGATTAAAACCAAGGCATATACGGATTTAGCTACTGAGGCTGCCAGGGCACACCATAGAGCGACACTCAGCAGCATTTATGACGTAGGAGACAAGGTTGCTAAATTACTGGCCTGGTTGGACCGTAGGGAACAGGCCCACCGGGTAGTGGTCAAATTAGAAGCGGATAGTGGCCTCCGCCTCACTGCCCCGCAAGAAATAGCTGACACCTTTGGCCAGTACTACCAGATCCTCGAAGTATCACAATCCTTGCACACGGAGGAGGAGGCATCCTCCTTCTTGCACAACATCTCACTACCGCTGCTTACTGAGGAAGAGCGCCTTGATCTGGATCTTGACCTTATGGAGGCGAAGGTGAAAAAAGCTATACATGACTTACGAGGAGGGAAAGCCTCGGGTCATAACTGCTTGCCTATTGAGCTGTTCAAACTTACGGCGGGTAGGATCGCTCCATACCTTACTAGAATGTTTATTAAGATAGGGAGGCGGGAATACTGCTGGTTGACCAGAAGCTTGCGTCTGTTGTAGTAATTCACAAGGAGGGCAAGCCACGTAATAAATGCTCCTCCTATAGGCCAATATCGCTACTCAATGGCGAGGCTAAGATCCTGGCAAAGGTTCCAGCCTCTCGTCTGCTGATAGTTATTGCCAGTTTGGTCCATCAGGATCAATCGGGATTCATGCCCGCTAGGAACACCTCCCTCAACCTGCGCAGACTCCATGGTGTTTTGAGCAGAGCCTCCACCATTTGCGAGGATGCAGTAGTGGTTTCTATCGATGAGGCTGCGGCGTTTGACACCATCGAGTGGCCCTATCTGTTTCCAGTACTCCACAAATTAGGCCTGGGTCTGGAATACATCCAATGGGTTTGTCTCCTGTATCAGCAGCCACTAGCCCAAATAGTGGTTAACAACAGAAAATCCTCCACTTTTGTACTCGGCAGGGGCACCAGGCAAGGTTGCCCTTGTCCCCGCTGCTTTTTGCCCTCACTCTTGCAACTCTGGCGATGTGGATTCAAAGGGACTGTATTGTCAGGGGGCTCAGATGGACCTCTGGTTGGCAGGACCGCATATCGTTCTATGCGGATGACATTTTACTCTATCTTGCATCACCGACAACGTCCCTCCACAGGGTTCTGAACATCTTCAGGGTGTTCAGCAGCTTTGCTGGTTATAAAATAAATTGGACCTAGTCGGTGCATGCAAGTTGGGAGTACCAGCTTGCTGCATTGTGTTTTAGGGAGAGAGCACAGGGGCCTGGATAGCAGGCTTCCGTACACAGTCAGAGTCGAAAGTCAGCATCTAGTAGTCCATGTGGGGGTAAAAAGCAGGGAGACACCTACAAACAGGACAGTTTTCTCACAATATACTGCCCCCCCCCTCCTCCCAGAGTAGCCTCTGAATTGTCTGACCTGATGTGGAACCTGTTTAGCTGGGGCCAACAGCTCAAGGAAGTTTGCAGTGGTTCTAATGTCTTTAAAGCGTCCAGGGCAGAAGCAGCTTTTTCACCAATAGGGATATCCATGAAAGAGACTTGTTTATCTTCGGAAAATACTTTGCAATGCATCCACGGACGGCGTTGGGGAACTGCTCTGGCGTCAAACACCTTTCCAAGCCAATTGGTCATATCTATGCCACCGCTAATCACATACGTGGCTGCATCCTGTCCCTCATGAATTGTTTTAGCCTGGGAGCTGCAAAGGTCTTTAGAAACTGCCAGAAAGATCTCCCTGCCATGTCCCAGAGGACATGTATGTAGCGACCCACCAAACAGAACACATTGACTGATCTCCATGGCAAACTAGCCAAGGAGAACATTTATTTTTCAAATGCCTCAACCCTCCTGGGCGCCCGATGCGGGGGAATTGTAGAGAGTGAGTTGGGGCTCACTTTGCTGTTATAAGCTTGAACCATCAGGCTCCTTGGGATAGGGTGTATAGTCAGGTATTCCGGATCACTGCGGCCTGCCTCTGACACCTGCCTGGTGACCACTGGGCTTGACTGAGCGCCCATCAAGGTATCAGTGAGGGCTTCATTAAAGAGAAGCAAGGTCTCATAAGGGGGCAGGTCCAAGCTGCGAAACATCTGTGAGGACATTAGTCTTGGTTGCAGCCAAAGGCAATGCAAGTCTGTGACCTCAGCTATGCACTGTGTCACTAATGCAACCGGTGCACTCTCCTCCGTTAGTGACCCAGCTGGTGAATCTGACCCTTTATCAGGGATCATGCCCACTTGCCTCTTGTAAGTCCATGTAAAAATGTTCCTTGTCCTAAGGGGAGATCACTATCCCCTTTCCCTCCACCATCATGTTCAGAGTTAGAGCTGATGAGACAATGAAGCCTCCGTTGGTGCGTCCGGCATGGTAGAGGCCTTGATACAGAGTCAGGCTGTATAAAGACATGTTACACTTTAATAATTTTGTAGTGTGAGGACGGACCAAAGCCAGTTTGGTATCAGACATCAGAATCAGCACTAGATAGATCTTCTATCGCTGCCAGTGGTGTCATTAAAGCAGAGTTTCCGCCAGTTGAGTGACAGGCTTCTACAGATCTTTAGAATATACGGGGAAATACTCAGGATACCAAATTAATCGGCATAAATCATTGCTCTTCCCCCTGGCATGTGGCGCCTCAGAGTTAACATCGAGATGTATGGTCCAATAGAGACGGAAGCGTTCAAGTATCTAGGAAGATATGTAACAAGAAGCAGACAGGAATTTTATCGCCGTAATCTCGGCACAAAATTAGGTGGATTAAAAGTGGATGTTAAACATTGGCTGACCCTGCCACTCCCTCTGATGGGGCGTGCAGCGTTGTTTAAAGTGATGACTCTCCCTCGGCTGTTATACACTCTACAGAATACACCTTACGAGGTGCCCCAGCTATACTTCCAAAGAGTGGAAGCTGAATTGCGTAAATTGTTGTAGGGTGGGGGTCACCGGGGATAGCGCTTCGTAAACGGCAAAGAGGGGTCTATGATGGGGTCTGGCAATACTGGATGTTCGTAGCTACTACTGGGCAGCCCAACTAGTGACGGTGAATGTATGGATGTTTGTAGAACGATCGGAACCAGCCTATAGAGTGGACAGAGTTGCCATAGGTAAGGGAGGTCTCATGTCATTGCTCTACACTACACGTTGGGCGTGCAATACACCGCTCCACATGCGGACAGTTGTGTTAGTCTGGCAGGCAGCAACTTAATTTCTAGGGTGGGAGAATAAGCTGACTGGGAGGACCCCACTCTCAGTGGGTGCTGGGATTAAATCATTGAACAAATTGAAGGGCTTTGCAAAATGGGAGCTTCCGGGCATCGTAACGCTTGGGGACGTATGGAGGGGCACAGCATATATCACATTTGCTACCTTGCAGACGGAGTATGGAATGAATAAAGGGGAGTGGTTAAGATACCTTCAGTTAGGACATGCCATATGTGCCCCCCACATCAAGGAAGGGGGAGTGCTGGAAGAGACTGCACCCTTAGAAGATAGAATTCTGACTGAGCCACTGCCTGAAAAGGCCATCTCCCTGATATATAAAAAAACAACTAATAATGCTCCTGTGACGCTGACTTTGCTGAGGGCAGCCTGGGAAGGGGAAATTGGTCAGTTTGAAGACATAGAGTGAACAGAAGCGTTACAAGGCCCCAGGGAGGTGGCGATTAGGGAGAGATTTAGGTTAATACAGTCCTGCACCAAGTGTACCCCAGAACAGCGCTATACCGTATGAAGAGATGTGAAGATGCAAAATGTCAGAGGGGGTGTGGCATGGAGGGTACCTTCTACCACCTCATCTGGGACTGCCCAAAATTGCAAATATTCTAGAAGAAAGTTGGGGAAGTCCTAACAGCGGTTACAGGAATGGAGGTACACTTATCACCGAAATGGGTGCTACTTATGGTAGCCGGAGAGGAAGACTGCCCTAGATACACGAGACAATGGGTGACACTAGCGTTAGGGGTAGCTAAGCGGAACGTATCGAGGAAATGGAGAGCGGTAGAACTGCCAACAATAAAAGAATGGAAAACTGACCTAGACTGGTGTAGGCAGGCAGAACAGACAATATATGAAAGCAGGGGGTGTCTGGAAAAGATATGGAGTGCCTGACAGACCCACAGAGGCCTAAAAGTGGGTTGGGAGAGAGACAGTGCAGGCAGAGACTGTGTTGCTAATGCAAAAATATCTGTGTACATGTCATTGTAATGGGATATACTATGATGCAATGTAACTAACTCCTGATGATTATATTGATTGAGTTGTTGTTAATAAAAAGAAACTATAAAACAAACAGTTCCATCAGAGTCGCACTCCTGCCTTACAGCTCCCAGTATAGACAGTCTGATTAAGGTAGTAGCTCCACAGTATCAGACAAATGCCCCCATGTCTCCTGTGAGTAGTCGAGAGCTTTTTGTTGTTTTTATTCAAGTGATTGATTTTTTGATTGGCTTTTTCTCCCCTTTATTGTCATGAAGAAGATAGCATATCCTTTCGTGCTGAAACGTATTGATGACACTTCACAAAATCAGCGTCACTTGTTCTCCCGCTCCTCCACTACAAGACAAAAAGAAGCAACAAAAGAAGCTTCTAAATTACTGTATCTCACAGTCAATTAAAATAAAACTGCTCAGAGACTTCCCGTAGACACACCTGAGAAACTGTGCGTTTAGTCTGTGCTCTTTGAAAATTAGAGAAATCTCTCTATGAAAAACTGAAGCGTATAAGCATCATGCCCATTATAAATTGAACCACACAAATTCAGATCAATATTCTTACTGTGGATCAAGAATAGACATTGATTGATTATTGTAAATATTTTGAACATCAAAAATGTTGTAACTACTAAAGTATGTGTGTAAATGTTGTCTTTAATTCCCCTGATATATTTGCCTCCATTTGTGAAAATGTATATTTGAGTTGAGTAATTAAAACAAATGAAGAATAGTAAGTGAATACTGCTAGCTCACGGAGGCATAAACCTGGGTATTTGTTTTAGTTTTTGCTTAAAACATTTGAAAGTTTTTAGATTATGGTCTGTAGGAAACTGGCTCTATATATACTACACTAAAATGAGGTGTAGTGTGTTTAGAGTGCAGGTGACCCCAGAGGTAGGCAGAGGTTAAAGTTAGATAAAACCTCACTCTCTATTTGTGGTAGTGTGGGCGGGCAGTAAGGCAGTATCAGAGGACAGTGTTAAGCATTTGATGTGGACACTCAGTCAGCAAACAAATCCACACACTCAAGAATTGACCTCTAGGCCAATTGTTTTTGAATAAAAAATATACTGTTGTTTTACTTTTAGAACCACGCAAGCCTGGGACAGGTAAGCATAAAATACTTTGTAATAATAATATGCTGATTGTAAACAGTTTGTAAATGCAGTAGAAATTGAACTTTGTTTGATTTACAGGAATGCAGTAGGTTGCAACACTTAGCAAATACAGTACATTGGAATAAAAAGGCTTTTTCAGTAAATTGCAGGTAAGTTACTTTTCTCGTTACTTTTCTAACTCAGTGCTGGATACCTAGATTCAGCACTGGGACATTTCCTGCAAACATGTAAGTAAATATGTTTTGGTTACTTGTGCGATTTTTAAAGAATATTTCTAGGTTACAAAACTCAACACTTAGAAACTTTTTGGAGAAAAATTGTCAATGTTATCCTATGGAGGAAAAACAGGTTATCGGTTCACAGATAAGTAATCAACTGTGGGTGTTATGGTTCTGGGGTTAGACTCAGGGGTCCCCCAGGGTCAGTGATGCACTGTTGTTTCACCCTCAGCGGCACTAGGGCGGCCGGGTGCAGAGTGTTGATGTTATCCTATAGAGGATAGGGGGTCTCCTGTTGGTGGCTGCTGGCAAGCAGGCCACTGGGTTGTGGGAGCAAAACTCCTAGGGTTTAGGTCTGGGCAAATAGGGAACCAATTTAGCACCAAAGGTGCACCCTGAGCGGCACTAGGACGGCTGGGTGCAGGGTGCTGTTTTGAGGTCGGGTGCCCTGTTGTTTTCCATAGAGAACCTCCGGTTCGCCAAAGGACTGCAGGCTCGGGGGCGAGGGACTTATGGGTGCGACCACCACTTTGAGAGATAAGTTGGGATGTCTTGGGTTGGTTAGGCACCATTGGTTGGGGCACATAAGGCCCTGGGGCGTCGGGTGCAGGGGTGTCTTTTAGGGTCGGATTTTCTTACCCGCTCTTGGTTGCGGTGGGGGGGCCCTCTGGATTGTTGCCGCAGGCGTTGGCTGGAGGCTTGAGGCAGGTCAGGAGTTTCTGGATCTTGGGTCGGGATCGCCGTGGAGACCTCCTCAGGGTGCTTTTCTATTCGAGCTCGGGCCGGGTTCGGCGGGTGAAGAGTGGGCTGGATTTGCGGTATCTGGCTGGAGCCAGAAGCTTCAGTTTGAACAAATCTGGTGTTCAGGGGAGAAACAGTCTTGGAAGTGAAGGCAGGCAGGTCCTTCGGAGTTTTTGAGGTTGCTGGCTGCAGGACACACCGGGATTTTGCAGGAGAAGGTTCGAGGCGAGACAGGCCTGTACGGCTGGGGCCAAGTCAGTGGGCATCGTTCTCTTGTTAGCTGGCTGCACGGCTGTTCGGTCCTTCTTCTTCTTTTCTTCTTGTTGTAAGGCTGGATCTGAGGAAGCAAGGTTCAGGGTGCCCCCTAAATACTAGATTTAGGGGCATTACAGGTAGGTACAGGGCAGGGACCAATGGGTTCCTTCCCTGGGTTGGGTACACCCCCTATTCTGCCACTCTCCAGTGGGAGGGGGGCAGGAGCCTATCCCTGGTTGGTTGGGTCCCTCCATCCTCAAAATGGTGGGGACTCGAGGTTGTGCTTCACCTCGCCTCCCCCACCTGAGGGGTGAAGTTGGCAGAGGTGGGCACACCTCTCTTCCTCAATTGTTTTTCCCGCTGGTTCTCCTGCTCAAAGTGGGGGGTAGAACCAGTGGGGGCCAGTTGCTGAAAGCAGCAAATGGTCTGGAGAGGCTCACAAATGCTGCATGCCTTTGAAGCTTCCCCTTCGTGAACCCTGCCCAACCTGGGGAAGAAGACTTGGCACCTTGTACCAGGATGTGCATTGTTTCAGGCCCCAGAGAGCAGCAGGCTCTTGACCCAGGGGTCCAGAAACATGTCTGGCGGTGGCACCCTAAGCAGCCACTCAGTCAGGTCACTAGAATTTGGTCGAGTTTCAGGGGCATCTCCAAGATCTCCATCTCCAAGATGTTGTGCATTTTACATTAAATCCCACACTGGCATCATGTGCTGAGGAGTTTGATACCAAACTTCCCAGTTTGTAGTGTAGCCATTATGGTGCTGTGGAGTTCATAATGACAAACTCCCAGCACCATATACTCTTATTGGCAACACTGCACTTACAATGCCCAAGAATGGACTTGAGCACTGTAGGGTCATAGGGCTCATGCCCTTGTGCCCTCACCACTGGCATAGTGCAACCCCAAAGCTCTCAATCATGTTCTGTTATAAACAATGTTTATAACCGGCCACGATTTAGAGATCTGGAGTTGAAGATGAAGGCAGTGTGAGTTTTTCACATTGCCTGGCGGCATGTACAAATTAATAAAACAATATAAAAAATTTAAAAAACATACTTAGCTACTCCGGTCCCACAATCCATGGCGAAAAGGCAGCAAGGAGTCTTAGAGGCAACTCCCCTAACCAATCCAGACGCTGCTCTCATGCTATTAACCAGCATGACAGAAGCACCAGGATTGGTTGGAGTAGGCTGGCTCAGCACTCCTACAAGCACTGGAGGCCTGTACCTGCTCTCTGTCCAGCTGTCTAAGACAGCTTGGTTTGGAAAAGTTTAAAGTATGCATTTCAGGCTGGCCGTTGCAAGACAGCCGGCCAAAGTGACATGCGCACTTTAAACTTTAAGTGTGCACCACTCCTCTTCCCCTCCTGTCCATCAGCAGTAACATTTGACTCAAGCTGGCCGGCTGGACTGAAAAATCATAGGGTAATAAAAGAATTGTATTACCATTTTATTTGTTATGTTTGCTGCGCTGGCAGCAGAGTGGGCTATACAAATGTCTTAGCTAATTAGCCCCTCGGGTTCTCACTGTGTCCTAATGTGGGCTGTCCAACTTCAGTCTAATCGATACTGCTAAAGTCCCACCCATATGTGGGGGCGGGGCGTGATGCAGTGACCAGAGAGGTGTCATTATTCCTTAGTTTGGATCACTGAGATCCATTCTATTTGGAACAAATCATCAGGATTGACTTTGGAGCGGATTCCACCTAATATGTGAAAAGCAGCTACTTCCAAACTTTACTTGATGTCTGCAATAGCTCTACAGATAATTCTCGAGATCCGCCACATTGGAAAAAGGCACTGATGGTTTCTTTATTTTTATTTTTGTTAAACAAATTTCATTGGCATTTTTTAAATCAGCATTTTACATACATATTTTTACTCAATGTGTCCAGCCCAACCGGGCATCATGTCTCCCCGCTATACCTCCTTCCTCTCTATGACTGTCTGCCGCACTATGCGGTGCTAGCTATATGTGATTTTCATCAACGTTAACACCTTAACAATTCCCCCCTCCTCCATAACCCCCCCACTACCCCCTCCCCTGCTGCTGCTGACCAACCCGCCAAGCTACCTCCCACTGTATACATGATCTGGGTCTCAGTCAGAGCTGTCTGTGCCATGCGTCGTGCTCATGGAACCCACCATGTACGTGGATGTTAGGGTGCTATGGCCCATTCATGTCTCCCCCTCAGTCCTCCTTGATCCAATCCCCTAGGGCTAGCCGCTTGAGACCCTGCCTGTGGCGTGCTAGGCGCAGACTCCCGGTCCTTATTCTTCAGGTCGCCCACCAACTCCCCCCAGGCCTGCGCCCTCTCCAGTCCCCCTATGCCTCTTTTTGCATTCCGAAGCAGTATTCTATGTTTTACAACTTGCCCACTTCACGAGCTCCCTTTTCCAGTTGCCTATCCCCGGATCTGCCGGGGCCTTCCACCTGCTAGTTAGTTCACGCTTTGCCAATATGTATGCCAGATCTTGAAACCTGGCCGTGACCTTGGTTTTAGCAGAGTGAGGGAATAGGTTGAGCAGCACATGACGGGGGGTGCATGGGATCTCCTTCTCAGTGACGCGCGCTGTCTCCCGAACCACTTCTTGCCAAACTGATAATTTCTTTATTAACGAAACTTTATGCAGATAAAACTTTCCTTTCCAATATTAGGCCAATATTTCTGCTGCGCTTTGTAGTTAAAATTCTGGAGAAGAATGTGAATAGGTTAAGCTCCATCTTCCTGGAATGAAATCCGACCCCTGACCCTGCACAATTTGGGTTCAGTTTTGGACACAGCACAGACAAAGGTTTGCTGTCAGTTCTAGATGATCTGTGTTCATCAGTGGATGAGGCTAGTACAGTGGTCTTTGTGCTACTGGATTTGTCTGCCGCTTTGACACAGTGCCACATCGCACACTTCTCTCCAGCCTGTCTAAGGCCGGTATCAGTTGGTCTTAGGCTGTGTACCTTCCACCTTTTATGCCAGAATTGTATACCCTGCAACAGGGAGTCCCACAAGGGTCTGCGCCAAATCCCACTTTGTTCGAAATGCACATCTGCACTTTAGCAAAGTTACTTGGATCTCTTGCGCTTAGCTGAATGAATGACGAAAATGATACTCAATTAATTATTACTATGGACCAATCTGGGTCTTCAGCCATTGAGACCTTCCATCTATGTATTTCTGCAGTTTCCATCTTGTTTGTGATGCTTAAAAGTTAATATCTGACTAGCCCGAGGTGCTTTGCAATCACCACAATCAACCAATGGTGGTGGAGAAAATTGCTTTAGGATCCCTCAGCAAGGGTCACAGGTAATGGAGTCGGGTCAGCCATATCCGACCCCAAACTGCACCTGTGCACAGGCATATTACAATATAGGGTTGGGAATCTCAAGTCTTCATCTTGGGATGTGAGTGTTAGCGGGTCTCATTTTATTCGGGCCGTTTGTCTGCCATGATTAGTTCAGTTAGTAGTGAATGGAATGTATATGAAAAGAGCCTGGTTGGGCATATAGGAATATTACTGAAAAGGTAGAGACATTTAAGCATGGTGTTCATCTTTAATAAGGCGATCTCCTAATCAGAGTGGAAATCTATTCCACTAATCTACTTGTTCAGTTAGGCGAGTAAAGGATTTACCATAGTTCCATTTCATTACCACTTCAATTGCTGAGTGGACATGAATGCCCAGGTATTTCACTGAATCCGTGGTCCAATTAGGCAGGTATTCTTGGTGGCCTGACATCTGTTAAGGAAGCACAGTGGTTTGCTCCAGTTAAAGTTCATCCCAGATATAGTAGCAAATTGTGTAATTGCTCTGATAAAAGGTTCAATTCGAGGTCAAGGACGAAGAGGGCAAGATCGTCTGCGTACAACGATATGACAATGCGACTCACCCAGAAGCTGAGACCTCCGTGTGCACGGTGTCGACGGAGCATGCAGGCAACGGGTTCCATAGCAACCGCGAAAAGTGGTTAGGACAAAGGGCACCCTTGACGTGTTCCCCGTTGAATGCTTTGCTGGGAATGGCATGTAGTTAACAAGCAGAACTGCCATGAAGTGGATTTATAGTAGTCCAGCACTTCACAACCTGTCAACTCGTGAGGACCCTGATTGAGTCACAACTGGAAGCCAGAGACCCCCTAGAAATTTGTATGATTTACATTTCAAACATTTAAACAATAATTCACAAAAAATTCACAAACAAGTACACACTAAACAAATACTCGAAAGATTGAATAATATTATATTGGAAAAATATGCAAAAATGTCAACATTTTAATGGGAAGGTTGGTGCTGCATGTCAGCGACTAACTTTTCAATGTTTATTTTTATTTCACAATGCGAAGCTCCAGTCCGGGCCGGACTGGGAACACAAAGCAGCCCTGGTAAATGTTGTCAGACCAGCCCCCGTACGGTGCATAGCGACTGCAGCGAGCAAACCTGACCCTACAAAGGGGGGCTTTGAGGCATTCTCCCCCCAAGATAAATTGGGAAGAAATAGTACATTCTACCTTAGATGAGTCAAAACTGCTACTCGATAAAACTCCCATCTCTCTCCAGCAGGAACATTGCTATTGATCAGAGTTATCTTGAAACTTTTACACTTTTATTGTTGCCCGAGATCTGCTGGATCGACAAGGAGTTTTCCAGTGCTTTTAACACTGCTGCACAAACGAAATAACAAATATGACAACACTCATGTATTTCTGTCGAGAGGATACAGCTGGAGAAGTGCTTTCCTGCTGACCTAGGCCTTAAGCAGCCCAAATACTGTTCAGCCTCAAACAACAAGAGGTACAGCGCTTCTGCTTGCTGGCGACGCATGGCAGAAGTGCAGCGGGAACAAGGGCATCAAAATGCTCTGGAATGAAACACACACACACTTACACACAAGGGGACACCAGCACTGCTGTATGAGTGGAACCCAGAGCTGTATAATAAAATAAGGCTGCTCGAGGGCGTGGACAAGCACCTAAACAGGCGGACCTGTTCTGAAAACACTCCACTCCTTATCCCCCGGTTATCCCTGCAAGCCGAAAGAAGAGCAAGTGGAAACTTACCCTGTTGCCCAGGAGCGTGTGGGGGACACTGATCCTAGTGAGGGGTCTCTCGCTGCTGGAGACTCTGTGGTGACCGAGCCCTGACTGGCGGCCTGCGGGGCGCGAGGTTAGAGCGAAGCCCGTGCAGCGAAGCCCCCAGGGCGGACGAGAGTGGATGTGACACCAGTGGAGAAGTGACGGCCTGGCTGCAGAGCACGGCTGTCTTGGTCACAGTGCCCGCATTAGAGAGACGGGTGCAGCAGTATAGAGAGACCGTCTGTGGCCCACGCAGGACTGAAGAGAGGAACTCCTCCCGCCTATAGAGCCGTGGGGTGGGTTGAGATCCCTTGAGGCTGTCGGTCAGGATGGATCCGGTGGACCCCGAGGAGCTTGGTCAATCGTTGCCTCAGTGGGCGCCTGTTGGACGGTCTGTTTCACCCAGCTGGGGGCCGCCTGAGCACTCGGCGGGATTTGAGGCGAGCCGGAGCTGACTGGGTGCCCCGCGGTGCCGGCGGAGGGGATCGGAGCTGCCCTGGTGCCTCGCTCGGGACTGTGGCCGGCCTGTTGAGTGGAGTTGGAGCGGGCCATCCCCCCTTCCCTCTCCTGCAAAGCGACTTGGCGCAGCGGAGGGCAGCTGTGCCCAGTGACAAGGCTGCTGCACCCGCATCAGCCCAGAAGAGTTCCCGCGACTGGCTGCTTTCCATGAGTGGCCAGGCCAGGTCGCATTTGGCACATTTCAGTCGGGGGATCCCATGTTGGGCCAGAGGGGTGCTCCCCCTTCCTTTCCTGCTGCCGTGGAGTTTAGGGGGCAGCCACGCTGAAAACACATGAGAGGCAACTGGGTCGGGTGTCAGGTGAAGCCCCCTAGGACTGCTGACTGCCATCTGAAGAGACCTTGACCTCGTCGGCGTCGACAGGAGACGCCCTCCTGAATCGGTGGCCGCCATCTTGTGAAGCTCCCACCCTTTGCGGCAGAGACAATACAGGGGAGATGGGGTTCGGGGGGTCGGTCTGTCCTAAGCCCCCCTCCCTGGTGTTAAAGAGGATGGAGACAAAACATGGGTTGACAGAGCACAACAGAACAAAGTTACTTAAATGACTCCAGTGAGTCTGCATTAAGTTAAACAACACTCATACAACTCCAATGATATAAGCAACAAAAGTTTTATTTTTCAGATCTTCATCAATATTAACACGTGGAAATAACACAAGAACAGCCAACACGTATTTCGTCTTGAAGCAACTTTTTCAAGGCTAATGAAGATAAGTTATGTCTCCAATGCGATATGATGAACTTTTTAACTTATCAGGATTGCGCTAATGCAACTACGTTCTATCACGAGTACAGTATGGTAAAAGTTTCTTGAGTTTCTCTGGAATGCGGTAGGAGCCTAGGTAAAGATAACCCAGCTCTTGAAATGTCAATGTATAGGCAGAACGGGCATGTAATCCCAGTAGGTCGTCAACCCACAGTGTAGTCAGAGCGTCCCAAATTCCTTGCCATAAGTGGTCATGTGTGGGCATATAGAATGTGAAAAACAGCCATTCGGAGAAAAGAGTCAGTATGCTCTCAAAGTTGAAGAAAACCGCCAAGAACAACACCTCACATAATAATGGTGTGTTCAGGTCACTCCCAAACATGAGGAACCTGTCTGTAAAGTCACCGGTCCGAACTCTACAGCGGCAACAAAAGAGGACGGAGGTGGGCGAGCGCCGGGGAACAGTGAGGAGGCCAGTTTGGGCCTATGCTGACCCTGCCTTGTGTGACCACGTAGGGATCCATGCCTGCGGCAGGGGCGGCAAGCTGAGGCAGGGTGGTCCGGGGGCTGGTGTAGCCTAGTCCCCCCCTGGTGTTAAAGAGCACGGCAGTAGGCGAAAGCCTGGGCAACGCAGTGAGGGGAACAGTGCAGAGGTCAGTTCGGGCCTATGCTGCCCCTGGCCGTGTGTGAGCACACGGGGTTACTTGCCTGCAGCGGGGGCGACTAGCTGAGATGGGGGGGCACGGGGCGAATCAGGGCTAGTCCCTCCTCGCTCGATCCTTCCTGTACTGGTCTAATGGGACCGCAGTAGTGTTCGAAATTGAAAGGGATGGACCCTGCTCCAGTGTGCTTCCTGAACAGCGACTTCTCTTTCATCATCTGGCTAGCCTCTGTGGTGGTGCACTACTCTGAAGAGTTGGGGGAGCAGTGGAGAAGCTTCGGAGTCCACGGATGGAAGTCACTCACATTCCGCCCCATATGCCGAGAGCTTAGCAGATAGTCATGGGACGCCTTCTTTCCAACAGCCGCCAAGATGCCCCGCCCCTGGGCCTGATCGGAGGGGCTCCCAAAGCTTCTGGAGCATACATCAGGCCAAGCCAGTCGGACATCGCAACCAAGTTGGACTCGATGCTGGTGGAATATTTGGGTTGGACGCACTCCGATCACAATCCACAAACAATGCACTTGGAGTGGGAGGCCGAGGCACGCCTGGTTCCAGCTTGGCATCTACAGACGGCAGCACTGGAGGACCCGGAGTTCCGGAGCGCTCTGGAGTCTGCTTTGATTGGATACTTTGATCTTAAAGCAGACTCTGTTGACTCGGTATTGACGGAATGGGAGTTATTTAAAGTGGTGACAAGGAGGCATTGCCTTGCGCACATGTGGAGTATCCATAAACAACTTGACGGATCCATATCCGCCATTGATCGTCAATTACTCCAGTTGGAAGCGCAAGCTATCGATCAGCCTGATAGGCAAAAGCAACTTGATGATGCCCATGCTGAGCGGGAAGCGCTATTAGAAAAACTACGATGTCATAATTTCATGGCGCATTCGGATCGGTCTCACGCTACAGCGGATAGGGTGGGCATTCTGCTGGCATACCTAATCAGACAAGAACACCCCCAACACCCCATGCAGCTCCTAGTGGACGCACTGGGCCTTAGGAGCTGTACACAGAGAGACATTCATGCAGCAATGACAGTGCACTATACCGGGTTATATTCGGCTCAGCTGACTGGGAATGGCCCTCACATTGAGTCATTCTTCTCCACTGTGGAACTGCCCACACCGACGCTTGACCACTTGCTCACTCTGGCCCCACCCCCTGACAGTAGACAAAATTTGGGAAGCAGTGCAGTGCCTGGCATCTGAAAAGATACCGGGACCCGACGGGCTTCCCACTGAATTTTTTAAAACTACGCAGAGACTCTGGTGCCTCGTCTGCACTCCTTGTATGCCTCAGCAATTAATGACCAGGCTTTACAACCCTCGATGTGCGCAGCTAACGTGGTGTCCCTTTTGAAGCCGGGAAAGATCCAACCTCCCCCAGATCACATAGACCGATAGCAATACTAACGGCGACTATTAAAGTTTGGCCAAAGTTTTAGCTAACCGCGTGGTGTGCCTTATTCCGCCTTGGTCCACCCTGATCAGAACGGGTTAGTCCCTCAATGAAACACGGCTCTAAACATTCGCTGGTACTTTCGGGTAGTCGAGTACGCCCCCTCAAATGGCCTCGATTGGATTGCCTGGTGTTAGAGCTTGAGAAGGCATTTGATTCGCTTGACTGGAATTTCCTTTTCGGCTCCCTAGCCCGGTACGGTATTGGGTCTTATTGTCTCAGTATGGTTCACCTGCTGTATGGGCATCCATCCGTCGGGGTGCGGACGGGCCGCTACTTATCAGATCCCATCCAGGTAAGGCGCGGAACTAGACAGGGATCCTCGCTGCCCCCCTCCTTTTCGCACTGGAGGTGCAACCACTGGTGGCGCACATCCGCGCGCATGTGGACATGGGAGTTACACTGGGGGACGGGTCGCACTTTATTTCGGTAAATGAAGATGACTTATTGATGTACGTATGAGACCTCCATGACATCCCACCCTCCGTGGATCAGAACTTATCACTCTTTGCCAAGGCTTCGGGCCCGCGGGTTAATGCAGCACAATCTATTCTTTCTCTGTTTCGGCAGATGACTCCTGACCCGGGGTATTCCATGGGAGGCGTGCCTATGATGTGGTGCACTGACCCCTTAGATACCTAGGTGTGCGCATATACCGGTCTAGTAAGGATCTGTTTGAGGGGAACGTAGTCAGAGCTACTACAGCTATCCAATCACAAATGAACTTCCCACTGGCAATCTTGGGCAGGGGAGCCCTTCTAAAAATGGTAGCTCTCCCTCGTCTCCTCTACTATTTCACTTCCCTACCTATTATCATTTGCCTGTTCTTTTTTGCAAATGGGAAGGGATAATAAGGGTCTTTATATGAGGATGTATCTATGGGGAAACTTTATTTATCCACAGGTCAGGGTAGGGTAGCGGTGCCCAACTTTTAACACTATTACTTGGCCTCTCAGCTCCAGTGGATTGCCCAATGGCTATCATCCCAGTATCTGGCAGACACAGCCTTACTGCAACCTCCAATCCTGTACCAAACATTATTACAAATCTTTCACCCATGCACAAAGTCTAGGCCCATAGATGCGCTTCTACCCACTATAGCTTTCAAGTTTTTCCGTAGGAACCTCTTCCTCACCAGGGCTCTCATACCAGATGCCCCAGCCATCCCATTATTGGGTACATCACAAGGTGACATATACACCACAGCAACTGAATTGCGTCTCTGGGACACAGAAGGTATTCAGGAACTGGGAAACCTTTCCCGGGATGGTTCCCTCATTCCTTACTAGGAACTCATGTTGGAGGAGAACATGTACCCGGGGCAGTTCTTATTACATCGGGCGATTATAGCCTAGCTGGCTTCTAGGTGGGGTAGTGTCGCTCAGGAACTGCCCATGCGGCATGATACAGTACCTACATGTGATGGGAAATGGGGGTCACTTGGCTTGTTGGTTTGCATCCTCACTCCTCCAGCACATAGAAATCAACTTCACTCCCTGAAGTTACATTGGGAGGAGGCTCTGGGGAAAGTATTTTTAGACAGGGAATGGTTTGTTGTTCGGTGTGGACCGACATCGATTCCATGCAATCAGCGCTTTAAACAAATCACATTTTTTATATGGCACCGGGCATACCTTGTCCCAGCCCAAATCAATAAGTGTTTTGCCAGATCAGATGTGGATTGCCCTTGGTGCTGCTTAGTGAATGCAGACATACTACATATGTTGTGAGGTTGCCCTGACTTGCATGAATACCGGGCCAATGTGACATCTACAATAGCTACCTGCACCTCCCGAGCCATCCCCCTTCTCTGGGAGGCACACATACTGCATTTGTTTAGTAGGAGTAAGAAGCACAGAGCAGCCACAGGTTCCTTGATCTGGGGTTTATAGTGGCTAAACGTCTAATCACCAAAAGGTGGAAGTCCCAAATGGCTCCTCACGCCATGGCCTGGCGACGCTCCTTACTTATTTGGGCCAGGGCGGAGGGGGTTGCATTATGCCGGGATGACTTGCTTGGGATCCGTAAGGTCCCGTTGGCACACCACTGGGATGCTATGGTGTCGAGGTTGCAGGGCATGGATAATGTCATGAAGGAAGGGCCTCAAGGCAGGGAGCAAGATGAGGAGCCCAGTGCTTAGCAATTGGTAGTACACGCACAGAACTGGCCTCACATACTAACATGATTTCACTTCATGGAGTTTCTGTCGGTCTGCTCTAGCATGGCCGTTCCACCCCCCCTTTTTTTATAGCACATATGGCAGGGGGTTTCAGGCGACTATCGCATCCCTCCTTTGGTTCCTTTGCCCTCATTTGGTTGTACTCTATGCCCACAGGTTTACTAAATGTTGCACCACAGCCAAGAGGGATATGAGGTGGTACATCGCAATGCCTGACACGATAATACCGCAGTCATTGCAAGGACAATCCTCCAGGAACTATTACCAATAGCTCACCTGACAGCTTTTCGATTATTAAGATGTTTTGTATGCTAAACTGTTTACCTTGTTGTTGCCTCCCAGGGCACCAACACACTGTGTATGTTGTATGAAACAATGAAATAAATGTTAATAAAAAAGATTTCAACAAAAATAATAAAATAAGGCGGCTCAACCTTCAGCTCGCATCTAAGCCTGAAGGGTGATTGGCTTGATTGTATTTTAGTCCCGCCGCCCTAGCGCTGTCATTCACACCTCTTGTGTGCTGTGAGGGTGCATGGGCGTTTCTTAATCCAGCAGCCGATCCCAATGGCTTCAATTATGAGAGAAGGCTCGGGTAGGTGCTCGAGACCGGGGGAACCCCTGGGGACCGCTGTAGTAGTCTAACCCAGGTGATGGTCAACTCATGCCAGGGGGACTGGGTTCGAAATAAGTATGGCCATTCAAGAGAGTCAAATGCTTTGACACCATCTAACAGCACTGCAGCGGCGCATGTCTGTGCATTTAGTTGGTGTAGAAGAGTAAAAACAGTACACATTTTAAAAGTGGCGGAAAACCCCAGTACGAAACCCGACTCTTTCAGCAGCACATTATAGGGCATGAGTGGGAGCAAGTGGCTGGAAATAATTTTACCAGGATTTTATTGTTAGTGTTTCTTAGGAAGATAACCTCTTTCGAATGCTTCTAGGTAAACTTTAGTAAAGTGATGGGATATAAGTGATGCTAACTCTTTGCAGAAGTCGACCTGCACACCATCGCTGCCGGAGGCTTTACCGCTCGCCATGCTACAGATTGTGGTGATTATTTCTTCTTCAAAGTTGGGGCATACTAACTATTCACTCTGGTCATTAGTGAGCGAAGCCAGCACTATCTCATTTGAATAGTTGTCTGGATTGGTTAGAGGAACTCAGTTGCAGATTCAGAAGTGGAACACCGAGGAGGGTGTGCCGCCGCAGGCAAGCACTATTTATTTTATTTATTGAAAATGTTATTCTAGTTGTTTTTTTTTTAAACTTTGGGGCGGGGGTTATTTGAGGTATTTGGAGGCCATAGGTATTTGATTTTGAGCTTTTGGAGGAAGGGGGGTGTATTTTGTTTTTTTGGTGAAGTGGTGGGGCACTTCACTCGCCCCACCACTTTCAAAGGGTACAAGCTGCCCAGCTCTCAAAGGTTGCCAAGCATACTTAGGCCTAGAAGTAAGAGGCTGCAGCTGTGCATAGTCTTTACTAATTTTGCCACAGTGTGTCATGCTTTTGAGCCATGAAGAGTATGTGCCCCAATGTAAAGCAAGCTCCAGTTTATCAAGTAGTAGTTACACAGTGGTAAATCTGTAAGTGGAAATAGGGGATGTCATGTGTGTGACCTAGCAGTGCTATCAAGGGGTCACACGCGACTGTGGCTTCTGCCATAGTGAAGATGAGGAAGACGATAGTGGCCCAGTATCGGCCTATTTGGGGGCACACCCAGATTAAATGTGCAAAGTTGGTGTCTGGGACGTGGCATTTGGGACAGTGGTTCGAGCATGTGGGAACAAACCATGCAATATCTGTGGGGGTGACGTATGCACCATATAGGTACTTAAAGTGTAGAAGCTTATGTTTATGGTTGACAAAGATGAGTTTTGGTTGGAAGGGACACTGAGACCAAATTTTGTCAGAAGGTAGATAGCCCAAGTCAGTACTCCAGGCCTCCCTAAGGTGCCTGGTGGAATCAGGTTTCGAGGCCAGGTACGCGAGATACAGCCTAGAGAGGAGTCGATCTCCATTAGTGTCTCATATGATGAGTGTTAGTAGGGGAAAAGACCTCTGGAGTGAGGAAATTAGGTGGGAAAGTATAAGCGCAGGGTGCTAAGGAGCTTTTGCAGTACAACACGCTTCATTTAGGAGGCACTCTCAGAGCGGGCGTTGTCAGCATGCACAAGGACATGGACAAATGGGAAATGATCTCCTGTGGTGTGCAGGTCATGGCATTGTACGGTGTGCATAAGAGTGAGGGCGATCCAGGGATTATCAGCTTAAGGTAAAGCAGAAGAGTAAAGGATGCCCTCTCCAAAGACACTAACAATAATACAATGTCTCAACAGGGATATCTTATACACGGACAAATTAAGAGTGAGTTAATCACAAAGCACCAGGAAAAAAGGACAAGGGAGACCAAAGGATAGTACAGGGTTATTATTTTGCATATAGAGAGCACACAAGCAAAATGAATTGCAGTAACCAAAAACAACCAAAAGTGTACTGGCAAAGTGAGAGTGAATGAACGGCGCAGTGACACAAGTGATTATGCAACAACGTGGGGCGGCGCAGGATAAACAATTAGTGTATGGCGGTCAAAATACAGTATTGACATTCATGTACAGAGATTATATTTATTATTTATAGGTTGACCAAAAAAGAAAAGCCGCAAATGGGTCGACGGCGTTTCAACTTTTATGACTTGAGGTCATCATTAGGACAATGGTTACATGGATGGAGTCCTGTGCTCTTTCAAGTAGGTAGACAGAATCCAGGTCTGGAATTTAAGGCCAGTCTTCATAACACAACGTAGGAGGACTATGGATCGGACCATACTTACTGACGACGAGGTAATAAAGAAACTTGGTCTGGAGTCCCAGGAGTTTTTTCTTAATAACCGAGGAAGTGCTCCAATAGGAATTGTTTGGGACTCGTACAAAGCCTTTTTGAGGGGCAGGATTACATCAATTCAGTCCTACAAAAATAAATTGCGCAGGGCAGAAATTCTTAATATTGAGAAGAAAATTCAGAGCTTGGAATACAAAATTCAGCAAAATGAAGTGGGAGAGGATGCTGGGAAGGCCTTAATTCAAACTCTTAATACAGATTTGTCATCAGTAATAGAAAGGCGACTTCAAGAAAGCTGGCCCATTTTAACTATGGGGAAGGCTGTGGTAAATTACTTGCCTGGAAGGCAAAGAGTGACCAGGCAAAGAACTTCATAAAAGTACTCAATTTTGGGTCGGCTAGGAGTCCTATTATAGCAGGGACCAGTATTGAAGATTCCATGTTAAAATATTATGAAGACGGGGGCGTGGCTAGCAGCCGACGGGAATGGTCGCACACTAACGCGACTCCCGATCCCCGCCTGCTTATCCGCCTAAAACCATCCGTCTTGTGACCTGTGTTCCCCCCTAAAACATCGGGGGTGCCATCTAGAAGACCCCAGTGCCTGCCTTGGTACTGAAGCGGCCCTGGATCCTGCTGCTGTGCGGAGATAATACGTCTTGAGAGGCGGAGGTCCTGCAGCCTACAAGATGGCGTCTACATCGGAGCTCCGACCCCGGTACTGAAAATCCCCGCTGCCTTTGCTTTGTCGGGGACCGGGATCGAGTGGCGGACCCTCCTGCGCCGCACCGGAGCCCAGCGGGTGACTTCCCTGGCGGCCAAGACTGCTTCGCCGGCTCTCTACTAAAGCCGTGCTGCCCTGAGGGAACTATATCCAGCCGCTTCACTGTGGGAGTGCCGCCCACGCGACACCCCGGCTTCTGGGCCTGTGATACATGCACTCATAAACTCTCCCCACTCGCTCCTTTTTTCACCGCTACTCTGCCGCTGCGGACTTGTGGGGATCGTCCGATTGTGGAGCCGGGGCTGAGCCACGCTGACCTTCCCTCCTGCCGACGGACTTCGGGCCGCCTCGACTTCCATCCGTTGCGGTCCACCCCCGTCTGCGGCGGGGGCCGGACCGTCACCTCCAGAGGGCTCAGTTCTTCTTTGGGGGTGCGCTGGCTGCCGGGACGGCGCGGTACCTGTAAAGCACTCTGGCGCTGCTGCGGCGCCCACGTCCTGTCCTGGATCAGATCTCGCCCACACTGCAGCCTCTGCCGGTATTGTCTTGGCCCTCCCACGCAATTCCCCGGCTTCTGGGCCCGTGACGGCCGACACTCAGTGACTTCTTCTGCCCGCTTCCCACCTCAGCCACGGCTCTCCTACAGCGTGCCAGGGGGGACTGACTGCGGGGACACCATTGAGCCGCTTCCATTCTCTGTCCCCGGCCAACGGACCTCCGGACCTTTGCTGCTTCGCCCCGCTGCGGCGCACTTCCACCAGAAGCGGGAGCCCGAACACCACTGCCTTTGGGCCCGACCTATCACCGGACCTGCGCTGAGTACAGGGACGGCTGCTTTAGCGCTATTCTAGCGCATGCGTGATTCAAGTGCAGGGTGTTGCCCGCAAAGTGGTCCCTGTCGATCCTATTCCACCCGGAGCCCTGGACGCAGCCTAATTCTCCTGTTCACCTCGAGGGTCCGCCGCTGCCCTTGCTGACATCGGGTCCACCCTTCTGCTACCGGGCCTATCTTGGATGTGGCGATCCTGGGCTGTTGTTGAGTCGCAGTAAGTCCTGGCGCTCACCTAGGCCTCACATACGATCCTTGCGCCTCTGTGCCGCTCCTGATTCCCACGATTCGCCAACGCACGCAGTGTCCTCCACTGCTTGCTGCTCCCTGGGCGCTGCTCTGCCGGCTGGGTTTGGTTGGACCTGACGAGTCTGTGCTGCCCGCTCCAACGACATAGACCGCTTCTACTGCCACATTTTGCTTCCCATTGAGCCTTGCACGCCTCCGCCCTCACAGCATTGTTCCTCATGGCGTCGAACAAAGGGAACAGGCCCTCCAGCCAGAGACAGCTTAATAAGAACTCCTGGGGCACTAAAGGAGAAAATAAAACAGTGGCCTTCCCTGATACCCCGAACCTTGCATCCCCTTCGCCGGGAGGCGAAGACCCCTACCCTAGAGGACGTCATGCAGGCGATAGCTGGAGTGAGATCCTCCCTAGAGACACGGATAGACTCAGTCAATATAGAGGTGACACTGTTGCGGGCAGACCTGAGGAAAATGGACTCCAAAGTCAAGGACGTAGAAGTTAAAATTGCAGCTCTTATTGATGACACCTCCACGCTCCAGCGGCAGGTGGCGCAGCTCCAGCAGCAACAAAAACAAATGAGCAACATTCGCATTTTGAGCGTTCCGGAGCGCATGGAGGAGCCGGCGGTGGACCTCTTTGTGGAAAAACTGATTACGACCCATCTCCAGCCGAAACAACTCTCAGGCCACTTTTCAATTGAGCGGGCTCACAGGGTCCCGGGAGGAAAGCCCAAGCCGGGAGCTCCCCCCCGACCTATCATCGCGAGGGTCTTCAACTTCCGGGACCGCGACGCCATCCTCCAAGCTGTCCGGGCAGGACCGCCTCTCCTCCTGGACAATGCCCACGTTACGCTGTTCCCAGATTTCACCATGAAGGTACAGGTCAGGAGACGCAGCTTCCTGGAAGTCGAGAAAGCCATACGCGATAAGCACATCAAATATTCAATGCTCTTTCCAGCGAAACTGCGCGTGGAACATGATGGCAAGGCTTGGTTCTTCCTATCACCGGATGAGGTGTGGAACTGGCTTGAGGGCTGGTGCCGGGTTGAGCGATCTCCAAGAAACCACGACGCCCGCGACGGCCAGGACGAACACACGCGAGATGATCAACTGCCGGAAAGTCAGGAACTCTTTACAGGCCTCAACTCTGTAGATGACTGAAGACCCTTTGCCGTTAGCAGTTCGTCATTCACCGACCTTGGCAATTACTCTGCGGATCTGCTCCCCTTACTGGGAGTTGTTTTGTGAGGGCAGCTCTGTATAGTGGATCTCCACGACTTGTTAGTTCCTAATTTCAGACGGTGCACCCCTCGGTCCCAGCCGGGGCCACATTGACTGCTTACCAGGTACTCTTTCTAACATGAGGATATAGCACTGGGAACTGTTTTATATTTTATGTGTTCATATGCATGTTGGTCACTTCACTGCTAGTGACAGGCGGGGTGGCGGCACCAGCTCATCGGGTACCCCTACCGTGGTTGGGAGGGCGACAGGCACTCAGCCTAGTTGGGGTGTGGATAGTTTGAAGTCCGCGGGCAGGGAAGCAGGGAGGGGGGTTGGAACGGGGGGTGGGGAAATGTGGATTTATTTTGTTGTCATTGCATTGTTCCTTTTGTCTATTTTTTCGCCTTCACGCGGAGTCTTTACATGTCACATTACTTATAGCTCTCGGCCCATTGTGGGTCCCAGACTGCCGAGCTGTTCACCCCAGAAATTTCCTGGTCCCCTAGAGCTTGGTGGGCTTCCTACTCCAATTTTTTGTTTTGATCTGCTGTCCTGGTGCTTTGGCCGGCCTTACTTCCATTTCTCCTTTCACATACTCCACTTAGTTTATCACTATGTCGCATCCTCTCTCTAGAACCCTCAAGATCCTGTCATGGAATGTAAATGGCCTGGGACACAAAATTAAGCGAAGTGTGGTCCTCCAATTTCTCCGGCGTCACTCCCCTGACATCGTCCTGTTACAGGAAACGCACCTAGTGGGTAACTCTTGTCGAGCTCTACAACGAAGCGGCTATACACTATTAGTACACGCCGGTTTCACCTCTGGGTCCCGTGGCACCGGGATCCTAGTCAAAAAGAACCTCGCGTTTATTCCCTCCAAGACATGGGCTGACCCTATGTGTCGCTTTGCGATTGTTGAGGCTTCCTAGGAGGGCCGCCCGCTAAACATACTCTCTGTGTACATTCCACCGGCATTAGTTCAAGACTCCCTTAAGGAGCGCTGGGCGCTCACATGCTGGGCCTCCCTGTTGGTACACTTTCGATTGGCGGAGACTTTAACAGCACGATGTGCGATAACTTAGATCGTAGTCCCAAACGCAGCTCTCATCGGTCGCGCTCCGACCTCTCCGACTTTACACACGCCATGGGGCTAGAAGACATCTGGCGCCACCATTATCCGACCACATCCTATTTCACACACTATTCAAACGCGCATAAAAGCATGGCCCACATTGATTATCTATTCTGCCCCACTGCTGACCTCGGCTATTTCATTCGCCCGTCAGGTCTTCCACGAGGCATTTCTGATCACTCACCCCTCAGCGTGGACTTGACCTATCATTGTCCATACACGCGCGGCCCTATAGTCATTAGCCCCTGGCTCATGCAAATCCCTGATATTAAAGACGGCCTCCTTGAGCGCACTGAATATTACTTCACTGAAAACGTCGGCTCGGTTGCTTCGGGAGGCGTACCTAGCGGTCGTAAAGGGTGAGGCACTGACACTAAAAACGGGCTATTTACGGGCCCATAGAGAACGGATCCTCCAGGCAGAAACAGACCTCATCCACCTCTAAACGGTACACAACACCGCCCCCATCGACAACTCTGCTCACCGCCTCCGTACTCAGCAACTGATATACAAAGCGCTGACTCAGGAGAAAGCACAGGCCCGTTTACTCCACACACGCCACCGTGTGTATGAATTCGGAGACGCTACGGGCAAAATGCTTGCATGGTTGGAGCGGAAAGACCAAGGATCCCGATGGGTTCCCTCCATCCTTAGACCGGACGGCTCCACAGTTGTGGACCCGCAAGACATTGCCGAGGCCTTTGCCGACCATCTGGAGCGCGTGTACACCGCTGGTTCCTGCTATACGCCTGAAGAATCTAGGCAACTCCTGGAGGAAATGCCCCTCCCTGTCATCTCGGACACTGATCGGGCGACCCTGGACGCTGACATCACGGTGGACGAGCTGACTATAGCGCTTTTCGCCGTCAACTCTGGGAACGCTATGGGTCCGGATGGAGTCCCTATTGAATTCCTCAAGGGCATGGCCAGAGAGATTGTCCCTCATCTACGTAATATGTTTATACAAAGCCGCGAAGACGGTATACTCCCACTTGCCCAACGGCTGGCCTCCATTCCGGTAATCCTCAAGCCGACTAAACCACCCACTGATTGTGGCTCTTATCGACCGATCTCCCTGATCAGTGCGGAGGCAAAGGTCCTGGCCAAACTGCTATCCAACCGTCTTCTCCTCATCCTCCCCTTCCTATTACATGACGATCAATTCGGTTTCCTTCCGGGCCGCAACACGGCTTTGAATTTGCGAAGGGTCCATATGTCATGAGCCGCCAATCCACTCTCCAGCAGGATGCGGCTATCCTATCCCTTGACGCTACGATGGCGTTTGACTCGATCGAATGGCCTTACCTCTTCGAAGTTCTGACCCGTTTTGGTTTTGGACCCCGATTCATTAGCTGGTTGAGACTCCTATATACGGACCTCTTTGCCCAAGTCAGAGTTAACGACCACACATCCTGGTGGTTTCGCCTCCACCGGGGTACCAGGCAGGGCTGCCCCCTGTCCCCGCTACTCTTCGCCCTTACCCTCGAGCCCCTAGCCCACTGGATCCGAACTGATGTCTCGATCAGGGGACTCCAATGGAAGGAAGATGTGACAGACAAGATCTCCCTTTACGCCGACGACATCCTCATTTATGTCTCTTCCCCTCTGTCCTCCATTAACAGTTTGTTTCATGTCCTCACCAATTTCGGGAAATACTCGGGCTATTCGATCAATTGGACTAAATCTACGCTTTACATGTTGCACGCCCCCCCCCCCCCCGGCTGCCCCGGGGGTTCTCCATCGCGACTGCTACTGATGGCTTTCAATACCTCGGTATCTATGTTACACCGGATGCGAAGACCTTTCATGACAGTAATTTATTGGGCCCCCTGCGTAGACTCCGTAGCGACGTCGCCCACTGGCACTCCCTCCCGCTCTCCCTTTTGGGCAGGGCGGCGCTTTTCAAAATGCTAGCTCTCCCGCGCTTTCTCTATGCTTTGTAAAACTGTCCCTTTTTAATCCCTGACTCCTATTTTCGAACGGTGGAGGGCGAGCTCCGTCTCCTATTGTGGGATGGGGGAGCCGCTCGGATTGCCCTATGTAAGCTCTTTCAAGGCTGGTACGACGGAGGCATTGCTCTGCCCAACCTCCGCCTCTAATATTGGGCGTCGCAATTAGTGGCTGGATACATGCTTCGCCCTTAACCCGGCCTTCCTCCTTGACAGAAGCCAGACCGGGCGAGAGGGGTATTTGGGGGCCCTCTACCACACACCCACTAAACACCGATACGTTGGTCCCATGGCTCACACAGTTGCACTGTGGCACAGAGCCAACAAGAGTTTGGGGTGGGCAGACAAGCTCACTAAAGCTACCCCCCTGTGGTCATCACAACGTCTGGGCTCCCTCTGCTTCTCCCAGGGTTTCGACAAGTGGGACACGATCGGCATTTCGGAGTTGGGAGACCTAGTCCAAAAGGGTGCTATTTTGACTTTCACTGCTCTTCAGGCTAAATATTTCCTTGCATCCACGGAATTCTTCCGCTACCTTCAGATCGCACACGCCATCCGGACCGCCATTCCGGACCTCTCCTCCATCCCTGTCATCTCCCCCTTAGAAGATAGATTACTTTCTGAGCCACTTCCTGAGAAAGCCGTATCTTACACCTATCGAAAACTATGCAATAATCTTCCCAACTCCTTCCAGTCACTACGGACCAAATGGGAAGTAGACTTGGGTCCATTAGATGAGGAGGACTGGCGCTCGGCCCTCATGTCCCCTAGACAATCGGCTATCTGCCACAGGTTCCGACTGATACAATTGAAGGTTTTACCTAGGACGTATATGTCCGCTCTTACTCTGGTGAAAATTGGGCGACGCCCAGACGCACTGTGCTTGCGGGGCTGTGGTTTACCTGGCACCTTTTCTCACATATTGTGGGGCTGCCCGAGTGTGCAACAGTTCTGGAGTTGCGTTGTTGGAAAAATGAGTGCCTCATTGGGTAAATCGCTCTCCTCCTTGCCCAAACCGTGTATCCTTGGCATATGGGGTGCGAATGACCTTAATGATCACGAATTGCCATGGGCTGCATTAGGATTCCTGCTAGCCAAACGCTCCATTGCGATGAAATGGGGCTCCCAAGACAGACCACTGGTGGTGGGCTGGGTGGCCGAGATGGACCGCTGCATGATCGCAGAAAAGACAGTGTATAAGGTTCGTGGCTGTCCTAGGGTGTGGGACAAAAAGTGGGGGCACTGGAATGCTTACAATGGTGAACTTTGTGATTCTCCTACGGCTGAACTAGCTATGTCACATAATGATCCTGTAGGACGGCACCGGCGCTAACTGGTGTTTTATTTGAACTAGACACTGACTCCTATATGCAGCACTAACTATGACTATTGTTTGACTCTGCTTTCTTTTTAGTTTTGTGTTCTTGTTTTTTGTTTACAAAAACGGAAAAAAATACCAAACAATCTGCTTGCATTTACCGTGATCATGTACATGGTTATAACACCGCATCATGATATGTCATCGCCGCCGAACCCCCGGGATGTCGGCATCTAGGCTGTGTACCATTTTCATATCTTACAACTGTTGAACGCTGCCAGCCTCCGGGTTGTAGGCACTGATCAGCTGTGTATGCTAGACCACCTGCAATAAACTGTTTTTAAAAAATGAAAAAATAAAAAATAAAAATATATTATGAAGATGTTTACAAAGAAGACTTATGTACAACTAGGTCAGAAGTCCTAGAGTGGTTAGACCAGGATTTACCAGAAAAAGTATCTGAATCTCAGAAAGTTGGTCTCAATAATTTAAAAACCGTGCAAGAAATAGAAGCTGCCATAAATTCGGGAAAATCCAGCAAGGCAGCCGGACCTGATGGTCTGCCCTTAGAAGTATTAAAAAAATTAAGTCAGTATTTGGTTCCCTCCCTGAGTGACCTTTTTGCAGCTATCTTCAATGCAGGTGAAGAGATCCCTCCCTCATGGAATGATGCCATAGTGACCCTAATTCTCAAATCTGATAAAAAAAACAGATTGCTGTGATTCATACAGACCCATATCGCTGCTACATGCAGATTACAAGATTTTTGCCAAGTTATTAGCAGAGAGGTTGAATGGGGTGGTGGGAGCACTCCTTCACGAAGACCAGAAAGGGTTTGTGCGAGGTAGAAGTCTCAGAGATTTAACCTATAGCCTAATAGGTGCAATTGATTTAGCCTCAGTAGACAAACTTCCACTAGCGGTCATTACAGTAGACGCAACCAAGGCTTTTGACAGAGTTAATTGGTCTTATCTACATGAAGTATTGAGTCTATCCAATTTAGGGGAACATTTCTGTAGGGCAGTAAAATGAATCTACAGTAATCCGACTGCAAAAAATTTGATTAATGGAAGGCTAACTGAGAAATTTAATATCTTTAGAGGTACGAGACAGGGCTGCCCACTGTCCCCACTACTATTCAATTTTTATATTGAACCTCTGGCAGAAAAAATCAGGAAACAGGAGGAGATACTTCCTTTTCAGTCCAGGGAATGGGAGAAGAAAGTGGGTTTATACGCAGACGATCTGGTAGTATATACCTCAAATCTCAGTACAGCACTACCGAATGTTTATGATCTGGTCGCAGGGTTTGGAAGGATTTCGGGCTACGAAATTAATGAAGGAAAAACAGTAGTCATGGCGTGGAACATGATGGCACAAGAGAGCTGTGTCAAATCAGAAATTAGATATCTGGGTATTACAATTACCCAGAAAATCAAACGAATTCCTGAAACCAACTTTGAAAAAATCCATAAGGAGATAGGGAAATTATTGTTAGGATGGTCCCACCTGCCTCTATCAATCTATGGGAGAGTTAACATCAAGAAGGACTGTTGGGCTGCCACGAGGGACTGCCACTTGCTGAAACAGCTTTGCTCTGTTGGCCTGCTGCTTCTTGCCTGGGAGTGAGAAGGACTGGATCCTCTCTACATCCGACTCTCTACATCCTCCAAGGACTTAAGTGACTAGAAGGGCTTGCCTTCAGTTTTGAAGTCTCAGGAAGAAAGACTTCCTTTAACTTTGCTTCAACTGATGGACTTTGCCAACTGAGAGTCCTGCTTTGCCAAGAGGTGCCATCGTCGACGTTTGCATCGATCGAAACAGACGTATTTCCTTCGACGTCAGCACAGCACTGATTCAAGGATATCGCTGCGCGACTCGACGATGATGCGGGACCAGACTGTGAGGTTTGATGATGCATTGTCTTCATTGTAAGGGATTCGAATACAAAGCAAGATTCAACTGTGAGGCTTGACATCAACGCATCACATTCATTTTTAAGGGGCTCGACAACAAAGCGGGATGCAACTGCGTGACTCGGAACAGACGTAACGTGGTGTTGCCGATGACGAATACTCTGGAAAGGTACTATTTTCAGCAGGACCTGCGTGGCTTCTGTATCTGATCTGTGCTTCATCGTGGTTGGCTTGAGCTTTCGGATTTACCCTGGTCAATTGCGACCAGATGTCCCCAGTTGGCACTTTATGCTTTTAAGCAATATATTGCAGTTTGATCTTTAAAAAATTCATATCTCAAGTTCTACTTATTGGATTTTTGTCGTTTTGGTCTTGTTTTACTCAGAAAAATATTCTCTATTTTCCTAAACTGCTTACGTCTTTTTGTAGTGTTTTCACTGTATTACTGCACAAAAACTTTACACATTGCCTCTTAAGTTAAGCCTGCCTGCTCTGTGCCAATTTACCAGAGTGTGGGCGCCGATTAATTTTTGCTGTGTATCTGACTGACCCAGACTAGGATTCTTGCTCCTGCTTGGGCAGGGTGTATCTGAAACTTCGATTTCTAACAAGGCCTAAAACTGCATTGTATTCAGAACAACTCCGATTAAAAGAGGGAGTCTGGTGCAACATCGGCATGTTTAGGGTGAACCTCTGCAAATGCAGGAGGTTTGCCGTAGTCTGGAGGTGGGAGGCAAATGCCTGGAGTGAGCCCACTTTCAATCGTAAGTCATTGAAATAGGGAAATACTGGAACCCTCGACTTCCACATGTGTTTTGAAGTCCCAACATCGCCTTGGTGAGAACCAGAGGAGCGCTCAAAAGGCCAAAATGGAGAACAGAGAAACGATAATGCCTGTGGATCAACTGTAAACAACAGGTAGTGCCTGGGCAGGCAGGACGGAAATGTGGAAGTAGGTGTCCTGCAAGACCTGAACTACCATCTAGTCTTCAGGGTCTAGGGGGGACCGAACCTGCCTAAAGTGTGCATTCTGAACTTCTCCTTCTTCAGGCAGAAACAGAGAGGGCACACCTCTAAATTAGGGTGGAGGCTTCCATCGTTCTTGGGAACCAGAAAGTAGCGGGAATAGCAACCACAACAAACTTCTGATGCAAGCACCCTCATGATGGCTCTTTTGCCCTAAACAGCTTGACCTTCTTGAAGGAGCAGGTAGATATGATCCTCTGTCAGCCGGTCCAAAGATGGTGGCATTGTTGGCTGGTTTTGTTAAAAGACGATAGAGTAACTCCGCTGAACAATCTGAAGTACCCGCTTGTCAGCTGTTATAGACCGCCAGCCAAGCAAGTGAGGTTGGATCCTGCCGCCAACTGTGTGCCCATAATGGTATGAGGGGAAACTAAAGAGGTTTGGAGGCAGTGGCTGCTTGGGTGTTGGTGGTGGACTGGGTAGACCCTTGGCAGTGTTTCCATGGAGGCCACAAAATAATGGGGGAGCCTCTTGGTCTTGGTAGCTAGGCGGGAGTGGACGTAGTTGGTAACCCCTACCGTAGCCACAAAGGTGGCGAAAGGCAGAGAATGGGATTGGCGTGGGGCATGGAGCGGCCTAGGGACTGGCAGTGGCCCAGCTGTCCTTAAAGTGCTGCAGTGCTGAATTTTCCTTTGTTGTCGAAGAGGCAGATACCATCAAAGGGCATATCTATAAGGGATACCTGAGCATCCCCCAAAAAGCCAGTCGACCTCAGCCAGTAGTGACATCTGAGTCCCGCTGATGACACAATCACTCTGCCTAGCTAGTCAGTTGAATGCAGTCCAAAGCGATTTGGTGAAATTTGCTGAGTTTCTGGCATTGCAATAGACTGTGAGGCTTGGGTCTTGCCCCAGACCATGGGGAACACGTGCAATCAAATCTCAAACCATGTGGGTGTATCAGCCCAAAAGGCATGCAGTGTTCACCAACCACAGTGCAGGACTGTTGGAAGAAAACATCCCCTTGCCAAAGGTGTCCAGCCTCTAGGATTACCTATCTGGAGGTGTGGTATGGAACGTGCCAGGGTTGACCTTGGCTCTGGAGGACTCCCCACAGGTGGGGTGCTGTGTGGGCAAAGCTGGGTCCCCAAGGAGTCGGCGATGACTTTCAACTATCCTATGCACAGACACCCCTGTGCAAGGCTTTGCCCAGACTCTGAGCAGGAGATTAGTGATGGTTTCGTTAAAAGGGAGGAGAGGGTCTGAGGTGTTTATTCCCAGTTAAAGCACCTCTATGAGAGGGCTGCACAGGTCCAGGATCTCAGCTACCCTTCTCACCACAATTGCAAAGGAAGCCCCTTTCTCCAGACCAACACTAGGAGGAGAGACTATGCCATGTTCTGCAGGGGCGTCCAGACCACTGGCATGGGCCAGTTCCTCATACCAATTTTCTCCAGCCTCATCAAGGGGGTTGGTGTAACCATAAGGATCCTCATATCCTCCCTAATAATACTCCTTCCCATGCCTGTCAAACAATGCAGGGCCTGGTTCAGACTCAGAAGGTTAAGCTTTGTTAACACCAGTTTTTTTGTGGGACATCCATACACACAATGGAAGAAAAAGACTAAAAAAAATCGATGTGTCAAAAAAATGCTCCAAAAAGTTGTCTAAAAGTGGACTGTCGTAACTCACTCCACATCTGCGCTAACTGGCATGGAAAGAAAAGAATGGAGACCAACGTGCAGGAGTGGCACCTACATAGGCACTGCACAGTCCAGCCAACGTCGAGCAAATCAACACCACCTACTGGTGTGCAGAGGTATTGCTTGAAAAGGTTCCGGATCCAGTCTGATGCCTAGGGACTTTACTAAAATAAGGAATCTGCAGCTAGAAGTCTCTATCAGATAAGCACCTTTACATTTCATGATAGAAGCTTTATACAGGTTGTAAGGGACTGTTTTATACACTGCACGATCATTGGCGGGTGAGTATGGAAACCATGTAAGGGTGTGGTAATCTCATGTCGGTCGTGTGCATACTTTGCAATCTGCTATGGCAAGTTCAGTTTAGTGAATAAAACCTTAAAGTGCCCAAATCATCCCTCCACCCACCGACACTACCTCCAATTGGTCAGTGAACTATCTCAATCACACAAGAAAGCCATATGAAAGAACTAAAAGGTGTGTAGGCCTTGGGGGGCTCCTGTTACTGCAGCCCTATGCCCTTTTCTGCTTTTCTGAAGACCAGTAATCTATCTAGGTAGATAGCAAACAACTACCAAATGATTGCAGCTCAACATTATATCAAAACCATACCATTCTCTCTGCCACATGTGATCATACACACAGTTGCAATCTTACATATTAGGACCCGTGGAAAGAGTGAAGTCAGTAAACAACAATTCTGGGTAGTTCTGGCATAGGAGATCCTTCCTACTTGGGTCACATGAAGAGCAGTGTCCCTGCCACTAAATCTTAAGATTCAGAAAAGGGGGTGGTGATGAACAGAGTGTCTGAATTAAGCAGACCACTCTTACCCAGTCCAAAGATCAGGGCTTGATCCATCACCGTTATTTAGCTCACTGCCCCATCCCAGCTCAGAACCTGGCTATATGCAAATTAGTCTGTCCCTGGCCCAGTGCATCATGGGAACAGGGCAGACCAAACTACCAAGCCAATTCTTCACCAGAAAGGAGACAAGCTTCCGGGGACCGGTTTCTGCCATTTCAGGCGTCGTCGGCCCGGCTTGCTTGAATCCTGATGGAGCAGTGAGCAAGGGACTCATGTCTGAGTATACCCTGCCACACCTATAGTGGCCAAAAACGATTCAGAAAAGGGGGTGGTGAGCGTGGAAGGGTATACTCAGATGTGAGTCCCATGCTCATTGCACCATCAGGATTCAAGCAAGCCGGGCCGACGATGGCTGAAATGCCAGAAACCGGTCCCCGGTAGCTTGTTTCTTTCCCAGTGTAAGAATTGGCTTGGTAGTTTGGTTTGCCCTGTTCCCATCATGCACTGGGACAGGAACAGATTAATTTGCATATAGCCAGGTTCTGAGCTGGGATGGTGCAGTGAGCTAAAAAACGGTGTTGGATCTAGCCCTGATCTCTTGACTGGGTGAGAGTATTCTGCTTAATTCAGAAACTCTGTCCATCACCACCCCTTAGTGTTAAATATTTTGTCCACCCTAAGCGTGGAAGGGTATACTCAGATGTGAGTCCCATGCTCATTGCACCATCAGGATTCAAGCAAGCCGGGCCGACGACAGCTGAAATGCCAGAAACCGGTCCCCGGTAGCTTGTTTCCTTCCCAGTGTAAGAATTGGCTTGGTAGTTTGGTTTGCCCTGTTCCCATCATGCACTGGGACAGGAACAGACTAATTTGCATATAGCCAGGTTCTGAGCTGGGATGGTGCAGTGAGCTAAAAAACGGTGTTGGATCTAGCCCTGATCTCTTGACTGGGTGAGAGTATTCTGCTTAATTCAGAAACTCTGTCCATCACCACCCCTTGTTGTTAAATATTTTGTCCACCCTAAGCGTGGAAGGGTATACTCAGATGTGAGTCCCATGCTCATTGCACCATCAGGATTCAAGCAAGCCGGGCCGACGACGGCTGAAATGCCAGAAACCGGTCCCCGGTAGCTTGTTTCCTTCCCAGTGTAAGAATTGGCTTGGTAGTTTGGTTTGCCCTGTTCCCATCATGCACTGGGACAGGAACAGACTAATTTGCATATAGCCAGGTTCTGAGCTGGGATGGTGCAGTGAGCTAAAAAACGGTGTTGGATCTAGCCCTGATCTCTTGACTGGGTGAGAGTATTCTGCTTAATTCAGAAACTCTGTCCATCACCACCCCTTGTTGTTAAATATTTTGTCCACCCTAAGCGTGGAAGGGTATACTCAGATGTGAGTCCCATGCTCAT
The DNA here is from genome assembly GCF_964261635.1 of Lissotriton helveticus. Classification (NCBI taxonomy): domain Eukaryota; kingdom Metazoa; phylum Chordata; class Amphibia; order Caudata; family Salamandridae; genus Lissotriton; species Lissotriton helveticus. Next base: position 41,549,805 of record NC_136069.1, read on the forward strand.
TGCACCATCAGGATTCAAGCAAGCCGGGCCGACGACGGCTGAAATGCCAGAAACCGGTCCCGGGTAGCTTGTTTCCTTCCCAGTGTAAGAATTGGCTTGGTAGTTTGGTTTGCCCTGTTCCCATCATGCACAGGGACAGGAACAGACTAATTTGCATATAGCCAGGTTCTGAGCTGGGATGGTCCAGTGAGCTAAAAAACGGTGTTGGATCTAGCCCTGATCTCTTGACTGGGTGAGAGTATTCTGCTTAATTCAGAAACTCTGTCCATCACCACCCCTTGTTGTTAAATATTTTGTCCACCCTAAGCGTGGAAGGGTATACTCAGATGTGAGTCCCATGCTCATTGCACCATCAGGATTCAAGCAAGCCGGGCCGACGATGGCTGAAATGCCAGAAACCGGTCCCCGGTAGCTTGTTTCCTTCCCAGTGTAAGAATTGGCTTGGTAGTTTGGTTTGCCCTGTTCCCATCATGCACTGGGACAGGAACAGACTAATTTGCATATAGCCAGGTTCTGAGCTGGGATGGTGCAGTGAGCTAAAAAACGGTGTTGGATCTAGCCCTGATCTCTTGACTGGGTGAGAGTATTCTGCTTAATTCAGAAACTCTGTCCATCACCACCCCTTGTTGTTAAATACTAAATCTTAAGAAGCGCACGATAATGACACATGGTGGAGCACCGGGGGCGGGCGGTGCATAAGCGCTCGACGCGCATGTTCCACAATAAAGCCCTCTAAAAAAGGCTTGTTTGTCAAATAATTCTGCCAGTATCATATCCACGAAATGTTCTATTTTGCCCGTAGTCACGGTTTTGGGGATGCACAATGCCAGTAGGTTGTTTCTTCTTGAGCCGACTTCCAAATCTTCATTTTTAATTTCGATTTCATCCAGTTCTTTACTACGGTTGGTTTGCTGGATGTCATGTACCGCCACTTGGCCCTCTCAGTCAGTTATCCCTCATTCTACCATATCAATAGTCTCTGCCTGTTTGGCCATTCTCACCTTTAGTTGGTCCACGCTCACAGTCAGTCATTTTTTCCCATCTATTATGGACAGGCCAGTTTTCAGGTCTAGTAGAAGAGATTCATTACCGGCTGTGTCCAGCTTGCGATCGAGGGCTGTAACCCCCACCCCCACATCGGTGTTTTCCTGTTTCATCACACTCTTTGGCTTGTAGGACAGTTTGGATTGCTGCTGACCCATGTTTGGTTTCAGAGTATCCACTGGCTTTAGCGTCAGATCAGATGAAACTCTGCTATCCCCCAACTTCGAGGGGTGTGGTAGATGTTTTCGTGTGACTAGCAGGTTTGTGAGTGGCTGGGCTCCCAGGTCCTCAGATTCAATCAATCAATAAATTTGTAGAGGGTGCTACTCACTCGTGAGGGGATCAAGGCGCTGACGGGAGGGGGGGTGCCACTACTGCTCGAATAACCAGGTCTTGAGGTGTCTCCTGAAGGTGAGATGGTCCTGGGTCAGTCGTAGGTGTGCGGGGAGGAAGTTCCACGTCTTGGCTGCCAGGTAGGAGAATGATCTTCCTCCGGTAGTGGCTCTGCGAAACCGTGGGACGGTGGCGAGGGCGAGGCTGGTGGAGCGGAGTTGGCGGGTGGGAGTGTAGAACGAGAGGCGTTGTTGAGGTATTCGGGGCCCATGTTGTGGAGTGCTTTGTGTGCGTGTTTGAGCAGCCTGAACGTGATCCTCTTGCTGACGGCGAGCCAGTGCAGGTTTCTCAGGTGGGCGGATATGTGGTTGTGGTGGGGGATGTCAAGGATGAATCGTGCGGAGATGTTCTGTATGCGCTGAAGCCGTTTCTGAAGTTTGGCTGTCGTTCCTGCATATAGGGCGTTCCCATAGTCCAGTCGGCTGGTGATGAGGCCCTGGGTGCCCGTCTTTCTGGTTTTGGTGGGGATCCATCAGAAGATCTTTCGGAGCATGCGCAGGGTGTTGAAGCATGAGGACGGGACTGTGTTGACCTGCTTGGTCATCGTGAGGGAGGAGTCCAGGATGAATCCCAGGTTGCGAGCGTGGTCCGTGGGAGTCGGTGCAGTGCCCAGCGACGTGGGCCACCAGGAGTCGTCCCAGGCGGATGGGGATTGTCAGAAGATGAGGACCTCCGTCTTGTCCGAGTTGAGTTTTATTCGGCTGTGCTTCATCCATTCTGTGACATCTTTCATTCCGTCCTGGAAGTTGGCTTTGGCGGTGAGAGGGTCTTTGGTGAGGGAGAATATCAGTTAGGTGTTGTCGGCGTAGGAGATGATGTTGATGTTGTGTTTGCGTGCGATGGTGGCGAGGGGGCTCATGTAGATGTTGAAGAGGGTAGGGCTGAGTGATGAGCCCTGGGGTACGCCGCAGATGATCTTGGTGGCCTCGGAGCGGAAGGGAGGGAGACGGACTCTCTGGGTTCTATCGGAGAGGAAGGATGTGATCCAGTCTAGAGCCTTTCCTTGGATCCCAGAGTTGAAGAGGCGGGTTGTTAGGGTGCGGTGGCAGATGGTGTCAAAGGCTGCCGAGAGGTCTAGGAGGATGAAAGCGGCAGTCTCTCGATTGTCCATCAGGGTCCTGATGTCGTCGGTAGCTGATATGAGGGCGGTCTCGATGCTGTGGTTGGCTCGGAATCCGAACTGGGATGGGTCGAGTGAGTTGTTTGCTTCCAGGAATGCAGTCAGCTGTTTGTTGACGGTCTTCTCGATGACTTTGGCCAGGAAAGCGAGGAGGGAGATGGGGCGAAAGTTCTTGAGGTCTTTGGGGTCTGCTGTTGGTTTCTTCAGAAGGGTGCTAATTTCTGCGTGTTTCCAGCTTCCAGGGAAGGTGCCTGACGTGAAGGAGCTGTTAATGATGTTCCGGAGGTGGGGTGCGATGATGGTGTCGGCTTTGTTGAAGATATGATGAGGGCATGGGTCGGCGGGGGATCCTGAGTGGATGGTGTTCATGACGCGGGTGGTGTCTTCAGTGCTGATGGGCGTCCATGCACTGAGACTGGTGGTGGGGATTGTTGGTTTGATGGCTGGGGCGGAGTCTGGGGTCTGAAGCTGTTGTGTATATCTGCGATTGTTAGACCTGGCATCTTTGGCGTGGTTTCCCCTATCTTTTTGCCTCTACCTCCTGTATTTTTGATGCTGTGCTGGATTTCGTTTTTGCTGGTTTAGATGCTTTGGACACTCTGCCACTGCTGATCAGTGCCAGAGTGTAAGTGCTCCCTATGTAAAGTGTTATTCTGATTGAATATACATGTTTGGCATATTTGTATCCCCATGAAGTCCCTAGTAAAGTGCACTGAGTGTGCCAGGGCTGGTGATGACAAATGCTACTAGTGGGCCTGCAGCACTGATTGTGTCACCCACAGGAGTAGCTCTAAAATGGTGTCTCAGGCCTGCCACTGCAATGCCTATGGGCAGTTTAGAACTGCCATGTCCTCCTGGTCAGTGTCCACACTGACCAGGCCTAAACCTTCCCTTTTTGTGCACATCAGCCACCCCTATTGAAGGCCCAAGGTACCCCCCTGGGCAGGGTGCAGTGTATGTGAAAGGTAGAGCATGTACTGGTGCAGGTAACATGTTCTGGTAGTGAATTACAGCCATTTTCGTTTTTCACTATTGTAAGGCTATCTTGCTCCATAGATTAACATGGGGGATGCTGGCTACAGTGGTTAACAGCATTTCTTCCCATAGGAACAAGATAGGACATAAGTATCTAGGGCCAGATGTAGGTAGGGTTTTACCGGTCGGTAACGGCCGAATTCGGCCGTTACCGACCGGTAAAAGGAATTTGAGATGTAGGGGGCAGAATCGGTAAATTTACCGTTCGGTAAATTTACCGATCGGTAATTTTACCGAATCTGTAAATATACCGGTCGGTAAATTTACCGACCGGTATATTTACAGAATCTGTAAAATCGATATGTAGGTGGGACTCTTATGAGTCCCACAAGGCCTAAGAAATCGGTATTTTACCATCAAATTCAATTTGATGGTGAAATACCGATTCAGGTGTGCATGCACATGTGTGCATGCACACCTGTGCCATATGACAGGCAGACCTGCCCTTAGGGCAGGTATGCCTGCCATATGGCCCCCGAACCTTTTTTGGGGGTGCTAGAGGGTGTCAAAGTGACACCCCCTGCACCCTTGCCAAAAATCGGTATTTCAAAGCCCATAGGAATGAATGGAGCATTACCGGTCGGTATTTACCGAATCGGTAAATACCGACTTTTAAAGAATCGGTAAATCCACATCTGGATTTACCTACATCTCGGTACTTCATATTTACCGACTCTTAAATACCGAATCGGTAAAATTCGGTATTTAAGAGTCGGTAAATATGATTTACCTACATCTGGCCCCTAGTATCCCTGAACTCAGAATTTAATAACACATCTTTTAGGAAAGGTTGTTTTTAAATCCTGTGTTTGAGAACAGCACTTTTAGAAAGTTGCTGTTCTCTTGTCTGACCCTTCTGTGTGCCTGGGCCTGTTTGTGTATTGACTGTCTGGTTTGTGAGTGACAGGGGCTGGGGAATTCCCCTGGAGGCTGGATGAGTCAGCACTAGGCTGAATGACTGCATTTGCAACTGGAGTGGTGGGAGGAGTTAGCACCTGGGCTGAATAGGGCTGTGCCTGCCTTCCACAATGCTGGCTCCACCCCCCTGCTGTACGGCTGAGGACCCTGCCCCTCACTCTGAAAGGAAAGAAGCCTCCAGCAAAACAAAGTACTTAGGAAACACCCAGAACTGGTTCAGACCGGGCTCAGGGCCCACATGCACCAAGAGAACAAAGACTTTAGGGGTATAAGTACAGGGCCCCTGACAACAGAAAATTAGATCATCCTGGAAATCAAGAAGGAACCTCTGCCAAGGAGAAAGCTGACTCTGAAGAAGGAAGATTGTCCTGCTGTTGCTCTGCTGGACTGACCTGCTGTTGCTTTGCTGCCAAGGAGAGGGGAAGGACTTTGCTGTGTGCTGTGTCCCCTGTCTTGAAGGAATCTCCAAGGGCCTGAGAAGAGCTGGCTCCCTGTTTTGAAGTCCCAGGAACAAAAGGACTTCACCCCCAGCTTCCCTGAACTCTGCTGAGAGAGTTATGTCCTTCCTAGAGTGCTTGATCCAGTTGTGGGGCCTCTGGAGGTTGGACCTGTGCTGGGAAGCTTGAGACTAAAGCTTGAGAGACTTTTGAAACTGAAAAGTGTCGCATCGCTCACTTGCGGAGCGCATCCCCGACAGTGCGAGAAGTTTCCCGCCGCTACGAAGGTCGAGATCGTTGCAGCGCCTGACGCCGCTGCCAGAGACGTCGCATCCTTCGTTTGCGGGACGCACCAGACCGGTGCGGGAGAATCGAACATCGCTGCGAGTATCGTCGCAGAGCCTGTCGTCGCTGGGTGAGAACGCCGCACCGCTTGCTTGCGGACCGCATCACGTCGCTGCGAGTGTCGTCGCAGAATCATCGCATCGAGGAGCTGCGAGAGAAAGGATCGCCGCTGGACCGCGCATCATCGCCCCGGAGATCGTCGCAGCACCTACGAGGTCGTCGCATCGTGCCTTTGCGAGAACAGACTTCCTACGGAACCTACGCACCGGAATCCATACAAGTGGCCTTCCTCCCCATACAGACCGGATTCGTCGCAACACGCCCGCTGCTGCAGCGGGGCTGTCGCATCGCCTCCCCAGGGTCTCAGGAGCAACGCATCGCTTGTTTTCCACCGCACCAGCTTCTGCTTTTGGAACTTTGTTGCAACTAAAGGTACTGTGAGTAAACGTGACGCAACTGTGAACTTTTCACGCATCTGTGGTTTATTTTACCGCAACTTGAAGAATTTTAACGCAACCTTAAGAACTCTTTTTGAAACCATATTCTTGAACTGTGTATGTTGGATTTTTGTCGTTTTGGTCTTGTGTAGTTTAGATTAAAAATACCTTTATTTTTCTAAACTGTTGTGTAGTCAGTTTGTGGTGTTTTCACTGTGTTACTGTGAGTGTTGGTACAAATACTTTACGCATTGCCTCTGGTTAGCCTAGACTGCTCGTGCCAAGCTACCTAGAGGCTGAGCAGGGGTTATCTCAGAGGGTTATCTCCTTGCCCTGACTAGAAGCAAGGGTCCCTATTTGGACAGTGGTACCTACCTCTGCCAACTAGAGACCCCCAGATCTAACAGCGATCTTGCGGTGGAAGAATGCGGCGAGGGAGTTGCAGAGGTCTTGCGACGATGTGATGTCGTTGTTGCTGGGGTTGGAGAGCTCTTTGACTATGCTGAAGAGTTCCTTGCTGTTGTGGGAGTTGTTGTCCAGTCGCTCTTTGAATGATGTCCTTTTGGTGGTGCGGATCATCTGGTGGTATTTGCGGGTGGCGCTCTTGAGGGCTGTCAAGTTTTCTGATGTCCGCTTGTGGCGCCAGGCTTTTTCGAGGGTCCGGCATGATTTCTTTGCGATTTTGAGGGCGTCTGTGAACCATAAGGTTTTTCTGTTGCTAGTCTTGCCTTGGGGTTTCTTCAGTGGAGCGAGGTCGTCGGCGCAGTTGGTGATCCACTGTGTGAGGTTGTCTGCTGCGTCATTGATGTCAGGGGTGTCGGCAGGTGGGTTCTGCTTAGCGATGTGGTCAGCTGGTCAGTGGTGACTTTGCTCCAGCATCTGCGGAGGATCTGTGGTGTGCGGTGGTGGGATGTGTTCTTCTTGAAGGTGAAGTGGATGCAGCTGTGGTCGGTCCAGTGTAGTCCGGTGGAGTGGCTGAAGGCAACGTGGCTGCTCGCCGAGAAGATGGAGTCGAGCGTGTGGCCGGCGTAGTGGGTGGGCGTGTCCACCAGTTGCTTGAGACCGAGGTCGGCGAGGTTTTCGAGCAGGGTGGTGTTGTTGTCGTTGTTTTTCTCCCGGTGGAAGTTCAGGTCCCCTAGGAGGATGTACTCTGGTGAGGCTAGGGCGTGCGGGCTGATGAAGTTGGCGATGGTTTAGCTGAATTGTGTCCGTGGGCCCGGGGGTCTCTAGATGAGCGTTCCTCTGAGGGTGGTCTGGGGGTGGTCTGGGGGTTGATGTGGATCTGGAAGTGTCGGTGTTCAGCGGCGGTGAGTGTGTCTTCGGCGTTGGTCGTGATGCTGATGCTGTTTTTGTGGATGATGGAGATTCCTCCTCCAGTTTTGTTGATGCGGTCCTTCCGGGTGATTTTGTAGCTGTCCGGGATGGCTATGGCGATGTCGGGGGCCGAGGAGGCGTTCATCCAGGTTTCCGTGAGGAAGGCGACGTCTGGTGTTGTTGTATCAAGGAGTTCCCAGAGTTTGACGGCGTGTTTGTGGACGGAGCGGGTGTTGAGGAGGATGCACTTGAGGGGGTTGTTGTTGTCGTTGCTGTGTTCGGTGGGCGGGGTGCAGGTTCGGAGGCAGGAGAATTTGCATGCTTGGCAGCTGAAGGGTCCGTGGGTGCGCTTCGGGGTGACCCGGTGGCAGGCGGCAGGTGGTGTCGTACCTCAGGCGGGTGCCCTGGCCGCGGCTGGGGCCAGGGGTTCTGGTGCTGGGCGCGGTCCAGGAGTGGACGGGCGCAGACTGGCTTGCCTTTGGCACACCTTTGGCGCGCCAGCGGCGCGGCCGCTGCGAGACCTCCATAAGAAACGAAGTGGGAGGCAAGGGTAGCTGGGAGGCGGGAGCGGGGTGGCCAATGGGCGGGCGTGCAGGGAAACAGAAGGAAAAAGTGGGTGGGGCTGCGGGGGAGCAGCGGCGGGAAGTGGGGAGTGGGGGGGGCACTGAGGGCAGGGGCGCACAAGGAGCGCCAACAATCCACAAGAGGCACAGGAATAAAAGTTAAAATGCAGGCGGCCAATAGAAAATAGAAAATTACAGTGAGGAAGCAAAGCAAACCCGGGGCACACCAGCGCGAACCCTCGACGACACACGGGTCCTAGTGGAGAGGAGTCGAGCGGCGTGGGGAGTGACCTGGGGTCAGGCCACGCTCACCTGCGCCGCGCGACCCCCATAGGAGGCCAAGTGGGAGGGAGGGGCAGCTGAGAGGCGGGAGTGGGGTGGCCAATGGGCGGGCGTGCAGGGAAACAGAAGGAAAGAGTGGGCGGGGCCGCGGGGGAGCAGCGGCGGGAAGTGGGGAGCGGGGGGGCACTGAGGGCAGGGGCGCACAAGGAGCGTCAACAATCCACAAGGGGCACAGGAATAAAAGTTAAAATACAGGCGGCCAATAGAAAATAGAAAATTACAGTGAGGAAGCAAAGCAAACCCCGGGCACACCAGCGGCGAACCCTCGGCGACACACGGGTCCTAGTGGAGAGGAGTCGAGCGGCGTGGGGAGTAACCTGGGGTCAGGTCACCCTCACCTGCGCCGCGCGACCTCCATAAGAGGCCAGGTGGGAGGGAGGGGCAGCTGGGAGGCGCGAGCGGGGTGGCCAATGGGCGGGCGTGCAAGGAAACAGAAGGAAAAAGTGGGCAGGGCCGCGGGGGAGCAGCAGTGGGAAGCGGGGGGGCACTGAGGGCAGGGGCGCACAAGGAGCACCAACAATCCACAAGAGGCACAGGAATAAAAGTTAAAAAACAGGCGAGCAATAGAAAATTACAGTGAGGAAGCAAAGCAAACCCGGGGCATACCAGCGGCGAACCCTCGGCGACACACGGGTCCTAGAGGAGAGGAGTCGAGCGGCGTGGGGAGTGACCTGGGGTTATAATGTTCAAGTAAGCGTGTGCCCATTCGTGATCATGGTGATCATGGAGACCCACGCCATTGTGATGGTGAATGTGCAGGTCTGTGTTAATATTCTAAGGCCCTGATTACAAGTGTAGGTGCTATTTAGCACACCTCATAAAGATAACAAGGTTTACATTATCGGGTGCAATAAATAATTAAGGGTTTGTGGAGAATAACATGTAGCGTTTGGTGTTTAGTGCACCCAAATCCACATAGTGTGGTAAATAACATATATAATTGCAATGTTACATTTCAGCAGGTGTGATCTGCTGAAATTTAATGAAGCTTGAGGTATTTAACACATTTGATAATTATTGGATATGTTAAATAGCGTTTCACTCGTAATTCCAACTAGTGCGTAATCAAAGGTTTACAAATGAGTTGAAATTAACCTATCCACCCATAACCAGGCTTTGAGTCTCCTAGTTCATATTGCCGCTGAACCCAACACTGAAGAGTCTGGCAACATGAAGTTCAGCAGTTCGATTTTGCTTTCGGCTAGGCCCGAATAATCCCTGCAGCACACAGCTGGTCCTTCTACTCAAGCCCCAGCGCCGTGGACACAGGCCCAACAATGCGCTATTACGCAGTCAGGTAAAGTAGGTAAATATACTCATTAGCACGTGCAGAGGGAGGACAGATGCAAATCCGCTGAGTTCAGAATCTGGTTTTGTGATATGCACCATGAATTGGGGCTCTCAATGAGCATGCTGGAATTGTTACGCCACACCTTACTTGGACACAGAAGGCCCGAGTGATAACATAGTCCTCCCTTGTCTTTTTATGGCTGTGTTCTTGTGCGTTTTCCCTCCCATCATCAACTGGGCACATCACTGTAGGTCAGATGGTGGTGGGTCGTGCCACTGCCCAGGAGGCCAGTGCAGTCCATCCATGATCTCTAACAGTGCTAATTAGGCTGTCACCAGCGCAGTTCTCTGCTGCCGGGCCACTCGATAAGGGCCCCCCTCTGCTGAAACCCACATGGAGGTGTACTGCTGCCGAATGGAGTTATCGAAAGGTCCTCTTCACACCTTTAGACCTCGCAGCAGGACTGGCTTGAGGCATCCCATATTCTGCCCAGCTCCACGGTCACGCCAAGTACCCTCCCTGGCCTCACACGATTTAGGTATGCCATTGTTTGGCGTTTTTCAGCATATCAGCTATAGGATCGAGGTGGATTTAAGACTCTGGCCTTAGAAGCTTAGTGAAGAGGGGGCAGCAGCTCCCTGCAACCCTTTGTGCTTTGGTTATGGCTAAATAGTATTGCCAATAACTAATCCACGAGAATACTGCATGACAAATCATAAGTATAATTTGTTGCTTATGAACTTTGCTAATGGATGACTAACTGAAGATTTCCCAACTCGAATTTCACACCCCCGCACCTGAAACACTGGCAGAAGAATGCACACCGGACACGTCTCCTACTTGACGACTCTTACACCGCGACTCTAGGGTCCTTTTGCTTTCTTCATGATACACTCTCCAACACTGGAGTTTCTCATACTCGGATCAGGTACTGCTATTTTCGCGTTCTTGGATATCTTCGACATGTTATCTATCTTACCAACATTATTTGCCCTGAAGAAGCCCTTGTTTTGGGTGAAACGCGCTGGCTGATCTCATTCCTTTGCATACCAATAATACATCTGAAAATAAAAGACGAGTAACGACAAGATTTATATCGTCTGTTTGAATATGTACATGTGATTTGTCGTCTATATATTGCCACTCATCCAAAAAGCGTTCCCCTTCCAACATACACAAGTTAGTCTGTGCATCAACATACATTCTGTTTTATTATTTAGAAGACTAGGACTATTTAACGTTTAGCGTTAGTCAAAAGCCATAATTCAGAAAAAAAAATAAAAAGCCTCCTCGCCATGAAATATTAGCCATATAACGTAGCTTTATAGTCAAACAAATTCAATGAAACAAAAAAAGTATTTGTACATAATTTTGGGCCTTCCACAGAGCCACCTTCCAGAGAGAGTAAAGCTCTTCATTGGGGCAGACAGTTAGCAAGATCGCCATACGTGACCATCATTTAGGGCCTACACATCAATATCAACTGAGAGTAGACTGTATCAAGTTAACATGGAAGTTCATGGTGTGAATGATGCATGATCCATATTTAGTTTAACGTTTTTCAAAGCAAGGAGAATGCTTAGGAAGTGGTATACATTTTCTGCAGCTTTCCATCGCATGTTCAGCTTTTCTAAAAAATAAGCTGCATTTACTTCCCCCATGGGTATGTTACAGTCTAATCATTTGAACCTGGGAAGCACACATTGCTTCTCCTGGTTTTTATCAGACATAGAAGACATGCTTTTATGTCCCCCAAACTATTCCTGTGCCCAAGTGCACACCACAGACAGAGTGCCATGAAAGTAAACATTGCTGTTTAATAAGGGAAAAAAGTATTAACATGTAATTCTTAAAGCAATGTTCCCAACAAAGCAGAATTACAATATCTATGCTAAAGTGTAATCTGTACACAAAGTAGAGAAACATGTTTGAAACTGGATTGTTATTTATAGATATGACAAGATTACCAACAGTAAGTGAAATAAAACATTTAAAAAAAGATAAAAAATGCATTCTGAATTCTTTTATTTCTATTAAATATAAATATTAGGACACAATAAGGATGGCCAGATGAATCAATGTCACATGGATGCTGCGTGACAGGATTTCATTGAATATACATTAGTACACTGCAGGTATTGTAATCATGGTTCTTTTTCAATAGAAACTGACAGACCTCATTAACATGACTGTTAAAAGAAAATTCAAGACTTGAAAGGTTACTGTAAAATGGTGTCATCTGGCCACCCTACACATCATAAGGACTATAAAAAAAGAAGAAAAAAATACATAAAAATATAATCTTCCATTTACAAGCACGCAAATTTGCCAGATATGAGTAATGGCTTAAAATCATACTTTAATAGAGGAAGAGCACATAGTGGTTAATCCAGTAATATGATTGGGGTTCTTCTAGACACATTTCATGGGTCTCTATGAAACATGGATGTCATCAGCAAGTGAATAGCCTAAAACCAGTCTGCAGCGCTTTACTATTGGGTTTTGTTGATTTAATATTCCAATGATAAAAATTCACCTTGATACAGACTTCACTTACAGTTTTTAATAAACAATCGCATTTGAAAAAAGATAAACTATTCAACCTAACTGCCATAAATAATCATGTAATATAAAAAATACAAACTGAATAACATTTATGTCATGACCCTACATTCCAGTCTAAGGGATCTGCTCAGATATACAAACCACATGGCCGTTGCCCTTGTTGTTTATAACATCGCCAGAACCCCATGATGAAAATGTACATTGAAATTTTGCATGCTTCTGTATGAGTTTTCCTGTGTGTATATTTGCCCAAGCACACATAGTTGCAAAAAAGAATGGTAGCCCTTCTCACAAATTCCTCCAGATGTTATTTCCTCTGTCTATGTTCACTAATTAACCACTATGCATAATAAATCATAAAAGCCTTCCCCTATTTACATCTGCAGGTGGTGTCCTACAGTTAATGAACGACTGAAACAGCCTAGATATTTTATGTTGTTTTTCCTATGTGTGATTGCTGGTGGCATTTTAGGTATGTTGAGCTAGCAAAGCCCATTCCACATTCACTGTATTTGTATGATTTGTCTTCTGTATGCCTTCACAGATGGATGGTTAGGACTGATGCCTGAGCAAATCTCTTTCCACATATACTGTATGTGTGTGTTTTTTTTCAATTGTGTGTTAGCTACTGACCCTTTAGTTGAATGGATTTGCTAAACGTCTTTCAACATTCATTGCATTTGCATGTTTTTTTTCTGTATGCCATTGCAGAAGGATGGTTAGACCTGACGCTGGAGTAAAGCTCTTTCACACTTTCTGATTAAAGTTTTTCCACTGTGTATTAGATGGTGGCTCTTTGGATGCATGTATTTACTATAGCTTGTTCCACATTAACTACAAGTGTATGGTTTTTCTGCTACATGTTTTTGCAGATGGATGCTTAGGATTGATGCTTAAGTGAAGAAATTTCCACATTCATCCTGGTGTATGGTTTTTCCTATATGCTTTCGCTGATGACTCTTTAAAGATGCTGAATGAGCAAAGCTCATTCCACATTCACTGCATGTGTATGGTTTTTCCCCTGTGTGTGTTCGCTGATGGCTCTTTAGAAGTGAAGAGCTACGAAAGCTCTTTCCACATTCACTGCATGTGTATGGCTTTTCTCCTGTATGCTTTAGCACATGAGTGTTTAGGTGTCGAGCTTCAGTAAATCTCTTTCCACATTCAGTGCAAGTATATAGTTTTTCTCCTGTGTGCCATCGCAGATGGAGGGTTATGCCTGCTGCACGAGAAAAGCTCTTTCCACATTCACTACATGTGTATGGTTTTTCTCCAGTATGCCCTCGCAGATGCATGGTTAGTTCTGCTGACCGAGTAAAGCCCTTTCCACATTCACTGCATGTGTATGCTTTTTCTCCTCTATGCCATTGCAGATGGATTGCTAGTTGTGATGCTTGAGTATAGCTCTTTCCACATTCATTGCATGTGTATGGTTTTACCCCTGTGTGTGTCAGATGGTGGTTCTTTAGATGCGTAGATCTAGTAAAGCTCTTTCCACATTCACTGCATGTGTGTGGTTTTTCCCCTGTGTGTGTCAGAAGGTGGTCCTTTAGTTGCGTAGTTCTACTAAAGCTCTTTCCACATTCACTGCATGTGTATGGTTTTTCCCCTGTGTGTGTTCGATGGTGGTTTTTTAGATATGTATATATCCTAAAGCTCTTTCCACATTCACCGCAAGTGTAAGGTTTTTCCCCTGTGTGCATTCGCTGGTGTTTCTTTAAAGATGATAAACAAGTAAATCTCTTTCCACATTCGCTGCAAGTGCATGGTTTTTCTCCAGTGTGTGTTCGGTAGTGGCTCTTTAGATTGTAGGATCTACTAAAGCTCTTTCCACATTCTTGGCATGTGAATAACTTTTCTCCTATATGCCGTCGCTGATGAATGGTTAGATCTAATGCTTTAGTAAAGCTCTTTCCATCATCACTGCATGTGTATGGTTTTACCTCTGTTTGTTTTTGCTGATGGACCTTTAGTTTTGGTAAATCAGTAAAGTGTTTGCTACATTCCCTGCAAGGATTTGCTTTATCCTCGGTGTGTGATTGCGGAAGGATCTTTAGTTTTCCTGAGAAAGTAACATTCTTTCCACATTCACTGCAGGTGTAAGGCTTTTCTGTGTGCATTTGTTGATGGATCTTTAGGTTTGCGGAGAGAGTAAAGCTCTTTCCATTTTCGCTGCCTGTGTCTGTGTGTTCTGTTGTATGTGTTTGATATTTGCCCCACAGAGCTGACGACTCATTAAAAGTCATCTTACATTCATTACACCTAAATAAGCTTACTGTTTGGCTGTTAGTGGTGGCAGTGTAGGGATTAGAAGTTATTAAAACTCTTCTCACAAACACAGAACCTTTATGTTATTTCTTTTGTTTGTGTTTGTTAATAAACTCTTGGTTGTGATGGCTGATGAACCCTATTACCACATTTAATATATCCTCATGCATTTTCCCATGTGCATGGTTGGTGATGCTACTTCAGTAATGAGGAGAAGCCAAAACTCGTCTTACGTTGTGTGTATGGTTTTTTCTTTGGGGTTTAGAGTCTAAGGGTCGGTTATATTTTTGCATAAATCATGATAATATGTTTGCTGACTGATCATTGTGGTTCCTGAATTACTAACTATATTTTAATCTTCACTAGGAATTTGCAGTATATCTGTTCTTGCAGGACTGATAAAATATGTATGATCTTTCTATCCGGAGCTGTGTTTTTTACTTAAGTTAAGAAATGTCTAGAATGTGTGCAAAGAATTAACCTCACAGCTTATCTAAATAGTCTGTTTCTTGGACAATATTTATGAAATACACACAAAGAACAAAACTCAATACCAAGTCGTTATGCTCTAGAATAATGTTCTGCATTGCAAGTAGCCAAACACTTCTTTCTTTTAACTTTCAGATGTCTGCTTCACGATTCATGTTTTGAATACCTATGTCTTGTATACCTCTTTCTAGGGATTGTAAGGGCCAGACAAAACAGTGTTTATGATGGACTAACACCATAGTATTGAGATTGTCATATCAGAGAGGGGAGCTCTTTTTATAACTACCTGATCATTATCTAAGATAAAGGGTGGTATCTAGAATGTTTACATTTTGGATGTGTTCTGCCAGTGTCATTTTTATGATTTTAAATGTTTTGGAAACAGCAGGATAGATGCCCTTAGCCTCTTGATGACGCCAGATTGCACTTGATGTTCCTGCAGGATACGTCTGTTCATGTACGAGATTCTCGGTCTCCTACTGAGTTGTTCTATTTTGAATTACTGTTTGGCATCATTTCTGGTTCTTCGAGTATCAGATAGCCTTCAAGTATTGTCATGTTTTCTTCAATACTCTTCCACTTTTAACAAGTTCAGGGATCTCCTCTCTGTGGATACAAAAATACCCGTAATGTCGTAAACTATAAGCAGCAAAGTGTACACTATGTCTCTGAACAAATGTAAAAAAAAAAAATCAAACACTTGAATAAATTTCAGCCACCGGTAAATACTCTAGGTTGCAATGCAATATATCTTTTTAGCCCACTGTACCACTATTGACAATAAACATTCTTATGGAAATCCGCATTCATTGATCATCCTGCAAGATAATAAGAACAGCCCAATTTGGGGAGAGGATTTAGCGTTACGGCTAGATCGTTGACCTCGAAGCTGGGGAACCTGGTTCGAGTCTCTGGCAACGACGCTCAACATCCTGTGATTCTGGGAAAATAACTTAATTTACCTGTGCCTAACAAAAATTAATATGTCCATCTGTAACAAAACTGGTGCTCATGTAAAGAACTCGGATACAGGATATCTTCGTGTCTATTTTGTGGTAAATAAAACTCAAACATTATTTTTTTTAAATATGTACCAGAGTCCACATTCCTTTGAATAGTGACAAATGCAACAACACATAATGGTGTTGACCTCGCCCTTGGTCAGTGAGTTGTGGCTTAAGTTCTATGCCACAGCAAGACAATTAATACATTTCGCTTTATCATGTTCATAGCTTAGGAAATAATAATGTTACAATGAAAATAAAAACACAACGGAATCATTTTCAGGACGAAAAACAAATCCTAGAGGGAAAATGAGAATTGGGTGGCATGTCGAAGTGTATGATGTCCGTACATTCACTGACAAAGACAGCGGTCAAGCAATGCCTATATGATCCCAGAGCGCGATTAGAGGGGCTGCCATATTTCAGTGTATTACTGCTTCCTGCTGCATGCATAGAGATTGGTCATGTGTTCAATAATGGCGGGTTTATTAGGTTCAAAACAAACAGTTTAGAGGGAGGGCAGTTCTTAGTGTTTGTAAACCTTACAATAAGTAATTAAGTTGAAATGGCAAATTTCTTTCAACACTGTCCACAATCTCAAACAAACTGTTGTCAACCATTATTATTATTATTATTGGGACATTTGTAGAGCGCTGCGTTACGCACACCGGCGTGTCCACGCGCTAAAAGAGGGAGAGGCAGCGAGCAGGGAGCACAGAAGCAAAGCGGACACTTATTTAGAGTAGAGGAATGTTTTCAGTTTTGCTCGGAACCTAGCTTCCTCCGGTTCCAAGCGCAGGTCCACTGGTAGTTTATTCCAGTTACTTGCCGCTAAGCATCTGAAGGACCTACCTCCCATGCGTGCTTTCTTAACTCTGGGGATCCTCAGTAGACCGCCCCCAGCGGATCTAAGCGCTCGTGTTGGATGATACACTTCGATCAGTTTATTCAGAGGGTCGGGCGCCCTGCCATTCAAGATTCGATGACAGGTGCAGAGGGCTTTATATTCCACTCTTCTCCTCACGGGGAGCCAGTGTAGCTTCTGGAGGGCCGCCTTAGAAGGCGCCCTTTTGGGCAGCCTGAGAATCAAACGAGCTGCCGCATTCTGCAGCACTTGCAGGCGTGCCATACTT
This sequence comes from Lissotriton helveticus, assembly GCF_964261635.1. Taxonomy (NCBI): domain Eukaryota; kingdom Metazoa; phylum Chordata; class Amphibia; order Caudata; family Salamandridae; genus Lissotriton; species Lissotriton helveticus. The sequence goes on from NC_136069.1 coordinate 41,566,503, forward strand.
TTTTCCGGAGCCCCCAGGTACAACAGGTTCCCGTAATCCGACCTAGCTGTCACCAGGGCATGGACCAAGGTTTGACGGGCACCGATCGGGAGTAAGTCTAGGACCTTTCTCAGTTTCTTCAGAATCCCAAAACAGACTCCTACCACCCGGTTGATCTGGGGGCCAAAAGTAAGACCCGCATCAAACCACACCCCCAGATTACGTGCCTCTTGACAGGGGGTTGGGGTTGGTCCAAGACATGGTGGCCACCATGCCGACGACCAGGCAGACTGGGCTCTCCCCACCACCAGCACCTCTGTCTTGCTGCCATTAAGCTTCAAACAGTTGATAGCCATCCACTCGGCAAGATCTTTCATGCACGAGCGGAAGCCATCGGCAGCAAGACAAGGCGCGTGCGATAGGGAGATCACCAGCTGCGTATCGTCGGCATACGAGACTAGTTGGAGACCATGACTCTCCACAATTGAGGCAACCGGCGCGACATACATATTAAAAAGGGTCGGGCTCAATGACGAACCCTGCGGCACGCCTTGGCCCAAGGGGACCCCTTTTGAGTAGCAGTCTCCTTGCCTGACTCGAAAGCTTCTCCCCTTAAGGAAGTCCTGGATCCATCTCAGCGCGGTGCCAGAGATGCCACCTCTGTTCAGACACTGTAGCAAGATGTTATGAGCTACAGTGTCGAACGCCGCGCTGAGGTCCAACAGGATCAAGGCCATAGTTTGGCCTGCATCCACACCCTCCCTCAGATGTTCCGTAGCCATAAGGAGGGCAGACTCGGTGGAATGGCGTGGTCTGAAACCAAACTGCGTCGCATGGAGCAATCCCGTCTCTTCCACATGCTTCATGATTTGGGTATTAACCACCTTTTCTGCCACTTTGGACAGAAAAGGCAGGAGGGAGATGGGCCTCAGATTCTCTAATACCTCGAAGCCTAAGTGGGGTTTCTTCCGAAGCGGGAGCACCACCGCCTGTTTCCACCCCTCAGGCAGCTTCCCCGATCCGAAGGAAATGTCCAGGACATGCCTCATATAAGGCTCCAGAACTTCAAGGCTGTCCGCCAGGCGTTTGGGTGACACTGGATCCCACGGGGACCCTGATTTGACAGAGCGACACACCACTACTAAATCGTCAAATGGGGGGGTGTGGAAGTTAGTAAGATGCCCTGCCGTCTCCGTGTCCCCAAATGCTGCCTCGCAGTCAATCCCAGTCGGTGGATTAGGGAAGGTCGAGTAGATCTTTCCGACTTTAGTTGAAAAATATTCGGCAATTCGGTCACATGACTCCGTTGAGGAACTCTCCGGCTCAGTAGGTGAATTTACCGTAGTCAGAGACTTGTAAATCCCGAAGAGTTCTTTGGCTGAATTCTCCGACCCCAGGATTTGTCCTGCATAGTAGGCTGCCTTAGACTTTTTAATCAGCCTATGGTGCAGGCGCCTTTTTTCCAGGAACAGCTCTCTAGCCTGATTGTCATAAGACACCCTCCAGACTTTTTCGGCTCGCCTGCAATCTGCCTTTGTTAACCTCAGCTCACCACTATACCATGGGGCTGATCGTTCTTTCCGGGCCCCTGTAGATGTGCGGCAGAGTGGAGCTGTCTGGTCAAGCGCTTCAGTAATGCGCTGATTCAGGTTAGAGACCGCTGTTTCTATGTCTTCGCCACCAGGCTGACCACCCCTACTTAAAACTTGGTTGAAATCCTCCACCGAGAATTTCGCCCACTTCCTCCTAAGATAGTTAAGGGGTGCCTGACTGGCTTTATTGGATTTTAAGCTCTGTATGGAAAATGCCACCAAAAAGTGGTCTGTCCAGGGGATCGGCTCTATTCCTGACACCTCCACACCTCCCCAGTTAGCATAAACCGGGTCCAGAAGATGTCCCTGGCGGTGCGTGGGGTCCAATAGCTTCAATTCCAATTGAAGAGCTAGCATATCCCGACAGAAGTCCTTAACCCCTGTTTCCTCTGGGCAGTTTAAATGCAGGTTCAGGTCTCCTAATAGGAGAAATTTATCCCTGCGTAGGGTAGCCTCCATAAGGCTTTCTAGCAGGCTCTCTCTAAACTTTGTGCATGCCCCTGGCGGCCGATAAACCAGACAGCCTTTGATCGTCGTGCCCCCATTGATTTGAATAGTGAAGACACCCGCCTCACTCTCCACAATCAGCGTGCGCTCTAGGCAACATCCCAAAGTGTTTCGAAAAATAATAGCAATCCCCCTCCCACCCCCTCAGGCCTATCCTGCCTAACCCAAGAATAGTTCTCCGGCGTGGCCTCGATAATGTCCGAGTCGGAAAACTGGTCTAACCAAGTTTCCGTGAGAAACAGTAGGTCGAACTTTTTATCTAGAATCAGCTCATAAACATCGAGTCTATGCTTACGTAGTGACCTTACATTTAGGAGGCCACAGGCAAGTGCTTGCTCCGTGGTGTCCCGCAACAGAGTAGTAAAATGGTAACCGCAGTGAGGACATTCCCTTTCGTCACTCGTCATGCCATGCATACACAAGGATGCAGTGCGAGGACGGAAGCCAAGGAGTTGATCCTTCGACCAGCGGATCTTACGACCAGGGGTTGTCGCCCTAGCCCGCTGTCGGCCGCGGACGGGCGCAGACGGGCTCGACTTTGGCGACACTTCGGCGCGCCTTCGTCGTGCCCGCTGCGCTCGTCCGCTGCGCTTCCGGAATGACATCCTCCTTTTAAAGCCCTCAGCCCGTCTGCCTCACCGCGACTAGACCGCTAACCGGTCACTCGCAGGCGGAAGCGGAAGTGACTGTCTCTCACCTCCACGCCCTCCGCTCAACGGTGCTAGCCACCCTGTCGGACCGAGGCGTGGAGGAGGGAAGACAAGACAGGCACCCCAATGCGTCTGGTGAGTCGAGGAGTCCGGGGGGGGATTCAAGAAGCCTCAGCCCACTAAGGGCTTGACTCCAGCGGAGACACCGCTAAAAGTGCAGCCGTTTTCCGTGCAAAAGTACAGTTTTAAAATACAATATGCAGTGCAGCACAGTCCATAAAAACACTACGTGCCCACAATTAAAATCACAGTAACTGCGCGCAAAGCAGCTGTGAGCCCTGCCACTGCTCACTCACCGCCACTCGTCCCACGCTGCTGGATTCCTTTTAAAGCCCTCAGCCCGTCTGCCTCACCGCGACTAGACCGCTAACCGGTCACTCGCAGGCGGAAGCGGAAGTGACTGTCTCTCACCTCCACGCCCTCCGCTCAACGGTGCTAGCCACCCTGTCGGACCGAGGCGTGGAGGAGGGAAGACAAGACAGGCACCCCAATGCGTCTGGTGAGTCGGGGAGTCCGGGGGGGGATTCAAGAAGCCTCAGCCCACTAAGGGCTTGACTCCAGCGGAGACACCGCTAAAAGTGCAGCCGTTTTCCGTGCAAAAGTACAGTTTTAAAATACAATATGCAGTGCAGCACAGTCCATAAAAACACTACGTGCCCACAATTAAAATCACAGTAACTGCGCGCAAAGCAGCTGTGAGCCCTGCCACTGCTCACTCACCGCCCATATGGGGTGCCATTAGATTTCAATGCGATACATATGGTGCACAGATCATTCAGGAAGCAACCAGATCTGCTAATCAGATCCAAGTAAGATGTGTAAGACTAACTGAAGCTGACTTGAACAAGACGTACACACAAGTTAAAACAAGTTCTGGAAGTGCCAGATTTAAAATGACACAGAGTATACTCGGCTTCCAAGTAGCTACATGAGATAGGTTTGTACCAGGGATGAAAATCGAAGAGCAGATCTTTATCCAAATATTGTAGTTGAGCTCATTGCTAGCACTCTACTGTGGGATAACAGTAAACTCATTGAAAGGTGTTTAAAGAGACAATAATTTCTGTATTTACCCTGCTATCAGGTAGGAGAAAAATAGCCATGTACTGGTTAGACTGATCATACCCCTCATGTGCTAGTCTATGTTATGATATGCCCAGAATGCCCTGATCCTGGTCATACGGCAGTCATTATCAAGATGTGTCCAAACACTGCATCAAACTGCTGGGGTGTGGAGTTATTTAAACAAGAAACCCACCCAAAATGCAAAATGCTAGTTAAATCTACCTGGCCAATAAAGAATTTCACTTTTCAAATCTACTTCCTAAATTAATTATATGTTTGAGCAAAAAAAGCATTAATAGATTTCTATTTTGTTTTACTAAAACTAGCACAAATTAAATGCTTTGCAACAATGCTCAGCTCAAATATTTTGTAATAGAAAGTGGTATTATTCTTGTATGCACAAAACATACCAACACATAACATAAATGCTGTGTAATAGGTAATTTCAGGTAGCTTGGTAAGCACTGTACACAAAGCAAGATGAGGCCCATTTAATCAGACAAGCTGCTCTGAAAATTATGTAATTTACAGCTCCTGTATCAACAGAGAGGGGCACTCCTTGACCGTATGTGCACAGCAACCATTGTCCTTATACCCAAGGTTGGGAAGCCTGCAGACAGGTGGGACTCCTACAGGCTGATATCTCTGCTTAAAATCGGACACCAAATTAATGGCAAACCGATTGAGAGGAGTAATCTTGGATTTGAAACACCCAGACCAGAATGAGTTTATGCCACATAGATCGATCATATTGAACATTGCCACAGCAGAAGGAATTAGGGCTCCGTTGGCAGTAGCCTCACTGGACACCAATAAGGCGTTCGATTCAATGAAATGGCCCTTCTTATTCAGCATTATGAGCAAGATGGGATTTGGTCCCAGATTCTTGAAATGGGTCAGGTTGCACTATAATAACCCTCGGGCGCAGCTCAAAGCCAATGGTGTCATCTCTCAGGGATTCCCCATTAGAGAGGGGCATGAGGCATGGCTGCCCCTCTCACCAATGCTATTAGTCCTGGTGATAGAGGCGCTGGTGGCATGGATTCAGGTCAACACTCAAATCTGGGGCTGGAGATGGGATAGTACATAGGAGGAAATGCTATCCCTCTAGGCGGATGATATTCTATTGTACCTAGCCCACACAGACGAAACATATTTTTTGTGGACAAGTGAGATCTTCAATATTTATGGGCACTACCCCAGCCTTGGGATTAACTGGGGGAATTCCCAGATATTACAGACGGGCGGGCATCTGGAAGGGACATAATTGTAAAAATACCTGCTTGTTTTGAAATCTGCTACGGGGGGGGGGGGAGAGACTGTGAATTTATTGTCGATCCTATTTAAAAAAATTTGGGAGCTTGAATTTTGCTGCGGGAATTACTGGGAGTTGTCAGAGCGTGGGATCAAGGGAAGTAAAGATTTTCCTTCTTGGCATTGTGCCATTAGAGCTGCCGTTTTTGTGCATTGTAGCGGTTTGCTCGGCAAGCCTTAAATGAGGGACGAGGCAGAGAAGAGCCACTTGTGCAGCAAAGGCATGCCTAAGGCAAGTGGGTCTGCACCCTTCTGGGACCAGGAATGCTGCCCATACCCCATCAGATAAGGTAACCAACATGTGGCCAATTAGAAGCACTTCATACTCAACCAGCCGCTTCCTGTATGCATGCCTTTGACAATAATCTTCCATCACGGTCTTGCAACTACTGCAGTTGGTTATCGCAGGCTGGATTGAGTCATTCCCCGGGATCTCACATATCCTCCGCAAGCTAGACCTATCTGAGGCTAGTCCGGACACAATGTTTCTCATGGAGACTTGGCTGTAAGAGGACTCTGGGCCCAATGTCACTCAAGCTCTTCCCACAGGCTACCGCATTATAAGGATGTATAGACAGGGAAACGTTGGCGGTGGAATCGCTATTGTCTATGGGTAGTCCCTTAATTGCGCTTCATCTTTGTCCACCATCTCTAATTGTAAGAGCTTAGCTTTTTCTCTAACCTTAGGTTGTACCTTCACTTTTGCCGAATCATCATATCTAGACCCCTATACCAAATTCCTTCAAACCCTCCCGGAGGTAGTTGCTGGGTTAGCTGTGGATAGGCTTAATTTCTCTTTATCCAGAGATTTTAATCTCCGCATGGATGACCTGCATGGTAGTGCCTCTAAAATGATATTGCATGATATGGCCTCCCTACAGCTACTGCATTAAATGTAGGGTCTGTCTAATAATAAAGGTCATACTAGTGGTCTGGTGTTTCGCAATCCCTGGAATCTTCAGGACCACACCTCTCTTCCTCTACCTTGGTCAGACCAATTTCTTACCCACCCTTATCCTCCCCATTTCCTCCCCCATCCTCCTTCCCTGGTTAAACGGCTGAAACGTCATTGTGCCAAACTTAATTTGGAGAATTGGCTGAAGGCCTTGGAAACCTCTAAACCCGATCCCTTGGATAACTTCAATCTAGCCGCTCACCAGGTTAATGAGCGGCTGGTCAACTCATTGGATGAGGTCTTCCCACAAGTTGGCATAAAGACGTCCAGCAATCTCACAAGTCCCCCTGGTTCATGGCTCAGCTAATGTCTCGGAATAAAGAATGCAGGCGTCTAGAAAGAAGATGGATGAAGACCTATGATGTGATCAGTAAAGCTGAATATAGGAACTCCATCGGATTCATCATGCAGAGATTAAATGTTTGCAAGCTGCCTTCTACTCCACAAAAATCACTAACTCTTCCAATACCCCTAGGGAGATTTTTAATATTTTCAAAGACATTACAGAACCCATGGCAGCCAGACCTACTTTGGTTGCATCGATTGAGCACTGTGATGAATTGGCGTCTTTCTGCCAGAAAAAAATCATGAACGTTTACTCCCCGTTTCTGGAAATTTCTGATCCGATGGATCTTTGCTCCAGTAATTTTCCTCAGGATGCTCAAGAACTCTCCCTTTTGGTGTTTCTTGACCTCACCATGTGTTTGGTAAAGGAGCTCCTACAAACTTAATTCTGGTTCACCTTTGGATCCAGACGCGTCCCCACATCTTCCGTCAAGGGTCTGATGGTGTTGTCCCTGTTCTGACAGAACTATTAAATCGTGTTCCTGTGTTGTGGACGGGTGCCTCTCCAGTGGAAGCATGCGATTGTCAGATCACTCCTACCTTGACCCCTACCTCCCCGTTACCTGTTGTCACGAAGCTACTAGAAAAACATGTTAATAAAAACCTTTCCGCCTTCTTCGAACAGAAGGAACCCCTTCATTGCATCCAGATGGGCTTCCGCCCTCAACACAGCACAGAATTAGCGCTGTTGGCGGTGATCAAGAAACTCAGGCAGCTCCTGGATCAAGGAGGATCCGCAGCCATAGTTCTGCTAGACTTCAGTGCTGCGTTCGATACCATCGACCATCCCACTCTCTTGCAGAGGATTCGTGGACAGGTCATTTGATTGGCTTTCCTCCTTCTTTGAGAATAGTACTATTTAGGTTCAGGATCATTCCTGCCTTTCAATCTCCCTGAGCCCCACTCCGTTCAATCTCTATCTACATCCCCTTGCTCACATTGTGCACTCCTAGGGGTTGACGTTGGCTCTTATGCCAACGACACCCAGTTGGTTGTGTCAATCTCCCCTGACTCTGGCTCAGGCCAGCTATCTCAGACTCCTTGTCTTCAGGAAGTAGCCAGCTGGATGGCTGGTTGTAAATAAAAACTCAAGGAAGACTAAACAGAGTCCTGTTGCTGGGTAACAATCTCATCAACTTTGATCTGAGCCATCGCTCACACTGTCTGAGCAAACCTTCCACTCACAAATATTCAATCAAGAACCTTGGGATTTGACTTGACTCTGGTCTTCCCGTGGACCATCGAGCCAAAAAACTTGCTGCCAGTGCTATGGCATCCTGAGACTATGGTGGAAGGTCTTTAACCTACTGCCTTCCACCACCAGAAGAGCGACCATTTAGGCCATTGTGCTTTCCTGACTCGACTACGGGAATGCTCGGTCTTTGGGCTCACCCCTCGATGTCACCAGGAGACTGCAGAATGCTGCTGCATGCCCCGACAATCATTTCAAACATCAATCGGCCACCAAGGCTCAGAGATCTACACTGGCTTCCAGTGGAACACCAAGAAACTCTCTACAGTATTCACTGGGCAATTCATAGAAAGGGTCCTTCCTTGTTGAGATCATTAGCCTCTCTTGATCTCCCTGGCAGCCCTCAGATCTTCATCAGCACACCTACTGAAGATCCACTTCCTTTCTGGCCCTCAGACTTTGGAACACTCTACCACTGAAACTGGCCTTAAAGACCTGGCTTTTCTGCAACTGATCTTCAATCAATCAATCAATCAATCAAGGGTTTGTAAAGTGCTGCTACTCACCAATGAGGGTCTCAAGGCGCCGAGGGGTGTGGGGTGGTTGCTGATTCATATGAGTGTGGAGTTTCAGTCAAAGAGCCAAGTCTTGAGGTCCTTCCTGAACTGGGTCAACAACGCAGATTGCCTAAGTTGGAGGGGTAGGGTGTTCCAGGTCTTGGCGACGAGACAGGCGAAGGATCTTCCTACGGTTCTGGTTTTGTGGATCCGTGAGATGGAGGCTAGGGTGAGATGGGGGGAGCGAAGTTGTCTGGCGGGTGTGTGGAAAGTGAGGCAGTGGTTGAGATATGTTAGTCCTGCGTAGTAGAATGCCTTGTGGGCGTGAGTGAGTAGCCTGAAGGCAATTCTCTTGTTGATAGGAGCCAGTGGAGTTGTTCAAGGTGATGTGTCATGTGGCTGTGGCAGGGATGTTGAGGACCAGTCTGGCTGCGTTTTGGAATTCTGTAGCTCCCTCAGTTGTTTCTGGGTGATGCCAGCATACAGTGCGTTGCCGTAGTCAAGTCTGTTGGTGATGAGTGCGTGGGTGGCCATCTTTCTGGATTCTGTGGGGAGCCATCTAAATGTCTTTCAAAGCTGGCTAAGCGTGTGGAAACAGGACCAAGATACGGCGTTGATTTGGCTGTTCATTGAGAGCGAAGAGTCCAGTTGATGCCATGGTTGTGTGCGTGGTTTGTAGGGGTGGGAGAGGTTTCGCGTGTGGCGGGCCACCAGGAGTCGTCTCAGGCTGAGAGTCTGGGTCCCAGGAGGAGTACTTCGGTCTCATCTGAGATGAGCTTGAGGCAGCAGTCTTGCATCCAGGTAGCAACTGCCTTCATTCCGTTGTGAAAGTTGATTTTGGCAGCTGTGGCGTTTGTTAGGGAGATAATCAGCTGGGTGTCCTCTGCGTACTTGACGATGTTGAGTCTGTGGCTTTTGATGATTGCTGCGAGGGGAGCCATGTAGATGCTGAAGAGGGTGGGGCTCAGGGAGGAGCCCTGGGGAACTCTGCAGCTGCTCTCTCTAGGTTCTGAGAGGAACTGGAGTAATCGGACTCGCTGTGTTCGGGCAGCTAGGAATGAGTAGATCCAGTCCAGTGTCATGTCGTGGATGCTGGCGTTGTAGATGCCATCGTTGTGGAGCCTCATGATTAAGGTGCGATGGGAGATGGTGTCGAAGGCGGTCAAGAGGTCCAGTTGGATGAGGGCGGCAGCTTCACCCAATATGAGGAGGAAGAGGATGTCATTGGTGGTAGCGAGGAGTGCGGTCTCGGTGCTGTGGTTGCTTCGGAAGCAGGATTGGGAGGTGTCCAGGACTTGGTCCTCTTCGATGAACTCTGATAGCTGGACGTTGATACCCTTCTTGATGACGTTGGCTGGCTAGGGGAGGAGGGATATGTGTCTGAAGTTATTGAGGTCTGTCGGGTTGGCGGACGTTTTTTTCAGAAGGGGGTTGATCTTGGCGTGTTTCCAGTCATCTGGGAAGGTGGCGGTTTCAATGGAGCAGTTGATCTTCCGCAACAGTTTTATCTCGTTCCCTTCAGTGTTTATGGCAGCGCTGGGAGACCTTCGCGTAGCCATGCGATATACAAGACCTCAGGAATAGAATGATAAACAAAACAATATGCCAATACTGCTCAATATTTTTCTTAATTTATACAGAACTAGGGATAAGAAACTCGCCTGTAAGGACCACTATTTCAGTCCAACTTTGTTTTCATACACCTTTTTTATTTTTTGTTTATTCTTATATTCAATTATTTTTGTGTTTTTCACATTTATTTATGGGAAAATTTACTGTTTGACAATTAATCCAAGTCAGACAGTACCCTAAAATTTACAAGCGAGGGGGAGGAAGACTCTTAATTCTAAAGATATGTGATAATATGTACAGAAGTGTAAAAAAGAGTAATAGTAAAAGGGTAGAGAAATATACGTACTTCTAGGATCAATCTCAGTGATCAGAATCATACTGTGATACATTCAAAACATCCATAACTCATACGTGCATAATGAAAAAAGAAGAAGGAAGAAAAAGATTTGTAAAAGCCTGTGTATGAGTGTCCCTACACTTTTTGTACTAATTTGACAGGGCACTTATCACAATAGAATGTTTTCAAATATTCAAAATATTAGGCTATCAAACAATTTTTAAGATCATGACCATTTTCAAAATGATTAGCCTAAGAAAAGAAAGAGGGGTTTGACGCATTTCAAATCCCAAATGCTGGTGGGATTTTCATCAAGACCACACGTGGACTAAATCTGTCGTACTTGAGTTGTCTTGTCTTCAAGGTAATTTTGTTGATCCATAAGTATGGTTGTTAATTGTTTCCGAGTTCGATGACTCTTTATAAAATACGGAATTTTGTAGATCCAGAAGTATAGTTGTTGATTATCTCCGAGTTTGATGACTCTTTATGGAATGCGGATTGTGCATGCGTATCCCATGGCAAGTAGTTGAAACGCTTGATGTCCAGTTTTAAAATGTTCTTCTTTTTGATCTGTCACTTGGAATCGCGGAGTCTTCTTCGGGCAGTGTATCAGTCAATGGCCCGTTGACTGATACACTGCCCGAAGGAGACTCCGCCATGAGAGAAGAAGGTGGAACAATGACTATGAATTCATTGAACAGGAAGAGTCGGATGCAGGGCTTTAGTAATAGTATGAAACTCGATTCAAGCGAAGAATCTGTACATAATATATAGAATCACTGGATAGTAAAGGACCATGTGACCCTAGAATGCAAAAAATAAGTATATTTCAAACTTATCCAGTGTACATTTAAGAGCATTTAAATCAACGGTAATGAGGAGGGTAGTTATGAGGCAGGTTGATGTTTGTTTTAGCAGCAAAGACAGGAGCCATGGGGGGGAAGCCGCTCACGCGAATATGGAAGTTCTACACCTTTGTCAAGTATTTCATACCTCTCTTACTCAAGACAGGAAAACGTTCCATATCTCATAAAAACTGCAGCTGTAAGTAAACAGATGCAATCGTAAAATGGTGGCTTGCACTCTTCAGACTGTGCTAGCAACAACCATAGAAAATGTGCCTAAAGGCAGCGTGTAACCATTGTGATGGGGTGAAATTAACAAATTCAATCAACTGAATCATGACTGTGTTATGGATGGGTGCTGAGTATCATGAAAAGTTCATAAAAAACCTATGGTACAAGCTTCATCCCTTTACAATTATGAAAGTGGTGAGAGTTATTTACAGGGTGAAAGAGACGGCTGAATTTTCTGAATGTTTTAAGATTGGGCAGGTTTGACTGTGCTTTAAAGGGGTAAGGAACCCATTAGAGAACGTGGCAAGCATGTACAAATAGGACAATGAGGACATTTGTTTAATAATGAAACATAATAGGAGTAGGAAGTATTATTGAAGATCAATTATCTTTATAAAGGTCTAAAAATGGGGCCTCGGGTATTTTAGAAAGAAGTAAATAAAAACATTAAGACATTTGTGGATGTTGTTATTTATGTATTTTTTTTTTGCATTGCACAAAAATAATAATTCCAGCACATCGTGGAGCCCGGTGGGGGGGGGGGATGCACTGGCAATGGAGGAAGACGTGCTTGTGTAGAGCTCCATCGGCAGCTCCCCATGCTGGCCTAAATTATCCACATACGCTGAACCACCAAGACAGAATTTTATCCCAACAACGGCTGCTTCTGGCCCGAGGCCCCGCTGCAAGTTTCTGCGATTGAGCCGAAACATCCGCGCCGAGGGCGGCGGCCTTTCCTGAGCCCCGGCGAGACACTGCTGAACAGACGCGCCCGCTCACGCAAGCTCGGGGGCGTGGCCCCGTCCACTAGGCCCGCACTGTGGCACACACCGCACTGATTGCCAACCGCTGGATCGCAGCAGCTGCTCTCTGTCCTACCACGGCCGCGTTGCTTTAGAGACAGCCGCTCGATGCCTGCTGACCTGCCACAGACTCTCTGCTGCTACCGACGATCCGATCCCCTGCATACGAACCAGAGGTGAGAGCGGAGGGTCTGCGCAGAGCCATGGTTGGAGCTGGCGCTGGGCAAACATTGGTGGCTGGCGCCGGAGACTGTCTGGGCCCCTCGCGGCGAGCTCCTGCATGGAGTACCCACGTCTGGGCTGCGATCCCTGCAAGCCTGCAGCCCAATGGGCCCTGGACCTGGAGGTGTCCTCTATAACCAGCCGCAAGGGCCTCTGCTTGCTGTAACTGAAGTGAGTAACTCAGCAGACACGTGTGGTCGCTGGTGAACCCCGCTGCAGACGTGGGGGGCTCAGGTGCCCTTAACAGTGTCCCTGGGATCTGCAGGGAGGCCGATATCGCGGAACTACCCTACAGCTGATGGTTGGGGAGCCCAAAGGGTGCGCTGGTACTGGGAGGTGCACTTACAGCTCAGCCCCCAATAAGTAGCCCCGGAGATGGTCCTCATGCATAGCTGAAATGTATTCCCACTGACTGGCTCCGCTGGAGGGCTATGTATTGACACAAGGGGGTACAGGCAGCCAGGCACAGGAGCTACCACTGGGCATGTTGAAACTGGAGGCGACCCCTGGGATATGGTGGAAGAATCTCACTCCACGGCTGTAACCACGCTGGATGCTAGATTGAGGGGTACCAACCTAAGCACATGGTCACCCTTAGATCGAAGTCGCGGGGCAGACGACTCAAAACAAACGTGCTCGACACAACAGCACCACCCCTGCAGACAAGAGCTAAGGTGGGCAGAATGGCAGGTGCAGAATCTCAGGACAACATGTCCGGCAAGCTGGATGCGGTCCTGGCCGCTGTGGAAAAATTGGGGGAAATCTTGAACCACACCCGCACTGCATTGGAAAGTAAAATTGACAAAGCTGTCATTGATCTAAGGCTTTTTCATGCGGACCATCGCAAATTAGCAGACCGCACCAGTGCGCTTGAGATCACGGCGGTGGAGATATCACCTCGGGTGGTAGAAGCAGACAAACATATCCAGCAGCTCCTCAACAGAGTGGACTTTCTCGAGGGCAGGGCGGACGACGCGGAAGGCCGGGCCCGGCGCAATAACGTGCGAGTGGTGGGTCTGCCGGAGGGAATGGAAGGGAAAAATCCTGTTGCCTACGCAGAATCTTGGCTCCACGCCCTCTTGCCAAAAGAAGCCTCTCCCCGCATTTTGTGGTAGAAATAGCACACCAAGTACCAGCCAGACCCCTGCCATCAGGGTCCAATCCCAGACCACTACTGATCCGGCTGTTGAATTATATAGACAGAGACACGGTATAGCCGGAAATCAGGAAACTGCACGAGATCCAAGTGGACAATCAAAAGATAACGTTTTTTCCTGACTACACAATCCAAGTGCAACAGCAGAGGTACTCTTACATGGCGGTGAAGGAGCACCTCAGACAGAACGATCTCAAATACTCCTTATTGTTTCCGGCACATCAGAGTAGTGGCGGATGGTAAAACGCAATTTTTCACAACATCCATGGAGGCTGAGGACTGGCTCGATACGCCCTCTCCATCGGGAGCTATGCCACTGCCTGGCCATGCAAACAACAAGCCAGCTGGCGAGGCTCCATGTCGTCGCTGCCCCAGGGGGAAACAGCCAAGGCAACTACCACGCTCTCAAAAGACATGCCCAGATCCAGACCAAGTACTACAAGGCCAGAGAGGTGCTCTTCAGGCAGGGGCACATATCAGTGGGTCGCAGGTGGAGGAGTGTGCGTCCATTTCCAGCCATCAAGATCAGGTCAGTGATGCCGCCGACCTTTCGGATGACCCTCTTACCATGCAAGACTCTTGTGAACTGCCAGATGTCACTCCTCAGACAGCTGATGACATTGCTTGATGATCGCTGCTGTGTCATTCTGTATGAAATTATCTTTATCTTGTGCCTGTACACGCAAGTATATGGTTGTATGTTGTGCATTGTCGTGCAATGTTGTGCAATGTTAGACGTGCAGAAAACATTATTGTGTGTTCCATTCTAAAGTTAACAGTTATGACTGCAGTTTCCCCACTATTCAGCGAAGCAGTAATTCTAATAGGACATATATTGACCCTGTTTTTCATGGGAGGAGGACAAAAGTTATTTCTGGCGGGCAAAGCGCTGAAAAATCCATGACTGGGCAATAGCTGGGGGGCCACCTCGAGGAGACTCTCTTCTCCACTTGACACACAGATGCACCCCCCCCCTGACTTAGATTGCACGATGCTTCTGCATATGGTTTGGACAATTGCTTGTTGCACATTCACCCTTCTGGTATTCATTTCAAGTTTGGGCGATTGCCTGTTGCACATCAGCCCGTGTGATAAGTTTATTTTAATTTTTATTGCTGCTAATTATTTTTTTGTTCAACATACCATACTTCACGCACTGAGATGGGACTATTGTGACCCTGCCATACACAGAGGGACGCACTCTAGAGTTACCCACATGCGTGCGGCACTGACTTCCCCCACCCATTGGCCTGGCCAGATCACATGAGCTTCTAGCTTTCAAAAGATATGACACCTATCAAGATTGGGACCTGGAATGTGAGGGGCATCCATAGTTCGCCGCGCCGATATATTATATATTCATATATGAAATGTCATCATGTCCAAATAGCACTTTTACAGAAGACACACTTACATAAGTCAGAAGTAACGCAGCTGCATTGGCGTTGGGGGGGTCAGCTGTACGCAAAGGGCTATTCGGAGTATGCACGTGGGGTGTTGGTGTGGATAAAGCCAGGGACCCCCTTACGGGTGGTAGACTCCTATATAGACGCAGAGGGTAGATACGTCATAGTTAAGGGTGTCTTGGACGGGAGGCAGATTCTACTGGTCTCGCTGTACACGCCCAACACAGAATAGACAGCCTTTTTGAAACTGATATACCTTAAGCTGGCACGATGTTCCCATGATACTGGTTGGTGACTATAATAGTGGGTTGGATGTTATCACTGGACCGATCTTTTCCTCCCTTACCTGGAACGACTAAACACACTGCAGCGAAAGCGTTAAACCATTGGGCCGCTCATTTTCGCTTATCTGAAGCTTGGCGCCACCATAACCCACAAGATAGGGTATATTCTTATTACGCAGGAGCACGCGGCCTAGACCGCTTTCTGGTATCAAATGATCTTCTCTCGAGCATCTCAGGGTCCTACTACATGGGGCGGACACACTCGGATCATAATCCGCATATAGCAGAGTTGCCGTGGGAGGACGAAATACCGCCAATTCCTATTTGGCAACTTCAACCAGATGTCCTACATGAGGCACCCTTACGGGGCTTACTGGCTACCAGTGTGGCTCACTATTTTGATGAAATCGTGGGCACAGCTTTGTCGCCGCTGGTAGAGTGGGACGTCATCAAGGTGGTAGTAAGGGGTCATTGCTTGGGTACACAGGCGGGCATCGGAGTACAGCTGGAAAAATACCTTACCGCTATAGAGACAATTGGAAGATGGGGAGAGAGAAGCGATTGAGGGGTCCCAGAGGCAACTAGGTAGCTGTAGAGAGGAACATACACGATTGCTAGAGCGGCTGCGATGTCTAAATTATGCTGCATACTTGCCGTGGATGTAAAACATGGGGGACAAAGCTGGGAAGCTACTTGCGTGGCTCATCCGTCAAGATGAGTCATCATCCCCTAACACATCCGTGAGAACATCAGGGAACGTAGCGTACACAGTGCGAGACATACATGGTGCGTTTGTGACTCATTATCGGGGCCTATATAAATCTTGTGCACAAGCTACGTCCCTGGAGTTACAGCTCTACCTAGGGGGGGTGGAACTACCACAACCTACACGTACACAAAGAGCGGAATTAAACACTCCTCTCTCTGCAGAGGAAATACGGGACAGCATATTCTCATTATCCAACGGGAAGTTGCCAGGGTCGGACGGTCTACTGATTCTATAAGGCTTATGGGTACATATTAGCACCGCAGCTGCTGAAGGTGTATGAGGCTGTGTTGGATATGTCTGCACTCACTGATATGCAAAATGAGGCCCTTTTCGTATCTCGCCTTAAGCCTGACAAAAATCCTGAATCCCTGGGCTCCTATCGACTACTAGCACTTCTTAACACCGATTACTTTTCACATCATTACTCGCTAGACAACTTTCACCTTTAGTGAAAACATTGCTACACCCAGATCAGAATGGTTTTGATCCCACCAGGAATACCTCACTCAACCTCCGCAGGTTTTTTCGGCTACAGCAGTACGCGATGCTTAGATGGCCTAGTTCTGGCTGCCTGGTGCTGGATCTGGAGAAGGCCTTTGACTCTTTGGAATGGCCTTATCTGGCGGCAGTGCTGAACAAATATGAGTTTGGTGATCATTATTTAAGTATGGTCAAACTGCTGTATCAACACCCTATCGTCGGGGTTCGTACCGGCAGGCTCATATCAGATCCTATTAGAGCGAGGCGGGGGACACGCCAAGGTTGCCCGTTCTCCCCGCTACTCTTTTTCCTGGCCATGAACTACTGGCAATGTTACTTCGGGGCAGTGGTGAGGTGTGGGGCATACAGCTGGGGGATGGGACACATACTGTGTCCATGTGTGCTGATGACTTATTGTTGTATGTACATGACATCACTGACATCCCCACGTCTACAGCGGATGTACTGAGGGCCTTTGAAGAGATGTCGGGCCTCCGGGTTAACTGGGCCAAGTCAGGAGTTTATACCTTTAATGCACACATGGCTGTCCTCATTAATGGCTCACTACTTTCGTGGTACCCCACCACCTTTTGCTATCTTGGGGTATTTATATATCGGGCAACTGATGACTTGCTGGAAGGCAATTTAATGAGGGCGATTTCCGCGGTAAGGGCCCAAGTGCAATTTTGGAAAACGCTCCCATTGAATGTTATGAGCCGGGTTACCCAAGCTACTGTATTACTTCTCAAATCTCCCGGTCTATGTCCTAACCAAAGTCTTCCGTGAACTGGAGCGTTTGTCCCGAGACTTTATATGGAACAAGGGCAGGCCCTGAGTCGCATTATGGAAATTATATGCCCATACCAGTCAGGGAGGGTTGGCCATTCCTAATATGGAACTGTATTATATAGCAGCCCAGCTACAATGGGTAACGAAGCGGCTAAGTGGCAATAGCCTGGAAGACACAGCGACCTTGCTTCAGCCGTGGACTCCTACTCAAATCTATCACTTATTTCATACAGTGGCCAAGCCCCCACGTCCATCCCAATTACATTTGGGATTAGTGTATAAATGCTACAAGAGGAGCTTTTATCTCACCCGTGCGGTACTCCCGTATGCCCCGATATTGCCACTTTTGGGAATACCAAGGGGAAAGACGGGCACTTCCGAAGAGACTCTCACACATTAACACACGGCAGGTGTAGACACTCTGGGTGACCTCTACCGTGATGGTACACTATTAACATTTGAAGCATTGGTGGACAACACTGACTTGCATGTAGGGCAATACCTATTGCACACCTCCCTAATGAGAGCTCTATCGGCTTTTTGGGGAGTTTAACGACTGGGCCACACGTCATGGGGGCGGGATCACAAATAGTACATTGGCTGGTGATGGCCTTACTTACACACACAATGAAACCAATGCTGACCATCCATGCCCGCTGGGAAGCAGACCGAGGGCAACCCTGGAATGACAGGGAATGGGACACCATCCTGGCCGGTTCCACCTATAATAATAATGATAGAGAATTTTATAGAGCGCCTGGTTACGCCATTCGGCGTGTCCCCGCGCTAGAGTGAGTGGGAGAGACAAAACCACCAAACCTGGAGCAGCGTCAGAGCATACCTATTAATGTGAGAACAGGTGAGTTTTATGATCCCTCCTAAACTTCATCTCGGAAGATTCCATATATACCGAGAAGTTCTAAATTTAGGTTAATACAAACTTACATCTTGCGTGCCTTTCCCCTGACAAAACAGATATTTCAAGATTGCTACTTCTGAATGCCCACGCTGTCGGCGGCTCCATGTGGACCTGCTTCATTTGTTATGTTCCTGTATCTCTCTCCAAAGCTATTGGCTAGAAGTCACCACAGCCCTAGCGCTTTGCACTGACACATCTTTGCCACCCACATGGGAGGTTTGTATACTGGGTGTTTATGTAAGGACCAAGAAAAACAAAGTCACATCACGGTTTAGAGACTTGGGATTGAGAGTTGCAAAGCGCTTAATTACAAAACGATGGAAACATGCAGACCCCCTGAGACGATCAGCCGGAAAAGATCACTCACGATCTGGGCACAGGCGAAAGTACAACATTGAACAGGGAGGAAACAGCGGGACTACACGAATATCCCATTGCTCAACACTGGGACACCATACTCTCAGCCTTCAATAATGAGGAAAGTGGGGCAGACGACGATGTCCGCCCGGCTGATACATAACTCACATGCTGGAGGTCCCGGGTCACGGGGGGATATGGTATTAGTGGATAGAAATCACAAACTATTAGGCACCACTACATAGATGCAGACCGATGTAGAGGGTCCCTTACTCCTCGCTGCCCAAATATCCACCACCACAACATTGACCCTCAGCATCCCCATGAGTCGAAGTCCCACCCTGGCGAGCCACCTTACTGTGAAGCTTAGGCTGCAACGTCCCACACACAGTCAAGCAATGATTATTTTATTTGTTTATTAATGGCAGCCCCCTTAGTATGTTGTTAGAAGATGTTAATTAGATAACATATGTCTTATTGCCGCATTTTCTTTTATCCTTTTCTTTTGCGAAATCCCTCTATTGGGATATTGAAACAATTGTGCATTGATTTCCTTTACGTCTGCTAACAGCATGTACGTTATGTACTAACACATTGATTGCAACGAATCATGCTAGCATACAGAGTTGGTGACTTTAATTGAGGACTAGCAACAGTGGCGCAGTAGTGTGGGCAGACAACCACAATGCTACATAGGTTACTGCTTGTTGGTGCTACACATGTGCGCTATGGCACATTACGCACATACTCCTGTAATATATAATGTTGATTTACACAATATTCTTATGATGTTGTTATTATATACAGATTTGCATTGTGCTCTTGATAATTCTGTATTGTCATGTAACGTGTAAAAGGAAAAAATAAGAAAAGACCAATAAAGATATTTAAAAAGAAGCATTTGCAATGCAATAGGTCTCGCATTAGGAAAGTTTGAGCTATTGGTATTGTAAATGACACATTTTTTATTTATGTGTTGATTTTGAAAATAGCGAAATTAATAGCTTTGTCATTTACAATGCCAATAGTTTTAACTTTCGAAAATGTGACACCTATAGCATTTGTTATGCAATATGTGTTGTATTTACGTGACTTAGATGTATTGATATTACATATAACAATGGCTTTTAATTTTTTTTAATAACTAACACTTTAAAAAAAGTTATTGTAATTTATAATGGCAATAGCTTAAACTTTATTAAATAACTTTTGTGAAGATTATGTTCAGTGTATTTTATTGTGACGAAAACCCAAGAACAGAAGTGAAATATTAACATCTTTTTGTGACATTTGTAAGAAAGCTTGAAACATTGAGAGAACATATTTGAACCAGTTGTTGTTGAATGGTTGCACAGATTGATGCTGTGGTGGCGCTGAGTGATGTTGTGGTGGCGACGAGTGATGCTGTGGCGTTCAGTGATGCGGTGATAGCGCATAGTGATGTTGTGGTGCCCCTGAGTGATGCTGTGGTGATGCTGAGTGATGCTGTGGTGATGCGATAGATAGATAGTGTGAGGGCAATAGATGTAGTGAGGGCGATAGATGGACAGATTGGGCCCGATTCACGGAACTAACTTAAGACAAAATCCTAAACGTACTACCATTTTGGTATTCACAGAAGGCACTTACTCATTTTGGTATTCACAGAAGGCACTTACCCATTTCGGTATTCACAGAAGTTAGGGCTCCTAACTTTAGGACTTCTAAATGCCTTCTGTGAATACTGAAAGTCTTAAAGTTAGGATTTTTCTCAGTTTAGGAGTAGTAAAGTTAGGACTCTTAACTTCTGTGAATACCGAAATGAGTAAGTGCCTTCTGTTAATACCAAAATGGTAGTAAGTTTAGGATTATGTCTTAAATTAGTTCTGTGAATCAGGCCCATAGAGTGAGGGCGATAGATAGATAGACAGATAGATAGAGTGAGGGCGATAGATAGAGTGAGGGCGATAGATAGAGTGAGGGCGATAGATAGATAGAGTGAGGGCGATAGATAGATAGAGTGAGGTCGATAGATAGAGTGAGGGCGATAGATAGATAGAGTGAGGGCGATAGATAAATAGATAGATAGTTAGAGTGAGGGCGATAGATAGATAGAGGGCGATAGATAGATAGAGTGAGGGCGATAGATAGATAGAGTGAGGTCGATAGATAGATAGAGTGAGGGCGATAGAGAGATAGAAGGACAGAGTGAGGGCAATAGAGAGATAGAAAGACAGAGTGAGGGTGATAGATAGATAGATAGATAGATAGATAGATAGATAGATAGATAGATAGATAGATAGATAGATAGATAGATAGATAGATAGATAGATAGAGTGAGGGCGATAGATAGAGTGAGGGCGATAGATAGATAGAGTGAGGGCAATAGATAGATAGAGTGAGGGCGATAGATAGACAGATAGATAGATAGATAGAGTGAGGGCAATAGATAGATAGATAGAGTGAGGGTGATAGATAGATAGACAGAGGGCGATAGATAGAGTGAGGGTGATAGATAGATAGAGTGAGGGCGATAGATAGAGTGAGGGCGAAAGATAGATAGAGTGAAGGCGATAGATAGATACACCAAAAGACAATCCTATGCATTTAAATATTTCATGACTAGCATAGCTATATTATGTCCAATTAATACAATTATCAGGTTTATACAAACTGACACACATGTGTGTGTGTGTAACTGTATGTATATATGTATATATATATCCATACTAATATAATAAAGAGAGAGCCCAAACCTTTGAGGCGGGTAATCTCAGGAACCACAGCACCATTCACAACACCCAATACAGCGTTGGAAAGGGCAGTTGCAGCAGAAAGACATAGGCTATGCAGACGCCCACCATATACATTTAAAAGGTAAAAGAACCGTGCCAGCAAAGTAGTCCCTTGTGGGCATGTCTGCGTTGTGCTGTGGGCGTGTAATGGGGCGTGACAAACGCTGGGGGCGTGTGGTACGTTCCGCCCTTCATGCCATGTCTCATATCGTGTGCTGTGGGCGTGTGCTGGGGGCGTGGGCGTGTGCGGGGGGGGGATTAATGTGAAAAAAAGCCAGCGTTGTGCCCAATATTTCATTGTTTTTTCTTCCCAGGTTCTGTACATTCCAGCTCCGGGTGTCCACCCTGCTCCCTTTAAATACCCCTGCACCCCATAATCATAACCCACCCTTACTCCTTAAAATACCCTAACACCCTTAAACACTAACCCATCTAACCCCTATAAATATACCATGTACCCCAAAACCCAAACCTATCCCTAAACCCTAAAAATACCCCTGTACCCCAAAAACCCAAACCTAGCCCTGAACCCTATAAATACCCCTGTACCCCAAAACACAAACCTACCCCTGAACCCTTAAAATACCCCTGTACCCTAAAACCCAAACCTAGCCCTGAACCATAAAAATAACCCTGTACCCCAAACCCCAAACTTACCCCTGAACCCTAAACATACCCCTATACCCCAAACCCCAAACCTACCCCTGAACCCTTAAAATACCCCTGTACCCCAAAACCCAAACCTACCCCTGAACCCTAAAAATACCCCTGTACCCCAAAACCCAAACCTAGCCCTGAACCCTTAAAAACACCTGTACCCCAAAACCCAAACCTAGCTCTGAACCCTTAAAATACCCCTGTACCCCAAAACCCAAACCTACCCCTGAACCCTAAAAAAAACCCTATACCCCAAAACCCAAACCTAGCCCTGAACCCTAAAAATACCCCTGTACCCCAAAACCCTTACCTATCCCTAAACCCTAAAACTACCCCTGTACCCCATAACCCAAAACTATATCTGAACCCTTAAAATACCCAAACACCCCAAAACATATACCTCAGTACCCCAAAACATATACCCCTATACCCATACTTACCTTATCCAAACATTAAAAAAAAACATGCTTTTACCATTCATGCATTTACAACGAATTTCGTTGTAAATGTATGCGTGGTAAAAGCATATAAAATGTAATGCCATGCGTTATAATGGCATTGCGGAGCCATGGTACTTTCGTAATGATAGTATGCGGAGTGATGGTATGCGGAAAGAAAGTTGCGGAATAATGGGTGTTTACCCTCCCCCGGTAAGTACATTGGTAGCACGGCGGCCCACATCTCCAGCAACATACGCATATTTTTTCACCACCGATTTGAAAAATGCACAGGTCTCTCTCATTGATGCCCAGCACTGACATACACTTTTAGACACACCTCCCGCCACAATTTCTAGAATTGCAAACTTTAGAGCTGGGGAGCTACGTTCGAATCTCGGCATCAGCTCAACATCATGTGCTTCCAGGCAAATCGCTTTGTCTCCCCATGCCTACCACAAATGAATGTGTTCCTCTGTAATGTAAATTGTGCTCATGCCATGTTGTCGAGTTCGCGCTATATAATATTGCAAGGAAAAATAAAGTAGGGAAACTCGAGTTCACACACTACTGAACGCGCACTCTTAAGTGCATCAGCAGTGCACTGTGAATCGGAGTGTTTCACAGGCCTGTCACAGATAAGAAATGCTATCAAAACGAAATCCTACAAAACAATATACTACTGGCCGGCAGCAATTCATACCCGGACACCGTCGGGACGGGCTGCTAGTGTAGATACATACACAATATCAATATTTCTTTCTTGAAAAAAGTACAAAGTTATCGTGAAGGAATGTAAGAGACTAATAACAATATTGTTGCCTTCTTCAGAATTAACATGCAGTAAAGGGGGGGGCGGAGTCATCAACTCAATTACGTTCATTTCATCAATTAAAACGAAGAGGACTCTGACTTCCTGCAGAGTTTGCTCTCTTATTACAAGTCTTTCGAGAGAAACATGCAAATTGCAGCTCAATTTCATTTCCCAGCTGTCGCGCCTCTTGTCTGCTGCAGGCTCGGTGCCTGCACGACGCGCAATCACGATTTCTAGAGCATATTGTAATGTCCCACGCTGCTGAAAATCTTGTACTTTATTTATATGCGTAGCTTTCTTGAATGTCTGCCTACCAGGTCCAGAAGGAGGCGCTAGAGTGTTACAGAGAGACTAAAATATATAATAAGACTACATAATAGGCAGTGGCATGGGTTAAGAAACAAAGTATGACTCTACAGTTTTGAAAGGTTACGCATATAGAAGTGTCTCAGCTTTGTAGGTGACCTGACCACAGGTCGCTCCCCACGCCGCACGGCTCCTCCTGACTGCCCGAGTCTCTGCCCCACTGCTCCGCCGCTGCCGAGGGTTCGCCCCTGGTAACTGAGTTTTTTACCCTCTGTACTGCCAACCTTCTACTTTGCTGTGTACTGTATTTTGTATTTTTTGTATTTGTATTTTTAGGCGCTCCTTTACGCCCCTGCCCTCTGTGCCTCCCTGCTTCCTGCCGCTGCTCCCCCGCGGCCCGCCCCCTTTTTTCCTTCTGTATCCCCTGCCCTCGCCCATTGGCCCCCCGCTCCCGCCTCCCAGCTGCTCCTCCCTCCCACTTCGCTTCTTATGGGGACCACGCCGAAGGCGCACCAAAGGCAAGCCCGTCTGCGCCCGTCCGTGCCTGGCCCACGCCCAGCGCCAGAACCCCTGGTCCCCGCACCCTCTGCAAAGCCAGACTGCACTACAACTCCAGCACCCTCCACGCACTCAACACCGGACGAGACCACCCCTGCTACCGGGCCACCCCGAAGCGCACCCAAGGGCCCTTCGCCTGCCGGAACTGCAGATTCATCACCATCCAGCCCACCAAACCACCAACCAAAGAACCCAACCACCTCCGCTGCATCCTCCTCAACACTCGCTCCGCTCGCAAACACGCCATCGAACTCTGGGACCTCCTAGACTCCACCGCCCCCGACGTCGCGTTCCTGACGGAGACCTGGCTGAACGCCACCTCAGCACCAGACGTCACCATAGCCACCCCGCAGAGCTACAAGATCTCCCGCAGAGACTGCACCAACGGAGTGGAAGGGGGAATCGCCATCATCCACAAAAACACCATCAGAATCTCGACCAACACCGGCGACACCCTCACCACAGCTGAGCACATGCACTTCCAGATCCACACCGACCCCAACACCACCCTCAGAGGAATACTCGTCTACAGACCTCCCGGACCACGACCACAGTTCAGCGACACCATCGCCGACCTCGTCAGCACCCACGCCTTTGCCTCCACGGACTACATCCTCCTCGGGGACCTGAATTTCCACCTCGAGAACAACAACGACGCCAACTCCACCGCCCTGATTGACAACCTCGGACTCAAACGGCTCGTGACAACACCCACCCACGCCGCTGGATACACGCTGGACCCCATCTTCTCCACAAGCCCCCACGTCTCCTTCAACCACACCACCGAACCCCACTGGACCGACCACAGATGCGTCCACTTCACCTTCAGGAAACCCACCACACACCACCGCACCCAACAGTTGCCACGCCGCTGCTGGGGCAAGGTCACCAAAGAACAACTGACTACCACCCTCGCCTTGAGACCAGCGCCGACCCCACCGACCCAGACACCGCCGCGACCAACCTCAAACAGTGGACCAACAACTGCGCCAACACCCTCGCCCCTCTTAAGACCTCCAGAAGCAACCACACCAACAAGAAAGCCGCCTGGTTCACCGAAGACCTCCGGATCTCCAAGCGCACCTGTCGGAAGCTGGAGAAGAAATGGCTCCACGACCAAACACCTGACAGCCACACAGCCCAGAAGAGCGCCACCCGCAGACACCACTAACTCATCAGGGCCGCCAAGAGGACAGCCAAGAGGACCGCTTAGACAGCAACGCACACAACATCAAAGTGCTCTTCAGCATCGTGAAAGAACTCTCCAACCCCAGCTCCAACATCAACGACATCCCACCATCACAAGATCTGTGCGACTCCCTGGCCACCTTCTTTGACCGCAAGATCACCGACATCCACGACAGCTTCAACTCCGACACCCCCGCACCCACCACCGAGTCCACCACCCCTGCGACCACCACCAGCACCTGCCGCCTGACCGCCTGGTCCAACGTCAGCGAAGGAGACACCATCAAAACCATGAATTCCATCCACTCTGGATCCCCATCTGACCCCTGCCCTCACCACGTCTTCAACAAAGCCAGCACAACCATCACGCCCCACCTCCGAAAAACAATCAACAGTTCCTTCGAAACAGCAACCTTCCCGGAAATCTTGAAGCACGCTGAGATCAACGCCCTTCTGAAGAAGCCCAAGGCGGACCCCAAGGACTTCAAGAACTTCCGGCCCATCTCCCTGCTAACCCGCTACCTCGAAGACAACAACATCCTGGACCCTTCCCAATCCAGTTTTCGCAGCAACCACAGCACCGAGACCGCCCTCATCGCCGCCACTGACGACATCAGGATCCTGATGGACAAAGGAGAAACAGCCGCCCTCATCCTCCTGGACCTATCAGCAGTCTTTGACACAGTCTGCCACCGCACCCTATCAGCACGCCTCCATAACGCCGGAATTCAAGAGAAGGCCCTGGCCTGGACCACATCCTTCCTCTCCGGCAGAACCCAGAGCAGTGGCGGTGCGTCCATTGGGGCGTTCGGGCGTTGCCCCACCAACCAATGCGCACCGCCATCAGAAACTTCACCGGCCGCAATAGGGGAAAATGGGGGTGGGGCTGTATCTGATCGGGTAACTGGTAACTGGCGCGCATGTTTGCTTTCGGGCTGGTCATTTTTCTGACCAGCCCGAACATGCGGAGTAGCCTCCCCCTTGGGAGACCGAGGGCTGCCTCATGCCGCAGCCCCCGGTCTCCGAATGGGGCAGGGAGTTACGCTGCTCCACAGCCAATCCTGGCGCTGCTGGAGCAGTGTCACGTTACTGCATCAGTATGGCTGAGAGAGTGACGTCGGACTCGTGGCTGAACGGATCTGAAGGGCGCAAACAGGACCTCGGGTGCCTGCTCGTTGCGTGGTCAGGGGAGCCAGCCTTGTTGCTGATCGGAGGAGGGGGCTACTACCTGCAGTCACTGGCCTCACTGACATGGGACGGGGTACACAGCAGATGTCGGCTGAGAGTGTTTATCTCTATGTTTAACTTTACTGCTGACACATAGTATTTGCTAATGATGTTACGGACTGTTAATATTTTGCCATTTAGCACTCGGTTTATAGCAGGTTGGGTTCGGCTGGGGCGACCTGGTGAAGGCAGTACAGCGCTTTATGGTTCGCACGGGCACGCTGCAAAGGCACTTGAAAACAGCCCGAGGAGCGTCCTTGGAAAGACAAGTGTAGATGTGCAGTGTTTAAAAAAAAAAGCGTTTGCGATCTGAAGAGTATCTCTGGCCCATCATGTGGCTGCTGTCTGCTTGCAGCATGTTTCTAAAAAGAATCGGCAGTCCTAAAAGGTATTCATGGACAATGTCAAAAGTGGAAGAAAGCCGGTATTTCAAGAGCTGTATTTTTGGCACCACTAAGACAGAGCAGACGTTATTTATGTTCCTGGATAGGCCCTGTCAGAGCAGCTTTAAAATATGGCACGCTCTGTTTCATGGGAGAGCGCCACGCAGAGCAGGTTTGTTTCTTTTGTTTCTATTATTGAATGGTACCTTCTTCAACTGAGGTGGGTCCTGAGGCGGGGAAGGCACGACCCTGGGGTCAGGTAAGTTTACATTTTCTGTGTTAGCCTAGTGGGAGTTGATTGGTCAGGTTTTTTTATATTAATAGTGAAGTGATAAAAGGGTTGAACGGCACATTTTATGTGAATGTATGTTATGAGTGAATTAACGCACTTTTAAAGCATGGAATACAACATCATGAATGACTATAGGGTGGAAATAAATGCAATTGTTTTTTATATGTACTTTCTTCCCGGTTACAGTGCTGTGGTAGGAATTGAAAGTATTAGGGAGGGAGGGGTTGGCATGCAGTGTTGTGCAAATTATGTATTTATGTGCATTTGTTTTATTATGACCTGGATAAAAAATATGTAAATTACTTTATGCAAGGGTTAGTTTAAGACGTAATGCATAAAATTGGACGGCAAGTCAAACTCATGTCATTTTTAATCTCTGTGTGGGTGGCTCTGTGATACTAGTCAGTTATTTTATAAAGAAATATTTTTGCTTGATCGGATTGTGTAGGGTATCAAAAATGTCTGTCCAGCTCGATTTATCAATGCATTGACCTGTTCTTTTAAAAGTTTGAGCACTTCTCATTTTGTTTAAGTAACTCCGTAGGTTTGTAGCTCGCTCCTGCATCTCACAGTTCTTAGCACAAGCAACCTAACAAGTTGTTTATTATTGCTTGAAAATGCTCCATATGCCCACTCGATTTTCAATTTTTTCGGGTGGGGGTGGGGGGTGTGGGGGGGTTTGCTCGGGCACGCGTGCTACGCCTCACCACTTTCAAATGTCACCAGCCG
This sequence comes from Lissotriton helveticus, assembly GCF_964261635.1. Lineage (NCBI taxonomy): Eukaryota > Metazoa > Chordata > Amphibia > Caudata > Salamandridae > Lissotriton > Lissotriton helveticus. Next base: position 41,594,257 of record NC_136069.1, read on the forward strand.
CCACTGACCCAGAGCGTCCGCCTCCCACCCTTCCGCTCGAAATCCACTGAGATCATCTGCAGCGTCCCATAGGGATCCTCCCTCAGCCCGACGCTGCTCAATATCTACATGGCACCGCTCATCCACGTCGCACGACAACATAACCTCAACATCATCTCCTACGCCGACGACACCCAGCTGATCATATTCCTCACCAAAGACCCCCACACCGCCAAAGCCAACCTCCACAGAGGAATGAAGGCCGTAGCCGACTGGATGAAGGACAGCAGACTAAAGCTGAACTCAGACAAGACGGAGGTCCTCATTCTCGGACCCACCCCATCAGCCTGGGACGACTCTTGGTGGCCCACATCGCTAGGCACAGCCCCGGAACCCACGCCCCACGCACGCAACTTGGGAGTCATCCTTGACTCCACCCTCTCCATGACCAGGCAAGTCAACGCCGTCTCCGCGTCCTGCTTCAACACCCTCCGCATGCTCCGCAGGATCTTCAAATGAATCCCTCCCAACATGAGGAAAACAGTCACCCAGGCCCTCATCACCAGCAGACTCGACTACGGGAATGCCCTCTACTCAGGAACAACAATGAAAGCTCCTGAGACGACTACAATGAATCCAGAACGCCTCGGCACGACTGATCCTCAACATCCCCCGACGCAGCCGCATCACACCCCACCTGAGAGGCCTGCACTGGCTCCCCGTAAACAAGAGGATCACCTTCAAACTCCTCTTCCACGCACACAAAGCCCTACACCACACCGGACCTATATATCTCAACAACCGACTCAGCTTCCACACCCCCACCCGAAGCCTTTTACCACCCATGGAACGACCCCGTGAAGCAAAGTAGCGCATTGTGCTACTTTTCATCATTTTGACTTTTCAATGAACATCCTGTTTTGCTCTAGCAAGTAAATACCACCAACATTCCTTGAGCTGGGTTTGCATAACTCAAAACGGATTAAGGGCAGTGGCCCCACTATGGATGAATGGGTAGTCTGGAATGTGTACTGCGCTGGGTGGCTGTCTGCTCAATGTGACTAATTGGGTAGTAAAAAAGAACAATGATATCATGGTCAATGACCAAATAGCTGAGTGTTGACACTGGTTAGGTGCCTCGAATGGGCCCCAGGGGTGTCAGACAGACCAGCATTATATGCGGACATTCCTTGGTGAGCCTCAGCAGTCAGGACCCCAGGTACTCCAGATCTTTGGGAAAATCTCAGAGTCATCATCAACAAAGATAGATCCTCTGTGTATCTCATGGTGTACCCCCCTTTCACTGTTTGAAAGGGCAGGGGACTTTCAGATCCTGATGATTTAAATTCCTCTGGGTATACATTACAGAGGATGTGCAGAGGGCCTGGGACAGAAACATTAACCACAGCTGGATCGCCTGCCCAGGGATCTGGGGTTCTAGTAAGCACTCCCTCTGTCCTTCTTGGGGTGCTCCTCAATCTTTAATACGGTAATCTAGCCTGGTTAATTATACCATCTACAGAATTATTCCATATATTATTCTCTGCTACCGCTTCACTCGAATGGATGCCATCTTGCAATGGATGCCATCTTGCAAGGTTTTCCAGGGAACTACCACCCTTCCCCAGAATTGCTCTGTTAAAATGCTTCAAATCCATTTTTGAAGGACATATAGCGGCTGAAGTGGATTCATATCTTAGAGCATCCCATTGAAATATTATAAATGGATGGAGGTCTGACACCCGGGATGACCCAGCCTTTGCCCCTGACAAATGGGCAATGTGGAGGCCAAGGTATTCCACCTACTTTATGGTTCTTCTCTCCCTCTGGCCATGAGTGACGTTTCGGGTTTGGAATGAAGGTATTATGTCTCTGGATGCGTTGCATAACATGAACACACCCCTGTAGTTGGGGGATTAGCTGGGGCAGTTGTCTGGGGTTACAGGGACTCCGGTGGTGGAATGCAATCTCAAAGTGGGGGAGGTCATGTGGACAGGGCTCGAGTCGGGGTACCACGCGGGTGGACGTCGTCCCCCCACTTATTTTACTGGGAGCTCGGTGACTGCAACAAATGGAGCCACACATTCAGTCTTTGGTGAAGTCTCTTCTGTCGTGTCGTCAGCGTCCCCCCACTTCTTTTTTTTGGACTTGTGCCCTGCATGTGGAGTTACATTAAAATCATTTACAGAGCTCAATAGTGAATATAACCTCCACTGAAGTCAATTCCTTAGACTTGGGTAGCTCCTGTGTGCTCTTCCCGACTTTGCATGAGGGAGGCCAACGTTTTAATGAAGGAATTGAGGTCATAAGATCACAGCAGTCTCTGGCTCTTTAGCGACTTGTTCGCCTGACTCTTTTGGCCAGCTGCGGGATGTTGGAAGCTGGTTATATATATGGTATACCAAAAAGAGGTATACCGTGCAAAGGTGCTCTTCTAGGGTGTGGTGTGATTGAGCACCCCTAGGCTGATCAGAGAGGAGTGTTAGACATCTGCAAAATAAACACACAGTAAATAGCCCTTAGGAAAACCCACTCTTGTTAAAAATACTGTGGGCCCTGGCAACTGTATAGCTTCAGGGTACCTGGTGGCATGATCCACTACCACCAGTATAAATATGTTCCCCAATGCTATTGGAGGGACTAGGAAAGGGCAACAATGTCAACCCCTACCCTTCAAAGGAAACCCCAACCTGCCTAGCTTTACCACTGGCTTGGCAGGTGGCAACAGAGTTCCTACTCCAGGTTTTCGGCTGGTCAAGATGCCCAACTAGGGTGATGTCATGAACCAAAGTGAGTAAGAACTCTCTATACGTGTGAAGTACTACCACTCTTATAGTGGCACCAGGAATGGGGTCTATGGCCTCAGTGTAAAAGAGTCCCCCGTCCCAATAGGTTCTGTAGGAGCCACTGACATCTCCCCTTCATGAACAGCAGCTTGCTGTCTCAGTGGTGCAGGTCCTTTGACCCTGGCACAGATCTTGCCTCGAGGGCCTCCCTGGGCCTAGGAGCTCTGACATGTAAGGCCCAAGTTCCTGGGGCTCAGTCCCCTCTGAGGCTGACAGGTCTTCTCCCTGAGGAGAGCGGACCTGAGCTTGTGTTTGTTGTGAAGCTGGTTTCTCAGACTTCTTGCCTTTTCTCTTGGAGGGTTGGGCCATTACTCCACGCTCCAACTTCTCTTTTTGGCCCCAGGCTTTGTATTGTGCTCTGGTTTTGACCCACACTAATTCGGTTATATCACCCAGCATAGCTGCATGGGTCTTTCTTTCGACTTCGGCCCATGCTGACTCCAGATCATTTACTAGCAGGCAGGCTACAGGGATTGCAGAGGATAACACCACCTTCTTTTGGCTAGCAACCCCTCCCCATTCTTAGAATACCATGGCCATGGGATGGACCTTAGTTTGGTTATCTGCACTGATGACCGTGAATGCCTCACCAGCCAGATACAATCCCGGGAACATCCTTTTTTCAGCCTTCATAGTGACACTTGCACCTGCATCCCTCAGTGCTTCAACTCTGAACCCATTTATATGAGGCTGTTGTCTGTATGTTTCCATGTTAATGGCCCAGACAACCAGGGCGGCTACATCCATCTCTCACCCCCCAGAGACTAAAGATGCTTCAGTGAGTTCTCGGACATGGTCAGGGCTCACCTTGGATACCATCTGGAGATTTACCACTGCAGGTGTTGCAGGTGCACTAATGGGGTTATTTTTGTTGCGACCGCTAGGGTCTCCAGTTTGGAGCCCATTGACCTTACAATTAAAGCTCCAAGCCTTTTTAGGATCCAAGTTCTGGCCCTGGTACCCACCCTTAGATTGTATATTGGCTCGGGGCCAAATCTCCTGAACAGGTTTCTGGGGGCCTTGAGAAGACTCTTCGTTTTTACCTTTAGACTGGTCACCATCTTTCCCTTGGGGGGCTTTGTAACTCCATTTTGTCACCTCCACCATGAATTGTCTTGATTTCCCTTGTCTTGACCCAGAGGTCCGCCTTCTTCCCCATCTCTTGAGTAGAAAGTGGACCTAGGTGTACCGGATATAGATGTAATTTTTCAGGAACACAGTTACTCAGCAGATGCTCTTTCATAATAAGATTATAAAACCCATCATAATATTGCACCGGATTACCTTTCAACCAACCACCTAGTGTGTTAATTGAGAAATCTACACAATCTACCGAGGTCAAACTCTGTGTTTTTCGAGTCTCCCTGGACCTGATGCTGTATTCCTCAGTGGTGAGTCCAAAGCCCTCAATCAAGGTATCCTTCATGAGTTCATATGACTCAGCATCTGCCTCATTCAGTGTCAGAAACCTATCCCTCATATTCCTGAGAACAGCTCCTAGAGAAGAGAGCCTCGATACCTTTGGCTGCGTTGGCTCATTTTACAGGCCTCTCAAAGGCTGTAAACCATTTGGTGATATCATCACCCTCTACATATTTGGGGACAATCCCTTGGGGGATCTTAGGGTCAAAAGCTTCTTCTTTCTCCCTATTTATGATTTTGCTGCCACCAGAGGTGGGTCCTAGGCCCATCTCAGCTCTTTCTTTGTGCATAGCTAGGATGTTGGCTTCTAGAGCTGCCCTCCTGGCTAGTCTCTCTAGGATGAGTTCCTCCTCGGGAAGGTCCTCTCGCTCAAGGGGAAGAGGCTCTAAGCTCTCCTCAGGCAAATGGTTCAAACCTTTACGCACAATGCAATCCTATGGGAGGAAAACGCATAAATGCAATAAAGGTAGGTACAGTTGACTTTAGGGGTTCACCTTCTGGATTCCGAGTAGTAGGGGGCTAGGGTCCAAAGTACTACCATCAGTTCTTTGCGACCTGCCCAGAATCGACCGGGAGCCGGGTGCTTGTGAAGTTGGTAGGTGGGCGTGCTAAAGAGAAGGGGGTGGGGACACCTAAAGACAGGCTGCATAGGGGAACTTGGGAACAAGCCCGAAGGCTCCCAAATAGGGAGTTCGAGAGGTCTTGGAGCAAGGGAGCACAACCGGTTCGTCGGTACCCGGGCTGGGCGGCGCAGGTGCATTGTTGTTAGGTCTGCGGGGCTGGATGCGCAAGGAACAGGGACAAACAGCTGGCAGGGGCAAAAATCAAAACAGCTTCACCACTCATGAAGTGGGTCTTAGGGATAGAGACATCCCTCGACAGCTACTTGGTTGCTGCTGCTGCTGGGTGCAGGGCATCCGGTACCCAGGGCATTTGTACTGCGCAGCTCCGGTTGATCCTGGTGTCTTCACACTCGGTGGGGAGACAAATCTGACCTTCCAGAGCACAAGTGCATCTCCATGAACATCTGCGGTGTCGATGGGGGAGCTGCCAGGCAGTGGACCAGACGCTGCTTGTTGGTGCCTGCAGCTGCAGGGACGTAGCTCCTCTACTGTCAACAGGTTGCAGGCAGGGTTTCGTGCCAGCTCTTCTGCTGTTCTGACCAGGCAGTGACTCTTATTCAGCGTTCTCTTGATCCGTCGAATCAAAGTTTTTGGGTTCAGGGGTGCCACCTAAATACTAAATTTAGGGGCGATAAGGAGAGTGACAGGTAGTAGCCAATGGGTACCTACCTTTAGGGTGTCTACATCCCCTATACGACCACTTCCTGTGGGATGTAGGCATAACCCTTACCCTAAAATGCTAATCCCGCCCACAACAACATGGAGGAATTTGAAAAGTTGGGTCCACATAAGCTAGAACACCTGAGGGGTGGTGCTGGCTTAAAGTGAGCAAACCTCCTTATCTTACTAATTTTCCCACCTGTCTAGTTGCCAAACATGGGAGCAGGTCAGGGGGGATGGCCATCTCCACTATCTGGAGAGGCCCGAGGTTGCATAACAAAGGCGGCAGAGCCTTTGAAGCTTCCCTCCCTGGACGGCACATCCTTCTTGTCCTGGAGGGTCCTAGGTGCCACAGGCTCCGATAACCATACCTTTTGCCCTGGTTGCAACGCCACCATACCAGAGTTTGTAGCGTGAAATATGCAGTCATCAGTCTCTGTGTTCATGAAAATGCCGGTATACTGGTTTCATGTTTTTGCGTATCGAGAGAAAAACAAGCGCAAAACTAGCCTCCAGCGTGTGGGTTGAATGTGTGTTAGGTTTCAACATGTGGTTTTAATTACATCTTGCTAGTAGGGTGGAAAGTGAAATAAAGTGTTGCATTTTTGGTTACAGGTGGAGAAGCGTGGCTCAGTGGTTAGAGGCGGCAGACCCGGAAGCTGAGATCGACCGTGGACCAGGGTTCGATTCCCTGCCTCGGCGGGTCTCGGGCTTAAAATTCCACGGACTCGACAATTCTCGCTCCGGTGCCTCCTCGACTCACGGGGTCACACTCTGCGACTCTGGGCAATAGCTTGCTTAATCTCCACTACGGCCCCTCGCAGCGGGATGCCTGGCTTTCACCTTGTGGACACCCTGCCGGGGTTTCTCACAGGGGAATACCAGGACGGGTTCCCTAAGCAAGCGCTTAGATACCGTGTCGGTGATTTGCGCTATATAAATACATGTACATTTACATTTACATTTACATATCAGAACAATGTATGATTTGGCAGTTTTGGATATTAGTTAAAAATAAGCTATTGCCATACCAGCTGTGGATGGGAGTACTTACCTAAGGTGGAGGAGTACCAACAGCGCCCTCAGGATACTGAGAGTGGACAAAGACCTGCAAAGGAAGAAGAGAGGAAAATGTAGAAATAGAAGAAAGACTGGCAACAGGAAGAGCAATACAGACTTGGAAAGGGAAAACCAACAAAAGACTATAAAAGATTTTTTAATGCGGACAATCTTTTACTCCAAGACGTAGGGAGCAGGAGATCACCAATGAGGAGTTGAATCATCGAGGAGGATACCCTGCAGCATAGGGAACATGATGAGCAGTTACAGCATGGATGACAGCCAGGAGGAATCAAGACCAAGGAGCTGATGTTGGAGGAAGGACTGACACATAGCGAAGAAGCAGAACTCAAAATACAGACAAATGACAGAGATGGAAACCTGAACTCCACCTGGTAGCGCGGTGGCCCCGCAATGGTTCATTGGAGGACCGGGACTAACCAGGTGCGTGACAGGGGTAGTTTGCAAAGGAACAGGTCGGGAGAAGTACAGACATTGAGGCTGGCATGGAGCACTTGGAGGACAACCGGGACAAAAAGATGACAATCATGCATATAATCCTGAAATCAAACTAAGGGCCTTGCTCTTGTGATGGAGGGGCGAGGAAAAGAAAGTGGGACGGAATAAGAAACAAAACACAAGAAAGAATAAAACAGACAGGAGATAGAAATAGAAGTGTACTATAAAAAGCAGAGCAAAGCTGGAAAATATATAGTTGGGAAGAACAGCAAAAGATGAAAAGTTGAGAGGAATCGGCTATCCAATAATTTGAGATTTTTTAATTTTGCCTGTGTTAAAATGCCACTTTACTTTTCCATTTTTTTTGTGGAGTTTTATATAGCGCCAACTAGACCCGAAGATATAAGAGCGCTTTACATGAGCACCAATTATGTTACAGGGGGACACATTAATTTTTGTTAGGCAGGAAGATTAAGTGATTTGCCCAGAATTACAGAATGTTGAGCGTCCCTGCCGAGACTCAAACCAGGTTCCCCAGCTCTGAGGTCGACCACCCTAGCCGTTAGGCCACATTCTCTCCCTTTAATCTGAGGACACTGGAGGTGGAGCCCCAGTCAGTCTCCTGCGCTAAGAAGGAGTCTGCAGGGTTTAAGCCAAATGAAATAATTAGAAACAATCCTTTGAGATCTTTACAGACTTTCTAAAGAATTTGAGCCTGTACGATAAATGGAAAACAAAAAAAACATTTAATTACTCAGAGAGCCTTGTAGTTGGCCTGTGCTACTGAACAACAACAAACATAACAGAGACTGAGAAATTAAAATGCAGAGTCCCACAAGGATCGACGCTCAGCCCACCCTTTTGAACATACACATTACACCACTCGCCAACATCATTGTCATCTCCTATTCCGATCACTACCCGCTCATCCACTCCATGAATGACAAAACAACCACCGGCAGAACCAACTTCTCCAACTGCACGACCATGGTAGCAGACTGGATGCAAACCAACAGCATGCAGCTCCACTCTGACAAGACGGAAGCACTGGTCTTCGGCAACAAGACCTCCCCATGGACTCCACCAGGTGGCTGTCAGAGATAGGACAAACACTCACACCCACAGACCATACAAGTAACTAAGGGATCACCTGAGATGGCAAGCTCAACACAACGGCTCAAGTCAATGCAGTGTGCACCTCCTGCTTCCACATCCTACGCTTAATGCAAAAAACAAATCTTCAAATGGTTGCCTCTAAATACCAGACAGACCATCACACAAGCATTCATCACCAGCAGGCTGGACTACATCAACACTCTCTATGCCAGAATCTCCAAACAACTCCTACAAAGACTCCAGGCCATCCAAAACACTGCTGCAAGACTCATATTTGACCTCCCTCGCCGCACCCACATCACACCACAGAAAACTTCCTTGGTTCCCCATTCACAACCGTAGCCAATTCAAACTTCTCACGCACACAAACAAAGCCCTACACAACACAGGACCAGAATAACTGAACAGCTGCATACACTTTCAGCAACCACCTAGACACCTATGCTCTCCCTCGCTCCACTGCACATATTTGCCGATCCTGCAAAAGTAAAACTGGAGATCGCTCATTCTCCTACATCGCATGCAAAACTTGGAACGACCTGTCTCGACACATCAGAGCCTCCTCTTCACTTCTTGAGTTCTCAAAGAAGCAGAAAACCTGCACACCTCCCCAATCGCCTGCACACCATCTCAGGTGATTAGTGCACTATCCAAATCATTATAACATAACATAACCCACATTCCACACCCTCTTTTGGCCAAATATCCTCTGTTCTGTGAACAGTCAGTGTGTTTTTACAGTAAGTGTGAATGTGTTTAGGAGTGCCTTTGTTTCTCTGTGTCTGTACATCTGGCTTTGTCTGTCTCTGTACCTATCTCAGACCCCTGGGGCTGTTATGAAAAGAGCACTCTAGGCTTTGGACTTGAGGCAAGTATTAGTGTGTGACTTTTTTGATGAAGGGGTGTTTGCGGCCTACATCTATCAGTGTGCATCTGCATCACGTCTCAAGCTGCTCCCTTATGTCACTTTTAGGTTTCACCCAAGATTTCCTTGAGAGGTCTTTGGTTTGTTTCTTTTCTTGCATCTCATGGGTCAGAGCCTGTCAGTTTCACTTTCTTCCTCATGTGTTTCTCCCTTTGATGGACCATGGACAAACAACGGAATAATTGCTCAGGCTCGGATTCAGGTATTTTTAAAAATCCTTGCTCACAACCGTCGTTGCTTCTTTATCGTGGTTGCTGGCCTGTTGTTACTAGCACCAGCAGCCTCCTACTGTTTTGTTTGCCCCCCTGCGGTCTCCAATCGTCATTGCCTGTTACATTTTGGTTGCACCTAGGATTTTATTTAATCTCTGAAGCGTGAACAAACTAGGCATACCTAGAATCTTGGTTGGAGTGAAAAGCAAGTGGTCAGCTATAAGGGTTTTGCGTATTATTTTCTTTCTCTCGGCAGGCAGAAAAACATGTGACCTCCTATACATACAGGAGACAGACACGAGCAAAGGCAGAACAGAACTAGCATTTTCAATGCAATCGGTCTCGCCTTTGGGACGTTATATGTATTTAACTATACAGCACATTAGCCTGTGTGCTGAAACATCTACTGTTCCTTAACATGGAAGGAAAGTAACACCAAACTGCATGACACGCCAGGTATGGGAACACAAGGAGAGAAATATTGCCTTTCAGTGGGAAATGGTATAGTCCACAGCTCTGTTTTTAATATAAAATCAAGGCCTTCGGTGGTCATATCACTGAAAATACAAGATTTGAAAAAATATTATTGTCTATGGGTGCTTGTGGAAGACAATTTCTATGGATTGGAATCTAGAAAATGCCAAAGTGATTCTGGTATGTTATTGGCCTCTGCTGGTCGTTTTCTATCAAGAAAGTTAAATAGAAAGAGTTGCCAAAAAAATAAAGAAAAATAAAAGGTTGCTCAGCAGAAAGCAATTCTGGTATCTTACTGCCCTCTGCTGGTTGTTTTCTATCAAGACAGTTAAATAGTGGCAGTTGAACAGAAAAAAGTCCCTAAGCGGAAGCAGACAAGTTCTAGGGCTGATCACCAGAGCCCACAAAGTGCATACACATATGAGAATATAATAAGTATATACTAAAGTATATACAAGAGGTCTCGAATGCTCGACCTAAAAAGCAACATTACACCCACATGTCACTGTAGCCCTGAATCACACTGCAGGCCAGTGGTAGCGGGAGAAATCTGACAATGGTGGGGGCCAGACAAAACCAAGGTGAAATGCAGTGAGTAAGCAAACAAATCATGCAACCCCCAACCCCTAAAAGAAGGTTTAGCCGGTGGGGGGGGGGGGGGCAGGGGGAGTATTCTGCCACGAAAATTCCATTGTGAGACCATGTATGCAAAAAGGAGTCTATATCCATCCAGGATAAGAATTACGCAAGCACTACACGCACTGCAAAGGTCTGCTTGGTGTGTTCTCAAACTAGGCCTGTCATACAATGGAAACAGTACATTCCAGCTTATGCCATAACAACAGTTTCACAATGAGTTGCACTCATTTCATTATAACATTAAACCAGTTGCAGCTTTCCAGAAGGTGGCGCTGTTTCATTACACTACTCCAGAACACCTGCATTATATCAATCCAGTCACTGACAGTTCTACTGGCATCACTTAATGTCAAAAGTGCTCACTGATGTGTTTTCCTAAGACGCCTGAAGCATTTAGTGGAGGTTTCCGATATCCCTGAATGTTGCGCCACAACAAAGTCATAGCAGGCAGTTTGTCATCTGTTAAACATTGAAGACGGACTGCTGCAAAGGATGCTGCTCACTGCCCGAGTGACACAGGGTCGGTCTGCCTCATGCCAAAGAAACCACTGAATTTAATTGGCATGATGGGGTCACTGCTGCAGCATCTCTCCCTTCACAAACAGATAAGAACTATCTTAAAGAATCCCATACAAGCACAATGTCGTCCCGTAATTACCTGGCTGCCCGAAGATGCTCTGATGGACGGGTGTATAACCTGCAAGAACCAATGGGTAAAAAATCAGACCTCAAAATCAGAAGGGTGGAGTCCCAGCACCCAGATGCAGAAGCTGCCACTCATGTAAAACTGTTTATGAGCACCCATGCCGAGGATAACAAAGCTTGTACCCGCCCCAAGAGTGGATCATCTCATGTCTGGACCCTTCCTGAGCTCACATCCAACAGAGACCAGGCCAAGGCTGGGAGGTCTCCACCTGCAGGCATGAGCGCATCTTGAATTCAGCCCTGCGGATGACCTCACCTGTGCTGCACATGTGTAATGCCCCCCCTGGATCCAGGTTCAAGGGACACAGGAGGGGGGGGTGTCTAATGGCAGCTCAGTGTTTCAGGGAGCCAAAAAACAACTAAAGGTGCCAGGATCCATGAGAGGTTGGATCCAGCACTTGTTGTTTGTGTATTTAAGTCTCCTCCAAGCAGCGGCATTGATCCAGTGCCACACGTCACAGTGTGTCTCCCATAGAGGTCACAGTGTGTCTCCCATAGAGGTCACAGTGTGTCTCCCATAGAGGTCACAGTGTGTCTCCCATAGAGGTCACAGTGTGTCTCCCATAGAGGTCACAGTGTGTCTCCCGTAGAGGTCACAGTGTGTCTCCATAGAGGTCACAGTGTGGCTCCCATAGAGGTCACAGTTACTCATTTTACCTCGCTACTTCTATGGTGTTTTTTAAATCGATATCACTACTGTTTGTGAATTTTTAAAACTTTGGATCCTCTTTGCACTACTAGCCTGATTAATTCTGGGTCAGCATTGCGGGTGAGTTAATTCCTGAAAAACGGATGTGCCTCCCTGCCCCGTTCCACCGCGTGCCGATTGTTGTGGAGGGCAGGCGCCATCTAGGGTGAGGACCCAGATCCCGGTGTGGCTGCTCACTGCGGTCTAGCTGGGGGTGGGGCTAAGCTTTAAATTGCAATGGCCAGCCGGGAGCGCAGTGGGCGCGCCACTGGCGCGCCGAAGGGAAGCCAAAGGGTAGCCCGTCTGCGCCTGTCCGCGGCCAGCCGGAGCTAGGGGCCGAAACCCCTGCCATTTTTGTTTCTTACCCAGGCCCAGCTCTGATTCGTTTGCATAATCGATGGCCCCTTAGCCCTCCTACGTTATCCCGACTGGACTCACTGGGCATTTTCTGCCCGGAACTGATTTCCTGGAATTTGCTTCCCCTTTAGACGTGGCATTGCCGCCCCCCCAACATACCCCTCCAGTCAAAAAAAGCTGCCAACTTTAACCTCATGGTTTCCTATATGAACACTCATTCGCTGGCTAAACACCAGTTAGAGATTTTTCAATTTTTGGACGCGGAGAAACCTGATATTTTGCTAATAATGGAGACCTGGCTGAATGAAGAGTCATCTCCCGACATCTTATCGACTATTCCGCCGGGCTACTACATCCTCCAGGCTAATAGACCCCCCAGTAAGCCGGGTGGAGGGGTCGCAGCCATCATCAAACATCCTATCAGGTTTTCGTCAATAGATATTGCCAGCATCCCTCTGGTTGACTGTCTAGTTTTAAGACTCCAATCCCCTGTGTCCCCCCTCATCTGTGTTCTCGTCTACCGCCCCCCCCCAGCCCATGCCTAGTTTCCCGCTATTGTTTGGTGACATGCAATCCCAGTTGGTGATTAATAACTCCAAATTCCTGAATATAGGGGATTTTAACTATTGGCCACTCGATATTAGGGAGAGTACGTGTTCGTTCGCTTTCACGGAATTGCTGACTGGCATGAACTGCTCCCAACATATCCAGTCAGCCACGCATGATAAAGGCCATATTTTAGATCAGGTTTGGACTGCCAACTTGGACATTTCCCCACCCCTCGTTTGTCCTTGCTCTTGGTCCGATCACTTCACTATTACGTTTTCCCTTCCCATTGTGCCTCATACTAGTAAGACTCTTGAGGGAAATTTGCTGGCTAGGAATTGGAACAGGACGGACCTCACCGAATTTTGTACCTTACTCAGTGCCTCCAACCCTGCCAAATGCAACTCTCTGGACACTCAGGCCAGGAGCCTGAGACACTGGCTTGAAACAGCTAGCGACATTGTCGCACCACTAAAACGTGTTAAACTAAAACGCCCCCATGATGCACAGAGATGGTTCTCAGAGGAACTTAAAGCAAAAAAACTAACACTTAGGCAGGCTGAGCGTCGTTGGAGGCGAGATTACGCCCCCAAGGAAAAATTGGCTTTCACGGCCTTGCTTAAAGATTATAAACACAGTATCCTTCAGGCCAAATCCCTACACTTTTCCAATAAAATCATAGACTCTGCATCTAAGGCGAAAAACATCTTCTATATTGTGGAAGAACTGTCGCACCCAGACAGGGTGACTCTTAAACCCCTCCACTCCCAAGTACTCTGTGATTCTCTTAACTCCTTTTTCACGGACAAAATAGTTAAAATTAAAAATAGTATCACCTGTAGTACACCTTCATCCATGTCTACCTCCGCCACTGTTCCTGTCACCTTGAACCCTCACTTAGTCACACAGATACCCCCGATTTCTGAAGAAGATTTCTTCGCCCTATTAAAAAGGGTGACTTCAGGGTCCCCCACAGACTGTTGCCCCCCTCACATTCTGCGTGAGGCTTTCACTGCCTGTCCACAGCCCCCTCTGACACTTCTCAATAATTCTCTTCGGCTCGGTCTGGTCCCTACCTCTTTTAAGATTGCTGAGGTAGTACCTATCTTGAAGAAGCCTAACGCCGATCCGGCCTTGATGAGTAACTTCCACCCCATTTCCTTGCTCCCTTACCTGAGCAAAGTATTGGAAGCCCACGTTACCAGCTTTCTGAGTTCCTTTATTGAACGTACTCAGTTTCTGGACCCTCAGCAGGCTGGCTTTAGACCCGCCCATTCGACTGAGTCAGTCATACTCTCAGTGATGGAGAAATTGCGGAGAGGGGCTGACCTTAAGACCAGTCAGGCCTTAGTGCTCCTGGATTTGTCGGCCGCTTTTGACACGGTCGACCATAATATTTTGGTCGGCCGTGTCAGAGATGCCGGCATCCAGGGGCCGGCCCTTGAGTGGGATCGCTCTTTTTTAAGTAATCGTTACCAGGCACAATTTCCCATTTTTCCGCTGATAAAGTGAAACTGACTTGTGGCGTCCCCCAGGGCTCCTCCCTTTCCCCCCTCCTTTTTAATTTGTACCTCACCCCCCTGATCCGTTCCCTACGAGGAAGTAATGTAACCGCATTTAATTATGGGGATAACATTCAGCTGATCTTTGATATCGACTCCTCGGATCAATCCATCCACAATTTTCAGTCGACCCTGTGCCTCATCAGCGACTGGATGGGGAAAAATCATCTAAAACTTAACCCCGACAAGACCGAGTTGGTCTTGATCGGGGGCATCTCCAATCCTTGAAGCTCCAATTTTTGGCCGCCATGTCTTGGTCCACCTCCCTGTCCTGTTGACTTTGCTAAAAGCCTTGGTGTCATCATCAGTAAGGACCTCTCGATGAAGCCCCACATTAATGCGGTGGTTTCCTCTAGTTTCTTCCACCTCTGCAAAATTCGTAAGATCTCCCGCTTCCTCACCACAGAGGCCCTTACCTTAGCCCTTCTGGCCCTCGTAATCTCCAGGATCGATTACGCCAACTCCCTTTATGTCGGCATCCCTTCATATCAGCTGAACCGGCTACAGCTTGTCCAGAATCAGGCTGCAAGATTGATCTTCCACCAACCCAGACACCATCATGTTCGCCCTTTGCTCAAAACCCTTCATTGGCTCCCAGTAGCCAAACGTTGTTAATTCAAATTAGGCTGCATCACCTTCAAGGCCTTGGCCGGCCTTGGTCCAGTCTTTATTTCTTCTCTCCTCCACCGTTATTGCCCATCTCGTAATCTGCGTTCCTCCCATCTCGCCCTGCTTATGACCCCTACATTTAAGAGCAAAAAACATGGGGGCCTCAGATTCTCGTTTCTTGCCCCTACCCGTTGGAACTCTTTCCCTCTCCAGCTGAGGTTTACCACTTCCTATGCTCACTTTAGGTCCTGTTTGAAAACCCTCCTGTTCCACTCAGCCTATGACTAACATCTTCTCACCTTTTACCACTGAACGTCTCCCTTTTCCCCTCTGCTCTCAGTGCCATGAAGCCGCCTGGTGTAAGTGCGCTCTATAAGAAATTTGAACATAACATAACATAGCATGCAAGTCACACATGTTGCAATTGACAAACAATAGTGCACTGCATAATGATACAATCCTGTGCTAGGCAAAAGAGAAATAATACAATGCGTAACAATACACCCTGGTACCTTGCAATGGGAGAAATAATGCAATGCATACCGCTACAATCATGTACTTTGCAATGAAGGAATAATGTAATGTGCGTCAATGTAATGTAATGTAATGTAAAGATTTATTTGTACCGCGCAACTATCGCTCCAAAGAGCATCTTGGCGCCCACTTGTGTAGCTGATAAGATAGGAACCTTACACTAGGGATCTGGCGATAGTGACTGGAAGAGTGAAGATCCAGGTTTTTAGTTGCTTCCTGAATTCAGTTTCTTTGTCCAGCGCTCTTATGCGGGGAGGAAGGGTGTTCCATGCTTTTGCACCTAATATCGCAAAGGATTTGCCTCCACGAGTCTTAAGCCTGAATGGTTGAACTGCCAGAAGATTGTCATTGGACGAGCGGAGAATTCGAGTTGGGTGATATCTGGTGAATTTTTTCCGCAGATACAGTGGTCCACGTTGATGAAATGCTCTGAAGGTGATGAGCAATATTTTGAATAGAGTTCTTTTAATGATAGGTAGCCAGTGTAGAGTTTTAAGGGCTTCTGTCGCTGATGATCTTCTGGGCCACTTTAATATGAGTTTAGCCGCCGAATTCTGGACCATTTGGAGCCTGTGGGTGACCTCCTTGTTGGTGCCTGCATATAGTCCGTTACAGTAATCTAGATGAGATGTAACCAGTGCGACCACCACTGTTTTCCTGGCTTCCAAGGGAAGGAGATCGAAGAACTTTCTCAGACTCTTTATAACACCAAAGCATGTACCTGCCACTTTCAGTGCCTGCTGTTTAAAGGACAGATTACTATCAAAAGTCACTCCCAGGTTGCGGGCCGTGTTGGCAGTATTAGGTGGAATTTCTGCTTTCTCCGGCCACCACAGTCTGGGTATGAATTCGTTGTTTGAGCCCATCGGTATTATCTCCGTCTTCCCGGTGTTACATTTCAAATGATTAGTTCGCATCCAATCAAAGGTCGCCGTAAGGCAGCCTTTGAGATTCTCTTCCCAGTCTTGGTTGTCTTTGTCCATGGTCAGGATCAATTGCGTGTCGTCGGCATAGGCTATGGCTTCTATGCCAAACGAAGCAATCAGGCTAATTAGGGGTGCGGTGTAGACATTAAACAATGTCGGGCTAAGACTAGAGCCCTGGGGTACTCCTGTCGTGAGTCTTCTCTCCCTAGATTGAAATTCTCCTAACGTCACTACTTGTCTCCTTCCACTCAGGAAGTTCTTGAGCCATTCAAGCGCCACGCCAGTGATGCCAAAGGATTTCAGACGGTCTATCAGAATGATATGTGAGACCGTATCGAAGGCCGCCGATAGGTCTAGTAAAATCAGGACGGCCTTCTTCCCTTGGTCTAGGGCTGTGCGGATGGTATCTGCAGTATACAAAAGGGCAGACTCCGTTGAATGCTGTGCTCTAAAACCTGCCTGGTTGGGATGCCATGCTTCACTCTCTTCTAAGAATCTGGTCAGTTGTTGATACAATACAATACAATCATGTACTTTGCAATGAAGGAATAATGCACTGCATACCGCTACAATCATGTACTTTGCAATGAAGGAATAATGTAATGTGCGCCACTACAATCATGTACTTTGCAATGAAGGAATAATGCAATACGCACCGCTACAATCATGTACTTCCTTATGCAGAAATAATGTCAGGCACCATAAGACAGTCCAGCAGTTCATTAGCAGCAATATTGGCAATGTGTATTACGACAATCAGCCTCTTCGATAACAGATGCTCTCAGTATGTATCTACAATGACCTCAAGTACAGCTTCTCGCTCGGGCCCCAGTACGGCCACTCCTCTGGGCCAGTACGGGCCCCAATCTGAGCCGAAGCAAAGGCTCATGCCGTCAAAAGGAAGGACAGGCAGAGAGAGTGTCCCTCCGAGCCCGCACCCCGCCCAGGTAGTGATCCACGTTACCTGGGGGCGTGACCCCTCTCGTCTCTCCTCCATCAGCGAATTGGGCCTTCCGTGTAAAACTTTCTCAATGGACCACAGCGGCTCGGCCTGGCAGCTCAGCCTCTCCGGGGCTGCCGGTCTGGGCCACGACTGTTAGGAAGGTCTCAGGCCTCCACAGGGCACACATACCCCGTGCCCCTGAGATTACTTTACTCTGGGTGCACGTTCACCACAGCCCTCCGGGTCTCCTCTGGCACGAAGCCACACACACAGCGCTGATGAGACTTCACGTCGACTCCAAGTGCATGTTCACAGGCACTCCTTCCTGAGGTCTCAGTTGGCAGCAACACACGCACACCGTGCTGCAGAGACTCACTTTCTTCTGTTGCACACAATGATCAGCCGATCACCTCCACAGTCCCAGGTTGCACCAAAGCACTCACCCTGCTAACTGAGACTTACTCCAACTCTGGTGCCCCGATATCCAGGCGCTCTTCACCAACGCCTTCAGCCGCACCACAACACCCTCATCGTGTCCGAGCCTCACTTCTCCTCCCGATATCCAGGCGCTCTTCACCAATGCCTCCTGTGCACCCCAACACACACCCTGCGCATCCGAGACTCACTCTGCTTCTGATGCACACGTTGACCAGGCGCGCCTCACAAATACTTCCTGTGCACCAAAACATGCACCCTGCGCGTCCAAGACTCACTTCACCTCCGATACACCCGCTGATTAGACGCTCCTCACCAGTGCCTGCAGTGCACCACGACAGGCACCCTGCACGTCCGAGTCTCACTTCACCTCCGATGCACACGCCTACCAGGCACTCTTCACCAATGCCTGCGGTGTACCACGACACGCACCCAGCGCCTCCGAGACTCGTTTCACCTTCGATGCACGCGTTGACCCGGTGCTCTTCATCAACGACTCCTGTGCACCATGATACGCACCCAGCACTTCCGAGTCTGACTTCTCCTCCATGTGTCCAAGATCACAGGGCACACCTTCCGAGGGCCTCAAGCTGCCACAACACGCACCCACCGCGTCGCTTATAACTTCTCCGGAAACATTTATGTTCCTGTGTTTCCAAACAGGGAGCCATCTCACATCGGGCCCTTGGGGTAACAAGACACAGCACAAAGCACAGTCTTCTTCAAGCAGGGGTACCCAGTGCACGAAGCACAGTCCCAACAGCCTCTTCCTTAGTTAGAAGAGCAAACTACAGACCAGCCCCAGATCACAAAGCAAGGGAAGGTCTTCCTCAGCAGTCTCTTCAGTTGTTCCTTCTTTAGCAGAGGTTCCTTTTGACCACAAAATGGGAACACTTGTACTTTGACACTAATCAGCAGTGGCAAAGTACCCAAACCAACTAAAAGCAAAGGAGGTAGAGGCAAAAAGTCGGGGGTAATCACTCCAAGATATGCCAGGTCTAACAATACTCAATTAATTATTGCTATGGACCAATATGGCTCTGCCCCTGTTGAGACCTTCCATCTATTTATTTCTGCAGTTTCCATCCTGTTTGTGATGCTTCAAAGTTAATATCTGACCAGAATGAGGTGCTTTGCAATCACCACAATCAACCAATGGCGGTAAAGAGAATTGTTTTAGGATCCCTCAGCAAGGGTCACAGCCCACAGATAATCGGGTCGGGTCAGCCATATCCGATCGCCCAAACTGCCCCTGTGCACAAGCCTATTCCAATATAGGGTCGGGAACCTCAAGTCTTCATTTTGGGATGTGAGGGTTAGCGTTTCCCATTTTATTCGGGTCGTTAGTCTGCCATGATTAGTTCAGTTAGTAGTGACTGGAATGTATATAAAAAGAGCCTGGATGGGCATACAGGAATATTACTGAAAAGGTAAAGACATTTAAGCATGGTGTTCATCTTTAATAAGGTGATCTCCTAATCAGAGTGGAAATCTATTCCATTAATCTACTTGTTCAATTAGGCGAGGAAGGGATTTACCATAGTTCCATTTCATTACCACTTCAATTGCTGAGTGGACAAGAATGCCCAGTTATTTCAATGAATCCGGGGTCCAATTAAGCAGGTATTCTTGGTGGCCTGACATCTGTTAAGGAAGCACAGTGGTTTGCTCCAGTTAATGATCATCCCAGATATAGTAGCAAATTGTGTAATTGCTCTGATAATAGGTTCAATTCTAGGTCAAGGACGAAGAGGGCAAGATCGTCTGCGTACACCGATATGACACCACAACGCACCCAGAAGCGGAGACCTCCTTGTGCACGGTGTCGACGGAGCATGCAGGCAACGGGTTCCATAGCAACTGTGAAAAGTGGCTAGGACAAAGTGCACCCTTGACGTGTTCCCCGTTGAATGTTTTGCTGGGAATGGCATGTAATTAACAAGCAGAACTACCATGAAGTGGATTTATAGTAGTCCAGCACTTCACAACCTGTCAACTCCTGAGGACCCTGATTGAGTTATAACTGGAAGCGGGGACCCCCTAGCAATTTGTGTGATTTAAATTTCAAACATTTAAACAATAATACACAAAAAATGCACAAACAAGTACAAACTAAACAAATACTCGATTAACTAAAGGATGAATAATATTATATTGAAAAAATATGCAAAAATGTCAACATTTTAATGGGAAGACTCCACGCAACCAGAGAAGCAGGCAGCCCTCTGCGACCCAATAGTGAAGCACTTTTCCACGTCGCAAGGGCATGACGAAAGCGCCCCTGGTTTTTTAAAGTGAAGAAAAGCGCATCACGAGGCTCGACCGTTTGGAGCTACTGCAGCCAGTGTTTAAGCACCCCAGTAACAGGATAACGGACCTGCAACTTGATAAAGATACGCATTTTAAAAGGACATATGAAGCCAGCGTTTCTCCTCCTATACTTTATGTCATCAGGAAAATACTGAAATTTGACAGCACTCAAAAGTGGATTTAGAGGAATGCCAACCTCATGTGTAAACTATAGAAACGCCAAATGCAACTAGACGTTCTCTGCCAAAATTCGCCAATAAGATGAAGCGGTAACAGGAGTGAAACGTAACAGCACCTTTGGCTCTAGAGGAAGAATAACTCTATCACAGACATTACCTTCCATACCCAATTCGATGAGACAGGACAGTTTACGGAAAGTTACCACAGTGCTGGGGAGATTGTACTGACCCCAAGCACTACGACAGATACCATTTGTAGTCTTGATAACGGTGGATAGAATTTTAGGAAGTCACCGAAACGTGTCGACGCATTCTTCAGTATAATTCACGACTCGGATATATCTGTTGATACACTGTACCGTAGTGTGCATAACATTGGTGTCAGAAATTGAGTTGGAATATACACTTAGTATTGTACAAGTTTAATGTCTTACTTTGTCCACGGATGAAAGTCACTCACATTCCGCCCCATATGCCGAGCGCTTAGCAGATAGTCATGGGACGCCTTCTTTCCAACAGCCGCCAAGATGCTCCGCCCCGGTGCCTGATCGAAGGGGCTCTCAAAGCTTCTGGAGCAAACATCGGGCCAAGCCAGTCGGACATCGCAACCAAGTTGGACTCGATGCTGGTGGAATATTTGGGTTGGACGCAAAATAATGCACTTGGAGTGGGAGGCCGAGGCACGCCTGGTTCCAGCTTGGCATCTACTGACGGCAGCACTGGAGGACCCGGAGTTCCGGAGCGCTCTGGAGTCTGCTTTGATTGGATACTTTGATCTTAAAGCAGACTCTGTGGACTCGGTATTGACGGAATGGGAGTTATTTAAAGTGGTGACAAGGAGGCATTGCCTTGCGCACATGTGGAGTATCCATAAACAACTTGACGCATCCTTATCCGCCATTGATCGCCAATTACTCCGGTTGGAAGCGCAAGCTATCGATCAGCCTGATAGGCAAAAGCAACTTGATGACGCCCATGCTGAGCGGGAAGCGCTATTATTCAATTTTATTTATTATGTTTTGGCTCTCATAAGAGGGCCACATAAGAATGTACAAACTTTAACACAATACAAATACAATAAAGAAAAACAAAAAAGAAGACAAAAAAAGCAAAAAGCAAAAAGCAAAAAAGGAATAAGAGAAACACCCATATATCATATAAGCGACCTAGGATAAGTACAATCCTGACATGTGAAACATATTACAAACAAACAGAACATCAAAACATCTCCCGGAGCATATTAGTAAATAGCTAAAAAACCTTTAAAAAAGTAAAAAATATGAAAGCAGAACATTTCATTGGGGGGGGAATAAAGTGCAGAAAGGAAGCCCTTCAAAGTGACAATGCCAAGCCGAAGACAGATAACTTTTAACCATCTAAAACGCAGTTTACGAAGCGCAGGGCATATCAATAACACATGCATACAGTCCTGGATGTTTACTTTACACAAATTGCACAAGGGAGAGGAGCCGTACCATCTAGATAACAATTGATTAAGAGGTATTAAATCGTAGCGTAGAAGAAACCAGAATCTACGTATACCATGCGGTAGGGCCCAAAAAACATAGGGTTGTAGATGTTTCATCTGATAAGAATCAAGGAGAAGATCTACATTCCTTTTTCCACAAATTAATTTTTTATCAGATTGGAAACATAGGTCCCATGAGGCTGCTTTCAGAACCAATTTTAACTGTAAAGAAGAATACAGAAAAAGAGCAGTTTCATCCAAATTTAGTAACATTACAGCTTTTCTAAAGTTACAAACAAGTTGGGAAAACTCATTGAAATTACCCAGCAATTCATTTCTGAGGAGGGCTCTCATTGTCCCCACTTCTGCACTCGCAAGGCAAGCCACCCATCTTACAAGGGCACATAATCCCTGGACCCAACTACTTCTAAGGCCAAAGTCGAGCCTACAGGCTGCCAAAGAGCACGCAGTATTAAGGGAAGTAAGAGATCTTAAGAGCTTCCCCTCAATCTTATGGCAAAAGTCCCATTTCTTCACCTCGATGAGTTCGATACCATACAATATTGTAGCGGGGATTTTAGATCTATATACTTCCAATAGACTCGAGAAGTGCCGTTTCCCCGTTGCATGGTATAAGGAATTTAAACCTTTGCCATGGGCAATAGCTTTGCGTGGACAATGCTCTATATGGAGCTTCTCACTCAGATTTGCCATAAAGATTTTCCCTAAAAAAATACAGGACTTTACCACCTCTAGTTTTTGATCCCCAATGAACCAACCATAATCTACAGATCGGCACCTCTTCTTGCCAGCTATACACATGACTTTACTTTTAGTAATATTAATCTTCATGCCATGAGTTACCGCAAAGGAGTGCAAAGCATGAAGCCGATTTGCTAGTCCCTTAGGGGTTAAATCGAGGATGAGGACATCATCGGCATACATCAGGCAGGAAATCGGAACCCCCCCCACCACCGGGGCAATGCCCTCTCTGGCAGCCAGGGCGGCGGGAAGGTCTGCCGTATATAGGGAGAACAAAAGGGGAGCCAGTAAACAGCCTTGTTTAAGGCCATTCAGAGTTGGAATTATATCAGATAGCCCCCTTTCGCCCCCTAGCAGAACCCTACACCAGGTTTTTGTATGCAAAGCCCTCACCAGCTCCAGCAGATAAAGTGGGAGCCCGAGCGCTGCCAATTTTCTCCACAGCGTTCCACGATCCACTTTGTCGAACGCTGTGGAGAAATCAATAAAGGCCGCATACACCACCCCTCCTCGCACCCGGACATACTTATCTGTAACCACATGCAGAGCGGTGAGATTATCTAACGTACCGTGGTTCCTACGGAAACCAGTCTGTTCTAATGGCAAGATATTATTCTCCTCGACCCAAACGGAAAGGGACCTTAAAAGACATTTTGCAAAGACCTTTCCGGTCGAGTCGAGGAGAGCAATCAGACGGTAGTTACTAGGACTATCCCTAGTTCCCTTCTTAAAAATAGGGATCAAGATACTTCCCCTCCAAGAGACAGGTACCGTTTTAGAGAAATAACAGGCTCTATACAGGGGATACAAGATTTTACTCCATCTTGCAGGATCAGATTTCAAAACCGTCATGGGGAGTTCGTCAGGGCCCATCGCCCCTGAAACTCGCATGTTTTTTATTGCCATCTCAATTTCTTTTTCCGTGGGATAATTAATGGGGCCCACAGAATTGGCGCCAATGTCAGTATCATTACTGATAGCAGCACCGATGGCAATATCATCATTTAAACTCCCATTCCCTGCATACAAATCTCGGATATAGGTAATCCATACCTCTTCCGCTATAGGGATAGGAGAGGGGCTTACTCTAGAACCACACCCCCTACCAATTATTGCCCAAAATTCTCTGCTCCTGCCGTGGACAGCAGCTTCCCTCAAGCTGATCCAAACATTATCCTCCCGTTCCTTTTTTATTTTTAGCTGGAGTCTACTTCTCCTTCTTTTTAGCTTAGAAATTTCTTTTCCCCGTTCCATGGCTCTATCTAGATATTGTTCGCGGACAAATTTGTTTATTTCCCTGTTCAGGCTACGCAAGATACTGGGGACCACCGCCCCATTTTTGGGTCGAGGAATTCTTTTTGCATAAGAAGTAATCTTGCGCACAAATTCTTCAAAGTAAACCATTTCATTCCCACGCCACTCATGTAAAACTAATAGGGTATTGGATAGAAAATCCTGAACCCCGTTGATGGCAGAAGGATTCCAGAAGCACCTTCCAGAAGAAGCATGAAAGGCAGCGTCGCTGCCGTGCATAGACCAAGGTGCGATTGTCAACAGATTTAAAGAAATGGTTACAAACACTATACTGTGGTCACTCAGAGGAGTAGCTATGACCTTAAGGTCCTGAATAAAAGGAAACAGACCATATTCCGCGATTACATAATCTAAGATTGAGAACCCGAAGGGGGACTTGTGAGTAAATTTTGCAGGGACATCAGGCGGAAATCTCCCATTTAATATAAGTCCGTCGATGGCCACTAATTCTTTTAGCAAAATCTTCCCTCGTTTATTTGTCATAGATTTGTCAGGGAAGAGCGATTGAGGAATACAATATGCCTCTTCCTTAGGTTTATTCCTAAAAAGTTCCAAACTGACATTGGAGATTTTACAATTCAAGTCTCCCACAAGCATAATTTCCGGGGGAGATGAGACATTTTTAATTAATTCAATATATTGAAATACCTGCTTTAATATCACATTAAAACACTCCTCTGGAGGAATATAAACATTCAAAATTACAGTAGGGGCCTTTATACCGTTATTAAACAAATTATCAATAGTTATTGCATGGAAAAGTTTGCTGGGATCGATATAATGGGAACATTTCCATTGGAATTTATTTGATAGTAGACAAGCAATACCCCCCCTGGCATGACCCTTCTTAGAAGGGACAGCAGGCACTTCCAGGGCATAGTAATCATTAGGAACCTTCAACGCATTGGTACACCACGTTTCCTGTAAACAGATCACATCTGCTCCCAGAGAAAATAGAAAATCAAATTTCTCTGGGCTACTGTGAATCCCTGCCACGCTCCAGGAAATAATATTAAATGTGGTGTTAAAGGTGCTGAAACAATCTGGGATTATCTTTTGTTTTTGTCGATAAGGCACTCTGCAGCCAGTTCCACCGATTATTATCCTCTGAAAAAGAAGAATTCTGCGTTAGCGGAAGTGGCTTCACTTGGGAGACCGAGCGTTTTCCCTTAGATACCCAGATCCTCAGGTCTCTTAGAGGAGAGGCTACCCCGTTGTGCTCCTCCCCTCTAGATGCCTCCCCAGCGGACAGGTTTATATTACCATTGTTGGCAATCGGAAGAATATCAATACCTGTGCGTTGAAAATTCTCAGCTTGCTGCACTATCAAATTTACAATAATAGGTGAATAAAATTTAACCCTTATACTCGTTACCTTGGTTTCACCAAACAGGGAAACTAACTCAATGTCCCTAGTTTGAATATGACGGAGACTTTCTATCTCACTAAAGCGTTTAAGGAGCCAAGCTTTATTTAAAGGCAAGTCCACATCAAATAAGGGTAAAAAGTCTAACACAAGAGTATCCACTGGAGATTTTAAAGCTGTTAGAGAACGATCCAGATACTGGCGATCTCCCCTCTCTGGGGCAACAAAGAAAGGAGAGGCCAAAGGATTAAGGGACCCTGACTGATATTGAATTGACCCTCCAGTCCCTATCGGTAGAAGGAGACTTGGGAGAGGACCCCCCTTTTGTGGGATAACTTCCAAGGATGATGACGGACACGGTTCACCTTCCACCTTAAAGAAAGTAGAGATGGGGGGGTTCACTTCAATATCAATATCCGCCTTTACGGATAAAGAAGCAGGATCCAAAACTATCACTTCCTTCTCCAGTGTGGTCAGAGAATTTTGAAAAATTATCCGACGCTGCCTTTTCTTCTTGTATTTTCGGATTGGTTTCTTTTTATTCCCCTTATTGTTCCTTAGTTTACAATTTTTTTCCTTTACCTCCTGTTTATCATCAGTAGGTTCTTTGTTATTATCAGACGTGAAGATGGGAAAAAGGTCCTGAGCCGCTTTAGGACCAACTATAGATTTATCTTCCTCCCCAATCACAAGAACTGAGTTATTAATACAGTTAGGCACTGCAGATTGGGGGACCACTACAGTGTTTGATCTCAGGGCCGATGTCCCAGCCTTCTTGTCGGATTCCACTAAAGCCACATTTATTTCCCTCAATGACTGGCTATGTATAATCATAGGAGAGGGAACACTTCTCACATCAGGTGGCTTTTGTAACAAGGACTTTAAAATTTGGGTGACAGATTCCAAAATACAGTCCGAATTACCAACAAATTTCCCTAAGAGAGACAAAATAGAGGCTAGTAATTGTTCCAGAGCAATCATAGATTCAGAAATTGGTTTTTCACATGCTTCCACTGGCCGGCAAATACCAGATAGATCAAGACCCGGGGGCCCAGAAGCGCCTAACAAATCAGACATTTCCTGACCATTCAGCGAGGGGGTACTACTATACAACAACAGTCCAGATGGAGTAGCCCCCCCCGAAGATTTGATAGGGGCCAGGGACTCTGCTTTAGCTGTATTTACATACCGGCCACAAAGATCAAAGTCGATGGATAGTGATGATGAATCACCACCCAACCGATCCTTCGGCGGGGTATGCGACACAGATGGTTGAATCGTGGGTTCTCTCTCAGGTACTGAAAAGACAAGCTCACTCTCATCCTTCCCTTCTGAAAGAACACAGGGGGAAAACCCCACTAGCGCAGACTGTTGTTGTACAGGCAGCGCAGGATGTAATTGCGGGGAAATAGTAGCTTGACTATGGACCCCTGAGGCCGTGGCACAGGAGCCTTTTTTTGTAGGTAAATGGGCGTTCTTAGGGGAGGGCAAATCCCATAACTCAAATAATTGGCACTGGCCCCTCAACGGGGGGTTATTTACCGATTTATTTCTTATACGGGTAATGACTTTGGTGACATCAGGTATAACACCCACTTCCCTACCAGAACGCAATTTCTAAGACATTTTCTAGGCAAATGAAACCACAGAATTATAATCAGAAAATAAAATATCCTCCAGGTTACTAAAAAACAAACAATAATAGTATGGTCCACCAAAGATAAAATATAGTCCGGGTGATGCAAAGATGCCTGCCCGACAATAGGGACCGAGGAAGTTGCAAGGCAGACTCAATGGATAATTACTTCCTCCGACAATCAGACATATGTCCCACAAGCTAAAGGAAGCAAAATTTATATCACAATGTCGATGAAAGTAACCGGGCCCAGCCCAGCCTACCTCGGCCACTGAGGGCCACAGAGGGTCCGCCCTTAGTCCGGGCTTTGTCCCGGGCTGATGTTCCGCACACGCGTCCCGCTAACGCGTAGTCCGCCCAGATTTAAATGCAGTGCCAGGTAGAGGAGGCGGGGACACGGGAAGAGGCAACAGGTGTGCTTGGTGGGACTCGCACAGCCTGATGGGCCTCGCAGTCCCGTCCTCCGGCGCTTGCAAAGCTCCCACGCAGATTTTGGTCTCAAAACGGGGCTGGAACCAAGCTATGCACTTCAGAGTGCACCAAGTCCTCGAGGCAGACAAAAACTCCTTCAGCGAGAGGCACCCGCGGAGCGGGGGCCGCGAGGAGTTTAAAGGCAAGCAAAGGGCGGGGACACGGGAAGAGGCAACAGGTGTGCTTGGTGGGACTCGCACAGCCTGATGGGCCTCGCAGTCCCGTCCTCCGGCGCTTGCAAAGCTCCCACGCAGATTTTGGTCTCAAAACGGGGCTGGAACCAAGCTATGCACTTCAGAGTGCACCAAGTCCTCGAGGCAGACAAAAACTCCTTCAGCGAGCGGCCCCCGCGGAGCGGGGGCCGCGAGGAGTTTAAAGGCAAGCAAAGGGCGGGGACACGGGAAGAGGCAACAGGTGTGCTTGGTGGGACTCGCACAGCCTGATGGGCCTCGCAGTCCCGTCCTCCGGCGCTTGCAAAGCTCCCACGCAGATTTTGGTCTCAAAACGGGGCTGGAACCAAGCTATGCACTTCAGAGTGCACCAAGTCCTCGAGGCAGACAAAAACTCCTTCAGCGAGCGGCACCCGCGGAGCGGGGGCCGCGAGGAGTTTAAAGGCAAGCAAAGGGCGGGGACACGGGAAGAGGCAACAGGTGTGCTTGGTGGGACTCGCACAGCCTGATGGGCCTCGCAGTCCCGTCCTCCGGCGCTTGCAAAGCTCCCACGCAGATTTTGGTCTCAAAACGGGGCTGGAACCAAGCTATGCACTTCAGAGTGCACCAAGTCCTCGAGGCAGACAAAAACTCCTTCAGCGAGCGGCTCCCGCGGAGCGGGGGCCGCGAGGAGTTTAAAGGCAAGCAAAGGGCGGGGACACGGGAAGAGGCAACAGGTGTGCTTGGTGGGACTCGCACAGCCTGATGGGCCTCGCAGTCCCGTCCTCCGGCGCTTGCAAAGCTCCCACGCAGATTTTGGTCTCAAAACGGGGCTGGAACCAAGCTATGCACTTCAGAGTGCACCAAGTCCTCGAGGCAGACAAAAACTCCTTCAGCGAGCGGCTCCCGCGGAGCGGGGGCCGCGAGGAGTTTAAAGGCAAGCAAAGGGCGGGGACACGGGAAGAGGCAACAGGTGTGCTTGGTGGGACTCGCACAGCCTGATGGGCCTCGCAGTCCCGTCCTCCGGCGCTTGCAAAGCTCCCACGCAGATTTTGGTCTCAAAACGGGGCTGGAACCAAGCTATGCACTTCAGAGTGCACCAAGTCCTCGAGGCAGACAAAAACTCCTTCAGCGAGCGCTATTAGAAAAACTATGATGTCGTAATTTCATGGCGCATTCGGATCGGTCTCACGCTACAGCGGATAGGGTGGGCATGCTGCTGGCTTACCTAATCAGACAAGAACACCCTCAACACCCCATGCAGCTCCTAGTGGACGCACTGGGCCTTAGGAGCTGTACACAGAGAGACATTCATGCAGCAATGACAGCGCACTACACCGGGTTATATTCGGCTCAGCTGACTGGGAATGGCCCTCACATTGAGTCATTCCTCTCCACTGTGGAACTGCCCACACCGACGCTTGACCACTTGCTCACTCTGGCCCCACCCCCTGACAGTAGACAAAATTCGGGAAGCAGTGCAGTCCCTGGCATCTGAAAAGATGCCGGGACCCGACGGGCTTCCCACTGAATTTTTTAAAACTACACAGACACTTTG
The DNA here is from genome assembly GCF_964261635.1 of Lissotriton helveticus. NCBI lineage: Eukaryota > Metazoa > Chordata > Amphibia > Caudata > Salamandridae > Lissotriton > Lissotriton helveticus. The sequence goes on from NC_136069.1 coordinate 41,623,189, forward strand.
GTGCCTCGTCTGCACTCCTTGTATGCCTCGGCAATTAATGACCAGGCTTTACAACCCTCGATGTGCGCAGCTAACGTGGTTTCCCTTTTGAAGCCGGGAAAGATCCAACCTCCCCCAGATGACATACACCGATAGCAATACTAAACGTCGACTATTAAAGTTTGGCCAAAGTTTTAGCTAACCGCGTGGTGTGCCTTGTTCCGCCTTGGTCCACCCTGATCAGAACGGGTTCGTCGGTCAACGAAACACGGCTCTAAACATTCGCTGGTACTTTCGGGTAGTCGAGTACGCCCCATCAAATGGCCTCGATTGGATAGCCTCTTGTTAGACCTTGAGAAGGCATTTGATTCGCTTGACTGGAATTTCCTTTTCGCCTCCCTAGCCCGGTACGGTATAGGGTCTTATTGCCTCAGTATGATTCACCTGCTGTATGGGCATCCATCCGCCGGGGTGCGGACGGGCCGCTACTTATCAAATCCCATCCAGGTAAGACGCGGAACTAGACAGGGATCCTCGCTGCCCCCCCTCCTTTTCGCACGGGAGGTGCAACCACTGGTGGCGCACATCCGTGCGCACGTGGACATGGGAGTTACACTGGGGGACGGGTCGCACGTTATTTCGGTAAATGAAGACGACTTATTGATGTACGTATGAGACCTCCATGACATCCCACCCTCCGTGGATCAGACCTTATCACTCTTTGCCAAGGTTTCGAGCCTGCGGGTTAAATGCAGCACAATCTATTCTTTCTCTGTTTCTGCAGATGACTCCTGACCCGGGGTATTCCATGAGAGGCGTGCGTATGACGTGGTGCACTGACCCCTTAGATACCTAGGTGTGCCCATATACTGGTCTAGGAAGGATCTGCTTGAGGGGAACGTAGTCAGAGCTACTACAGCTATCCAATCACAAATGAACTTCCCACAGGCAAGCTCGGGCAGGGGAGCCCTTCTAAAAATGGTAGCTCTCCCTCGGCTCCTCTACTATTTCACTATCCTGCCTATTATCATTTCCCTGCTCTTTTTTTGCAAATGGGAAGAGATAATAAGGGACTTTATATGGGGAACGTCCAGGCGCAGAGTATCTATGGGGAAACTTTATTTATTCACAGACCAGGGTGGGGTAGCAGTGCCCAACATTTAACACTATTACTTGGCCTCTCAGCTCCAGTGGATTGCCCAATGGCTATCATCCCAGTATCTGGCAGACACAGCCTTACTGCAACCTCCAATCCTGTACCAAACATTATTACAAATCTTTCACTCAAGCACAAAGTCTAGGCCCATAGATGCGCTTCTACCCACTATAGCTTTCAAGTTTTTCCGTAGGAACCTCTTCCTCACCAGGGCTCTCATACCAGATGCCCCCGCCATCCCATTATTGGGTACAGCACAAGGTGCCATATACACCACAGCAACTGAATTATGTCTCTGGGACACAGAAGGTATTCAGGAACTGGGAAACCTTTACCGGGATGGCTCCCTCATTCCTTACTAGGAACTCATGTTGGAGGGAACATGTACCCGGGGCAGTTCTTATTACATCGGGCGATTATAGCCTAGCTGGCTTATAGGTGGTGTAGTGTCGCTCAGGAACTGCCCATGCGGCATGATACAGTACCTACATGTGATGGGAAATGGGGGGCACTTGGCTTGTTGGTTTGCATCCTCACTCCTCCAGCACATAGAAATCAACTTCACCCCCCTGAAGTAACATTGGGAGGAGGCTCTGGGAAAAGTATTTATAAACAGGGAATGGTTTGTTGTTCGGTGTGGACCGACATCGATTCCATGCAATCAGCGCTTTAAACAAATCCAATTTTTTATATTGCACTGGGCATACCTTGTCCCAGCCCAAATCAATAAGTGTTTTGCCAGATCAGATGCGGATTGCCCTAGGTTCTGCTTTATGAGGTTGCCCTGATTTGCATGAACACCGGGCCAATGTGACATGTACAATAGCTACCTGCACCTCCCGAGCCATCCCCCTTCTCTGGGAGGCACACATACTGCATTTGTTTAGTAGGAGTAAGAAGCACAGAGCAGGCACCCGTTTCCTTGATCTGGGGTTTATAGTGGCTAACCGCCTAATCACCAAAGGGTGGAAGTCCCCAACAGCTCCTCCAGCCATAGCCTGGCAATGCTCCTTACTTAATTGGGCCAGGGTGGAGGGGGTTGCATTATGTCGGGATGACTTGCTTGGGATCCGTAAGGTCCCGTTGGCACACCACTGGGATGCTATGGTGTCGAGTTTGCAGGGCATGGATAAGGTCATGAAGGAGGGGCCCCAAGGCAGGGAGCAAGATGAGGAGCCCAGTGCTTAGCAATTGGTAGTACATGCACACAAAACTGGCCACACATCCTAACATGATTTCACTTCATGGAGTTTCTGAAGGTCGGCTCTAGCATGGCCGTTCCACCCCCCCCCCCTTTTTATAGCACATATGGCAGGGGGTTTCAGGCAACTATTGCCTGGTCATGGAGAGGGTGGAGTCGAGGATGACTCCCAGGTTACGTGCGTGGTCTGAGGGTTCCGGGGCTGTGCCTAGCGATGTGGGCCACCAAGAGTCGTCCCAGGCCGATTTATTTATTTATTTATTTATTTCTGGCGATTTTTAGAGCGCGCAAATACCCTGGGGTGTCTCGGCGCTGTAGTTGCAGAACTCTCCGGAAGGGGGGGTGGAATTTAGGCAGGGAACAACCGTGTCTTTAGTAGTTTTCTAAAGTTAAGAAGGGTCGGAGCGCACTTGATGTTTAGAGGAAGTGCATTCCACAGTATGGCCGTGGCCACAGCAAAGCGTTTGTCGCCCCAGTTGGCCCTTCTTGTCCGGGGGACCATGAGTAGGTGCGCTGAGGATGACCGCAGAGTTCTAGTGTGCTCAAGCGGACGAAAGGCTCTTCTTAAGAATAGGGGTCCTTGTCCGTGAATGGCCTTATATGCAATGCATAAAGCCTTAAACTTGATGCGGCTCCTCACCGGTAGCCAATGTAATTGTCGAATGTAGGGAGAGACCGATGCAAATCTAGGGATGGATAGAAGTGTTCTGGCGGCAGCGTTCTGGACAGTTTGCAGTTTATTAAGAACCTTTTGTTGAGTGTTGAGTAGCAGTGCATTACAGTAATCAGTTTTTGAGAATACTAATGTACTGACCAAGGTTTTACCTGCATGTGACGGAAGGTATGGGATTAGTTTTTTTATCCTTTTTAGTACGTGGAAGGAAGAAGAAACCACAGCATTGACATGTTGCTGGAATGTCAATTTGTTGTCGAAGATAACGCCCAAGTTGCGTACCTTCGTCACCGGTTCTGGCGGTTGTCCCATTTGGTGAGGCCACCATTGAGGGGACCAGGTGGGTTGAAGCCTCCCGAATGTCATCACTTCTGTCTTATCAGAGTTGAGTTTAAGACAGTTGGATGACATCCAGGAGCTTATTGCCTTCATTCCCCTTTGGAAATTGGCTGCTACTGAGATTCCGTCATTGTATATCGACAGCACCAGTTGGGTGTCGTCGGCGTAGGTAGTGAGGGAGATTCCACAGGATTTTATGACCCTCGCCAGGTCCGACACGTAGATATTAAACAGTGTCGGACTTAGCGAGGATCCCTGTGGTACTCCACATGGCAAGGAGAAGGTCTGGGATGTGAAATTTCCCAGTTTCACAGTTTGTGGACGGTTTGACAGGAATGAGGCCAGGAGGTTTTTTGCTTTGCCTGTGATTCCTATGGCTTCGACACGGTCGATCAAGGTGGCGTGGTCGACCGTGTCGAAGGCCGCCGATAGGTCCAGGAGTACCAGAACTGCGGCTCCTCCATTATCCATCGTAGACCTAATCTCATCTGCTGCTTTCAGCAGTGCCGTCTCTGTTCCGTGGCCCTGTCGAAACCCAAATTGGGTGTCGTCTAGTAAATTGTTGTGATGGATGTAGTTTGACAACTGGATATTCATGATCTTTTCAAAGATCTTTGCAGGGAATGGGAGACAAGCAATGGGCCTATAACTAGCAGGAAGGAGAGGGTCTAAACTAGGTTTTTTCAGCAGCGGTTTGATTATAGCTTTTTTCCATTGCGGGGGGTATACACCGGATTCAAACATTGCATTGCAAATGGTGGTTAGGGGAGGGGCAATAACCTCCGAGATGAGGTTGAGAATATTTGGAGGGCAAGGATCCAAAGGTGAGCCAGATTTGGTTCGCGCGATCAGTGGTTGAATAAATTCACGAGAGGTAGGTTCAAAACCTGCAAATGAGGGGTCGGTGTGAGCTGTGGAGTGAGAGGGAATGGTCGCTACCTCAGGTGTAAATGTGTTAAAAATGGCTTTAACCTTGTCCTCGAAAAAATTGGCTAATGCATCAGAAAGGGCTTGAGACCCTTCTGTCTGAGGAGCAGATGGATTGGACAGGTAGGTTACTACTTGAAATAGTTTTCCTGAGGAGTTTTTCGCCTCATTAATTTGGCTAGTGTAGTAAGTGTTTTTTTCTATTTTTATGAGTTTTTTATAGTTAGTGAGAGCGCTTTTGTAGCTAATCTTGTCAGCTATATTAAAGTTACGGCGCCACTGCCGTTCAAGGTTTCTGCAGTACTGGCGCTGGAGTCTGAGCGGCTCAGAGAACCAGGGGGCTGATGGATGTTTTCTAGTCCGGTGGGAAGTTTTGGGAGGTGCTAATATGTTGCAGGCTTTGATTAAAGTCTCCGTGTAAGTATCTGACGCTGCTATGGGGTCGTGCTCATTAAGTAATGGGCTGTCCTGAATCAACTGAGTGAGACGTTCAAGATTTAAGTTCTTCCAGTCTCTGAATGTCTTGGCGTGGGGAGGGGACAGACGAGGGGGCGTGGATTCAGTAGGGATAGAGAAGCATATAGCAGAATGATCAGTCCAGATTAGAGGAATAACCTCTGTGATGGAGATTTCAGGATTGTTGGTGAATAATCCATCCAACGTATGGCCTGCTTTGTGTGTGGGTTTTTTAACAATTTGTGTGAGACCAACAGTCTCTAAGTCTCCAAGTAACATTTTAGTGTCAGGGTCTTCTGAAACTTCGAGGTGAAAATTAAAATCACCTAGGATGGTGAACTGTGGGGATCCAATAGATGTCTCGATTATGTGATCCAGACGTGCTAGAAATTTAGCTCTGGATCCTGGAGGGCGATAGATCAACATCCCTTTAAATGTTGCTTTGCTGGATAGGCCTATTGAGAAGAGGAGAGCCTCGCATTCAGGATAGGTTGTATCTGTGATGGATATTTTGAAGTGATTTTTGTACATGATTGCGACTCCTCCACCCTTCCTTATAGGTCTGTCTAATTTACACACGCAGTAGTCGTTTGGTGTGGCGTCTCTAAAATCGGGGCCAGAGGCCTCATCTCCCCAAGTCTCGGTGATGAACAGAATATCTATCTGTTGTGAGTCTATGAGCTCGGCGATTTCGAATTTATGTTTTGGTAAGGATCTTGCATTGATAAGAGCTGCTGTTACTAGAGGGGGAGGTGTAGGGGAAGAGATAGGTGGCATCTCAGTGCAAGTGGGACACTTGAGTGGTCCGAACCTAGGATCATTATAGTTGAAGTTTGGTAATGAATGAGAGTACCTGGTTGTTTGATTGATGCTGAGGAGTTGATCCGGAGTGTAAGTTATTGGCACAGAGCTGATTGCAGGATAAGGGGATGAAGGATCAGGGGGGGTGGCCCTTGGCCCGGTCTCGGCGCGGACGAGCGCAGACGAGCTTGCCTTATGCGCGCCTTCGGCGCGCAATCGTCGCGCCCGCTGCGCTCGTCCGCTGCGCTTCCGGTGATTACACATGCTTATGGAAGGGATTAGAGGCGGGGAGGCGGGGGGGGCGTGGCCTCGTAAGTGGGCGTGTCCCGTGCCTTAGCGAGGAGAATGGCGGCTTGAGGTTTCCCTTTCCAGCGCTTAATCCGCTGTGAACTAAGAGCCCTGCCCAAGAGTGTCTGGTGCCAAGAGCAAGTAAGTGAGGTTTTAAAAATAACAAGTTCAGTGCTTTAAAAACAGAAATACGAGCAATTCTACTCCCGGCTGAGCCTCAGGAGGTTCCACAGTTTAATCCAGCGTCGCTAGTGATCAGCGCGCTTTGTACCTGTCGCGGGGGGCGTGGCCTCGTAAGTGGGCGTGTCCCGTGCTTTAGCGAGGAGAATGGCGGCTTGAGGTTTCCCTTTCCAGCGCTTAATCCGCTGTGAACTAAGAGCCCTGCCCAAGAGTCTGGTGCCAAGAGCAAGTAAGTGAGGTTTTAAAAATAACAAGTTCAGTGCTTTAAAAACAGAAATACGAGCAATTCTACTCCCGGCTGAGCCTCAGGAGGTTCCACAGTTTAATCCAGCGTCGCTAGTGATCAGCGCGCTTTATACCTGTCGCGGGGGGCGTGGCCTCGTAAGTGGGCGTGTCCCGTGCCTTAGCGAGGAGAATGGCGGCTTGAGGTTTCCCTTTCCAGCGCTTAATCCGCTGTGAACTAAGAGCCCTGCCCAAGAGTGTCTGGTGCCAAGAGCAAGTAAGTGAGGTTTTAAAAATAACAAGTTCAGTGCTTTAAAAACAGAAATACGAGCAATTCTACTCCCGGCTGAGCCTCAGGAGGTTCCACAGTTTAATCCAGCGTCGCTAGTGATCAGCGCGCTTTGTACCTGTCGCGGGGGGCGTGGCCTCGTAAGTGGGCGTGTCCCGTGCTTTAGCGAGGAGAATGGCGGCTTGAGGTTTCCCTTTCCAGCGCTTAATCCGCTGTGAACTAAGAGCCCTGCCCAAGAGTCTGGTGCCAAGAGCAAGTAAGTGAGGTTTTAAAAATAACAAGTTCAGTGCTTTAAAAACAGAAATACGAGCAATTCTACTCCCGGCTGAGCCTCAGGAGGTTCCACAGTTTAATCCAGCGTCGCTAGTGATCAGCGCGCTTTATACCTGTCGCGGGGGGCGTGGCCTCGTAAGTGGGCGTGTCCCGTGCCTTAGCGAGGAGAATGGCGGCTTGAGGTTTCCCTTTCCAGCGCTTAATCCGCTGTGAACTAAGAGCCCTGCCCAAGAGTGTCTGGTGCCAAGAGCAAGTAAGTGAGGTTTTAAAAATAACAAGTTCAGTGCTTTAAAAACAGAAATACGAGCAATTCTACTCCCGGCTGAGCCTCAGGAGGTTCCACAGTTTAATCCAGCGTCGCTAGTGATCAGCGCGCTTTGTACCTGTCGCGGGGGGCGTGGCCTCGTAAGTGGGCGTGTCCCGTGCTTTAGCGAGGAGAATGGCGGCTTGAGGTTTCCCTTTCCAGCGCTTAATCCGCTGTGAACTAAGAGCCCTGCCCAAGAGTCTGGTGCCAAGAGCAAGTAAGTGAGGTTTTAAAAATAACAAGTTCAGTGCTTTAAAAACAGAAATACGAGCAATTCTACTCCCGGCTGAGCCTCAGGAGGTTCCACAGTTTAACCGATGGGGTGGGTCCGAGAATGAGTACCTCCGTCTTGTTTGAATTTAGCTTTAGTCTGCTGTCCTTCATCCAGTCGGCTACGGCCTTCATTCCTTTGTGGAGGTTGGCTTTGGCGGTGTGGGGGACTTCGGTGAGGGATATGATCAGCTGGGTGTCATCTGCGTAGGAGATGATGTTGAGGTTGTGTTGTTGTGCGACGTGGGCGAGCGGTGCCATGTAGATATTGAACAGCGGTTTCAAGGCCAGGTAGGCGAGATACAGCCTAGAGAGGAGTCGATCTCCAATAGTGTCGCATTTGATGAGTGTTAGTGGGGGAAAAGTGTTCTGGAGTGAGGGGATTAGGTGGGAATGTATGAGCGCAGGATGCTAAGAAGCTGTTGCAGTACAACACGGTTCATTTAGGAGGCACTCTCAGAGCGGGCGTTGTCAGCATGCACAAGGACATGGCCAAATGGGAATTGATCTCCTGTGGTGTGCAGGTCATGGCCTTTAAAGGTGTGCCTAACAAGCGTGGGGGGATCCAGGGATTATCAGCTACAGGTAAAGCAGAAGACTAAAGGCTGCCCCCTCCTAAGACACAGCGGAGCTTACGCCATGCCCAGCAAGTGGTAGACGAAGTCTGGATGTCTATAAAAGATCCACAGGGAGGCTCTTCGTTAGGACAGAAGACGAGGGTGATAGATCACCAAGCTGGTCTCTCTCGGGTTTGAGATAAGGGACACAGGTGTCTGGGTAGTACCAGTGATTTGGATATTGGCATTGTGCTCTCAGATAATAAAGGTAAAAGTCTGGGTCTCCAAAGCCACCGCGTTCATAAGCGATGTTGAGGTATCTCACCGGATACAGGGCTCCTGCCGGCCCATATTAGTCTCAGTAAGAGACTGAGGTGTGTTGAAGAAACGTTATGAAACCAGTATTAAGATATTAAGGAAGAGATACAAGAAGCGGGGGAGGACCGCCATTTTAATTATCACCACTGGTCCCGCTATGGACTGTGGGAGTTTGATCCAACGTTCCACTTGTGTCAAGAGATTGTCAATGGCCGGTCCATAATTGAGCCTGAGAATTTGGTCCTTGTCTCTGTGTAGGCGTCTGCCTAAGTATTTGGTGGAGTCTGTGCTTCAAGGTAAAGGGAATTCAACAGCCAAAGGTGGGAGCTCTTGGTTAATGGGGAGAGCTCAGGTTTAGCCCAGTTAATGTGGAGGCCGAAAAGATCCCAAACGTAGGATTTCACACATTAGAGAGAGGAGGTTATCAGATGGACAACGGGCAAACAGCAGTATGCCATCTGCATACAGTAGAAGTAAAAGGGGGCCATGTGTGAGTTGAAGGCCAAGGTGCATGTGCCGTTCCTGGAGGTGCAGAACTAATGGGTCCTGTGCAATGATGAATAGGAGAGGAGGCATCCTGCCTGGTCCATCTAGTGATAGGGAAGGTGTCAGCGAGGGAACCACTCACACTAAGGCATGCCACTGGGTTAGAATAAAGGAGCATAACTAGGGAAATGAAACTGCGGGGGAGACCTAGCTTTGTCAGCCTGGCTCTCAGTAAAGGCCCCTCCAATGAGGCATCTAACATGGCCACCGCCGCAGAAATAGTTTGAGAGCACCTGTTCAATGCAGCGGATGAAGTCCTCAAATTGAGGGAGTTGAGGCAATGGGGGACAAAGCCGGCCTAGACAGGAGGGTTACTCTGCTCCATCAGCAGAGTCATTCTCATGGTGATGACTTTGGCTAAAATCTTGTCTACGTTGAGGAGGGAAAGTGGGTGGTAGGTAGACCATAAGTGGGGATTCCTTCCAGGGTTCAGGAGAAACGTAAGCACCACCTTGTGCATTGTGGGTGGTAGAGAGCCTGTGTCCAGGGACTCCATGTACATAGCAAAGCGATGTGAGGCTATTTGATGTTTGTAAGCTTTGAAAAATGCTCCAATAAGGCCATCAAGGCCTGGGGCTTTGAAACTGTCCAAGGCATCTATTTGCTGTATAATTTCCTCACGTTATGGGTTCAGCTAAAAGCAGTGCTGGCTATATGGAGTTCGTGGATATACCCACTCAGATGATTAGGACAGAGTATTCATGCTATCTCGGTCTGCCAGATCACAATATTCGGTCATTAGGACCGAGTGTCTTTGTAACTGAGGGTGGCAGCCCAGTCAGGAGTCGGCTCAGTCAATGTCTCGAAGATCAGATTAGATCTGGGTGTATATCTTGGAGAATACCCGCATGTTTAGATATGCAGTAACCATGGATGTAGGCCTTAAAGGCCTCCCAGAGAGTGGCCTGAGTCGACACCATGCCCTATTTAAAGCAAAACATTCTACAATGGCTTCATGTAGCTCAGTGCAGGAAACCTGATCATGTAGGGCATCGCTTGGGAATCTCCGCCATAGGGGACATGCAGTCTGAGAGGGACCAGATAATGGTCAGAGTATGCAACAAATGTCTCACATCTATGGTCCAGAGCGAGGCATTGGCAGATACGAGCTAACAGTTAAGCCATGTCCTTGGGAACGAAATAGAAGGTAATCGGGCACATGCATCAACGATAATTGCATTCGCAAACGGTGCGAATCGCAATTTTCGGCCGTTTGCGAATGCAATTATCAAAATTGCAATGCATCATGTATTTCGCAATTTTAGGAATCGCAATCATGTTGCGATTTCTAAAATTGCGATTGCATTTCAGAAATCGCAAATTTAGATTTCTGAAATGCAATGCATGATCATTTTTAATTTGCGAATTATCAATTTGGAAGGGGTAAATTAGCATGAGGTTGAACCTCGTGCTAATTTACCGAAAACATTCAAACATGCACAAAAATGCATTTTTGAAAGTTGCATTTTACACACACACACATGTCCCTGGGACATGTGTGTGTGTAAATTGCAGTTAAGTTTAATTTCAGGGGTGCAGGGAGGGGTTCTTTGGACCCCCCCCCCCTGCACCCTTGAAATTGCATTTTCAATATGCGATTCGCAAATTGAAAATCGCAAATTGTAAATGCCTTCCCATTGATTCCTATGGGCCTCTTGGCCCATAGGAATCAATGGGAAGGGTTTTCCTTAATTGCGATTCGCAACTTGTGAATCGCAATTAAGGAAAAATACCAAATCTAAAAAAAAAATGCGAATTAATCATGCATTGCCGTTTGCGAATCCTTAATTGCGATTCCTTAATTTTCGCAATTAAGGATTCGCAAACGGCAACATTGATGCATGTGGCCGATAGTCCGTTGGGGAAGGGTGATGTGAGCGCTATATCTCGCTGAGAGCATAAGTGTCTACAACATGGAAAAAGATCCCCCAGGAGTGGGGTACCACTCGGTTGTGTATTGGTGGAGTCTACTGAGAGATTCTGAACCCGGTTGAAGTCTCCACCCATTACAATCAGATCCGCCACCGCCTGACCCATGAGTGCATGATGTCATGAAAAAACTCAGGCGAATCAGTAGTCGGAGTCTAGATATTAATCAATAATGCACATTTGTCTACCAAGATGCCAGTCAGTATAATGTAACGACCCTCTGGGTCTAGGTGGCAGGTGAGGAGTGAAAAAGGGACACTTATGTAGAAGGATACAAACGCCTCTGTAATAGGCACTGGAAAACTATTGATGTGTGACCCAGCAAATGTCTGGGAGTCCCTAGGTGGTAGATGAGTTTTGTGAAGGAAGGATATTTTAGCTCCATGCCGGGACAAGTATGAGAGGACCGGTTTACTCTTATGCAGATTGTTAATACTGTGAATATTTCAAGTGAGGAGGGCTATGTCTGCCACCATCTCCCGGTCAGTCACTTGGCATTCAGAATAGGGGCATCTGAGAATGTGTGCCATGTAAATTCCCTGGCTTTCCAGGTATGTCCAGAGATGCAGGGCCTCTTGACACAGGATCCCCAACCACAGACCGCTTGCTACAATACCAATGGCTGAGGTGTTGTTGATAAACAAGCCTTCCCTTGAAAGAGCAAATACAGGCTTTAAATGCCAGCAGGATAGCTCTCCGCTCCAGCAGGCTGACGTGGAGCTGAGTCTCCACTGGAGCCCAGAGTCCCTGGACTTTGACCTCCCCCATATGGTTATAGCAGCCCAGGAGTGAACCATCTTTCACTATGGTTAGCTCCGGGTAGTGAAGGGAGAGGGATCCACTGCTGATCATTTGCACTTGCTTCCGATATCTGGACCAGGTCGGAGATTCCCCTAATGCTGCTCGCACTGGGACTTCATGTCGCAATGCAGAGCCCATATTTGCCAATGGGCTTGAGTTACCAGCAGGAGGCCAAGAGGCCTAGCGGCCTCAGTCTAACCGAAATCCTGGCTAGAGGCTGAAACATCGGAATCATAGCCTGAATCACCTGCACTGGGTGTTCTGGAGACTAGGCCGGTTAGACTGGCATCATTGGTGTGGTTTCCTCTAACATTTTGCCTTCTGACCTCCTGTTTTGCGGCCTTAACTTTTGTTTGTTGAGGTTTGGAGTCCGGGCACTTTACCAGTGCTAAAGTACATGTGCTCTTTACTCTAAACATGGTAACATTGGCTTATACTCTTTTGGCATATTTGACTTACTTCTAAGTCCTTTATGAAGTGCACTACATGTGCCCAGGGCATAGAAATCAAATGCTACTAGTGGGCCTGCAGCACTGATTGTGCCACTCACTTAAGTAGCATGTTCTCCATGGCTCAGGCCTGCCACTGCGGAGCCTGTGAGTTCAGTTTTGAACTGCCATTATGACCTGGTAAGATAACGTACTTGCCAGGACCAAACCTTCCTTAATATTGCATATCAGTCACCCCTACCGTAGGCCCCAGACAGCCCTAAGAGCACAGTGCAGTGTATATAAACAGAAGGACATGTACACTTAAGTTTGACATGTCCTGGTAGTGAAATACTCCTAAATTTGTTTTTCAGTACTGCAAGGCCTATCTCTCCCATAGGATATCCTTGGGACTGCCTTATAACATTTTGTAAGTGCAGTTTACAAGTAGAACATGATAGGAAAACAAAATTGGGGTCTCTGGGCTCACAATTTAAAAACACAACTTATGGTGAAAATTATTTTTGTATTGCCGTTTTGAAAATGCCACTTTTAGAAAATTGGCCATTTCTTACTTAAAATATTTGGGGCCAGATGTAGGTAAATACTTTTTACCTATTCTTGAATACCGAATTGTACTGATTTGGTATTGAAGAATAGGTAAATAGTATGTAGTTAATTTTTCGGTAAATGTTACCGAATCTGTAAAATTCAGTATTTACCGATTCGATAATTACCATTCATTCCTATGGCCCTGGAGGCCCATAGGAATGAATGTCAATTACTAAATCGGTAAATACCGATTTGGTAAAAGGGGGAAAACATTGAAGCGTGGCAGGGTGTCACTTTGACACCCTGTTGCACCCCTAAATTGTGTATGGGTGCACATGTTGCAGACATACATGCCCTAAGGGCATGTATGCACACGTTGCAGACATACATGCCCTAAGGGCATGTATGTCTGCAACATGGTACTGAAGCAATTTGCATAAAATTGCTTTTTTTAATTTTTTTATTTACCACCAACTTATAGTTGGTGATAAATAACGAATCCTAACATGGGATAAGCACTCATTTAAGTGCTCCCTACATTAGGAATTCTGTAATTTACCGAATCAGTATTTAAGAAATCGGTAATTTACTGATTCCTTAAATTACCGATTCGGTAAATTACCGAATCCTTACTTTCGGCCCCTACATCAGGAAAGCCTATTACCAGTCGTTAACGGCTGAAATTAGTTAATTTTGGCCATTACCAACCGGTATTAGCCTTCCTTCATCTGGCCCTTGGTGCCTTCTGCCTGTATCTGGAATACACTGGTGTGGGAGATAGCTGGCTTCCTTCATTCCCTCTAGACAGCCACACTCAAAGGAAGAGTAGGTGTGACTGTGCAGCCATCTACAGGTTGATTGGTCATCCTGAGGCAGGGGTAGGAGCTGAAATGCTGCACCTGAAGAGGTAGGGCCTGTACCCACACTGTGTCCCCAGTTGGCACTTTATGCTTTTCCAGGATCTCAGCTACCCTAATCACCACAATTGCAAAGGAAGCCCCTTTCTCCATACCCACACTAGGAGGAGAGACTAGGCCTGTTTCTGCAGGGGCGTCCAGACCACTGGCATCCGCCAGTTCCTTATACCAGTTATCTCCGGCCTCATCAAGGGGGTTGGGGTATCCATAAGTATCCTCAGATCTTCCCTAATAATACTCCTTCCCATGCCTGTCAAACAATGCAGGGCCTGGTTCAGACTCGGAAGGTTAAGCTCTGGCCGGTGCCGGAGTCTACATCCAGCTCTGTATCTGGTATGATTATCTGGTCGGTGCATCTGGGAACAACGTCACTGGAGCGGGCACCAGAGAAAGTCGTGGTCTAATGATAGGAGTCGTTCCGGATCTGAGGGCCTAAAACTGCTCCAGAGGGGCGTCCTTCCCCCAAAAAAGGTTCATGGCCTCATAAAATCTTGTAGCTGGGAGGAGGCGCTCCGACTCCAGGAAACCCAGTGAGATGTTGACAGAACCCAGATGCAGGCAATGTGTAGAAGTCGGGTCTAGAGTGATATCTTTCCTGCACCTCGTCTGACGATTTGGACCAGCTCCATGAAGTCAAAGGGCAATTTCAGCTCTTTGACTTTTTGAACTTCTTGTAGGACTTACCTGACGACTTTGAGAGCAATGATGAGTGCCTGGAATGGCTCTATAAACTGCCCTGGGACCTTCCTCGCAATTAGGGAACGTCTTGGAAGCGACTTGTGTCAAGTGACTAGGAGTTTTAAGCTTCAAGGAACACTCCCTCAGCACCTTAGGGTTAATGGGTGGCAGTCCTCTTAACTCGTGGTCCGATCGAAGCACCAAAGGCAAAACAGTTGGAGGGGGGGGGGTCGCAGACAAACCACAGGGCTTAAACACCAGTTTTGTGTGGGACATCTATACATACAATGGGACAAAAAGACAAAAAAAATCAATGTAAAAAATATGCTCAAAAAAGTTGTTCAAAGGTGGACTGTCGTAACTCACTCCAGATCTGCGCTTACTGGAACGGAAAGAAAAGAATGGAGACCAACGTGCTGGGGTGGCACCTATATAGGCACTGCATAGTCCAGTCAACGCGGAGCAAATCAACACGACCTACTGGTGTGCAGAGGTATTGCTTAAAAAGTTTCCGGATCCAGTCTGATGCCTAGGGACTTTACTAATGTAAGGAATCTGCAGCTAGAAGTCTCTATCAGATAAGCACCTTTACATTTCGTGATAGGAGCTTTATACAGGTTGTAAGGGACTGTTTTATACACTTACTATCGTTGGCGGGTGAGTATGGAAACCACGTAGGGGTATTGTAATCTCATGTCAGTCGTGTACATACTTTGCAATCTGCTATGGCATGTTTAGTTTAGTGAATCAAATCTTAAAATGCCCAAATCATCCCTCCACCCACCCAGACCACCTCCAATTGGTCAGTGAACTATCTCAATCACCCAAGAAAGCCATATGAAAGAACTAAAAGGTGTGTAGGCCTTGAGGGGCTCCTGGTACGGCAACCTATGCCCCTTTTCTGAAGACCAGTAGTCTAACTAGGTGGATAGCAAACAACTACCAGATGATTGCAGCTCAACATTATATCAAAACTATCCCATTGTCTCTGCCACATGTGATCATGCACACAGTTGCAATCTTACATATTAAGACCTGTGGAAAGAGTGAAGTCAGTAAACAACACTTCTGAGTAGTTCTGGCATAGGATATCCTTCCTACTTGGGCCATATGAAGAGCAGTGTCCCTACCACTCTAGCTTAAGAAGCACCTGATAATGACACATGGTGGAGCACCGGGGGCGGGTGGTGCATAAGCGCTCGACACGCATGTTCCACAATAAAGCCCTCTAAAAAAGGCTGGTCTGCTGATTAATTCTGCCAGTATCATATCCACAAAATGTTCTATTTTGCCCGTAGTCATGGTTTTGCGGATGCACAATGCCAGTAGATTGTTTCTTCTTGAGCCGACTTTCAAATCTTCATTTTTAAATTTTATTTCAGCCGGTTCTTTACTACGGTTGGTTTGTTGTATGTCATGTACCGCCACTTGGCCCTCTAAGTCAGTTTTTCCTCATTGTACCATATCAATTCTCTCTGCCTGTTTGGACATTCTCACCTTTAGATGGTCCACGCTCACAGTCAAAGGAATTTTTTTCCATCTATTATGTGCAGGCCAGTTTTCAGGTCTAGTAGAAGAGATTCATTACCGGCTGTGTCCAGCGTGCCATAGAGGGCTGTAACCTCCACCTCTGTGTTTTCCTGTTTCAACACACCCTTTTGCTTGTAGGACTGTTTGGATTGCTGCTGACCCATGTTTAGTTTCAGAGTATCCACTGGCTTCAGCGTCAGATCAGATAAAACTCTGCTATCCTCCAACTTCGAAGGGTGTGGTAGACGTTTACGTGTGACTAGCAGGTTTGTGAGTGGTAGGGCTCCCAGGTCCTCAGATTCTGGTTGTAATGTTCAAGTAAGCTTGTGCCCATTCGTGATCGTGGTGATCATGGAGATCCACGCCATTGTGATGGTGAATGTGCAAGTCTGTGTTAATATTCTAAGGCCTTGATTACGAGTGTAGGTGCTATTTAGCACGCTTGATAAATAAAGATACCAAGAGTTACCATCGGGTGCAATAAATAACACCTATTAAGAGTTTTTGGAGAATAACATGCAGCGTTTGGTGTTTAATGCACCCAAATCCACAAAGCGGGGTAAATAACATATATAATTGCAATGTTACATTCCAGCAGGTGTGATCTGCTGAAATTTAATGAAGCTTGAGGTATTTAACACATCTGATAATTATTGGATATGTTAAATAGCGTTTCACTCGTAATTCCAACTAGTGCGTAATCAAAGGTTTACAAATGAGTTGAAATTAACCTACCCACCCATAACCAGGCTTTGAGTCTCCTAGTTTATATTGGCGCTGAACCCAACACCAAAGAGTCTGGCAACATGAAGTTCAGCAGTTCGATTTTGCTTTCGCCTAGGCCCGATATAATCCCTGCAGCACATAGATGGTCCTTCTACTCGAGCCCCAGCGCTGTGGACACAGGCCCAACAATGCGCTATTACGCTGTCAGGTAAAGCAGGTAGATATATTCATTAGCACGTGCAGGGGGAGGACAGATGCAAATCTGCTGAGTTCAGAATCTGGTTTTGTGATATTCAGCAGGAATTGGGGCTCTCAATGAGCATGCTGGAATTGTTACGCCACACCTTACTTGGACACAGTAGGCCTGAGTGATAACATAGTTCTCCCTCGTCTTTTTATAGCTGTGTTCTTGTGAATTTTGCCTCCCTTCATCAACTGGGCACATCAATGTAGGCCAGCTGATGGTGGTGGCCGTGCCACTGCCCAGGAGGCCAGTGCAGTCTATCCATGAGCTCTTACAGTGCCAATTAGGCTGTCACCGGCGCAGTTCTCTGCTGAAACCCACATGGACGTGTACTGCTGCCGAATGGAGTTATCGAAAGGTCCTCTTCACACCTTTAGACCTCGCAGCTGGAATGAACGAACGCAGCAGGGCTGGCTTCAGGCATCCCATATTCTGCCCAGCTCCACGGTCACACCAAGTATCCTCCCTGGCCTCACACAATTTAGATATGCCATTGTTTGGCATTGTTCAGCGTATCAGCTGTAGGATCGAGGTGGACTTTAGACTCTGGGATCAGAAGCTTAGTGAAGAGGGGGCAGCAGCTCCCTGCAACCCCTTTTGCTTTGGTTATGGCTAAACAGTTTTGCCAATAACTAATCCACGAGAATCCTGCATGACAAATCATAAAATGCAAATCTGCTGAGTATAATTTGCTGCTTATGAACTTTGCTAATGGATGAACTGAAGATTTCCCAGCTCGAATTTCACACCCCCTTCCAACATACACAAGTTACAGTCTGCGCATCAACATACATTCTGTTTTATTATTTACAAGACTAGGACTATTTAACGTTTAGCGTTAGTCAAAAGCCATAATTCAGTAAAAAAAATAAAAAGCCTCCTCACAATGAAATATTAGCCATATGACGTAGCGTTATATTCGCAATAACTTCAATGAAACAAAAAAAGTATTTGTACATCATTTTGGGCCTTCCACAGAACCACCTTCCAGAGAGAGTAAATCTCTTCATTGGGGCAGACAGTTAGCATGATCTCCATACTGGACCATCATTTAGGGCCTACACACCAATATCATCTGAGCACAGACTGTATCACGTTAACATAGAAAGTTCATGGTGTGAATGATGCATGCTTCATATTTAGTTTAGCGTTTTTCAAAGCAAGGAGAATGCTTAGGAAGTGGTACACATTTTCTGCAGCTTTATTTATTTATTCATGAAACTTATAAAGCACACAAATGCCCAAGGGCGTCTTGGCGCTAGTAACAGTAAACTAAGACTCTAGAAGGCGAGCAGCGGGGAGTTATTGATTGAATAACCATGCTTTGATTTTTCTGCGAAAAATCATCAAGGATTGGGAGGATCGTATCTCCAGGTCCAATGAGTTCCATAGTTTTGCGGTAGACACCACGAAACGTCTGTCACCCCAGGAAGCCGTTCTGGTTCTAGGCATGGACATCAAGAAGGCATTAGCAGACCGTAGTGGTATATTGGGGACATGAAATGATAGGGCATTTAAAAGAAAGCAAGGTCCTTGGTTGCGAGTTGCTTTATAAGCAATGCACAAAGCCTTGAACTTTATTCTGTTTTTCACAGTAAGCCAATGTTCTGCTTTTCTAAAAAAATAAGCTCTATTTACTTCCCCCATGTGTATGTTACAGACTAATCTTTTGAACCTGGGAACCACACATTGCTTTTTCTGTTTTTTATCAGACATAAAAGATATGCATGTATGTCCCCCAAACTATTCCTGTGCCCAAGTGCACACCACAGACAGAGTGCCATGAAAGTAAACATTGCTGTTTAATAAGTGAAAATGTTATTAACATGCAATCCCTAAAGCAACATTCCCAACAAAGCAGAATGACAATATCTATGCTAAAGTGTAATCTGTCCACGAAGTTGAGAAACATGTTTGAAACTGGATTGTTATTTATAGATATGACAAGATTACCAACAGTAAATGAAATCAAACATTTTTAAAAAGATAAAAAATGCATGTGGATGCTGCGTGACAGGATTTCATTGAATAAACATTAGCACATTGCTGGTATTGAAATCATGGTTCTTTTTCAATAGAAACTGACAGACCTCATTATCATGACTGTTAAAAGAAAATTCAAGACTTGAAAGGTTTCTGTAAAATGGTTCCATCTGACCACTCTACACGTCATAATGACTATAAAATAAGAAGAATAAAATACATAAAAATATACTCTTCCATTTATAAGCACGCAAATTTGCCAGATCTGAGCAATGGCTTAAAATCATACTTTAATAGAGAAAAATCACATAGTGGTTAATCCAGTAATATGAATGGGGTTCTGGAGGCATTTCATGGGTCTCTATGAAACATGGATTTCATCAGCAAGTGAATAGCCTCAAACCAGTCTGCAGAGCTTTACTATTGCGTTTTGTTGATTCAATATTCCAATGATAAAAATTCACCTTTATACAGACTTCACTAATCAACAATCGCATTTGAAAAAACATAAACTATTCAACCCAACTGCCATAAAATAATGATGTAGTATAAAAAATACAAACTGAATAACATTTATGTCATGACCCTACATTCCATTATAAGGGATCTGCTCATATATACAAACCACATGGCCTTTGAAATATACCTGGACCTTAATGTTTACATAATTCATTAAGGCCTCCGCCATCCCCGTGTACATGAATTGAATAGAAAAATGTGCCCCATGGTCAACAAAGTTTAAGGTTCCCAACATACTGAGTAATCAGATTAAAGAGCCATCTCTTCTTACAGCATGAACAAGGCAACTTCCACAGTGGGAGGGTAGTTTCAACATATTATTGTATTTTTCCAGCGCTAGAAAGCACAATAACGGAATCTTCCCTGATATTCGCAATGTCTAGACATGGTTTCTTCATACATTTTGTAACTCTGCATGCTGAAAGGTGAAAGAAGCCTTCCCACGTTTACTGTAACCAAAACTATTTGCATGGATGTGTTGCTGAAACGACTTATAATTTCATAACAGCCTCCCTCTTCAGGGAGAGGATGTGGTCTAACGGCTAGGGCGGTCGACTTCAAATCTGGGGAACCAGGTTTGAGTCTCGGCAACGACGCTCAACATCCTGTGATTCTGGGCAAATCACTTAATCTCCTCGAGCCTAACAAAAATTAATGTGTCCTTATGTAACTCAACTGGTGCTCATGTAAAGCGCTTTGATACCTTATAACTTCAGGTCAAGTTCACCCTACATAAAACTCAGGGGAAAAAACACATCGTATTTGATGCTTATGTATGGGTTTTCCTGTGTGTATATTTGCCCAAACACACATAGTTGCAAAAAAGCATGGAAGCCCTTTTCACATCCTTCCAGATGTCATTTCCTCTTCCTGTGTTCACTAATTAACCACTATGCATAATAAATCATAAAAACCATACCCTTATTTACATCTGCAGGAGGTGTCTTACAGTTAATGAGCAACTGAAACAGCCTAGATATTTTATGTTGTTTTTCCTATGTGTGATTGCTGGTGGCATTTTAGGTATGTTGAGCTAGCAAAGCCCATTCCACATTCACTGCATGTGTATGATTTATCTTCTGTATGCCTTCCCAGATGGATGGTTAGGATTGATGCTTGAGCAAATCTCTTTCCACATGTGTGTGTTTTTCTCAATTGTGTGTTAGCTGCTGACCTTTTAGTTGAATAGATTTACTAAATGTCTTTCAACATTCATTGCATTTGCATGTTTTTTCTTCTGTATACCATTGCAGAAGGATGTTTAGATCTGATACTTGAGTAGAGCTCTTTCACATTCTCCGATTAATGTTTCTCCCCTGTGTGTTAGATGGTGGCTCTTTGGATGTGTGGATTTACCAAAGATTTTTCCACAATCACTGCAAGTGTATGTTTTTTCTGCTACATGCATTTGCAGATGGACGCTTAGGATTGATGCTTAAGTGAATTAATTTCCACATTCATCCACATGTATGGTTTTTCCTATATGCTTTCGCTGATGTCTCTTTAAAGCTGATAAATGAGCAAAGCTCTTTCCACATTCACTGCATGTGTATGGTTTTTCCCCTGTGTGTGTTCGCTGGTGGCTCTTTAGAAGTGGAGAGCTATGATAGCTCTTTCCACATTCGCTGCATGTGTATGGCTTTTCTCCTGTATGCGTTCGCACATGGATGACTAGTTCTGCAGTTTTAGTAAAGCTCTTTCCACATTCAGTGCACGTATATGGTTTTTCTCCTGTGTGCGATCGCAGATGGAGGGTTAACTCTGATCCTTGAAAAAAGCTCTTTCCACATTCACTACATGTGTATGATTTTTCTCCAGTGTGCCTGCGCAGATGCACGGTTAGTGACCATGACCGACTAAAGCCCTTTCCACATTCACTGCATGTGTATGCTTTTTCTCCTCTATGCCATTGCAGATGGATTTCTAGTTGTGATGCTTGAGTAAAGCTCTTTCCACATTCATTGCATGTGTATGGGTTTTCCCCTGTGTGTGTCAGATGGTGGTTCTTTAGACGAGTAGAAGTAGTAAAGCTCTTTCCACATTCACTGCATGTGTATGGTTTTTCCCCTGTGTGTGTCAGATGGTGGGCCTTTAGATTTGTATATTGACTAAAGCTCTTTCCACATTCACTGCATGTGTATGGTTTTTCCCCTGTGTGTGTTCGATGGTGTAGTTTTAGATACGTATATATCCTAAAGCTCTTTCCACATTCACCGCAAGTGTAAGGTTTTTCCCCTGTGTGCATTCGCTGATGTATCTTTAAACATGATAAACCAGCAAAGCTCTTTCCACATTCACTGCAAGTGCATGTTTTTTCTCCTGTGTGTGTTCGGTAGTGGCTCTTTAGATTGTTAGATCTACTAAATCTCTTTCCACATTCTTGGCATGTGAATGGCTTCTCTCCTATATGCTGTCGCTGAAGAATGGTTAGATCTAATGCTCTAGTAAAGTTCTTTCCGTCATCACTGCATGTGTATTGTTTTACCCCTGTTTGTTTTTGCTGATGGACCTTTAGTTTTGGTAAATCAGTAAAGTGTTTGCTACATTCCCTGCAAGGATTAGCGTCTTCCCCGGTGCGTGATTGCGGAAGGATCTTTAGTTTTCCTGAGAAAGTAACCTTCTTTCCACATTCACTGCAGGTGTAAGGTTTTTCTATGTGCATTCGTTGATGGATCTTTAGGTGTGCTGAGAGAGTAAAGCTCTTTCCATTTTCGCTGCCTGTGTCTGTGTGTTCTGCTGTATGTGTTTGATATTTGCCCCACAGAGCAGATGACTCATTAAAAGTCATGTTACGTTCATTACACCTAAATAAGCTTTCTGTTTGGCTGTTAGTGGTGGCAGTGTAGGGATTAGAAGTTATTAAAACTCTTCTCACAAACACAGAACCTTTCTGTTATTTCTTTTGTTTTTGGTTGTTAATGAACTCTTAGTTGTGATGGCTGAGGAACCCTAGTGCCACATTCAATATATCCTCCTGCGCTTTCCCCTGTGCATGGTTGGTGATGCTACTTCAGTAATGAGGAGAAGCCAAAGCTCGTCTTACGTTGTGTGTATGGTTTTTCCTTTGGGGTTTAGAGTCTAAGCGTCGGTTATATTTTGGCATAAATCATGTGGTTATGTTTGCTGACTGATCATTGTGGTTCCAGAATTACTAACTATATTTTAATATTCACTAGGGATTTGCAGTATATCTGTTCTTGCAGGACTGATAAAATATGTATGATCTTTCTATCAGGATGTGTTTTCAACTTGCGTTAAGAACTTTCTAGAATGTGTGCAAAGAATTAACTTGACAGCTTATCTAAATATTCATTGTCTTGGACAAGATTTACACACAAGGAACAAAACTCAATACCAAGTTTTTATGCTCTAGAATAATATTCTGCATTGCAAGTAGCCAAACACTTCTTTCTTTTTACTTTCAGATGTCTGCTTCACAATTCATGTTTTGTATACCTATGTCTTGTATACATCTTTCTACGGATTGTAAAGTCCAGCCAAAACAGCGTTTATGATGGACTAACACCATAGTATTGATGTTGTCATATTAGAGAGGGGAGCACTTTTTAAAACTACTTTATCATTATCTAAGATAAAGGGTGGTATCTAGCATGTTTAAATTTTGGATGTGTTCTGCCAGTGTAATTTTTGTGATTTTAAATGTTTTGGGACCAGCAGCATCGATGTCCTCAGCCTCTTGAAGCCGCCGGATTGCACTTGATCTTCCTGTAGGATACGTCTGTTCATGTACGAGATTCTCTGTCTCCTACTGAGTTGTTCCATTTTGAATTACTGTTTGGCATCATTTTTGGTTCTTCTCGAGTATCAGATAGCTTTCCAGTATTGTCATGTTTTCTTCAATACTCTTCATCTTATTACAAGTCCAGGAGTCTCTTCTCTGTGGATATAAAAATACCTGTAATGTCGTAAACTATAAGCAGCAAAGTGTACACTATGTCTCTGAAGAATTGTAAAAAAAAAAAGAAAAATGAAACACTTGAATACATTTTAGCCACCGGTAATTACTCTAGGAAATCCGCATTCATTGATCATGCTGCAAGAAAATAAGAACAGCCCAATTTGGGGAGAGGGTGTAGCCTTATGGCTGGATCGGTTGACCTCGGAGCTGGGGAACCGGGTTCGAGTCTCGGCAACAACGCTCAACAAACTGTGATTCTGGGCAAATCACTTAATTTCCCCGTGCCTAACATAAATTAATATGTCAATCTGTAACGAAACTGGTGCTCATGTAAAGCGATCGGATACCTGATATCTTCATGTCTAGTTTGTGGTAAATAAAAGTTAAAAAAAAATATGTACCAGAGTCCACATTCCTTTGAATAGTAACATATGCAACAACACATAATGGTGTTGACCTTGTTGTCCTTGGTCAGTGAGTTGTGGCTTAAGTCCTATGACATAGCAAGATAATTAATACATTTCACTTTTATCATGTTCAAAGCTTAGGAAATAATATTACAATTAAAATAAAAACACAACAGAATCATTTTCAGGACGATAAACAAATCCTAGAGGGAAACTGAGAATTGGGTGGCATGTCAAAGTGTATGTTGTCCATACGTTCACAGACAAAGACAGCAGCCAAGCAATGTCTATATGATCCCAAAGCGCGATTAGAGGGGCTGCCACATTTCAGTGTATTACTGCTTCTTGCTGCATGCATAGAGATTGGTCATGTGTTCAATAATGGCGGGTTTATTAGGTTCAACACAAACAGTTTAGAGGGAGAGCAGTTCTTAGTGTTTGCAACCTTACCATACGTAATTAAGTTCTTTTAACACTGTCCACAATCTCAAACAAACTGTTGTCAACCATATGGGGTCCCATTAGATTTCGATGTCATACATATGATGCACAGATCATTCAGGAAGCAACCAGATCTGCTAATCAGATCCAAGTAAGATGTGTAAGACTAACTGAAGCTGACTTAATTAAGACTTATGCAAAGGTTAAAACAAATTCTGGAAGTGCCAGATTTAAAATGACACAGAGTATACTCGGCTCCCAAGTAGCTACATGAGATAGGTTTGTACCAGGTATGGAAATCGCAGAGCAGATTATTATCCACAAATTGTAGTCCAGGTCATTGCTAGCACTCTACTGTGAGATAACAATAAACTCATTGAAAGGTGTTTAAAGAGACAACAATTTCTGTATTTACCCTGCTATCAGGTAGGAGAAGAATAGCCATGTACTGGTT
This sequence comes from Lissotriton helveticus, assembly GCF_964261635.1. Lineage (NCBI taxonomy): Eukaryota > Metazoa > Chordata > Amphibia > Caudata > Salamandridae > Lissotriton > Lissotriton helveticus. Next base: position 41,647,496 of record NC_136069.1, read on the forward strand.
AGACTGATCAGGCTCAGCAAGTGGCTTAAAGCTGCTTGTCACTGGAGTGTTGCTGAAAACATTCACATGCAGCACACAGGAAATGAACCTAGACTTAATGAGCACCAGGGAAGATGATATAAAATACTGTCTTAGGTGATGTATGTCTGAGAAATGTTGCCTTCCTGAAACACAACACAGCCTAGTGTTATACCTGACAGTCTTTCTTTAGAGTATCCTTTTAAACAATTAATGTAACTGATTTAAAACGATTACACTTTGTAAGTATGCATTAGGCTGTAATTGGTGACTTGTTGGTTTGGTAGATCACCCACTTGATACTATGTTTGATGCTTGTATTTAAAGAATATTAAAACACAATACAAAAAAATGGGAGCTTAGAGATCGTCAAACAATACTCAAAATACTTACAGAAATGTCTAGTACTTTAAGAGAACCGAACACCTTCTAACTGGTGCATTCAGTGCAACTAAGAAATGTATTGGTAACTACAGACTTCTCTCAACCCAACCTGCAACTACTCACAAAAACAGGTAGTGAGAGAGGGTATGAATCTACGAAACAAATAAAAACAATGACACCACAGACACAGAGCACCATACAAGACCAAAGGGCAGCATACTACAATGGAATGGTAACCTGCAGACCCAGCAGCACAGACACAACCATCGCCAACCACAAACCAAACATATCCTAAAATGTATGGTCTCATGTGAGGTTCACGATGCAACCCTCAAAGACATGTGGGTTATAAATTGCAACAGCTCAGACAGTAAGAGACAGTGCTTTAGGGTCACAATAACTTTGGGCCTAGAAATATAAAAAGGAAAAGCAAAAATAGCAGTACTGTAATGAGCATCGAAGGGCAGACGCTGTTTTAAGGTTAGAATGCAAGAACCCACAACTGAGAAACAAAGCAATGGCACATTCATTATACTGTGCATTAAAAGGCAGTTTAATTGTTTTATGTCACACTATACAAATACCTCAAAACTTATCATACCCATCATGTGCTAGTCTTTGTAATGATATGCCCAGAATTCCCTGATCCTGGTCATACGGCAGTCATTATCAAGATGTGTCCAAACACTGCATCAAACTGCTGGAGTGTGGAGTTATTTACACAAAAAACCCACCCAAAGGGCAAAATGCTAGTGAAATTTTCCTGGCCAATAAGACTTTCACTTTTCAAAATCTACTTCCTAAATTAATTATATGTTTGAGCAAATAAAGCATTCCTAGATTTCTATTTTGTTTTAATAAAACTAGCACAAATTAAATGCTTTGCAACAATGCCCAGCTCAAATATTTTGTAATAGTAAAAAGTAGTCTTGTTTGCACAAAACATACTAACACATAACATAAATGCTGTGTAATAGGAAATTTCAGGTAGCTTGGTAATCACTGTACACAAAGCAAGATGAGGCCCATTTAATCGGACAAGCTGCTCTGAAAATTAGGAAATTAGCAGCTCCTGTATCAACAGAGAGGGTCACTCCTTGACCGTATGTGCACAGCAACCATTGTCCTTATACCCCAGGTTGGGAAGCCTGCAGACAGGTGGGACTCCTACAGGCTGATATCTCTGCTTAATTCGGACACCAAATTACTGGCAAACCGATTGAGAGGAGTAATCCTGGATTTGAAACCCCCAGACCAGAATGAGTTTATGCCACATAGATTGAACACATTGAACTTTGCCACAGCAGAAGGAATTAGGGCTCCGTTGGCAGTAGCCTCACTGGACACCAATAAGGTGTTCGATTCAGTGGAATGGCCCTTCTTATTCAGCATTATGAGCAAGATGGGATTTTGCCCCAGATTCTTGAAATGGGTCAGGTTGCTCTATAATAACCCTGGGGCGCAGCCCCACAAAGAGAGGGGCATGAGGCATGGCTGACCCTCTCACCAATGCTGTTAGTCCTAGCGATAGAAGCGCTGGTGGCATGGATTCAGGTCAACACCCAAATCTGGGGCTGGAGATGGGATCATACATGGGAGGAAATGATATCCCTCTATGCGGATGATATTCTATTGTACCTAGCCCACACAGACGAAACTTATTTTTTGTGGACAAGTGAGATCTTCAATATTTATGGGCACTTCTCCAGCCTTGGGATTAACTGGGGGTATTCCCAGATATTATCGGTGGGCGGCCATCTGGAAGGGACATCATTTTAAAAAAACCTGCTTGTTTTGAAATCTGCTGCGGGTGCTACGGGGAGAGGAGGGGGGGACTGTGAATTTTATCGTCGATCGTCTTTTTAAAAATTTGGCTGCTTTAACTTTGCTGCGGGGGATGACTGGGAGTTGTCAGAGGGTGGGGTCAAGGGAAGTAAAGACTTTCTTTCTTGGCATTGTGCCATTAGAACTGCCATTTTTAGGTCTCGCCTGTCGATGCGCATGCGCATCGAGCAAGGCGAGAGTATTGCGAGTTATCCACTCTTTATCCACACTGCAAGGAATCGTGGCGATTCCTTGCAGTGCCCGTGACTTTTAAGGTCAATGCGCATGCGCATTAAGCTTATGCGCATGCGCATTGACCTTAAAAGTCACGGGCGCGTGCATGTCCGTCTTTGTTTACCGTGTCGCATTTCTCCTCCCCCCTCCCCTCTCTTCCCTTCGGCTTGTTTGTTGATTTGACCCGCTCCGCCCCCTCCCCTTCCCACCGTGTCGCATTTCTCCTCCCCCCGCCCCTCTCTTCCCTCCGGCTTCGTTTTTTTTTTTTGTTTATTTTACCCGCCGTGTCTCCGATCCTTTCGCTTGTTTATTTGAATGAGCGTTTCCCTGGCTTAGAGCGGCACCCAATTCATGGGTGCCTTACTTTAATGTATACAGATGCTTGCTCTCCTCCCTTTGTGAGTGTTTCTCTGGCTCAGGCAAGCATGCTGCTGGCTTTCACGTTCCTGTAGCTGTACCCTTTACATCCGTGTTCCTAACCTTACTGCTTCAGACTATTAAGCCACCTTCACACCACCAGCCCCCTTTAGCAGCCCACGCATGCTCCTCCGCACAGAGGTTCCAATCACAGTAACTGCATGCCACAGCTTCTTCGTAACTAACGTCCTCCTGTGCCGTGAACCTCAGAGAACGAACAAGAAAGAGGTTACTGGAGGTTCTTTCAGTGGGTACACACTCTCCCTGAAATCTCAGCTGAGGGGCACCGACAGCGAAACTGGTTAATGCAATCTAGTATCGCATTTCTCCTCCCCCCTCCCCTCTCTTCCCTTCGGCTTGTTTGTTGATTTGACCCGCTCCGCCCCCTCCCCTTCCCACCGTGTCGCATTTCTCCTCCCCCCTCCCCTCTCTTCCCTCCGGCTTCGTTTTTTTTTTTGTTTATTTTACCCGCCGTGTCTCCGATCCTTTCGCTTGTTTATTTGAATGAGCGTTTCCCTGGCTTAGAGCGGCACCCAATTCATGGGTGCCTTACTTTAATGTATACAGATGCTTGCTCTCCTCCCTTTGTGAGTGTTTCTCTGGCTCAGGCAAGCATGCTGCTGGCTTTCACGTTCCTGTAGCTGTACCCTTTACATCCGTGTTCCTAACCTTACTGCTTCAGACTATTAAGCCACCTTCACACCACCAGCCCCCTTTAGCAGCCCACGCATGCTCCTCCGCACAGAGGTTCCAATCACAGTAACTGCATGCCACAGCTTCTTCGTAACTAACGTCCTCCTGTGCCGTGAACCTCAGAGAACGAACAAGAAAGAGGTTACTGGAGGTTCTTTCAGTGGGTACACACTCTCCCTGAAATCTCAGCTGAGGGGCACCGACAGCGAAACTGGTTAATGCAATCTAGTATCGCATTTCTCCTCCCCCCTCCCCTCTCTTCCCTTCGGCTTGTTTGTTGATTTGACCCGCTCCGCCCCCTCCCCTTCCCACCGTGTCGCATTTCTCCTCCCCCCTCCCCTCTCTTCCCTTCGGCTTGTTTGTTGATTTGACCCGCTCCGCCCCCTCCCCTTCCCACCGTGTCGCATTTCTCCTCCCCCCTCCCCTCTCTTCCCTCCGGCTTCGTTTTTTTTGTTGTTTATTTTACCCGCCGTGTCTCCGATCCTTTCGCTTGTTTATTTGAATGAGCGTTTCCCTGGCTTAGAGCGGCACCCAATTCATGGGTGCCTTACTTTAATGTATACAGATGCTTGCTCTCCTCCCTTTGTGAGTGTTTCTCTGGCTCAGGCAAGCATGCTGCTGGCTTTCACGTTCCTGTAGCTGTACCCTTTACATCCGTGTTCCTAACCTTACTGCTTCAGACTATTAAGCCACCTTCACACCACCAGCCCCCTTTAGCAGCCCACGCATGCTCCTCCGCACAGAGGTTCCAATCACAGTAACTGCATGCCACAGCTTCTTCGTAACTAACGTCCTCCTGTGCCGTGAACCTCAGAGAACGAACAAGAAAGAGGTTACTGGAGGTTCTTTCAGTGGGTACACACTCTCCCTGAAATCTCAGCTGAGGGGCACCGACAGCGAAACTGGTTAATGCAATCTAGTAGCACAATTAGGGGAGTGATGATCATTTTTATGTGTTGATACATTTTAATTATTCAATGAAAGTTTTACTGCATTTTTTTTTTGTTGGGTAGCTTCATCATTAACAATGGCGGCGCGTGCCTTTATTCATCTTTAATAATGGCGGTAGCATGCCTTTCTTTTGTTCTGCGCGGCTCGCCCATCTCTTTATTTACTTTGCTGTCATTCAGAAGCTGTCAGTGGTGGCCGCTGTTCAACAGCCTGTTGCGTTTTTGCGGTCACAGGAAACAAAGTTCCAAAACGTTCCTGGGGCCGTAATCGAAAAATGTCATGTCAGCATTAGGAATAGGCGTGGCAGAAAGCAGCATAGCTTTTTCACACCGCCTACAATGTCTCCAGCCTTATATCTGCTTTATTCGCTACAATCAGCAAGTCATGAATATTTGTTGGGCGAAGCGACATTTAACGCTTTGCAGTGAGTTATAGTGCGTGTGCATTTACACATGGGGAAGGGGGTTGTTAAGCGCCTGCTGCACAAAACATTGCTCTAGGAGCGCTGCGCAGCAGACAATGGAAATCCGATGGAAGTAGATAAGCACTAATCACTGGTTACATTCTCAATGGCTCCCAATGCTGATAAATAATGTTTAATATTTGTTATCAGACGCCACAGTGGAGCCGCTGCAGTTCTGTGTTCATTTCCACACAGAAAGCCGGCCCTCTTCTTTCTCTCACTAGCTCGCCTCCAACCCTCATCTCCCAATGTAATTTCATGTAATTCTTTTAGTGAACGACTTTATTACAATGATGCCAAATCCACGATAAGAAGACAAGCAGGTTTATTGCAGCACAGCTAAGGCGTCCGCCCAGGTTGATCTCCAGATGCAACTGGAGATAACTGAGTGGAATATACAGTTACAGGCACTCCATTAAGAATGTAGAACGCCATGTGAAAATACACAGAGCGCACAACAACCAGGCCTCATCAGCTGTACCTCAAAACAACCAGGACTCATCACCCCTCTCTCACAACAACCAGGCCTCATCACCCCTCTCTCACAACACTCACTCTCACTCACCCTCAACCCCTCAGCCTCACCCTCACCCTCACTCACCCTCAACCCCTCACCCTCACTCACCCTCACCCTCACTCACCCTCACCCTCACTCACCCTCAACCCCTCACCCTCACTCATTCACCCTCACTCACCCTCAACCCCTCCCCCTCGACCCCTCCCCCTCAACCCCTCACCCTCACCCTCACTCACCCTCACTCACCCTCAACCCCTCACCCTCAAACCCTCACTCACCCTCAACCCCTCACCCTCAACCCCTCACTCACCCTCACTCTCACCCACCCTCACCCTCACTCACCCTCAACACCTCACCCTCAACCTCAACCCCTCACCCTCACTCACCCTCACTCCCCCTCACTCACCCTCACTCACCCTCACTCACCCTCACTCACCCTCACTCTCACTCACCCTCAACCCCTCACCCTCACTCACCCTCACTCACCCTCACACAGTGCAATAGTTCTCAGACCATTTCAGTTAGAGCTTTTAGAAATGTTTATGGCTTTTTTTATTTGTAATACTTTAGCATTGGCTACAGGAAACAAAAATGCTAAACATTGACAAAAAAACCCCATAAACAATTCTAAAAGCACTAACTCTAATGGTGCGAGACCTATTGCATTTCCAATGCTTGTTGTGCACTGTAGCTGTTTGCCCAGCAAGCCTTAAACGAGGGATGAGGAACGAAGAGGCACTGGTGCAGCAAAGGCATGCCTAAGGCAAGCAGGTCTGCGCCCTTCTGGGACCAGGAATGCTGTGCTTGCCCCATCAGATAAGGTAAAAATACCTGCTTGTTTTGAAATCTGCTGTGAGGGATACGGGGGGCGGGGTGGGGGACTGTGAATTTTATCGCCGAACCTCTTTTTAAAAATGTGGCTGCTTGAATTTTGCTGCGGGGAATTACTGGGAGTTGTCAGAGGGTGGGGTCAGGGGAAGTGAGGATTTTCTTTCTTGGCATTGTGCCATTAGAGCTGCCGTTTTTGTGCATTGTAGCGGTATGCCCGGCAAGCCTTAAATGAGGGACGAGGAAAGAAGAGGCACTGGTGCAGCAAAGGCATGCCTAAGGCAAGCGGGTCTGCACCCTTCTGAGACCAGGAATGCTGCCCTTACCCCATTAGATAACGTAACAAACATGTGGCCAAGAAGACCCTGGGCCCAATGTCACTCAAGCTCTTCCCCCAGGCTACCACATTATAAGGCTGCATAGAAAGACAAAAGTTGGCTGTGGAATCGCTTAGCTTTTTCTCTAACCTTAGGTTCTACCTTCACTTTTGCCGAATCCTCATATATAGACCCCTATACCAAATTGTTATGTTATGTTATGTTATGTTATGTTATGTTAAATTCCATCAAACTCTCCCGAAGGCAGTTGCTGGGTTAGCTGTGGATAGGCCTAATTTCTCTTCACCCAGAGATGTGAATCTCCACATTGATGACCTGCCTTGTAGTGCCTCTAAAATGATATTGCATGATATGGCCTCCCTACAGCTGCTTCATTAAATGTAGGGTCAGTCTAATAATAAAGGTCAAACTTGTGGCCTGGTGCTTCGCAATCCCTGGCATCTCAGGACCACACCTCTCTTCCTCTATCTTGGTCAGACCAATTTCTTACCCCCCTTATCCTCACCAAGTCCTCCCCCCACCCTCCTTCCCTGGTTAAACGGCTGAAATGTCATTGGGCCAAACTTAATTTGGAGAATTGGCTGAAGGCCTTGGAAACCTCTAAACATGATCCCCTGGATAACATCGATCTAGCCGCTCACCAGTTTAATGAGTGGCTGGTCAACTCATCGGATGGGGTCTTCCCACAAGTTGGCATAAAGACGTCCAGCAATCTCACAAGTCCCCCTGGTTCATGGCTCAGCTAATGTCTTGGAAGAAAGAATGCAGGCATCTAGAAAGAAGATGGATGAAGACCTATGATGTGATCAGTAAAGCGGAATATAGGAACTCCATCAGGATTCATTATGCATCAAATGTTCGCAAGCTGCCTTCTACTCCACAAAAATCACTAACTCTTTCAATGCCCTTAAGGAGATTTTTAATATTTTAAAAGACATCACAGAACCCTTGGCAGTCAGACCTACTTTGATTGCATCGATTGAGCACTGTGATGAATTGGCGTCTTTCTGCCAGAAAATAATCATGGACGTTTACTCCCCATTTCTGGACATTTCTGATCCGGTGGACCTTTGCTCCAGTAATTTTCCTCAGGATGCTCAAGAACGCTCCCTTTTGGGTTTTCTTGACCTCACCATGTGTTTGGTAAAGGAGCTCCTACAAACTTAATTCTGGTTCACCTTTGGATCCTGGCGCGTCCCCACATCCTCCGTCAAGGGTCTGATGTTGTTGTTCCTGTTCTGACAGAACTATCAAATCTTGTTCCTGTGTTGTGGATGAGTCCCTCTCCAGTGGAAGCATGCAATCATCAGATCACTCCTACCTTGACTCCAATAGTAGTAATTACAGGCCTATCTCCCAAATCCCTTTGTTGCGCAGCTTCTAGAAAAACATGTCAATAAAAACCTTTCCGCCTTCTTCGAACATAAGGAACTCCTTCATTACATCGAGATGGGCTTCCGTCCTCCACGCAGCACCTAATCAGCACTGTTGACGGTTGGTCGAGAAACTCAGGCAGCTCGTGGCTCACGGAGGATCTGCAGCCATCGTTCTGCTAGACTTCAGTGCTGCGTTCGATACCATGGACCATCCCACTCTCTTGCAGAGGATTCATCGACAGGGCATTCGATTGGCTTTCCTCCTTCTTGAAGAATAGTACCATTTAGGTTCAGGATCAGTCCTGACTTTCAACCAGTCTCCCGTCCTGCTGTGGAGGGCATTAGGACTCCCTCCCTGAGCCCCACTCCGTTCAATCTCTATCTACATCCCCTTGCTGACATCGTGCACTTCTAGGAGTTGTCGTTGGTTTCTTATGCCAGAGACACCCAGTTGGTTGTGTCAATCTCCCCTGAATCTGGCTCAGGCCAGCTATCTCAGACTCCTTGTCTTCAGGAAGTAGCCAGCTGGATGGCTGGTTGTAAATAAAAACTCAAGGAAGACTAAACAGAGTCCTGTTGCTGGGTAACAATCTCAACAACTTTGCTCTCAGCCCCCTCCCACACTGTCTGAGCAAACTTTCCACTCACAAAAACTCAATCAAGAACCTTGGGATTTGACTTGACTCTGGTCTTACCGTGGACCATCAAGCCAAAATACTTGCTGCCAGTGCTACGGCATCCTGAGACTATTGTGGAAGGTCTTTCACCTACTGCCTTCCACCACCAGAAGAGAGATCATTTAGGCCATTGTGCTTTCTTGGCTCGACTACGGGAATGCCCGGTCTTTGGCCTCACCCCTCTAGGTTGTCAGGAGTCGGCAGAATGCTGCTGTATGCCCCGACAATCATTTTGAAACACCAATCGACCACCAAGGCTCTGAGAGATCTACACTGGCTTCCAGTGGAACACCAAGAGACTCTCTACAGTATTCACAGGGCACTTCATAGAAAGGGTCCTTCCTTGTTGAGATCATTAGCCTCTCTTGATCTCCCTGGGAGCCGTCAGATCTTCATCAGCCCACCTTCTGAAGATCCACTTCCTTTCTGGCCCTCAGACTTTGGAACACTCTACCACTGAAACTGGCCTTAAAGACCTGGCTTTTCTGCGACTGATCTTCAATCAATCAAGGGTTTGTAAAGAACTGCTACTCACCAATGAGGGTCTCAAGGCGCTGCGGGGTGTGGGGGGGGGGGGGGGGGGGGGGGTGCTGATCATCTGGGTGTGGAGTTTCAGTCTAAGAGCCAAGTCTTGAGGTCTTTCCTGAACTGGGTCAACGACGCAGATTACCTAAGGTGGAGGGGTAGGATGTTCCAGTTCTTGGCGACGAGATAGGCAAAGGGTCTTCCTCCGGTTCTGGTTTTGTGGAACCGTGAGATGGAGGCTAGGGTGAGATGGGCGGAGAAAAGTTGTATGGCGGGTGTGTGGAAAGTGAGGCAGTGGTTGAGATATTTTAGTCCTGCGTAGTTGAGGGTCTTGTGGGCGTGAGTGGGTAGCTTGAAGGCAATTCTCTTGTTTATAGGGAGCCAGTGGAGTTGTTGGAGGTGATGTGTCATGTGGCTGTGGCACGGATGTTGAGGACCAGTTTGGCTGTGGTGTTTTGACTTTCTATAGCTCCGTGAGCTGTTTCTGGGTGATACCGTCATTCAATGCGTTGCCGTAGTCAAGTCTGTTGGTGATGAGTGCGTGGGTGGCCATCTTTCTGGATTCTGTGGGGAGCCATCTAAATGTCTTTCAAAGCTGGCTAAGCATGTGGAAACAGAACGAAGATGCTGTGGTGATTTGGCTGTTCATTGAGAGCGAGGAGTCCAGCATGATGCCATGGTTGTGTGCGTGGTCCGTAGGGGTGGGAGAGGTTCCTAGTGTAGCGGGCCACCAGGAGTTGTCGCAGGCTGAGAGGCTGGGTCCCAGGATGAGTACTTCGGTCTTATCAGGGTTGAGCTTTAGGCAGCTGTCTTGTATCCAGGTAGCAACTGCCTTCATTACGCTGTGAAAGTTGATTTTGGCAGCTGTGGATTCGTTGGTGAGGGAGATGTTCAGATGGGTGTCCTTGGCGTAGGGGATGATGTTGAGTCCTTGGCTTTTGATGATTGCAGCAAGGGGAGCCATGAAGATGTTGAAGAGGGCGGGGCTCAGGGAGGAGCCCTGTGGATATCTGCAGCTGCTCTCTGTAGGTTCTGAGAGGAACGGGGGTAATCGGACTCGCTGTGTTCGGGCGGTCAGGCAGGAGTAGATACAGTCCAGTGCCATGTCGGCGTTGTGGAGCCTCGTGATTAGGATGCGATGGTAGAAGGTGTCGACGGCAGTCAAGAGGTCCAGTTGGATGAGGGCGGCAGTTTCACCCAATATGAGAAGGAAGCGGATGTCGTTGGTGGCAGCGAGGAGTGTGGTCTCGGTGCTGTGGTTGCTTTGGAAGCAGGATTGGGAGGTGTCCAGGACTTGGTCCTCTTCGAGGAACTCGGATAGCTGGACGTCGCCACCGATGACATCAGGGCCCTACTGGACAACAGCGAAACCGCGGCCCTCATCCTCCTAGACCTCTCAGCCGCCTTCGACACGGTGTGCCACCGCACCCTAAGCTCACGGCTCCACGACGCAGGAATCCGCGGTAAACCTATGGACTGGACCTCCTCCTTCTTCTCCAGCAGAACACAGAGCGTCCGCCTGCCCCCCTTTAGATCCGAAGCCTCCAAGATCATCTGCGGCGTTCCCCAAGGATCATCCCGCAGCCCGACCCTGTTCAACATCCACATGGACCCACTCGCCCGAGTCACCAGACTGCAGGACCTCAACATCATCTCCTACGCCGACGACACACAACTGATCATCTCCCTCACCAAAGACCCTTGAACCGCCGAAACCAAACTCCACGAGGGAATGAAGGCCGTCGCCGAATGGTTGAAGAGCAGCCGTCTGAAACCGAACTCGGACAAGACAGAGGTCCTCATCCTTGGCTCCACCCCCTCAGCCTGGGACGACTCCTGGTGGCCGACCGCCCTGGGTGCAGCACCAACACCCACCGACCACGCACGCAACTTGGGATTCATCCTCGACTCTATACTCTCCATGACCAAGCAAGTCAACGCCATCTCATCCACCTGTTTCAACACCCTCTGCATGCTCCGAAAAATCTACGGGTAGATCCCTGCCGACACGAGAAGAACGGTCACCCAGGCCCTCGTCAGCAGCAGGCTGGACTAGGAAAACACCCTCTACGTGGGAGCCCCGGCGAAACTGCTGAAAAGACTACAATGCATATAGAACGCCTCCGCATGCCTGATCCCCGGCAACCCTCGCCACAGCCACATCACACCCTACCTGAGAGACCTACACTGGCTCCCCGTCAACAAGAAGATCACCTTCAAGCCCCTCACCCACGCACAGAAGGCACTCCACAACACCAGACCGTCATACCTCAACAGTCGACTCACACTCTACACCCCCAGCCGCCAGCTCCGCTCCGCTCCGCGGACCTCGCCCTCACCACCGTCCCCTGTATCCAAAGAACGACCACCGGCGGCAGATCATTCTCCTACCTTGTCGCCAAGTCCTGGAACGATCTCCTCATCCTCCTAGGATAGACCGAAGACCTTCAGGAGACTACTGAAGAGCTGGCTGTTTGAGCAGTAGCAGCACCCCCCGCGACTTGAGACCCTTACGGGTGAGGAGTGCGCTTTACAAATGCCTTGATTGACTGATGACCTTGGCTGGGAAGGGGAGGAGGGAGATGGATCTGAAGTTATTGAGATCTGTCGGGTTGGTGGACGGTTTCTTCAGAAGGGGGTTGATCTTGGAGTGTTTCCGGTCGTCTGGGAAGGTGGTGGTTTCAATGGAGCAGTTGATCTTCCGCAACAGTTTTATCATGCTCCCTTCAGTGTTTATAGCAGCGCTGGGAGACCTTCGCGTAGCCATGCGATATAATATATAAGCCCTAAGGAATAGAATAGCATGCTGTGGTAGGAAAAACAGCCACCGATGGTTGAAGCTTGGATTTTTTTCAACCCTTTGCAGCAAAACCACCTCTAAGGGACAATAACTGTAATTGGCACCATTTGGCAGGTTAGAACTACCATACGAGGAATTCAGGGGTTGCAGACAAAGTCTTTGATGACCCGGAGACTTCTTAACAGGATGCAAGCTGACACAACCCCTTGGAGAACCTTGGCAAGCAGGATGTAGAAAGCAAAAGTCCAGTCCTTTCACTGCCCAAGACAGAAGCAGCAAGCAGTAGGCCAGCACGACAAAGCAACAATCAGAGTGGATGTTCCCCTTCTACAGCATCCAGCTCTTCCAGGAAAACTTCAAAGGAAAGTCTTTGTATTGGATATGATCCTGCCTTTCCTTGACCTGGCTCCAGATACACTATAGGGGTAGGAGACAGCTCTGTGTGAGGACAGGCACAGCCCTATTCAGGTGTCAGTGACAACTCCTCCCAGCACTCTAGCTCAGCATAGTGAAGGTTCATCAGGATATGCAGGGCACACCTCAGCTCAGCTCCTTTGTGTGACTGTCTAAAGTGAATGCACAAGCAGCCCAACTGTCACCCTTCCTCAGACGCGTATTCCACAGGCAGGCAGAGGCACAGAATAGTAAAGCATGAAAGTGGCATTTTCAAACACGCAATTTAAAAGCCAACTTCACTATAAGACGTATTTTTTAATTGTAAGTTCAAGGACTCCAAACTCCAAGTATCTATCTCTTTCCAATTAGAAGTGACACTTCTAAGAGGTTACAAGGCAGCTCCCAAATCGGCCCCTGGAAGAAGGGTGAACCCCTGAATAAATCAAATAGGGTAAGTAGGGAGCGAGTAGGAATATTAAAATGAACAAAAAGATTACCCAGAACGGAGCGTGCAATTAAAACACAAAGCGTAACACAGTATTACAATAGTAAAAATTTATATCAAGGTGTCCTAGCTCCCGGCTTTTCGCCTCAGGAGCCTCTAGCTCTAAAGACTTCTGAGACTTCTTAACAGAATGCAAGCTGACACAAGCCCTTGGAGAACCTTGTCAAGCAAGATTTAGAAAGCAAAAGTCTTGTCCTTTCCCTGCCCAAGACAAAAGCAGCAAGCCCGCACAACAAAGCAACAAGCAGAGTGGAAGTTACCCTTCTACAGCATCCAGCTCTTTTTGGCAAAATCTCCACTTAGTATGAAAGTGTTCTGAAGTTATAGTGTCAAAGTTCCAGTACTTCTAGTAGTGTCTGCCTTTGAAGTAGGCAAACTTCAAAGGAAAGTCTTCGTATTGCACATGATCCTGCCTTTCCCTGACCTGGCTCCAGACGCACTACAGGGGTAGGAGACTGCTCTGTGTGAGGACAGGCACTGCCCTATTCAGGTGTCAGTGACCACTCCTCCCACCACTCTAGCTCAGGAAGACTCATCAGCATAGAGAAGGGTTATCAGGATATGCAGGGCACACCTCAGCTCAGCTCCTTTGTGTGACTGTCTACAGTGAATGCACAAGCATCCCAACTGTCACCCTCCCTCAGACCCGGATTCCACAGTCAGGCAGAGGCATAGAATGGTAAAGCATGACAATGCCCACTTTCTAACAGTGGCATTTTCAAACACGCAATTTAAAAACTAACTTCCCTATAAGACGTATTTTTAAATTGTGAGTTCAAGGACCCCAAACTCCAAGTCTCTATCTCTTCCCAATTGGAAGTGACACTTCTAAGAGGTTACAAGGCAGCTCCAATGGTAACCTATGGGAGAGATAGTCCTTTGAATAGTGAAAAATACATTTAGCAGTATTTCACTATCAGGACATGTAAAACACACCAGTACATGTCCTACCTTTTACGTACACTGCACTCCGCCCATGGGGCTACCTTGGGCCTACCTTAAGGGGGCCTAACATGAAGTAAAAGGGAAGGTTTCAACAACTTGGCAGTTTAACACTTCACTCACACACACTGCAGTGGAAGGCCAGATACATGTTTGCAGGGCTACTTATGTGGTTGGCACAATAAGTGCTGCAGGCCCTCTAGTAGCATTTGAATTACGGGCCTTGAGCACACCAAGTGCACTTTAAAAGTGTCCTTGGCACAGTCTTTAAGAGGGGATTAACAGCACAGACGAGTATTCTTCATTCTAGAATCAGCTGTTAACTGTAGTATGGCCGTGTCCTTTGGCAAAACAAATGTTACACTGTGAGACTTCAAGCTCATTTTGCGACTACACTATGGGGAGGAGCTATTTCACTTTATTTACAACTTGTGAAACAAAAGGTAAAGACTGACCACATTTTCCTAGGTGCATTAATCCACGTATCTATGCCTTCTATTGTACCCTGTGAACAACACTTTATACACAAATCTCTGCCTGACGAGTATGGTCACCAAGGATGCAAGTATGAAGGCCTCATACCAGGGTTAGAAATTCTAACTTTATAAACATGAAAGTAAACACTTTAGACCTCTTTGAGAATGGCCTGCAATAGCGCAAACAACAGACCACTAGGAGAGTCTATGACCATAATGAAAAAGGACACCTCAAATGTAGGCACACAACTCGACAATATAAAGGAAAACCAGGAGCCAACTTTGAAGGCTACAATGCCAGCATTATAGGCATACTCAATAATGCACCTACACTGTGTAGAGCAGTCAGAGCCACAGCACAATGACACACCAGAGACAGACGCAGATACGGAGTCTCCAGGCAGTGCCTCAAAAATGGAGAAAGAATATGCTGATGCTACAGACGGCCATGAGAGAAGAAGGTGGAACAATGACTATGAATACATCGAACAGGAAGAGTCGGATGCAGGGCTTTAGTAATAGTATGAAACTCGATTCAAGCGAAGAATCTGTACATAATATATAGAATCACTGGATAGTAAAGGACAATGTGACCCTAGAATGCAAAAAATAAGTATATTTCAAACTTATCCAGTGTACATTTAAGAGCATTTAAATCAACGGTAATGAGGAGGGTAGTTATGAGGCAGGTTGATGTTTGTTTTAGCAGCAAAGACAGGAGCATTGGGGGGGGTATGGGGGGGAGCCGCTCACGCGAATATGGAAGTTCTACACCTTTGTCAAGTATTACATACCTCTCTTACTCAAGGCAGAAAAACATTCTATATCTCATAAAAACTGCAGCTGTAAGTAAACAGATGCAATCGTAAAATGGTGTCTTGCACTCTTCAGACCGTGCTAGCAACAACCATAAAAATGTGCCTAAAGGCAGCGTGTAACCATTGTGATGGGGGTAAAATGAACAAATTTAATCAACTGAATCATGACTGTGTTATGGATGGTCGCTGATTATCATGAACAGTTCATAAAAAACCTATTGTACAAGCTCCATCCCTTTACAATTATGAAAGTGGTGAGAGTTATTTACAGGGTGAAAGAGACGGCTGAATTTTCTGAATGTTTTAAGATTGGGCAGGTTTGACTGCGCTTTAAAGGGGTAAGGAACCCATTAGAGAACGTGGCAAGCATGTACAAGTAGGACAATGAGCACATTTGTTTCATAATGAAACATAATAGGAGTAGGAAGTATTATTGAAGATCAATTATCTTTATAAAGGTCTAAAAATGGGGCCTCAGGTATTTTAGAAAGAAGTCAATGAAAACATTAAGACATTTGTGGATGTTGTTATTTATGTATTTTTTTTTGCATTGCACAAAAATAATATTCCAGCACATCGTGGAGCCCGCCCAACACAGAACAGACAGCCTTTTTGGAACTGATCTCCCTTAAGCTGGCCGAGTGGCACGATGTTCCATGATACTGAGTGGTGACTATAATAGAGTGTTGGACGTTATCACTGGACCGATCTTTTACTCCCTTACCTGGCACAGCTACACACACTGCCGCGAAAGTGTTGAACCATGGGGCCTCTCATTGGTGCTTATCTGAAGCTTGGCGCCACCATAACCCACAAGAGAGGGTATATTCTTATTACGCAGGAGCGCACAGACTCCATGTACGCCTAGACTGCTTTATGGTATCAAATGATCTTCTCTCGAGCATCTCAGGGTCCTACTACATGGGGCGGACACTATCGGATCATAATCCACATATAGCAGAGTTGCTGAGGGATGATGAAATACCGCCAATTCCTATGTGTCAACTTCAACCAGATGTCCTACTTGAGGCACCCTTATGGGGCTTACTGGCTACCAGTGTGGCTCACTATTTTGATGAAAACGCGGGCACAGCTTTGTCGCCGCTGGTAGAGTGGGACGCCCTCAAGGTGGTAGTAAGGGGTCATTGCTTGGGTACACAGGCAGGCATCGGAGTACAGCTGGAAAAATACCTTACTGCTATAGAGACAATTGGCAGATGGGGGAGAGAGAAGCGATTGAGGTGTCCCAGAGGCAACTAGATAGCTGTAGAGAGGAACATACTTGATTGCTAGAGTGGCTGTGATGTCTAAATTATGCTGCACACTTGGCGTGGACGCAAAACATGGGGGACAAAGCTAGAAAGCTACTTGAGTGGCTCATCCGTCAAGATGAGTCATCGTCCCTTAACACATCCGTGCGAACGACATCAGGGAACGTAGCGTACACACAGAGAGACATACATGGTGCGTTTGTGACTCATTATCGGGGCCTATATAAATCTTGTGCACAAGCTACGTCCCTGAAGTGACAGCTCTACTTAGAAGGGATGGAACTACCGCAACCTTCATGCACACAAAGAGTGGAATTAAACGCTCCTCTCTCTGCGGAGGAAATATGGGACAGCATATTCTCATTATCCAATGGGAAGTCGCCAGGGTCGGACGGTCTACTGACTGAATTCTATAAGGCTTATGGGTACATATTAGTACCGAAGCTGCTGAAGGTGTCTGAGGGTGTGAGGCTGTGCTGGATATGTCCGCACTCACTGATCTGCAAAATTAGGCCCTTTTAGAATCTCTCCTTAAGCCTGACAAAAATCATGAATATCTGGGCTCCTATTGACCACTAGCACTTCTTAACACCGATTACAAAGTTTCTGCATCATTACTCGCTAGACGTCTTTCACCTTTAGTGAAAACATTGCTACACCCAGATCAGAACGGTTTTGTTCCCACCAGGAACACCTCACTCAACCTCCGCAGGTTTTTTCGGATACAGCAGTACCCGATGCATAGATGACCTCGTTCTGGCTGCCTGGTGCTGGATCTGGAGAAGGCCTTTGACTCTTTGGAATGGCCCTGTCTGAACAGATATGAGCTTGGTGATCATTATTTAAGTATGGTTCAACTGCTGTATCAACACCCTACCGTTCGGGTTCGGACCAGCAAGCTCATATCAGATCCTATTAGAGTGAGGCGGGGAAAATGCCAAGGTTGCCAGTTGTTCCAGCTACTCTTTTCCCTGGCCATGAACCACTGGCAATGTTACTTCGGGCATTGGTGAGGTGTGGGGCATACAGCTGGGGGATGGGACACATATTGTGTCCATGTATGCTGATGACTTATTGTTTTATGTACATGACATTACTGACATCCCCACGTCTATTGCGGATGTGCTGAGGGCCTTTGAAGAGATGCCGGGCCTCTGGGTTAACTGGGCCAAGTCAGGAGTTTATCCCTTTAATGCGCACATGGCGGAAAACAGATGTGCTCATTAATGGCTCACTACTTTCGTGGTACCCCACCACCTTTCACTATCTTGGGATATTTATATATCGGGCAACTGATGACTTGCTGGAAGGCAATTTAACTAGGGTGTTTTCAGCGGTAAGTGCCCATGTGCAATTTTGAAAAACTTTCCCATTGACTGTTATGAGCCGTGTTACCCTGCTGAAGATGATAGTCCTTCCCAAGCTACTGTATTACTTCTTGAATCTCCCGGTCTACAGCCCAACCAAAGTCTTTGGTGAACTGGAGCGTTTGTCCCGAGACTTTATATGGAACAAGATCAGGCCCGAGTCGCATTATGGAAATTATATGCCCCTACCAGTCAGGGAGGGTTGGTAGTTCCTAATATGGAACTGTATTCTATAGCAGCCCGGCTAAAATGGGTAACGAAGCGGCTAAGCGACAATAGCATGGAAAGACACGGCGACCTTGCAGCAGCCGTGGACTCCTACTCAAATCTATCACTTATTTCATACAGTGGCCAAGCCCCCACGTCCATCCCAATTACATTTGGGATTAGCGTATAAATGCTACAAGAGGAGCTTGTATATCACCCGCGCAGTACTACCTTATGCCCCGATATTGCCACTTTTGGGGACACCAGGGGGAAAGACGGGCACTTCCGAAGAGACTCTCACACATTGACACATTGCAGGTGTGGACACTCTGGGTGGCCTCTACAGGGATGGTACACTATTAACATTTGAGGCATTGTTGGACGACACTGACTTGCCTGTAGGGCAATTCCTATTGCACACATCCCTAACGAGAGCTCTATCGGCTTTTTGGGGAGTTTAACAACTGAGCCACCGACGCATCTATTAATACAGTATTTACACGTCATGGGGGCGAGATCACAAATAGTACATTGGCTGGTGATGGCCTTACTTACACACACGATGAAACCAATGCTGAACATCCGTGCCCGCTGGGAAGCAGACCTAGGTCAACCCTGGAATGACAGGGAATGGGACACCATGCTTGCCGGTTCCAGCTATATACCGCGAAGTTCTAAATTCAGGTTAATACAAGCTTACATCTTACAGAGGGCGTGCCTTTCCCCTGACAAAATCAACAGATATTTCAAGATTGCCACTTCTGAATGCACACACTGTCGACAGCTCCATGTGGACCTGCTACATTTGTTATGTTCCTGTATCTCTCTCCAAAGCTATTGGCGAGAAGTCACCACAGCCCTAGCGCTTTGCACTGACACATCTTTGCCACCCACATGGGAGGTTTGTATACTGGGTGTTTATGTAAGGACCAACAAAAACAAAGTCACATCACTGTTTAGAGACTTGGGATTGAGAGTTCCAAAGCGCTTAATTACAAAATGATGGAAACATGCAGACCCCCTGAGACGATCAGCCGGAAAAGATCACTCACGAGCTGGGCACAGGTGGAAACAACAACATTGCACAGGGAGGAAACGGCGGGGCTACGCAAATATCCCATTGAGCAACACTGGGACACCATACTCTCAGCCTTCAATAATGAGGAAAGTGGGGCAGACAACGATGTCCAACCGGCTGATACATAACTCACATGCTGGAGGTCCCGGGTCACAGGGAGATATGGTATTAGTGGATAGAAATCACAAACTATTAGGCACCACTGCATAGATGCAGACCGATGTAGAGGGTCCCTTACACCTCGCTGCCCAAATATCCACCACCAACATTGACCCTCAGCATCCCCATGAGCCCAAGTCCCACCCTGGCGAGCCACCTTACTGTGAAGCTTAGGCTGCATCATCCCACACACAGTCAAGCAATGATTATTTTATTTGTTTATTTATGGCAGCCCCCTTAGTATGTTGTTAGAAGATGTTAATTAGATAATATATGTCTTATTGGCACATTTTCTTTTATCCTTTTTTTTTGCGAAATCCCTCTATTGGGATATTGAAACGATTGTGCATTGATTTCCTCTACGTCTGCTAACAGCATGTACGTTATGTACTAACGCATTGATTGCAACGAATCATGCTAGCATACAGAGTTGGTGACTTTAATTGAGGACTAGCAACAGTGGCGCAGTAGTATGGGCAGATAACCACAATGGTACATAGGTTACTGCTTGTAGGTGCTACACATGTGCGCTATGGCACATTATGAACATACTCCTGTAACATATAATGTTGATTTACACAATATTCTTATGATGTTGTTATATACAGATTAGCATTGTACTCTTCATAAGTCTGTATTGTCATGTAACGTGTGAAAGGAAAAAATAAGAAAAGACCAATAAAGATATTTAAAAAAAATGGGAAGAAGGTAAAATAAATAATTCTAATAACAGCGGAGAAAACCAACATTGCGCTTCTGTGCCACAAGTTTTTCAGAGGCTCGAGATCGATGGATTATTTTGTATTTCAGTGCCATACCTACGTATATGCATTTTCATCATTAGTTTAGCGTTGTATGTTGAAGTACATCACCAAGTTTAAAACATACATATTACATTAAGGATTTATACTGATAGGAGAGCTTTCCGGTTAAAAAATTAAGCTTTCACATTTTTCCCATTTTGTACGTGTGCTGTAGAACACAACTCACCCATGCAAAGTTTGAAAAGTATGTAGAAATTAAAATGATTCTCTTCTGTTAAGCCTGCCTCAAGGAAGAATAATGTTTTTGTGTAACTATTTCTCTCAAACTGCTAGTAGAGTAGATTTTGGGTCAATACCCATGGGTGGTTGTTTGAAAACACCCATTTACCACCCATGGAACGACCCCGTGAAGCAAAGTAGCGCATTGTGCTACTTTTCATCATTTTGACTTTTCAATGAAAATCCTGATTTGCTCTAGAAAGTAAATACCACCAACATGCCTTGAGCTGGGTTGGCATAACTCAAACCAGATGAAGGGCAGTCGTCCCACTATGGATGAATGGGCAGTCGGGAGTGTGTACTGCGCTGGGTGGCTGTCGGCTCCATGTGACTAGTTGGGTAGTAAAAAAGAACAATGATATCATGGTCAATGACCAAACAGCTGAGTGTTGACACTGGTTAGGTGCCTCGAATGGGCCCCAGGGGTGTCAGACAGAGATGCATTATATGCTGATGATATCCGGACATTCCTTGGTGAGGCTTAGCAGTCAGGACCCCGGGTCCTCCAGATCGTTGGGAAATTCTCAGCGTCATCAACAAATATAGATCCTCTGTGTATCCCATGCTGTACCCCCCTTTCACTGTTTGAAAGGGCAGGGGGCTTTCGGATCCTGATGATTTAAATACCTTGGGGTATACATTACAGAGGATGTGCAGAGGGCCTGGGACAGAAACATTCAACCCTAGCTGGATCGCCTGCCCAGGGATCTGGGTTTCTAGTAAGCACCCCCTCTGTCCTTCTTGGGGTGCTCCTCCATCTTTAATACCGTAATCTAGCCTGGCTAATTAAACCATCTACAGATTTATTCCATATATTATTCCCTGCTACCGCGTCACTCGAATGGATGCCATCTTGCAAGGTTTTCCAGGGAACTACCACCCTGCCCCAGAATTGCTCTGTTACAATGCTTCACATCCATGTTCGAAGGACATATAACGGCTGAAGTGGATTCATATCTTAGAGCATCCCATTTAAATATTATAAATGGATGGAGGTTTGATATTCGGGGCGACCCAGCCTTTGCCCCTGACAAATGGGCAATGTGGAGGCCAAGGTATCCCACCTACCTTATGGTTCTTCTCTCCCTCTGGCCATGAGTGATGTTTCGGGTTTGGAATGAAGGCATTATGTCTCTGGATGCGTTGCATAACATGGACTCACCCCTGTAGTTGGGGAATTGGTTGGGGCAGTTGTCTGGGGTTACAAGGACTCCAGTGGTGGAATGCAATCTCAAAGTGGGGAGGTCATGTGGAGTTACATTGAAATCATTTACAGAGCTCAATACTGAATATAACCTCCACTGAAGTCAATTCCTTAGACTTGGGTAGCTCCTGTGTGCTCTTCCCGACTTTGCATGAGGGAGGCCAACGTTTTAATGAAGGAATTGAGGTCATAAGATCACAGCAGTCTATGGCTCTTAAGCAACTTGTTCGCCTGACTCTTTTGGCCAGCTGCGGGAGGTCGGAAGCTGGTTATATATATGGTATACCAAAAAGAGGTATACCGTGCAAAGGTGCTCTTCTAGGGTGTGATTGAGCACCCCTAGGCTGATCAGAGAGGAGTGTTAGACATCTGCAAAATAAACACACAGTAAATAGCCCTTAGGAAAACCCACTCTTGTTAAAAATACAGTGGGCCCTGGCAACTGTATAGCTTCAGGGTACCTGGTGGCATGATCCAATCCCACCAGTATAAATATGTTCCCCAATGCTACTGGAGGGACTAGGAGGAGCAACAATGTCAACCCCTACCCTTCAAAGGGAACCCCAACTTCTGGAAATAGAATTAAGGGGGCCTTTGGGTGGCCATCTGCTTTGCCACTGGCTTGGCAGGTGGCACAGGAGAACCTACTCCAAGGTTTGGCCTGGTCAAGATGCCCAACTAGCGGGATGTCATGAGCCAAAGTGAGTAAGAACTCTCCATACATGTGAAGCACTAGCACTCTCCTAGTGGCACCAGGAATGGGGTGTATGGCCTCAGTGTAAAAGAGTCCCCCCTCCCAATAGGTTCTGTAGGAGCCACTGACATCTCCCCTTGGAGGGTTGGGCCATTACTCCACGCTCCAACTTCTCTTTTACGCCCCAAGCTTTGCATTGTGCTCTAGCTTTGACCCACACTAATTCGGTTATACCCAGCATAGCTGTATGGGTCTTTCTTTCGACCTCGGCCCATGCTGACTCCAGATCATTTACTAGCAGGCAGGCTACAGGGATGGCAGAGGATGCCTCCACCTTCTTTTGTCTAGCAACCCCTCCCCATTTTCAGAATACCATAGCCATGGGATGGACCTTAGTTTGGTTGACTGCACTGATGACTGTGAATGCCTCACCAACCTGATACAATCCTG
Organism: Lissotriton helveticus; assembly: GCF_964261635.1. Lineage (NCBI taxonomy): Eukaryota > Metazoa > Chordata > Amphibia > Caudata > Salamandridae > Lissotriton > Lissotriton helveticus. The sequence goes on from NC_136069.1 coordinate 41,670,151, forward strand.
GGAAGATCATTTTTTCAGCCTTCATAGTGACACTTGCACCTGCATCCATCAGTGCTTCAACTCTGATCCCATTTATATGAGGCTGTTGTCTGTATGTTTCCATGTTAATGGCCCAGCCAACCAGGGCAGCTACATCCACCTCTCATCCCCCAGAGACTAAAGTTGCTTCAATGAGTTATCAGTGAGGATACCATCTGGAGATTTACCACTGCAGGTGTTGCAGGTGCACTAATGGGATTATTTTTGTTGAGAACGCTAGGGTCTTCAGTTCGGAGCCCTTTGACCTTACAATTAAAGCTCCAATCCTTTTTATGATCCAAGTTCTTGCCCTGGTACCCACCCTTAGATTGTATATTGGCTCGGGGCCCAATCTCCTGAACAGGTTTCTGGGGTCTTGCACGCATCACAGATCGGAAGAGGGAAAAACTAGACCCGGACACAAAAATGGGGACTCTACAATCCTCAGTTCGCAAACTAGCAAAACTTACAAAGCTATGCTATCCGCGATTAAAGATATGAAAAACCTGCTGTGCCTATCAGAAAAATGGCTTGCTAAAATGGAGATCCTTCAGGCTACCTCGAGGGAAACACTAGCTAAGCACAGGTCCACCCCCATGGCGACATCTAATAGAACTTACCGTACTCGCTCGCCACTCAATTACCTGACAAATAATGAACTATTATCCATTCTCGCTTCATATGAACCTACTCCCGCGGCCCTCAATAAGACAGAAGAAAATAACATCCAAACAATCGAAACAATCATAACGAATGGAGACCGAACTTCCCAATCCAAAGATAGAGGGCCTAACACCAACAACCTTAAGAATGTGACATTAATGCCTGAAAAAGCAGTCTTGGCTAGGACGAAGGAGCATGAACACATACGGTGTATACTACTCAACTGTCGTTCAGCAAATAAATACGCGGCTGACATAGCAGACATCAAACTAAACCAGGAAACAGATGTTATCATCTTACCTGAAACATGGCTAACGGACTCGTCCTCGCCAAGTCTAGACCTGTTAGTCCCACCGAACTACCAGATTATGAGACAGGACAGAAATGGAGGAAGGGGTGGAGGTATTGCCTGCATTCACAGATCAAACATTTCCATCACAAAAATTCATGCTGAACCATTAGAATCTTGTGAATATATGGGCATGTCACTTAGATCAGATGACAACCAAAATTATACATTTCACGCTCTTTACCACCCCCCAGGTACAAAGACCAAATTCATAGAAGAGCTAATTGATATCATTACCACCAACTCCAACCTACAATCGAACGATATCTTCTTAGGAGACTTTAATATCCATTGGGAAGATCAGGCAGATAGTCAAACTAACATCCTCAAAATATTCTTGGTAGAACAATCACTAGTCCAAGGATGTAATCTCCCCACCCAGTCTAAAGGATCCACCTTAGATTGGATTCTAGCTAGAGAGAAAGTGATAGAGAACATTGTAATCACACCATGCGACTGGTCCGATCACCATATAATCAAATTCGAAATTCCACTCAAGAAAACCAAATCGTCCTCGCAAGCTACTAAAACAAAAAAATGGATGAGGGACACTCGAGGAACCAATATGGAAATGATAGCCGCACGCTGTTCATTAGATTTACAAGTACCCAAAAACATGGTTTACGTCAATGACCTCACTTTGCACTATAACAAGACAATGTCAAGTATTCTCGAGGACATAGCCCCTCTAAAACTGAAAAAGGTCACTGACAAAATCAAAAACCCATGGTTCACCGATGCCCTTAATGAAGAAAGAAGATCAATGAGGCTAAAAGAACGCAAATGGCGACAACATCCTTCCTCACCCCACTGCGCCCGTCAGCGACAAGGACGCGCCAGGGGCCAGGCATGCTGCCTCCCCACCCTCCTTTGCCTCAGGTGAACCCCTATACCCCTTTTCTGCCCTGCGAGCACTGAAACCCTCTAAGCTATCCTGCCATTACTCCTTCACCCCTGAAACGCTTGCAAACGCCCCTGTTTGCGGATGCATTGACACAGCTACCCTGCATAAAGCCCCGGATACGGCTAACTGTTGCCCTCCTTTCATTACAGCACTTCCGTCGCCTACCACTGTCTACACGGGTTTTCCTCATTAATTCCCGCTCACTGGTTAAAAATAACATCTCCTTTAGGGATTTCATCTCACAAAGAAAGCCCTCATGGGCTTTTATTACTGAAACATGGGCCACGGACTCGTCCGAACCGGACTTGTTAAATGCTATCCCTGAAGGGTACTCTCTGGCCAGAATGGATAGAGTGGGTCGAGTGGGAGGAGGCTTGGGGATATTGTACCTCAGCTCTATAAAATGTCGGACTGTCCACCTGTCCTCCCCGCTCGAACGCCTTCAGGCGATGCATTTCACTCGTAATCCCTCCCCCACGATCTCCTTTACCGGAATATTGATCTACAGACCCCCTGGTCTCAGGTCCGCATTTAGCCTAGAACTCAAGATTATAGAGCCCTACATTGATAGGCCTAGTTTAACCATTCTAGGGGACCTTAATTTCCATTTGGAAAATTACAATTCCCCTGATACAGCCTATCTGTTGTATTCCTTATCCTCCTGTGGCTTGCCGCAGTTAGTGACTGGTCCTACCCATCTAGCTGGGCACACCTTGGATGGGGTATTTAGCAACGACTCCCGCCTCCAAACCGGTACCCCCTTTTCCTTGTCGTGGTCGGACCATTTTGCTGTTCCCCTTGAATTCTCCTTCTCTCCCCCCACCGGCCCTCTGTCTGACCACACCAAGTGGGTATTAAGGAGGAATTTTGGGGAGATTAACAACGACTCCCTTACTCCTTTTCTGGCCACACTTAAACCCTGAGCCACTGGGGATGTTCACACTGCGGCTCTTGACCTCTCTAATACCCTGGCGGAGGCTGTCGACTCGCTTGCACCAGCCCGGCAACACTATTCTGCCAGGAAACGGCCTTCGGCCCCCTGGTTCTCTGAATCCCTTAGGATTCTCAGACAAGGATGCAGGAGGCAGGAAAGGCTTTGGAGGGCACACTTGGACCCCATAGAGAAGAATAAACATAAAACCCTTCTTAAAGGCTATAAAGCTGCGGTGCTGACAGAAAAACAGGCCCATTACTCCAAACTAACGTCCTCGCTCAATTCTCTTAGGGACTTGTTTAAGATAGTTGACAACCTTTCCCTTATTCAGACGCCTGACCCCATAACAGCCTCTCAGGCTCTGTGCGACCAGATCTCCACATTCTTCCATGTGAAGATCTTGGATATTTACACAGACCTGGAAATCCTTAATTCCAGTTCCTTACTCTCCACCCCTCCGACTCCTACTTCGGAAATCCAAGCGCCTGTCCCTTCCCACTCCCTTTCCCAGTTTCCCCCCATCACTTTTTTACATCTCAGTACGCTGCTGGACAAGCTAAAGTCCGGGTCACCGCTTGACCCCTGCCCCCTGAAGGTCCTTAAAGATTGCAGACAGACTATTCTGCCCCCTTTGATGGAGGTTATGAATCTGGCCATCTCAGAGTGGGTTTATCCTCTTTCCTGGAAATTGGCCACTGTCAAGCCTCTATTGAAAAAATTCACCTTGGATCCTGGGATATTAAAGAACTTTCGTCCCATTTCCCTTCTCCCTGCCCCTGCCAAACTCTTGGAGGCACACCTAATCCTTCATCTGAGTGCCTTCCTTGACATTACCAACTCCCTGGATCCTTCACAGCACGGTTTCCGTAGGGCTCACAGCACTGAGTCGGCGCTCACAGTGGTTGTCGATAGCATCCGTTCCAAGAATTGGCTTGGTAGTTTGGTCTGCCCTGTTCCCATGATGCACTGGGCCAGGGACAGACTAATTTGCATAGAGCCAGGTTCTGAACTGGGATGGTGCAGTGAGCTAAAAAACGGTGATGGATCAAGCCCTGATCTGTTGACTGGGTAGGAGTGTTCTGCTTAATTCCGATACTCTGTCCATCACCACCCCCTTTTTTAATCGTTTTGGCCACCACAAGTGTGGAAGGGTATGCTCAGACATGAGTCCCTTGCTCACTGCACCATCAGGATTCAAGCAAGCCGGGCCGAAGATGGCTGTAATGCCAGAAACCGGTCCCCGGAAGCTTGTTTCCTTTCCAGTAAAGAATTGGCTTGGTAGTTTGGTCTGCCCTGTTCCCATGATGCACTGGGCCAGGGACAGACTAATTTGCATAGAGCCAGGGTATGAACTGGGATGGTGCAGTGAGCTAAAAAACGGTGATGGATCAAGCCCTGATCTGTTGACTGGGTAGGAGTGTTCTGCCTAATTCAGATACTCTGTCCATCACCACCCCCTTTTTGAATCCGTTCCAAGGTCGACACCGGCCAGACCACCTTACCTCACAGCGGCTTTCGACACCCTGTCCCCTACCATCCTGCTTAGCCGACTCAGCGAGCTGGGAGTTAAGGGTCCCGCACTCAGCCTCCTAACATCCTTCCTTGACCAACGGAAGCAAAGGGTTAAGCTAGGCGAATATATGTCACCCATCGAGTCTGTGAAGTGTGGGGTCCCTCAGGGTTCCTCTTTGAGCCCGACACTTTTTAACGTCTATGTTGCCCCACTCGCCAGGCTCATAAGATCCTTTGGGCTAGAAGTTCTTTCCTAAGCCAACGACACGCAGATTATGGCCTCCATATCTCAATCTGTGAGCATAACTGCCCTTAATTTTAAAAACTGTATGGAGGTGGTCGCCGGATGGATGGTTAAGAACTTCCTCACGTTGAATGGGGAGAAAACGGAGGTCCTCATTTTTGGGGGCAAAAGTGAGATCTGGTCTATGGACTGGTGGCCTCCTGTCCTTGGCGCCTGCCCCTTGCCGTCCCTCTTTACCCACAATCTTGGGGTCATTCTGGACACTACCCTGTCGCTAGACAAACAAGTCAGCAGGACTGTGTCCACCTGTTGCAATGCTCTGAGGATCTTAAGAAAAATTATTCATTATCTTTCCCATGATGCACGCAAACAGGTAGTAGTGGCGCTCATTGCTTCCAGACTGGACTATTGCAATGCGCTGTATCTGGGCATGAGCAATGGTCTGGTCCAGCGCCTTCAGACTGTGCAGAATGCGGCTGCCCGGTTTGTGGTGGGTGCCCCTAAACGCTCTTCGGGCACGGCTATCAGAAAAGACCTGCATTGGCTCCCCATACAGGCGAGGATTAATTTTAAGACTCTTTGCCTTATACATCGTGCCCTTAATGAGGCCGGACCTGAAGCCATTCGCGCTCTTGTGGCCTACTATACCCCTGGCAGAGCACAGTAAAAACCTACTGGCTGTTCCTCGAATATCCAAGGCCAGATGGGGTGGAAGGGCCTTTCGCTTCCTCGCACCCAGACTCGGAAATACGCTCCCCAACGACCTTAAGGGGATCTCTTCCCACACTCTGTTCCGTAAAGCACTCAAGACCTGGTTATTTCAAGAAGCCTATTTGTAACTCTTCCCTTGGTGATTTCTGAGTTTTCTGCTTACCATCTTTCAGCGCCTTGATGCCTACGGGTATAGTTGCGCTCTACAAATCTCTATTAATAATAATAATAATAATAATAATAATAACAACTTAACCCTACTAAGACAATCGAGGAAGGCTTACAATAAAAGCATTATTAAATCTAAAAAAGACTTTTTCAAGAAAGAACTGGACAATGCAGTAAATAGACCCAAGAAACTCTTTGATATCCTTAAAGAACAATCCAATAAATCTGCTAAAGTAGCACCAGCCATCAACATTAATAGCCTAAATAGTGAGGATTTCTCGACTTTCTTTACAGATAAAGCTGACTCGTTGGAAAGGGAGTTAAAAAAGCAGTCGAAGACATTGAAAGTACGACGGATTCGAAGGAGGAAGAACTGACTCAACAAGAAGTAAAGAAACCTAAAAACAATGCCAGATGGTCAAATTTTAAAGTGGTCAATGAACTAGACATCTCAAACATCATGTCGTCCACTAAACCCAACAACCACTATAATGATCCCTAACCAGCAAAATGCTGGCCCTCCTTAAACCATCTGCTAATCCCATTGTGGACAAAGATCATAAATGCCTCACTATCGCAAGGTCTAATCCCATCATGCCTTAAAACAGGATAACAGAGAACCCCTCTGTGCCAAACAATTTCAGACCTGTAACTAACATCCCCATGTTAGCCAAAGTACTAGAAAAATGTGTCCAACAACAATTAAGTCGACACATTTCTGGGTTCAACCTGCTAAATGTTTGCCAATCGGGTTTCTGTCCAAACTACAGCACAGAAACTGCAATCTTACACATCATAGATGACGCACTGCTGGCTCTTGACCACAATGAAACCTGCCTACTAATCTTGCTGGACCTGTCATCCGCGTTCGACACGGTGAACCACAAAAAAATTATAGACCGGATGAAGAACAGAATGGGCCTAGAAGGTACAGTCCTTAACTGGTTCAGCTCCTTTCTTAAGAACAGACCACAAAAATTCATGGTCAACCAAACCCTTTCTGGCCCAACAAATAATACAATAGGAGTTCCACAGGGATCAACGCTTTCACCGGCGCTATTCAACCTTTACGTGGAACCACTAACAGAAATACTACAAAAAGCAAACCCTACTGTCTCACGAATTCCACGAACTTACATGCCCAAAATATCTCAGAGTCATTAGACTGGTAGAGGAGTTTCACACACCACCACGAGATGAGACCTCGAAGGTATGAGGGGGGTCCATTCGCAAGCCTCAAGACTACACAGAGGAACACACCGGAAGGGGTGGGTGATGGGGAGGGGGTGGGGCACGGGTAGGAACAGTTGGGGTTAGGGAGAATTCAGATAGGGGACGCAATACCAGAGCTCTTCTATGCAATGTTTCGCAAGGTGTTACCCGCGCCATCATGCATGGACTCATGGCAATACTCCCCCGAGAGCAGCCTCATGATGCCAGAATAGACACCGGGGAAAGCGATTGCATTTTGTACGATGTTTGTCCGACAACTGCAATGGTTTATTTAACTGCAAATAAAAATAAATTTGATCAAAAAGCAAACATAGCCTTCCACATGTATGCGGATGACACCCAGTTGTACATCAAGGTGGCTTCAACAGAAGAAATGAAGACCATGAACCATGCACTATCAAGAACCCTCCAATGGCTAACCAAGAATCACCTGAAAGTAAACCCACAGAAAACATAATTCCTACTGATTACACCACATAAAAGCAATCTAAACTTAACAGAATGGACCAAACTTATCACTGCGCTAAACTGTACTCCAAAGATTGTAGATTCCACCAAGTCACTGGGAATTACCCTAGATAAAAACCTCAATATGTTAGAACATATTAATACAATGGCAAAAAACACCAGGTTCCACTTGAGCTAAACCTTTCCTGAGCAAAACAGATCTTAAAACCGCAGTACAAGCGCTGGTCATATCAAGGATCGAATATGGGTGCACTACCCTGGCTGGTCTCCCTAAGATCTCAACTGCCCCTTTGAAAGCTTGTCTTAATGCAGCCACAAGACTGATAGCGGGATCAAAAAAATTCAACCACATCTCACCTCACATGAAAATGCTAAACTGGCTGCCGTTAGAAGCAAGAATTCAATTCAAATTTGCATGTATCACTCATAATGCAATTCACCACAAAACTCCAGGTTACCTGGCCCAGAAACGTACGCCATCAGGAGGTAACCGACCTTCCAGGAGCAAATCAGACTTCCTTTTGAAACCAGCTCGCTTCTGCAAGAAAAAGACGTATGACCGAGCATTCTCAGGAGCAGCACCGAGAATTTGGAATGCACTCCCACCAAACATCAGAAGAATTACATCCATTGCAACCTTCAAAAAGGAAGCAAAATCGAACTATATGAGCAAATTTCTTCCATAAGGACCATAGGGGAGGCCTGCTATCCATAAACTGTCCAAATTTATTACTGAATGTATATATGTCTATATGGTATACCTAAGTGTAAAACATTATGACGGATGAAACACTATTTTAAAAAAGCTATGTCACACCACACTGGGTCATTATCATAGATGATCATGGATTTTTACTGCGCCAGGACAACTGTATTATTGAATGTATATATGTCTATATGCTAAACTGAAGTATGAAACATTAACGACTGATTAAACGCTGCTGTAAAGCGCTCTGATACCCTACACTGGGTCATGTTCGCGCTATAGAAAACACTAAATAAAATAAAATAAATAAAAAGAAGACTCTTTGTTTTTATCTTTAGACTGGTCACCATCATTCCCTTGGGGGGGGCTTTGTAATTCCATTTTGTCACCCCCACCATGAATTGTCTTGATTTCCCTTGTCTTGACCCAGAGGTCCGCCTTCTTCCCCGCCTCTTGGGTAGAAAGTGGACCTAGGTGTACCTGATATTGATGTAATTTTTCAGGAAAACAGTTACTCAACAGATGCTCTTTCATAATAAGATTATAAAACCCATCATAATCTTGCACCTGATTACCTTTCAACCAACCACCTAGTGTGTTAATTGAGAAATCTACACCATCTACTGAGGTCAAACTCTGTGTTTTTCGAGTCTCCCTGAACCTGATGCTGTATTCCTCAGTGGTGAGTCCAAAGCCCTCAATCAAGGTATCCTTCATGAGATCATATGACTCAGCATCTGCCTCATTCAGTGTCAGAAACCTATCCCTCATATTCCCGAGAACAGCTCCTAGAGAAGAGAGCATCAATACCTTTGGCTGTGTTGGCTCATTTTACAGGCCTACAGGCCTCTCAAAGGCTTTAGTATTAAATATTTTTATTGAGTAATTTAACACAGTACATGCATCAACAATCAAGAGGTCAAATCATCCGTGTCGTCCGGAGCTGGGGCTCGATCGCATCAGAGGGGTCGGGAGTATGCAGTATATAGCAATACGTGATTATACACAGGAAGCCGCCTACAACCCATCATGGGCCCCCCGCTTTTCAAACAGTGTGATGTTATTCAGGGAAGCTACAAGTCCACTTGCCAGTTCATCCCAACCATCGCCGATGTAGAATATGGCTCGCCCCCACAGCTCGGTTGTGCAGGTCGCCAGCACCCTCTGAAACTTTCACCCACACCCACCTTGACCGGAATCGACCTACCCCACCCCAACACCCCATCCCCAACAGATCCAACCCCCTTACCCCTTCCGTACCCCCCCTCCCCCCCCGGTCCACAGTCTTGAGTCAGCTAGTCCTACATCAACACTTCCCCGATTTAGGGGTAGGTACGTTGTTCCCTTCTTTCGGGGCTGGCTCTGTCAATCTCAACAAATGGAGATACCTCGGACAGGTGACTTCTACGAACTCCGAGGACAGGAGAGCTAAAAACGGTTGCCAGAGCTCAGCATACTTTGCCCCTTCCCCCGCTTTATACAGGGAGATCCTTTCCATACCCAGGACCATCCACAGGCGGTGGAGCCATCCCTGATACGTGGGTATGTGGGTCGTGCGCCAATGTGTTGTGATGTTTTGTAGCGCCGAACCTAGAGCTATAGCTATCAAGCGACCCCTTCGTGATCGCAATGGGTAGGTCAACGGATTTGGGAGCCCCAGGATAACGTAGGAGGGAAAGCGTGGGATTTCGGTGTCAAAGTGCTTATCCACGTCGTCCAGAACACGACCCCAGTACTCCTGCAGAAGACTACATTCCCATAGTGTGTGTGTGAGAGTGCCTAGTTGCCCGCAGCCCCGCCAGCACAGGGGGTCCTTGCTACTGTCCATTTCGTATAGTCGTTCAGGTGTGTAGTACCAGTAGGTCACCACCTTCGTCAGAGTGTCAGTGAGCCCTATATGATACGCCGAATGCCGTGCTCTGTAATACATATCTTCCCACTCTTTACGCGTAAAGGCCCTCCCCATCTCCCTCTCCCAGCGAGCCCTACTCGCGCTATAAGTGTATTCGTGTTTGTGTGTGAGCATTTTGTATAGGTCCAAGATTAGCTGCTTGTCTGATTTGCGAGTGATCAACCAATACTCAAAATCCGTTAGACGCCTATGCGCGTCCGCTCTGACTGTCTTGCTTAGGGCCCAGTGCCTGATTTGGAAATAATGGAGTCGTTCGGTCTCCGGGAGGCCGAAGTCCTGGCATAGTTGTGGAAAGGAGATTATCCCTTCAGAATCATACACGTGGCAAAGGGATCGGCAACCGGCAGACTTCCATCGTTCGAAGGCCTTCCCGTCTAGCCCCGGCTGGAAGTCGGGGTTGTCAAGGATGGGGGTGAGAGGTGAAATGGTGGTGGTAAGACCGAGCTCCAGACCAACCCGGTCCCAGATCTCAAGGGGGACTCGAGTAATGTATGATGCGTACAGGTTACGGGGCCTGTGTATCCTGCGCATGAACGGGATCTCTTGCAGAGTGCGCCCCGCCACCGCTTGGTCCTGGAATAACCAGTGCTTCCCGGACTCCCATTGGACCCATTCCGCCATAAAGCGTAGTTGTGCCGCCTGGAAATAGTCGGTGAGATTCAGAATCCCGATCCCTTCCCGTTCCGGCATGAGCATCGCGATCTGGGCTTTCAGACGCGGCTTCCTCCCGTTCCAAACAAATCGAGAAAGTTCCGACTGCATCACTTTAATCCAACCTTTCGGAGGGGCGAGAGGTATAGTGCGAAAAATGTAGAGGATCTGAGGTAAAATCGTCATCTTGATCGCCGCCACCCTGCCTAACCAAGACAGCGGATAGTGTTTCCATTGTCCCAATTCCTGCCGTACTTTCTGCCAAAGGTGGTCATAGTTAACGTCCACCGTGGTTTGGAGGGAGGCCGCCAGTCTGATTCCCAGGTAGGGGACTGCCTCCGTAGCCCATTGCAGTGGAAATTGGGACTGCAGTGAGGCGCGCGTGTCCACGGCCAGGGACAGGTCAAGGGCCACTGATTTCGTCAGGTTGACTTTGAAGCCCGATACGCTACCAAACCTATCAAGGTCGGCCATGCAAGCGGGAAGAGAAATGTGGGGGTCCGCGAGCGACAGCAGGACATCGTCCGCATAGAGACTGATGACGTGGACGTCCGCTCCAAATTTGATGCCTTTGACTTCCCGGTTAGATCGAATGAGCTGTGCTAGCGGTTCCATGTAGAGGGCAAACAGGAGAGGGGATAGCGGGCACCCCTGCCTGGTGTCCCTCTCAATCTGGAAACGTGGGGAGGACAAGCCATTAACTCTAACCGAGGCCGAGGGGAATTTATAGCAGTTCAGAACCCCAGTCCGGAACTTGGGTCCCATACCTGCCTTCTGCAGGACCTTCTCCAGATAGGGCCAATGAACCCTGTCAAAGGCCTTCTCTGCATCGATGGCCAGCATCATGTATTCGCCCTGTGTGCGGGCTGCCTTCTCGATAAGGTGGAGGGCCCGTTTGGTGTTGTCAGAGGTCTGGCGCTCCGGGATGAAGCCCGACTGGTCCGGTTGTAGGGGCCCAGTCTGGAGGCGAGGATCCCCGTATAGAGCTTAAGGTCAACATTCAAAAGGGAGATGGGCCTGTATGCCCCACAGCCGATGGGGTCCTTGCCTGGCTTGGGTATAACCGCAATCGAGGCCTCCAGCAGTTCCCGGGAGATCGCCCCGTCGTCCGCAAACGAAGTAAAGAGTCTGGCCAAGAGCGGCGCAAGTTGAACACAGAAGGTTTTGTAGAAGCACGCCGGGAAGCCGTCCGGCCCCGGCGCCTTCCCGAGTTTGAGCCGAGAGATCGCTGAGATGACCTCTTCCGGACGGATGTCTCTCTCCAGATCATCCATTTGCTCCCGAGTCAGGGCAGGCAGTGGGATTCCGTCGAGAAAGGCAGATTCCGCCTCTGGGTCAGGCGGGTCTGCTCCGTATAGAGTGGCATAGAAGGCGCTAAAGGCCCCCGCTCGATCACCGGTGACACTGGTACTGTCGTTTCGTTTCAATTCTTTAACCTCCTGCTTCTGGGCAACCGTTCGGAGTTTATGCGCCAAGAGACGCCCGCATCTGTCCCCCCCAGTGTAGTAGGCGTGTTTCAGCCGCAACGCTGCGTACTCCGCCCTGTCCATGTCTAGTGCTGCCAGCTGTTGACGGGCAGCTGGTAACTGACGCCAAATTCTCGGGGCCCCCCTCCTTCTGTGAATGTGCTCTAGCTCCCTGGTCTTGTGGGTGAGCTCGTCCCTCTTGGCCTGGCGTTCCGCGTTCTCCGCGGCGGAAATCGATATAAATTCACCCCTCAGTACTGCCTTGAGCGCGGCCCACTGAGTGGCCAGCGCGGTGTCCCCGTTGCTGCTGTGGGACAGGTAGTCTTTTATGGCTCCTTGAATTCTGGTAACCGCATCTTGCTTGTAGAGCAGAGAGTCTCGGAGCCGCCATACTCTACCTAAGCGTGGTGCCCGCGGCCCTGTCAGGGTGACCGTGACTGGGGCGTGGTAGGACAGGGTACGCCGTACCGATTTCAGCATTGGTGACCAGAGTGCGCGCCGCTGTGGAGACAAGCAGGGAATCTAAGCATGCATATGTTTTACGCGCTGCTGAGAAGTGTGTGTATTCTGTGTCACCCGGATGAAGCTCGCGCCAAACGTCTACCAGCCCCAGGTCTTTCAAGCGAGCCAGACCAGACGCTGACAGCGCACCCACTTGACTAACGCGCTGGCAGGAGCGGTCGAGCAAATTATCTAGAACTAAATTCAAGTCCCCCCCTAACAGTATATGACGATCTAGTGTCGCAGTCGCCTCTGTAAGTGCGGAGTGCAGGAACTTCTCTTGACCCTCATTCGGCCCGTATATCGAGCCAATCGTGTAGTGTAAGTCTCCCAGTGTGAACCTGTAAACCAGTAACCGCCCCTTAATCTCCGACATCTTACCCAGTACTTTGCCCTTGAAAGTGCGCGCTATCAGGATAGCCACCCCGGCCTTCTTCTCTGTACAGGAGGAGAAGAATTGCTGCGGGAACTTGGGAGAGTGAAGGCGGTGGCAATCTCTAGCCAGAAGGTGCGTCTCTTGCAATAGGCAGATGTCTGCCTTGGATTGTTCTAGAAACAGGAGCACTGCTTTGCGTTTCACTGGATTGTTCAGGCCTCTCACATTCAGAGTGAGAACGACAATGTCATCCAACGCCATCCAACAAGAAGAAGATTGACAGATAACTATTAGGGCGACTGGCAAACCCATCCACCCCCCGGAATTGCCGCCCCCCTCCCACATGAGAGCTAGCTCAGCACACCGCCCGCCGACCATGGACCATGAACCCTCCCCCCCCCCCCAACCCCCAGGAACTCCCCCCCTACCCAACTCACCACCCCCCTCCCCCCAACTGCAAACTGTCAATGTATGCCCCAAAGAATGTCATTGTCTCTCATCCAAGGACGAAAAGGAGAATAGGAGGTAAAGTAAGGCAGTCTTACTGTGCAGTTCGGGAGTTTTCCTCCCGCCAACGGCCCAATGGCCAGAGCAGACGGTCAAATCAAGCAATGTCGTGAAGCGTTCATCCTGGGGGGTCGGTGCCGCCGTCCGCGGCTACTGCCTCTACTGCCGCGCGTTGTCCCGCTACAATCTCCGTCGCCTGTGGCTTCTTGACCTGCCTCCGTCGCCGCTGTTGGGCCCATTGTGGCCTCCTTCCCTCGGTCTCATCCGCCGACCCCTGGGCCTCCGCCTCTTCCTTCGGCATCTCTATACCAAGCAGAGAGCAGGCTTCGGAGACTGATCGGAGCTGGTACTGCCTATTCTCCATTCTGAAGACGAGGCGGAAGGGGTGGCCCCAGCTGTACTGGATGTCCTTCTGCTGCAGGAAGGAGGTGACCGGCTTGAAGAGCCGGCGCTTGTGAAGCGTGAGTGCCGCCAGATCCTGAAACAATTGCGGCGAGGTGCCTTGGAACATAATCGGGTGATTCTGACGCGCCTTCTGTAGTATTTCCTCCTTGGTCCGGTAGTCTTGAACGCACACCAGGATGTCGGGCGTTGGGGCCGTAGCTGCACGGGGCGGACCCGTCCTGTGGGCCCTGTCCAGCTGTAGGGGCGAGTCCATTGGTCTCCCCAGCACATGGTTGAATAGCTCCCTGGCATATCGAAACACATCCTGAGTGGCATCAGATGTGGCAACATTGCGAATGCGGATGTTGTGTCGCCTGGAGCGATTTTCCAAGTCTTCCAAGTGGAGTTGCAAGTCCACCTGTTGATCGTGTAAGCGGATGATCTCCTGTTGTTGGGAAGAGAGTTCCGTCTCCCTTTCATCGCCCTTGGCCTCCAGGTCCGCCACTCGTGCAAAGGCTTTACACCATTTGGTGATATCATCACCCTCTACATATTTGGGGACAATCCCTTGGGGGATCTTAGGGTCAAAAGCTTCTTCTTTCTCCCTATTTATGATTTTGCTGCCACCAGAGGTGGGTCCTTGGCCTATCTCAGCTCTTTCTTTGTGCATAGCTAGGATTTTGGCTTCTAGAGCAGCCCTCCTGGCTAGTCTCTCTAGGATGAGTTCCTCCTCTGGGAGGTCCTCTCGCTCAAGGGGAAGCAGATCTAAGCTCTCCTCAGGCAAATGGTTCAAACCTTTACGCACAATGCAATCCTATGGGAGGAAAACGCATAAATGCAATAAAGGTAGGTACAGTTGACTTTAGGGGTTCACCTTCTGGATTCCGAGCAGTAGGGGGCTAGGGTCCAAAGTACTACCAGCAGTTCTTTGTGACCTGCCCAGAGTCGACCGGGAGCCGGGTGCTTGTGAAGTTGGTAGGTGGGTGTGCTACAGAGAAGTAGGTAGGGACACCTAAAAACAGGCTGCATAGGGGAACTTGGGAACAAGCCCGAAGGCTCCCAAATAGGGACTTAGAGAGGTCTTGGAGCAAGGGAGCACAACCGGTTCGACGGTACCCGTGCTGGGCGGTGCAGGTGCATTGTTGTAAGGTCTGCGGGCTGGATGCGCAAGGGACAGGGACAAACAGCTGGCAGGGGTAAAATCAAAACAGCTTGACCACTCATGAAGTGGGTCTTAGGGATAGAGACATCCCTCGACAGCTACTTGGTCGCTGCTGCAGTTGGGTGCAGGGCATTTGTGCTGCGCAGCTCCGGTTGATCCTGGTGTCTTCACACTCGGTGGGGAGACAAATCTGACCTTCCAGAGCACAAGTGCATCTCCATTTGCATCTGCGGTGTCGATGGGGGAGCTGCCAGGCAGTGGACCAGACGCTGCTTGTTGGTGCCTGCAGCTGCAGGGAAGTAGCTCCTCTACTGTCAACAGGTTGCAGGCAGGGTTTCCTGCCAAAACTCCACAGCACTTCTGCAGTTCTGACCAGGCAGTGACTCTTATTCAGCCTTCTCTTGATCCGTCGAATCCAAGTTTTTGGGTTCAGGGGTGCCACCTAAATACTCACTTTAGGGGCAATAAGGGGAGTGACTGGTAGTAGTCAATGGGTACCTACCTTTAGGGTGTCTAAACCCTCTATACTACCACTTCCTGTGGGATGTAGGTATAACCCTGACCCTAAAATGCTAATCCTGCCCAAAACAACATGGAGGAATTTGAAAAGTTGGGTCCACATAAGCTAGTCCACCTGAGGGGTGGTGCTGGCTTGAAGTGGGCAAACCTCCTTATCTTACTAATTTTCCCACCTGTCTAGCTGCCAAAAATGGGAGCAGGACATGGGGGATGGCCATCTCCACTATGTGGAGAGGCCTGAGGTTGCATAACAAAGGCGACAGAGCCTTTGAAGCTTTCCACCCTGGGCGGCACATCCTGCTTGTTCTGGAGGGTCCTAGGTGACACAGGCTCCAATACCCATACCTTTTGCTCTAGTTGGGAAGCCACCGTACCAGAGTTTGTAGTGTAGAATATGCAGTCATCAGTCTCAGTCTTCATGAAAATGCCTATATATTGGTTTCATGTTTTTGCGTGTCGAGAGAAAAACAAGCGCAAAACTACCCTCCAGCGTGTGGGTTGAATGTGTGTTAGGTTTCAACAGGTGGTTTTAATTACATCTTGCTAGTAGGGTGGAAAGTGAAATACAGTGTTGCATTTTTGGTGACAGAGAGATATCAGAACAATGTATGATTTAGCAGTTTTGGATATTAGTTCAAAATAAGCTATTGCCATACCAGCTGTGGATGGGAGTACGTACCTAAGGTGGAGGAGTACCAACGGCGCCCTCAGGATACTGAGAGTGGACGAAGACCTGCAAAGGAGGAAGAGAGGAAAATGTAGAAATAGAAGAAAGATTAGCAAACTGGGAAAGAAGGAAAAATGAGAAGACAGGAAGAGCAATATAGAGGGAAGACTTGGAGAGGGAAAACCAACAAATGACTATAAAAGATTTTTTAATGCTGACAATCTTTTACTCCAAGACGTGGGAAGCAGGAGACCACCAATGAGGAGTTGAATCATGGAGGAGGATACGCTGCAGCATAGGGAACATGATGAGCAGCTGCAGCACGGATGACAGCCAGGAGGAATCAAGACCAAGAGCTGATGTTGGAGGAAGGACGGACACATAGCCAAGAAGCTGAACTCAAAATACAGACAAATGACAGAGATGGAAACCCGCACTCCACCTGGTAACGCGGTGGCCCCGCAATGGTTCATTGGAGGACCGGGGCTAACCAGGTGCGTGACAGGGGTAGTTTGCGAAGGAACAGGTCGCGAGAAGTACAGACATTGAGGCTGGCATGGAGCCCTTGGAGGACAACCGGGACGAAAAGATGGCAATCATGCATATAATCCTGAAATCACCTGGGGTTCTTTTCTTTGACGAGCAAGTCTTCATGGCCAAACTAAGGGCCTTGCTCTTGTGATGGAGGGGCGAGGAAAAGAAAGTGGGAAGGAATAAAACAAAACACAAGAACGGATAAAACAGACAGGAGAAAGAAATAGAAGTGTACTATCGAAAGCAAAACATAGCTGGAAAATATATAGTTGGGAAGAACAGTAAAAGATGAAAAGTTGAGTGGAATCGGCTATCGAATAATTTGAGATTTTTTTATTTTACCTGTGTTAAAATGCCACTTAGCATTTCCATTTTTTTGTGGAGTTTTATATAGCGCCAACTAGTCCCGAAGATATCAGAGCGCTTTACATGAGCACCAATTATGTTACAGGGGGACACATTCATTTTTGTTAGGCAGGAAGATTAAGTGATTTGCCCAGAATTACAGAATGTTGAGCGTCCCTGCCGAGACTCGAACCAGGTTCCCCAGCTCCGAGGTCGACCGCCCTAGCCGTCAGGCCACATTCTCTCCCTTTAATCTGAGGACACTGTACGTGGAGCCCCAGTCAGTCTCCTGTGCTAAGAAGGAGTCTGCAGGGCTTAAGCCTAAGGAGATTAGAAGAAACAATCCTTTGAGATCTTTACAGACCTACTAAAGAATTTGAGCCTATACGATCAATGGAAAACAAAAAAACACTTAATTACTCAGAGAGCCTTGTAGTTGGCCTGTGCTACTAAACAACAACAAACATAACAGAGACTGAGAAATTAATATGCAGAGTCCCTCAGCTCCACCCTTTTCAACATACACATTACACCACTCTCCAACATCATCAACGTCCTCCTCTATTCCGATCACTCCCCGCTCATCCACTCCAAGAATGACAAAACCACCGTCAGAACCAACTTCTCCAACTGCATGACCATGGTAGCAGACTGGATGCAAACCAACAGCATGCAGCTCAACTCTGACAAGACGGAAGCACTGGTCTTCGGCAACAAGACCTCCCCAATGGATTCCACCAGGTGACTTAGGGATCACCTTAGATGGCAAGTTCAACACAACGGCTCAAGTCAATGCAGTGTGCACCTCCTGCTTCCACATCCTATGCTTGCTGCGAAAAAAATCTTCAAGTGGTTGCCTCTAAACACCAGACAGACCATCACACAAGCATTTATCAACACAACCTATGCCAGAATCTCCAAACAACTCCTACAAAGACTCCAGGCCATCCAACACACTGCTGCAAGACTCAAATTTGACCTCCCTCGCCGCACCCACATCACACTACACAAAACTTCACTGGCTCCCCATTCACAACCGTAGCCAATTCAAACTTCTCACGCACACAAAGCACTACACAACACAGGACCAGAATACCTCAACAGCTGCATACACTTTCAGCAACCACATAGACACCTATGCTCTCCCTCGCTCCACTGCACATAGTTGCCGATCCTGCAAAAGCAAAACTGGAGGTCGCTCCTTCTCCTACATCGTATGCAAAACTTGGAACGACCTGTCTCGACATATCAGAGCCTCCTCTTCACTTCTTGAGTTCTGCAAAAAGCAGAAAACCTGGCTCTTTATAGAAGTCCCTTGGAGATCACAAACATGCACACCTCCCCAATCGCCTGCATACCATCTCAGGTGATTAGTGCGCTATCCAAATCATTATAACATAACCAACATTCCACACCCTCTGTTCTGTGAACAGTCAGTGTTTTTTTACAGTAAGTGTGAATGTGTTTAGGGGTGTCTTTGTTTCTCTGTGCATCTGGCTTTGTCTGTCTCTGTACCTATCTCAGACCCCTGGGGCTGTTATGAAAAGAGTACTCTAGGCTTTGCACTTGAGGCAAGTATTAGTGTTTGACCTTTTTGATGAAGGGGTGTTTGCGGCCTGCATCTATCAGTGTGCATCTGCATCACGTCTCAAGCGGCTCCCTTATGTCATTTTTAGGTTTCACACAAGATTTCCTTGAGAGGTCTTTGGTTTGTTTCTTTTCTTGCATATCATGGGTCAGTACCTGTCAGTTTCACTTTCTTCCTCATGTGTTTCACCCTACGACGGACCATGGACAAACAACAGAATAATTGCTTTATTGGTGTCCTTCCACTGCTCAGGCTCGGATTCAGGTATTTTTTAAAATCTTTCCTCACAACCGTGGTTGCTTCTTTGTCGTGGTTGCTGGCCTGTTGTTACTTGCACCAGCAGCCTCCTACTGTTTTGTTTGCCCCCCTGCGGCCTCCAATCGTCATTGCCTGTTACATTTTGGTTGCACCTAGCATTTTATTTAATCTCTGAAGTGTGAACAAACTAGGCAAACCTAGAATCTTGGTTGGAGTGAAAAGCAAGTGGTCAGCTATAAGTGTCTTGCGTATTATTTTCTTTTTTCTCTGCAGGCAGAAAAGCATGTGACCTCCTATACATACAGGAGACAGACACGAGCAAAGGCAGAACAGAACAAGCATTTGCAATGCAATCGGTCTCGCCTTTGGGACGTTATATGTATTTAACTATACAGCACATTAGCCTGGGTGCTGAAACATCTACTGTTCCTTAACATGGAGGGAAAGTAAGCACCAAACTGCGTGACACGCCAGGTATGGGAACACATGGAGAGAAATATTGCCTTTCAGTGGGAAATGGTATAGTTCAAAGCTCTGTTTTTAATATAAAATCAAGGCCTTCGGTGGTCATATCACTGAAAATACAAGATTTGAAAAAATATTATTGTCTATGAGTGCTTGTGGAAGACAGTTTCTATGGATTCGAATCTAGAAAATGCCAAAGTGATTCTGGTATGTTATTGACCTCTGCTGGTCGTTTTTTATCAAGAAAGTTAAATAGAAAGAGTTGCCAGAAAAATAAAAGGTTGCTCAGCAGAAAGCAATTATGGTATCTTACTGACCTCTGCTGGTTGTTTTCTATCAAGACAGTTAAATAGTGGCAGTTGAACAGAAAAAAGTCCCTAAGCGGAAGCAGACAAGTTCTAGGGCTGATCTCCAGAGCCCACAAAGTACATACACATATAAGAATATAATAAGTATATGCAAGAGGTCCCGAATGCTCGACCTAAAAAGCAATGTTACACCCACATGTCACTGTAGACCTGAATCACACTGCAGACCAGTGGTAGCGGGAGAAATCTGACAATGGTGGGGCCAGAAAAAACCAAGGTGAAATGCAGTGAGTAAGCAAACAAATCATGCAACGTCCAAATCCTGAAAGAAGGTTTAGCCGGGGGGGGGGTGGGGGGGGGGGCGAATACTGCCACGAAAATTCCATTGTGAGACCATGTATGCAAAAAGGAGTCTATATCCATCCAGGATAAGAATTACGCAAGCACTACATGCACTGCAAAGGTCTGCTTAGTGTGTTCTCAAACTAGGCCTGTCATACAATGGAAACAGTACATTCCAGCTTATGCCATAACAACAGTTTCACAATGAGTTGCACTAATTTCATTATAACAGTAAACCAGTTGCAGCTTTCCAGAAGGTGGCGCTGTTTCATTACACTACTTCAGAACATGGTCGGACTGCCTCATGCCAAGGAAATCACTGAATTTCATCGGCATGATGGGGTCACTCCTGCAGCACCTCTCCCTTGACAATCAGGAAAGCAAACAGATGAGAACTATCAGAAAGAATCCCATACAAGCCCAATGGTCGTCGCATAATTACCTGGCTGCCTGAAGATGCTCTGATGGACGGGTGTATAACCTGCAAGAACAAATGGAAAACAAATCAGACCTCAAAATCAGAAGGGGGAGTCCCAGCACCCAAATGCAGAAGCTGCCACTCATGTAAAACTGTTCATGAGCACCCATGCTGAGGATAACGAAAGCTTGTACCCGCCCCAAGAGTGGTGTCATCTCATGTCTGGACCCTTCCTGTGCTAACATCCAACACAGACCAAGCCAAAGCTGGTAGGTATCCACCTGCAGGCATGAGCGGATCTTGAATTCAGCCCTGCGGATGACCTCACCTGTGCTGCACATGTGTAATGCACCCCCTGGATCCAGGTTCAAGGGACACAGGGGGGGGAGGGGAGGGACTGCCCCCGGGCGGTGTATGAGGCCAGTCCGTAACTTTTTATGAGATGCCCCCATTGGCAACGCATCTCCCCCTAACTCTGTAGATACCTTTAGGAACACAATCTAGGGGCAGTCTTCTTTTGTGTATTCATAGTAGAGTGGAGGCTGGCTTGCCTCTTAGCGCCGAGCCTCTGGTTTCCACCCTTGGCATCTGCTGAAGTTAGTGTGTATGTAGCATAAGCAATGTACCACAGAAGTGAGACTCAAAGTGCACTTTCACAGGACACCGTAGCATAGCTGCCAAGTTTTCAGATTGCTTATGTGTGACATTTCCATGGTTTCAGGGCACTTATGAGTGACACTCAACTGCCAATGTGTGACACTTTGAGTGACACTTTCTCGTGAGTTAAACCAAGTAATGGAGTTCATGGAAACAGATACATATCAGAAATTACACCTTTTGGAAGAATGAAAAAGCTCTAAAACTATATTGAAATTGCTGCAAAACCCTGGAAATAGAAGCTTAAGGCTTGCTTTGTAATACTGAATTTATGGGCGCATTGTGGTAGCTAACATTTGAATACAATTTTAAAACAATGAACACACTTATCGTGCTTTCAGTCACAGGCTGCGACCATGCCGCACAATAATACAGAAGTCACTACACCCCACTGCACCAACCAGGACTCAATTCTGGTTACACACAAAATCTCTGCAGTGATTGCATTAGCTAATTGATGTTTCATACACGGTAACTTTAAAGAATGAATTTTCCAAAAAATTCTTTAACATGTATGATTGATCATCTTTCATTTAGTTGTTGGTTTTTTTGCATTAAAACAACAACTTAATTTATGAAATATTTTGTTCTTGTTTCTGTCTGGTTGTAACGCCTAGACTGCATTGGCTGTTCAAGCAGTCAGCTCTAAAGCCCATTTATGCCTAGTGACTGCTGCAGTTTCAAATGTCACTAGATAATCAAGGCTAGGGTTAGTGCAGGGCATTTGAGCAGCATATTTCATGAGGAACTGCAGCTTGGCTTTTACCTACATGGAGCTGGAAATTGGCAATCATCAATCAAAGCAAATAAGACATAAATACCATTCATTCTCTGTGTGAAAAAAGTTAAATCCGGGGATTTTTTTGCGTCTCATTCTAGAATATAAATTAAGGGAAACATGTGTGCCACAGACTCTCTGTGTGCTCTAAAGCAGGAGTCTCCAACCTTTTCTGGAGTGAGAGCTACTTATGGTCAAGGAAACTGCTTCTGAGCTACTAGCAAATCAAATTTTGGCACTATAAAATATTGACAACATGAGTAAACATCAGAAGAGGGGAGGGGAGAGGCTGCACAGGAGAGGTGGGAGGGGAGAGGCTGCACAGGAGAGGTGGGAGGGGGAGAAGGCGCACAGGAGAGGTGGGAGGGGGAGAAGGCGCACAGGAGAGGCTGCACAGGAGAGATGGGAAGGGGAGAGGCTGCACAGGAGAGGAGGGAGGGGGAGAGGCTGCACAGGAGAGGTGGGAGGAGGAGAGGCTGCACAGGAGAGGAGGGAGGGGGAGGCTGCACAGGAGAGGAGGGAGGGGGAGAGGCTGCACAGGAGAGGTGGGAGGGGAGAGGCTGCACAGGAGAGGAGGGAGGGGAGAGGGGAGAGGGGAGAGGCTGCACAGGAGAGGAGGAAGGGGAGAGGCTGCACAGGAGGGAGGGGAGAGGATGCACAGGAGAGGTGGGAAGGGGGAGGCTGCACAGGAGAGGTGGGACAGGAGAGGCTGCACAGGAGAGGTGGGAAGGGAGTGGCCGCACAGGAGAGGTGAGAGGAGGGGAGAGGCTGCACAGGAGGGAGGGGGAGAGGCTGCACAGGAGAGTGGGAGGGGAGAGGCTGCACGGGAGAGGTGGGAGAGGGAGAGGCTGCACAGGAGAGGAGGGAGGGGAGAGGCTGCACAGGAGAGTGGGAGGGGAGAGGCTGCACGGGAGAGGTGGGAGAGGGAGAGGCTGCACAGGAGAGGTGGGGAGGGGAGAGGCTGCACAGGAGAGGTGGGAGGGGAGAGGCTGCACAGGAGAGGTGGGAGGGGAGAGGCTGCACAGGAGAGGTGGGAGGGGAGAGGCTGCACAGGAGAGGTGGGAGGGGGAGAGGCTGCACAGGAGAGGTGGGAGGGGAGAGGCTGCACAGGAGAGGTGGGAGGGGGAGAGGCTGCACAGGAGAGGTGGGAGGGGAGAGGCTGCACAGGAGAGGTGGGAGGGTAGAGGCTGCACAGGAGAGGTGGGAGGGGGAGAGGCTGCAGAGGAGAGGTGGGAAGGGAGAGGCTGCACAGGAGAGGAGGGAGGGGAGAGGCTGCAGAGGAGAGGTGGGAGGGGGAGAGGCTGCAGAGGAGAGGTGGGAGAAGAAGGAGAAGTGAAGGGTACTCGTCCCGGGGGGTTCATGGCTTGAAGGGGGGGGGGTGCAGAGTTCGGGTTGTCTTCAGCGGGGGGGGGATGGGGGTCTGTAGACTCTACCTGCGCAGACCCCTGCTCAGAGCCCTCTCCCCCTCGGCCTGGGACGGTGAAGATGACAATCCGAGGCCGGGGGTGACGTCCGGGGTCAGAGGGTGAAGGTCACCGCACAGACCAAGGATCCTTCCACCCCTACAGCTGCTGGAGCCGAGGAAGAGGCCGGAAGTGACGGCATTCACTGCTGGTGCTGTCTCTGCCCTCAACGACCGGAAAAGGAAATCACGTGTCTGCTGGGCTGAGAGTAACTGAAAGAGAGAACGGACTACACAGTAGCACAGGCTGCAGGGACCCTGAGCAGCCTCGAGGCTGAAACCATTATATATTTTTTAATGTTGGGTGATGTAATCCCTCCAGTGTAAACTGACAGAGTCAATGTGTTCAATGCAGTTCTTAGAGCGCCCCCAGCACACAGCAGGACTCACACTTTTGTATTCAATTCTACGAAATTCTCCACTGCTAATGGAGCAGGGGTGCTTTGTGACCCATACCAGCTGTGGCAGCACTATCAAGAGTGGGAACAATCAACATCAAGTCACATCAAGCCAGATGTCTGATTCTTAGATTTTCTTTCAGAAACAGATCCAGTGTAACATATACACATATATATCTAAATCTAGATCCGCTTCCAAACTCCATTTTTTTTGCTTTGTAGTCAATGTTTTCCCCAATTTTTTTATATTTCGAGTATTTGCTGTAGTCGGCAAAAACTCATGTGACATTGTATCTCTGGATCTGTCTACATATAGAATGTTGTCAGCATAAAAATATTTGTTTTCTCCTGTAAAACTATGCGCAGTCAAAACCCTTTAATCACTTCTAACAGGATCACCCAGCATGCTTGTGTCTCCACACACAAGGTAAACAGTAGAGGTGACAACAGAAATCCCTGCCTCCTGCCTGTCCTCAAGGCTATTTCGAGGAGGTCTTGCCTTGAACACAAACATTATGCCTTGGTATGGGAGTGCCACCCAGTCGCAAAAACCCCAACCAAATCCAAACCTAGGCAACACCAGGAAGAGAAATGGCAAATGCATCGCACTGAATGCCTTTTTTGCATTCAATGAGATTATCGCTCATGGGGCAATACTAGACTGGACCTCTGACATCCTCGTGGGAGACTGAGGCATGAAACCACTTGATTCACATGAATAGGAGAAACCTGGTTGCCAGTATTGTCCCAGGTACTTCACATCTACATTTAAGAGTAACATTGGATGGTATAAAGCACAGTAGCCAGGTGCTTTCCCTTCTTTGAGGATCAGAATTATAAACACCTTAGTGAGATCAGGGGCAAAGCTCCCATGTTTCTACTTCCATTAAGTGTTGTATATGAGCACACAGCCAGCTCAGTTGAAATCTTTAACAATTCCACCGGAATGCAATTAGGGACTGGTGTCTTCCCTTTCATGTATTTGACCTCCTCCAGAAAAGGCTCGTCCACCACATTCTCTCTTTCTCCCTCCCCAACAGCCTCATGGTTGACATTTTAAGGTCCGCAGATTTCCCGTATTCCTCCCCAACCTCCAAACGCTCTTCCTCATAAAAGGCTATACTGTTGCACAAATTCTTCTACTATATCTTTGCCTGTTGCTATCACACCCCTGTGGCCGTGGCAATTTTGCCTATCCACCTAGCGGCAGTCTCAAGTCTACCAAGCATGGGCGGCAGCCTACCTGCCTTATCGCATACTTCTTATAAATTAAACTGCCAAGCCAGGTACTGTAAGTGCGCTTTATCATTTAGCTCCGATTGACAGGAACCTTATTGCTTCTTGTACAGCCCTAGCAGCTTGGGCCGTATTCTCCAGCACAATTTCCCACCCTATCTTAGGTCCATCGGCTGTACTTTCACAACTTGTAATATATATATATATATATATATATATATATATATATATATATATATATATATATATATATATATATATATATTTTAATTGCAGCGACAATTTGAGTACTATCCATCAATACTGCCTTGTAGGCTTCTGACTATATTTTCCTGACTATATTTTTCTGACTGATCCTTCACCTTTCTGAAAATGCAGCACTGTATCTGCCCTCAACTCTGCCCTGATAATGGAGTCCAGCAGTTCTCAAGCATTCCATCTATACCCACTTGCCATTGCCTTTGGTACTTTCTTGCATTGTCCTCAAGAGTGGTCTATGGTCTGATAATCCACCAGCCAACAGCATCACGTTCCCTTTTTTGGGTTTTCTAATTTTGGGATATATAGGTCAGTATGGAGAGTTTTTTTGTGGAGCCCTGAGAAGAATGATTACAACCAGTCTATCGGGTGCTTCAACCTTCACATATTAGTAGGCCTCATTTTTCTAACAAATTGTGAGAGGTGAATCTGGTGTGCGTGAATAGTCATTCTGTGTCTGTTCGAGCTATATTTACATCCATGACATCGCTCAAGTCCCCTCCTATAATGTGCATCTTCAACATCAGCAGGTAGCCTGCCCTTTCAAGGACTCCCCATTGGGGTTGTGATCAATATAATACCGTGCCTCCCCCACCTCCCTTCAACATCTGTTAGGATCCACCCACCTGTTTTGCTCTTGTTGGTTCCTGACTAATGTTGTCACCCCTCCAAACCTCGGGAGAAGCCCACATGCACCAAGGTAACATTGATCTCTTTCCAGCAATTTATATATTATGTTCCCTCCAAGTGAATCTCCTGAATTAATACCTCATATTGAGCGACAACCCCTCTTTTGATTTTATTTCTAAGGTAGATGACGATCCAGGAGAGAATTTTGTCGGTTCTCTGTTTTGTCATCATGAAGCCATATCAAAGCCCATAATGGGTGTGCAGACAATGGCCGCTTGAGTTTCATGCATATAAACATTAACACCAACATTTTCCTATTTGTAACAACTGCTTTCACCACATCTCCAGTACTTACTGGTCATAGAACCACACCCACTTCAACTTGAGAAAAGGTCTGTTGCCCAACCCCCTCCCTAATACACCGATCTAAACTACACCTATTTATTTACCCCAACAATAACCTGAAATAATTCCACTCTTGTGCAACTCTTTCGAGTGCTCGCTCCTCTATGCTCCTTCTAAGTGATGGGGGAGATGAGGTTGTTTCAGCCAATACTGAGGGACCCACCTCTTTTGGTCGCTCGCTATGATTTTGACCCGCTTCAGAAGAGCCAGGAGGGCTGTTCTTTCTTTCAGTCATGGAGGCAGAGGAGACCTGTGTTCTGTTACAAGCAGTGCAGTCTAGATCGTTCCTGAAGCTATGTTAAGGCATCTACTGGTGTTTCATAGAAGGTTTTGGCCTGGAATTTCACCTTGACTTTGGAGGTATATAGAAGCATATAGTTTAATCCCAGGGGTCTCCGTCTTTGCTTTATGTGGTCGTAGGTTATTTCTTGTTTCTGACTCAGAGGTATAATTTGGGAATACCATTATTCTAGGTGAGTCAAACAGTGTCAACCCTTTTGCTCTAGTCTTACAAAGAATAAGCTCTCTGTCCTGTTTCTTGGGGTATCATGCTATCAGCATCCACGGAGAGAGGAGGCTTACTAATTATCTACCTATGTTCCCTTTCTTTTATTTAAGTGTTTTGTAGAGCGCCTGAATCACCCCCAAAGGGGTATCTCTGCGCGGCGGACCGGCAACAAGAAGCTGACAGAAGGGCAAAATTAAAACCGAGCAGTTTTGAGTAGCCGTCTAAATTGAAGATGGTCATGGCATTGTCTCAGATGGGTGGGGAGCTGGTTCCAGTAAAGCGGAGCAAGGTGAGAGAAAGCTTTCCCACCTATCCTTGATTTCTTAAACAGGGGAACCAAGAGAAGGGATTTGGTTATGGAGCAAAGAGCCCTGGTAGGGGTATACTGATTACGTTTCTTAGCAAGTTAAGTGGGACCCTTGTCATACAGTGCCTTGTGGACGAGGGAGCAGATTTTAAACTTAATTCGCTTGCGCACCGGGAGCCAGTGACGCTATTGGAGAAGGGGAAAAGAAGCCGTTCTAGGTGGAGCATTGGAGACAAGGCGCGCCGTTGTGTTCTGGACTACCTGCCATCTGCACAGCGAGGAGTCATTGGCTGAGACGACGAGAGCGTTACAGCAATCTAATCGACTTAATACCAGTGCCTGAATAAGAGTTTTCTGTGTGGGTACTGGTAAAAAAAGGGAAGACTCGTCGTAACAGAGCACGTGGAAACAGGAACCAGCCGTCAGGGCCACATGTTCCTTCATGGTCAAATCCTGGTCTAGGCGAATGCCAAGATTCTTAATAACAGTCTTGGGTACAGGGGGATGACCGAGCTCCACCGGCCACCAATTCGGTGACCACAGCAGAGGTGCGTCTCCGTAGAGCATGATCTCAGTCTTCCCTGCATTAAGTTGGAGGAAATTGCTCCTCATCCAATTGGTAATGGCTACCGTACCTGTGGAGAAAGTGGACTGGGCTGCGGGAGTAGATTAATTGAAAGAAAAAAGAAGCGGAGTATCATCAGCATAAGAAATTGGAATAAAAGGTCCTAAGGAGGTCAGCCAAGGGAGCGACATATATGCTAAACAGGGTGGGGCTTAAGCACGAGCCCTGAGGCACACCTTTAGTCAACTCCATAGTCTTTGACCAGAATGGGCCTAGGTTAACAGTCTGGGAGCGTGCCGCGAGAAAGCTCACCATCCACTGAAGGGCTAGACCTCTGAGACCAATTTCTATAAAACAGCAAGAGGAAACATTTTCAGGCTGTATTAAGAACAGCTGTGTTTTCAAGAAATCCACTTGTTCCAGTCCCCTCCATGAATCTGACAAAAACTGTGATTATTTTGGTCTTTATCACTGGGAGAATTTGGTCTGTCACCGGGGGAGCCTGTTCACCTCTTCCGGCCCTGTGTTGCTTGTTTTCCAGTTCAGAGGGGACCAGGCTGGCAATTCAGACTGGATTGTTCCTAGTGGAGCAGGATCAAGACTGATACTCAAATGGCTGGGTACAAACTAGGATGGCATGCTGGGAGAAAAACAATGGATTGGGATGTGGTTCCGGGAGATTGCCACTGCATGAGATTAATTCAAGCATTCCATCCGATACCTTGCATTTGTTGACATTTTATGTGATGCACAAATACAATAGATTGTTCAAGACATTAAAAATGTACAAAAGAAAGGAACATCCTGAACACAGTAGACATCATGAGCACAGCTTCCTTGAGCGGACACAACTATCACACTTCTCTAAATAGATGAGTCTTTAAAGGGACAATCACAAAAGAGTAATGTCCAAAAAGCCTACATCAATCAGGGGTCAACAAAAAGGTTTTTTAAAGGATCCTCGCCCACTAGAATCAACTAGTGGCAGGCTTCATCATTCAGTTCGGGACTCTAGACCAGGTCTCAGAAAATCAAACATTTTACCAGACTTGCAGGTCTAGTGACTTAAATAATCTACTCCACCTAACTGTAATGCTCTGGCCCCATAAACTGGTTTCAAATTATGGGACCCTGGGCAAATTTTTTATTTACTGAGCTGCCATTTTCTTCATTATCACATATGTGAGCACCTTCAAATATGTGAGTTCAGCATGTCTGCTGTATAAAAAAAAACCTAGTTGTGTAATTTAATAGACTAAACTCTTTCTCTATATACAATACAAATGGTGCAGCCCAGGAAGTAAGAGTGAGTCTGCGGCCATGCCCTGGAATGGGACAGGGACTTTCACGAGTGTCTCAACTTCTTATGACCGTGATGTGATTCTCAGTTCGGATCACCTTTAGATGCAGGAGGGCACATGTGTTGCACGACAGAGTGGTGTCCAGAGCCCAAACACCAGAAACACACATTGTGCCGGTATATTGAATAGACAAAACGTTGTAACCACTAAAGTACTTGTGTAAATGTTGTCTTTAATTCCCCATCATGAGGGCTGTTTGCATGATGTACCATTCATTTGTGTTTTGCTGAAATCAATTCATGAATTTGCCTCACTTTACGGAAAATTATATTTGAGTTGAATGAATGAAAGCATTAAGTGTAACACGTAAATACTGCTAGGTCATTGAGGTGTAGACATGGGTGGTACTTTTAGATTTTGCTTAGAAATGCTAACATTTTGAGATTGAGGGATGTACAAATAAACCAATTGCAAATATGGCTTTGTCTTTTTGCAGCTTATCTACTAATAGGTTGAATCAAAATATCTCCAGTCGCAGAACAACATGTCTAATGAATATTATTTAGACAGCTTGCTATTTGGCATAAACCTAGGGATGGTGACCTGCAAGGAACATCAGACCATCATCCCTGTATTTACATTCCCAAAAGAGAAACTTTAAAAAATACCAGCCTGCCTTCCTTAAAGGAGCCCATACAAATAAATAAATACAACATTTAAAAAAAAGTAAGATTCAAAGTTTCCTATTTGGGACCATTGCCTGCTCCTCTAATCATCCCACACCCCCGAGTCACTATCTCGCCCAACATTATTCCAAAAGGCGAAGCTGTCTAATGGGGAAAGCTTCTCCTTTCCAAATTGGTTACTACCTTCTTTCAGGAATCGGTAACTTATGAATGATTTGCAACAAAATTTAAGCTGCAAACCTCTCATTATGACTCAGACAGAAGCCCTTTCCTATTTGTGATTCAGAATGAGTCAGTAAACCTATTTTGCGAGTTGGAAAGGCTTTTCCAAATCATCAAGTGGGTTTCGTATATAGCAAAAACCCATATAACTGTTGCAAATCTTGTGATTGTGTGACTCGCAGGCAGGGCTGGACTAGGATCCCAAAGCAGCACTGGCAAATTTGTCAGATCAGCCTCCATGCAGTGCAAAGTGATGCAGCGAGCGAGCATGACCACTACAAGGATGGTTTTGGGGATAGTCTCCCCCAAGAAAATGTGGGCAAATATTGCATTTTCTGTCACCAGGGTTCAACAATCTCTATCAAAGCTCTTCAATGATTTCCTCACAGTCACCATCCAACAGTGGCCCGCATCTCCCCGTAGCCCCTCTCTCACATGTATTTAATTAATTGTATAGCACCTCTCATACCAGTGTAGGGTGTTGGGGCACTTTACATCACACAAATACAGAGACAATTAATCATATGTGTTCAAATCAGTGTATAGAAAATGTTACATAACAGAAAGGGGACTAACAAGGTGTAGGATTCATGTCATACATATTGGCAGGCATTTTTTGTTTTTTAAGAGTACTTGGTTTGGAGAAACACAAACTCAAGATTCAGAACATAACACAGTGGTTAGGGTTGGCTCTACTAATAAGAATTCTTTTCTACACAAACAAACCCTTTTGAGCAACATTAGGATAATGACAGAATCCGAAAAACCATAACTTTATAACCTGTACCATGCAGTTTACGTGCTCGTCTTCGATGACTCTTCATTGCTTACTGTGCTTGTTTATGATTGTAATTTATGAACTGCAGAGTAACAAAAGGGTCTCTGTGACAAAATCAATAATCCACTGTGCAATGCACATAATAAACTGTTCTGTGCTATGCATGGTACAAGTTCTTTGCTGCAAGAATATTAACCATCTGCACTACATTAGATGAGTCAAAACTGCAACTAGACAAAACTTGGATCTCTCTCCAACAGGAATATGAATCCCCAGTTATCTTGACACTTTTATTGTTGTCTGAAACCTACTGGACACACTCTGCAGCAGGTGCTTTCAAAACTGCAGCACTGCTACAAAACTGGACCCCCACCCTTCTAGCCTCCCGGGGAAAAACGCCCAGTACCCAGCACAGCCAGTCCAGCCTTGCTTGCAGGGTTTACAATTAAAAATAGCTTTGTATCTCTGGCTCTAAGCTCCATGGTGAAATGCAAGCTGTTAAAGTGAACTGATTTTGTTCTTGTTAAGAATCCCTACAATGTAAATAACAGCTACAAATTTAAAATAGATTCCAAAGTATAACCATAAGTACATACTCATTTTCATTGTAAGTTGCAGGTGTTAACTTTGTAATTATTATAGTAATAAAAAAATTCTCACTACAGATACCATGTTTGAGTGTTTTTACTGTACTAGTAAAACCCAGAGGGAACCATGAAATATGGAAAATATAACATTTTTCGCTGTGAAAAATAGATTTCATCAACATGAGTTATGGGGCCAATGGAGGACTAAATTATGTGGCACAGGTATTTAAAATATGTGGCAAAAAAGGCAATTATGTGGCTGTAACAGTTTTACTGCACTGAGGAAGCAATGCTTAATGCCCGGGCTGCAAGAAATCTACATGCCCACTCGCCATGGTGAGTCTGATTTAATCAGGGCAAGCTATTTTAAGGGCCTACTAGCCCAGTTTGGCGAGAGAGCTGAAGATGGTAAAGAACAGGTGTTCTGTTCATTTAGAAAGTGAATGAGCAGTAAAGAGGTCTTTAAATCTTGACACATTTGCTGTGTTTTCAAAGACAGGTCAAATGTCAGCATATGTCTTCTAACAAATTGCAGCTTATTTTATCCTGGAGATTGGTGTTTACTTTTCTTTATTGGACTGTTAAGTTATAAGATTTTGGAAAGTAAACGTTCTGACAATTGTGCTGGGCATACAACATTTATATAATTTGTAAATGAACTGAACAAATACATCAAAAGTTTTTCCTGTAACCGGGAAAGCACTTTTTGTAATTCTGAAGTGAAATGAAAATAAGATTTTAATAGGATCGAAATTAATTAGTTGGTGGTGTTCAAATGATAAATATTTGATGAAACCCAATTTTACACATTGTGTAGGCAATATAGTTCTATCGGTAAAACAAATATGAACTAAGAAACTTTTTTGTCATTTTGGTGACAATATCTTAGTCTTGGCATCTTTTGGCATGTTTCCCCTGAGTTTTTGCTTTCTGCCCTCCCGGTTTTGACTGTTTTCGCTGGCACAGTGTTTCTGCGCACTTTTCTCACTGCTGATCAGTGGGAAAGTGCAAGTACTCCTGTGGTAAAG
Organism: Lissotriton helveticus; assembly: GCF_964261635.1. Lineage (NCBI taxonomy): Eukaryota > Metazoa > Chordata > Amphibia > Caudata > Salamandridae > Lissotriton > Lissotriton helveticus. The sequence goes on from NC_136069.1 coordinate 41,702,270, forward strand.
TGCGTTATGGATTGGTGTTTCCATGATTGGATATTTGATTTACTTGTTAGTCCCTAGTAAAGTGCACTGCGTGTGCCAGGGCCTGTAAATCAAATGCTACCAGTGGGCCTGCAGCACTGATTGTGCCACCCACGCGAGTAGCCCTAAAAAGGCAACTTGGACCTGCCATTGCAAATTTGCGCACAGTTGGTAACTGCTGTGCTGACTTGGCAATTGCACCCAGTTGCCAGGCCCTACACCTTCACTTTTCTTCATGTTAGTCACCCCTAAGGTAGGCCCAATGTACTTATTTATTTATTTTTATTTATTTATTTTTAAAATTTCTAGAGCGCGCAAATACCTTGCGGTGTCTCGGCGCAAATACCTTGCGGTGTCCCGGCTCTTGTGGGCAGGGTGCAGTGTATGTAAAAAGTAGGACATGCCCTGGTGTGTGTGGCATATCCTGATATTGAATTACATCCCATTTCATTTTTCACTATTGCAAGGCTACCTGTTCGCCACAGGACAGAATGGGAAGTTTGTTTATAACATAACTGGTCCTGGGAACTAGGTAGGGAAATACAATGTAGTATGCCTGAACTCAGAATCTAAAGATACATCTTTTAGTGAAGGTGATTTTTACATTATGTGTTTGAAAATACCACTTTCAGAAAGTAGGTATTTTCTTGCTCAGTCATCCCGTGTGCCTCTGCTGGAATGTGGATTGCCTGTCTGGGTTTTGGATCACAGAAGGCTGGGGACCCGGGCTGCAATGGGGGAAAGGAGAGATTTCCTTGCACCTCAAAGGGCCTGGTCTGCCCCAGATAATGCAGTCTCCATCTCCTTCCAGGAAATCACACAAGAGAAGGCAGAACTGGTTCTGGCTGGGCACAGACACTCTCTGCCTAAGAGATCAAAGGACTCTGGGATATAAATATTTGGGCCCAGACCCCTGAACCTTGGAACTCTTTTGGACCAAGAAGACTGCCAAGAAGAAGAGCTGGAGAAGCTGGGAGGAGGAACTACCACATTGCTGTGTGCTTTGCGGTGTTGGCCTGCAGTGGCTGCTTCTGTCTTGGGCAGTGAAAGGACTTACTGAACTTTCTGCAATGTACTTTTGTGAGTTTCTCCAAGGGCTTGAGGTAGAGCTTGCCCCCTGTTCAAGTAGTCTCAGTAACAGCAAAGACTTCAAGCTATTCTGCCCTCAGTACTGTGGACTGTGTGTTCTGTGCTGCAACAGAAGAAAAGCAACCAGACGACGTCTATGCTGTCGCTGCCGAATCCCTGTCCTGAAGGCACCGCCGCACCACGACCATGGTCTCACCGAATCCACTTGCTGATGCCACCGAGCCGTTGCTCGCACTGTGACGTGTGGGCACCGCACTCTGCACCGCTTTGTTTCACAACGATGCCTTGGCACCGCAGAGGGCACCGTTGCAACGCCACATCGTGACCCTGGTCTCACTGACACCTGTTGACGCCGCCACCGAGCCGCTGCTTGCACCGCGACTTGTGGGCACCGCCTCGCTTCATGACGACGCCTTGGTATTCCTGACGACGCTGCTCCAGGCCAAAATCTACGACGCAGCTTGCAACATGGTTCAAGAGCTTCGCTCGTAAAGTTACATGATGCACTGCCCTAATACCGCACCGAAGCCTTGGCCTACCGGTGCCATCGACTCCAGTTCGTCCGCGCTTCTGTAACAATGACGCCACTACTTGCACCGTGACCTGCCAGCACCGTGACGAACACCAACTTCATCTCGCACCGCGACGCTGGTCTCACCAACGACGCCATCTGACGCCGCCACCGAGCCGCCACTTGCACCGTGACCTGAGGGCACCGCATCACTGCACTTCGCACCGCAGCACACGAAGCCTGCTGATGCCAGCGCTCCTCACTCCATCAGAGAGGAGATCGACCTGGAACGTGTGTGACTTCAAAGGGTTCCGACTACAGCACCGACATCTGGAACCGACACCTGTGGATGCTGTGTTTTTGGAAGCTCAACGAGAGGTCATACACGTCCTGCATTTCTAAAAGGTACTGTTTGCTGGTCTTCCCAACACCGTAGCTGGCCCGTGACGCAGCGGTCTGCCAGAACTGTTGGATTTGTTTGCTCATGATGCCGTGATAGCCCCGGACGGAGCTATCAACCTCAAGGAACTGTCTATAAAGCATATTTTGATAACTGTAGATTTTTAAGTATTGTATTGTGGATTTTTATCGTTTTTGGTCTTGTCTTAAAGTATATAAAAATATTAGCTATTTTTCCAAACTGGAGTGGTGTCCTTGTGTAGTGCTTACACTGTATTTTTGTTGGTGCAAATACTTTACACTCTGCCTCTAAGATAAGCCTGACTGTTCGTGCCAAGCTACCAAGGGGGTGCGCAGTGGTTGTTTTAGGAGGGTAACTCCCTTATCCTGACTAGGAAGAAGGGTCCCTATTTGGACAAAGGTGCACGCCCTTGCCAACTTGAGACCCCCATTTCTAACACAATGCTATTAGTGAACCAAGAGAGAAGTCAGGGGCCACTTGTATCCTATATGTGGTCTAGATTTTTATTATACTTGGAGCCAAAGTTAATCAAATAAAAGAGTATTTTGCACAGCAGATATGCTGAACTCAAACAGTTGAAGATGCCCTTGTATGTGATAATGAAGAAAAAGGTGACTCAGTGAAATAAAATGTTTGCATAGGATCACACAATTTGGGCATGTTTATGGGTCAAGTGCTTCGCAGATAGGTTGAGTAGATCACTGAAGTCACTAAACCTATAGGTCTAGTAACATTGTCTGATTTTGAGAGGCCTGATGCATTAAAGATTACATTCTAAAACCATTGGCCCTACACAAAAGACGTGTTTACAGTCATCCTTGTACAGATGTAAACCCTTGTCCTTTTTTTACGGCTAAATAACTTTGCAATGAACACTACTGCACATGAAAACACAGCATGACATGAGCCGTAATATGCAAAGCTGCTGAACGAAACCTGCAATTTATTACCATTGATGATGGATGGGAGTGGACTCACTCAAGACTTCGCTACTCAAGAGTCATGGCCCCACTGCCCATTGAGAACATATTAGTCTCTATGCAGCAACAATGATACAGTTTGATTTATTAACATTAGGGCATTTCGTTTAACATTGGTTTCAAAACAAGTATTTCACATAAAGTCCTCATCACCATGAAAAATCATTACTCAAGCATGTCGGCTTTGGTTGAGCAAAGAATGACGTTTTATAGAAGTGCGACAGCTGCTCCAGCAGGAGCGTCCAGCGCTAGTTGGAGGTAAAGTACCCAGAAAGAATAGTTGAAATGTCTAAGACAGAAACCGGAGGAGCATTCACAGTTCTTTAAAAAAGTAATGTTTTTAGCTAGGTTTTGAACATGAACTCTGACTGTATATTCCTAAGACAATCAGGATACAAATTCCACAGTTTGGATGCCAGATAGGAGAAAGCCCTGCCCCCAGCTCTGGATTTGTATATTCTTGGAACAACAAGCACATTTTGGTGAGCAGACTGTAAATGTCTGAGGGCGGATATATTTTCACTTGGTTCTGACTGTAACTCGGGCCTGTCAGATTCACAGCTCTATAAGTGAATATAAGTGCTTTGAATTAAATTATTTGACTGATAGGTACATTCAGGGCCAGGCGAGCCGTAGCATTTTAGTCTATTTACACACCCTTGAGGTTTCTCAAGGAGCAGGATATTTGCTTAATGAAGCCTAGATGATATTAGGGCGTGAGTGATACATTTGCGAGTGTTTGCTGGTTGAAATTTGAACATTATTTCCCTGAGAGATTTCATTACTGCAAAGCATGTACCAGTTGTGGCATTGACTTGCGGTTTAAAGGACAGTGAGATGCCAATTTTAACACCTACGTTTTTTGCCATGGAGGTGGGGGCAAAAGGGAAGCCCAGTTCAGACGGCTAAAATTCTCACCATAACCGGCAGAGAGGAGGTGCTGAAGACTAGGATCTCAGATTTTTCTGAGTTTAGGCTGAGTCAGTTCCTAAACCTCCAGTCTGCCACTGCAGAAGGCAGCCTTGAAAACTGTCTATAGCGGAGTTGTCTAGGTCATTGAAAGCAAACATCAACTGGGTGTCTCCAGCGTACGACACAACATTATAGCCCCAGGGTTGAGCTACCACAGAAAGGGGGGCAGTATAGACGTTAAATAACATGGGGCTGAGCCCTGGAGTACCCCAACATTCCAAATCATTGTCAACGAAGATTAGAAAAGTATCAAGTTAATATAGAGGTTTGTGGGGTATCTGATTTCTGCGTCTACATTTAGTTTAGCATTTTCTTTTTTTAAAGAAGTGCGTTTGGGGAAAGAAGTGGTATACATTATGTAGAGCTCTCCATAACGTTCTACTCTTCTAAAAATAAGTTTTGAGTTAAAACTATTTAATTGAGCTTTTGTAATCAGACCGTACAATAAACATGAAAAAAGAGCACAGAAAGAAGAAACAATAACAAAATACTGGTACTTATAAAGTCATATGAAGCATTGATGAATCATATCACTGGAATATATCAAAAGACAATAAGATAGCTATGAAGTTACAGTATGAGTAATAGAAAGTATCATTTAGATCATTACATTAATACCTATATACCTATGGAAAGGTATACATTTTGAAAAATATAATACTTCAGTGTTCTCCTCAAAATGTCATGTTTATGTAATGTAAGAGTAGGATGAGAAGACATTCTATCACCTTGTGTTGTAAATATGATCCATGCCCACCAGATATGTATAAACAATAAATTAGCATTTTTACAATGAAATATAATAGATTAAATATAGTGACAGATATGCACGACGATAGGGAAAACAATTTTCATACAACAGAATATGGCAATTTAATAGATATATTGATATTTTCCAAATAATAGTCCATACTCCAGACTAAAAAGCATATATAGCAATGAGCAGTCAAAAAATAAATGTTTCAAAGAACCATTAGTAACATGACAATGCCAGCAAATGTAAAATCCAATAGTTTAGCTTCGAACAATCTAACAGGAGTCTATAAACAGTATAAAAAAAGAGATCTGATTACTATAAGTAAACAGGGATAATATTTTCTTGTAAACCTTTATGTAACATGATCATATTGATGAATTTTTTTTAAAGACAGTTCTAGAATAACATTGTGAAACGAAGAAGGGAGTTGATAGCATTCCATTTTTAGGGAGTTCAGAGGAAGGAAGAAAAAAAATTGTAGTAAATTAGTGAATGATTAAAAAAAAAATCATTAACTTGACTTATTTTGGAGAAGTAAAACATTATGGGATATGTACAGTTTTTCCAATAATTTATATCACGATGAAGTTTCATAGCAGGATTTAACCACAAAGAAGTCTGTTTAGAATGTTTAATACTAGTATAAAATAATTCATCATACAAGAGAGCTAGTTTTGTAGCTCTAACAACTGGAGATAGTTTGTTAAAAGATTTTATAATGTAGATAGTTATTAGGGGAAGTGATTAGTAAGGTATTCAAGTTTAACTCACATAATAGTAGAGGTTAATGTAGCATTATGAACCAAAGAGGATCCTGGTCATACAATAAAGGTAGTGTGGTGATCATAAAAATTAGATAGTCTCAAAACAGCATTGTTAATGTCACGTTGGAGTTTCAAATAATTTTTTTCCTGGGGATTCCAAATAAAGTTTGATAGTATTTTCTGATACCTTTCACAAAAGGATAATGGGACTTAAAGAGGTAACACATACAATAGCTGCAGGACAACCACCATTTTTAATTTACTGAATCCACCCCCACTAAGTCAAATTAAGAAAGATCAATGTCCCATTTTAACTTTTTGAATAACACATTCATTTTTAAGTATACTGTAAACTATTTGCAAAAAGGATTCTGAGGTATTCAAGTTTATTTGGACATCAGACACTATTATATTGTTTAATCATATTTGATGTGCATTATCCAGTAAGAGGAAACAATGATATCATATTTACATTAAGGGTATAATCTGAAACTAGTGAGTAATTTTTAATTCTGTCCAGTATTATCACAATTGATGTAGCTGGATCATAAATAAATAATAGATCATCAGCATATGCTGAAGTCTGAGCAGTAGTGTTAACAAATCTAAGACATTTATTATGAGGAGAGATCCATATAAGGTTAAGTAGAGGTTCAATCGCCAATATAAAAAGAAGCGGAGAAAGGGGGGAACCCTGTCTAGTTCCTTAAAAGAGATAGGAGTTATAAATATGGGCACTATCTAATACTTTAGCAGTAGGAGAAATATAACAAGCTCTATCCATGTTAAAAAAAAGGCTGACCAAAAATATAAAAAGAGCCAATTAAATGTATCGACACTTTTTCTGCATCTACTGCAAGTAAGTCTGATGGTAGGTCTTTATTATAGATGAAATACCATGCCAACCAGTCTGATGTAGAGCACACAATCTGTATTTCATAAAACCAACGTGGCTAGTGTGAATTAGCTGACCAAGTTCTTTAGATAGTCTAGTAGCAAGAAATTTGGCATGGGTTTTACAATAGTAATTGATTAATGATATTGATCTGTACGTGGAAACAATTGTGGAATTTGTATCTTGCTTAGGAAAAACTACAATCAAGGCTTCAGAAAAAGAATTGGGTAAAGCTGCATATTGTGCAAAATGTGTAAGAAAATAGGATGCTAATTGTGCAGTGAAGGTTTTATATAACTCAGCAGAAATGCCATTTGGGACAGATGATTTTTAAGAATTAAGTGACGCAATGGCAGATTGAATTTCGTAAGAGAAATTAGGACATGTAAAGAATCTCTGTTGTCTTTAGTTAAGATAAAATATCCTTGAAAGATGTCAACAATTATCAGAAATCTGATTGAATAGCATGTTTTGTTAGTTTATCATGTTTTTTACGCAATTAGCAAGGAGTTTCCTAGATCTATTGGCTTGAAAATAAATCTTTGCTCTATTGTTTGATATGTGCAGACCACCATGTTTGTATCGTAATGTTTGTAGTTGTTTTTTATAAACCACTTATTTTAGGAGAAAATAGCCTTTCTTATTTAGTAATCTCTGTTTATAAATTAGTTATTTATGAGAGAATAGTTTGTTTGCATTAACTGTAAGAGAGATAGCTAAGCATCTATTATAAGCCTTGAACAAATCCCACAAGGTTACTTTAGACGTGTCATTGTCTGCATCAACAGCAAAAAAAGCGAAAAAGAATTTATTAATTTTTTTTTGTATTCATCTTCGAGAACAATATCAGCATTCCTTTTTCAGCAGGATTTATGGAGCTACTGTTGGCCTAGTTTAATTAAAACATATATCATTACATGGCCTTAAATATCAATTGCATGCATCTTGGGACAGGGGATTGTTTGGCATAAACCTCTAGAATGGGGTTCTCCACAGTCGTTCCTGGAGGGCGGGATCCATGGCAGATTTTTAAGATAACTACATTTACCTAAATGGAGATATTCAAATAATTTGGCACGGATCCAGCCCTCCAGGACTGACTTTAGAGAACCCTGTTCTAGATGCCAGTAGCTAATCAATCCTGTGATATGGGAAACAAGGATTCGAGAAAAGGGTAAATTCTTTACCAGTGGGAAAATGAAGTCTCGAAATATTTGATAATTTTGTGTTTTTGAAGACAAAATTAAAAAAAGTACAAACAGGAAATGTTCAAAAAGGTTTAAACTTGGGCACAGAAACTAATATTTGTATGATGCAGAAAATAGATGTGAATGATATGATTTTATCCTCCATGGTTAAAGGTCACTTTGGAGGTTTTGTTTTTTCTCTGCTGAAAAAAAGAAAAATGGTGTGACCGTTCATTTTTCTAAAAGACTTCTTCTTCAAATGTTGTTAATGCTAGGTTTATACATGCTGAATTACAGATTGATTGATTAAACAGTTTTGTATTTAGTCAATATTTATGATCCTACAACAGATGAGCCAAATTGGTTGGAAAGCTGTTACTTCTGAAATTGTTAAGCTTGACAGTGTTCCTTTAAGTACTAGTTAAGGCTCTATTTTTAGACCAGACACTCTATTGAATAGACTAATATGCCTAGAAAAATATTTATTGATCTTTCTATGCTTTATGCTTCAGGCATGCAATGTCTGAAGAGTTTAACATTTGATAAAACAATTTTAGGTTGGACAATTTAAAATGATAAAAATAACTGAAAGGAGGAGAAAGAATCAGAGAAGAAAAAGATGACTGAGATGAGAAGTATTAATAAAAATAGTAAAAAAAGAATCTTAGAACATATGAAAACAAATAATACATACAACACAGAACAAACAAACAATGATGGAATGTTCAATAGAAGTGAAGCCCAGCGGAGAAAGCATAATATGGAGCAGTGATGCAACACTACGAACCAGCCACAAACAATTGATGTATGACAGAGGACACAGCATTATCAATCAAATAGACTACAAATCAACAATATCTTGTTGCCTCAAATTGATAGGATGATGTTGATCAAGAATCTCAATCATGCCCTTGGGATTACTGAAGGGTTTTGTTGATCCATCTAAAAGATTTGCATGGTCGAAGGGTCAAACAAGCCATATTTATATCCCAAATTCAAGAGTTGAGGTGAAAGTGTTGTAAATGGACTACTAATGCTTACCATTTCTTTTTCAAAGTCTTGGTGAAATATAGATCGTATTACCATCCACCATTTCCTAAGGAATTTCCTAGATCGCCTTCCTTATCATGACATCGTAGTGATGACGTAGTTTTGGTTTAGACTGGTTTTCCTTCCTAGGTGACAGAGTAGCGTTATCAACCTCAAATCAGTCTTCAGAAATAAAGTTTAACAGTTTGTATAGGAACATTTTCACATAAGCATGACAGCTTTTCAAGGGACTTTGGAAGGTTAAAAGCCTGGAGGTTATATGGTCTTCTGCGATTTTCGTAGTCAAGCAGTTAGGTAATTTTGGGGAGAAATTTGTGAAACAAGACGAGATAATTCATAGTATATTTAATATCTAGGCTAATCATATCTGTGTTGCTATGAACTGCCAGTATTTCCACTAGAATTTTATTTAGTGATGGTTCTTCTATCTCATCTACGAGACAAACTTAAAATCAAACTTCTGCAAACGTACTAAGGTGTAAGATTAATGAATTGTCTTCAAAATCAATAAAAGATAATTGTTCCTGAGATTTAATAAAGTAAAATGTACTGTGGGCACGAGGAGCACGGAAACATGAAAAAACAACCTTATTAAGACAGACCTTTGAGCTCCTATTAAAACATAGGAGCGGGTCTAGTCAAAGCCATTCAGTTTCCTTCCAAGGGTGCCGCCTCCTCGACAGAAGTTTGAGATTAAAGGTGATGCATTATTGGTGCGTGAAACCCACATAAAAAGCACCATACACATCGAAAAGTAAGAGCTAGAAAAGCTCTCTGTGTAGGAAAGGCATGAACCTCTAATCCTGCAGAGCAAGAGAACGGCACAAGTTGTATGCTTAGTTGCAAGGGCTTGTAGTCCGGCCGGTGAGCATCAGCTTACAGTTCTGTGTCCAGCCTGGTTGCGTGCATGCTTTGACTCCTTCAAAATAAGCTTCTTTCCCTTCTCCCATCCCCTGCAGGTTTGGTACTGTCCATTATGTTGAACCTAGGAAGCACACTGCTTCTCCCAAAGTTCATCAGGAATAGAAATAATGTTTTATTGTTTCCCAAAGCATTCTTGCGCCCAAGTGTGCACTGCACATGGACTGTTGTTTACTGCTACGACATATTATTAACAGTAAGTGAAATCAAGCATGTTTAAAACAATTATAAAAATACACAGACAATTCTATCAAAAAAGAAATAGCGACACACCATGAGGATGAACAGATGAATCAATAGCATTGGGATGTCAGTTAAAACAAAACTACAAAGATTATAAATTTAAATTTACCTGGAAGTTAACGTTTACATAATTAATTACCGCAATCACCATCTGCAGGTGCATGGATGGAATGTAAAAAGTGCCCCATGGTCAACATTGTTAAAAGTTACCAAGATATTGAGCAATAGGAGCACTGAGATCTCTCTCCTTTCTAGCACGCATAAGGCATCTGGAACAGAGGTTAGAGGTGCTGATTTAGTAAAGCTTTTTCCCCATTCACTGCAGGTGTAGGATTTTTTTTCCTGCGTGTGTTCGCTGGTGGATTTTTAGGGTTCCTAACACACGAAAGTTCTTCCCACATTCATTGCAAGAGTATGGTTTTTCTCCTGTGTGTCTTCGCTGATGGATTTTTAATTTTGATACCTCAGTGAAGCTATAGTTACATTCACTACAAGGATATGGTTTTTCCCCTGTGTGTGTTCGTAGGTGGCCTCTCAAGCTTGATGAGAAAGGAAACTTCTTTCCACATTCACTGCACGTGTATGGTTTTTCCTGTGTGTGCGTTCTATGATGGAGCATTAGGTTTGCTCTTCGAGCAAAGCTCTTACCACATTCAATGCATGTGAATGGTTTTTCCCCTGTGTGTGTTCGCTGATGTTTCTTTAGACTTTGTATTGCAGCAAAGCACTTTCCACATTCACTACAGGTGTATGATTTATTTTGTCCTGTGTGTATTCGCTGGTGGACCCTTAGGTTTCCTGACAGACTAAAGTTCTTTCCACATTCACTGCAAGTGTATGGTTTTTCTCCGGTGTGTGTTCGCTGATGGATCTTTAGTTTTGATGAATCAGTGAAGCTATTGTTACATTCACTACAAGAGTATGGTTTTTCCCCTGTGTGGGTTCGTAGGTGGCATTTCAAGCTAGTTGAGAAAGGAAACTTCTTTCCACATTCACTGCATGTGTAAGGTTTTTCCTTGGTGTGTGTTCTCTGATGGTGCATTAAGGTTGCTCTTTGAGTAAAGCTTCGATCACATTCACTGCATGTGAATGGTTTTTCTCCTGTGTGTGTTCGCTGATGTTTCTTTAGATTAGATATCTGAGTAAAGCACTTCCCACATTCACTGCAAACATATGGTTTTTCCCCTGTGTGTATTAGCCGGTGGGTCTTTAAATTTATGGATTTACTAAAGTTCTTTCCACATTCACTACAGGTGTATGGTTTTTCTCCTGTATGTGTTCGCAGATGGTTCTTTAGTGACATTGAATAAGCAAAGTTTTTTCCACATTCATTACAGCAGTAAGGCTTTTCTCCTGTGTGGGTTCGCTCATGGGCCGTTAGTTTTCCTGCTAAAGCAAAGCTCTTTCCACACTCACTGCAGGTATATGGCTTTTCTCCTGTGTGTGTTCGCACATGGCTCTTTAATGTCGATGAACTGTTAAATCTTTTTCCACATTCATTACACCTGTATGGCTTTTCTCCGGTGTGTGTTCGAAGATGGATATTTAGATGTCCTGAGAAAGCAAAGAACTTTCCACATTCACTGCATGTATTTCTTTTTTCTCTTGTATGTGTTCGATATATGACCTGTTGATCAGATTGCTCATTTAAACTCATCTTACATAAATAGGTTTTTTACTGAGTTGTTGCTGATGACAATGTAGGGATGATGAGAGATTAAAACCCTTCCCACAAACAAGGCATCTGTATGCTTTTCTTAACCACTTGGCTGCTAAGGGGTGTGTGCGAGGTCCATTGACTTTCCATTGAAATCAATGGAAACTCCATGACGAGTTACCCTTGTCATTAGCACTGAAGGGGTTAAGTTTTTGTTTGCGAATGAACTCTCAGTTGTGATGGTTGATGAATACTCTTGACGCATTCACTGTGTCTTTATCACTTTTCCCCAGAGCATGCTTGCTGATGCTGCTTTAGTACAGAGGAGAAACCAAAGATCTTCTTAAGTTTGTTGTGCATGCATGTTTTTTCTCTAAGGTTTATTGTCAAAGAGTCAGTTATATTTTGGCATAGTTCATGTTAATGTGTTCCCTGACTGACTAGTGTGCTTGCTGACAAACTAACTGTATTCCAACAGTAACTGCAAATGGGTAGTACTTGCAATGTATGTTTATGAGTTTATAATAATGTTGAATGGTGTTTGGAAAGCTTGCCAGACTGATAACATATCTATCAGGGCTCCTGTCTTCAACCCAAGTTAAAAATTTTAAAATCTGCAAACAAAGAATAAAATGTATAGCTTTATGAAGCATACAAAGAACAAACCTTGTTAAAAAGTCTTTACATTCTAGGATAGTGTGCTGTAATGTACATAGCCAAAGCTTTCTTCAGTTGTACCTTCACATGTCTGATTCACAATTCATATTGTGTACGCCCATCGTCTTTTTCTAGAGATTGCAAAGTCCATTCGAAACAAAGTTTATAATGGTCTAACACCACAGTATAGTTATCATGTTAGGAAGTGGAGCACGGTTGTACCTATCTAATACTTATCTCAGACAAAGGGCGGCATCTGGAATCTTTTAATACTGGTTGCATTGTACCCGTATCATTGTTGTGCTAATATTTCATTTCAATGTTTTGGGTTCGGCAGCATGAGTATCCTCAGCGTCTTGAAGCCACTGGATTGCACCTGATGTTTCTTGCCGGATTTATCTGTTCATATACAAGATTCTTACTGTGCTGTTCTATCTATAATTACTGTATGCCATTATTTCGAGCTCTTCTTGAATATCGGACAGCTTTCAAGTATTAATGAATTTTCTTCATTACTCTTCATCTTATATGTTCACAAATCTGCTCTCTGTGGATGCAAAAATATTTGTAATCTCTAAATATATAAGCAACACATAGAACACTATGCGGCAGACAACATAAGTACTTATTTTCTACCAAGTTGTATACCATAGGCCTGATGTAGATGTTATTGGGCGGTGTTCATGCCGTCACCATGGCAGAGTACCTTTCTCTTGACATGGTGAGGGTACTCCTCCCGCCACATTTTGAGATGAGATGCCTGGCAGCCCAGCGGACTTCTCTTGCATTTACAGGACTCACCATCCTGGTAGTTCCTGTAAGTTCATTGAAAGTGTGCCTTGAGGCACCATCAGCATCGCGGCATTGCACACTTTCAATTTTATTTTCAAAAATAAAATCTCAAAGCAGGATTTTGTTTTTGAAAAGAAAAAAAGAAAGTAAACAAAAAAGAACAATGACCCACCCCAACCCTCCCACCTCCCCCCATTGTGGGACGGCTCTCCCATTGCACAGGGGTCATTGTAAAGTTTGACCTTTTATATACCACCACCTTTTAGGTGGCAGTTTGTACTCTTAATCGAGCAAGCAAACTTCCAAACCTCCAACGGCCCTTTCTTTGTAGGGCTGTCAGAGGTTTATACAGGGAGAGGAGACTTTGTAGTCTCCGCTTTCTAAATACTGAAGGCCGGCCTGCCTGTAAATTAAGTGGACGGACCTCCATATTGCCAACATCTAAATCAGGTCCTAGGTTTTTAATGCAATGTAAAAAAGTGAATGTCTGAATTACTCTCAGTCACTGGTATTATTCTAGGCAGCAATTCAGTTCATTGCTTTTAGCTCACTTTGCTACTAAAGACAAAACATAAATTTGGAAATCAGCCTTGATCGTGCTCCAAAAGTAACAGTCCAGTAAGAACATGAGTTAATGTTCCTCTGAATAGGAACAAAAGCATCCATATAATAGTTTACACCTTGAAAGGCCTGGTCAGTGAGTTACAGCACATCAAGACAATTATTGAATACATTTCCATTTTATCATGTTTATATCTTGGGAAAGAATAACATTACAATTACTACAAAACACAACACATCTATTTGAAAAATAGAATCATTTTCAAAATGAAAACCAAAACATAGATTGAAAAGAGAATTAGGTAGCATTTAAAGGATAATGGTATCTGTATGTTCACTGCAGAGAGTGGCCAGGCAATGCCTAAATCATCCCGAGGCTCTTTCGAGGGACTGCCACATTCGAGTGAAGTGAACATGACCTGGTGGACACATTGTGAATACACATAGACTGGTGTGTGTTTGAAAATGGGGAATGTATTAACTTTAAGATGGCACACTAACAATTTGGTATTCATGAAGGGGTAGAGTTTCCACTTCAATAATGGCTTCCCTAAGGGCAGCTGCTGTACAGCATTTTAAAACCAAATGTTATTTCTCTGCATAATTCTTGCAACATCAGTTGTAAAATAAAGCCATTATTTAAGAGGAAGTGATGTGCCGTCTTCCCTGTTTTTTCCAACAAAAGTCTTCAGGTATATGAAACACAAGTGGACTACAGAGTGAAGAATAATTATCCCCAGTATGATGTTCTGATGAGATCCCCGTTTTACCAAAATATTTTTGGATTCAAACCGCGTCAACAAGTTTACAACTACCAGAGAGGTGTTTCACTGTTCTTGAAAAAGTGTCGGCTTCAAGGGAACCCATATTGATAGACAAACTGATTGATTTGTGATTGAAGGTCCCATAAAGAAACAGTCTAATAAAAAAAAAAAAGGTTTTCTTTCCCTCTGGTATTTGTAAAAATAACTGTATGGACTGGGATTTATTATGTTAAGCTTTAATGTCAGTGATAACACATATATGTTGGTTTTTGTATGCATTCTTTGAAGTATGTCCTAGTTATGTAAATTATTGTTTTGTACATCTGTTTGGAAAGGTCTTGATATGTTCATGTCTACTGCATTGTCTCAATGTGTGTGACAAATATTTGCTGTATTTTATGAATTGCACATCTATATATATGGTAAACATCCGTCGGATGGAGGAACGCTGGGGAAGGATTGAAGAGCCCCCTGGGCATGATCACCACTTCTGAAACTCAAATGTCTGCCTAAAGGGTGGGGGGGCATAAACACTACCTAGTACCATGGACTCCCCGCAGTTGTTCCTGAGTACTAGCACATACCTGCCCTGCATATCGATCCACGTCTGTATTTGATTTGATTATTTATTTAGCGCGACTATCACTCGAAAAGGAGCATTCTGGCACTATGTGGGAGAGGAAAAGAAAGACAGTTCCATCACTTAAATGAGCGATGAGCAGAAGGTATCTGAGGATCCAAAGATCCAAGTCGCCAAGGACTTTCTGAACTGAGGTTCTGCTTCCATCAGCCTTAGGTGTGTAGGCATGAGGTTCCAGGCTCTAGTTCCTAGAGCAGCTAAAGCTTTAGCTACTTTGGTTTTGTACCTAAAGACAGGGGGTTTAAGAACATTTGCTGATGAGGATAGGAGTCTCCTGGCAGTGGTGTAGGGGGTAGACTTGTCCAATAGATATTTGGGTCCTAGGTTTCTGGAGGCTCTAAAAGTGACTAGCAGAACCTTAAATGGGATTCTCTTCTGCATAGGCAACCAGTGATGGGTTTTGAGGGCTGCTAGGGAAGATGATCTGCAGAGGAGTTTTAGCACTAAGTGGGCTGCTGCATGCTGTACCACCTGTAGTCGCTTCAGTAGTTGTTTGTTAACTCCTGTGAGTAAGCTGTTACAGTGGTCCAGTCTAGACAGGATAAGGTCCACCACAACTGTCTTCCTCGTGGATAGTGGAATGTAGTCCAAGAACTTTTTATGTGTTTTGATTATGTTGTAGAACGTCCTTGCCACTGTCAGGGCATGAGGTCAGAACGAGAGCGAGGCATCAAATTTCACTCCCATGTTCTTAGCTACTTCTCCTGTGTTTGGAAAGGGCGGGTGCGTTTTCAGGTCACCATTGGCTCGGCTCGAAGGGATTGTCCTTCCCTTTCGGCAGGATCTCTGTTTTATCCGTGTTGCATTTAAGGTGGCTGAGCTTCATCCAACGGATTACCTCTGAGAGCCATAGTTTAAAATGGAGTTCTGCGTTATTGGAGTCTCTGTCGAAGGCAGTGTGTTGTCTGCATATGATGTTGTTTCAATGCCAAAGGAGGTTATCAGTGAGATGAGCGAGGCAATGTAGATGTTAAACAACATTGGGCTGAGACGAGCCATGTGGGACGCACGATGTGATGAGGCGTTCTGTTGAAAGGAAAGTTCCTAGAGACACTGCTTGTTTTCGATTGGTGAGAAAGGATTTTATCCAGGCTAGAGCGGTGTTGGATATACCGCTATTTTTTATCCGGGTGAGGAAAATGTCATGTGAGATGGTGTCAAAAACGGCTGTGCGGGTTAAAAGAATTGGCACCGCCTTTTTACCTTTATCTAGGGTTAATTTCAGTGTGTCAACTATTTCTAGTTGAATGGGTAGTAATGGGGAGAATGGGTAGTAACGATATTGGTCGGAGGTTTGGAAGTATGGATAGATCCATGTTCAGTTTTTTTAAGTGGTTCGACTATTGCCAGTTTCCATTTCGCAGGGGCTATACCTGTGGCCAGTGATGAGTTGACTATATTGTTAATTACCGTATTGGCAATGTCAATGATCTTATGGAGGACCGCAGGGGGACATGCGTCCATGGGGGAGCCGGATTTGCAGGCGGTTCTCTTGTGTTTGCTCAAGTGAGCATTTTTCAAAAGAGTGTAGGAGAGGCCCTGTGTGGGTAGGGTCCGGCTCTGTTACGTTTTATATAGGTATCCCAATATAGGCTCAGGTAGCAACTTCACCTTTCACCCACATTCTCCCCTACCATTACACTACATAACGGTTCTTGGGACTGACCTTTTACCTAGTTATGTTATTGAATACAGGACGTGGGGTTTTCTCTGAAAACTAGCCTCATCTATTCTGCATGAGGATTCTTGGAAACTCAGCAGGACTACCATCTCCTGTATAATAACAATGTACAAGGGTCATTCCTTCAGTCATCCTAAGTCAAACATGACACAGCAAGGTAGAACTCCTGGGGGTACCACTTTGGGTATATAAACACCATATCTTGCTGAGGTAGTCGGTGGATAAAAGGACTTCCATGCTGCACACTGACGCAAGACGCTAAGGTTCCTGCAAGCAGACACTCCAGCTTGCAGGGGTCTGATATCCCTTGCGTGGGGTGTCCATCTCGAGACCAAGACGGGGTCCCACAGTCTCTCACTTCAGGGAATGAGTTGGACTGTATCCTAGAGGGATTCTTGGCTTTACACCTACATACATGCTAGGTACATTTAGGTACATCTAGGTTGGGTCGCATCGTAGGAGTACACATTTTACTGTCATGTATTTTATATACTTGCCTGTATTATTTGTTTTAGCACGATGGTGGAAATCTACCATCCTTTTACTCTAATAGTGCTTATAATCATTTATATCCGTTACTGTCTAATGGTTGTTTCGGTACACTTCTTTTACTAAATGCTAATTGAAAAACGTCCTACCGTTTATTCTGTGCATGTCTCTGAGACGAAGGGAGCACGAGTGACTGAGTGAAAAGTAATACACAGTTTCCTCAATCCTGAGGGATCAGGGTTGTCATGTTCGATAGTTGCCAAGAACTGTTCTCTCCTTGGTAATAGGGGTTTCTAGTGGCACTGTGAGCTAGCTGGTATACAGGCTAACATACCCGGTTAGGATGCCCAGAATCAGTCTGGGCACCAAGCCCAGAGTCAATGTTGTCTAAACGTGCAGATCCTATATAGGTTTATAGGAACTACACAACAGCTCTAACTGTAGATGCTGTGTGTGTAATGTTAAAATCTTTTTGTATATTGAAAATGTTATCCTCAAAGAAGACAGAAATCTGGTCTGGTATTGGTTGGAAGGGGACTCTGTGATGCAGCAGTATGGCCACCCCTCTGGAACCCCTGGCAAAACCTGCATGAAAAATGCTTGTGTAGCAGAAGCAGGCAAGGATTGTAGTTTTTGTCCCCATAAGATGGGTTTCCTACATCAACAGAACATCGGCCTTCAGGCGCTTTGCCTGGCGGAGCACAGCGTACCGTTTCACTTAATCTAAAACTCCCTGGGTGTTCCAGGTCACTATGTGAAGGCTCCCCAATGAAACCTCATTGTTTAATGCAGTCATTTAAATATAATAAGTGTAGGGCATGGGCCGTCAATACACTGGGCAGCCACACTGTAGGGACACAGACTGTGCAATAAAGTTTAAAAAACACCGTAGAACTATACATACCCCCTCCACCTCCCAACCTAATACCTCAAACCTCATTGGAGCATCTGTCACAGAAGAGATCCTGCACCAGCCCCAACAGGGAGCAGGCTTATGATCCGTCCAATGGATCCCCAGGTACCCCATCAACATGGAATTTACTGAAGAGCTGGGTGTATACTTCTCCATAGGGGCAGCCCATATAGTAAGCCATCATACTGTACATCTCAAACTCAGCTAGAGTTTTTCACAAACACTCCCCAATTTGCCATACACTGCACCCGTGGAATCTAAGTGTTCAGTATCCAGGGCCTCCCGCCTGGTCATCAAAGCGTGGCTTGGAGCGCCATTATGATCTTGATCTGTGTCTTTTCTTGTCCTTTAGTTTGGTCTGAGTTTGATGTGGGTCTCCAAACAAAGAGTCAGAGTCCCGATGTGGAGGCATGTGAGGCTTCAACTGTCGTATTTCATCGGTCTAAGTGAACACTTCCTCAGGCGTGTCGAAGAACTGGGTACGGTCTTTATAGCCAACTCGTAGGCGGGCAAGAAACAGAAGCATGTATGAGATCTTCAGGTCGCGGAGATGGCCTTCGCTGCCATAAAAGACTAGTGTTGCTGTTAATCCAGTCTAGAAAAGTCTGGAAAGATCATTCTACAAAGGGAGTCATGCCAAGATCTGGCAAACGTGAGGATAGTGTCTCTGTCGTGAAAGTTTAAAATCCTAGCGAAGACCAGCCGGGGCCTCGTGCTCAGGGGAGGCATCTCAGCCAGTTCTGTGGGCATGCTCTATAATGATGCATGGGGAGAGAGCATCCGCCGGGTTCCACGTCCTGAGCCATTGCTATTAAGCCAAGAATTTGCCCATATCCTTGTCTTCACAGCCCTCGGGAAAGTCCACAAAGGTGAGATTATTTCAGCGGGCCGGTCCCTCTGCAACTTTCACGTGAGTGGCCAGGCCTTTCGTGATCTTCTCGAGGTTATCTACCTTGGCTTGGAGTGTCAAGACTGCATCTTCTACTCTGGAGACCCTGATTTCAGCTGGACTGCAACGTTGGACAGGTTCTGGTGCAGCAGCATCACATCCGGCCCTACAGCTCCTATTCTGGCCTCCAGCATATCTCTGAATTGGGTTATCGCAGCCAGTAAAGCGGCATTATCGGGGGAACCACCTGAGCCACCCTTGGCAGCGCCCATTGACGCGCCGATCCCCATGAACCTGTCCATTGTGCTTTGCTATGACGCAGGGACGGCCGGCGTATCCTCTGTCATGTCGAAGTAGTGGTAGCTTCCGATGGTACACAATGTCGTTTGTTGAGCGTCCAAGCCTCACCAGCCGGCCGTAGCAGACCAACACAATGTCGTCGGGCCCGGACCTCAATAGGATCAGTCACTCACTGGGCGCTGCCACTCGTGGACCCTAGTTGCGCAAGTAGGAACAAGGCGCTCCATGGCCTATATTCTTGCTTGGTGTGCGCAGGAGGAGAGGGGGTCTCTCCCGACCACAAGCCACAGTGGGACCTAGCCCGGCCGCCACTGCAGAAGGGAAAGCGCCCCCTCCCCTAACGCCTGCCCGCCCAATTGTGAGGTTTGTAGGGTATTCAGCAGGTCCGACATATACGGTTCCCTTTCAGTGCTGCCATGCGCTCCTATAACATGTGGCTAATCAGGTATTCCAGGTGGGCCTCACCTCGCAGCGTGCACTGCACGCTCTAGACGACACCTCGGGCGGGCAGTCACCAGCCGCAGGCAGCTCCCATGCAGTGCCATTCAGATCCTGCTGTGTGCTCCTAGGCGGGAGCTTTACCATCCCGGCAGCCTGGCAAGACCGCTGTAAACTCCTGTGCTGCAGCGCCTGGGCACCACACTCCATCTCAGGCAGATCTGTCAGTGCCCATCGAGCCACCAGATCTCCACTGCTGGCGGCAGGGCCCTCTCCCGAAGATCCGCCTAGGCCCTGGCCTAGGCAGCTCAGGACCCTTCTGTCACTCTAATCGCAGGGACCCCCACGACCCACTCAGGGCCCCTGGCTCCACTCACTCGTAAGGATGCAGTCACTGCAGCCGCATATTCAGCCAACCTTTCCGTCTCTGTGGGTCGGAGGTTCCTTGACACCTGCCCCTGATCACTCCGGTGCACCTCACGCGGCCTACTGCAGTCTGCAGGTACGGCCGTAGACCTCAGGCATTGGTGATTGCGGCTACATCATCTTCATCTTATAATCTTCTAGGAGCCGCACTCCCAATACAAGGGTGAGAGATCATTGCTAAACCGCCTCTGCCAGTGAGGGCCTCTAAAACATGTTGAGATGTAGTACATATGCTTAAGGAGTCCTACCACATTGTATATTTTGTGATTAATATTAAGCGCTCTTTATAATCATTTCTTTGTTTGTGATTAGAAGGAATAATAACTTTCGCGCTATAAGGACTACCTTGGTTGTGATACCCCACCCAAATTGAGGAGTGGGTATTTACAGAAAATTGATTGTGTTCTTCTTTTTTCTTTTTTTGTTTAGGGTACACACTGTTGTATATATAATGTATATATTGCATTTATAGGTTTCTTTGTCTTGTTGTATATTGTATATATTTCGACCTCCTTGTCTTTTGGCTCATAATATTGTCCTTCTTAAATCATATCATTTAATGACGACATAAATCACTGTAAAAACAGGATAATAAATTGTATCTTGTTTTGAAGTAGTCTATACTTTATTGATTCCTCAGTACCACTTTTTCTATTTTTTCATCTTTATGATGCTCCTTGCCCAGGTGTGGGAGGGTAATTTGGGCAGAACCCCTGTTCATTACGTAGAGATGTAGTAATCCGGCAGATAGTGTGTGCTGGAGGAGCTCGCCTAAAGCCCATCTGTCATGTTGGACCCCTAGACCACGGCCCACAGAATTTTATTAGTTTTAAGGCTTTTAAAACGAACAAGCCAATATAAGCCATACATGTGTTCAAGTGCCAAATGATATTAACACCATTATAATCAAGATGTCCATCCGATTGTACCCCCTGCTGCGCCCCCCGCTTCCCGCCGCCGCTCCCTCGCTGCCCCGCCCCCCTTTTTTCTGTAAGTCCCCATTGGCCACCCCGCTCCCGCCTCCCAGCTGCTCCTCCCTCCCACTTCGCCTCATATGGAGCCCGCGCGTATGCGCAGCGGGCAGCGGGCGCGCCGACTGTGTGCCGAAGGCAAGCCCGTCTGCGCCCGTCTGCGCCTGGACCGCACCCAGCGCCTGGACCCCTGGCCCTCACCGTCGCCAGCCCATCCGACGCCGCCACCCTCCACGGACTCAACGCCGACCGTAATCCCGCCTGCCACCGCGCCACCCCGAAGCGGACCCATGGACCCTTCACCTGCCTAGCCTGCAAATTCACCTGCCTCCGAACCGTCACCGCACCCACCAAGCCGAGCACCAGCAACAACCACCTCAAGTGCATCCTGCTCAACACCCACTCCGTCCACAGGCACGCCGTCGAACTCTGGAACCTCCTCGACACAACATCACCAGACGTCGCCTTCCTCACAGAAACCTGGATGAACGCCTCCTCAGCCCCCGACATCGCAATAGCCATCCCGGATGGCTACAAGATCATCCGGAGGGACCGGGTCAACCAAACCGGAGGAGGCATCGCCATCGTCCACAGAAACACCATCGCATCACGACCAACTCAGACGACACCCTCACCGCCGCCGAGCACCTTCACTTCCAGATACACATCGACCCCAAGACCACCCTCAGGGGCACTCTCATCTACAGGCCCCCGGGACCACGCACTCAATTCAGCGAAGCCATCGCAGACCTGGTCAGTCAGCACGCCCTCACCTTCACAGACTACATCCTCCTAGGGGACCTCAACTTCCACCTGGAGAACAACAAGGACTGCAACACCGCCGCCCTGCTGGACAACCTCGCCAACATCGGACTCAAGCAACTGGTGAACACCCCAACCCACTACGCTGGCCACACGCTTGACCCGGTCTTCTCCTCCAGCAAGCACATCGCCTTCAGCCACTCCACCGGACTACACTGGACTGACCACAGCTGCGTCCACTTTGACTTCAGGAGAATCACTACCCACCAGCACCTGCAGCAGGCTCCCCGCAGAAACTGGAGCAAGATCACCGCCGACCAGCTCACCACCACCCTCAGCCAGAACCCACCCACCAACACACCGGACCCCGACGAAGCAGCCGCAACCTCACACAGTGGCTCACCGACTGCGCCGACGAACTCGCACCTCTGAAGAGGCCTCCCAGCAGACCGGGCAGCCAGAAAGCCTCTTGGTTTACCAACGACCCCAAGAACTCCAAGACAACCTGCCGCACCCTCGAGAAAGCCTGGCGCCACAACCAGACAACAGAAAACATGGAAGCCCTCAAGAACGCCACCCGCAAACACCACCAGCTGATCCGCACCACCAAGAAGACAGCTTTCAAAGAATGACTGGACAACAACACCCACAACAGCAAGGAACTCTTCAACATCGTCAAAGAGCTCTCCAACCCCAGCGACAGCAACAACGACATCACACCCTCGCAAGACCTCTGCGATTCTCTCGCCTCGTTCTTCCACCGCAAGATCACTGACATACACAACAGCTTCGGCACTCTGACCACAACGACCACGCATCCCATCACCGAACCGAAACCCGCCACCACCACCCTCTGCACCTGGACCCCTGTCAACACCGAAGACACCACCGGCCTGATGAACACCATCCACTCCGGCTCACCCACCGACCCCTGCCCACACCACGTCTACAACAAAGCCGCCTCCATCATCGCATCCCAACTCCGACTCGTCATCAACAGCTCCTTCGAATCCGCCACCTTCCCGGAGAGCTGGAAACAGGCCGAACTGAGCGCCCTCCTGAAGAAACCCACCGCGGACCCCACGGACCTCAAGAACTTCCGCCCCATCTCGCTCCTCCCCTTTCTAGCCAAAGTCATCGAGAAGACCGTCAACAGACAACTCTCCGCCTTCTTCGAAACCAACAGGTCCCTCGACTCCTCACAGTCCGGCTTCCGAGCAAACCACAGCACCGAGACCGCCCTCATCGCAGCCACCGACGGCATCAGGTCCCTGCTCGACAACGGGGAAACCGTGGCCCTCATCCTCCTGGACCTCTCAGCGGCCTTCAACACCGTCTGCCACCGCACCCTGATACAGCGCCTCAGCAACACCAGAATCCAAGGAGCAGCCCTGAAATGGATCATCTCGTTCCTCACCGGAAGAACCCAGAGAGTCCGCCTCCCCCGTTCCGATCTGCGGCCTACGAAGTCATCTGCGGCGTCCCGCAAGGATCCTCGCTCAGCCCCACCCTCTTCAACGTCTACATGAGCCCTCTCGCAGCCATCACCCGCCAACACAACCTCAACATCATTTCCTACGCCGACGACACCCAGCTGATCCTCTCCCTCACCAAAGACCCCACCACCACCAAAGCCAACCTCCAGGAAGGAATGAAAGACGTCGCAGAATGGATGAAGACCAGCCGCCTGAAGCTGAACTCGGACAAAACTGAGGTCCTCATCCTAGGACCATCTCCCTTGGCCTGGGACAACTCCTGGTGGCCCCCTGCCCTGGGCACCGCACCCAAACCAACGGACCAAGCACGCAATCTGGGATTCATCCTGGACTCCTCCCTCACTATGACCAAGCAAGTTAACGCCGTCTCGTCTTCCTGCTTCAACACCCTGCGCATGCTTCGCAAGATCTTCCGGTGGATCCCCACTGATACCAGAAAGACGGTCACCCAGGCCCTCGTCACCAGCCGTCTGGACTATGGGAACACCCTCTACGCGGGAACCACAGCCAAGCTCCAGAAGAGACTGCAGCGCATCCAGAATGCCTCAGCACGACTCATCCTGAACATCCCTCGCCGCAGCCACATCTCTACCCACCTGAGAGACCTGCACTGGCTCCCAGTCAACAAGAGGATCACGTTCCGACTCCTCACCCACGCACACAAGGCTCTCCACGACACAGGCCCGAAGTACCTCAACAGCCACCTCACTTTCTACACACCCACCCACCCGCCAGCTCTGATCCGCCAGCCTCGCCCTTGCATCCGTCCCTCGAGCTCGGAAACCCACCATCGGAGGAAGATCCTTCTCCTACCTGGCGGCCAAGACATGGAACTCCCTCCCCACCCACCTTCGGCTGACCCAGGACCATCTCTCCATCAGGAAACAACTCAAGACCTGGCTGTTCGAGCAGTAGGGTCCCCCAGCCCCCTCCTCAGCGCTTTGAGACCCTCACGGGTGAGTAGCGCGCTTTACAAATTTTGTGATTGATTGATTGATTGATTGTAGTACGACATCAGTCCATAGTAACTGCACCATTTTCCCTAGATCTTAGAATCAGACACATACCAAGTGTTTTTGAGTTGTACATTGAATTGCAGAAGAAACAAGAGCATTTGTTAACATATTTGGTGCTTCACTGCTTTGGCAATTGTCCAAGGGGAGTCCGTTCTCATCAACGCCGTCTTGCTGCCAGCCGCAGACCAAAGCTTCCAGGGGACCACAACCACCAGAGTCCCTAGCGCCGGTGGGAGGCGCCACCGCTTTGCTTCGTGCCAGGAGGGGCTCTGAAGGGCTTGCGGGATCCCGCAGCGCGGGAGTCCATTCTCATCAACGCTGTTGTGCTGCCAGCCACAGACCAAAGCTTCCAGGGGACCACAACCACCAGATTCCCTAGCGCCGGTGGGAGGCGCCACCGCTTTGCTTCGTGCCAGGAGGGGCTCTGAAGGGCTTGCGGGATCCCGCAGCGCGGGAGTCCATTCTCATCAACACTGTTGTGCTGCCAGCCACAGACCAAAGCTTCCAGGGGACCACAACCACCAGATTCCCTAGCGCCGGTGGGAGGCGCCAATGCTTTGCATCGCGCCAGGAGGTGCTCCTAGGGGCTTGCGGGCTCCCGCAACGTGGGATGCACGCGAGCGGGCCTGTCTGCTCGCGTCTGAGCCCGGAGGAGGCTGGGCTGGACCACCCCCTTAACAACGCTGGAGCAAAACACTTGGACTTGGTCCCTTAATCTCCAGGTACTGTGGCAACTGACCGTCGCTTATTTCTGCTATAATAGGTGTTTGTGGCGTTGTCTATTCTTGTGTCCACAATGAGCAAACGTAAGGAAGTTATGGGGGCTTTGGATGCTTTTATTATCAGGGCGGAATCCATGCTCAGTCATGAGATCAAACTGAATGTGAGGCGACTCTCTAGGCCCTCTACCCCTGTTGAGGCGCTCTTCTTTAAACCCAACCGCTCCGGGTGAGGCTTCACAACCTTGCTGTCCTTTTACCATACAAGACCAGCTGCAGTCTGCTCCTGCAATTGTTTCTTCACCTGCACCTATACTTGTACCAGTTGTGGAAGTTTCCCTTTCAGATCCGGTAACCAGGACTAGTGTAGCTGCCAGGACATGGACACGGGCTTTTAAACCCCACACAGAGGCCAAGACAAAAGAGCCACCAGTGAGGCGAAAAAGGGGTGGGGGCATATAAAAACCTAAACAACAGAAAGGGATCCAAAGCCCCAATTCTAGCGTGGTACAGACCTGTACAATTAGTACACAAACTGACGTTGCTTTTATTTTACCTGTACTCACATGTAATACTTCAGGGGGTGCAGCTCTGGACACTGTTGGGGAGACTGTTTTGGGTTTCGCATTTGTACTGTTTAAGGAACAACTAGACAACAGCCTTGAACCACTCTGGGGGCACTTGAAACATTTGGATTCTGTAATGCGTAAACAGGCTGTCGGAAAAGATTTATTGCCGCCTGGAGTTGTTTCAGGGGAGGGTTTGCACTCAGATGTTTCCCCAATACCGGCAGGCGAGCACAGACCCCAGAGGGAGGCATCCTCAAATATCTATGAGGAAACTACTGGGACGAATGTCTGCACCGCTGAGTCAGCACCAACCACTGTTCTCCACCAAGCAGGGTCTGACCTCTGTCAGACTCAAGCTCGGGTGCTTTTCAACAGTCACAGAGGTCCCAACATCCTAAAAGGCTCCTATGATGCTGTCTCCCCCGTGATGGACCCAAATGCTAAAGAGCCTGCCCAAACAGTGACAAGGGCGGTTGGGGTCGGAAGGGCCCAACCGGGGGTCAACCTAGTGGCTACTGAGGAAGGTATTGGAACTCTGTTGCTTCCGACCATTGATTTACCTCCAGCATCACTTCCATATGTCATTACCCGGACTGGTGTGCCCGCAATTAAAGCCTGCCGGAAGGAAACACAGTTGGAACTAAGGAACAAGTGTTTATTATGGCTGGCTAGATATGGGCAGTTTTCCTATGACTGAGGAGGAGAGATTTTAGTGGTTTGTTGGGTTGACTGGGTGGGCACGAGACCCAAAACAATACAAGGGGATTGCATTGTCATTAACTTTAGTAACCTCCAGACTGCTTGCTCTTTGGCTAGCTATATTCTTAGCCTCCAAGTGAAATTTACAGGAGTCAGGGCCCAAACTTTGGGCTATTTTTACCCCCCCAGTCGTAATCACCACAGGTCTACTAGTATCTGCGCCCCCGTCCCTAGGCCCTTAGGATAATCAATAGTGGCTCCCTACCCCAGACCTCTCTTGTTTAACATCCCAGTGTCGAACAGGGACGGGGTTCTGGAGGAGTTGTATTGACTGGTGTGGAATGGCGGACTCGATCTGAATAGTGAGCACAGGAGTACAGGCAGGGAACCAAGGGATCCCAATAGTGGGCACTTGGTCCAGGCCATACCGTGTGGCATTAGGGAGGGAACAGGAGACCTGCTTACTGGCTTTCGGCAGGGGAATCCACCATTGGAGGTGCATTACTCCCCACTCTCGGGCACAGCAGGCAACGGCTCGCCCGAAGATGGAGTGGAAGCTGCCCCCTCTGGCTCAGTATGAGATTACCTCCAGCCCAGATTCTCTTCCCATTGATCATGAGATTGCATGTGGACAATTATGCCCAAGTAAGGTACAGGAGTTTTGAAGTCAATAGAGGAGTAAGACAGGGGTGTGTGCTTGCCCCAACCCTCTGTTGCCTTTTCATCAACGCTCTGGTTGCCCATCTTAATGAGGTTGTGGACAACGCCGCCCCCCCCCAAGTTGGCGCACAGCAAGTTGCCTGCCATGATGTTTGCGGACGACACCTTGCTCCTCTCCAAGTCACCAATGGGCATTCAGAGGGTCTCGATAGCTTTGTAACATTCTGTGCACTCAGGGGGCTGGAGAACAACACTCTCAAAACCAAATTTATGGTTTTCAATCCATCTAAATCCACTCGCCCCAACCCCTCTTTAATTGGTACCCTGCTAGAACGGGTGACCTTTTTTTGATTATCTTGGTGTCACACTATCTCAAAAGCTTGATTGGGGCCCACAGTTAGCCAAAGCAAGCCTCAAACCTGCTTAGATGGTAAGTGGAGTAATAAAAACGTACAGGAACTCCTCTTACAAACCGGCTCCCACGGTAGCCGAGATTTATAAAGTGCAAATCAGGAGCGCTGCAATTTATGGGGCTGAGCTTTGGAGGCACTGCCCCACTGGTGAATTGTCTAAAATCAACAATAACCTTCTGAGGCAGGTGTTGGGTCTTTCTCCAAGTACTCCTCTTATCACTCTATGTATGGACCTTGGAATTAGACCAATAGCAGAGGAGATTGGCCTCCTACCACTAACATTCTGGCGCAGATCGTGGGCCACCCCGGAACTCACAGACAATCAGTCAGAAATTAAAGAGAGTTTGGGTTAACCGGGTGTGGGCAAGTTGCCATGGCTCGCCTATATAAAGGGACACATGCTACAAGCTAATTAACAACAAGGGGTGGTGATGGACAGAGTCTCTGAATTAAGCAGAAAACTCTCACCCAGTCAAGAGATCAGGGCTAGATCCAACACCGTTTTTTAGCTCACTGCATCATCCCAGTTTCAGAACCTGGCTGTATGCAAATTAGTCTGTTCCTGTCCCAGTGCATGATGGGAACAGGGCAAACCAAACTACAAAGCCAATTCTTACACTGGAAAGGAAACAAGCTACCGGGGACCGGTTTCTGGCATTTCAGCCTCTTCGGCCCGGCTTGCTTGAATCCTGATGGTGCAGTGAGCAAGGGACTCATGTCTGAGCATACCCTTCCACGCTTAGGGTGGACAAAATAATTAACAACAAGGGGTGGTGATGGACAGAGTCTCTGAATTAAGCAGAAAACTCTCACCCAGTCAAGAGATCAGGGCTAGATCCAACACCGTTTTTTAGCTCACTGCATCATCCCAGTTTCAGAACCTGGCTGTATGCAAATTAGTCTGTTCCTGTCCCAGTGCATGATGGGAACAGGGCAAACCAAACTACAAAGCCAATTCTTACACTGGAAAGGAAACAAGCTACCGGGGACCGGTTTCTGGCATTTCAGCCTCTTCGGCCCGGCTTGCTTGAATCCTGATGGTGCAGTGAGCAAGGGACTCATGTCTGAGCATACCCTTCCACGCTTAGGGTGGACAAAATAATTAACAACAAGGGGTGGTGATGGACAGAGTCTCTGAATTAAGCAGAAAACTCTCACCCAGTCAAGAGATCAGGGCTAGATCCAACACCGTTTTTTAGCTCACTGCATCATCCCAGTTTCAGAACCTGGCTGTATGCAAATTAGTCTGTTCCTGTCCCAGTGCATGATGGGAACAGGGCAAACCAAACTACAAAGCCAATTCTTACACTGGAAAGGAAACAAGCTACCGGGGACCGGTTTCTGGCATTTCAGCCTCTTCGGCCCGGCTTGCTTGAATCCTGATGGTGCAGTGAGCAAGGGACTCATGTCTGAGCATACCCTTCCACGCTTAGGGTGGACAAAATAATTAACAACAAGGGGTGGTGATGGACAGAGTCTCTGAATTAAGCAGAAAACTCTCACCCAGTCAAGAGATCAGGGCTAGATCCAACACCGTTTTTTAGCTCACTGCATCATCCCAGTTTCAGAACCTGGCTGTATGCAAATTAGTCTGTTCCTGTCCCAGTGCATGATGGGAACAGGGCAAACCAAACTACAAAGCCAATTCTTACACTGGAAAGGAAACAAGCTACCGGGGACCGGTTTCTGGCATTTCAGCCTCTTCGGCCCGGCTTGCTTGAATCCTGATGGTGCAGTGAGCAAGGGACTCATGTCTGAGCATACCCTTCCACGCTTAGGGTGGACAAAATAATTAACAACAAGGGGTGGTGATGGACAGAGTCTCTGAATTAAGCAGAAAACTCTCACCCAGTCAAGAGATCAGGGCTAGATCCAACACCGTTTTTTAGCTCACTGCATCATCCCAGTTTCAGAACCTGGCTGTATGCAAATTAGTCTGTTCCTGTCCCAGTGCATGATGGGAACAGGGCAAACCAAACTACAAAGCCAATTCTTACACTGGAAAGGAAACAAGCTACCGGGGACCGGTTTCTGGCATTTCAGCCTCTTCGGCCCGGCTTGCTTGAATCTTGATGGTGCAGTGAGCAAGGGACTCATGTCTGAGCATACCCTTCCACGCTTAGGGTGGACAAAATAATTAACAACAAGGGGTGGTGATGGACAGAGTCTCTGAATTAAGCAGAAAACTCTCACCCAGTCAAGAGATCAGGGCTAGATCCAACACCGTTTTTTAGCTCACTGCATCATCCCAGTTTCAGAACCTGGCTGTATGCAAATTAGTCTGTTCCTGTCCCAGTGCATGATGGGAACAGGGCAAACCAAACTACAAAGCCAATTCTTACACTGGAAAGGAAACAAGCTACCGGGGACCGGTTTCTGGCATTTCAGCCTCTTCGGCCCGGCTTGCTTGAATCCTGATGGTGCAGTGAGCAAGGGACTCATGTCTGAGCATACCCTTCCACGCTTAGGGTGGACAAAATAATTAACAACAAGGGGTGGTGATGGACTAATTTGCATACAGCCAGGTTCTGAAACTGGGATGGTGCAATGAGCTAAAAAACGGTGTTGGATCTAGCCCTGATCTCTTGACTGGGTGAGAGTTTTCTGCTTAATTCAGAGACTCTGTCCATCACCACCCCTTGTTGTAAATAATTTTGTCCACCCTAAGCGTGGAAGGGTATACTCAGATGTGAGTCCCTTGCTCATTGCACCATCAGGATTCAAGCAAGCCGGGCCGAAGACGCCTGAAATGGCAGAAACCGGTCCCCGGAAGCTTGTTTCCTTCCCAGTGTAAGAATTGGCTGTTGTAGTCTGGTCTGCCCTGTTCCCATGATGCACTGGGCCAGGGACAGACTAATTTGCATACAGCCAGGTTCTGAAACTGGGATGGTGCAATGAGCTAAAAAACGGTGTTGGATCTAGCCCTGATCTCTTGACTGGGTGAGAGTACTCTGCTTAATTCAGAGACTCTGTCCATCACCACCCCTTGTTGTAAATAATTTTGTCCACCCTAAGCGTGGAAGGGTATACTCAGATGTGAGTCCCTTGCTCATTGCACCATCAGGATTCAAGCAAGCCGGGCCGAAGACGCCTGAAATGGCAGAAACCGGTCCCCGGAAGCTTGTTTCCTTCCCAGTGTAAGAATTGGCTGTTGTAGTCTGGTCTGCCCTGTTCCCATGATGCACTGGGCCAGGGACAGACTAATTTGCATACAGCCAGGTTCTGAAACTGGGATGGTGCAATGAGCTAAAAAACGGTGTTGGATCTAGCCCTGATCTCTTGACTGGGTGAGAGTACTCTGCTTAATTCAGAGACTCTGTCCATCACCACCCCTTGTTGTAAATAATTTTGTCCACCCTAAGCGTGGAAGGGTATACTCAGATGTGAGTCCCTTGCTCATTGCACCATCAGGATTCAAGCAAGCCGGGCCGAAGACGCCTGAAATGGCAGAAACCGGTCCCCGGAAGCTTGTTTCCTTCCCAGTGTAAGAATTGGCTGTTGTAGTCTGGTCTGCCCTGTTCCCATGATGCACTGGGCCAGGGACAGACTAATTTGCATACAGCCAGGTTCTGAAACTGGGATGGTGCAATGAGCTAAAAAACGGTGTTGGATCTAGCCCTGATCTCTTGACTGGGTGAGAGTACTCTGCTTAATTCAGAGACTCTGTCCATCACCACCCCTTGATGTAAATAATTTTGTCCACCCTAAGCGTGGAAGGGTATACTCAGATGTGAGTCCCTTGCTCATTGCACCATCAGGATTCAAGCAAGCCGGGCCGAAGACGCCTGAAATGGCAGAAACCGGTCCCCGGAAGCTTGTTTCCTTCCCAGTGTAAGAATTGGCTGTTGTAGTCTGGTCTGCCCTGTTCCCATGATGCACTGGGCCAGGGACAGACTAATTTGCATACAGCCAGGTTCTGAAACTGGGATGGTGCAATGAGCTAAAAAACGGTGTTGGATCTAGCCCTGATCTCTTGACTGGCTGAGAGTACTCTGCTTAATTCAGAGACTCTGTCCATCACCACCCCTTGTTGTAAATAACATGCTACAAGCTAGCCTTCCAAATTCATGGAATAACCCAGAAGTAGCGTGCCAGGCCATCCCGCGTCTTGTAGTGGTCAGAGCATACAGATCGCTCAAATTGGCTGACATTCAGGGGAATGCCCAACTGGGTCAGAGTATAATTTTGAGCACTATATGGACGCTGTCCAGCCACTTTTGGCAAGGAAACTGTATTTCCAGTTCAGAACAGGGACCTTTGCCGCTCCTTGCCTTTACGAATAAATTGTCAAAAGCCTCTCCCCTGGCATGCCCTGGATGTAATTGTACCAACAAGACCGGTATCCATGTTTTCTTTTTCTGTCCTGGGTATATAATTGCTAGACGGCGATGGCTAGCCCCACTTTGCAGGAACTTGGGGTTTAGGCAGTTTGCGGAGGCTTTTAGATTACTGAGAACGAACACCCATAGTTTTTGCTGTTTCTCGCTTTTTGAATTCTAGGCGGCACCATCGGTTACTGGTGGACCGTTCAGGGGCCTGTGGGATTCAGGGTAAAGCTCTCAAGATATTGCAGGCTTTCCTTTCCAACAGGAGCACGGTGGTGGCCCTAGGAGATCTAGAGTCGGACCCGTTTGTGCTCCCTTGTGGGGTCCCTCAGGGGTCATCCCCGAGTCCGACTCTTTTTAACATATATGTCTCCACTCTGGCCCCAGTTATTAGATCATTCGGCTTTAACCCAACATCATATGCGGACGACACGCAGATTGTGGTGTCACTGCTTCTCGGGGGAGAGGTAGGCACGGCCAACAGGTTTAAAGACTGCATGCGTGCGGTCAGCAGCTGGATGGCAGGGAACTGCGTAAAGCTGAATTCATCAAAGACAGAAGTTCTCCTATTTGGGGCCAGAGAGAATTTCTGGACACCAAGGTGGTGGCGGGAGGAAATGGGCGTCCCACCCACCGCAGTTGCTAAGGTTAAAAACCTTGGGATCCTGATGGACGATACATTGTCATTCATGCCTCAAGTAAATGCTCTGTCCTCTGCAACCCACTACGTTCTGAAAACAGTACGTAAAGTCTTGCCTTTTCTTCCGGATGAGTGCAGGAAGACAGTGGTGACGGGACTGATTATGTCCCGCCTGGATTACTGCAACAGCTTGCTGCTTAATGCTCAACAAGGGCTGCTCAACAAACTTCAAATCCTGCAGAACGTGGCAGCCCGCCTGATTACGGGTACACCGAAATTTGCCTCGGTCGCCCAGGATTTGGTGAAACTACACTCGCTACCTGTGCGCAAAAGAATCATATTCAAAGCGATTTGTGTAGTATTTAAGGCACTCAAAGGAGTGGGCCCTCATTGTATGACACAGTTCTTCCAGTGGTACAAACCAGCTAGATCGCTGAGATCAGCCGACCAAGGGACAATTATGGTTCCAAGAGTCAGGAAAGCCCGTTGGGGGGGGGAAGGAGTTTCGCCCTGGGAGCAGCGAAAGCCTGGAACGCCCTGCCAATGGTCCTCAGACTAGCACCGGATCTGATGTCCTTTCGGAGGGCCTTGAAAACTTGGCTCTTTAAACAATAAGCTTCAAGTCAGGCTAAGGAGTGGTCAGTCAGCGCCAGGACACCGTCTGGTAACAGTGCGCTTTAAAAATGTGAAAAATAAATAAATAAATAAATCGTAGGGCATTGCTAAATTTTGCTCTGTAATCAAACAAGTCTCTCACATTTATTATTTTGACATCTGTTACTCATTTCACTTATTTTAAACTTATTTTAAACTTGTAACACACTTTTATCCAGTCTTCAACCTGTTCTATTTAAAATATTTAATATATACTGATTTTACTGAACAAATCAAATCTAGAAGCTGCTAACTTGAAAAGGGGCAACCATTGCTTCCCAACTAGCAACATCCATAATCTACTTGTTTCTTTTGTTTATGATGAATCTTTTGGAGTTTTTAAACTGAGCTTGTTTCCTATGAATGTAGCCACACTTTATGGGTGCGGGGTGTCCTATTCTAGCACGACAGGGCTATGACAGAGTCTATCATGCTGGGTATGCTAGGAGGTCCTCTGGTGTGGCAATCCTGCTGCGTCGCACTTTTCCCATGGTTGTAGTACAGACCTGGGCTGATCCCCAAAGTCACTATTTTGCCCTAATTGGTACGACGGCGAGCTGCCGATTGAATCTCCTGTGTCTCTATGCCCCCCCACAGAACTAGATTTCTTCCTACCCACACTCCTTGACATACTTGCCCAACTGCTTCCAGGTCTCACTATCGTCGAGGGTGACTTTAATCCGGTCCTCCATCGAAGACTTGAAGTCATAGAGCGAGCTCCCTGGCATGTGTGATGTGTGTAGACTCTGGAACCCTAGGCAGAGGCAATATACATACACCTCAGCTGCTCATCACACACACACGCATGCACGCACGCATAGATATGCTTCTCATGCCGGTCACTGTTATCGGTTTCACATGTGCAGATACTCTCATGCTGGATCTCTGATCATGCCCTGTTGCTCCTCTACATTGGTACGTCAGACGCCACACTCACCACACCTCTCGACATTGCTCAAGTCTTGCGGACTATTATGCAACACTCTATGCTGACTGACTGACTATTTATTCAGCGCACTATTGCCGAGGCGTCTTGGCGCAGAGGTAAGTGTAGTCCATATACTGCCTGGTCTAAAGTATAGAGAAAAGCCGTATTTTTATCAGTTTTCGAAAGAGGGTCCTACTGGACTGTAATCTCAAATGAGTGGGAAGGAAGTTCCACAATTTTGGCGCTTGGGCTGAGAATCCTTTTCCTCCCCATCTTCTGATCTTGGGGACATGGACCAGTCCAGTATTGGCTCATCTGAGACAGCATGATGGCATATAACGGGGAAATAGAAGTTGGATGTCATCTGCAATTCCTCCGTAGAGGGATTTATGGACTAAGCAGAGGGCCTTAAATTCTATTCTCAGTCTAAAAGGAAGCCAGTGGAGATGTTTTGTACTTGTGAATGTCGGATGATGTCTGGGCAAATCGAGCAATACTCTAGCAGCCGCATTTTGTAGTGATTTGAGTTTGGAGAGCTGCCCTACCCCTACCCCCAAGCATAGTGCATTGCAGTAATCTATCCTTGACAGGACTAAGGCTGCGATTACAGTTTTCCTTAGTGAGAAGGGAATAAATGGAAGGATCTTACATAGGACTTTTAGCGTGTGGAAGCAAGCAGAAGACACCTGGTTAACTTGGGAGGCAAGTGTTAGGTCTTTGCCAATCAGAAAGCCCAAATTCCTGGCCGTGGGGACAGGGCCAGGACTTGTTCCGGCTTCTGGTGGCCACCACAGTTGGCTCCAAACCGATGGTTTCTGGCCGAACTCCATGACCTCAGTTTTTCCTGTGTTTAGTTTCAAGAAATTCGAGTTCATCCATGTCATTAGGGCCGTTATGCAATTCTGAAACCGTTCAGCCATTAGGTCCACGCTGTGTTTGACTGACACCACTAATTGGGTGTCATCCGCGTACGACACGAGCGTGAACCCATGGCTTTTTATCAATCTCGCCAGAGGAGCCACATATATGTTAAACATAGTGGGAGACAAAGCAGAGCCTTGTGGCACTCCACATGGAAGAGTGAACTTTCCCGATTGAAGTCCATTCCAATGTATTGTTTGTTCCCTGGATGTCAGATAGGATGCTAGCAGGGCTAGGGCCTTATTCTTAATGCCAACCTCTTCCAGCCTCCGCACCAGCACCGCATGGTTAACAGTGTCGAAGGTTGCGGTTAAGTCAAGCAGTAGAAGGATGGCCCTTCCCCCTTAATCCATCATTTTTCTGATCTCTTCTGGGGCCATTATCAAAGCGGATTCCGTTGAATGCTGAGCTCTAAAGTCATGTTGTGTAGAATCAAGGATTTTGTTCTGTTCCAAGTAATGTCAGCTCTCTATTTAGTGCTTTCTCTAGTATTTTTGATGGAAAAGGGAAACAGGATATTGGCCGGTAATTTTTAGTATTAAGTGGGTCGAGTGTGGGTTTCTTTAACCCCTTCTACGCTCATGACGAGCTCAGCTCGTCATGGGCGTAACCTGCGGTACGCGGATGACGAGCTGAGCTCGTCACGTAACGCGGGTTTTTTAAATCGCAGCGCGCAGCGGGAAAACCGCTAGCGCGCATGCGGTTAAGATAGGCCTAATACAGACCCTTTTCCAGCATGTAGGGAAGACCCCCGAGCTCGTGATTTTGTTTAGTATTAGGGTCAAGGCGGCACAAATCTCCTCAGGGACAAGGTGTAATATATGAGGGGGACATGGGTCAAGAGGAGACCCAGATTTGGTTTGCACCAACAGATCCGCCACCTCCAATTTCCCTAACGTGGAAAACCTTGATAGGCTACACTGCGGAGCAATTTTTCCTGTGCTGCAGTCTTGCACCAGTCTATGGAATCAGTTCCCCCCCTTCCTCGACGAGATGCTCCTGCCCAGCCTTTCTTTTACAGAGTGGCGAGATCTGGAACAGCCCATTATGGTCGAAGAGATTAGAGATGCGACCTCGGAAATGGTGTCCGGCAAGACGCCTGGCCCTGATGGCTACCCTACAGAATTTTATGCTAAGTATAAGGACATACTTGCCCCTCACTTATTATGCCTCTACAGAGAAGCGACGCAGCCGGGCTTTTTCTCCCGAGCCCTCGATCAAGCTACCATTGTGATAATACCGAGGGTACACCCACCATCTATCTCCTGTGCCGACTGACAACCCATATCCCTTATCATTTTGGAGGTTAAGATCTTCGCAACCATCCTGGCCGAATGACTATGATGAGTCCTCTGGTCCTTAATTCACCCAGACCAATGCGGCTTTATATCTGCTAGCAGTAAAAGACACTGTCTGAGGTGCCTACATGTGTCATTGACCCATCTGCACTTACTGGCATCCCGATTGGCTTTACTCCTAATAGATTTTGAAAGATCATTTGACACTGTAGACAATAGCTATCTGATCCAGGTGCAGGAGAAGGCAGGGTTCAGGCCCCGCTTCTGTGGCTTTGTTCGGCTTCTCTATGCTAATCTGATGTCCAAAGTATAAATCAATTGAGTTAGTTCTGACAATAGGCTGCCCCCTGCCCCCCTTCTTTTTGCATTGTCAATTGAGAACCTCGCCCAACCCATAAGTTGTGGCGTGCAAATTAGCGGATGGGACAAGGGACATGAAGACTACATTGCGCTCTACGCAGACGACGTTCTATTGTAGCTCTCGAGTCGGACAAGCAGTGGCTCTCTGTGCCCTCGACTCCTACAGCTCCTTGCGGAAGCTTCGGGATTGGTCATCAACACGGCCAAATCAATACTAGTCCCACTACCGCCCTCACAAGACTGTGTGGACTGGCAAACAACTATCCTGATCCATTGCCTTAGTTTCCGCTACTTGAGCACACAGGTGGCTCTTAATGCAGACTTAACATGGTCCTAACGTTACCCCCTATCCACAAAACTAAAACGGACCTTAAGAGGTAGCAGACACTACAGTTGAACGTCATGGGGATATTTAGCTCTGTAAAAAATGATGGCGCTGCTTCGATTTCTGTACCTTTTCCAAAATCTCATACAGATGATTTCTCATCACTGGTTCAGGGAGCTGGATTCAGTAGCTATTGCCGTCTATGATATAATGGTATGCCTCGTCTGGCTTTTTCCAATTGTCATTCACGCTCCATAAAACGGGGGCCTTGGTGTGGCTAACTTGGATTTGTACTACTTAGCGTCACACCTCTTACTCATCAATGACTGGTTCAACAGGGGGCTTTCAGGCTGGAACTTACCTCAGTGGGATTTCCACTAATAATGGTGATGTTCTACGGTTGCGCCATCCCCAGTGCATTTCCAGAACTGACTTGTCTGGTGTTAAGTGGGTGGAGGGCTGCGCTTCGTCACACCCCCTTGTGTCACGGTACATGGTTTGGGGGGCATTAGAGGGGTCCACTCGATGGGATGCCACTGGCATCTCATAATTAGGCGACGTCTGGACAGGCCCACATATGCCC
This sequence comes from Lissotriton helveticus, assembly GCF_964261635.1. NCBI lineage: Eukaryota > Metazoa > Chordata > Amphibia > Caudata > Salamandridae > Lissotriton > Lissotriton helveticus. The sequence continues at coordinate 41,739,624 of NC_136069.1, forward strand.
TCCTTCTAAGATCTCCAACAGACGTATACATTATCCAAGACGCAATTCCACAAATTCTTGCAGTTGCGACATGCACTAAGAGTATATATTCCCCCAGGCACGTCAATCCCACAATTCAGCCCAATGGAGGCCAAGATAACGATGAGGGCCCTGGTCAAGGGAGGTATCTCTAAGATCTACCGCACACTGAATATTAATGCCCAGGAAACTTTAGGTACCCTTAGAACCCACTGGGAGAGTTGGCTTGGAACCTTGGAAGAGGAGGAGTGGTGTGACACGCCCAGAGTCCCTACAATGTCCTCTAGGCTTCGCATAGTGCAAACATACTATTTACAGTGCGCATCCCTCACCCCTACCAGGTTGTTGTTCAGAGTGGGCCTCTTTGTCAGCCCCATGTGAACCCGCTGCTCTCACACCCCAGTGGATTTCTTTCATATGGTGTAGGCTTGTCCCATTATAGCATGATACTGGGAAACAGTGATTGCAAAACCTTTGGATGTGCTGGGCCTAGCACTAGAGCGTTCCCCCTTATTGATCCTGTTGGGGGTGGGTGATGGTGTGGGTGGTTCACGGGCTGACAGGTCTTTACTGGGAAGGGGTCTTATGGTAGCTAAACAAGCGGTTTCTGCCCACTGGAAAGCCTCCAAGCCCCCTACACTGTCGCTGTGGAGACGCAGAGTACACTGGTGCACCCAGCAAGAGAAGCCAGTGTACAATGCAAGGGGATGCCCTAGTAAACATGCAAAGATTTAGAGCAAGTGATTTGGGGCCACAGGTGTGATTGGTTGCACAATTATAGATGCTGCCAAGAAGTTAATTCACTTGTATGATGCACTGACTATTATAATGGATATGTTTTCGATTGGAAACTAGGCTGGCCAGAGCTTTTTATGGGCTGTAACTGACCTGTTGCACTGCTAACAAAAAAATTAAAAGATGGGGTGCTGTTTTTTCTTCCTCCAGAACTGACACACTTCAGGCTGCTATGCGCCAATGCACACAACATTTCACCACAGTACAAGAGTGTGTGCTTTCTAACAAGCATAGGTTTCGCACTGGTAGGGGAGCTTTCCAGCATAATATCAATGCTTTACTACTCTTCCAACTTTGTACACGTGCTGTACAATGCACCACAGATGCAAAGTTTGAAAAGTATGGAGAAAGTAAAATCTTTCTGCTCAGTTATGCCTAGTGCAGGGTTTAAGCACAAATCCCGGTCTACACTTTTATTTATTCATAGTGTATTATAAAACGCGAACATGACGGTCGAGTTATCAGAGTGATGTATAAAGAGAGTTGAATGATGGTTGGGGTACAGTAAGGCATAAGCCACTTAAGAAAGGTTGTACTTTGGAGTCCAAAAGTGGGTAATAAAAATAGTAGGATACAGTATAAAACGGGGTACAAAAGTAGGATACAATATCACATTATGCAACGCTGTTCATAGGAAAAGAAACACGAGATGTCAAGAATAGTAGGGTACAATATACAAAGTTGTGAAAGAACAGTTTCAAAATAAATTCCCTTATGTCACATTTCTGTCTAGTAATACAGCTTTAACTTCTTGAAGAGTTCGCATAAGGTAATTGCCCTCATTGAGGGTGGTAGTGAGTTCATATTTTTGGAGCAGATCCAGCAAAAGTGTGGCTGTGATTTCTTTTTTTTTATCTGGGTGGTTTAAGTATGAGGGATTTTTCACCTCTAGAATCTCTTCCACTTCCTATAAGTTTGATTCTACTAGTTATGTATTTGGGACCAGAACTGTGTAAGGCTTTGTGAGTCAAAGCAGGCCACCTTCAGTTGGATCCTAGATTGAAATAGGAGCCAGTTGAAGGCTCCGCGAAATGGGAAGATGCAATCACAATGACGTGTGCCTGTTGTCACTTTCATTGGGATTTGCCTCAAAACCCATGGGTGGTTGCATGGGAACGCCCATGTCCTACCCACGGAATGCCTCATTAGTGTAAAGTAGCACATAGCTATTTCAAAATCGCATGTGGTCATATGTTCAACAACATCCCAGTTCTAAAAAGTGTGTCGTTTGAGCTGGCTCTTTTTCTAAGTAATATAGATATAAACCAGCATAGAAAGTTCTCTATACATCGCAGTACTGCCTCCTCTCATGCCTGTCGGACAATGCGCACTTTTAAATCTTCATACGGAGCGAAAAACAATGGATTGGGATTTAGGCCCCAGTGATTGCCAGTGGCTGAGATTAATTAAGGCATTCCAGCTATCACCTTGTTTATCGCCCTAAGTGCGATGGGTCGGCCCAGACAGGCTCTGGCTGATGAGCCTTAACCCCTCGGCTGCGCCGCCGATTTGCGGAAGTGCAGCACTTCCGCAAAACGGGCGAGGCCGCGTCGGCCATTGGCCGACGGCAGCACCAGCGAGGTAGTGCAGCCGTCGGCCAATGGCCGACGGCAGCATGGAAGGGGTTAATAATAGCGAAACCGGTCCCAGGATGCTTGTGTACCGGTTCAGGGAGGCCCTAATCTGGCAGTTCGGGCTGGACTATTCCAATTGGAGCAGGGACAAGGCTGATCTGCCTATGTCTGGGTTCATACTGAGGTAGCATGGTATGCAAAAATGATAGAGTGGTATGCGCCACGAGCGACTGCCAGTAGCTGAGATTAATTCAATTGCTCTATTCATCACCTTGTGCCCTGAACAGTCTTTTGAGGGTGTATTTGCTGCAAACGCACTGCATGAGTAAAAGATTGCTACACCTTAGTGTCAACATAGATAAGCAAATTAAAAGCAGATGGCACTTGTTAGCAACATTGCTAGTGAAAAGGGACTTGCAGTTACAGATATCTATGCCCCAATTCTATCTGGAATTTTTTTTTTAATATACCCACCAGATTATTGCGCAATAATTAGATAAAAAATTACAGGCCCTATTTAGAGTTTGGTAGACAAGATAATCCTTCAGCAATAATTGAAGGACACTCGTACCTCTGCCAACAGGAGCTTGGCCATGATCGTGACAGAGTATCCAATCAGCAAAACTCTAAAAAAGGACACAAGTACATTTACTTGTGAGACATGTTTATTTCATTTGCATCATAGATGTGGAGAGCTAAAGACTGAAAGCATTTTAAATTCATATTCATAAAATAAATACAGTTTGTGCAGCAAAAGCAGCACAGACTGAAAACGGGTGACGTAAATAATAACAGACTATAGCAAAACTGTGAGGCACTTAATCAAAATAAGTGTTCAGTTTACCTACGACAACTACTAGGTTTGCAAATTTTATTTTGCACTTGTTAGGTGGTACAAAGTTTATTTAAAAAATGCTGCCTATATAAAGACCATTTAATGCATGGGTACTCACAAACGTTTTCCCAGGGGCCGCAAAGTTTGGTCTATGGTGTGACCGAGGGCCACACTGATGCCTATGGGGGAGTAAAGCGGAAGTAGGGGAAGCAAAACATGTATATCTAGTAGCGGTCCTTAAAAATGAAGGTGTTCCAAAAGTTAGGGGCCTAGTTACTTCCTTTCCGTAACTGCAATTAACCTTTTAATAAGTGTTTGCTGTATATATAAGACATGTTTCCATGTTAGTGCTGAGTCGAGTAAACATTAGCCCAGTGCTGCTGCTGCCCAGGGGCCGCACGTAAAGGTCAGGAGGGCCCGATGCGTCCCCCCGGGCAGTACTTTGAGTATCACTGATTAAATGCATGCATTGTATTGTATCGTATTACAATTGCATTTATAGAGTGCTTACTACCCTTGACGAGGCCTTGAAGTGCTTTTTCGGCGGGTAGCACGCTACTCCGGGACCCATAGAGGATTATTGTAGCTTGAATTAAATAAAACTCTATTTATTACTTCATATTAAAAATGTGTGCTTATTGTTTGCTAACATGTTGATACAAATAAAATGTTACACTGCTAACAAGGAAAAAACAAGCACTGGCAGAGCCAGTAGATTTATCCTATGCAAAATCCATTGGATATGTCTAAAAGGTAAGGGAGGAGTCACATGTAGTGCTATGTGCAGTTTTCACTCCATGACCCTTTAGGATGACTGTGACAAGAGAGGGGAATGTAACCAAGAGTGGGTCATATACTTACCAGCGAGGTCAGCATTAGTGAAAACTGGGTCAGCCACGTCAACTCCTAAGAGAAAACAAACGGTCCCATTAGAAAGAGGGAAAGGACAATGGGAGAAACAAGGGAAAGACACAAAGACAGAAAAAGAACGTACATTCTTCCCATAGGAAGAGAAAGGACTGGAGGCAAGGCATGCAGCTGGAGGGAGATCGAAGACAGACAGGGACGAGAGGATGAGGAGCGGAGAAATCGAAGGAGAAGAGACAGGATGAAGAGAGTGAGTAAAAGTTGAAAAGCAGCTGTGGGGAGAGTGGGGAAAGAGATGCTGAATACCATGAGAAAGCGAGATTGGCACCAAGCGGCTGGTAACCTTTCCCTGAGAACCCCAAGGAGCCAGAGGACAACACCGTGCTGAAGGAGGACTTCAGGAGGCTTCAGCTCCAGTCAAGGACCTCCCAAGGGTCCGCAGGACCGGAGAGATGCTCCGTCCTAGCCACGCTCGCCGGGGAGTGCGGCTCGACCAGGTCAGTGCCTGTATATGGGAATGGAGCAGGCGCTCGCGGGTAAGGTTGGAGGGAGTGGGGAAAGAGAGCCATTGAAGCCTCAGGAAGAAAGGGACCATGAGAAAGTATTGACCTTTGCCTTCTATTAGTAAAGCACTTGTAATTCAGAAGTGAAGTTTGAATTGGGAATTGTGTTTTTTTCTGTTCATTTATTTTATGCAGGTCAAGAAAAGAGGAGTCTCGAGAAAGCATATGAAAAAAGAAGAGATAGAAGGGTCAGGGCAATACATGAGCAGGGAAAATGACCTACACTTACCTGAGACTTCGGTCTGTTCTGTCCTCGATACCCTGTCCTCCAGGCCGAAACCCCTGAAAGAAGAAGCAAATCTGTCACAAGAGGTCTACAACAAAGGAAGACCAACAAAAGCCAAGGGAAAGGACTTTACATTCAAGAAACTGAAAGCCTAAATTGTTTCTTTTTCAGTTAACCTGAGTAGTCTGGACTGTAGACTTTGGTCAGACCCTACTCGGCTAAACTTGGTGTCAAAAGAGGGTTCCGCTCCACCCCCGTTTGAAACAAGATGAGGAACCTACTACAAGAACGATGATGGATTCAAACCAGATCTGGGGTGAGTGTCTGAAAAGTTTCAGCACGCCGTCCATCATCCCCTTTGGTTTTGCTTTGTTCGCCCTAAGTTGGCAGGGTATGCCCAGACAAGGGTCCCTTGCTCACTTTACTGGATTCAAGCTAGCCTGGCTGAAGAGGGTTATTACCACGAAACCGGTCCTAGGATGCTTGTTTCAGTTCAGGGAAGACCTGCCTTGGAAGATCGGGCTGGACTGTTCCCATGAGGCACAGGGTCAAGGCTGATTTGCATGTAGCTGGGTCTGTACTGAGGTGGCAAAGTGAGCTAAAGAACGATTGATTAAACTCAGATCTGTGACTGGGGGTGAGTGTCTGAAAGGTTTTAGCACTCCGTCCATCATCTCCTTGTGTTTGCTTTATTCGAACCTAGTACATCACCTAGTGGAATAACAGCAAAAACTGGAATGGGCACCTCAACGATATATTAAGTCCGCTGACATTGAAAGGGGAGTCTTCAGAATACCCTCAGAATACAGGCAGAGCAGCTTCATCAAGTATCGTAAAAGCAACTACAGGTAGCCACTGGAATCTCTTAAAGCAGAGGACTTACATCGATTGGGCCTACCATATCCTTACAGAAATTCACAAGTGGCGGGGTGGGGTGGGGGGGTAGGATATTTCTATTTCTTAATCATTTGTAGAGCGCGACAGCTGCCCCAGCCAAGGGGCGTCCCGGCGCAAACCAGCAACAATAAAACACACCACGATCTATACAGTGGGAAAAAGAAAAGTTTTGATAGCTTTCCTAAAATCAGTGAGGTTGTTGAGGCCACGAATATGGGAAGGCAGAGAATTCCAAAGAACTGCCGCTTTATAATGGAAAGAACGACCTCCAGCTCGAATTTTCCTAACTCGGGGAACCCGGAGCAGATGTGAACCCTTGGAGCGAAGCTTGCGGGGAGGAACATAGAAAGAGAGCAAATCTGTCACTAGGGGATCCAAGCTTCAGGATTTTAAAAGCTATACAGAGGGCTTTGAACTCTACCCTTTGAGCCACGGGCAGCCAATGGAGGCGGCGAATACTACCAGACACTGAGCAGACTCTACGCAAGCCTAGGAGAGCTCTTACTACGGCATTCTGAACCCTCTATAACCAACCGCCTTTCTCATAAATTTTGAAAGAGCTGCTAAGGCCAGCCGCTGGCAGGAAAATAGGTGAACCTATTTACTATCTCTCTCTCATATTGCTTGGAGAAGTTCAAGCGGCTTATCAGGCTGCCGGCTCCATGGGAGATACTCCTTATCAAAAAAGTTAAGAGGATAATCCTATAACAACTGATGAAAGATGAGCAGAGTTACTGACTAGATATTCGGAGGAAGACCAACAAAAGCCAAGAGAAAGTACTCATGAAACTGAAAGCATAAACAGTTTCTTTTTCCTTTAACCAGAGGTGTCTGGACTATAGTCTTCTGTCAGATACTACTCGCCTACATTGACTCTTCGTAGGGTGTGTGCTGCCCCTGGAGGCTACAGGTGGTGGTGCAACCCAAGATCACCCAGGAATCAGCAGTTAAGCAGATAAACACTCGTCTTAACATTCTGCAACAGAGTCCGCAGTCCACAAAACAGACTGCACGCTGCACCATCCCTGCAGCCATTTATTGAGGGGGTTTCAACCGAGAATCACTAGAGGTGGGGTGTGTAGACCCCCCCCACACCCTCTAGGAAAATGTATTGAGTCCAGGGCTAGACTTAACACTGAAAAGGATTCATTGTGGAAGCCAGGAGACCGAGGAGGTGGTCAAGATGTATTTATTTAACATAACATATTGTGGGACGTTCTGCCATCTGTCTGCTCACAGTGAATGAAAGAGATCCTGGGACAGAAGAGTAATGGCCTAATTAGCATAATACATTCGTCCCAGAATTCCAGCCTGGGTATAGACGTCTGTTTTGTCAAGTGATAAAGGGTGAACGGCTACAGCATGTGATTTAACCCTTGGTGTTGCCTCAGTTATATCTCTTTCTTTTGTGGCTTTTATGTTACCCCCCAGTAATGTTCTTTAGTTCTTTAGTTGAGCAGCGCGCTGGAGGTACGTTGGGGGATACTGGTCTGAGGCTTAAGGCTCTGCATATTTCTGCACAAGCAGTCTCCCAGTGAGCTCCCCTGTGACCCAGCCCTTCACTTTTTACTATGTGCTTCATGGCGAATATTTTTTAAAAAGATTGTATTTTACCTGACTCACTGCCACTTGCATTTTTGCCTTCCTCTGGACACCCCTCCGTCACCTGCGCATTTCGCCTGAACCCCGGTCCACCACGGGGCTAGCCCGGTTGTTGTGGAGGGTGCAGGCTCACACAGGACCATAGTCTCTCTTCCACTTCAGTTGGGGGCGGAGCACCGCGATTAGGCCGTGCCGCTACCCTCAAATAGCAATGTGTTTCCCATCACGCAGCGGACGCGCCGCTGGCGCACCGAAGGTGCGCCTATGTTGAAAATGGCAATGTATGTGTACATAAGCGGCGTTCATTTGTGTTCACTGTACCTCTTGTCGTAAGCAGAATGGATATTGCAAAACACTGACTGTGTTATCCTGCCAAAAAACACAGTTGATGGACAGAATGTAGAACAATGTCATACATTCACCCCAGTACAAGGATCTGGGCCTAAATCCATCGTTTTTTTGCACTCCACACCACCCTGGGTTAGACACTGGCTATATGCAAATCAGCTCTGACCCTGTGCCTCATGGGAACAGTCCAGTCCGAACTACCAAGCCATGTCTTTCCCAGACCGGAATCAAGCATCCAAGGACCGGTTTCTGGCTATCAGCCTTCATCAGCCTGGATAGCTTGACTCCAGTGGTGTGGAGAGCCTGGGACTCACGTCTGAGCATCCCCAGCACACTCGGGGTGAAAATTGCAAAAAACACAGTTGATGGACAGAATGTAGAACAATGTCATACATTCACCCCAGTACAAGGATCTGGGCCTAAATCCATCGTTTTTTTGCACTCCACACCACCCTGGGTTAGACACTGGCTATATGCAAATCAGCTCTGACCCTGTGCCTCATGGGAACAGTCCAGTCCGAACTACCAAGCCATGTCTTTCCCAGACCGGAATCAAGCATCCAAGGACCGGTTTCTGGCTATCAGCCTTCATCAGCCTGGATAGCTTGACTCCAGTGGTGTGGAGAGCCTGGGACTCACGTCTGAGCATCCCCAGCACGCTCGGGGTGAAAATTGCAAAAAACACAGTTGATGGACAGAATGTAGAACAATGTCATACATTCACCCCAGTACAAGGATCTGGGCCTAAATCCATCGTTTTTTTGCACTCCACACCACCCTGGGTTAGACACTGGCTATATGCAAATCAGCTCTGACCCTGTGCCTCATGGGAACAGTCCAGTCCGAACTACCAAGCCATGTCTTTCCCAGACCGGAATCAAGCATCCAAGGACCGGTTTCTGGCTATCAGCCTTCATCAGCCTGGATAGCTTGACTCCAGTGGTGTGGAGAGCCTGGGACTCACGTCTGAGCATCCCCAGCACACTCGGGGTGAAAATTGCAAAAAACACAGTTGATGGACAGAATGTAGAACAATGTCATACATTCACCCCAGTACCAGGATCTGGGCCTAAATCCATCGTTTTTTTGCACTCCACACCACACTGGGTTAGACACTGGCTATATGCAAATCAGCTCTGACCCTGTGCCTCATGGGAACAGTCCAGTCCGAACTACCAAGCCATGTCTTTCCCAGACCGGAATCAAGCATCCAAGGACCGGTTTCTGGCTATCAGCCTTCATCAGCCTGGATAGCTTGACTCCAGTGGTGTGGAGAGCCTGGGACTCACGTCTGAGCATCCCCAGCACACTCGGGGTGAAAATTGCAAAAAACACAGTTGATGGGCAGAATGTAGAACAATGTCATACATTCACCCCAGTACAAGGATCTGGGCCTAAATCCATCGTTTTTTTGCACTCCACACCACCCTGGGTTAGACACTGGCTGTATGCAAATCAGCTCTGACCCTGTGCCTCATGGGAACAGTCCAGTCCGAACTACCAAGCCATGTCTTTCCCAGACCGGAATCAAGCATCCAAGGACCGGTTTCTGGCTATCAGCCTTCATCAGCCTGGATAGCTTGACTCCAGTGGTGTGGAGAGCCTGGGACTCACGTCTGAGCATCCCCAGCACACTCGGGGTGAAAATTGCAAAAAACACAGTTGATGGACAGAATGTAGAACAATGTCATACATTCACCCCAGTACAAGGATCTGGGCCTAAATCCATCGTTTTTTTGCACTCCACACCACCCTGGGTTAGACACTGGCTATATGCAAATCAGCTCTGACCCTGTGCCTCATGGGAACAGTCCAGTCCGAACTACCAAGCCATGTCTTTCCCAGACCGGAATCAAGCATCCAAGGACCGGTTTCTGGCTATCAGCCTTCATCAGCCTGGATAGCTTGACTCCAGTGGTGTGGAGAGCCTGGGACTCACGTCTGAGCATCCCCAGCACACTCGGGGTGAAAATTGCAAAAAACACAGTTGATGGACAGAATGTAGAACAATGTCATACATTCACCCCAGTACAAGGATCTGGGCCTAAATCCATCGTTTTTTTGCACTCCACACCACCCTGGGTTAGACACTGGCTATATGCAAATCAGCTCTGACCCTGTGCCTCATGGGAACAGTCCAGTCCGAACTACCAAGCCATGTCTTTCCCAGACCGGAATCAAGCATCCAAGGACCGGTGCTGGCTATCAGCCTTCATCAGCCTGGATAGCTTGACTCCAGTGGTGTGGAGAGCCTGGGACTCACGTCTGAGCATCCCCAGCACACTCGGGGTGAAAATTGCAAAAAACACAGTTGATGGACAGAATGTAGAACAATGTCATACATTCACCCCAGTACAAGGATCTGGGCCTAAATCCATCGTTTTTTTGCACTCCACATCACTCTGGGTTAGACACTGGCTATATGCAAATCAGCTCTGACCCTGTGCCTCCTGGGAACAGTCCAGTCCGAACTACCAAGCCATGTCTTTCCCAGACCGGAATCAAGCATCCAAGGACCGGTGCTGGCTATCAGCCTTCATCAGCCTGGATAGCTTGACTCCAGTGGTGTGGAGAGCCTGGGACTCACGTCTGAGCATCCCCAGCACACTCGGGGTGAAAATTGCAAAAAACACAGTTGATGGACAGAATGTAGAACAATGTCATACATTCACCCCAGTACAAGGATCTGGGCCTAAATCCATCGTTTTTTTGCACTCCACATCACCCTGGGTTAGACACTGGCTATATGCAAATCAGCTCTGACCCTGTGCCTCCTGGGAACAGTCCAGTCCGAACTACCAAGCCATGTCTTTCCCAGACCGGAATCAAGCATCCAAGGACCGGTTTCTGGCTATCAGCCTTCATCAGCCTGGATAGCTTGACTCCAGTGGTGTGGAGAGCCTGGGACTCACGTCTGAGCATCCCCAGCACACTCGGGGTGAAAATTGCAAAAAACACAGTTGATGGACAGAATGTAGAACAATGTCATACATTCACCCCAGTACAAGGATCTGGGCCTAAATCCATCGTTTTTTTGCACTCCACACCACCCTGGGTTAGACACTGGCTATATGCAAATCAGCTCTGACCCTGTGCCTCATGGGAACAGTCCAGTCCGAACTACCAAGCCATGTCTTTCCCAGACCGGAATCAAGCATCCAAGGACCGGTTTCTGGCTATCAGCCTTCATCAGCCTGGATAGCTTGACTCCAGTGGTGTGGAGAGCCTGGGACTCACGTCTGAGCATCCCCAGCACACTCGGGGTGAAAATTGCAAAAAACACAGTTGATGGACAGAATGTAGAACAATGTCATACATTCACCCCAGTACAAGGATCTGGGCCTAAATCCATCGTTTTTTTGCACTCCACACCACCCTGGGTTAGACACTGGCTATATGCAAATCAGCTCTGACCCTGTGCCTCATGGGAACAGTCCAGTCCGAACTACCAAGCCATGTCTTTCCCAGACCGGAATCAAGCATCCAAGGACCGGTGCTGGCTATCAGCCTTCATCAGCCTGGATAGCTTGACTCCAGTGGTGTGGAGAGCCTGGGACTCACGTCTGAGCATCCCCAGCACACTCGGGGTGAAAATTGCAAAAAACACAGTTGATGGACAGAATGTAGAACAATGTCATACATTCACCCCAGTACAAGGATCTGGGCCTAAATCCATCGTTTTTTTGCACTCCACACCACCCTGGGTTAGACACTGGCTATATGCAAATCAGCTCTGACCCTGTGCCTCCTGGGAACAGTCCAGTCCGAACTACCAAGCCATGTCTTTCCCAGACCGGAATCAAGCATCCAAGGACCGGTTTCTGGCTATCAGCCTTCATCAGCCTGGATAGCTTGACTCCAGTGGTGTGGAGAGCCTGGGACTCACGTCTGAGCATCCCCAGCACACTCGGGGTGAAAATTGCAAAAAACACAGTTGATGGACAGAATGTAGAACAATGTCATACATTCACCCCAGTACAAGGATCTGGGCCTAAATCCATCGTTTTTTTGCACTCCACACCACCCTGGGTTAGACACTGGCTATATGCAAATCAGCTCTGACCCTGTGCCTCCTGGGAACAGTCCAGTCCGAACTACCAAGCCATGTCTTTCCCAGACCGGAATCAAGCATCCAAGGACCGGTTTCTGGCTATCAGCCTTCATCAGCCTGGATAGCTTGACTCCAGTGGTGTGGAGAGTCAAGCTAGCCGAGCTGATGAGAGGTGTTACCTCGAAACCGGGCCGGTCCTCGGATGCTTGTTTCCGTTCTGGGAAGGACATGGATTTTGTAGTTCGGACTGGACTGTTCCCATGGGGCACAGGGTCAGCGCTGATTTGCATATCGCCATTGTCTAACCCAGGGTGGTGTGGAGTGGAAAAACGATGGATTTGGGCCCAGATCTTTTGACTGGGGTGAATGTGTGACATTGATCCACATTCTGTCCATCACTGTTGTGTTTGCAATTACCGCTCTAAGTGTACTGGGGATGCTCAGACGTGAGTCCCAGGCACTCCACACCACTGGAGTCAAGCTAGCCGGGCTGATGAGAGGTGTTACCTCGAAACCGGGCCGGTCCTCGGATGCTTGTTTCCGTTCTGGGAAGGACATGGATTTTGTAGTTCGGACTGGACTGTTCCCATGGGGCACAGGATCAGCGCTGATTTGCATATCGCCATTGTCTAACCCAGGGTGGTGTGGAGTGGAAAAACGATGGATTTGGGCCCAGATCTTTTGACTGGGGTGAATGTGTGACATTGATCCACATTCTGTCCATCACTGTTGTGTTTGCAATTACCGCTCTAAGTGTACTGGGGATGCTCAGACGTGAGTCCCAGGCACTCCACACCACTGGAGTCAAGCTAGCCGGGCTGATGAGAGGTGTTACCTCGAAACCGGGCCGGTCCTCGGATGCTTGTTTCCGTTCTGGGAAGGACATGGATTTTGTAGTTCGGACTGGACTGTTCCCATGGGGCACAGGGTCAGCGCTGATTTGCATATCGCCATTGTCTAACCCAGGGTGGTGTGGAGTGGAAAAACGATGGATTTGGGCCCAGATCTTTTGACTGGGTTGAATGTGTGACATTGATCCACATTCTGTCCATCACTGTTGTGTTTGCAATTACCGCTCAAGTGTACTGGGGATGCTCAGACGTGAGTCCCAGGCACTCCACACCACTGGAGTCAAGCTAGCCGGGCTGATGAGAGGTGTTACCTCGAAACCGGGCCGGTCCTCGGATGCTTGTTTCCGTTCTGGGAAGGACATGGATTTTGTAGTTCGGACTGGACTGTTCCCATGGGGCACAGGGTCAGCGCTGATTTGCATATCGCCATTGTCTAACCCAGGGTGGTGTGGAGTGGAAAAACGATGGATTTGGGCCCAGATCTTTTGACTGGGGTGAATGTGTGACATTGATCCACATTCTGTCCATCACTGTTGTGTTTGCAATTACCGCTCTAAGTGTACTGGGGATGCTCAGACGTGAGTCCCAGGCACTCCACACCACTGGAGTCAAGCTAGCCGGGCTGATGAGAGGTGTTACCTCGAAACCGGGCCGGTCCTCGGATGCTTGTTTCCGTTCTGGGAAGGACATGGATTTTGTAGTTCGGACTGGACTGTTCCCATGGGGCACAGGGTCAGCGCTGATTTGCATATCGCCATTGTCTAACCCAGGGTGGTGTGGAGTGGAAAAACGATGGATTTGGGCCCAGATCTTTTGACTGGGGTGAATGTGTGACATTGATCCACATTCTGTCCATCACTGTTGTGTTTGCAATTACCGCTCTAAGTGTACTGGGGATGCTCAGACGTGAGTCCCAGGCACTCCACACCACTGGAGTCAAGCTAGCCGGGCTGATGAGAGGTGTTACCTCGAAACCGGGCCGGTCCTCGGATGCTTGTTTCCGTTCTGGGAAGGACATGGATTTTGTAGTTCGGACTGGACTGTTCCCATGGGGCACAGGGTCAGCGCTGATTTGCATATCGCCATTGTCTAACCCAGGGTGGTGTGGAGTGGAAAAACGATGGATTTGGGCCCAGATCTTTTGACTGGGGTGAATGTGTGACATTGATCCACATTCTGTCCATCACTGTTGTGTTTGAAATTACCGCTCTAAGTGTACTGGGGATGCTCAGACGTGAGTCCCAGGCACTCCACACCACTGGAGTCAAGCTAGCCGGGCTGATGAGAGGTGTTACCTCGAAACCGGGCCGGTCCTCGGATGCTTGTTTCCGTTCTGGGAAGGACATGGATTTTGTAGTTCGGACTGGACTGTTCCCATGGGGCACAGGGTCAGCGCTGATTTGCATATCGCCATTGTCTAACCCAGGGTGGTGTGGAGTGGAAAAACGATGGATTTGGGCCCAGATCTTTTGACTGGGGTGAATGTGTGACATTGATCCACATTCTGTCCATCACTGTTGTGTTTGTGTTATCCTGCCAGCATAGACCCATACACACATATATACAGCAGCCATTTTAGGTACCATAGTCTCGCTGTTTGCGATCGATCATCAGCGCCCTTCCCTGACCCTGCAAGCTTCCCCCATGCACCCTGACCGCCCCCGCTCTCACATGCACAAGTCATGAGCCCTCCCCTCCCGCACGACTCTGTCTCTAGGAATCACACCCCGCGCCTGACCAACACCTCCTTTCCTTCCATGAATACCCCTCTTCTGATAAACCCTTTTCTCTACGCTCGATTTTCCACACTGACCCTTCCTTTCATGAATATCTCTCCTTTGATGACCTCTTCCTCTGAACCTAATTGTCCACATGGACCGCTGGTCATCCCTTAGCCTGAGGATACAGTTTATTGCCCACTACTGTATGCACTCGCCTCTCTTGAAAGGAGCCACTATGGATCATGACCACCCCACCCCCTGAGAGTCGATCAGGCGCACACATTCCAATGGAATCAGCAGAACACTCAGATGCGTGACAGCCCCCTCCTATTGTATGGAGGATAAGGGCCCCTACTGTAGCCACGTGTTGGAATATCTTCATACTTCACAATGTCTTGATTGTAATAAAGGATGCCTGTGTGCCACAAACCTATGTATAAAAGGCGAAGCCTCAGAGAAACTTGTTAGAGCACCTCCCGAAGACACTATGTGAGTGTCCGAAATGACAGGCTCTCCTCATGAGAAATAAACCTCTTTCCTTGTCTTCCTGTCTCCAGTGCCCGTCTCTTCATTTGGTAATTATTTACGATGGGAACTAAGAGGCGCCTTGCGCCAGCAGCCTGGGTATCCGGTGCGTTATGGGCTGACTTTTCCACAATTGGCGTCCCAACGGGGGGTCCATCAGCGACATAAGGTCCGGTAAGAGAGGTCCAGACGATGGGGTGAACATCTAAATGATTGGAGTATACCTGCCTTTAGAGGGCCCTTGTCCGGCTGCCGATTGAATGAACTTCACCGATTCCGAACGGACCTCTCTCAAGTGACCTACTGTCCTGACTGGAATCCCACAGGAATGCTGCGGTAAAAACATGGAGGAAAGAGAACGATCGGGCGCTGGAGAAAGGAAGGCGAAGAACTGTCCACATGGTCCGGTCCGGGTAAGGTTAAGTAGGACGTCTTTACGTCTAATTGGTAGGATGGCTTTATCCATCTGATTGATTGATTGATTATTGATATTGGAAATGGTATTTAGATACTGGTATTGTTCATTGATTGGTTCATTTAGCCTTGGGTGCTACTTGAAGTATTGGTTCTCTTGGAGACATTCTCTGTCTGCAAACAGTGACAGATAGGAACGTCTGTCTCCCTTTGCAGATAGTGAAGGATAGGTAATGCAGACTTTTGTCCCCATTGTAATCCGTCATGCCTATCTTTTCTCCCCATTGATTGTTTGTTAATCGGTTTTTATCGATCATTGCTTTTTGAGATATTCCCTGTCTACAAACGGGGACGAATAGGAATATTCTGTCTCCCTTTGCAGATAGTGAAAGATAGGTAATGCAGACTTTTGTCCCCATTGTAATCCGTCAAACCTATTTTTTTCTCCCCATTGATTGATTGTTTGATCGAGCATTGAATTGTTCGAAGTTGGTTCTCTTAAGGATCTTCTCTGCCTACAAACGGTGAAGAATAGGAATATTATCTCTCCCTTTGCAGATAGTGAAGGGTAGGTAACGCAGGTTTTTGCCCCCATTGTAATCCGTCGTGCCTATTTCATTCCTCATTGATTGATTGTTTGTCCGAACATTGATTGTTCGGAATTGGTTCTCTTTGGAGGTATTCTCTGTTTGCAAATAACATAGAAAAGAAATACTCTGTCTAGTCTTTGCAAGTAGTGAAGGGTAGGTAATGCGGACCTTTGTCCCCCGTTGTAATCTGTCATGCCTATCTACTCCCCACTGATTGATAAACCAGTTCCACCCAGACCATTTACTAGAGGTAGGTCATCTGGCCCGACCAGAGAGCACCCCTAGTGAAAAAGGACATATGCAATAATAACGAAGTGATCACTGTATCCTGTTAACAGAAACTTTAGCGTGAAACAAACTAGAAAGAAAGGAATAGGAAAACGAAATCAGTAGGCCACTGATGAAATTTTTATTAAATAACGAATAAGGAAACGATAACAATACTTAATGATAAAACATATGATTGTCCTAGAAACAAGAAACGTTAGAAATAAGCCCGTAATAAGAAAACCTGAAAATGATAAGAGAAGCCAAGCTTGACATTGCGACGGCCACGAGGCAACGAGGCTTCATCGCCCCTCGCTGCTCCAAACATGTCTGTCCCACCGCCTGCCACGCCCCAATAACGGCAACCTGGGAAAGATACAAGTCAGCAGACATCCGCCCCCATTCTGGAAACTCCCAAAGTGCAAGAGGTTTGCGGCTACGCCCAGCCGGAAGACGAGATCTTCAACACATGTAGGGCGGGTCCTGCTGCCAACCGTCGGCCGGAGATCATCACATGGGGTGGGCCTGAGGAGAGGCCGAGGCCGACGGGATCCGGCCGCGGTGGCGGCTGCGACAACGCTGGAGAGTTGCAGGGGGGGGATGTCCATGTCCTCGGCCCCCCCCCTCTCTCAGACAGTCTGGACCAGCTTCCCTAAGAGGCCTGGGGGTGGAGAGGCCACTACACGAATAGCCCGAAGGCGGCACCACGCGCCAAGGTCTGTCCCCAGGATGAACCAAGGGACCCGTTCCTGGGGCCGTGGAAAAGAGCGTCCGGCCACCATCAACCGGAGGCCCGGCCCGAAAACGTACTGGGCGCTTCTTTCTTTCTTCCATAATGGCTGCTACAACCCTGGGGGGGGATGTCTTGCACATGCCTCCGACCCCCCCCTCGTCCTCATCGCCTGGTCCGGCCATAACAAATGTCAAGCGAGACGCCGTGGGGTGCACCGGGAGGGAGAGGCGGCGCGAACGAGCCTCTCCCACCTCCCCAGGTGGAGGCTCCCCAATTGCACCCCCAACGCTCCTCGCACCCAGCAAAGGGTTCATCCACTGTGGCGATGCTGCGACGCCTCGCCCGGCAGGTTGGAGCCCGTCCGCTCATTTGACCCCGCGATTGCCGGTAGCTGCCGAACTCTCAAAATGGCGGTCCACTTTACAAGAGCGGGCCCAGCATGAAGGAATGGTCCGGTCACTTGTTGACTCCACCATCATAAAAGTTCTCCTCGACCTTGAAGATTCTAGAGGAGCCGCGGGAGTCCCCGACTCCCGCAGATACCCCCGATGGGGAATAACTGCCATGATTGCCCACGGAACGATGGAAATGTAGCCGCAGGACGTCGGCGCTCCCATGCTGGCGCCAGCCTCAGTTTGAATTACTATAATCCTGCAGACTACAGTTCGGATCAGTTCCGGTGAAAACCCAGTATGACCCGGTAGGAAAAATTGTTGCCTCCCTCCCCCTTTGACTGATGGTTCAGACCACCGATCCCTTCTTTTGCCCTTTAACGGAACTTTTGGACTGCCGAAAGAGGCTCTGGGCCAACCACGAGTTAGTGGAGATTTAGACTATGCCTGGATCTGCCTGACTGCACCCAAAATGGCGCCGATGCAAATGAAACTTTCAACTCCTTGTTGTACCCCGATTGATCAGCCCTGGTGTCATGAGATATGTATGCGGGGTTTTGTAACCACATGGATTGATATAGGATGTGTACTGATTATATGTTCGGACAATTAATTGATTCGGGATGTGTACTGTCAGTTCGGGCAATGAATTGATATGGGATGGGTACTGGTTATATGTTCGGACAATGAATTGATATTGGATGGGTACTGATTATGTGTTCAGACAGTAAATTGACATCAGATGGGTATTGATCGAACGTTCGGACAATGAATTGTTGTTAAGTTTGGTGCATCGTGATTATTGAAAGTTCGAAGCTAAACACTTATGACATTCGCTCACACTGAAGTCTAGACATGATTTTATTGCACTTGTCGCAATTTTTATGATAAAATAAACAACCCCCGACTCCATTAGGTTTTTCACTAATAAAGTATCCCCACATCTACAGTTCCAGCCTGCTCCGTGGCCGGCCCACGGGGTTGTAGGCCCGTATTTGTGCACCGACATTCTTATTAAAGATTTTTGGAAAAAGCAAACGTAGTTGTCGTGCGTAGATTGATAAATTTCGAATAAATGATCACTATTTCCGATATAACTTAAGTACAGGTGAAATGACTCAGCACGATTAGATAAGGGTTAAAAGGTATAATACGTAGAAATATTGCAAATATGAAGGGTCCAAGTTTTTAGTCGTGTATTTTTCCTTTTTGTACAGCCAAATGCAACCGCTAAAGATCCTGGTATTTAGCCTATACTGTATATACTACCTGTATAAGAAAAGTCACACTAACGGTCCACCTGGGCTCGAACGCCCAGTTGGCAGGGACTGCATCCCGTGGAGATAGGCCGAGTATGCAGTAAGTAAAAGCCTTTCTGGGTTTATGCGCGCTAATGTGTCTATCAATGTAGCCCCTGCCCCCTTCTTTTCCCCTCTCTCTGCAGGTCACATCGGAATGTCAATTAATGTACGAAAATGGTGATCTAGCGGACGAAGAGATGGGAAAGAGGGTTTGATTATGGTACCTAACCGCGACAAACCCCGAATAATGCAACCAAAAATGACGTACAATAACGAATACATTCCTACGTTTGAATAAATAGGGAAAGTTTAAGGAATATTCCGAGGTAAGGTTTACACAAGTATCCTCCGCCGGGAGGACTAGGAATATTGCCAATATTTAAAAACCTACTACTTCCTTTTCGCATCTTCATAGATGTGTAACGCAAAGCTGCCCCATTGCTCTCCAATTGACACCAACTGTTGTCTTAGCCTGGAAACACATTTGCTAAAATGACTCGAAAAAACCACCGTGAGCATTAGCCCGACCAGGTTAGTTTATGACCAATTGCCAAAGGCGTAAGTGTGTACAATCAAAGCCA
Organism: Lissotriton helveticus; assembly: GCF_964261635.1. NCBI lineage: Eukaryota > Metazoa > Chordata > Amphibia > Caudata > Salamandridae > Lissotriton > Lissotriton helveticus. Next base: position 41,758,775 of record NC_136069.1, read on the forward strand.
CCAGTAAAGGCAGCCGACGAATAAAAGAGAAGAAAAAGGTAAAAAGAGCTTAGGATGCTAAGGATGCACAGCATATAGAAAAAGATAATTTTGGCCAATGACTGTTTTATGTTTTGTCTTGGATTTTTGTACATAATACATGTACTGTCTCCCCCGTCTGAGTTTGTGTATACGTGATGCATGGATCTACGTCATCCCTCTGCCTGTGTTCCGTATTACTTAACCCCTGCTGTTCTGTGTTGTGTGCGCACTGAATGGACCATTATTGTACACGTTTCTCTCTCTCTCTCTCTCTCCCTCTCTCTCTCTCTCTCTCTCTCTCTCTCCACGTCATACGTGTACCAAATGGTTCGTTTAGAGTGCGGGTGACTCTCTCTCTCTCTCTCTGAGGGTCCCCCTGTTCTCCCCCCCCCTTATGCAAGAACGTTGTGCCCCACCGGCACAAACCTAATTGGGTCTCTTCGAACACAAAGGTGTTCGGCAAAATTGACAGGAACTAAAACGATTGTAACTTGCCATATTACTACCTCTCCTTTCTGCAAAACGATAGAACCCGAGTTGGTCATGAAGGAAAGGACAGGTCAGACGACTGATGTCCCCTAATCTGGCCTTTTTATAGGGGGACTATAACTTCAATGGTCTTCTGATTTTCAGTTCGTCAGAAATGCGATCCCCAATGCCCAGATTGTCCCACCCCTCTGCACTTAAGTGCGAATGTCCAAAGCGTCCCCGCTTCTCCCGATTGACCCCAGCTCCATATCAGCTATCCCCGAACGATAATTGATGACCTTGGTTAACTATCGCTCCCCAAGTAAAACATGTTTCACCTCTGTCCCCCCCCCTCATGATGATAACCCCCTGCTTGTAAGATTTAGCCGACCCCGAAGGGAAATGTAAGATTGTCAGTACCTAGTCCGATTTCCCCCCACGTACGTCACGAATGAACGCCAAACAGGGTTATGAATTCCATAGCAATGCACTCCTACAGACTCCATAAGTGACGACTTCTGACTGTGACCGATGAACTTATCCCCCACCTACATAGGATTGGGGACGGAATTGAGATGTATAAATGTCTTCTCCTGACAGTTTTTCTAAAAACTTGTTTTCTACCCATTCAAAGATACAATCACCGGAGGAGAGGAGCTGGACGTGACGCACAGCCTGGCCACAGATCATGAAGCACATGTGATCGCAACCAAAGGTGGAGCCGCAGAGCAACGAGACGCGGGACGAGGCACAACTCTCAAACTCGGCAGATGAAGGAATGAAGGGCTGCCTTGAAGCCCTCGACTCGCTGACCCACTCGTGCCTGAAGTTCCCGTCCCCTTTTGAGTCCGACTGATGGGCCTGCCTGCTCGTTGTCCTTTGCTCCCTTGGTCCCTTGGTGTGTTCGAAGATCTGGCCCCACTCCGCCCTCTCTTCCCTCGATTATTCAACAAACTCTTTCATATAAGTTTTTGACTATAGAATTAGGGTTTGCCACGGAAGAAGAAAGACACGCAGGTGCCCAGCATAAGGCACCCCTAAGAAGATCAGTTAGGAAACAGGACTGTGATCTAACAGCAGAGGACTGATCGCACCCTGCAACGCGTAAGGATGATTCCGAGCTGGACTTATAGCTCCACCGCCGGTGCTCAAAAGCGCCAACGAAAAGAAAACGGACTACCAGAGTCTACCAGTGGTGGCTCGTCGTTGAAAAAGACATTTTCACTAAGACCCCCCTTCCAGAACTTTCTGCCCACCCCTTGACTATTTGTTTACATCGAATTGCATTCCTCCCTCAATTTTTATTGCTTTCAAAAATGTTTCATCGGTCACCCATGTATCTAGCTTTCCAAAGTACTGATAAGACCCGAAGGTATCAGATTACTCTTAATTAATGTCACCGGAGAAAAAGTCTGAACTTGATTCTATACCGACTAAATATTATGCCGATCTCTAGGCTTGTATGAAGAACCCAACAAATGTAAATTAACATGTATTGCATTCTGCCTATCGCATCGACTAGGTAGAAATTGAACTTGCTTATGTAAAAAAGCGGCGACTGTTGAAAATGGCAATGTATGTGTACATAAGCGGCGTTCATTTGTGTTCACTGTACCTGTTGTCGTAAGCAGAATGGATATTGCAAAACACTGACTGTGTTATCCTGCCAGCATATACCCATACACACATATATACAGCAGCCATTTTAGGTACCATGGTCTCGCTGTTTGCGATTGATCATCAGCGCCCTTCCCTGACCCTGCAAGCTTCCCCCATGCACCCTGACCGCCCCCGCTCTCACATGCACAAGTCATGAGCCCTCCCCTCCCGCATGACTCTGTATCTAGGAATCACACCCCGCGCCTGACCAACACCTCCTTTCCTTCCATGAATACCCCTCTTCTGATAAACCCTTTTCTCTACGCTCGATTTTCCACACTGACCCTTCCTTTCATGAATATCTCTCCTTTGATGACCTCTTCCTCTGAACCTAATTGTCCACATGGACCGCTGGTCATCCCTTAGCCTGAGGATACAGTTTATTGCCCACTACTGTATGCACTCGCCTCTCTTGAAAGGAGCCACTATGGATCATGACCACCCCACCCCCTGAGAGTCGATCAGGCGCACACATTCCAATGGAATCAGCAGAACACTCAGCTGCGTGACAGCCCCCTCCTATTGTATGAAGGATAAGGGCCCCTACTGTAGCCACGTGTTGGAATATCTTCATACTTCACAATGTCTTGATTGTAATAAAGGATGCCTGTGTGCCACAAACCTATGTATAAAAGGCGAAGCCTCAGAGAAACTTGTTAGAGCACCTCCCGAAGACACTATGTGAGTGTCCGAAATGACAGGCTCTCCTCATGAGAAATAAACCTCTTTCCTTGTCTTCCTGTCTCCAGTGCCCGTCTCTTCATTTGGTAATTATTTACGATGGGAACTAAGAGGCGCCTTGCGCCAGCAGCCTGGGCATCCGGTGCGTTATGGGCTGACTTTTCCACACCTAAGGCAAGCCCGTCTGCGCCCGTCCGCGGCCGGCTGAGGCCTAGGGCCATACCCCCTGCCCAATTTGCCCTCGCTTACTCATCAGCAGAGCTTGGAACCGGCCATGGCAACTGGCCCATCACCACTGAACTCCCCAGTATTGCGTAGCCTATTGCGATCTACTCCCCACCCTCTAATGTTTTGCCCACATCCCTGGTCGACCTATCCCCTCCCACCCCCTTGGCACCCTCCAATGCCCCCCAGGCCCCTACCCCCCTTACTCACCCCAAACCAACTCCCACCAAACTTTCTATCTGGTATCTAAACACCCGCTCGTTAGCCAGGCACCAGGTAGAGATTTTCCATCTGCTCGATACCATCAGACCTGACATCATGTTTCTCTCCGAAACATGGCTCTCGTCCGAGTCTACGCCAGACATCCTGGCTGCCCTCCCTGTTAATTACTATATCCTCCAGGCAAACCCGCCAGATGGGAAGACTGGGGGGGGAGTTGCTGCCATCATTGCCCACCCGCATAGCTTCACTTCCCTAACTATTCCTAATACCACTTTGGCTGACATCTTAGCAGTCACACTGCACTCTAAACATTTTCCGCTGACATGTGTACTCTGTTACCGGCCACCTAACCCTTCATCGAACTTTATTCAGTTCTTCAGTAATTTGGCTGCAGAGCTGGTGGTCAACCACGCCAAGCTCCTCATTATAGGAGATTTCAACTACTGGCCACATGACCCACTTGAGAACCTCTGCTCCAAACAATTCACGGACTTACTCACTGGGCTGAACTTCTCAGAACAGATTAAAGTGGCCACCCACATTAAAGGGCATATTTTGAACCAGGCCCGGAGTCTAAATCTGGACATTCTCGACCTCCGAGTCTCCCCCTGTGCCTTGTCCGACCACTATTCTGTTTCCCTCTCTATCAGTTTGCCGACCGCCACTGTAACACATACAGCTGCTCCCACTATGGTCAGAAATTGGAAACATGTTGACATTCCCTCCCTCTGCATGAGCCTCACTTCCACTCTTCCCGCCTTCCCTGACCTTACGGATCCTCAATGCTCACCCCATGTGCAGGCTGAAGCCCTCGCCTCCTGGCTGGCCCAGGCGAGAGACAACTTTGCCCCTTTGAAGGCCCTTAAAATGAAGAGACCCCACGACGCCCAACTTTGGTTTACAAAAGATCTTAGGGACAGGAAGCTCGCTCTGCGCCAATTGGAGCGCAAGTGGTGGCTTCAATACTGCCCCCTCAAAAAAAACTTTGTTCTTAATGGCCCTACAGGACTACAAGGTAGCCATCGTTGCGGCCAAATCAACATACTTCTCTGCGAAAATTCTTAGCACCAGCTGTAAATCGAAAACCATCTTTTCCATCGTGGATGAGCTGGTAAAACCTGACCGTGTCACTGCTAAATCCCCTCCATCGCAACCCCTCTGCGACTCCCTTAATAGCTATTTTATCGAAAAAATTGTGACTATTAAAACTAGTATCCCCACTGCTGCCACTATGACACACTTCACAGCGGCCCCCCCCAACCCCGTCCACTATCTCACGTTCCCCACGCTCACTGAAGAAACCTTCTTTTCTCTTCTTGGGAAAATTAAGTCTGGCTCCCCCCATGACAGCTGCCCCCCTCACATTAGTCGTGAGATTTACCTCAACATTCCCATGCCCCCTCTCTCTCTTCTAAATAACTCCCTCTCTTCAGGGGTGGTCCCCTCTCTTTTAAGACAGCTGTGGTCTCACCCATCCTTAAAAACCCTGGAGCAGACCCCGGCACTCTTTCCAACTTCCGCCAAATCTCCCTCCTCCCCTATTTGGACAAAGTCCTGGAAGCCTTTGTGGTTAACTGTCTGAGCACCTTCATCGAATCTACCCACTTTCTTGACCCCCACTAAGCTGGCTTCAGGCCTCAGCACTCCACTGAATCAATCGCCCTGGCCGTTCATGAGGAGCTAAGAAAGGGGGCAGACCAGAACATCTCCCAGGCTCTGGTGCTCCTGGATCTGTCGGCGGCGTTCGACACCGTTGACCATACCATCCTACTCGAACGTATCGAGCTCGCCGTCATCCGGGGGCTACCATAGCGATGGATTACCTACTTCCTCCAAGATCGTGCTCAGGCAGTTTCCCTCCCACCCTTTACTTTAGTGGGAAAGCGCCTCACCTGTGGAGTCCTGCAGGGCTCCTCACTCTCACCACTCCTCTTTAACCTTTATATTCGCCCCCTCATCTCTGAGCTTCAACAAAAATCTGTTCCCATCTTCAACTACGCTGACGACCTTCAGCTCACCTTTAACATCGACCCTTCCCCATCCTCCATCCAAAACGTCCACTCTGTCATGAATTTCATCAGCTCCTGGATGAATCTTAATCAGCTCAAACTCAATCCCGACAAGACTGAGTTAGTTCTCACTGGCCCCCCTGACAACCCTTGGAATTCTTCTTTCTGGCCACTCTCACTTGGACCTTCCCCTGTTGACTCTGTCAAGAGCCTAGGTATCACCATTTGCAAGGACCTCTCTATGAGGGTGCAAATTAACTCAATTGTTTCCGTCTGCTTCTACCATCTGCGCCGCATCCGCAAAATCAGCAGACTTCTCTCCCGAGAAGCTCTGGTGCAGGTCACCCTGGGACTAGTCATGTCTCGCATCAACTATGCGAACTCCCTATATGTGGGCATACCAGCATATCAATCACAACGTCTCCAACTCATCCAGAATCAGGCAGCCAGGTTGATCTACGGCCAGCCAAGATCCAGCCACACTAAGCCTCTCCTTAGGAGCCTTCATTGGCTCCCTGTTGCCCAGCGCGGCCTCTTCAAACTTGGCTGCCTGATTCACAAAGCCCTTTCCTCTCAGGGGCCCTCCTTCATTTCTTCTTACACCGATATGTTCCCCAACGTGCTCTTCGCTCCTCAAACTCCAATCTTCTTACCCCCTGCTCTTTCAGGAGTAAGAAACATGGAGGCCTGAGGTTCTCCACCCAGGCTCCTCTCCTCTGGAACTCCCTCCCCCCTGCACTCCGCTTTCTCCAGTCCTACGCTCACTTCGGAAAATCACTAAAAACCTGGCTTTTCTCGTTAGCTCACAACTAGTCCGCCCCACAATGTGCCGCACAGCCCTTCCACTCCAGCGCCAAGAAACCGTAGGTGCGCTCTACAAGTCCCATTTATCATATCATATCATATCATATCATATCATGGGTGCATGTTGTGCTTTTCCCATGATTGTGGTGCAGTGATGAACACATAAAATAAAATCAGGAGACACCACCCCTAACACATGAAGAATTGGGCTATACAAGAAAGGTCACAACACAGAACCAAAAAACTACAGATTAATCGCCCTTCTGGACATCGAAGGGAAAGCCTATGCGAGCACCCTATTGAAAGAAATAAACAGATGGGTCGAAGAAAACGAAATCCTTCCCCCCTATCAAACAGGGTACCGCAACGGTTGTTCGACAATTGATAAGATCATGGCCATATCATATTTAAGCCATCAAGCCAACGTCAGAAACAAAAAAACAGTCTTTGCCTGTTTTGTAGACTACTCAGCAGCCTTCGACTGAGTGCCACGATGTAAGCTCTGGTTCAAATTGCGCAACTGGCAAATTCCACCAGGCCTCCTCAACGCCATTATCTCGTTATATAGCAATACTTGGATCAAAGTTAAATTAGCAAACAACACCACAACAAAAAAGTGTCTTACAAATCGAGGCCTAAAACACAACACTTTTCAACTTATATACAGCAGACCTAGATAAGACGCTCCACAACGCCAATCTTGTAGTCCCTAAAATTGGAGCCAATAAACTCAAAATCTTACAATATGCGGAGGATGTAGTGGTGATGGATCACACAAAAACAGGACTACAAAGGAGATTAGATGCTTTAAACTCCTACAACCAGATCAATCAATTAACAATAAACCCAGAATAGACCAATGTATTGATATTTGGGCTTTGCATAAAAAAACACATACCTCAATGGCACGTGGGTAAAGAGATAATAGCTGTTTCGAAGTTTTACAACTAACTTGGGTGCTGGCTGAACGACAAGGGTAAAGCAACTTTGCACTTACACAAAATTAAATCTAAAGAAGAGTCTACAATCTACGCTCTGTGCAAATTACATGAGAAAATGCATAGCCCAACGACCGTCCCAATTAGAAAGGTGTTACAATCTAAAATAAGGGCAATTGTGGGGTACGCACAGCAGGCATTCCCAGGCAAAATGAACACAGTGATGGAAAAAGCACAATGCCGGGAGTACAAACGCATATTTAAACTACCAAAATACACCCACAATAGCTGAATTCGCCTGGAATGTGGCCTGGTGCAACAGATCAAAGAATGCTTAGGTGTGCATGCAAAATCAATCAAGTACTCGAAGCTCCGGATGGAAGCCTGAAGAGCTTACTAAAATCCATATATGGAGGGCCACCTAACCCATGGCAGGTCTATATGCAGGAAGCAGTAGACATTTTAGACTTGGCAACACAGAATTCGGGCCAAGATTACAAACTACCCGGCCATCTAAAATGCAATCAACAAACAATGCTATCAATTGTCAAGAAACATTTATTTAGCACAATTTGAAAGCAGTCGTCAATTTGGGCAGAATACTACATATATAGAGCACAAATCTCTGCCTTACCTTCTCCAAGCGTTGGGGAGAAAGGCCCTAAAAAAATTCAGTGGGCCAGACTAGTGCTCCTCCCAATTAAAGAATTAAATCCGGGTGTAAATCCTTTGATCACAAAATCCGCTGTAAATTCTGCAATTTTAAAACAGAATCATTACTGCATCTGATGTGCTGCTGTCCCGGCCTGTTACAGTCTCGCCAGAAGCTATGAAAGCCAATATGGCTACGTAAAGGTGCTCGGACAGTGAAAGAAGCAGTTGCGGTTCTATCTTCCTGTGGTCTACCGACCGACTTGGCTTGAATCGGGAGATATATGGAGGAAGTGCGTTCCGCACTTGTTAAAGAATAAGATTTCAACAATCGCGAAAAATAGACCCGCTTTGGAAAATGTTAAGGCACACTTTCGTCATAATGCTTCATACACAATTATTCGCTTTTTAGTTTTTAACTTTAATCGTATAGTCATGAAATGAAATTGATTATAATCTTAAAGGTATTCCTTTTAACGTTCTGATCTTAAATTCTTTTGTCACACTGCATATGGTTTTAAGTAACTGTGCAATACATTAAATTACGAAATTATGACCAATTGGGCGGTCTGTACTATCACAAAATTGAAATAAAAGCTGTTATGCTCTGAAAGTGTATTAGGAGAGGTGTGGCGCCGCGGCCAGGGCGACTGACGCTGGAATCTGGGGACCACGATTCGATCCCCGGCTCAGGCGGAAGGTTAGCCCAGCACCATGTGACTCTGGGCAATAGCTCGCTTAATCTTCCCGACGGCCCCCAGCGCCTAGAGACCCTTACGGGTGATTGTGCGCTTTACAAATGTGGACTTTACTATTATATTCTCTGAGGCACAAACAGAACCCACTGAGCTGCCTTGCCTGTTCATAGCTGCCTATTATTGTGCTTTTCCCGCTCTTTGGCTAGGAGTTTCACTCTTCTACAATCTCCAGCCTTCAAATTGGTTAAAAATGATTTTATTGCACTTTAAACTATATGCATCCACTTCGTGTCAGAGTGGTTCCATCCTGTTTCATATATTTCAATGGAAACTGGAAATAGGAACACGGGCCTACTGCGGGTTGAAGGAAATTACTAAAGTTCACCCAGGACTGCTCTGTACAGTCAGAGGTTTGGGATGAACTGCTGACCAGAACATGAAACTTCCTAGAGTCGTGCTTGTTGGGAAGATGAACTCTGGCAAACCATTAAGGCATTAATTCAGAGCATACTCTTATCTGTCACGCTAGCACCAGACTGGGAGAACACCCAAGACATGACAGTATATGAGAATTTTCCAAGCGCTAGCACTTCCCTCAAAAAAATGCAAATGCCAGTTAGCTCAATGGGCTAATGCAGACACTGTGTGTGGGGAAGTGGGTCAAACAAAACAAGTGTGGGAAATACATCGGGGACAGGGGAAGGCTAATACCACAGAGAGGTTGGGGCGTGAAACCATGAACAGTGGGAGGAGGGTAGAGGGTGAAGGAAAAGCGGCCTGATAAATGCCCGGTCTATGTGCAAACACAGCCAAGATATTCATGACCTTATCATAGAACACGACTTCGACTGCCTCATGATCACTGAAACTTGGCTTACAGAAGACAGCAACCCTGACATAGCCGTAGCTCTCCCCCAGGGTTACTCCCTCTACAGACAGGACAGATTGAAAGGAAGAGGAGGAGGTGTCGCAATTATTTTGAAGAACACTTTTAACTGTCACACTTTCTGCCTTGACCCACTTACCGACTCAGAGGGGATGGGCTTTTCCATCAAACTCAGCCAATCCCTCTCCCTATCAGGAGGTCTGATTTACCGCCCTCCCGGCAACGCATCTAAATTCCTCGACTCCCTCAATGATGCTCTGGGCCACTTTTTACTTCGTTACCCACACTTCACCCTTCTAGGAGACTTTAATCTACCTCTTGAGTCCCCCCTCGATCCGCAAACGAGAAATTTTCTTCAAACACTCGAAATTTTCAAACTTCAACAAAATGTCACGTTGCCTACCCACTCACTAGGTCATACCTTAGATGGTGTCTGCACTAATCTCCCTTTCTTCACCATCCTGCCTCCCTTGCCCCAGATATGGACTGATCACAGCCTGATCCCTTTCCACATCTCCAGCAGCCACCCTCCACCTGTCAATAAATCCAATTCGCATCGCGGTTACTCTGCCAACTGGAAAACCGTCCAACAAAATCTCATTATTAATCCCATTTCCCAAGCCCACTTCCCTCCTCTATCTGGTAACATCGAAAGTGATGCTGACCTTTTCCATACCTGGCTCTCACAAGAAATTACTAAACGGAGCCCTACTAACCGCCATGACAGAATACAGAAAAAAACTAAAAACAACGCTCCCTGGTTCACATCTGACTTAGCCTCCGCACATTTAATCTGCAGGAAAGCCGAGCGTAAATGGCGTCGAACCTATGGCAATGAAGACCGCCGCGATTATATCCTCCAGAGGAAAAACTATCTCTCTGCCATTAAATCGGCCAAGAGGGCGTTCTTCGTAAAAGCCATCAATGAAGCCAGCCAAAAACAAAAAACACTTTTCACGATAGTAAAAACCTTCACCCATCCCAAAACCCTCCAACCTGAAATTCCCCCCTCCCAAGAGTTATGCGACAAGATCTCCGAATATTTTGATGAAAAAATTACCACTATCCAAAAGAGCTTCCCCCCTCCTCAAACGCCCTATGGACTTTCCAATCCAGATCATCCTTGCTCGACAGCTGGCAGCCTTAAAAAATTCACCCCAGTCACCTTGGCCCAAACCAGAGATGCCATTTTTTTGTGCAAATCTGGCTCCCCATCTGACCCGTGCCCCCCAAGATCCTCCACCAAATCATTGATGAGATAAACCCCATCATCAATGACATTATCAACCTGTCTCTCAGTTCTGGATCTGTTCCTCGCCTATGGAAAAGGGGTGTTGTCAAACCGCTTATGAAAAAAGCTAACAAATCCCCAGTGGACTTGACCAATCTCCGTCCTATCACCCTTCTCCCAGCTCTGGGAAAAATAACAGAACAGTTAGTACATAATGAACCTAAATCCTTCCTGGAAACCCACAACCTAGTTCACCCTCAACAATCCGGTTTTCGGCCCAAACATTCAACCGAAACTGCTTTAATTGAACTGACCGACTCCATCAGAACGCTGCAAGATCAAAGGAAGAAGGCCATTCTGATCCTTCTCGACCTCACGGCAGCATTCGACACCATCTCCCACTCCACTCTGATCAACAGATTAATGGATATCGGAATCTCGGGCTCAGTACTATCATGGATCAGATCCTTCCTCAATGACAGGTCCCAAATTGTCGCCCTGGGCCCCTTTCAATCTAAAGTAAAAACAGTCTCCTCCGGAGTGCCCCAGGGGTCCATCCTTAGTCCCCTTCTTTTTAATGTTTATCTCATCCCTCTCCTCACCCTGATTGAATCATTCGGCATAACTGTCACCTCATACGCCGATGATACTCAGTTGATCATCCCCCTAGACGATAACTCCAACAATGCTGAGCTCAATCTCAAACATTGCTTAACTGCTGTATTCCATTGGATGGACTCCAACCACCTCCGCTGTAATTCAAACAAAACAGAGATCCTTCCCATCGGAAAGAACGCCTCTTTCAATCCTGCTCTCTGGTGGCCTGAAAATTCTGACGCCCCCCCCCCCCCCCCCAGACCGTCTCCACCGCTAGAAACCTCGGGGTACTCTTCGACTCTGATCACTCTTTTGACCATCATGCCACGACCACGGCCGGCAGATGCTTCGGCATAATTAAATCCCTCAGAAAGTTTTTTGACTTTCTCCCCTTAGATTCTAGAAAGACGGTAGCAGCAGCCCTCATTCTCTCGCGCATGGACTACTGCAACGGCCTCCTGGCAGGGACCAAGAAGTCCACCCTCTCCAAACTCCAAAGTGTTCTGCATTCTGCTGCCCGTCTGGTCTTAAAACTACCTCGCAAATCCTCAATCTCTGCAGCCCTAAAGACCTTACATTGGCTCCCCCTGCACAAGAGAATACTCTTCAAAATTCTCATCATTGCTTTTCGGGCCTTCAACAAAACAGGCCCTGTTTACCTCAATAGACGCTTCCAACATTACAACCCTAGTCGTCCCCTCCGCTCTGCCCAAGAAAATCTAATGGTCTCTACCAGGTTCAACCTGAAGTCTAAAGGAGGTAAAACCTTAAACTCCCTGGCTATCAAAGCCTGGAACAGCATGCCCAGACACCTAAGACATCAGACTCTTGAGAAACCATTCAGAAAACTTCTCAAAACATGGATTTTCAATCTCCCCGACGAATGGGCCAAAGCTTCCATTTAGCCTCCCCCTTACCCTCTGCGACTTGGACTCAAGGATCACTCAGCGCCATGATGCTCCCTTCGGAGCGAACGCAGCGCTTTATAAATACCCCTCCAAATATCCAAATATCCAAATGCATTCGGAGTGCATACTGAAATGTAAGTAAAACAAGGAGTACCAGCGGCCAGTGGAAGGACACTGACCAAAGGAAGCAGTACTTGGTCCATGTTCCAGGGATGTATACTCAAAGCCCAGGAGGAAGACGAAGGTGAGGAGGAATGTGTAGACCAATAAGAAGTAAACACACAGGAGTGACGTAGGAGCCAACCAATGAGTGGGGGTGGGGTGGGGGGTCAAGCAACAAGGGTGGGAAACACATCAGGGGACAGGCAGATACCACAGAAATGGGGGGTGGAGGGGAGAATGTGTTGCATCGCATCGAAGGTGAACAGCTTTGCAAAGAACACTGACAAAGGCTCGTACCTGTTCTAACCCCGTAGAACTATGAACTACAATCTATGGGGAACTGCCGTTCTGACGTGGCTACGTCAAAAGGAAGCGAGAGAACAAAGACGCTTCCGTGAGTAATAGTCCGGGCCGTTTATTCTGTACCCGGAGCTGCAGCCCTATGAAGAGAGTTCAAGGGTGCAGCTTGCACCACTGATATTTCCTCGGTTGTCCTCCATCCTGGAAAGCCGGAGCCTTGCCTGGTGGCTAGGTTCACAGCGTGTCTGTGTTTTTGACGAAGCTGTGTTTTCCCTGTTGGTTGAGTCGGGGCTCCGACTCTTGCGGGGGGAAAACAAGTGGAGAAGTGAGTGAGGGTGTCTCGTGTCTGGTCTGCGAGCCTCGCTTCCTTTTAGACCAATGGTTCTTCCCTGTTGGCGAGTTGTGTAAAACTCTGCAGGGTAGAACAAACTAACCAGTTGGTATATGCCTCATGGAGTCAATGGGGTAATGTAATTGACGGAAAGTTACCCAAGACGATATTGGGATTATTGTGACAATTTTCAATTCCTTTTGATTATATACTTTGGGCACCATGTCGGATTAGCTACTGTTATTTCAAGTGGCATTTGGGCATTATTTGGAGTGCATAAGACTACTGTTCACCATAACCTAAGTGGAGATAACTAGGGTTGTCTTATTATCTGTTTCTTACAACAGGGGTTGAACGAGCATTCCTGGATTGGCAAGCTCGCGTCCCCTGTTAAGATTTGCCTGAATTATAGCTGGGTATGTTTTCCTCCGCTGCACTTGTACGTAGCATAACCAGTGATTACTGCTGACTAGGTATTGATGTTGTGTTTGCCATCTCTAGATTACATTGGATCTTCATTTCAAGACATAGCAATGTCCTGGAGCTCAGCTTCTTTGTTTTCCTTTACAGGTAATTTAGTGCAGGTTGCGATAAGGGGTGGTAATGTGGTACTTTTTCGTGACTTATGTTTACAACGATATTCCTTGTTATTACAGATCTCCTTCCCTGCTGTTCCCATCCTTTCCTTCCTCCGCTTGATCACTCCATCAAGTCTGTATACATAATCAGACCGTGGGGCTATCAGGAGGTGGACCATATATAGCAACATACGATCCGGAGGATACCGGCACGACAGAATGTAACACCATGGACAGTGGGAGAAGGGCGGTGGTGAAGGAGAGGGACTGTTGAGGCATGCACTAAGAGTGCATGCTGCAAAGTAAATAAAACGAGTACCTGCTGCCAATAGAACAACACTGGCCCAAGGAAGCTTTACTTGGCCCAGGCTCGAGGGCAGGGATGCAGACACAAAGCTCAGGAGGAAGCTGGAGGCGCAGACCAACAGAAAGCAGGGAAACAAGAGTGATGTGGAAGCCGAACAATGGTGAGTAATCGGCGGGCTCAAACCCCTTTTTAATCTTTTTATTTACAATACAAGAGATTTGGCAAGCGATGTGCGGACAAAACCTAAAAATGGACAATTTATATGGTAGCCTGTTTTCTTAGGTCAAGCCTAAAAGACCTATTGTGGGGTTACCAAGGAATTACCTGTGCTAATTGATCGTCTACTGCTTACCATTGGTTACTTTCTCGTCACTCATTTGCCGGCTTCTAACTTGATGGCTGTTCTACTCCTTGTGCTTGTCTCTTTCCTGGAGCATAGCTTCTTTAACATATATCCTTGATTGGCTAGCTTCTATCCTTTCACTACTTCTTTTAATGAACTACTTTTTTTTTAAACTTAAATACTTCATGAGTGTGCTTGCATCTTCCAGCTTTCTCTCTCATTTGCTTCACCCCACCAAACTACCCCCACTTTGTGCTCCATCATGCTTTCTCACTCTGCTGCTACTCCTCTCGTCCTTATGTCGCTTTACCTCATGTGCTGCTTTTCCACTCCCGCGCTACCCACTTTCCGTTGCTTCCCCTGACAAGGTCCTCTGTTGCTACCTACCCTAACTGTCTTTACAAAAAAACAAAATGTTCTACACAAAAAGATAAGGAGGATGAGGAACTGTCCTTTTAAAAATGAAAAAAGCACTGTCCTGCGTCTATTTCTTTCCTGATCCATTTTTGTAAAAAAACAACAACAAAAATAAGTTGTTCATCTGTAGGTATAGTGGAAAAACTGACTATTGCTCACAGAATACTGCTTACAGGGCCAGTCTGAAGATAACCGTTTTGTTTTCTTTTTACAAGCGAGTCTTGGTGGCCTAATAAAGGGCCTTATTCTTGTGATAAAGGTGGGGGCAAGGAGACAAGAGTGCAAAGGAAAAAGAAATAAAGCAGAAGAAAGGATAAAATAGACAGGAGAAATAAAGGAAAAATGTGATACAAGTTTGCATAAAAGTAGAAGAAAAGCTGGAAAACACCATTGGGAAGAACAGCGATCCGTAGGAAGTGGAGAGGAATAGACTTTCGAATAGGTCTGACGGTTTTTTTTGGGATAAAATAGCACTTACTTTTTTGTTTAATCCAAGGGCGGTGGAGTGCACAGCTGGTCTCTAGAGGGCGGAAGGAGTCTGTAGGACTGAAGCCTAAGGAACACAGAAGAAACAATTCAGTGAGATGTTTAAAGACTTTGTCGAGATTAGGAATCTAGACATTTAATCAGTCAGACACCCTTGCATTTGGCCTCTGTTACTGAATCAAACCAAACACGCACTCTAAAGTCTCCCCAAACCCTTACCCCTCAACGTCCATGTACAGTCTGTTTCAAAATGTGTCTGTGGGAGGGGTGAGGGGGGGTGCATGTGTGCATGAGAGAGATTGTGCATTTGCATCTGGCCTGGTTTGTGTCTGTTTCAGACCCGCTTGGGCTGTTACGTTGAGTACAATAAAAGCTTTGGACCCTTCAAGCGGTTCCTCTACATCAGTTTTGATTAAGGGGTGTTTGTGGACCACGCATGTATGCCTGCTTTTGTGCCTCCATCATGTCTCAAGCAGCTTCCCTATATCTTCTTCGATGATGGGATGTCTGTAGTTTATGTCGGTTGGAGGAGGGAGGGCCAGGGGGTAGGGGTATAGAGGGAGGGGGAGGGGTGTACGCATTTGATTCAGTTAAGTTTCATTTTAGCATTAGGATCAAGTCATTTCCTCATTCACCTCATCGTTGGGCATGTATTACAACACTTTTCATACTGCCTTCACAGGACACTACGGATGCTGTTCATGCGACTGTGATGAACAATTTGTTTGAACGCCCTAGCCCCATTTCACAGGGTCAAGCCCTTGCCTTCGCCACTCATGGGGAGGAACCATTCTATTATATTAGCACTGTTGTTAACTAATCTATATTAATTATTTTATTTTTGACACAGCTTGAACACGAGAGGGAGTCTTTGTATGACTCTCCATGTCTGTGCACGTGTCTCTGCGTGATTGCATCTGTGCCTGGTGTCCAGGTTTAGCACTAATGACTGGCAAACCTTTATGGTTTCCAACACGGATGTGTGTCTTTTAATGACAAACTGTACTGTCTTGTGCGTGTACTCTCTAGGATAAGTTGTATTGTTTGTTTACTGTATGTATCCCTCTTATTTATATTCCTTTAATGAATTGTCTATAGATGTTGTTAGTGTTGCCACAGCTAGTATTCAAAATAACGTGTGCGAACTCATCTATGTATTGCGAAGCACTTTTTTAAGCTCATTCATTTGTTTTTATGAATTATCCACTTTGCATTTTCTCTGCATTTGTTTTTAACTATAATAATAAATACTTATTTTCTATTTCTTGTGTTTTGACCTTGGGTCTACTATAGGTTTACCCTTGTGTGTATGGTGAGTGAGGAGTAATATAAGACTATGTGTTTTCAAGTGACATGGATTTCTAGAATCCAAAGGAAGCTTTTCTTTGAAATGGTTAAAGGTACTGCCAGTCAAATTGTCCTGTGCGTCTGGAGGTATTCAGGGACTGGGAAACATATCTTAAGAAAAAATCAAGTAAAGAGACGTTTGAATGATTCAAAGAAACAGTTGGGATGGGGAGAGTCAGTGGCCTTATGGCTAGCTGGTGAACCAGGTTTGAGTCTTGGTGCCAGTGCAACATACTGTGCCTACACAAAATGAATATATGCTTGTGTAAAGTGCTCCGATGCCTTCAGTTCGAGTTCACTCTTTATAAAAGTTGCAACAAAAGTCAGGAGACGGAATAAAGGTATCTGGCCTCCCGGTTCATTTATTGTGCTGTGTGGGGGCATGGCAATGGGAAGGAGGGGGAATAAGTAAAAACAGACAACAGGGGGGAGCAGACGACAGATCCAGTTACAAAAGAAGCATTCAGTAGAGTGGCTCAACAAAAATAAACAAGCATTTGCAATGCAATAGGACTCGCATTTGCGAGAGTTTGAGCTATTGACATTGTAAATGACAAAGCCTTTTATTTTAATAATTAACACATAAATGAAAGGCATTGCTATTTACAATGCCAATAGCTCAAACTCTTGTAAATGCAAGACATATTTCATTTTTTTAAAAGTGCCCGCCATTCTCCTGAGCTGCTTGGAAAGTGAAAGCGCGCATGGCACACTGAATGTTGCAGGAAAGCACGACGTGCCTGCAGTAGGAGAAACTCATTACTTACAGACTGAATAAGACGTACCGTGTAACAACAGAAGTAAACGGACCAGTCCTCATGGGAGTTTACAAATGAAGACAAGTACTAAGGAGGGACTAACAAACCTATTAATGAATCAGAAGCCAGTATTTACAAAGGACAATGACGCACGCCAATGAAAAATATGGACAGAGAGTGGGCTGAGCTTCAACTTCATACTTCAGTACAGCATGCCTCGAGAGAAGCAGCGCATGCGCTGCCCAGGCTCGACCTAAATAAACAGATACTGCAGTAGCTACCTCCTGGGTACATGAAAAGATGCAATAGCAGTGGCCCCATCTAAAGCCTATATAAGAGTAGCTTGGGGTCAAAGTTTACACCAAGCTCCATCATGGTTTACACCATCAGTAAATCTTGACCGTGGAGACAGACGGTTGTTAAGTAGAAACAGGCTCTGCCATAACATGACTGGGTGGCCATTGCAGTGCACTTCAAACACTTTTAATCAAGCAAATATTCACTTTGATCCTTTTTGTCGGGATTCAACAGCAAGACCAAGCGTGGAGAGTGCTCTGAATTGGTAATGGATGGGTCTGTCTAGGTATTCGGAGAAAGGGGTGCAAACGTGTGCAAACAAATCAATGAAAAATGAATTTTAGAAAATGTAAGAGACGTAACTGTGTTTATTCTAGTAACTCTGTCAATCTGCAGGGACTCTTCGTTCCTTATCAACTTTGTACCGCCAGCACCCGGTCGAGTGTGTCCTTCTTCACTGTTTCTGACGACAGCATGCTACAGTAATGCTTTTTCTGACTGTGACATACATTGCATGTAGTCATTGAAACCTAAATAGATATGGCACGAGCTACCTTTGACCCTAATGAGGAAGGCCTTTACTTTTTTTTACGTAGCATGCGGACCGAAAACATTTAACTGTTCCACATACTATTAATAACAAGTCACGTATTGAGGAACTCACCGCGACGCAGCCCGGCTTGGACAGGAAGCCAGGCAACCTGTGTTGGGACGGGGGCGGGGGCGCAAAAAGACAGGAAGCAGACGGGAGCCTACCCCGCGCTCCTGTGCCCATGAAGCCAGCCGGAAGTGAGCGTGTGAGCTAGCGGGGCTCCCGTGCTCGTGAAGAGCCCCGCCTGCTGCTGAGACTGACCCGCTGATGAGGGAGAGAAGGACAACCAGCGTGGTAGGATGTACCTTTACTTTCCAGGAAAAGCAGCGTGTGCCAGGTGATGCGGCAGAGTGACGGAGCCTGTAGCAGCGGAAAGAGCCCGGTGAGTGGGGGGGAGGGGGTGTGTGCGCGTGTGTCTGTGTGTGTGTGTGTGTGTGTCTGTGTGTGTGTGTGTTTGTGTGTGTGTCTGTGTGAGCGCGCGTGTGTCTGTGCGGGCGTCTGTGTCTGTGTGCACATGTGTTAGTGTGTGCGCGCGCGTGTGTGTGTGTACGCGCGCCCTGATCCGATTCCGGCATGCTCTTCAATGGAGCGCGTATTCACACGCGCTATCTGATCCGATTCCGTGCACATCTCCTGTCTCCTTGAAAGCATAGCCGATGACTATAGGTCTCGCAGGCGAGACAGCGCTTCGCGCTGCATCGCCAGGTGTGAGACCTAAAAAGTACCTGGCAAAAGTGTGAGCAGTGTAAGGACACACACAAGTACTTGGGCCATGCTCTAGGCCTCGAGGGGATCGTCACATCCAAGAAGAGGGAGGTGGCCAACGCAGAGGCGGCCAGCAGGAAGCAATCGATTGAGAGTGCCTAAGAAGCTATCCCATGGTAGGTAATGGGCAGCTCTCCAAGCCCACTAACAGTGAACAACATGTCTTGAAGAGACAGTGCATGCACGGTCTAGCCTAGACCTAATGAAAAAGCACCTGTGGTCAACATTGATATATATATATATATATATATATATTTTGATATATATACATATATTAATGATTTAAGCTAGATATTCAATTCCAGATAATAATGTCAGAAGGAAAACCATATCTTAGAGAATACACTGAAACACTAATATCCGAGAAAGAACACTGTTGGGTTAACGGACTGAACATCCGGCCAATATGAAAATAATGTGGGCCAAACACTCCTCAGCTAAATAAGAGTGATAAATGGGATTTTTTTTTTATGCTAGACGACAAGGGTGATGTTTCTTGATAACATGTAACCAATTGGTCATGATTGGTTCCAGGATCCAGATTAAAGAACTTGATTTCTCTTGAGAATAAACACTAAATAGGCTAACCAAGCATTTGAGGTGGATTGTGTTTTGAAAACTATATGATAATCGTGATATTTATTGTTACTATATAGCCACTTGATTGAGAATTGTGCTGGGCTCCTAATATAGGAACCTAGTTTTTCTCAAGAATAAGCAGTGCTAGAATGAAGGGGGATCCATCCGGTAGCTACTATTGAATCAGATTGTGGATCCGCCTGGCCCTAGTGAAACATGCTGAATTTGTTGTGTTTTAATTTGTCAACACAGGGACATTATTTAGCAGCACTCGCACAATCTCTGCTTTCTATTTGGAGAGGCAACGAGTAGGCAGCAAGGGGGCTTTCTTATTTCAGATTCCAGCTGGGCCCAAAACAATGGCTGTCTGTAAAGGGCCATCAGTCTTCCTTTTGTTTGAGTATTATCCTGGCTGAGAGCTATCTTGAGCCTAATTCCTAGACACCAATTCAACAAAGGACAAACAAAAGACTCACAGTTTATCACTTCAGAATTACTTAAGCGTTTGACTTTGTTCAATCCCTGTATATGAGAGATGTGCTTGCCCTGTAAGAATGACAGATGTATTTTTACATTTACACTGGTCTGTATGAATAGCAATTTAAATAGGACTCACTCATTTTTTTTATTAATTCTTTTTTAGCGCTCCTTATCCTAATGTAGCATGTCACAGCGATTTAATCAAAGACAATAAATCATACACGGCTGTAACTCAATGTCAAGGATGGCACATAAGACAATGATGATTTCAATGTGTAGGAGTTACACATTGGCTTTATTGGTAGGGATTTATATGTGGAGAGGATGTGGCCTAGCGGCTAGGGTGCTCAACCTTGAATCTGGAGAACCGGGTTCGGGAGAAACAGTGTCAGGATTTAAAAAGTAAAATAGTGCTTCAGGTTGTCTGTACTAATAAGACTTTATTTCTACCCCAAAAAAGTCTTTTTAGCAACCATATAACAAGAACAATAAAAGATTGAGAGGAAAAAAAAAAGAAGGTCTAAACCTATGCCTTGCAATCTGCATGCAGTTTCTTGATGCAAGTTTATAGCTCACTGTTCTATATTAGAAGGGTTGTAATTTATGATCTGCAAGCAATACAAGGCTCGCTGTGTCAAAAGCAGCAACCCACTTAACTATATTCATAAAATAACAAGCATTGGCTAAGGAAATTGATCTCACCTGTGCAAGAGCTATTGGCTTGTTGTACACCTTGTTGGCTGCTGTTCAGCTTGGCTAAAAGTTAGTGGCATGAGTGGAGTGTCGTAAAGTAGAGTGTTGTAGAATGGAGTAGAGGGTTGTGGAGTGGTGTACAGATGAGCTGCGTAGCATAGAGTGGAGTGAAGGGTCATGAAATGGCGTAGAATGGAGTGGCATATAGCGTTGTGAAAGGAAAAGAGTCAGAGTAGGAGGGCGTAGAGTGGAGCAGAGTTGTGGGGCGGTATAGAGTGTTCTGGAGTGGTGTAGAGCAGTGTGGAGTGGCATATTGGGTGTTGTGTAGAGTAAAGTTGTGTAGAGGAGAGTGGCGTAGAGCAGAGTAGCTTGGCATAGAGTGGTGTGGCATAGAGTAGAGTGTTTTAGAGTGGAGTGGCAGAGTAACAGAGTGGTGTAGAGTATTGTGTCGTAGAATAGAGTGGAGTAAAGTGGCATGGAGTGGAGACAGGTGGGTAGAGCATCATGGAGTGCTGTTGTAGAATGGCATAGAGTGGAGTAGAGTGTTGGAAAGTGGACTGTCAGAGTGGAGTAGAGCATCAGAGTGGAGAGTTGGAGAGTTGTAGAGTGGAGCAGAGAGGCTTAGAGTGAAGTGGAGGAAAGTACAGTGGTGCAGAGTAGATTTACATAGAGTGCTGTGGTGTAAAGCACATTGGTGGAGTAGAATGCTTTGGCATAGAGTAGAGTGGTGCAGAGTAGAGTTGTGTAGAGTGGCGCAGCATAGGGTGCAGTAGCAGTGTGCAGTGTCAGAGAGTAGAATGTTTCCGAATAGAGCAAAGTGGTGTAAAGTGGAGTGGTGTAGAGTGGCATAGAGTGCACTGGTGTAAAATGGGGTTGTGCAGAGTAGAGTTGCCTAGACTGGTTTGGTGTAGAGTTCAGTGCTACATAGTAAAGCAGAGCGCATCAGCATAGAGCAGAGTTGTGCAGAGTAGAGAGGCGTAGCGTGAAGTGTTGAGAGTGCAGGGGTCCATAAATAATAATAAATAATAATTCACATTTGTAAAGCGCACAATCACCCGTAAGGGTCTCTAGGCGCTGGGGGCCGTCGGGAAGATTAAGCAAGCTATTGCCCAGAGTCACATGGTGCTGGGCTAATCTGCCGCCGGAGCCGGGGATCGAACCGTGATCCCCAGATTCCAGCGTCAGTCGCCCTGGCCGCGGCGCCACACCTCTTCCCTATAGTAGAGTGGTGTACAGTGGGTACACCCGCCAACCACGCACGCATCCTGGAGATCATACTGGACTCATCTCTGTCAATGACCCAGCAGGTCAACGCCGTCTCCTCCTCCGGCTTCAACACCCTCCGAATGCTTCGCAATATCTACCGATGGAGCCCCACTGGAACCAGAAGGACGGTCACCCAGGCACCTCGTCACCAGCAGGCTGGACTAAGCCAACGCCCTCTACGCGGGACCCATTGCCAAACTCCAGAAGAGATTTCAACGCATACAGAACACCTCTGCACGCCTCAGCCTCGACATCCCCTACCACAGCCACATCACTGCCCACCTGAGGAACCTTCACTGGTTCCACGTCAACAAGAGGATCACCTTCAAACTCCTCACTGACGCTCACAAAGCACTCCACGACGCCAGACCAACATACCTCAACAAACGACTCACCTTCTACACTTCGCGTCGCTGACCTCGCCCTCACCACCGTTCCACGCATCCACCGAACGACCACCGGTGGCAGATCCTTCTCTCACCCCACCGCCAAGACATGGAACACCCTCCCCATCCACCTAATACAGACCCAGGACCGGGTGACCTTCAGGAGGCTTCGCAAGACCTGGTTGTTCGAACAGTAGCAGCCCCCCGCGCCTTGAGACCCTCATGGGTGAGTAGCGCGCTCTACAAATGTTTGATTGATTGATTGATGTAGAGTAGAATAGAGTGGTAGAGTTCAGTGATGTAGAGTGCAGTGGCATAAAAGGTATTAGTTTTGAGTAACGTGGTGTAGGGTGTATTGGCATAGAGTGCCGTGGTGTAGAGTCGAGTAGAGTGGAACAGAGTGGCCTAGGGTGCAGTGGCATAGAGTAGATTGTTTCAGAGTAGAGTGGCATAGAGTGCAGTGGCAAGGAGTACAGTGCTGTAAAGTGCAGTGGTTCAAAGTAGATTAGAGTGGCTTAGAGTGGCTTGCCGTAGAGTGGAATACAGCAAATTGGCAAAGAGGGTAGTAGAGTGGCACAGCGTGCAGTGGTGCAGAGAAGAGTGGGGTACATTTCAGTGGTGGAGAATAAAGTGTTGCAGAGTAGAGTGGCGTGGAACGATGCAGTGGTGCAGGGTTGAGTGCAGTGGTGTAGAGTGGAGTGATGCAGAGTGGCGGAGAGAGCAGTGGAATGGAGTGGCGTAGAACAGAATGCACTGGCGTGGATGCAGTGGCACAGAGTAGAGTTGCATAGAGCTCAGTGTCAGAGTGCAGTGCTGCAGAATAGACTGTCGTAGAGTGTAGTGGTGTATAGTAGATTGGCGGAGAGTGCATTGGCATAGAATGCAGTGGTGTAGAGTAGTTTGACGTAGACAGCAGTAGCTTAGAGTACAGTGATTAAGAGTATAACAGAGTGGCGTAGAGTGCAGTGATTTAGATTACAAGGGTGTATTGCGCAGTGGTTTAGATAGAAGAGGAACAGAGTGTTGTAGAGCATAGTGGGGTAGAGTGTAGTGGTGCACAGTAAAGTAGAGTGGGGTAGACTGCAGAGGCATAGAGTAGAGTGATGCAGTAAGGAAAAGGAGTAGAGTGAAGTGATGTGGAGTAGAGTGCAGTGACAGTGCAGAGTGGCAAAGAGTGGAGTCCTGCAAAGTAGAGTGCAGTGGTGCAGAGTAAAATGCAATGGGGTAAAATGGAGAATGCATGGTGTGGTAACTCACTGTCATTACAAACAACACATCTTCAATTGCAATGCCATTACATTTTCACAAACATACAGTTTTACTGCTAAAAGTATACAGCGCACAAACGATAATGTGTGGAGATATCATCACCTTCTGTATTGATGGTATTAAAATATTTGTTTCCACCACACTTCAGAATTACAAAATTACCCCCTGTAGCCAGCATGATTGTCACCGAAATCCTCTCACTTTGAAGTAAGAGTAAGAAAAGTAAACACCAAGCTCCCTGGAAGACAAAGCCTGACATTTGCTGTTGAATGCACAGCGAATGCACAGAAAAGGAGCACTCGGACGGATACTGTAAATAAGGTTTGGGCAACCAAAAGGACGAACTCAAGCTGAACAGCCTAAAACAATAAAGCCAGCAAATAGAAAGCAAGAAAATGTGAGTTAGAAAGCAAACAGTAAGCAACGGGTGTATTGCATCCCCAGAGAAGCTTTCTGAATGTCCCATTGTTGTCGTTAGCAAACCAGACAGGAATATATGATTATACCACGATTTCAATTACCACGCATGGCTTTACCACGCGAATTTTACATCGCAATTGGCTTTACCACGCTGGTATTTACAACGTAGGATTTTACTACGCCTAGAAACGTCTTACCTGCACGTCTTTCTCCACGAGCCCTTACTTCCATCCTCCATTGAAACAAGCGTCAAAACACGTATACCAAAATAAAAAAAGGACTGTTTTTTTGACGTACACGGCACGTCTTTGGGGGAGGCTCTTTCCTTTTTCTTTTAAAATTATGTTCGTTTTTTTTTTAAAGTAAACTGCTTGTTATTTTTTTGGGGGGAGACCCCCCCCAGCCCCCCTCTGCCCCCCGCTTGTTATTTTTGGGGGGGGAGACCCCCCCCAGCCCCCCTCTGCCCCCCAAGCCCACGCAGAACGACTCGAAGGAATACCACATCTCCCCCCCAGCCCGTGGTAAAGACGTCGTGGAAGGCACCCTGCGTGGAAGGCACCCTGCGTGGTAAGTGTCACGTGGTAAATGTTAGTAGTGGTAATGCCTTCGTGGTAAATGATGTTTCCCACCAGACAGCTGTGCTGTCTCTTAGGCTTTGACATAAAAATCTGTCATCTGCGTGTCACAGAGTGTGCTATGCAGGAGACACGTTATCGCTCAAGGCTGCAACAGGGTTCAAAACTGCAAATAGAGAAAGCTGAGATCTCTCCAGCCAGTGCATTCATGACCAGAGTTATCTTTTCTAGACGCATATAGCACCATTTCGATGCCCGTGAATGTTGTGTCACAACACAAAGTGGCCAAATACTGAGGTGAGACTGATGCAAAACAAATGTTCCTTACTGCCCAAGTGAAAAGATGCCCAACTGTATCACCCCAAACCCCTTTAAGATTTAAGACTGAATTTCATCAGCATGTTGAGGTCACCCCTGCAGCACCTCTACTGTGGAAATCAAGGACAGAAAAACGGACAAGCCGCTAAGGGAGATGCGCAGTGGGCGTCCTATTATTGTTTGCCTGCCCCATAATGCTCGGGGGTACGGTGAGGCCGCCAGGAGCTTATTAAGAGAAAGCATTTATGGGGGAAGATACAGGCCTGAAATAAGAAGGGCGGAGCCTAATGCAGAGGCTACCACAGTATTTTTGTCCGATGCAAAACAGTTTGTGAGCACCCACGCTGCAGATGATGAAAGGCTGTACCCTCCCCAAGGACAGCATCCTTTCATGACCCACGCTGCAGATGATGAAAGGCTGTCCCCTCCCCAAGGACAGCATCCTTTCATGACCCACGCTGCAGATGATGAAAGGCTGTACCCTCCCCAAGGACAGCATCCTTTCATGACCCACGCTGCAGATGATGAAAGGCTGTCCCCTCCCCAAGGACAGCATCCTTTCATGACCCACGCTGCAGATGATGAAAGGCTGTCCCCTCCCCAAGGACAGCATCCTTTCATGACTCACGCTGCAGATGATGAAAGGCTGTCCCCTCCCCAAGGACAGCATCCTTTCATGACCCACGCTGCAGATGATGAAAGGCTGTCCCCTCCCCAAGGACAGCATCCTTTCATGACCCACGCTGCAGATGATGAAAGGCTGTACCCTCCCCAAGGACAGCATCCTTTCATGACTCACGCTACAGATGATGAAAGGCTGTACCCTCCCCAAGGACAGCATCCTTTCATGACCCATGCTGCAGATGATGAAAGGCTGTCCCCTCCCCAAGGACAGCATCCTTTCATGACCCACGCTGCAGATGATGAAAGGCTGTACCTTCCCCAAGGACAGCATCCTTTCATGACTCACGCTACAGATGATGAAAGGCTGTACCCTCCCCAAGGACAGCATCCTTTCATGACCCATGCTGCAGATGATGAAAGGCTGTCCCCTCCCCAAGGACAGCATCCTTTCATGACTCACGCTACAGATGATGAAAGGCTGTACCCTCCCCAAGGACAGCATATTTTCATGACCCATGCTGCAGATGATGAAAGGCTGTCCCCTCCCCAAGGACAGCATCCTTTCATGACCCACGCTGCAGATGATGAAAGGCTGTCCCCTCCCCAAGGACAGCATCCTTTCATGACTCACGCTGCAGATGATGAAAGGCTGTCCCCTCCCCAAGGACAGCATCCTTTCATGACCCACGCTGCAGATGATGAAAGGCTGTACCCTCCCCAAGGACAGCATCCTTTCATGACCCACGCTGCAGATGATGAAAGGCTGTACCCTCCCCAAGGACAGCATCCTTTCATGACTCACGCTGCAGATGATGAAAGGCTGTACCCTCCCCAAGGACAGCATCCTTTCATGACCCACGCTGCAGATGATGAAAGGCTGTACCCTCCCCAAGGACAGCATCCTTTCATGACCCATGCTGCAGATGATGAAAGGCTGTACCCTCCCCATGGACAGCATCCTTTCATGACCCACGCTGCAGATGATGAAAGGCTGTCCCCTCCCCAAGGAGAGCATCCTTTCATGACCCACGCTGCAGATGATGAAAGGCTGTCCCCTCCCCAAGGACAGCATCCTTTCATGACCCACGCTGCAGATGATGAAAGGCTGTCCCCTCCCAGGGACAGCATCCTTTCATGACCCATGCTGCAGATGATGAAAGGCTGTACCCTCCCCAAGGACAGCATCCTTTCATGACCCAGGCTGCAGATGATGAAAGGCTGTCCCCTCCCCAAGGAGAGCATCCTTTCATGACCCACGCTGCAGATGATGAAAGGCTGTGCCCTCCCCAAGGAGAGCATCCTTTTATGACTGGGCACCTCCTATGCTCACCTCCAACAGAGACCAGGCCAAAACCTGTATGCATCCACTTGCAGGTACAGCACATCTGTTCTCATACTTTGCCCGTACACTGAGGCTCTGCTAAATATTTGCTCTGACATAGATTGGTCAGTCTTTGCCATACAGGCACAATACCAAAACAGTTACAACACAGACAACACTTCTCTCACACACATTGTACCATCCAAGGCATTAGTGTCCCACTACCCATTCATTTTTACTTCAAAATCATTAATAAGTGCAGTGGCACACACAAAAAAAATGTCTGAACCTCGGTGTTTCAAAACACTCCCCATCCATAGTAGCTTTTCCACCCATATCGCACCACAGAAAAGTGCACTGTGCTCTTTTAACATGTGCTTTAAACCTTGTCAGCGTTATCTAGCGCTATATATGTGAAAATAGAACCCCACCCTGGGACAGATAAGGTCCTGCCCTGTCTGCACCAGCAGCAGGGTCTCACTGTGCAGGGAGTCTCTGTGCACAGGCACCTCCTCTGTGAGTCCAAGCTGGGAGGGAGGTGTGAGGCAAAGAGAGGGACGGGAAGGGAGAGGCTGCACAGGAAAGGTGTGAAGGGGAGAGGCTGCACAGGAGAGGTGGAAGGAGAGAGGCTGCACAGGAGAGGGGGGAGGGGAGAGGCTGCCCAGGAGAGGAGGGAGGGGAGAGGCTGCACAGGAGAGGTGGGAAGGGCAGAGGCTGCACAGGAGAGGTGGGAGGGGAGAGGCTGCACAGGAGAGGTGGGAGGGGAGAGGCTGCACAGGAGAGGTGGAAGGAGAGAGGCTGCCCAGGAGAGGAGGGAGGGGAGAGGCTGCCCAGGAGAGGAGGGAGGGGAGAGGCTGCACAGGAGAGGAGGGAGGGGAGAGGCTGCACAGGAGAGGTAGGAAGGGCAGAGGCTGCACAGGAGAGGAGGGAGGGGAGAGGCTGCACAGGAGAGGGGGGAGGGGGAGAGGAGGGAGGGGAGAGGCTGCACAGGAGAGGTGGGAAGGGCAGAGGCTGCACAGGAGAGGAGGGAGGGGAGAGGCTGCACAGGAGAGGTGGGAGGGGAGAGGCTGCACAGGAGAGGTGGAAGGAGAGAGGCTGCACAGGAGAGGGGGAGGGCAGAGGCTGCACAGGAGAGGTGGGAAGGGCAGAGGCTGCACAGGAGAGGTAGGAAGGAGAGAGGCTGCACAGGAGAGGTGGGAGGGGAGAGGCTGCACAGGAGAGGTGGGAGGGGAGAGGCTGCACAGGAGAGAGGAGAGGGGGGAGGCTGCACAGGAGGGGTGGGAGGGGAGAGTCTGCACAGGAGATGAGGGAGGGGAGGGGCTGCACAGGAGAGGTGGGAGGGGAGGGGCTGCACAGGAGAGGTGGGAGGGGAGAGGCTGCACAGGAGAGGTGGGAGGGGAGAGGCTGCACAGGAGAGGAGGGAGGGGGAGAGGCTGCACAGGAGAGGGGAGAGGTGGGAGGGGAGAGGCTGCACAGGAGAGGTCAGAGGTGAAGGGACCGCAGCCCAAAGGGGGGGCCATGGTTTGAAGGGGGGGGTGAAGGGTCCTCAGCCCGGGGGGGGGGGGTTCATGGCTTGAAGGGGGGGGTGAAGGGTCCTCAGCCCGGGGGGGGGGGGGCATGGCTTGAAGGGGGGGGAGGGGGGTGCAGAGTTCAGGTTGTCCTCAGCGGGGGGGGGGGGGGGTCTGTAGACTCTACCTGCGCAGACCCCTGCTCAGAGCCCTCTTCCCCTCGGCCTGGGACGGTGAGGATGACAATCCGAGGCCGGGGGTGACGTCCGGGGTCAGAGGGTGAAGGTCACCGCACAGGCCGAGGATCCTTCCACCCCTACAGCTGCTGGAGCCGAGGAAGAGGCCGGAAGTGACGAGATTCACTGCTGGTGCTGTCTCTACCCTCGGCGACCGGAAGAGGAAGTGATGTACCTGTAGGGCTGAGAGTAACTGAAAGAGAGAATGGACTGAGAAATAACACAGACTACAGTGGCTGGATTCACTGCTGGTGCTGTCTCTGCCCTGCTGACCCGGAAAAGGAAATCACGTGCCTGCAGGGCTGAGAGTAACTGAAAGAGACAACGGACTAAGCAGTAGCACAGACTGCAGTGACCCTGAGCTGCCTCGAGGCTGAAACCAGCTGCGGCCGAAGGAGGAGAAGAGACCGAACCCCCCCCCCCCCCCCCCCTTCCCCCAGGGGAGAGGATGAGGGGGTGAGATTAACACCCCTCAACACTGGAAAATGTGACATAATTTATTGGACTTGGTCCACAAATAATATGAAAAGACCACACGGCAAAAACATATAGGCTGGGCGAGAAGAGAAAAGTTTCTTTATTTTGTAAAATGTTCATGTATTCATGTTTAAGGAAGAACAAGGGCTCGAGTCGGGGCACCACGCGGGTGGACAGCGTATCCCCCACTTATTTTACTGGGAGCTCGATAACTGGAGCAAATGGAACCACACATTCACTCTTTGGCCTCTTTTCGTGACGTCACTTCCTGTCGTGACGTCAGCGCCCCCCCACTTCTTTTTAGGTCTCGCCTGAGCCAATGCGCTTGCGCATTGCTCCGGCGAGATTATAGTAAGCGGAAAAGAAAATCTACCAAAGCGGCTGCGGATCGCATACAGTTCATGTGATCTATGCGCGTGCACGCCAGCCACATAACACACCACCATTTGTCTGTGCTTCGGCATCAGACTTCAAAGGATGCCGCTCCCACGCCCCACCCCCCTCACCAGACTTCAAAGGAATGCGTTCCCGAACTTGCTGGCCTCGCTCTCGTGAGCCTTTATTTACTTGTTTTCATGGTCTGTTCTTCATCCAGCTCTCTCTCTCTACTTACCTCTGTTTCTTCCCCTCTCTCTCGCTTTCAACCTTGTTGTTTCATATTGTTTGCCCTGGCTCTTCTCTTCCATACAGGCTCACTTCTGTTGCTCGCTGCTTTTGATCCTATGAATTTTGGCCTATCTCCAACCTCCTCCCTCGTTGACCTTGGATCTCGGCCCCCTCCTCCTCTTTCTTCTCTCCCTCGCCTCTCCCGCGCTTAACTGTTCCTGTCTCCTATTCATTCATCTTCCTCATCCAATTTATCACCCTCTCTTCATTTCGCAGACATACTTCCGTTCTTGTCTAAGAAAATCATCGCAGTATTGATCTGTGCCTACTCGTCTCTCTTCATAACACATCCCATGCTTTGTTAATCAATGTTATATACATAACAAGGGTTTTGTTTACAGGTCTATTAAGAGGATACTTCACTCAGGGACACCACCACATCACTCAGGGACACCACCACATCACTTACCACCACATCATTCGGGGACACCACCACATCACTCAGGAACACCACCACATCACTCAAGGGCACCACTCAGGGGCACACCACATCACTCAGGGACACCACCACATCACTCAGGGGCACCACCACATCACTCAGGGACACCACCACATCACTCAGGGGCACCACCACATCACTCGGGGACACCACCACATCACTCAGGGACACCACCACATCACTCGGGGACACCACCACATCACTCAGGGACAACACCACATCACTCGGGAACACCACCACATCACTCGGGGACACCACCACATCACTCGGGGACGCCACCACATCACTCGGGGACACCACCACATCACTCTGGGACACCACCACCTCACTCTAATAAACTACCACATCACTCAGCCCAACCACATCATCACTCAGCACCACAACAGCACTGTCCTTGCTTGCTACCAACAAGAACATAGGAAAACGTACACAGGCATTAGCATACTGTATACCGTAGGATTACAATAGGTCAATCTCTAGGACGTACATAGCTCAGCTGGTATCAATAACGCATACATTATGACATGGTATAGCATGTGTAGTGTTCTCCCCAGCAGCATGCAAATGACCATGCCACGCATGGGGCTCTGTAGTGCACTTCTTTATTCTACAGAGTGCCACTAACTGCACGCACTGTGTCATAAACTATTATTATCCACACCCAAATGACTGCGTAATTTACTACGAGGTCCTTCAGGGATCAGAAGGGACCTACTACACATACCCACAAGACACTACATCTTCCCTTTGTTAAAAAAAATACAAATATTACATATATACATTATAGTTCCTCAATGAGTCATCGAGGGGCTCGAACCAGCCTGCCAGGTCTAGTCATGTGATGTTGATTTATTTAATGCGATTTTCTATAGCGCAAACTTTACCCGAAAGTGTCAGAGCACTTTACATAAGAACCAGTTGCAAAACATAAGGACTTAGAATTACATGTGTTACATAAAAGATACAAACACAAAAAATTGCAAATGTACAAGATGTAAAGTCACACAAGGAGGAGATGCAAACAGAAAGAAAAATTGCAAATGTACAAGTAGTAAAGCCACTCAAGGAAGAGATACGAATGGATATACTCTAAGAGTCACATAGGAGTGGTAGAGAGTACAAAGGTCTACTGCATATACTAGTGATTAGAGTTATCTCTATATATATATATATATATATACACACATAGTAGATTTTCTCAGGGAAAAAAAAAATAAACAGAAAAGCAGAGTTCCATTAAGTGGGGTTGGAGGGGGGATGCAGTCACAGCACCAAGGGAGGGTGGGAGGGATACAAGGGTATGGAGAAAAGGCAAAACAGAACAGGGAAGAAACATTTGAGGATCGTCAAGGGGGAAACTAGGGAAAAGGGTAAAAGACGAGGGAATGGACAAGATGGTGTGTCGGGGTCGAGAGAAAAGCGTCCGAGAGCAGAAGCAAAATGGCGGCCAGGACAAAAGCAAAAGTAAAGAAGTCCATGAGAATCCATGGCGGGAAGGAGACCATCTCCAAAAATGGCTGGATGCACAAAAGTCACCAAAGTCAAGAGTCCAATGAGGAACCCAGAGAGCCCTCTGATTCGGGCCCTTGTGAGAGCAGTGCTTGCACCTGGTGGTGGAGGGAGTCTGCAAGAGTTGGGTGCCGGGTGATTTGTGGTGAGTGTGTGCGCTGTAGCACTGGATTGCGCGCATGGTACTCACGAGCAGCAGGGGCGGCTTGACTCTCCTCCTCGCCCGGCGGCCGGTGCCGCTGTCATCTCCGTTTCCGCCCGGGGCCGCCCAGACCTTCATCCTTCGATGGACCACGGCAGGCGCCTCCTGCAGCAAGAGGCCCCCGGCACGGGAGAGAGGCGTCTGGACGGGAGGTAATGCCCAGCGGTGGGGGTGGGGGGGGCCCTCGGGGTCCCTTCTTGTGATGTCTGCCGCCTGGACTACGCGTGTCGGAAAAGAAAGCAGGTCGTTGCTGGGGAGGTGCTGCGAGGGCAGGAAGTGCCCGGGATCCACACGGGTCGTTGTTGTTGGCGTTCACAACCCCGGCGGTGCCCCCGCCGGCCGCGGGCATCCAATGACTCTGGGAGGGCATCTAAAGTCATCCTGTTTGACCAGCTCACCGAACTGACTGTCAGCTGCGCGCAAAACCGTTATTATCGAATCCAAATCTCTTTTCACCCTGTATAGTGACGTTTTTAAATCCGGAAGCGGCGCCAAGCAATAGAACATGGGAAAATGAAACAGTGTTGAACCACCCATAGAAATGAAAAGAGCGAAGGCGGAGGAGAGGTGCCTGCATCGGGTACAGGTGATTCTGAGGCAGGTGTATTAGTGGGGCTCTGTGGACTCTCACTTCTAATATCTGGATCCGATGAACATCGTGGCAGGCGCTTGAAGTATGAAGAGTCTTGTGTGATAGAATTTACAGGATGTTGAACAGTCACCATATGTCCTTTGCTCGTCACAACCCTCAAGGGATCAGCATCAAATGGAGCATCAGACTTGGGCTTCAGTTTTTGTTCGACCTGGACTCGGTCTCCTTCCTTGTCTCTACCAAACATAAAGGTGGCAGGGCTTTCACCTGTCGTGGAATGGGGAGTAAATCTGTAAGCACGAAGGGATGAACACAAAGCTGATCTAAGGTCACTTCCATTTATCGCAGCTCGCTGAACTACTCTCTTTAGGGTGCCCATGAAACGTTTGATAACCCTGTTTGCCTGTGGCCAGAGGGGTGTACTTTTTTTTAATGTTTAACGCTCATGTTCGTGAGAAAGTCTTTAAACTCAACTATTGAAAGGTGGGCCTTTGTTAGACTTCAGAATGAAAGGAACACCCCATGTTTTAAAACTGTCATTTAAGGTCCAAATTACTTTGTCATGTGTGGTGGAGGACAGATCTTCCACAAGGGGAAATCATAAGTACCCATCAATGATTACCATGAGATGATGTCTATTGTTGAGAGGTCTAAAGAAATCAATGGCGAGCCTCTCCCACACTAGCTTCAGAAGGTCAGACATGGTTAGGGGGTGTTGGGTCGTTTTGGACGGAATGCACTGCAGCTCTACTATCTTTAAACGCTCCAGGGAGAAACAGCTTTTTTCTACAAGATGTGACCTATCAAAAGGCATATCCATGAGAGAGGCTTGTACATCTCCATCCGTGTGGCGAGGGCACAACACTGGAGACAACCATCCTTCTCAGCCAGCATGAATCACATACTTGGCCACATCCTGTCCTCTTGAATTGTCTGAGACGTGGAGATAAGTCTTCAGGGGCCGCTGGCAAACTCTCGCTGGTCATGTCCCAGAGAGCATGCATATAGTGTCCCAACGAACAGACAACATTGACTGATTTCACTGCCATGCTAGCCGAGGAAGAATATTTGTTTTCCAAATACCTAATCCTCCTGGACTCAATGCCCACAGGACTCATAGGGACTGAACTGGAGTTCACCTCGCCTATTGAACCCTGACACTGACACACCCTGTGTGGTAGAGGGTTTAAAGAGGCAATCAGGATCACCGGGCACATATCTGTGATGCCTGGCCACCTGCCTATTTACGGCTGGCATGAAGAGGACTTCGACCAAGTGCTCATCAATGGAAGTAAAGGCTCTCCAGTGTCAGTCCCAAGCTGCAAAATTTCTGTAAGGACATTAGTCTTGGTCATAACCGAAAGGAAATGCACGTCTATGGCTTCAGCTGCCTCCCAGATCACTACTGCAAACAATGCACTCCCCTCCATTGGTGGTCCAAGTAGCAAGACCTGTATCAGGAGAGGTACTAAGTCCACTGGCCTCTTGTAAGTCCATGAAACGTTATGTTGATTTGAAAAGTACAATCAATCAGTAGGGGGAGGAAGAGTACTGATCCATTCAGTCTCCTTAGGATTAATCACTAAATCAGGGGGGGGAAGGATCACTTGTCCTGCATAACTAGGGTATGCAGGTCGACGTGGGGTGTCTCTTGGTAGACACCCCACGTCGACCTGCATACCCTAGTTATGCAGGACAAGTGATCCTTCCCCCCCCTGATTTAGTGATTTGAAAAGTACACTATCACCCAGGAGAGTGTCCTGGCACTGAGCAGGTGTGAGTTGCCTCGCCTAGGATAATGGGGAACTTATTAGAAAACCCAAATCTTCAGCTTAACGCAGACCTCAATAATCACATAGGAGGCTGTGTTATATAATAGGAGGCTGTGATGTGTAAGAGCAGCCTGTTCCAAGCTTTAGGAGCGATGGAGAAAGCTCAACAACCAGATCATAAAATCTTACATGTGTGTGGAATGAGTGCAAAGAGTCATCTAGCTGAGAGGAGTTGTCTGGATGGTTTGTGACAGGAGATGTGGATATTTCGGTATGCTGGGCCGGTGTTCTGTGGTGCCTTGAAGGTGTGAGTGAAATGCATGAATTGT
Organism: Lissotriton helveticus; assembly: GCF_964261635.1. Taxonomy (NCBI): domain Eukaryota; kingdom Metazoa; phylum Chordata; class Amphibia; order Caudata; family Salamandridae; genus Lissotriton; species Lissotriton helveticus. The sequence continues at coordinate 41,793,117 of NC_136069.1, forward strand.
GCTTGTTTGTGTATGGGGAGCCAATGAGGCTCCTTGAGGGACATTGTGATGTGTGTGCAGTGTAGGAGGTTGAAAGTGTTTTGGCTGCAAGTTCTAGATGGTTTGCAGTCCACTGGTGAGTTGCTTGTTGATCCTGGTGTAGAGGGTGGACTCGTAGTCCTGTTTGCTTGTGACGAGATCGTGAGTGAAATTTTTACAGGTCTGGTTGGGGGCCATTTGAAGATATTCCTGAGCATTTTCAGTCTGTGGAAGCATGAGGCTGAGACAGTGAGGACTAGGGTGGTCATGTTGAATATACTGTCAATGACAATCCCGAGGTTCTTGGCAGAGTGTGTTCTTCCCAAAGTTCACAACTTCTGTCTTGTAGGAGTTCAGTTTGAGTCAGTTGGTCTTCATCCAGTCAGCGACTTTGGTCACATAGATAAGAAACGTGTCCTGGTGTTAGGAGTCATATTGGAGAGGGAAAGTATAAATTGAGAGTCATCGGCGTAGGACGCTGCGATTGTGGGTGCAGATGATGCTTGCAAGTTGGATCGTATAGCCAATGTAGAGATGATTCCTGCGGTAATCCACAGACACGTTTGCGGGCATCCTAGGAAGAGGAAGCTAGGCTGATTGGGCCCTACCGGTCAGAAAGGAGAAGATCCAGTGGACAGCAGGTTCTTGTAGAATGATGTCATGCAGACATCGTATGAGGATGGAGTGGGTGACAGTGTTGAATGCTGAAGAGAGGTACAGGAGGATGAGGGGTGCCATCTCTCCAGGATCTCGCAGACGTCATGTGTGTGGTGATGAGGGCTGTTTCTGTGCTGTGGTTTGCTGTCAATCCAGACAGTTCTGTAGAACAACTGCTGGTCTATGAGGTGGTTGGCGAGGCATCAGTTGATGAGTTTAGAGGATCAATCTATAGTTGGCTAGTGTTGCTAGGTCCACAGATGGGTTCATCAGCAGGCGGAGGCCGTCGGCGTACCTTCTGGTGAAGGAGAGGTGGAACAGGGGTCAGGGTGGATGGACCGCACAGAGGAGGTAGCGTTGTCCATGATGATGGTAAGCCATGTGGTCAGGGTAGGTTCTTACTGAGAGCCATGTTTCGAGGTTTGTCAGGTAAGTTTCAGGGTCAAAGTTGTTGTATCTAGCGGCAGAAATACCGAGAGAGTTTGTTGCAGCGGTCTTATGAGGGGGTGATGTTGTAGGGGGCAGCTTATGAAGGGATATCTTTCACAATGGTTAAGATCTCTTTGCTTCCGTTGGTTCTAGCGTAGAAATGGCCTGCAAGAGCATTGCGCTTGGTGATCCATATCTTCCAGGGAGTAGCGCCTCAGACTAGATTTGAAGGTGTTCCTGTTCATGCAGCCTTTGCTCATTCTCCATCTGCGCTCCAGTTGTTTGTAGTGGTGCTTCATCATCCTGAATACTTCTGTATCCCAACTGGTTTGGGGTCTGTATCCTGTGCTATGCTATATGAATTTGTAGCGCGTACAGCTACTCCGAACAGTGTCCCGGCGCAAGCTTTGCGGATCGATGTCAGGGGGCAGAACTGTGACTTTGCTGTGCTTGAGTGGGGCTGAAGTGTAGGTGCAAGTGGTGGCCCAGTTGTTGGAGTTGTTGATGGATTTTTGAAGGCTGCTGCTGTGTTAGGATTGATGTGCATTGAGTGCAGTGGTCCAGTCTTCCTCAGTGATGTTATTCCAGTTTCAGCTGGCTGGTCTGGCGGTGGCGTGTTTGTGTTGGTTTGGGACAGGAATGCTTAACTTGATGAGAGCGTGATCGATCCAGGTTGTGGTTAAATGCAGTAAAAGTCACAGGTTTCCAAGGTCTAAGATTACTGCTTTGGTGTTCGCATTGCCCTGGTTTTTCAGGTAGAAGTACAGGTCCCCAAAGCAGATAAAGGAGTTTGCATGGAGTATGAGGTGTGTGAAAGTCTGCAATGGTGTTGTGAAGTTTTTACATGGTCCTGATGGTCTGTAGATAAGGTTACTAATAAGAATGAAGTTGGGTGTGGCACAGAGTTTGAATCACAGGTGTTTCATATTGTTGTGGGATGTGCCCTGGAGGCAGTACAGAAGATGACAACCTTGCAAATGATGGTGATTACCATCCGAGCTTGTGAAGTTTGACCTGCTTGCTTGGGAGGAACAGATGTGCTGATGACTGGGGCAGATGCTGGATTCAGCAAGACTCCGCGAAGAACAGTCAGTTCGATGAGTGTTCGTATAGTAGGCCCTAGATCTCAGCTTGTGTTCGGCCTCATGGTGACAAGTTCAAACCCCTACGGGTTCACTCAGCCTTTCTTAAGTCGATAAAATGAGTACCAGTGAGTTGGGTAACAATAAACATCTGGCATTCAGCGCCAAGATACCCTTGGGTGAAAGTGCGCTTTACAAATACACGCTATGTTAGTGAATGAACGTGTGTTGAGGTGCATACACGAGAGTGTGGATTGTTGTGTGGGGTGTGGGAGCTGAATGCTGGATGCTGCTAGAATGGAAAAGGTGTAGAGTGGGTGTGGGAGAGTGCATGTGAATTTGAAGGACACAGGAGAAAGTTCCCTTGGTGTTATGTAGTGCAGCGCAGGCGAGCAGCGGCCGAGGTTGATGGCACTGAATTGGCTGGGTTGAGGTGGGAGGGAGAAAGACCAAGGTTTCTGGCATTGGGCATGGCCGGGCCCACATTGCCTTGACTTTGGCATACCTTCAGCGCACCAGTGGCACGTCCACTGTGCGTCTGTACAGTTTCCGTACTGTTTCAGCCATTAAGTGCATCTTGGAAGGGGGAAGGAGATCAAGAGGTGATGTCCCTTCCTATGCAGATGGTTGATGGGGAATCCATGTAAAGAGAATAGTATCCTCTTCCCAACCATCATCAGTGATCCTCTAATAATGTTGATGGCATTGCTATGCTGACATCACAAAGGAACGGCCCGCGCAGTTCCTACTTCAGTAGTGGACATGGATATCGGAATCAGTATGGTTCCGGGAACAGACTTTACAGGGTCACACAGCATCGAGTGTGGACCCACAGGTGGAAACCCATCTGTAGACCCCTGTGGTTGTTGGGGCCCGAAGGAGCAACAGACGGAGCTGGAAGTGTGCACAGAGCCTGCAGCATGGCCTCTCTAAAGACTTTGATCTACTAAGGCAATCTGGGTTCACCAGAATCAGTAAGGAATCTGCTCCATGAGGAGATCGACTGACAGTGCAACGCCACTGCACCGCCTCCTTGGATACGGAGTAGCAGGAGGGTGTTTAATTATGCTTGGCCTTTTATGCTTCTGGTTGGACTTTAATTTGAACTTACTGGAGGACTTCGATTGCAAGATAGACTACTCCGGGAATCCGCCAGGGAGTAAGAGTGAGTCTGCGACCATGCCGTGAAACGGGAGAGGAACTCACGCAAGTCTCTCGACTTCTCAAGACTACGATGTACAGCTGTGCGTCTCATTTACGGATCACCTTTAGATGCAGGATGGCACACTTGTTGCAGAACAGAATTGTGTCCTGAACCCAAACAGCAGAAACACACATTCTGCAGGTATTCTGAATAGACTAAACTTTGCAACCACTAAAGTACTTGTGTAAATTTAGTCTGGAATTCCCCCATCATGCGGACGGATTGTAGATAGTGGAAAATGTACAATTCATTTTTTTTTTTGCTGAAATTATTTTCATGAATTTGCCCCCTTTTATGGAAAATGATATCCGAGTTGAATGATTGAAACCATTAAGTGTTATAAGTGAATACGGCTAGCACATTGAGGTTTAGACATGAGTGGTACTTTTAGCTTTTGTTAAGAAATGCTAAGACATTTTGAGATTAAGGATTCAATGTATAAATAAACCAGTTGCAAATTGAGCATTGTCTCTTTGCAGCTTATGTACTAACAGGTCGAGTCCCAATATCTCCCGTCGCAGAACAACATTCCTAATGAATGTCATATAGGGAGGATGCTATTTAGCAAAAAACTAGGACTGGTGACCTGCAAGGAACAGCAGACCGTCATCCTTTTGTTTGGATTCCCAAATGAGAATTTTAAATAGCGGCCAGTTTTCCTTCAAGGAACCCATACTAGTAAAGCACATGCATTTAGTTTGTTTTTAGGGCATCTCATACCAGTGTATGATGTCGAAGCACTTTACATCGCACCCAAATACAGAGACAATAAATAGTACATGTGAATATGAGTGTATAGGAAATGTTACGTAAGACAAAGGGGACTACAAGGTGTAGAATTCATGTCATCTATACTGGTAGGCATTTTTTAAAGAGTACTTGGTGTGGAGAAGCACAAAATCAGGATTCAGAACATAACATAGTGGTTAGGGTTGGCTTTACTAATAAGAATAGTTTTCTACCCAAACAACCCCTTTTTAGCAACATTAGGATAATGAAAGACTAAGAAAAAACATTCTACTCTCCAAGCTGTACAATGCAGTTTGCATGCTGCTTTTTGAGGATACTTCACGATACTTTGATGATACTTCATGGCTCACTGTACTAGATTATGATTGTAATTTAATAACTGCACAGTACCAAAGGGCCTCTGTGACAAAAGCAGTAACTCACTGAACTATGCACATAAAATACTGGTCCGTGATATACATGGTACACGTCCTCTGTGCTACCTTAGATGAGCCAAATCTGCCACTAGACAAAACACTTATCTCTCCCCAGCAGGAATATTAATCACCAGTTATCTCAACACTTTTATTGTTGCCTGAAAACTACTGGACACACTCTGCAGCAGAAGCTTTCAAAACTGCTGCATTGCTAAAAGAAAGACCCCAGTAACAAAACTGGCCCCCCATCCTTTCAGCCTCCTGGAGACACGCCCAATGCACGGTATGGCCAGTCCAGCTTTGCTCGCAGGGTTTACAAATGAAAATGGCTTTGTGTGTCTGGGACTAAGCTCCAAGGGGAGGTTCATTTGTCATTTATTGATAAGAATCCCTACATTGTAAATAAAATCTACAGATTTAAAATAGATTCCAAAGTTTAACCTCAAGTACATACTAACTTTCATTGTATGTTACAGGTGTTAACAATGACATTATTATATTATTATAAGGGTTTCTCCCTACAGATATTACATTTGAGTGATTGTACTGCAAGAAATACAGTGCCATTAAATCCCAGAGGAAACCATGAAATATGGAAAAATATTTCATTTTTTGTTTTCACATATAGATTTTATCAAAATAGCCCTAAACCCATCTGCAAAGTTTAAATATTATCAGGGCTACTAGGTTATCGGGGGCAACGGAGGACTAAATTATGTTGTATGGTTATCTAAAGTATGTGGCAAAAAAGCGCATTATGTGGCTGTAATACTTTTATGGCACTGAGGAAGCAATGCTTAATGCCAAGACTTTGAGAAATCTACTCACCCAATTCTCATGGTGTGTCGGAATTAATCAGGGTGAGCTATTCTTAGGGCCTACAGTCCAAGTGTGGCCAGAGAGCTGAAGCTGTTAAAGGACAGGTGTTCTATTCATTTAGAAAGAGAATGGTCAATAAACAGGTCTTTAAATCTTGTTTTTATCTTGTCAGATTTGCTGCTTTACCAAAGACAGGTCATATATCAGCTTATGTCTTTGCACACATTGCTGCTTATCTTACACTGTAGCTTGCCGTTTACTTTTTTTTCTTGGACAGCAAAGTTGGAAAATTTTGTAAAGTAAACTGTCTGGCAATTGGCTTACTGTTGTGCGAAGTTGACCGGGGATTTTATAAGAAGGCCCGACTCAAGACTCTGGATCGGGCATGGAGGGTTTGGAAGTCTATCCTAAAGTTTTTTAATGCTCCGAAGGTAAACTCATACCTTCATTTGTGCAACTCTAGCCTTTTTCCCCAGTTGGGCGCAGATAGGAACTTGCAGGCCTGGAAGTGGCTGGGAATCAAGACTCTGGGGGATATTATGGAGGGAGATGGGGTGGTGGGGTTCGATGTCCTGCAGCGTAGGTTTGGTATTCCATCTAACCACTGGCTTTTGTATGGTCAAATTGTTAGAACCTTGAAGGCACTAAGACCTAAGCCACCGCCTCCGGTGGATATCCCCTTGATTGAATCACTAGCTAAAGGGTGCAAGAAGATAAAGGTAGTTTATAATCTTCTCTTAATGGGAATTCAAGATGATATGGAGAAGACCGAATGTGCTCTGGCCACGAAGCTGTGTAACCCCGATGCTGATCTGGATCTCGCCTTATGTCTGAATAAAAAGATATTTCGGTCTTCAAATCTGCGGGCCCAGCACTACAAAACGGTGTTTAATCTTTATCATACGCCGGCAAAGTTATTTGCTTGGGGGGTTAGGGAGGATGATAGCTGCTCGAGATGCAGTGCCGGAGAAGCAGATCTATTGCACATGTTTTTCTATTGTAGTCTGCTATCTCCAATTAGGGATGAGATAGAATTTTTTTGGGAGGGGCTGCTAGGTCATAAGATCGATCTATCCCCTACCCTGATGTTATTGGGTACAGAAGATAAGCTGAAACTGGGAAAGGATGAGGAAGCTTTGGTTTTTATCTCAGTAGCGGTACTACGGATCCTAATCTCGGCGGGGTGGAAAGATGTTACTGCTCCCTGATTCCAAATGTGGCTTTCTAGATTACTGGGCATACATAATATAGAGTCCTGTCTATATGAACAGAAGGGCTCGAAAATTCGGGATCTAGGAAGACGCATATGGGCTCCTATCACAAAATGGAGGGAGGTAAGATTGTGATTTGAGGGTACAGTATGATATGTTTAAACCTGCATTCCCAGCCGGGTGGGTTTTAAAATGCTTTTATCATTAACTGTGTATTCATTTTATGCTTAATAGTGTAATCGCCCTGAATCTGTATGTATCTGTATGTCTTAAATGCTGGGCCTAAGCCCTGTCTATTTTGTTCTGGTTTAATGAATTGTTATGTTTTTTTTTATAATGCACCTGAAAATCCCAAGGAAAAAAAGAAAAAAAAAGGGGAAATCTACTCGCCCAATTCTCATGGTGTGTCGGAATTAATCAGGGCGAGCTATTCTTAGGGCCTACAGTCCCAGTGTGGCCAGAGAGCTGAAGCTGTTAAAGGACAGGTGTTCTATTCATTTAGAAAGAGAATGGTCGATAAACAGGTCTTTAAGTCTTGTTTTTATCTTGTCAGATTTGCTGCTTTACCAAAGACAGGTCAAATATCAGCTTATGTCTTTGCACACATTGCTGCTTATCTTACACTGGAGATTGGTGTTTACTTTTTTTTCTTGGACAGCAAAGATTTTGTAAAGTAAACTGTCTGACAATCAAGCAGGGCACACAACATGTATATAACTTGTAAATGAACTGTACAAATATATCAAATCTCTTTCAGTAATTAGGAAATCACTTTTTTGTAATTCTGAAGAGAGAAGAAAAACTAGAGTTCAATAGGATAAAAACAAATCAGAATAAGGGTGATGAGCAAATGATGCATATTTGCTGACACCGGATTGCCACACACGGTCACTTGTAGCCAATATAGTTTTATCAGTAAAACTTCATGCGAGTGGGAAGGTTTGTGGCCATTTCAATGGAAAATGTCTGACTGTAAATGGCAGTGTGCTACCACATCATACTTTAATATTATATTTATTAAAAGTTAAGAGTTTTTAAATATGAACTGAGAAACATTCCTGCCCAGTCTTGATGACAACGCTATTAGTGAACCAAGAAAAAAAGGCATGAGACGTGTGCACCCGGTACGTGGGCTAGATTTGTATTATACTTGGTGCAAACTTTAGTCTATTAAATCAAATAAAAGAATATTTTATACAGCAGACATGCTGAACTCACATAGATGACAATGCTCTTGTATGTGATAATAAAGAAAATGACGACTCACTGAAATAAAATATTTGCCGAGGATCACACAATTTGAGACAAGATTATAGGTTAAGTGCATTATAGTTAGGTTGTGTAGATCATTGAAGTCACTAAACCTGTGGGTCTGGTAATACTTTTCTGATTTTGAGAGGCCTGACCCTTCAAAGATTGCATTATAAAATCATTGAACAAAAGTATTCAACTTGGCCCAACACACAAGACTTGTTTACCGTCATTCTTTCTCATTGCACAGATGTAACCCCTTGTATTTTGGTTATGGTTACATAACTTTGCAAAAAACACTACTACACATGAAAATACAGCATGACATGAACCATAATATGCAAAGCTGCTGAGAGAAATTTGCATTTTATTACCATTGATGAAGGATGGGAGTGGACTCACTCAAGACTTTGCTACTCACGAGTCCCATTGCCCATACAGAACATATTACACTCTGTGCAGCAACACAGATACTGTTTGATTTATTAACATGATTAGGGCCTTTTGTTTAACACTTAAACTTAGTTTCTAAAAAAGTATTTCACCAAAAGTTCTCATCACCGTGAAAATATTCCTGTATGATGTATCTTTTTAACCTAACAAATACAGTGAAAGGAAAATAAACAATGTGTACATTATTCTGCGCCTTCACAGATTCATCTTCCATATAGATTACAGCTCTCCAGTGTGGCAGACAGTATGCACAATCTCCACAATAGACCCTCATGTGAAGCATTCATATCATTCATCAAGCAGGTCTGCTTTGGTTGTGTAATGAATGACGTTGTTTTATAAAGTGCTCCAGCTGCTCCAGCAGGAGCGTCCCGGCGCTAGTTGTAGGTTAAGAGGTTAAGTAACCAGAAGGACTAGTTGAAATGTCTAAGAAATCGGAGGAGCATTCACAGTTCTTTAAAAAAGTGAGTTTTTTGCTGGGCTTTGAACATGTACTCTGTCAGTATACTCCTAAGATAATCAGGAAGCAAATTCCACAGTTGGGTGCCAGATAAGAGAAAGCCCCGCCTCCTGCTCTGGGTTTGTATATTGTTTGGACGACTAGTTGATTTTGGTGGGCAGACCGTACATTTCTGTGTGGCTGATGTCTTTTCATTGTTCTGAATGTGGCTCTGGCCTGTCAGATTCACAACTCTATAAGTGAATAAAAGTGCTTTGAATTTCATTCTTTGACTGATAGGAATCAAGTGGAGAATTTTCAGTCCCTTTCGGATTTGGGTGAATTTTGGGACATTAAGATGTGCGACACAGGACCCAGCAATATGAATCAAATAAAGTACTACTCAACTATATCTTGTTGCCTAATATTGATAGGATGATGTTGCTCAAGAAACTCAATTACGTACTTGGAATTACTGAAAGATTTCAAGTTCAAATCCAGGCTGGTCCACTCAGCCTTTCATCTTTCTGAGGTCGATAAAATGAGTACCAGGGAGTTTGGCAACAATGAACATCTCTTATTCAGCGCCAAAATGCCCTTCCGGGTGAAGGTGCGCTTTACAAATTCACTTTTTTTTTTTTATTATTACGTCTATGGAATTACTGAAAGATTTTGTTGATCAACATAATCAATCAATCAGAGTACTTGTAAAGCGCGCTACTCACCCGTGAGGGTCTCAAGGCGCTGAGGGGAGGGGAGGGCCACTACTGCTCGAAGAGCCAGGTCTTGAGGAGTCTTCTGAAGGTGAGTAGGTCTTGGGTCTGCCGTGGAGAACATCCTTTACAACGCAACTATTACTACGCACTACCATTACAACAAAACTTTTACAATGCAGGATCCATTACAACGCATGCCATTACAACGCATGCCATTACAACGTAAGTATGGGTAAGTATTTAATTTAAATTTAACCCCTACACTATCCAACACTTTCCCTACTGTTACGCCCCCCTGGAGTTAGAATAGAAAATTAAACCCCTACACTATCCAACACTTACAATAAATAATACTTACCCATACTTACATTGTAATGGCATGCGTTGTAATGGATCCTGCGTTGTAAAAGTTTTGTTGTAATGGTATGCGTGGTAAATGTATGTGTTGTAACGTCATACAACCGTCTGCCGTAGGTGGGTAGAGAGGGTGTTCCAGGTCTTGGCGGCGAGGTAGGAGAAGGATCTGCCACCGGAAGTTATTTGTTGGATGCGGGGGACAGCAACGAGGGCGAAGCTGGTGGAGCGGAGCTGGCAGGTGGGGGTGTAGAAGCTGAGTCTGCTGCTCAGGTAGGCTGGTCCGGCGTTGTAGAGTGCTTTGTGAGGGTCGGTGAGGAGCTTGAAGGTGATCCTCTTGTCGATGGGGAGCTAGTGTAGGTCTCTCAGGTAGGGGGTGATGTGGCTGCGGGGGGGGGACGTTGACGATCAGTCGGGCGGAGGCATTTTGGATGCATTGTAGATGTTTGGCTGGGATTCCTGCGTAGAGTGTGTTGCCGTAGTCTAGTCTGCTGCTGACGAGGGCCTGTGTCACCGTTCTTCTTGTCTCGGTCGGTATCCACCTGTAGATCCTGCGGAGCGTGCGGAGGGTGTTGTAGCAGGAGGAGGAGACAGCGTTGACCTGCTTAGACATGGAGAGGGAAGAGTTGAGGATGAATCCTAGGTTGCGTGCATGGTCGATGGATGTCGGTGCTGTTCCCAGTGTGGTCGGCCACAAGGAGTCGTCCCAGGCTACGAGGGTGGATCCAAGGATGAGGACCTCAGTCTTGTCCGAGTTCAGTTTCAGACGGCTGCTCCTCATCCAGTCAGCGATGGCCTTCATTCCCTCGTGGAGGTTTGTTTTGGCGATGTGTGGGTTCTTGGTGAGGGAGAGTATGAGCTGGGTGTCGTCGGTGTAGGAGATGATGTTGAGGTTGTGATGGCGGGCCACTTGTGTGAGGAGGGCCCTGTAGACATTGAACAGCGTCGGGCTGAGGGATGAACCCTGGGGGACGCCGCAGATGATGTCGGTGACTTCGGATCGAAAGGGTGAGAGGCGGACGTTCTGCGTTCTGCCGGAGAGGAAGGACGTGGTTCAGTCAAGGGCTTTCTCTTGGATTCCGGCTTCTTGGAGGCGTGTCTTTAGAGTGCGATGGCAGACGGTGTCGAAGGCGGCTGACAGGTCCAGGAGGATGAGGGCTGATGTTTCGCCGTTGTCTAGTTGTCGCCTGATGTCGTCTGTGGCGGCGATGAGGGCTGTCTCGGTGCTGTGGTTTCGTCTGAATCCGGACTGGAACGGGTCCAAGATATTGTTGCCTTCGAGGTGGCGGGTCAATTGCATGTTGACAATTTTCTCAATGACCTTCACCGGGAACTGGAGCAGGGAGATGGGCCGGAAGTTCTTGAGGTCCTTGGGGTTTGCCTTGGGCTTCTTGAGGAGGGCGTTGATTTTGGCATGCTTCCAGCTTTCCGGGAATGTCGCTGTTTCGAAGGAGATATTGATGACCTTCCGTAGTTGGGGTGCGATGGCTGCGTCAGCTTTGTTGAATACGTGGTATGGGCACGGGTCTGACGGAGATTCTGAGTGGATGGAGTTCATGACCTTGCGTGTCTCGTCGTCGTTGACATTGGACCAATGGTGTTCGCAAGGGAGGTGGAGTCTGGCGTAGTCGGGGTGGTGGTGGTGTTGAAGCTGTCATGGATGTTTGCGATCTTGCGGTGGAAGAAGATGACCAGTGAGTCGCACAGTTCTTGTGAGGGCAGGATGTCGTTGGCGCTGGGGTTGGAGAGTTCTTTTACGATGCTGAAGAGCTCTTTACTGTCGTGTGCGTTGTTATCCAGGCGGTCTTTGAAGGAGGACCTCTTGGCTTATCTAGGTGGTGATGTCTGCGGGTGCCATCCTTGTGGGCTGCGTGGTTGTCCGGTGTGCGTTCGTGGAGCCATTTCTTCTCCAGTTTCCGGCATGCGCGTTTGGAGGTCTGGAGCTCGTCGGTAAACCAGGTGGCTCTCTTGCTGGCGTGGCTGTTGGAGGGTTTCTTGAGTGTGGCGAGGGTGTTGGCGCAGTCGTCGATCCACTGTCTGAGGTTGCGGGCTGCGGCGTCTAGGTTTGTGGGGTCGGTGGGTGGGTTCTGGGCAAGGGCGGTGATCAGCTGGTCTTCGGTGACTTTGCTCCAGAAGCGGCGAGGCAGCAGTTGGGTGCGGTGGTGAGTGGTTGATTTCTTGAAGGTGAAATGGATGCAGCGGTGGTTGGTCCAGTGAAGTTCAGTGGTGTGGTCGAAGGCGACATGTGTGCTTGTGGAGAAGATGGGGTCCAGCGTGTGGCCGGCAGCGTGGGTGGGTGGGGTGACGAGTTGTCTGAGGCCGAGGTTGGCGAGGTTGGCGGTCAGCACGCGAAGTTGGTGTCGTCGTTGTTCTCGAGGTGGAAGTTCAGGTCCCCGAGGAGGCTGTAGTCTGTGGAGGCGAGTGCGTGGGTGCTGGCGAGGTCGGCGATGGAGTCGCTGAACTGAGCCCGGGGTCCAGGTGGTCTGTAGACGAGTGTTCCTCTGAGGGTGGTGTTGGGGTCGGTGTGGATCCGGACGTGCAGGTGTTCGGCAGTGTTGAGGGCATCGTCTGTGTGGGTGGCGACCTTGAGGGTGGACTTGTGGACGATGGCTATTCCTCCTCCGATTCCGTTGGTGCGATCCCTGCGGGTGATCTTGTAGCCATCTGGGATGGCTATGGGGATGTCAGGCTCCGAGGAGTCATTCCACCAGGTCTCGGTAACAAAGGCCACGTCTGGGGCGGAGGTGTCGAGCAGATCCCAGAGCTTGATGGCGTGTTTGCGTGTGGAGCGGGTGTTGAGGAGTATGCAGCGGAGGTGGTTGGGTCCAGTCCTTGAAGGTTTGGTGACTGTCCCAGGTGAAGCTGCAGGTGCGGCAGGAGAAGGGTCCGTGGGTCCGTTTCGGGGCAGCCGGGAAGCAGTTGTGGTTACGGCCGGCGTTGAGTCCGTGGAGGGTGCTGGCGTTGTAGCGGAGTCTGGTGTTGTGGCGTTCGCGTGGTCCAGGGGTTCTGGCGCTGGGCGCGGTCCAGGCACGGACGGGCTTGCCTTAGGCGCGCCCTCAGCGCGCCAGCGGCGCGGACGCATCCGGCATATATGGGTAGGTGGGAGGGAGGAGCAGCAAGTGGGCAGAGGGGCGGGGAAACAGTGGGACAGAAGCAGAATGGGGCACAAAGGGGAAAAATGAGTGGCACAGGAGCAAAAACGGGGCACACAGAGGTCAAAAAACGGGGCACAACAGAGGGGAAAAATGAGTGGCACAGAAGCTAAAACGGGGCACACAGAGGGGGGAAAAACAGTGGCACAGAGGGCACAAACGGGGCACAGGAATGGGGGTAGAGCACACTTAACAGCGGGTACTCGGCAGCGGCAGCAGGGGCACACAGGCGGAGCTGCGTGGAGGGGAAGCGACCTACCAGAAGGGTCAGGGGTGACATGGTAGAAGGGTCAACCAGGCCATTTTTATATCCTAAATTCGATCATTGGGGGTCAAAGAATTGTACATTGCATACTAATGGTTACCATTTCTTTTTCAAAGTCTTGATAAATATAGATCGGAATACCATTCACAATTTCATAAGGAATTTCCTAGATCGCTTTCCTTAACACAAGGAGGTGATGACGTAGTACTTTGAAAAAAGTTTGTTGTGGTTTAGACAGGTTTGCTTTCCTAGGTGACGGAGGAGCCTTCTCAACTTCAAATCTCTCTACAAAACTAAAGTTTAACAGTTTGGATAGGTACAATTAGTATGATTTCTTTATTTGCAGAGTTACTTAAAACCATTGCAATACACGTAAGATAAAACCATATATAGAAATATTCGTCCACCATTATAAAATATCATAATATCAAAAGTATAAAAGGCTTCTGTAGCTTTACAGTGTTAAAATACAAATTTACCATGTGGTAGCAATCTTGAAAGTAACGCGGTCACCTGTATCATTTAATGCTCCCCCTTTTTAGGTTAATAGTCCGAATACCCTAATGCCCAACAGTTTTAGTATCAGTTTGTCATTTTTGCCCGGGCCGCTTCGAGGAATAGGACCAATCTGGTATTTAATTGTGGTGATGCGGGGTTGAAGCAGGCCAAAACTGCCTGCCTCCTTGTCCGAATCCCTCTTTGATTAAAGGGGATTTTTAGAAGGTGCCTTCTTTCTTGGAGCATCTCCGTGCAGGAGCAGATGGTATGAATGATGTCCCCCTGGCCATTTTTGCACAGACCGCATACTGTGCAAGAGTGCACCCTTTTCCATGGAGGAACTTGCTGTGTGCATGGTACCACTCCGAGACGTAACTTTAGGAATTTTAATTTCAGTGCCTTTGAATAGCCCAAGTTAAAATATTGTTGTGGGGCTAGGGACTTATATGATTTCATAGTCATCCAAGCGTGCGCTCTTGCGGAAACAGCAGCTTTATCCTCCACCAGTGACTGTATGTTCATCGACTTCCACACTGATTTTTTTAAAACGGAGTGGTGGCAATCAATGTTCCCTCTAATTTTTTTCCTCTTTGTGCGGCAGTGGAGAGTCTCTGTGCGCTGCAACCATGGCTGCAACCACACCGGCCCTAACAACGCTAGGATGCCTGGCTTCACCTTGGGGTGCCGAGGAGTGGACACCTCACAGGAACAGGCCAGGAAGGGTTCCTAAGCGGTACAGCGCGGGGACACACTGGCTAGTGTAACCAGGCGCTATATAAGCTCAGGATTATTATTATTATGTGCGCCAGGAACCAAAGCGCGCTTGTCTGCGTCGCCAAATGGCACTCAAAACGTTTACTTTACAAAGTGAAAAGATGGTGCATTTTCACACATACAGCACCACAATAAGGGTCTTAAGGGCAGTTTGCACATTGGATAAGCACGCCATGACATGATTTGGTTAAACTGGCCCGTTCTGCCCTCTGTTCCACTCGTTTTCCCCTCCTTTTTGTTCCCCTCTGCCCTCTGTTCCACTCTTTTTTTTTGTGCCTTTCTGCCCTCTGTTCCACTCGTTTTTCCCTCGTTTTTGTTCCCCTCTGCCCTCTGTTCCACTCTTTCTTTTGTGCCCTTCTGCCCTCTGTTCCACTTGTTTTTTGTGCCTTTCTGCACTTTGTTCCACTCGTTTTCCCCTTGTTTTTTGTGCCCTTCTGCCCTGTTTCACTCGTTTCCCCCTTTTTTTTGTGCCCTTCTCCCCTCTGTTTCACTCGTTTCCCCCTTTTTTGTGCTCTTCTGCCCTCTGTTCCACTTGTTTTTTGTGCCCTTCTGTCCTCTTTTCCAATAGTTTTTTGTGCCTTTCTGCCCTCTGTTCCACTCGTTTTTCCCTTGTTTTTTGTGCTCTTCTGCCCTCTGATCCACTCGTTTTTTGTGTCCTTCTGCCCTCTATTCTACTTGTTTTCCCCTTTTTTTGTGCTCTTCTGCCCTCTCTTCCACTTGTTTTTTGTGCCTTTCTGTCCTCTTTTCCAATGGTTTTTTGTGCCTTTCTGCCCTCGGTTCCACTCGTTTTTCCCTTGTTTTTTGTGCTCTTCTGCCCTCTGTTCCACTTGTTTTTGTGCCCTTCTGCCCTCTGTTCTACTTGTTTTTGTGCCTTTCTGCCCTCTGTTCCACTCGTTTTTCCCTTGTTTTTTGTGCTCTTCTGCCCTCTGTTCCACTTGTTTTTTGTGCCTTTCTGCCCTCTGTTCCACTCGTTTTTCCCTTGGTTTTTGTGCTCTTCTGCCCCCTGTTCCACTTGTTTTTTGTGCCCTTCTGCCCTCTGTTCTACTTGTTTTTGTGGCTTTCTGCCCTCTGTTCCACTCGTTTTCCCCTTGTTTTTTGTGCTCTTCTGCCCTCTGTTTCACTCGTTTTTTGTGCTCTTCTGCCCTCTGTTCTACTTGTTTTTGTGCCTTTCTGCCCTCTGTTCCTCTCGTTTTTCCCTTCTTTTTTGTGCTCTTCTGCACTCTGTTCCACTTGTTTTTTGTGCTCTTCTGCCCTCTGTTCTACTTGTTTTTGTGCCCTTCTGCCCTCTGTTTCACTCGTTTTTCCTTTTTTATGCCCTTCTGCCCTCTGTTTCACTCGTTTTCCCCTTCTTTTTTGTGCCCTTCTGCCCTGTTTCACTCGTTTCCCCCTTTTTTTGTGCCCTTCTGCCCTCTGTTTCACTCGTTTTCCCCTTCTTTTTTTGTGCCCTTCTGCCTTCTCTGTCACAGCTCTTGTGTGCTGTGAGGACGCGGGGCAAACTCTGGCCTAGTGTTTAAGTATTGCTGTTAATCAGAGCTCCTTCACGGGTTCCGATTAACAGCAATACTTAAACAAAATGCCAGAGTATGCCCCGCGCTTTCCTAACAAACGCGTAGACAGTTTCCAAACACAGCGTGTACTTTAGCACACGCTGTGTAGGGAAACTGTCCACGCTTTTGTTAGTAAAGCGCGGGGCAGACTCTGGCCTTTTGTTTAAGTATTGCTGTTAATCGGAGCCCATGAAGGGGCTCTGATTAACAGCAATACTTAAACAAAAGGCCAGAGTCTGCCCCGCGTTCCCACATAGCCGCAAGCGCCACAAGCCCTCGCCCGCCTCCTTACCTGCACTCCTCACGACCGCTCCCTTGCATTCGCGTCGCTCGCTTCTTTCAAAACGGCCGGCGGCGCAGTGTCCTCCTGACTGTGTGCGCGCTCTAAGCGAGGTGGTGCACGCTGAGGTCAGCAGCGGTGCGCGCGCCCTAGAGGGAACGGTGGTGGCAATGTGAGTCCCATAAGGGCAGTAGGCCTATGTTTGTCAGTGCCGCCAGGAGGTAGTCATGCGGGCGAGTTCTCCCTCTGTTGTAGATCTTGCCACAGGAGGTGGTTTAATGTGTTAGGGTTTGATGTACTGTTCCTATGCCAACAATTGATGTATACTCCATAGCCGGCCCAGGTTTGCTTTATTAGACCAAACTCCAGTCGGATATGCGCCGGTAAGGTATAAGACGGGAAGCTGAACATGGTTCTATATGCTTTTACGAGCATTTTGTCCAGAAGATTGGTATCTCTCCCGCTCTGTGTTTCGCTACCATATGTAATTGAAGGTAGGATTTAGGCCCGTTCCACTGCTAGGAGAGGGCTCAGCGTTGGGCCTAGTAGTTTAGCTGATAAACCTTTCATGGTTAAGGCAAGGATCATCCCTTTCCTTTTGGTTTCCTCTTGTTGTCGGGTGAATGATCCCTCTTTGTCTAGGTAGACTCCTAGATACTTGTAAGCCTCTGCTGGTTCAATATGCTTGTCGCCCAGATACCATAGGAAGCTCTTTTTAGGGCTCGGGCCTACGCCTCCACGTAGTGGGGGGCGGAGCTTCCGAGGTCTTATGTGTTAAAAAAAAAAAGAATTCAGAAAGGGGTCCGGCTGGCACATTCTTTAGTGCGCGCGGCGGTTTTTCTGGCATCTGCCTAGTGATTTGTGTTCGCTGTGCAGTCTATTTAGTAGCCTTGACGTGATAGGGTATATTTACTTTTCGTCCGTCATTTATTGCAGTTGTATGGCATATTCTGTGCGCGAACGAGCACGGCAGAGTGATTAATCTTAATTAGGATCTGGCAGGGTGCCCGTGTAATGCAATCCAGATGGTGCGAGCGCGTTCACCATTGCATTGCATGTATCATGCGCGCGTTTAACATTTACCTTTCGCGCACGGCAGTCCATTCATTTTAATTAGGAGCTGTCAGAGTGCCGCGTTCACGGCGGAGATAATGGAAAGAATTTTCCTGTAGCTTCAAGGGCAGTCACAGTTGATTTTTTTTTAAGATACCTCGCATACAAGCACCCTTGCCTCGCCAATCCGCGTGTCTTTTAAAATAAAACAATATGGTAGAGTTTAACAGAGATTTTCGCAATAAACAAAAACAGCTATGTAGATTGCGGCGTGTTTTATTTGCCATCACCTTGAGTTGATTGTACGTACGTTTTTCACACACACACAGTAGTGAGGGCAGAGTAGCGATGACAGTGCATATCTACAGGCTAGTGAAGCCAATGCATATCTACAGGCTAGCGATGACAGTGCATATCTACAGGCTAGCGATGACAGAGCATATCTACAGGCTAGCGATGACAGTGCATATCTACAGGCTAGCGATGACAGTGCATATCTACAGGCTAGCAAAGACAGTGCATATCTACAGGCTAGCGATGATAATGCATATCTACAGGCTAGCGATGACAGCGCATATCTACAGGATAGCAATGACAGCGCATATCTACAGGCTAGTGAAGCCAATGCATATCTACAGGCTAGCGATGACAGTGCATATCTACAGGCTAGTGAAGCCAATGCATATCTACAGGCTAGCGATGACAGTGCATATCTATAGGCTAGCGATGACAGAGCATATCTACAGGCTAGCGATGACAGTGCATATCTACAGGCTTGTGAAGCCAATGCATATCTACAGGCTAGCGATGACAGAGCATATCTACAGGCTAGCGATGACAGCGCATATCTACAGGCTAGCGATGACAGTGCATATCTACAGGCTAGCGATGACAGTGCATATCTACAGGCTAATGAAGCCAATACATATCTACAGGCTAGCGATGACAATGCATATCTACAGGCTAGCGATGACAGAGCATATCTACAGGCTAGCGATGACAGTGCATATCTACAGGCTTGTGAAGCCAATGCATATCTACAGGCTAGCGATGACAGTGCATATCTACAGGCTAGCGATGACAGAGCATATGTACAGGCTAGCGATGACAGTGCATATCTACAGGCTAGTGAAGCGAATGCATATCTACAGGCTAGCGATGACAGTGCATATCTACAGGCTAGCGATGACAGAGCATATCTACAGGCTAGCGATGACAGTGCATATCTACAGGCTAGCAATGATAATGCATATCTACAGGCTAGCGATGACAGCGCATATCTACAGGATAGCAATGACAGTGCATATCTACAGGCTAGCGATGACAGTGCATATATACAGGCTAGTGATGACGGTGCATATCTACAGGCTAGTGAAGCCAATGCATATCTACAGGCTAGCGATGACAGTGCATATCTACAGGCTAGTGAAGCCAATGCATATCTACAGGCTAGCGATGACAGTGCATATCTACAGGCTAGCGATGACAGAGCATATCTACAGGCTAGCGATGACAGTGCATATCTACAGGCTAGCGATGATAATGCATATCTACAGGCTAGCGATGACAGCGCATATATACAGGATAGCAATGACAGCGCATATCTACAGGCTAGTGAAGCCAATGCATATCTACAGGCTAGCGATGACAGTGCATATCTACAGGCTAGTGAAGTCAATGCATATCTACAGGCTAGTGATGACAGTGCATATCTACAGGCTAGCGATGACAGAGCATATCTACAGGCTAGTGAAGCCAATGCATATCTACAGGCTAGCGATGACAGTGCATATCTACAGGCTAGCGATGACAGAGCATATCTACAGGCTAGCGATGACAGTGCATATCTACAGGCTAGCGATGACAGTGCATATCTACAGGCTAGCGATGATAATGCATATCTACAGGCTAGCGATGACAGCGCATATCTACAGGATAGCAATGACAGCGCATATCTACAGGCTAGTGAAGCCAATGCATATCTACAGGCTAGCGATGACAGTGCATATCTACAGGCTAGTGAAGCCAATGCATATCTACAGGCTAGCGATGACAGTGCATATCTACAGGCTAGCGATGACAGAGCATATCTACAGCCTAGCGATGACAGTGCATATCTACAGGCTTGTGAAGCCAATGCATATCTACAGGCTAGCGATGACAGAGCATATCTACAGGCTAGCGATGACAGCGCATATCTACAGGCTAGCGATGACAGTGCATATCTACAGGCTAGTGAAGCGAATGCATATCTACAGGCTAGCGATGACAGTGCATATCTACAGGCTAGCGATGACAGAGCATATCTACAGGCTAGCGATGATAATGCATATCTACAGGCTAGCGATGACAGAGCATATCTACAGGCTAGCGATGACAGTGCATATCTACAGGCTAGCGATGACAGAGCATATCTACAGGCTAGCGATGACAGTGCATATCTACAGGCTAGTGAAGCCAATGCATATCTACAGGCTAGCGATGACAGTGGATATCTACAGGCTAGCGATGACAGAGCATATCTACAGGCTAGCGATGACAGTGCATATCTACAGGCTAGCGATGACAGTGCATATCTACAGGCTAGCGATGACAATGCATATCTACAGGCTAGCGATGACAGTGCATATCTACAGGCTAGTGTAGCCAATGCATATCTACAGGCTAGTGATGACAGTGCATATCTACAGGCTAGCGATGACAGAGCATATCTACAGGCTAGCGATGACAGTGCATATCTACAGGCTTGTGAAGCCAATGCATATCTACAGGCTAGCGATGACAGTGCATATCTACAGGCTAGCGATGACAGAGCATATCTACAGGATAGCAATGACAGCGCATATCTACAGGCTAGCGATGACAGTGCATATCTACAGGCTAGCGATGACGTGCATATCTACAGGCTAGCGATGACAGTGCATATCTACAGGCTAGCGATGACAGTGCATATCTACAGGCTTGTGAAGCCAATGCATATCTACAGGCTAGCGATGACGGTGCATATCTACAGGCTAGCGATGACAGAGCATATCTACAGGCTAGCGATGACAGTGCATCTCTACAGGCTAGTGAAGCCAATGCATATCTACAGGCTAGCGATGACAGTGCATATCTACAGGCTAGCGATGACAGAGCATATCTACAGGCTAGCGATGACAGTGCATATCTACAGGATAGCGATGACAGTGCATATCTACAGGCTAGCGATGATAATGCATATCTACAGGCTAGCGATGACAGCGCATATCTACAGGATAGCAATGACAGTGCATATCTACAGGCTAGTGAAGCCAATGCATATCTACAGGCTAGCGATGACAGTGCATATCTACAGGCTAGTGAAGCCAATGCATATCTACAGGCTAGCGATGACAGTGCATATCTACAGGCTAGTGAAGCCAATGCATTCTACAGGCTAGCGATGACAGTGCATATCTACAGGCTAGTGAAGCCAATGCATATCTACAGGCTAGCAATGACAGCGCATATCTACAGGATAGCAATGACAGCGCATATCTACAGGCTAGTGAAGCCAATGCATATCTACAGGCTAGCGATGACAGTGCATATCTACAGGCTAGTGAAGCCAATGCATATCTACAGGCTAGCGATGACAGTGCATATCTACAGGCTAGTGAAGCCAATGCATATCTACAGGCTAGCGATGACAGTGCATATCTACAGGCTAGCGATGACAGAGCATATCTACAGGCTAGCGATGACAGTGCATATCTACAGGCTAGCGATGATAATGCATATCTACAGGCTAGCGATGACAGCGCATATCTACAGGATAGCAATGACAGTGCATATCTACAGGCTAGCGATGACAGTGCATATCTACAGGCTAGCGATGACGGTGCATATCTACAGGCTAGTGAAGCCAATGCATATCTACAGGCTAGCGATGACAGCGATGACAGTGCATATCTACAGGCTAGTGAAGACAATGCATATCTACAGGCTAGCGATGACAGTGCATATCTACAGGCTAGCGATGACAGAGCATATCTACAGGCTAGCGATGACAGTGCATATCTACAGGCTAGCGATGACAGAGCATATCTACAGGCTAGCGATGACAGTGCATATCTACAGGCTAGCGATGACAGTGCATATCTACAGGCTAGCGATGATAATGCATATCTACAGGCTAGCGATGACAGCGCATATCTACAGGATAGCAATGACAGCGCATATCTACAGGCTAGTGAAGCCAATGCATATCTACAGGCTAGCGATGACAGTGGATATCTACAGGCTAGCGATGACAGAGCATATCTACAGGCTAGCGATGACAGTGCATATCTACAGGCTAGCGATGACAGTGCATATCTACAGGCTAGCGATGACAATGCATATCTACAGGCTAGCGATGACAGTGCATATCTACAGGCTAGTGTAGCCAATGCATATCTACAGGCTAGTGATGACAGTGCATATCTACAGGCTAGCGATGACAGAGCATATCTACAGGCTAGCGATGACAGTGCATATCTACAGGCTTGTGAAGCCAATGCATATCTACAGGCTAGCGATGACAGTGCATATCTACAGGCTAGCGATGACAGAGCATATCTACAGGATAGCAATGACAGCGCATATCTACAGGCTAGCGATGACAGTGCATATCTACAGGCTAGCGATGACGGTGCATATCTACAGGCTAGCGATGACAGTGCATATCTACAGGCTAGCGATGACAGTGCATATCTACAGGCTTGTGAAGCCAATGCATATCTACAGGCTAGCGATGACGGTGCATATCTACAGGCTAGCGATGACAGAGCATATCTACAGGCTAGCGATGACAGTGCATCTCTACAGGCTAGTGAAGCCAATGCATATCTACAGGCTAGCGATGACAGTGCATATCTACAGGCTAGCGATGACAGAGCATATCTACAGGCTAGCGATGACAGTGCATATCTACAGGATAGCGATGACAGTGCATATCTACAGGCTAGCGATGATAATGCATATCTACAGGCTAGCGATGACAGCGCATATCTACAGGATAGCAATGACAGTGCATATCTACAGGCTAGTGAAGCCAATGCATATCTACAGGCTAGCGATGACAGTGCATATCTACAGGCTAGTGAAGCCAATGCATATCTACAGGCTAGCGATGACAGTGCATATCTACAGGCTAGTGAAGCCAATGCATTCTACAGGCTAGCGATGACAGTGCATATCTACAGGCTAGTGAAGCCAATGCATATCTACAGGCTAGCAATGACAGCGCATATCTACAGGATAGCAATGACAGCGCATATCTACAGGCTAGTGAAGCCAATGCATATCTACAGGCTAGCGATGACAGTGCATATCTACAGGCTAGTGAAGCCAATGCATATCTACAGGCTAGCGATGACAGTGCATATCTACAGGCTAGTGAAGCCAATGCATATCTACAGGCTAGCGATGACAGTGCATATCTACAGGCTAGCGATGACAGAGCATATCTACAGGCTAGCGATGACAGTGCATATCTACAGGCTAGCGATGATAATGCATATCTACAGGCTAGCGATGACAGCGCATATCTACAGGATAGCAATGACAGTGCATATCTACAGGCTAGCGATGACAGTGCATATCTACAGGCTAGCGATGACGGTGCATATCTACAGGCTAGTGAAGCCAATGCATATCTACAGGCTAGCGATGACAGCGATGACAGTGCATATCTACAGGCTAGTGAAGACAATGCATATCTACAGGCTAGCGATGACAGTGCATATCTACAGGCTAGCGATGACAGAGCATATCTACAGGCTAGCGATGACAGTGCATATCTACAGGCTAGCGATGACAGAGCATATCTACAGGCTAGCGATGACAGTGCATATCTACAGGCTAGCGATGACAGTGCATATCTACAGGCTAGCGATGATAATGCATATCTACAGGCTAGCGATGACAGCGCATATCTACAGGATAGCAATGACAGCGCATATCTACAGGCTAGTGAAGCCAATGCATATCTACAGGCTAGCGATGACAGTGCATATCTACAGGCTAGCGATGACAGAGCATATCTACAGGCTAGCAATGACAGTGCATATCTACAGGCTAGCGATGACAGTGCATATCTACAGGCTAGCGATGATAATGCATATCTACAGGCTAGCGATGACAGCGCATATCTACAGGATAGCAATGACAGCGCATATCTACAGGCTAGTGAAGCCAATGCATATCTACAGGCTAGCGATGACAGTGCATATCTACAGGCTAGCGATGACAGAGCATATCTACAGGCTAGTGATGACAGTGCATATCTACAGGCTTGTGAAGCCAATGCATATCTACAGGCTAGCGATGACAGTGCATATCTACAGGCTAGCGATGACAGAGCATATCTACAGGATAGCAATGACAGCGCATATCTACAGGATAGCGATGACAGTGCATATCTACAGGCTAGCAATGATAATGCATATCTACAGGCTAGTGATGACAGCGCATATCTACAATATAGCAATGACAGCGCATATCTACAGGCTAGTGAAGCCAATGCATATCTACAGGCTAGCGATGACAGTGCATATCTACAGGCTAGTGAAGCCAATGACACTCTGCACTCTGCACTCTGCACTACCACTCTGCACTCTGCACTACCACTCTGCACTCTGCACTACCACTCTGCACTCTGCACTACCACTCTGCACTCTGCACTCTGCACTACCACTCTGCACTACCACTCTGCACTCTGCACTACCACTCTGCACTCTGCACTCTGATTCTGCACTCTCCACTACCACTATTGCACTACCACTCTGCACTACCACTCTTCCACCACTCTTCCACCACTCTTCCACCACTCTTCCACCACTCTGCACTGCCACTCTGCACTACCACTTTGCACTCTGCACTACCACTCTGCACTCTGCACTACCACTCTACACTACCACTCTGCACTACCACTCTCCACTCTGCACTACCACTCTCCACTCTGCACTACCACTCTGCACTACCACTCTGCACTCTGCACTCTGCACTACCACTCTGCACTACCACTCTGCACTACCACTCTCTACTCTGCACTACCACTCTGCACTACCACTCTGCACTACCACTCTCCACTCTGCACTACCACTCTCCACTCTGCACTACCACTCTCCACTCTGCACTACCACTCTCCACTACCACTCTGCACTACCACTCTCCACCACCACTCTACACTACCACTCTCCACTCTGCACTCTGCACTACCACTCTGCACTACCACTCTGCACTACCACTCTGCACTACCACTCTGCACTCTGCACTACCACTCTGCACTACCACTCTGCACTCTGCACTACCACTCTGCACTACCACTCTGCACTACCACTCTCCACTCTGCACTACCACTCTCCACTCTGCACTACCACTCTCCACTCTGCACTACCACTCTGCACTACCACTCTGCACTACCACTCTGCACTCTGCACTACCACTCTGCACTACGACTCTGCACTACCACTCTGCACTCTGCACTACCTCTCTCCACTCTGCACTCTGCACTACCACTCTGCACTACCACTCTCCACTCTGCACTCTGCACTACCACTCTGCACTACCACTCTGCACGACCACTCTGCACGACCACTCTGCACTCTGCACTACCACTCTGCACTCTGAATCTGCACTCTGCACTACCACTCTGCACTCTGCACTACCACTCTGCACTACCACTCTCCACTCTGCACTACCACTCTCCACTCTGCACTACCACTCTCCACTCTGCACTACCACTCTGCGCTACCGCTCTGCACTACCACTCTGCACTACCACTCTGCACTACCACTCTCCACTCTGCACTACCACTCTGCACTACCACTCTGCACTCTGCACTACCTCTCTCCACTCTGCACTCTGCACTACCACTCTGCACTCTGCACTACCACTCTCCACCCTGCACTCTGCACTACCACTCTGCACTACCACTCTGCACGACCACTCTGCACTCTGTACTACCTCTCTGCACTCTGCACTACCACTCTGCACTCTGCACTCTGCACTACCACTCTGCACTCTGCACTCTGCACTCTGCACTACCACTCTGCACTCTGCACTACCACTCTGCACTCTGCACTCTGCACTACCACTCTGCACTACCACTCTGCACTCTGCACTCTGATTCTGCACTCTGCACTACCACTCTGCACTCTGCACTCTGAATCTGCACTCTGCACTCTGAATCTGCACTCTGCACTACCACTCTCCACTCTGCACTACCACTCTCCACTCTGCACTACCACTCTCCACTCTGCACTACCACTCTCCACTCTGCACTACCACTCTGCACTACCACTCTCCACTCTGCACTACCACTCTCCGCTCTGCACTACCACTCTGCACTACCACTCTGCACTCTGCACTGCCACTCTGCACTCTGCACTACCACTCTGCACTCTGCACTACCACTCTGCACTACCACTCTGCACTTTGCACTACCACTCTGCACTCTGCACTACCACTCTGCACTCTGAATCTGCACTCTGCACTACCACTCTGCACTCTGCACTACCACTCTGCACTACCACTCTGCACTACCACTCTGCACTACCACTCTCCACTACCACTCTCCACTCTGCACTACCACTCTCCACTCTGCACTACCACTCTGCACTCTGCACTACCACTCTCCACTCTGCACTACTGCACTACCACTCTGCACTACCACTCTGCACTACCACTCTCCACTCTGCACTTCCACTCTCCACTCTGCACTACCACTCTCCACTCTGCACTACCACTCTGCACTACCACTCTGCACTACCACTCTGCACTACCACTCTGCACTCTGCACTACCTCTCTCCACTCTGCACTCTGCACTACCACTCTGCACTACCACTCTCCACTCTGCACTCTGCACTACCACTCTGCACTACCACTCTGCACGACCACTCTGCACTCTGCACTACCACTCTGCACTCTGCACTACCACTCTGCACTCTGCACTACCACTCTGCACTCTGAATATGCACTCTGACTACCACTCTGCACTCTGCACTACCACTCTGCACTACCACTCTCCACTCTGCACTACCACTCTCCACTCTGCACTACCACTCTCCACTCTGCACTACCACTCTGCACTACCGCTCTGCACTACCACTCTGCACTACCACTCTCCACTCTGCACTACCACTCTGCACTACCACTCTGCACTTTGCACTACCACTCTCCACTCTGCACTCTGCACTACCACTCTGCACTACCACTCTGCACGACCACTCTGCACTCTGTACTACCTCTCTGCACTCTGCACTACCACTCTGCACTCTGCACTCTGCACTACCACTCTGCACTCTGCACTCTGCACTCTGCACTACCACTCTGCACTCTGCACTACCACTCTGCACTCTGCACTCTGCACTACCACTCTGCACTACCACTCTGCACTCTGCACTACCACTCTGCACTCTGCACTCTGATTCTGCACTACCACTCTGCACTCTGCACTCTGAATCTGCACTCTGCACTCTGAATCTGCACTCTGCACTACCACTCTCCACTCTGCACTACCACTCTCCACTCTGCACTACCACTCTCCACTCTGCACTACCACTCTGCACTACCACTCTGCACTCTGCACTGCCACTCTGCACTCTGCACTATCACTCTGCACTACCACTCTGCACTACCACTCTGCACTACCACTCTGCACTTTGCACTACCACTCTGCACTCTGCACTACCACTCTGCACTCTGAATCTGCACTCTGCACTACCACTCTGCACTCTGCACTACCACTCTGCACTACCACTCTGCACTACCACTCTCCACTACCACTCTCCACTCTCCACTACCACTCTCCACTCTGCACTACCACTCTCCACTCTGCACTACCACTCTGCACTCTGCACTACCACTCTGCACGACCACTCTGCATGACCACTCTGCACGACCACTCTGCACGACCACTCTGCACGACCACTCTGCACTCTGCACTACCACTCTGCACGACCACTCTGCACGACCACTCTGCACGACCACTCTGCACGACCACTCTGCACGACCACTCTGCACTACCACTCTGCACTACCACTCTGCACTACCACTCTGCACTACCACTCTGCACGACCACTCTGCACTACCACTCTGCACGACCACTCTGCACGACCACTCTGCACTACCACTCTGCACGACCACTCTGCACTATCACTCTGCACTACAACTCTGCACTCTGCACTACCACTCTGCACTACCACTCTGCACTCTGCACTCTGCACTACCACTCTGCACTCTGCACTACCAATCTGCACTCTGCACTCTGCACTACCACTCTGCACTCTGCACTACCACTCTGCACTACCACTCTGCACTCTGCACTACCACTCTGCACTCTGCACTACCACTCTGCACTACCACTCTGCACTCTGCACTACCACTCTGCACTACCACTCTGCACTCTGAATCTGCACTCTGCACTCTGAATCTGCACTCTGCACTACCACTCTGCACTCTGCACTACCACTCTGCACTACCACTCTGCACTACCACTCTGCACTACCACTCTGCACTCTACACTACCACTCTGCACTCTGCACTACCACTCTGCACTCTACACTACCACTCTGCACTCTGCACTACCACTCTGCACTCTGCACTACCACTCTGCACTCTGCACTACCACTCTGCACTACCACTCTCCACTCTGCACTACCACTCTGCACTACCACTCTGCACTACCACTCTGCACTACCACTCTGCACTCTGCACTACCACTCTGCAAGAAGGACATCACAGGCAGCAGCAGAGCAAACTTTTTACACTCACAAGGAGATGACAGGCAGCTGAGGTGCAAGTCAGTGCGACATCAAAAGCAGCAGTGGTGCAAACTTCCCTTACACATTTACAGCAGGTATTGTGCCAAAGCAGCAGCAGCAACAGAGCAAGAGTCCCTTACAAAGAACAGGCACAGCACAGAGATGCACAATGCAATCTTCTCAAACTCACAGGCAGCAGCAGTGCAAGCTTCTTACACTCACAAGAAGGACATCACAGGCAGCAGCTGTGCAATCTTCTTACACTCTCAAGTACGACATCACAGGCAGCAGCAGTGCAAGCTTCTTACACTCACAAGGAGACCACAGGCAGCAGAGGGGCAAACTTCTCACACTCACAAGAAGGACATCACAGGCAGCAGCAGAGCAAGCTTCTTATACTCACAAGGAGACGACAGGTAGCAGAGGTGCAAGCTTCTCACACTCGCAACAACGACATCACAAACAGCAGTGGTGCAAGCTTCCCTTACACAGTCACAGCAGGTACTGTGCCAAGGCAGCAGCAGAAACAGAGCAAGAGTCCCTTACAAAGAACAGGCACAGCACAGAGATGCACAATACAATATTCTCATACTCAGAGGCAGCAGCGGTGCAAGCTTCTCACACTCACACGAAGGACATCACAGGCAGCAGCTGTGCAAGCTTCTTACACTCACAAGAACGACATCACAGGCAGCAGCAGTGCAAGCTTCTTACACTCACAAGGAAACAACAGGCAGCAGAGGTGCAACGTTCTCACACTCACAAGAAGGACATCACAGGCAGCAGCAGAGCAAACTTTATACACTCACAAGGAGACGACAGGCAGCAGAGGTACAAGTCAGTGCACTCGCAAGAACGACATCACAGGCAGCAGCAGTGCAAGCTTCTTACACTCACAAGGAGACTACAGGCAGCAGAGGTGCAAGCTTCACATACTCACAAGGACACCACATGCTGTAACGGTGCAATATTCTCACACTCACAAGGAGATTACTGGCAGTACACACCACATGAACACACTCCATAACATATAGCAACAACACATTGACATTTACAATGGCATTAGCTCTAACTCAAATAAATTCAAGTCCTATTGCATTTATAATCCTTGTATTTTTTGGGTAGCATTTGACAAAAAAAGTGTTGGGCAACAAACAAAACAAGAATATAAGCATTTGTATCATTTGCAAGTTTACAAATCATGGACACCAATACATGTTATATCTAGGCATTTCCAATACACCAAGTAATTTATTAGAGTTATATGCAAACAATTTCCTTGGCGCCAATCTGCAGCACGTACTATACATCACACACAAGGAGACACAATAGAACCACTTTACATACACTTTAATAACAGCAAAACTCATCATTTGCATCATGCGGCTATAAGCAGAGCAAAATGCATACAGAACGCATATGTCAAAAATTTTGATGAGGGCAAAATTCTAATACACCGTCAAGTTAACAAGGAAATGAAAAGATTAAGGACAGATATGCAACTTAAAATAACTATCCCACAAGAGTAGAGTAGAGAGTAGAGTAGAGTAGTGAGTAAAGTAGTGAGTGCAGAGTAGTGAGTAGAGTAGTGAATAGTGAGTGCAGAGTAGTGAGTAATGAGTAGAGTAGTTAGTAGTCAGTAGAGTAGTTAGTAGTCAGTAGAGTAGTGAGTAGAGTAGTGAGTAGTGAGTGCAGAGTAATGAGTAGAGTAGTGAGTAGAGTAGTGAGTAATGAGTAGAGTAGTTAGTAGTGAGTACAGTAGTGACTAGAGTAGTGAGTAGAGTAGTGAGTAGTGAGTGCAGAGTAGTGAATAGTGAGTAGAGTAGTGAGTAGTGAGTGCAGAAAGTGAGTAGAGTAGTGAGTAGTGAGTGCAGAGTAGTGAGTAGAGTAGTAAGTAGAGTAGTGAGTAGAGTAGAGTAGTGAGTACGACATCACAAGCAGCAACTGTGCAACTTTCTTACACTCACAAGGAGACCAAAGGCAGGTGAGTTGCAAAATTCTCCCACTCACAAGAAGGACATCACAAACAGCAGCGGTGCAAGCTTCTCACACTCGCAAGAACGACATAACAGGTAGCAGCAGTGCAAGTTTCTTACACTCACAAGGAGACAACAGGCAGCAAAAGTGCAAGATTCTCACACTGACAAGCACAACATCACAAGCAGCAGTGGAGAATAAGTAATTTCACCAGATACGACCTGCTTCGACAGCTCAAAAAACCAACACTATGTCCGTTAAGCTACATTCTCTTTCAAATTGGAACACTTTGAGTGTGTCCTTGGAAACAGAAACATACAGCAGGAATAGTACATTACAGCACCTCAAATGCACTGTAAGTTCCTGAATTTTTTTGCCTACACCAAATAAGACAAATTGGCAGAATGTAGGTGGTAATATGTCTCTGAAAGAAGGAATGGGAAGTCGCAAGTTACCGGTAGCATGTAAATATTAGTAATGGGGCTAAGTCCACTACCACACAAATAAGGTTTTAAAATACTTGACTAGAGACAGCATATCACCTACAGACAGATTTAGACAACTTTCACCCTTCAAGACAAGCCTCACAAAAAGTAGGGTAAAGATACGACAAGTGGATGGGCAAATTTAACAAGAACCTTCATGCACATGCAAAAAACTCTGTGATAAAAAGGTCATTCTTTAGTTCTTAAGACAGGTAAAAGACAATAAATACACCGCTAGTTAAGTTTCACGTCATTGACACAGCTGTCTACGAGCAACAACTTGAGTCCAATAATAAATGGTGTAATATAAAGAGAAATGACTTCACTACACCATCTCAGAAATACATGCCATCAGTAAGGATTAAAATAGACTGTTACAGAACAATAACAAAATAATTACATATCGTAACTAAAAAATATCACAAACATTATTACATACAATTACAAAATGCCATAGTTTGTAAAAAATTAATAATAAACACATTAAATCACAGTACATCCTCTTAATACATAAATATACTGTAACGAAATAGCTCTTCTAAGTACTAAAAACACTTCATGTACGTACAATAACGAACACCAAACAGTTCATGTACGTAAAATAACGAACATCAGCTAAAAAAGCATGAAATTAGAGTTGTCGCAAAAAAATACATTATATATCAACGGAAAAAACACTTAATTACATTTAAGTTAAATAAATAACTGCAAAAAATTACACTCGCTAACAAAATATGTCACTATTTATATAAATACACTCATAATATTTAATTCATTTATACATACTACCAATACGACATTAAATTAGATTACAAAAACACTTAGAAAAAAACTCTTACCTGTCAACTGACGCAGCAAGAGCACACGAAAAAGAACACGCCTTCCGCTTCCCCACGATTCTCGATCTTCTGGGGAATTCCACCGTTGACGTATGCAAATCGGAATGCTACGTCAAAAACGTAGCGCTCCGATTGGCTAAAAATAAATGTCAATAAAAACTAATCAGTGACGATAGGAAAAAAGAAAAAAAAAACTAGAACGCTAACCTACTGATGTAGGTAGCAGGTAGCGTCAAAGTGACGCATTGCGTCGCCATTTTAAAAAAAATATATATATTTTACATTTCATACGGGAGTCAACAGACACAAAACACACACATAACACAACACATATTAACAAACACACACACATTTAAATTACATATTAACATACACATAAGGCAGGGCAATTCAAAAGGGAAGGTCAATCACATTTTATTTAATACAACACATATTAAAAAACACACACATTTAAATTACATATAAACATACACATAAGGCATGGCCAATTCAAAAGGGAAGCTAAATGAATTATATAGTAATTCTGATTAAATACATTAAAACAACTATTTAAAATACATTTTAAGCACTATACAAGCACACTCCATTCCTACCATGTACAAAACTCCATCACTCACCCACCCCACACTCCATCCGTCACCCACACCACACTCCATCCATCCCCTGCACCACACTCCATCCCTCACACGGCCCACACTACATCCCTCATCCACACTCCATCCCTCGCCCACACTCCATCTCTCGCCATCTTACACTGCCTCTATCTCTCACACTTAGTCTAACTGTCGCACTCCCTCTATCTATCTTACGCACTCCCTCTATCTATCTTATGCACTCCCTCTATCTATCACCCTCACTATCCATCACATCACCACAGCATCACTGTGGAGCACCACAACATCAATATGCGCTAACAGATAATCACTGAACGCCACAGCTTCAATCGGCACACTCACAACATCATTCTAAGACAACAAAAAATCAATCTGTGCAACAACTCAACAACAACATATTAAAATATGTTCTCTCAATTTTCATAATTTTAATAAAAAATTCAATTTTTTTTAATCTTTCACTTCTGTTCTTGCATTTTCATCACTATAAAAAAAA
Source organism: Lissotriton helveticus (assembly GCF_964261635.1). Taxonomy (NCBI): domain Eukaryota; kingdom Metazoa; phylum Chordata; class Amphibia; order Caudata; family Salamandridae; genus Lissotriton; species Lissotriton helveticus. The sequence continues at coordinate 41,825,666 of NC_136069.1, forward strand.
TAAACGTAATGATAAAAAAAATTGATAAACTTTACGCTATTGCCATTATATATTACAAAATATTAAATATTATTTTTTTTTATTTCAATATTAATACAACAAAGTCATGTAAAGACAACAAATTTTGCATTACAAATGCTATAGGTATCACATTAGCAATAATTAACACTATTAGCATTGTAAATGCCAAAATTATAATTTATCACAAGTTAAAAATAAAAAAATTAAAATTGTCATTTACAATAATAATGCCTCAAACTTTACTAACGCGAGCCCTATTGCATTTCAGCAGAGGTGCAAGCTTCTCACACTGGCAAGAACGACATCACAAACAGCAGTGCTGCAAGGTTCCCTCACACAATCACAGCAGGTACTGTGGCAAGGCAGCAGCAACAACAGAGCAACAGTCCCTTACAAACAACAGCCACAGCACAGAAATGCACAATACAATCTTCTCATAGTCACAGGCAGCAGTGGTGCAAGCTTCTCACACTCACACGAAGGACATCACAGGCAGCAGCTGTGCAAGCTTCTTACACTCACAAGAAGGACATCTCAGACAGCAGATGTGCAAGCTTCTTACACTCACAATGAGACTACAGGCAGCTGAGGTGCAAGCTTCTCCCACTCACAAGAAGGACATCACCAACTCTAGTGGTGCAAGCTTCTCACACTCACAAGAAGGACATCACAGCCAGTAGCTGTGCAAGCTTCTTATACTGACAAGGAGACTACAGGCAGCTGAGGTGCAAGCTTCTCCTCACACTCACAAGAACGAAATCACAGGCAGCAGCAGTGCAAGTTTCTCAAACCCACTAGGAGACCACAGGCAGCTGAGGTGGCATCTTCTCCCACTCACAAGAAAAATATCACAAGCAGCAGCGGTGCAAAATTCTCACACTCACAAGAACAATATCACAGGAAGCAGCAGTGCAAGCTTCTTACACTCACAAGGAGACAACAGGCAGCAGAGGTGCAAGCTTCTCACACTCGCAAGAACGACATCACAAACAGCAGTGGTGCAAATTCCCTTACACACTCACAGCAGGTACTGTGCCAAGGCAGCAGCAGCAACAGAGCAAGAGTCCCTTACAAAGAACAGGCACAGCACAGAGATGCACGATGCAATCTGCTCATACTCACAGGCAGCAGCGGTGCAAGCTTCTCACACTCACACAAAGGACATCACAGGCAGCAGCTGTACAAGCTTCTTACACTCACAAGGATACCACAGGCAGCTGAGGTGCAAACTTCTCCCACTCACAAGAAGAACATCACAAGCAGCAGCAGTGCAAGCTTCTTACACTCACAAGAAGGACATCACAGGCAGCACCAGTGCAAAGTTCTAACACTCACAAGGAGACGACAGCTAGCAGAGGTGCAAGATTCTCTCACTCACAAGAAGGACATCACAGGCAGTAACAGTCAAATATTCTCACACTCACAAGGAGATCACTGGCAGTACACACCACATGAACACACTCCATAACACATAGCAACAATACATTGGCATTTATAATGCCATTAGCTCAAACTCAAATAAATCCGAGCCCGATTGCATTTCTAATGCTTGTTTCATTTGCTATTGATTGTCACGGTCCTGTTTTTTAAAAAAGTTTATTGAAAGGCTATTTTCGTCTATGTAGACTCGCAGACGGTTAAGATGTTGCAAGCCAACTGCAGTGTGACTGAGTAGCACTACGTCGTCCGCATATAATAGATTGGACAGTGAGGTGCCCCCCAGTCTGGGTGCATGTGAATTGCAGGTGTTAAGTGACTGTGTTAAGTCTGCCATAAATAAGTTGAATAACATGGGGGCCAATACGCAGTCCTGTTTGAGTCCTTTGGTTGTTTGAAACTTTTCTTGATAGATGGGACCCTGAGTTTAATTTGACTTGTACCCAGGTGTCAGTATGTAAAAGCATTATCATCGATAGAAGGTTGTTTGGGATGCCTCATCTGGCTAGCTTTGACCACAGTTTGGACCTCTTCACGCTATCAAATGCGGCGCTGAAGTCAATGAAACAGACATGCAGCTGTGTGCTCCTCATTTTTGTCGTGTCCATTATCAGTGTTTTTTCGAAATCCTGTCTGATTTAGCGGGATTATTTCGTTATTTTCCGCCCAGATTGTCAATTCCTCCAGCAGTGTTCCCGCAAAGTATTTAGCCTTGTTATCGATCAGAGCTACTAGGCGATAATTGGCTGGCGAGACCTTGCTATCGCTTTTATGGATGGGGATGATCGTTGAACCCTTCCATGATTCTCAAATTATACTCAGTTGTCTTACTTCCAGAAAAAGTGGATGAAGTATTTCTACCCAATCATCCGCCTTTTCTTTAAACACTGCTGGTGGGATTCCATTTGGGCCCGGCATCGCTCCTTTCTTCCCTTTCTGATCTGTTTCCTGATTGTTAGATGTTTAGTGGCAAGTGAGCTTTCCTCCTTGTGATGGATTGAGCAGGAAGAATTGAGTGTATCAATTGCTCTTGTGCGAGAAGTGGCAGCAGAGCTTACGGAGAGGTGGTTCTTGCCACTTTCCCATTTCCCTTGGAAGGTATTGTGCCCATCCTGGGCTGCACTGCTGTGTTCCAATGTGTGCTGAATGTTATTTTGGCTGTTAAAATGGGTGTCTAGGTAGCTTACCCAGCTTTCCTCTAATATAAATGAAGTCAGTCCCCCACGGTGCGGGTGTATGATAGTGTTTACTGTTATCTAGAAGCAATCGCTGGCTTTGTGCTTAATACTGTGCCAGAGTTTTGCCCAGAGGTCCTGTTCGTTGTTATTATTGATGTGCCATTTAAGCCTCTTCAGTTGAGTTCTCTGTTGCCGCAGGGATAAAAGGAGCGATGTGTTCCCTGGTGCATGGTGTAGAGATCTTATCGAGCTGTTTATCGATCTCTTAAGAGCTTTTATTTGTGCTTTTTACGCCTTTGCTATCTTTTTCTCTTGTGTCTGTGTCGAAGAGCTCCTTGTTTTTGTCTGTTGCGTTTAGGTTGCTGAGGTTGGTTGTAAAACATTCCCAAGTTTGTATAAGGTTCTTTCCGAACGGTTGAGCGAATAGAAGATCGATTGCTGTGTCTGTTAGGGATTTTATACATTCTGTCGTGAACTTGATCCTCCTGTAATTCGATGTATAGCTTGAGCCTAGGTGTAGAGCAGGCTGAATGCTGCTCGTAGCTGTTGCCGCTAGCATGGTCTCTTGTGGACGGTGGTCGCTATCCCCTATGTCGCACATTCTGAACCCGGTTACATATTGAAACAACGGGAGGCTGACAAACATGTAATCTAAAAGCGAGCTTGTTTAATCCGGGTAATAACTTGCCACTGGGGGAGTGTCACCTTCTGTTCTTCCATTGAGGGCCCTCAAATTTAGATGTTCTAATTCTTCCAGCAGGAGTCTGTTTATCTTGTTTGGCCTCCCGTGCATAAAGGATCCTTGTGTTGGTAAAATATAATATAACAATAGGAGGCAGACTTCCTTTGCTTTGGATGATCCCATTAGGTGCAGATTCATGTCCCCCGAGAGTATGAGGTTTGGTACTTCGGTGCGGCCTACATGAGAAGTTATTTGTTCTGTTAATTTTGCAGAATCAATTGCTGTCCGTTTTGGATGGATGTATAAGTTGAACAGCGTTACTTCATTTTGTGCCTCTGAAAGAGTGAGTTTGACTGCTAAAGCTACATCTATTTCCAGGCCAGTTACCCCTGCTGTTGGTATGGATATTGTTGAAATATATGTTGCCTGCCCCCCTGAAGCATGGCCCGTTTTGCTACCCTTAACGGCCGGGTGAACAATGCAAAGGAACCCATGTATGTGTAGTCGTTCCATGAGCCATGTTCCCTGTAGCATGATGATATCAAAGTTATTAAGATGTTGCCGAAAATCTGGGTCTTGAATTTTTTACGCTAAGCCATTTACATTCCACAAGCAGAGGCGTATCGTTGGTTCTTTTGGTCTACGGTTGCTATGGTCTTTGTGATTAGTATGTCATTGGGTTGCTGTCGCAAAGGTTATGGTTCTTGTGCATAGGTCAGCGAACCAGGAGTTACGTCCGCATGACGATTCAGCCCTTAAAAGGTCCATGTTGTGTGGTTTGGTTAAAAGTCCTTCTCGGCTCAGAGTGGCAGAGAGCCCCTCTTAATACTGAGTTGGAGGGTCTTGAGCGTTCTTTGGTGCCTGGCCTTGGACTCAGGATTAGTAGCGGTGCTGGATAAGCTGGAGGTTGGTAGGGGCTAATTTGGATGCCCCAGTCTTTAAAGGTGAGATAATGCTTTAATCAGACCCCCCAGGATATAGCGGCATGGATTAGCAAATTTAGCGGCACAAAAATGGAAATTTAGCGGCACAAATATGGAAATTTAGCGGCAATTTTGCGGCATTTTATTTTGCCATTTTTCCTACAACAAACACAGATATCTTAGTTTTTTTTAGTTATTTAACAACATGAAGCTATGTATATTTGGTTTATTTACAATGTAGACACTTTGTTTCCCTCGAAAAGCAAAAGACTGCCCGTCAGCAGCCCAGGGCAGCAAAACAGCATTACAGGCGTCCCGCATTGCGTGCGGCAAGGCGGTGCTTTATATCGCGGTGTCAGCGCCTCCCCAATGCAGCAGCTCAATTGGCACACCTTGCATAAAAAAAGGTTTGGATCTTTGTTGTTCCAGCCTGTCCTCGTCGCTCTCCTCTTCCCGCAGCAGTCCCTGAATATAGGCCATTTATACAGCGCTATCTATCTCCAGTGCGTCTAGCCTCCGTCCCAGCCACTCCTGGAAGCCAGACGACTCCATTCCACACTGGGACAGTGCTGTGACTTCCGGCCAGCCTCGCCGCCTTTGCAGTGGATGACCTGTTGACAGCCACTGGAGCTGTATTACGCACTGAGCTGTACGAAGCCTATGCTTGGAGCTGTGAATGGCATGCTCCTCTAGTCTACAGGGCACAACAGGAAGGATCCTGTGGGATGTAAGTAGCCGTGAGTCGGGGGATTTTGTGAGCTGGAAGATGCTGAGAGCTGTGGGTTGGTAGGATATGTGTGAGATAAATGATGTTGATGTAGAGGGAGAGGTGTGGCGCCGCGGCCAGGGCGACTGACGCTGGAATCTGGGGATCACGGTTCGATCCCCGGCTCCGTCGGCAGGTTAGCCCAGCACCATGTGACTCTGGGCAATAGCTTGCTTAATCTTCCCGACGGCCCCCAGCGCCTAGAGACCCTAACGGGTGATTGTGCGGTATACAAATGTGGATTATTATTATTATTATTATTATTGATGCTGTTGTGATGTAGTGCTCGGAGCTGTAGGAAGCTGCGAACTACAGGATGCCTGAATTTCTGTGAGGTGCTGTGGGTGTTTGCATTCGGTGAGCTGTAGCATGCTATGGACTGCATGTTCTGTCAGCTGTGGGATTCCGAGAGCTGTGTCTGCCGGTGCTCAGAGTGCTTTGAGCAGGCGGATGCTGCAAGCTGCAGGATGTTGAAGTTCTGAGCAACAGGATCAGATGTCAGTATCCCAGTCCTTCCGTATGATCTCCCCTCTCCCCGGGCTGACACGAAATCACTTCAGACAACTCTCAAGACACCAAAGAGCAGGACATCAGAGACACCCCTCCTCCCCTCCCGGGCTGCGACACCCTGCCTCTCCCTCCGCTCAGGCATGTGTCTGATGCACACAGGGTCAAGGGCAAGGTGCACCGCCGAATAGAATAGTCAGCAGACATGACTCGTCATACTCTCATATTGCACAAAAGAGAGACAAAACAAGAGGAATTTAGAATGTAACGGAGAGAGTGTGTTTTATAATCTATGCAAAGCCTAACGCAGTGATAAAAACGAACTATTTGAGAAGGGCTTCACCTTCCCAAAAATCAAAACAGAATGAAATTAGAAAATACTTATTGTTTTTATTTTCAGGTTTGTTTCATTTTCTTAGTCAGTCTTCTTCCATCATCCCAGGTAATCGTTATCTTAAGCAAACCGTATTATGCAGACCCCCAGGATATAGCGGCATGCATTATCTTGTGTAAAAATGCTGCGATTTCTACAAAAGTGCTGATTTTGCGGGCACTGTTGTAAAAATCGCGGCATTTTTACAAAAGTGCCGGTTTCGCGGCAAACCGCAAAATCACGAAATCGCGATATCCTGGAGGGTCTATTTAATACTTTGCGCTGTTGCATCTGATTTCCAGAGTGCCCTTGTTATCTCAGGCTTCGCTGGGTTATCTGACGTTAGAAACTCAATGGCTAGTAAATCTGTAGTGTTCGAGTCTGCTAGGGTGGGTATGGCCCGAAGTAATTTTAAAACGTTGCCTCGATTCTGCACATCCTGGTGCCCTTTTGTGACATACTCTGGTTTGGTTTGAGCAGAGTGTATCTCGGGGTCAGTATTGGGTAGTTTGGGGTGTAGGCCGTGCTTTCGAGTGGCCCAGACCATTTAGCAGCGGAATTTTGTTGGGTTAACTGCTGAGGCACATTCTGGTCTTGTTGCACAAATGCACGAAAGGCATTGGAATCTTTTTCCATATTTATTGTTAAAGCTGAGATTCCTGATCGGTTCTGTTCTTGCCAAGGAAGAAAAGCCTGAGATGGTTGGTCCAGGGCTATCCCCGCTTGGTTCCCCTCTGTAGGGGATACCACTGTCTGAGTTGTGCAGGTCATTCTCTTTGCCGATTCAACGTTTCCAGCTTGGGAGCCAATGTGAGTTTGCCCGGTTTCCTGACGGGTGTGCTCCTGGTTGGTATCATTTATTAGGGCCGTGATTTTGTGCTGGTTGACTAGCCCAACATGGCTGTTTAAGTTAGAACTGGTGGTTTGTAGAAGGGGATCCAGGCCAGTACTGTCAATGGCTATGTCTCTTTCCAGCCCTGGAGCTGTCTCAGCTTGCTTCGATGACCCTTCCTCTGTCCCCGCTAGAAGCCCCCGTTCCTTTGAGCCCACTTCCCTCTTTCGCCACAAGGACTGAGTGTCAGGTGAGAGCTGGTGCTGGGGATTCATTTTCTCCGTGAGAGGACCCAGCTGTTGGTCTGGAGAGTATGCTGCCAGCATGTCCTCCCATTCCTGTGTTCCTAAGTAGGGTAAAGCAGCCCTACCTTCCTCCTGCTTTGGAGATTTTAAATTGGCTGACGGGGGTGTCAACTTATGGCTCGCTTGGCTGATGGAGCTGAGGTCACACCTAGGAGTATCAGTCATTTCACCGTTAGATATATTTGGATCCAGGGAACCGGTGGCTAAAACTTCAGGGACCTGAAGAAAGTGCTGTTCAGACAGCTTATTTTCTGGGCTGAGTGAAACTGAACCGAACTGCTTTCTCCAGTTGGTCTGTTGTTCTTTTTCCTTTGACAATGAGTGGCCTCCCCCTTTTGGGGACTTTAGTACCTGTGCATACAAAAGGGTTCCTGTTGGTGTGATTGGAGTTATTGTCCTTATTGAGCTAGTTGCTGTTATTGATTTCTTTGCTTCTGCTTGTGGAGATTTCTGAGTTTCCTGAGGTCCTGGTGGCCCTGTTGATGCAGCAGGGTGAAATTGAGTTAGTCCAGAGGATATCAGATCTCCTGTGAGCTGCGTGTTCTGTGCCTTATGCTGCACCATAGGGCTGGCTAAAGGACTGGTTGTAGGGGATTCCGCTGTTATATTGTTCTGGGGGTTTCTCTGCGTTATCTTCTTTTGTAGACTTTTATTAGTGCATTCCATTTTTGTTGGTGTGGTTAAGCCTGTGGTTGAAGATGTTGTTGAGGAAATTGTGGAAATCTCCGCGTTTTTTATCGTGGCTTGACTGTGAACTTGTGCTGTAAATTGCTGTTTACGCTGGGTTTGAAGAGTTGACTGGACTATCTGCCCTAGATATGGTGCCAATACCGGTGCTTGGTCTGGTAGCAGGGGGGACTGAAGACCTTTCACAGTGGCGTTGCTAGAGTACGAGGCGGCCCAATGTCTTTTATAAAATTGAATTTTGTGAAGATTTTTGGTTGAACTAGAAGTGCTTTAAAAAATCTCTCTTGGTGACCCCCTGCAATTGGGTCGCCGTCTGTCAGAATTAAAGCCAGATCCTCGCTGTTCTGGAGATTGGAGGAGCATGCCTTGCCCTTTCTTCTCCGCCCTCTGGTCTTAGGGCAGCCAGTCTCCCGTACTCGGCCTGACCTCATATCATTCAACGGTTGGTAGGGCGGGGAGTGCAGTGGTTGCAGACCGTAGCGCTGAACTGGTGGGGTTGCTAAACGCTGAGCCAAGCTCCTGGCGCTGTTATACTGTTGTGCTACCCCCTCTGCTATCACTACTGTTTGCTCGGACGATTTTAGCCCCAATGTTTACTCCTTGTGTCCTCTGCACAGAGGCCTTCCCAGCCAAACCATCCACAGCAGCCTGGGCTTGGCTGTCACGCCCCTCGTGCAGGCAAGTTGCCAATATGACTCTGTACCCCCCAGCGACTCCCCCGGGACTCGCAACAGTGCTATCCCCGGGACCAGGCGAAATGCACGGTTCCTGCTGCTGTTAGCTTTAACTAGGCTTTATCTAGGCTTTGCGCTTCTGCTTTTGCGCTGCTTACCCCTGTGCCTGATGCCACTGGTCTCCTCCCCCGCTCTCGCGCACTCTCACACTCCGCCGGCCATCGGCGGGTGCAAAGCAGTCCGGTGCGGCGCGGGGGGGGGGTCACGCTGCCCGCTAGTGCCTGTGCCGGTGGAGTGAGGCTCGCAGCTCCCTCCACGTTGGAGTACCCCTTACAGCATGGGGGCACAACTCGTAACCGTTGAGGAACCGATGCGAGACCCCAGTAGCGGGGAAATGGCGTGTGAGCAGCTGGGGCGGTTTGGGTGCTCCAAGCGTTTTCAGAGCGGAGCAGAGCGATTCCTTCAGCGTCCCCCGCCTCTGCTGCGGTGCGTCCGGTTCGTACAAAAAGCAGGACTGGAATCTCAGTGCACTCGGCATAAACAGCAATACGCATTTTTTCCACAGGCAAGTCAGTGCAAGTGCTGAGTTTGGATAGGAGTATTTTCACATAAGCACTACAAGCACTCAACAGACTCTGGAAGGTTACAAATCTGGAGGTTATATGGTCTGCTACAATTTTCCAAGTCAAGAAGTTGTTTAAAACAAGAAGAGATAATTGATTAATTCTAATCAGATTATTTTTTTATCTTACTTTCATTGTCAGAGACTATCAAGGAGAAGGCAGCAATGTTCCTTTGAATATGTTTAATATCTAGACTAATGACATCTACAAAGGTGCAAACTGCCTGGATTTCTTCTAGAATTGTATTTAGGGAGGGTTCTTCTGTGTCGACTGTCTTATATTTAAGTGATAGATTTTTTTTAGCAGAATTTTATATAGCGAGGACTTGACCCGCATTTGTTTTCTTTTATTGGAGTTATTATCTAGAGATTTAGATTCTTGAGACAAACAATGTATTAAGGTGTAACCTCAATGAATCGCCATCATAATCAATAAAAGATAATTGTACCTGAAATGTAATAAAGTCATATGTACTGAGGGTAAAAGTAGCAAGGAAATATGAAAAAACATCCTTATTTTGATAGACCATTGTGCTTCCATTGAAACAACTGAAACCGGCCTAGTCAAAGCCATTCCATTTCCTTGCAAGGGTGCAGATTCCTTGACAGAAGTTTGAAATTAAAAGCTGAGGCATTTTTGGTGCAGATAAAGCACCATACACATTGCCAAGGAAGAGCCAGAAATGCTCTCATCTTAAGTAAGGCACGAACCTCCAGTCGAGCGGAGCAAAAGACTGGCATAAGCCGTCATCTCCTAAATGGAAGAGCTTGTCATCCAGCCGGTGAGTACCAGCTCACAGTGCTTTGTCCATCCTGGTCATGTGTACGCTCTGACTCCCTAAAAATAAACTTCATTCCCTTTCCCCCAATTCCCGACAGGTTTCGTACAGTGCAGTATGTTGCATCTATGAAGCACACACTGCTTCTCCCAGACTATCAGAAATAAAAACAATGGTTTTATGTCTCCAAAAGCATTCTTGTGCACTAGTGTGCACTACAGATTGAGTGTTATGAAAGTCAAAATTGTTGTTTAAAAACCAAATAAATGAATACAAATGAAATCCTTTTAGCAGAATTGCCTAATAAGGCAAAAAGGAAAGATAACAATATCTATACTAAAGTGTAATCTGTTTACAAAGCAGAAACAAATGTTTATTCTGGATTGTTGTTTACAGATAGGACAAATATTATTGACAGCAAGTGAAATCAAACATGTTAAAAAAATTACAAGAATACACAGACAATATTTTTGATTAGAAAAGAAAGTGAGACACAATGAGTATGACAAGATGAATTAATGTTACATGGATGTCTATTAAAATAAATTGAAGTTTATCTGGAATTTACAGTTTACATAATTCATTAAGGCAGCCACCGTTTGCAGGTGGATGGAATTGAAAAGATGCTCCATGCTCAACAATGTTACAAAGATACTGAGCAATAGGAGCAAATAGATCTCTCTCCTAGCACAAATAAGGCATCTTCAGCAGCGGGAGGGTGGGATCAAGATGTTCTGATGTTTTTCCAAGGCCAGGAAGGGCAATAATGGAAAACTTAACTAATATTAGTGCAGTCCAGACGCTGTTCCTTCATAAAACTTCTACTTTTGCGTGCTGAAAAGTGACAAACTCTTCCCATATTTACTGCACTGAAATGTCTTTCCTTGATGCGTTTGTATTTGCTGACAGCAACTTATTAATTGATGACAGACTGAAACTCACCCCATATTTGATCCATGTGTATAGGTTTTCCTCTGTGCAAGTTTGCTTATACACAGGTAGATGCAAATCAATGGAAGCTCTACCCAGATCCATTACAGGAGAATGTTATTTCCCCTTTTGTGTCTTCACTAATTGACCATTAGCTATAATAAATCATAGAATCTCTTCCCAAATCGACTACATGTATGGATTTACACATGGTGTGTTAAGAGAATTTATGAATGACTGAAACACATGCTATATATTTTACGTGGTTTTTCCATGTGAGCTCCCCGATGGCATTTAAGGTATGTTGACAAATTCACTACATATGTATGTTTTTTTCCCTGTGTGCAAATGCTGCTGAACTATTAAGGCAAATGAGCAAATAATGTTCTTTCTACCTTCACGGCATGTGTATGGATTTTCCGTGTTTGCTGATGGCTCTTTAGATATGCTGATTTTGTCAAATCTCTTACCACATTCACTGCAGGTATAGGATTTTTTTTTTCCTGTGTGTGTTCGCTGGTGGCCCCGTAGGGTTCCTAACTGACGAAAGTTCTTCCCACATTCACTGCAAGAGTATGGTTTTTCTCCTGTGTGTGTTCGCTGATGGATTTTTAAGTTTGATAACTCAGTAAAGCTATTGTTACATTCGCTACAAGGATATGGTTTTTCCCCTGTGTGTGTTCGTAGGTGGCATTTCAAGCTTGTTGCGAAAGGAAACCTCTTTCCACATTCATCTCACGTGTATGGTTTTTCCTGTGTGTGTGTTCTATGATGGAGCATTAGGGCTGCTCTTCGAGCAAAGCTCTTTCCACATTTACTGCATGTGAATGGTTTTTCCCCGTGTGTGTTCGCTGATGTTTCTTTAGTGCAGGTACCTCAGGAAAGCACATTCTAGATTCACTGCAGGTATATGATTTTATTTTTCCTGTGTGTATTTGCTGGTGGACCTTTAGGTTTCCTGACAGACGAAAGTTCTTTCCACAATCACTGCAAGAGTATGGTTTTTCTCCTGTGTGTTTTCGCTGATGGATTTTCAATTTTGATAACTCAGTGAAACTATTGTTACATTCACTACAAGGATATGGGTTTTCCCCTGTGTGTGTTCGTAGGTGGCGTTTCAAGCAGGATGAAAAAGGAAACCTCTTTCCACATTCACTGCATATGTATGGTTTTTCCTTGGTGTGTGTTCGCTGATGGAGCATTAGGTATGCTCTTTGAGCAAAGTTCTTCCCACATTCCCTGCAAGAGTATGGTTTTTCTCCTGTGTGTGTTCGCTGATGGATTTTTAATTTTGATAACTCAGTAAAGCTATTGTTACATTCGCTACAAGGATATGGTTTTTCCCCTGTGTGTGTTCGTAGGTGGCCTTTCAAGCTTGATGAGAAAGGAAATCTCTTTCCACATTCACCGCACGTGTATGGTTTTTCCTGTGTGTGTGTTCTATGATGGAGCATTAGGGCTGATCTTCGAGCAAAGCTCTTTCCACATTCACTGCATGTGAATGGTTTTTCCCCCGTGTGTGTTCGCTGATGTTTCTTTAGTGCAGGTATCTCAGCAAAGCACATTCCACATTCACTGCAGGTATATGATTTTATTTTTCCTGTGTGTATTTGCTGGTGGACCTTTAGGTTTCCTGACAGACGAAATTTCTTTCCACATTCACTGCAAGAGTATGGTTTTTCTCCTGTGTGTTTTCGCTGATGGATTTTCAATTTTGATAACTCAGTGAAACTATTGTTACATTCACTACAAGGATATGGTTTTTCCCCTGTGTGTGTTCGTAGGTGGCCTTTCAAGCAGGATGAAAAAGGAAACCTCTTTCCACATTCACTGCATATGTATGGTTTTTCCTTGGTGTGTGTTCGCTGATGGAGCATTAAGGTTGCTCTTTGAGTAAAGCTCCTTCCACATTCACTGCATGGGAATGGTTTTTCTCCTGTGTGTGTTCGCTGATGTTTCTTTAGATTAGGTATCTGAGTAAAGCCCTTTCCACATTCACTGCAAACATATGGTTTTTCCCCTGTGTGTGTCAGCCGGTGGGTCTTTAGATTTGTGGACTTACTAAAGCTCTTTCCACATTCACTGCAGTTGTAAGGTTTTTCCCCTGTATGTGTTCGAAAATGGTTCTTTAGTGATAATAAATGAGCAAAGTTTTTTCCACATTCATTACAGCAGTAAGGCTTTTCTCCTGTGTGTGTTCGCTGATGGCTCTTTAGTTGTCCTGAGAAAGCAAAGCTCTTTCCACACTCACTACAGGTGTATGGTTTTTCTCCTGTGTGTGATCGCATATGGCTCTTTAATGTTGATGAACAGGTATAGCTTTTTCCACATTCAATACACCTGTATGGCTTTTCTCCTGTGTGCGTTCGAAGATGGATATTAAGATGGCCTGAGAGATTAAAGTTCTTTCCACATACATTGCATGTATTTACTTTTTTTCTTGTATGTGTTTGATATTTGACCTCTAGAGCAGATTGCTCATTTAAACTCATCTTGCATAAAAAAAAATGTTTTACTGAGTTGCTGCTGATGACAATATAAGGATGATGAGAGATTAAAACTCTTCTCACAAATACGACACTTGTATGTTTTTCTTGTGTTTTTGTTTATAAGTGAACTCTTAGTTGTGATGGTTGAACAATCACTTTGTCTATATCAGTTTTCATCAGTGCATGCTTGCTGATGCAACTTTACTACTGAGGAGAAACCAAAGCTCTTCTTAACTTTGTAGTGTTTGTATGTTTTTTCTATAAGGTTTAGTGGCAAAGGGTCAGTTATGTTGTGCCATAAATCCTATTAATGTGCCCCCGACTGAATACTGTGCTTTCTGACTAACTATATTTTAACATTCAATGAAAATCTGTAATATTTGCAATGTATATTTGACCCTATATAATAATAATATTGAATGGTCACTGGAATGCTTGCCAGACTAATAACATATCTATAAGAACTTGTGTCTTCAACCTAAGTTAAATTTTTTAAAGTCTGGGAGCAAAAAATAAAACTCACAGCTTATTTACTATAGTCTGCATCTTCAATTTCAGGAAATATTGATGAAACATATAAACAAAGAACAAACCTCGTTACCAAGTCTTTACATTCTAGGATACTGTGCTAAAATGTATATAGCGAAAGCATTCTTTCGTTGATCCTTCAGATGGCTGCTTCACGACTCATTTTGTACACCTATAGTCTTTTTCTATAGATTGTAGGGTTATCAGAAATATGAGTTTAGAATTTTTCAACACCACAGTATGTATGTTACCATGTTAGAAAGTGGAGCACTGTCGTACCTATCTAATACTTATCTCAGATGAAGAACGGTATCTGGATTCTTTTCATACCGGATGTATTGTACCAGTGCATTGTTGTGCTGTTATTTTACCATATTCTTTTGAGTCCAGCAGCATGAGTGTCCTCAGCCTCTTGAAGCCACCAGATTGCACTTGATGTTTCATGCAGGATTTGTCTCTTCATGTACGAGATTCTTACTGTGCTTTCTATCTATACTGTTTGCCGTTATTTCGTGCTCTTCTTGAATATTGGACATGTTTCGAGTATTAAAGTATTTTCTTCATTATTCTTCATCTTATGTATTCATGGATCCGCTCTCTGTGGATGCAAAAATATTTGTAATCCCTGAATGTATAAGCAATACATAGAACACTATGTGGGAGAATTCATAAGCACTTATTTTCTAATGTGTTGTACACTTTAGGCCGGATTTAGATGTCGGTGGATGGTGTTAGTACCTGCACCATGGCGTCTCCTGCCATGGTGAGGGTAATCCAACCTCCAAATATTGAGATGTCAGGCGGCCCAGGAGACATCTCAAGCATTTACAGGCACCACCATCATGGGAGTTCCTGTAAATTCATTGTAAGTGTCCCTTCTGGCACCATCAGCACAACAGCATCACACACTTTCAATTTTAATTTAAAAAACAAAAGCCCAAAGCAGGATTTGGTTTTTAAAAATAAAATAAAAAAGACCAATGACCCCCTCATTATGGAAGTGTTCTCCCAAGGCAGAGGGGTATGCAGGCAAAGGAAACTCCGAAGTCCGCTGTCCAGATACTGAAGATTCACCTGTCTATAAATTAGGTGGACAGCCTTCCACATTGGCAGCAAGGAGTACCCTTGCCGCCAACATCTTAAATCAGGCCCTATGTACTTAATGAAAGGTAAAAAAATGAACGTTTGTATTAGTATGGGCCACTGGGAATTATTCTAGGCAGCAATTTAGTGCAATGCTTTTAGCACACTATGTCACTAAACACAAAAATATTAGTATTTAAATCTGCCTTGATCCTGCTCCAAAAGTAACAGTCCGGTATGAACTAAAGCCCATGTTCCTCTGAATAGGAACAAAAACAACTACATAATAGTTTTGACCCTCTCGGGCCAGGTTGGTAACTTACAGCTTAAGCCCTAGGGCACAGTAAAACAAATATTGAATACATTTCCACTTAATCATATCTTAGGAAAGAATAACATTACAATGAAAAAAGAAACCACTACATGGTTATTTAAAAAATAGAAATAATCGAATCGTTCCCAAAACCAAAACAGAGACTGTAGAGAGAATTAGGCAGCATTTCAATGATAATAGTGTCTGTAGGTTCACTGAAGAGAGTGGCCAGGCAGTGCCTTTATCCTCCCACTGCTCTGTTCTAGGGACCCCACATTTGAGGGAAGTTAGCATGACCTGGTGGACAGTTTGGATGCAAATAGACTGGCTGTGTGTTTGAAAATTGTGAATTTATTAACTTCAAGTTGGAACACGAATAATTTGGTATTCAGGAAGGGGTAGTTCTTTGTGTTTGCATTAGAAATGTCAGCTAGGTCGGCATGCTCAAAGTTCGGTCACAATACTTCAGTCTTGAACAAACTCGGTAACAATACTCCAGTCTTGAACAAACTCAGTCACAATACACCAACCTTGAACAAACTTGGTCACAATACACCAGCCTTGAACAAACTTGGTCACAATACACCAGCCTTGAACAAACTTGGTCACAATACTCCAGTCTTGAACAAACTCGGTAACAATACTCCAGTCTTGAATGAACTTGGTAACAATACTCCTGTCTTGAACAAACTGGGTCACAATACTCCAGTCTTGAATAAACTTGGTCACTATACTCCAGTCTTGAATAAACTTGGTCACAATACTCCAGTCTTGAACAAATTCGGTCACAATACTCCAGTCTTGAACAAACTCGGTCACAATACGCCAGTCTTGAATGAACTCGGTAACAATACTCCAGTCTTGAACAAACTGGGTCACAATACTCCAGTCTTGAATAAACTTGGTCACAACACTCCAGTCTTGAATAAACTCGGTAACAATACTCCAGTCTTGAGCAAACTGGGTCACAATACTCCAGTCTTGAATAAACTTGGTCACAACACTCCAGTCTTGAATAAACTCGGTAACAATACTCCAGTCTTGAATGAACTCGGTAACAATACTCCAGTCTTGAACAAACTGGGTCACAATACTCCAGTCTTGAATAAACTTGGTCACAACACTCCAGTCTTGAATAAACCTGGTCACAATACTCCAGTCTTGAATTAACTCGGTCACAACACTCCAGTCTTGAACAAACTGCCGACAATCATTTGAGATGATCGTGAGATTTCAGTATTATACAGCCCATGCTGAGCTCAGACAAGGAGCAACCATTTCTACCAATGGCATGCAAGTGAGAGATAGATATGTGGGGCTACCTGAAGCCCACTGGCACAGGGCTCATGCACATGTCAAAATAAGCTCTGGGAGTGTCACATTTAAACTGACACATAATATAGGTGGCGCCTAAGGATCTACGTAAAATATACAACTGTACGAGGTGTGGAAATCACACAGCAGATTTTTATACAAATAAGATAGTCCTGTCACTACTAGAATTCTCCTACGGAGATAACAGTAAACATATTGAATGAGGGTGTTTTAAACTACAAAATACAATTATTGCATTGACCCAGCTATCAGGCAGGAGAAGTACAGCTATACACTGACTTGACCGATCAGGTTCATGGCTCAGCAAGTGGCCTAAAGCTATGGCTTACTGCAATTCCGCTGAAAAGGTTCACATGTAGCGCATAAGAATGGCCGTACATGTAACGTGGACCTGGAAACATGATGTAAAATGCTGTGTAAAATGCTTTATGTCTCATACATTTTTGCTTCTCTAAAACATTACCGCATTAGATTAAATAATTGGCAGTCTTCCTGTAAAGTGCCCTTGTAGATATTAAGTATAACTAATTTAGAACTATTATACTTTGCAAATATGTATTACGCTATAATTGATACCTTGTCATGCTGGTATATCGTCCACATCACACTTTATTTGCTTCCTGTATTTAAAGACTAATTAAACAAATTGCAAAACAATCAGTACTTGGTCGGTCAGTGCACCAGAAATTGGGAGCTTGTAGATAAAACAACTCAGAATACATAAAAAAACAACTAGTGCTTTAACGGATCCAAGCACCTTGTTACTGGTGCACTAAGTGCAACTAAAACGGACACCAAGATAAGGTATTGGGAGTTACGACTTTTCCCATCTCAATCTACAACTCTGTTTAATGGTATGTACAAGAACAGCAGCACATGAAAGACGCTCAGCAACCAGCCATAACACCACAGACAAGAAGCATCTCCGCCACACCACCGCCATGTCTGAGCCCATCCCCGTGCAGGGTTCGATCCCAGCTACCTGGCCCTGAGCGCCAGGGCCTGCCCGGCTGCCTCTGCCTCCTGGTAACCCCCACTGCTCCCCATCTGTTGGTGATTGTTTTTCTGATTACTGTATTTTCTTTGTGTATTTCTGCCTGCTGTGTTCGTTTTGCTTCCCTCATTTCTGCTGCTCTGCTGCCTTGTCCCCTCATAGTGTGCATTTTTATGCCCGATTTCCCGCCGTTACTGCCCCTGCAGCACCACCCCTCGACCCAGCCGCTCCCGCCTCCATGCCTCCGCTTCCACCACCTCCCCTTCATATGGCGACCGATATGCGGCCATGGGCGCGCTGCTGGTGCGCCTAAGGCAAGCATGTCTATGCCCGTCCGTGCCTGGATCATGCCTAGCGGCAGACTCCCGGGTCCCCGCGAGGACCATGGCGCCAGACACTGCTACGACGCTAACACTCTCTAAGCTCTCAACACCGGCCGATCCTCCACCTGCTTCCAGGCCACCCCGAAACTCACTCACAGACCCTTCAACTGCCGCAACTGCAGCTACACCAGCCAGCGCACACCTGCACTTCCCACCAAAGCAGGCCACACCCGCTCAGTCCACAAGCACGCTGTCGAACTTTGGGACCTCCTCAATTCATCGTCCCCTAACATCGCCTTCCTGACAGAGACCTGAATGAACGCCTCATCGGCGCCCGATATAGCCATAGCCATCTTGAATGGCTACAAGATCACCCGCAGGGACCGCACCAACAAACCAGGAGGAGGAATTGCCATCGTCCACAGGAACACCATCAGCATTTCAACCAACACCTACATTTCCAGATCCACACCAATCACAACACCACCCTCAGAAGAACCCTGGTCTACAGACCCCCCGGGACCCCAACCACAATTCAGCGACTCCATCGCTGACCTCATCAACACACACGTCCTCGCTGTCACAGACTACATCCTCCTGGGTGAACTTAACTTCCACCTTGAGAACGCCAACGAAAGCAACTCCACAACCCTGATCGACAACCTCGGACTCAAACAGCTCGTCTCGACACCCACCCAGTCCACCAGACACACGCGCGACCCCATCTCCTCTGCCAGCAACCACGTCACCTTCTGCCACACCACCGTACTCTACTGGACCGACCACCACTGCATCCATTTCTCCCTTGAGAAATACACCACGCACAAACAACCACAACGACTCACACCGCAGCTGGAACAAAGTCACCGAAGACTAACTAGTTACCACCTTCGTCCGAGACCCTCCATCCGAATCCTCGGACACCAACGCAGCAGCCCACAACTTCAGACAGTGGATCGACGATTGCGCCAACACCCTCGCCCCGATCAGGAAAACCTCAAACAGGCGCACCGACACCCCCGACCCATGCCCACCAAACACACCAACCTCCTGCTCTCCTGGAACAACATCAACGACGAAGACACCATCAAAATCAAGAACACCATCCACTCCGGCTCACCTTCCGACCCCTGCCCCACCACATCTTCAACAAAGCAAGGTCCATCATTGAAGCCCCAACTCCGAAAGATCATCAACAGCTCCTTCGAGACTGCCACCTTTCCGGAAAGCTGGAAACATGCCAAGATCACCGCCCTACTTGAGAAGCCCAAGTCGGGCCCAACGGACCTCAAGAACTTTCGACCCATCTCCCTGCTCCCGTTCCCGGCGAAAGTCATTGAGAAGACTGCCAACAGACAACAGACCCACTTCCTGGAGGAGAACAACATCCTGGACTCCTCCCAATCTGGATTCCGCAGCAATCACAGCACCAAAAACGCCCTCATCGCTTCCACCGACGACATCAGGACCCTGCTGGACAATGGTGAAACCGCATTAGAGTCCATCTGCCATCACACCCTGCGCACACGCCTCAACGGCCCAGGGATCCACGACAAAACCTTGCATTGTGATCGCTGTGATTGCAGGGTGAATGGTGTGAGTGGAGTAGTGTGGCTCACTGGTTAGAGGCGGCAGGCCTGAGAGCAGAAGTCAGCCTGGGACCAGGGTTCAATTCCCGGCAGGGTCGTGGACCTTGGTCAGCGGACTCGATAATTCTCGCTTCGGTGCTTACTCTAATCAGGGGTTCCACTCGGCAACTCTGGGCATTAGCTTGCCTAATCTCCACAACGGCCCCACCAATTCCGGGGATGCCTGGCTCCACCTTGGGGACTCCCAGCAAGGGACCATCCCACAGGGAAAGCCAGGACGGGTTCCCCAGAGTTATACAGCGCCGGGACGCCCCGTTGCTGGGGCAGCTGTGCGCTTTACAAGTATACTACATGGTGATCAGTGTGAGTGCATTGTGATCGCTGTGAGTGCAGGGTGAGAGGGTGAATGGTGTGAGTGCATGGTGATCAATGTGAGTGCATTGTGATCACTGTGAGTGCCTTGTGAGCATGAAAGTGAAGGGCGAGAATGAGTGAGTTGTCTGAATGCAGGGTGCATTCCCAGACACTTGAACTAACACAGCCAGTTATTGACCGCAGCGTAGGGTTTCAGATATGTTAAACTATTGCTTTTATGGCATTAACCAGGGATCAGGGTGGAGGAAATAAATGTGCTGATCTTGCAACAAACTTCCAGTTTTATGGTTAGGGTTGCCAGCTCATTGTTTATTTTTGTACCAACTGGGCCATCAAAATAGTCACCTAAAGCTGCATTGTCAGCACTTGTCTATGCATACTTTGAACAGCACATATAAATAGTAGCACTTTTAATTGTGTTCTAGGGCTGCCTGAATGGTCCATGACTGATAATAAAATGGAACAAAGACAGAAAAGTCACATTACAAATGTATACATACTCGTTTATTTATAAGTATATTTGGTGTCAAGACAATCAATTTGCAGCCTGTTTAAAAAACACATGGCTGGCTGGCATTTTTCTTTTGGTAACTTGAAGTCCTGTGGGCGTTGCAGCGCCTGCCTGTGTAAATTTAAAAGAAACTTTGTCTCCTTTCTGCCAACACCTTCCTCCCAGGACAGGGTTAAACTGGTAGATCTGAAATGCTTCAGCTGCTTTGGGAGGCAGGATGTCTCCTTTGCTAAACCTGAAAGCGAGGAAAAAACTTCCTTTTAGCTGCAGTCGTGGCAAGGAGTCTCCTCTGCTATGAAATCAAACGCAAAGGAACCGGACTGTCTGTTCATTTGCTTTCGTTTTTAGCAGAGAACCTTCCTCCCACTGTAGCTGAAGCAGCCCAGCACTACCAATTAACCCCCTCCTGGAAAGGTTAACTGTTCACTCTAAAGCGCAAGTCGTGCCTTATCTATTTGTTCTCCCTCCCCCCTCCTCCAGCTCTAAGTTACCCGAGCTCGCAAATAAACATTTGAAAGGGGTGAAGACTTGCACGCCTAGGGACAGTAAAAAGACTCTGAAAGTGAAGATGCTAGTGTGGAGTGCGCGCCCCCCCTGAGATGGTGTCGCGCCCCCCTGGGGGGGCGCGCCCCACAGATTGAAGAACTCTGCCCTAGACCCACTCCCTGCTCTACTCACCAAAAAACTGAAATTCTCCCTAGCCCCACTCTGGTGTAGGCTTATAAACAACTCCCTAAAAACCGGAGTCGTTCCTGATTGTCTGAAAGTGGGTCAAGTCACCCCGTTGCTGAAAAAAATAGGTCTGGACATAAATGACCTAAACAACTTTAGACCTGTCTCCAACCTTCCTCTTCTCTCTAAATCATAGAAAGATGTGTACTCCAACAACTAACACAATACCTGGACATCACCAACCTCCTTGACTCTCATCAGTCGGGATTCAGGAAAGGATGCAGCACTGAAACTGCAATCCTCAACATAATTGATGATATACACAAATCTCTGGACTCAGACCAATGCTGCCTCCTCATTCTCCTAGACCTATCGGCAGCATTTGACACAGTTGACCACAAACTTCTCTTCAAAGCTTTCGAAGAAAGGGCTGGTCTAGACAAAGTGGTCCTCAAATGGTTCTCCTCATTCCTACACAACCGCTCCCAAAGAATCAGAATCAGAAGCTTTGAATCCGACCTTCAGCCAGTCTTGAGGGGAGTCCCCCAAGGATCAGTGCTCTCCCCTCCCCTCTCCTCTTCAACATTTACATGTAACCCCTCGCCACCCTACTCAGAAAAGCTAACATCCCCTTCCACCTTTATGCTGACGATACTCAAATCTACTTGGACATATACTCTGCTAAAGACATCCAAAGACTCAATGAAACATTAAGGGAAGTGCAACGTCGGCTGTCAATCAACCATTTAAAACTTAACCCGGACAAACCCAACTACTCCTCATCTCGAACAAAGATGAGAACCCACAAATGGCTGAGTGGCTAAAAGAGATTGATGCGCTCAACGGAAACCTCACCCTGGCTGACTCTGTTAAATCATTAGGCATCACTCTAGACTCAAAACTGGACATGACCAAACACATTAAGATTTCGGCCAAGAGTTCCTTCCTTAACCTGAAGCTACTCAATAAAATACAACCTTTCATTCCAAACAAAGACCTCAAACAAGCCACTCAAGCACTGGTGCTGTCTACTAGACTCGACTATGGAAACGCAGTTCTCTCGGGAATAGCAAAAACACAGCTCGCTCCGCTGAAAACAACTCTCAATGCGGCCGCCAGAATGGTCACTGGAATTAAGAAATTTGGAAGTTGACCATATCTCTCCCGCATTCAAGGAACTTAACTGGCTACCAATAGAAATGCGAGCAAACTTCAGAATGGCCTGCCTCACCCACAAAGCCCTCCACACAGGCAAACCCGAATATCTGGCATCCAAACTCAAAAAAGCAGGACAGAACAGGAACCTTAGGAGCTCTAATACCTTACTTCTTATCCCGCTTAAACCACGAAAACAAAAAACCGTGACCAGATCCTTCGCCGGAAACGCACCCAAAATATGGAACTCTATACCTCCCCACATCAGAACTTTGTCCTCCTTTGCTAAATTCAAAAGTCAGCTCAAAATCCTTTTCCTCGATCGATCCCTTGCGATTAGATAGGACCAGGCGGAGCGCTGAAAATGGCACTGATCCTCTTTCGACTGGGGGCCTACAAACCCCTGATACTGAACTCTTCAACATCTTATTCACTGTGCCTCCAATCTGGATTGTCCTACTTTACCGCAATATGTTCTGCTCTCTTTTGTTCGCCTAATTGTAATATGCCCTGCTCTTGTTTGTAGGCCTACAAATCCTTGAATGGAACTCTGCTACATCCTCTTTACCATGACTCTCATCCGGATTGTCCCTCCCCATTGCAATATGTTCTGCCTCTTTTGTTCCCGTATTGCATTATGTTCTGTTCTCGTTTCCCCTCACCTTGGTAACTGTTGTGAAGCGCTCCGATACCCTCCGGTCAGGCTAGCGCTATACAAAACTTCGTAAATAAATAAATAAAAATAGCCTCATTACACTGAGTGGGGATAAGATGCTGCTAGCTACCTACTCATTTGTCTATTTCTAAATCTGAGGTACAAAAGTGCAATCATTTTCTGAAAGATCAAACTTAGGAACAGCTTCTTCAAGCCAGCTGTCTAACCAACAGTTATTTATTTTGGGAGTTTGTGACCTGCCCAATAATTTCGCATCTAGATCATGGTACTGCTTGCTCTCATATTGTGCCGAAAGCATCTCCTACACCCGGGTTGGTGCACAAACAATGAGTGTTTAAACCTGTACCTTATTATCAAGGGTACAGTAGCTAAATCAGGATCTATTCATATGATCCTTATGAACCTTACCTCAGCCTTTGACAGAGTAAAATTATGGAACATCTTAGAGAGTCGGAAGTCGACACGGATATCGTTTATCATCTGGAAAGGATTTTATTATTGAATTGTATTTTTTTCCATTGTGCAGGAAAGTGTTCCATTCTAGCGTTGGTAAACAGTCTTTTTGATCACCCTTAGGGGCAGATGGCGTAAAGGCCCACGATCTGCCCCCCATCCCTCGAAGGGTGGTGGGGGAGTCAGAAAACTGACTAGGCACCAGGGATTTTGTAAATAGAGCAGTGTTGAAAGCCCAGAATGGGCATGCCCCCACCCTTAATAAAAGGGCAAACTGTATTTCCACT
Source organism: Lissotriton helveticus (assembly GCF_964261635.1). Taxonomy (NCBI): domain Eukaryota; kingdom Metazoa; phylum Chordata; class Amphibia; order Caudata; family Salamandridae; genus Lissotriton; species Lissotriton helveticus. The sequence goes on from NC_136069.1 coordinate 41,849,165, forward strand.
CCCTATCTGGTTGGAGGGGGGGGGCGGGGGGGCGTGAGGGATGGAGGGAGCAAAGCACACCAGGGATTTCTTTTTTAAATGAGAATAGAGAACTGGGGGATGCCCACAATGGGTATGGGCAGGCCTCCTCCCCTAATAAAAGGGTAAACAGTCGTTCGGTCCCTCTGGAGGGTCAGATGGGGGCAATTGCCCAGATCTGACCTTTCAGGGGGCAGAAAGCACATGAAACACCAGGGAATTATCTTGTTTAAAAATAAAAAAAATTAAAGAGTGGTGCAGGCTGCCCACCATGGGCAGGGCCAAGCCCTCACCCCCAAATACATTGGGACCCAGTTTTTCAGTACCCCTGGTATGCCCCCTATGGGGGCAGAAAGGCCACTAGGCTGGGGAAATTTAAAAACAAAAACATGGGTTGGGGCTTCCCACCATGGGCATGGTTATGTCACCACTCCAATTGAAGGGGACAACAGTCTTTCTGCCCCCGCCGGGCACAGATGGGGTAATTAATCCAATCTGCCTCGCTGGAGGGCAGAAAGCCTGCTGTATGTCAGCAATATATATTTTTTATAAAATAACGCGGTGGGTCTTTCCCATCTTAACATCAGGCCCCACCATCACCCCTAAAACGTCAACAGTCTTTCTGCTCCCCTGCGGACTAAAGCATCCCAGCTCAATGGGAAGCGAGAGAACATTTGATTCTTTTGGGTGCTGTTTTCACATATGGGCGAGGAGAGTGGAGCTAACTCCCAGTATCATCCCACTTGCAATGGTGAACGGCTGCACCTTTTGGGCTTGGGTAGTCGCTACCTGCAAAAATCTACCAGACCCACACAGTTCTGAAAACAAGATATCTGGAGGAGACCAGGGTGGTGTGCTATGCAAGCACCCCACACTATTTTCTTCCCCACAATGCCCTGTAAACCTCAAGCATGGACTAAAAATCACGTATTTTCTCACATTTCTAAGACAGAAACTTCTGTCTTCTGTGGGGAGCCACAAATGTCCACCACCACACAGCATTCCACCACGTCTCCCAATAAAAATGGTTCCTCACTTGTGTGGGTGGGCCAAGAGACCTCGACACAAAAGGCCATATAGTGCTAAGTGGAGAGATCAGTAATAGGGGTAGCTGTGGGATTTGTAACCATGGTCGGCTGCCACCCGTGGAAACCTATCAACCACAGACATTTTTGAAATGTAGACAACCAGGGGTTTCCAACGTGGTGTGCCTTGTCTAAAGCCCATGAGGTTTTCTTACCCACAATGCCCTGCAAACCTCAAACTTTGCCTGAAATCACGCATTATCCTTACTTTTCTGTGATGAAAACTTCTGTACACCCGCAAGAATCGACAGAATCCCTACAACCCAGCTTTGCTCCACTTGTGCTTATAAAAACGCTGCACCACTTGTGTGGTTGGGTCTAGTGCCAGGAACAGGAATGGATCAAACTGAGGTCAATAGGAGTCTCCATGCAAGGGCTCCCATTAACCTTGGTTTGATCCATTCCTGTCGCGGGCATTAGGTCCAGCCCCACAAGTGGGGCAGCGTTTTTAGCTGCACAAGTGAGGTAATGATGGGTGGTAGGGGTGTTGTCGATTCATGCAGATTCCAGAGGTTTCCAGTACAGAAATGTAAGGAAAATGTGTGATTTCTGCAAAAGTTTGAGGTTTGCAGGGCATTGTGGGTAAAAACACCTCATGGGATCCACGCAAGTAACATAGGTGACCTGTTCTTAGGACACCCCCGCGCCGCACGGCCACCAGCTGTGTGTGTGCCCCTCTCCTCGCTGCTGCCCGCAGCCTCGCTGTACCTGCCCTCTGCTCCCCGCCTCCCCCGCCGTATTTTGCGTGTGCATGACCGCTCTTACTGTGTTTTAACCTTTTTTTCCTTCCCTAATTGTTTTTGCCTTGTCTGCCTTTTTCCTTTTGCCTTCCTGATTGTGTTTAACCTTTTTTTCGTTCCATAATTGTTTTTGCCTTTTTATCTCTGCTGTCCCCAGCACACTGTTGTTGGATTTGTCGCTTGTTTCAGTCCCCCTGTGCCAGCCCCGCTGCCCGCTTCCCGCCGCCGTCCAAGCGGCCATGCCCCCTTTTCACTTTGTGCCCTCCCCGCTCCCGCCTCCCAGCTGCTCCTCCCTCCCTCCCACTTGGCCATAAATGGCGACCGCGCGGCGCAGGTGAGTGTGACCTGTTCTCAGGACACCCCCGCGCCGCATTGCCACCAGCTGTGTGTGTACCCCTCTCCTCGCTGCTGCCCGCAGCCTCGCTGTACCTGCCCTCTGCTCCCCGCCCCCGCCGTATTTTGCGTGTGCATGACCGCTCTTACTGTGTTTTAACCTTTTTTTCCTTCCCTAATTGTTTTTGCCTCTGTCTGCCTTTTTCCTTTTGCCTTCGTGATTGTGTTTAACCTTTTTTCCGTTCCATAATTGTTTTTGCCTTTTTATCTCTGCTGTCCCCAGCACATTGTTGTTGGATTTGTCGCTTGTTTCAGTCCCCCTGTGCCAGCCCGCTCCCCGCTTCCCGCCGCCGTCCAAGCGGCCACGGCCCCTTTTCGCTTTGTGCCCTCCCCGCTCCTGCCTCCCAGCTGCTTCTCCCTCCCTCCCACTTCGCCATAAATGGCGACCGCGCGTACGCGCAGCGGTCACGCGCAGTGGGCGCGCCGATTGTGCGCCGAAGGCGCGCCAAAGGCAAGCCCGTCTGCGCCCGTCCATGCCTGGACCGCGCCCAGTGCCAGGACCCCTGGTCCCCAGCGATGCAAGACCAACCGATGGACCTATGACGCCGCCACCCTCAACGCACTCAATGCCGGCCGGAACCCTGCCTGCTGCCGTGCCGCCCCAAGACGCACCCACGGACCCTTCACCTGCCAAGCCTGCCGATTCACCTGCCTCCGGACCTGCTCCACCCCAGCCAAGTCGAGCACCAGCAGTAACCACCTGAAGTGCATCCTGCTGAACACCCGCTCCGTCCAAAGGCACGCCGTGCAACTCTGGGACCTGCTCGACGCAACAGCACCGGACGTCGCATTCCTCACCGAAACCTGGATGAACACCTCCTCAGTACCCGACATCGCCATAGCCATCCCGGACGGATACAAGATCACCCGGAAGGACCGCGTTAACCAGACGGGAGGATGCATCGCCATCGTACACAAGAATACCATCCGCATCTCGACCAACCCTGACGATACCTTCACCGCCGCCGAACACCTGCACTTCCAGATACACACTGACCCCAAGACCACCCTCCGAGGCACCCTCATCTACAGACACCCGGGACCGCGCACGCAATTCAGCGAAGACATCGCAGACTTCGTCATCCCGCACACGCCCTTCGCTCCGCTGACTACATCCTCCTAGGGGACCTCAACTTCCACCCGGAGAACAACAACGACAGAAACACCACCGCCCTGCTGGACAACCTCGCCAACCTCGGACTCAAGCAACTGGTGAACACTCCCACCCACTACGCCGGCCACACGCTTGACCCCGTCTTCTCATCCAGCAAGCACATCTCCTTCAGCCACGCCACCGGACTCCACTGGACCGACCACAGCTGCGTCCACTTCAGCTTCAGAAAAACTGCGACCCACCACCACCCGCAACAGGTTCCCCGCCGGAGCTGGAGCAAGATCACCACCGAGCAGCTCACCGCCTCCCTCAGCCAGAACACCCCCACCAACACAACGGACCCCAACGAAGCAGCCAGCAACCTCACCAAGTGGCTGACCACCTGCGCCGACGACATCGCACCACTAAAGAACCCCCCCACCAGACCCGGCAGCAAGAAAACCCCCTGGTTCACCGGCGAACTCAAGGAATCCAAGAAGAACTGCCGCACCCTGGAGAAAGCCTGGCGGCTCGACCAGACCACAGAAAACAGGACCGCCCTCAAGCACGCCACCCGCAAACACCATCAGCTGATCCGCGCCACCAAGAAGTCGGCACTCAAAGAACGACTGGACAACAACGCCCACGACAGCAAAGAACTTTACAGCATCATCAAAGAGTTCTCCAACCCCAGCGCCGGAAACAATGACATCACTCCCTCGCAAGACCTCTGCAACTCACTCGCCGCGTTCTTCCACCGCAAGATCGCCGACATACACAACAGCTTCGACGCACAGACCACGCACCCTATCACCGAACCAACGCCCGCCACCACCACCCTCTGCAACTGGACCCCGATCAGCACCGAAGACACCACCCGCACGATGAACTCCATCCACTCCGGATCACCAACCGACCCCTGCCCACACCACGTCTTCAACAAAGCCGACGCCATCATCGCACCCCATCTCCGGGACATCATCAACTCCTCCTTCCACACCGCCACCTTCCCGGAGAGCTGGAAGCACGCCGAGCTGACCGCCCTCCTGAAGAAACCAACGGCGGACCCCGCCGACCTCAAGAACTACCGTCCCATCTCGCTTCTCCCCTTTCCGGCAAAAGTCATCGAGAAGACCGTCAACAGACAGCTGGCCGCCTTCCTCGAGACGAACGGATCCCTCGACCCCTCGCAGTCCAGATTCCGGGCCAACCACAGCACCGAGACCGCCCTAATCGCAGCCAGCGACGACATCAGAATCCTGATCGACAACGGGGAAACAGCGGCCCTCATCCTCTTGGACCTCTCTGCGGCGTTCGACACTGTCTGCCACCGCACCCTAGTGAAGCGCCTCAGCAACATCGGGATCCGAGAGAAAGCACTGGAGTGGATCATCTCGTTTCTCGCCGGAAGAACCCAGAGAGTCCGCATCCCCCCGTTCAGATCCGAGGCCACCGAAGTCATCTGCGGCGTACCACAAGGATCTTCCCTCAGTCCAACCCTCTTCAACATCTACATGAGCCCCCTCGCAGCCATCGCACGCCAACACAACCTCAACATCATCTCCTATGCCGACGACACCCAGCTGATCCTCTCCCTCACCAACAACCCCACCACCGCCAGAACCAACCTACATGAAGGAATGAAAGACGTCGCCGACTGGATGAGGAACAGCCGCCTCAAACTGAACTCAGACAAGACGGAAGTCCTCATCCTGGGATCATCCCCCTCCGCCTGGGACGACTCCTGGTGGCCCCCGGCCCTGGGCACTGCTCCCAAGCCAACAGACCACGCACGCAACCTGGGCTTCATCCTGGACTCCTCCCTGTCGATGACCAGACAAGTCAACGCCGTCTCATCTTCATGCGCATGCTCCGCAAGATCTTCAGATGGATCCCCACTGAAACCAGGAAAACCGTCACCCAGGCACTCGTCACCAGCCGCCTGGACTACGGGAACACCCTCTACGCCGGAACCACAGCCAAACTTAAAAAAAGACTTCAGCGCATCCAGAACGCCTCCGCACGACTCATCCTGGACATCCCACGACACAGCCACATCTCCGGACACCTGAGAGACCTGCACTGGCTCCCCGTCAGCAAGAGGATCATGTTCAGACTCCTCACCCACGCACACAAGGCTCTCCACGACCTGGGCCCCAAGTACTTCAATGACCGCATGACCTTCTACACACCCACCCGCCAGCTACGATCGACCAGCCATGCCCTCGCCACCGTACCACGCATCCGCAAAGCCACCGCCGGAGGAAGATCCTTCTCCTACCTGGCAGCCAAGACCTGGAACACCCTCCCCACCCACCTTCGGCGAACCCAGGACCATCTCTCCTTCAGAAGGCAGCTCAAAACCTGGCTATTCGAGCAGTAGCGTTCCCCCGTCCCCAGCGCCTTGAGACCCTCCCGGGTGAGTAGCGCGCTCTATAAATGCCGTGATTGATTGATTGATTGATTGATTGATTGATACTGGATTTCCCTAGTTGTCTAGTTTTTTAAATGTGCATGTTTGCTAGGTCTCCCTAGGTACAAGCTGAGCATGGGGCCCAAAATCCAGTGCTACCAACTATGCAAAAATAGGATCAGTTTTGATTGGAAAAATGTGAAGTGTCCATGTTGTGTTTTGGGCAGTTTCCTGTCGTGGGCAATAGGCCTACCCAAACAAGTGAGGTATCATTTTTATCAGGCGACTTGGGGGAATGCCAGGTAGAAGAAAGTTTGTGGCTAACCACAGTTTCCAGAACTTCCCATCACAGAAATGTGAGGAAAATGTATTATTTAAGTCAAAGTTTGAGGTTTGCAAGGGATTCTGGCTAATAAAACCTGGTGAAAGCCACACAAGTCCGCCCACCCTGGATATCCCTAGGTGTCTAGAATTACAGAATGTACAGGTTCGCAAGGTTTCCCTAGATTCAAATACTAGAGCTACCCACTTTGCACAAAAGAATTGTGAGTTTTGAGGGGAAAATGTATTGCATTCATGTTGTGTTTTGGCCCATTCCCTGTTGCAGGCACCAAGCCTACCCACACAAATGAGGCATCATTTTTATTGGAAGCCTTTCGGGAGCATAGAAAAGCCCAACAGTTGTTATTACCAATTCAATTTCACTGCATTTGTGCCTTTCAAATGTAACCCAGTGATAAGCAAGAAGACATTTTGAAAAATACCCTCTAAATCATATGCCAGCAAGTGTACCCACAAATTCAGAGATGTACAAATAACCACTGCTCCTAAATTCCATATCTTGGGTCCATTTCGAAAACATAGGTTTCCTGGATACCCATTTTTCACTCTACGTATTTCACTAGATGAATTGGTCTATACTTGTACGGTGCAGCTCAGCTGTTGGCTCTGTGTACTTTGGGTTCTTGGAGAACCTACAACCCCTATGTATCCCCGGAATCAGACGGATCTAGTGGATGTCAATAAGATCATGACTTCCTTACAGATTGGGACCGATTACCGTAAAAGGTTGATACAAAGTTTTTACAAGCTCGATCTATTTTTGAATATGGAAGTGGTGAAAGTCATCTACAGGGTGAAAGGATTGGCTGAACTAACTGAATTTTTTAAAGAGATTGGACATAAACAAGGAATCTGCAGTTACAGCATCAACCAGAAAGAGTGTTACTGATGCAAGAAAAGCTGTCTTCTGCCAGATACATCCAACCACAGATTCCTCGTATTGTTCATAGCTACCAAACCAGTACCTCCCCAGGTGGTGGGTCGGTGGATTGTATCCGACCAGGAAATCCTGCACAATAGAATGGGCAACATACCCATCCTGCTGGATATGCAGGCTGTAGTGCTTTGTAAGCATATGAACTGATGGTCATGTTGCAGCCTGGCAGATGTCGAAGACTGGAACACCGGGCACCAGTATGGTGGTAGCAGCCTTTGTTCAAGGCTGCTTCTTGGCCAGCCTATACAACATCTAGATGCTCCAAACAATCTGTCTGGAGATGTTGCTTTTCTGTATTGATTTCCCCATTTTCGCCGCAAAGAAGCCCAGAAAGTGCTGATCGTTCACCCAATTTCCCATTGTGCGATCGATGTAGAAGCTCAGGGCCCTCGTGGGATTGAGCAAATTAAAAAAAATAATCTTTTATTGCAAGTAAAACCAACAATAATACAGTGAAAGTAATCATAACATCATGTGGCAGCAAGAGATATGCATGCAGTAACCATGTCCAATCTGTTTGGGGAACCCTCAGTCCCTCTTCCCATTCCACCCCAATTCACTAAGCGGCATCAAAATTCAGACGTTCAAGACATAGCACATCTCTACAGGAACTTTCAGATGGAGTGCATATTCCACCCGATAATCATTTCATTTCCCCATAATTTGGTCCATTTGTTAGGGCAGCCCCTGCTTTCAGAGAATTCTCTCTCCGCCAACATGCACCAATTCATGTCTCGCTTCCAATCATTCGGTTGTGATGCTTTCTCCACCCTCCACATTCACACAATATTGTGTTTAACTACATCAACTCCAGAGAGATCCAAGTCTGGTCAATGCCTCCCAAACATTTAGTAGACATCACTTTCAGGCATTTCTATGTTGCTCCCCCAAATATTTAGGCAGGCGACCACTAATTTCCAATAACTCTGAAGCACCTGGCAGCTCCATATAGTGTGGACGTACGTCCCTACCTGGCCACACTGCTTAGGGCACAAGGCAGACATGGCCGTCCCCATTTTTACCAAAGTTGTACATGCATAGTACCATCTGTCTATAATTTTTAGTTGCACTAAACAAAACCGTGATCGTATGGCCACCTCCCTGGGGGACGCCAGGGCCTTGGGCAATTCATCTCCCTTCAAAACCCCAAGACCTTGTTCCCAATGTTCACGTACACTAGCCAAGGGATCGGGTCTTTATTATCTTATGATAGGCAAGGCAAGTCGCTTTTTTAGGCATGTGTCCATTTAGCAATCTACCCTCTAGCAGGGATGACTCGGGGTTCTGCTCCCCCTGGCAGCACCTTCTGCATGGCGCGGCATATTTGGAGAGATCAGTAGGTTTCATAGGTGCTAATTGGTATTCACTTTGGAGGTCAGAGAATGAAATTACCCCACCCAGTGTCCACACATCTCTCACCATGAGCAGGTTAATTTGGTCCCACTTATCAAAGCCATGTTGTGTAGCGAGAGTGTCCAGCTGTACAGTGTCCATAAGGGAGTGGCATTTGTGATCTTGCCTCGCCACCCCAAAGCACTGAGTGTTGTGTGCTAGAAGGTAAGCGTGACAGGAGTTGGGTTAGGAAAGGATGTGCTACATGTTCCCCCATAGAGAGCTCCAAGATAGCCTCCAGGTTGCAGGACTTTCCTATTCATCCGGTAGGGTGGTTCTTTCTCAGGGAGATGGACCCAGTAGTTAATGGTGACAAACTGTGTCGCCCAATAATATTTTTGCATGTCGGGAAGAGCAATCCAGTCATCATACCAACTCCTGACGAGTGTACTTAGCAGCTATTAATGCGGGACCGCCAACCCAGAGTAATATACGGATTTTGCTTTAGATCGCCTGAAAATAGTATTTCGAGACTGAATAGGGTGTGTTCTGAAGTGCATATAGAAAACAGGGCAGTGCCATTATTTTAAATAAAGCGGCTTTCTCCAAAAGTGACAGATGCAATGTTCTACAATGACTGACTTTGGGCCAGCAGGCAAGCAGTGGCTCCAGGTTGTGAGTGTGGAAAGTGCCTGGGTCCCTGGTAATATATACCCTCAAGTAGTGAAACAAATTTACAACAATATGAGCCTCACAATCATCGGGTAAGCACGGCTATGAGGGAGATAAATCAGGGACTTACTCTAGTTAATGGTATAACCGGATACCGGTAGAACAGTGCAAATATGTGCATTATTCTGTCAAGAGTAAATGTCGGGTCTGCGATATGTAGTAAAATGTCATCAACGTAGAGGGAGATCCTATCCTCCCGTTCTGCAGTCCATCTCAGCCCTCTAACAATAGGATCGGACCTTATCCATATGGCTAGTGGCTCCAACACCAGGGCAAAGAGCAAGGATGAGAGGGGACATCCCCGTTTCGTGCCTCATGTGAGTTGAAACATCAAGGACGTGCCTTCATGGACCTGGACCTGAGCCAGATGTTCAGTATAAAGGATTCTCACCCGTGACATGAAGTGAGGACCAAAGCCCAGTCAAGTCAGCACCTCAAAAAGGAAAGGCCAAGTGGCCATATCAAAAAACATTTGTGCATCAAGCGAAAGCACTAGGCCATCCTCCTGGATCATAGCTGTGCGACCCAGGATGCCGTGCAGGTGTTGTAAGTTAAGTGATCTGTTTCTCCCTCGTATGAAGCCGGATTGATTAGGATGAACCAGTGTCTGAATTTCTTGTACCAGTCAAGAAGCCAATAAGTTTGCTAAAATCTTGACCTCTACATTCAACAATAAAAATTGGTTGGCAAGAGCCATAATTGTCTGGTGACTTGCCCTCCTTAGTTATGACCACTATACCAGCCAACCTCTGGTCTCTTGGCAAAATGCCGGCCTCATGGCTTTCTAGGTACATGAGGAGAGGTGGGAGCAACTTTCGAAGCTATGAGCTTGTAGAGGTCAATAGGCAGACCGTTGGGGTCCACTTCTTTACCAGGGTCAAGTCATTGTGCGATTACTCCTCCTCAAGCAGTGCCTTATCTGACTGCGAAAGGGTTGGTGGTGGGATATCCAGCAGTAGTTGCCAGGAGTCCTCAGTCATAGCAGTAAAAGTCACGGAGTACAGGCAATTATGGTAGGCAACAAAGGAGTTGGCTATTCCTTGCCTATTTCTAATTCAATCTCCCCCTTCACCCCGTATTTCAAGCACCCACCGGTTCACCTCATCCCTGTCATCAAGCCAGGCCATGAGCTTCCCTGCTCTGTCACCTACCTCGTAGAGATGATATTGTGTTGCGCGATGGTTGGCTTTAGCGGCTTCCAGTGCGATGTTTCAATAATAGTCTCTTTGTTTAAAGTATGGTGTAAGTCTCCCCGAGTAGTGTCAAGGACTCGGGACCCCAGCTCCTGGATCTCCCGTTCAAGTCTTTCTAGGCAGACCCTTTTTTCTTTTTTGTGTTTCGCGATTAATGATTGGCTGTATGACTGTTTTGCATCCCTCACGTACAGTCAGCGATGAAGTCAGTGAGCCCTTATTTTCGACAAAGTAGTTCACAGTGGTTTCATCGGAGGCCCGGACGAATGCGGGGTACTTTGAGAACCAAGGACTTAGTACAATTTGTAGGCCATCACTGCGGGCAAGCAGGCCATAGACCACCCAAACCGGAGACTGACCAGCGATGTCTCTCTAGAGCGAGGGAGCTGATGGGAAAAGGGGAGTATGTAGTCGATGCGTGAAAGACTGCCATGAGCTTCCAAGTGGAATGTGTACTGTTCTGATGTGGGGTTGTATGAACACCATGTATCAATAAGGCTGTGTGCGGCCATAAAACTTGGCAATGGGGAGACCAAAGTTGATGAGAGAGCCGGTCATTGCTGTCGCACAGAGCAGTGTTGAACTCACCACCCAGCAGGAAATCACCATCTGGGAACTGTAGGAAGAGTGTGTTTTGTTCAGAGAAAGACACATCATGAAGTATTGGGGAGTATATATATTGAAACAATATGGAGTGTTTTTCCCTCCCGATGCTCTGAAAGGGCCACCTTTCTCCCATGTACGTCTCGCCAAGTGTTACGTATGATAAAGGTCAATGACTTTCACAGTAGGATACCAACCCCTCTGGAGTCTGTGGTTTAACCAGTGTGTGCCACCATTTTGTATTCACATTTGTCTAAGGAACGATAAGTGTTTCCCTGTAGATGTGTCTCATGAAGGAGGGCTAAGTCAGATTAATGTCTCTTGAGGAATTGTGATACTGCTCGCAGTTTAATCATCTCCTAACCCATTAGCATTCCATGAGTGGATAACCTTTTTTTTCCCCTTTTACCGAAGGGCCTTATTCTTGCGATAAAGGTGGGGACAAGGAGTCAAGATTGCAAAGGAAAAAGAAACAAAGCAGGAGCAAGGATAAAATAGACTGGAGAAATAAAGGGAAAGTAATACAAGTGTGCATAAAAGTAGACGAAAAGCTGGAAAACACCATTGGGAAGAACAGCGATACATAGGAAGTGGAAAGAAATAGACTCTCTGAGGGTTTTTTGGGGATAAGATAACACTTACTTTTTTGTTTAATCCGAGGGGACTGGAGGTGGAGTCCACAGCTGGTCTCTGGAGGGAGTCTGTAGGACTGAAGCCTAAGGAACACAGAAGAAACAATTCAGTGAGATGTCTAAAGACTTGTTTAAAGACTAGCCACAAATCAAGGAATTCGATAATACTGAATCCTCTTCTCCATCCAATTTAGTGGACAAGATACGTCCTGACCTTTCAAACCTAGGAAGAAGATACAGTGGGAGGGACCTTTCATATTGGCAGCGACCTATTACTCGAATAAAATTCCCTTGAAAGACTAGGTGCTTTTATTCTTTCCTGGCAACATTCATGCTTAATGAGAGTCACATTATTGGTCTTGAAAAAGATGGTCTAATTGAAACTTCCATCGAAATGCGTTGACGCCTCATTACATAATTTGTGTAGTGGCTGTAACTACAGATTCCAAACAAGGCACATAGTATTGGGTCCAACTTTTATTGTTTCCAACACGGATGTGTGTCTTCTAATGACAAATTGTACTGTCTTGTGCGTGTACTCTCTAGGATAGGTTGTATTCTTAGTTTACTGTATGTATCTCTCTTATTTATATTCATTTAATGAACTGTCTATAGATTAAATGAAAAGGGGATTTGTAATGCGCAACTTAGCCCAGGAAGGGCATCAAGGCGCAGAGAACAGACATACAAATAGTCTCAAAGTGCCAAAGTGCAGATCATCTAATACGCCTGGGAGAAGAGCCAGGTCTTCAGAAGTTTACGAAAGAGCACCAGAGAAGACTGGCTAGAAAGTTCCGAAGGAAGGGAGTTCCAGAGTTTGGGCACCAAGGTGGAAAAGGCTCTACCTTCCCACCTTGCCCTCACAAATCTAGGTACTGAAAGCAGATTCTTGGAGGCTGAGCGGAGAGTTCTTCTGGGAGTGTAAACACACAGAAGGGACCTAACACCCTCTGAGCCTGAGCCATATACAGCTCTATGAGCCAGGCAGAAGAGTTTGAAGGAAATCCTGGAGTGTATCGGGGGCCAATGGAGATCCATTCTAGCTTGAGTTACCAAGGCCAGTCTGGGAAGGTTCAGGACCATCCTGGCGGCAGCATTCTGCACCATCTGCAGACCATGGATGGATCTCTTGTTAATGCCGCTGTAAAGGGCGTTACAATAATCGAGCCTGGATGAGACCAATATAGTTCTGGTAGGGGTGGGTGACCCAATATACCCTTGCGAGTTTGGGCTAATATTCAGTTCAATAAAAAATGCTAGCAAGGGAGTTTGTTCTGAATTGATTTACAGGAAAATGATCGCATAATAATTTGAATCTCTGATCAATTGAAATCAATTAAAGCCTGTATTTGTTTGTCACATTCTTTTGGACACAGTAATCAAAGTACTTGAGAAAAAAGGAAAAGCTACACGGGTATTATGTTTGTAAAACAATATTTCATTTTATATATTTGCTTAAAAAGGGTACTGTTATAGTAAATGAGAGAATTAATCAAAAGACAAATAAACTCAGAAATAAATGAATTGTTCTTCTCGCCTATTTGTGTTGCCGTCCACTCTTTATCAATGTATAACAATGAATCTTGTGCTATCTCAAACAACAATTCAAATTTTCAAATTATTGCAACTTTAAAGATGTGGACAAAAAAGTCGACATTTCGGCCTTCTAGTTGTTACATCCTTAAGGCCATCCTCAGGAAAAATTCAATCTTTTAGAGAGTTGAGACCCCCTATTTTTGAAGAGAATTCTGGCAGATAATGATGATGAACTCTGTATTTAGGATTTCAAACGACCTGTTTTTTGATATGTTTGAAATAGAAAAAAGGTTGGAGCGACCGTATTTCATCCGCGTCTCCACACCGTATTTGTTTTAAATCCAAACGTTTCGGAACTGTATCAATCGTGGCGTATTCTCGCGAGTTGCTTTCTCGCGAGAATACACCACGATTTATACAGTTCCGAAACCTTTGGATTTAAAACAAATACGGTGTGGAGACGCGGATGAAATACGGTCGCTCCAACCTTTTTTCTATTTCAAACATATAAAAAAACAGGTCGTTTGAAATCCTAAATACAGAGTTCATCATCATTATCTGCCAGAACTCTCTTCAAAAATAGGGGGTCTCAACTCTCTAAAAGATTGAATTTGTCCTGAGGATGGCCTTAAGGATGTAACAACTAGAAGGCCGAAACTTCGACTTTTTTGTCCACATCTTTAAAGTTGCAATAATTTGAAAGTTTGAATCGTTGTTTGAGATAGCACAAAATTCATTGTTATACATTGATAAAGAGTGGACGGCAACACAAATAGGCGAGAAGAACAATTCATTTATTTCTGAGTTTATTTGTCTTTTGATTAATTCTCTCATTTACTGTGACAGTACCCTTTTTAAGCAAATATATAAAATGAAATATTGTTTTACAAACACAATACCCGTGTAGCTTTTCCTTTTTTCTCAAGTACTTTGATTACTGTGTCCAAAAGAATGTGACAAACAAATACAGGCTTTAATTGATTTCAATTGATCAGAGATTCAAATTATTATGCGATCATTTTCCTGTAAATCAATTCAGAACAAACTCCCTTGATAGCATTTTTTATTGAACTGGATGAGACCAAGGCAACTGTTACTTGTCTCCGAGCTGCAGGAGACAAATACGGGGCAATCTTCCTCAGAGTTCTTATGATGGCAAAGCAAGTCGACACCGTCCTGTTGACCTGGGGTTCGAAAGACAGGGCCGGGTCGATCAGTACTCCGAGGTTCCTGGCAGAGAGGGTAGGATGAGGGCAGTCTCCCAAGGAGGCCGGCCACCAATCCTCAGACCACAGATCCTGATTTCCTCCGAAAATCATAACCTCCGTCTTTTCCCCGTTTAGATGTTGTTAGTGTTGCCACAGCTAGTATTCAAAATAACGTGTGCAATTTCATCTATGTATTGCAAAGCACTTTTTAAGCTCATTTATTTGTTTTTATGAATTATCCACTTTGCATTTTCTCTGTATTTTTTTAAACTATAATAATAAATAGACTTATTTTCTATTTCTTGTGTTTTGACCTTGGGTATACTATAGGTTTCCCCTTGTGTGTATGGTGAGTGACGAGTAATATAAGATTGTGTGTTTTCAAGTGACATGGATTTCTAGAATTAACTCAAAGGAAGCTTTTCTTTGAAATGGTTAAAGGTACTGCCAGTCAAATTGTCCAGCGGGTCTGAAGGTATGCAGGGACTGGGAAACATACCTTAAGAAAAAAATCAATTAAAGAGACGTTTGGAATGATTCAAAGAAACAGTTGAGATGGGGAGAGACAGTGGCCTCATGGCTAGCTTGTGAACCAGGTTTGAGTTGTGGTGCCAGCGTACATGGTGCAATTTGGGCAAATCACTTAATCTTCCAATACCTACACAAAATGAATGTATAGTTGTGTAAAGCGCTCCGATACCTTCGGTTCGAGTTCACTCTTTATAAAAGTTGCAACAAAAGTCAGGGGACGGAACAAAGGTATCTGGCCCCCCAGTTCATTTATTGTGCTGTGTGCGGGCATGGCAATGGGAAGGAAGGGGAATAAGTAAACACAGACATCAGGAGGGAGCAGACGACAGATCCAGTTACAAAAGAAGCATTCAGTAGAGTGGCTCAACAAAACAAAAATAAACAAGCACTGGCGTTGCCAATAGGTCTCGCATTAGGAAAGTTTGAGCTATTGGTATTGTAAATGACAATTTTTTTATTTATGTGATGGTTTTGAAAATAGCGAAATTAATAGCTTTGTCATTTACAAAGACAATACTTTTAACTTTCGCAAATGTGACACCTATAGCATTTGTAATGCAATATGTGTTGTATTTACGTGACTTGGATGTATTGATATTACGAATAACCATTGATTTTAATTTTTTTAATTAATAAAAGTTATTGTAATTTATAATGGCAATAGATTAAACTTTTGTAAATAACTTTTGTGAAGATTATGTTCAGTGTATTTTATTGTGACGAAAATCCAAGAACAGAAGTGAAATATTAACATCTTTATGTGACATTTGTAATAAAGCTTGAAACATTGAGAGAACATATTTGAACCAGTTGTTGTTGAATGGTTGCACAGATGCTGTGGTGGCGCTGAGTGATGTGGTGGTGCCCCTTGGTGGTGCTGAGTGATGCTGTGGTGATGCGATAGAGTGTAATTATGTGGCATGTAACTAATTGGCACTGAGTGGTATTTGGAGTGTATGTTGCATTGAGTGCAGTGTAATTATGTGGCACTGAGTGGTATTTGGAGTGTATGTTGCGTTGAGCGCAGTGTAAATATGTAGCATATGTAAATATGTAGCATATACTTATGTGGCACTGAGTGGTATTTGGAGTGTATGTTGCATTGAGTGCAGTGTAATTATGTGGAACTGAGTGGTATTTGGAGTGTATGTTGCGTTGAGCGCAGTGTAATTATGTAGCATATAATTATGAGGCTGTGAGTGGTATTGTTTGGAGTGTATGTTGCATTGAGTGTATGTAATTATGTAGCATATAATTATGTGGTATTGTGTGGAGTGTGTGTTGCATTCAGTAGAGTGTAATTATGTGCCGTGTAATTATGTGGCACTGAGTTGTTTTTGGAGTGTATGTTGCATTGAGTGCAGTGTAATTATGTGGCGTGTAACTATGTGGCACTGAGTGGTATTTGGAGTGTATGTTGAATTGAATGCAGTGTAACTATTTGGCACTGAGTGGTATTTGGAGTGTATGTTGCATTGAGTGCAGTGTAATTATGAGGCGTGTAAGTATGTGGCACAGAGTGGTATTTGGAGTGTATAATGCATGGAGTGCAGTGTAAATATGTGCTGTGTAATTATGTGGCACTGAGTGGTATTTGGAGTGTATGTTGCGTTGAGCGCAGTGTCATTATGTGGGGTGTAATTATGTGGCACTGAGTGGTATTTGGAGTGTATGTTGCATTGAGTGCAGTGTAATTATGTGGCCCGGAGTGGTATTTGGAATGTATGTTGCGTTGAGCACAGTGTAAATATGTAGCATATAATTATGTGGCACTGAGTGGTATTTGGAGTGTATGTTGCGTTGAGCGCAGTGTAATTATGTGGCGTGTATTTATGTGGCGTGTAACTATGTGGCACTGAGTGGTATTTGGAGTGTATGTTGAATTGAATGCAGTGTAACTATTTGGCACTGAGTGGTATTTGGAGTGTATGTTGCATTGAGTGCAGTGTAATTATGAGGCGTGTAAGTATGTGGCACAGAGTGGTATTTGGAGTGTATAATGCATGGAGTGCAGTGTAAATATGTGCTGTGTAATTATGTGGCACTGAGTGGTATTTGGAGTGTATGTTGCTTGAGCGCAGTGTCATTATGTGGGGTGTAATTATGTGGCACTGAGTGGTATTTGGAGTGTATGTTGCATTGAGTGCAGTGTAATTATGTGGCCCGGAGTGGTATTTGGAATGTATGTTGCGTTGAGCACAGTGTAAATATGT
Organism: Lissotriton helveticus; assembly: GCF_964261635.1. Lineage (NCBI taxonomy): Eukaryota > Metazoa > Chordata > Amphibia > Caudata > Salamandridae > Lissotriton > Lissotriton helveticus. Next base: position 41,866,166 of record NC_136069.1, read on the forward strand.
AGCATATAATTATGTGGCACTGAGTGGTATTTGGAGTGTATGTTGCGTTGAGCGCAGTGTAATTATGTGGCGTGTATTTATGTGGCGTGTAATTATGTGGCACTGAGTGGTATTTGGAGTGTATGTGGCGTTGAGCGCAGTGTCATTTTGTAGCATATAATTATTTGGCACTGAGTGGTATTGTGTGGAGTGTATGTTGTATTCAGTAGAGTGTAATTGTGTGGCGTGTAATTATGTGGCACTGAGTGGTATTGTTTGGAGTGTATGTTGCATTGAGTGCAGTGTAATTATGTAGCATATAATTATGTGGCACTGAGTGGTATTTGGAGTGTATGTTGCATTGAGTGCAGTGTAATTATGTGGCGTGTAACTATGTGGCACTGAGTGGTATTTGGAGTGTATGTTGCGCTGAACCTTTTGCACTTTAACAGAAAGAATGATTCCCATGCAAAATGTGACTTAAGACCTGCCTGTATCTGAAAAAGTGAATTTGACCTGGTGAAATCCGGTGCTCTTGTAAAAGTGATGGAACACCGTGTGGCTATTCAAAATGTCCATTAAGCGCTATAAGTGGGGTGATCACCTGACTAATATGTTCTTGGACAGCCAGTTCAGATGCACAACCTGGAAAGAAACGAATGCCAGAACGATGTGTGCTGCATACTGAGAAAATAAAACAAGCAGCGGAACCCGGACGACAAAAAATATTAGAGAGCATTCACAGTATCCCCTCGATCCTGCATTTTCCATTGAATGGCCATTCATAACTGATGAAACAATATGCATCAACCGGTAAGACGGTGCTAGGCAGATACATATATTTTCCTGAAAGTCCAGTCACGATGTATCTGAAAATAATACTTTAACAAGCATTTGCAATGCAATAGGTCTCGCAGTTGTGAGAGTTTGAGCTATTGGCATTGTAAATGGCAATGGCTGTTATTTATGTGTTGGTTTTTAAAACATAAATAAAAGGCATTGTCATTTACAATGCTAATAGCTTAATCTCTCGTAAATGCGAGACCTATTGCATTGCAAATGCTTGTTAAATTCTGAGTTTGTGCTTCTCTAGACCAAGCACTATTAAACTATTCTGCCTACCAGTATTGATGACATGTGACTCCTACACTTTGCAGTCCTCTGTCTTATGTAACATTTCCTATATACTGATTTACAAATGTATGATTGGTTGTCTCTGTAATGTATGTGTGATGCACAGTGCTCTGCCACCTTACACTGGTATATGAGTGACGCTATATATGCATCTGAGAGAGAGGGGTTATGGAGACTTGGGCACTGTTAAAGGGTGATGGTGATGAAATCTGTGTGAGATGTGGTCATTGGGGGGCGCCGACAACATTGTTGCACCGGGCGACACCAGCTCTAAAGCCGGCCATGCAGGTCAATTAACGAATTGATAGTTTACTTGTATTTTATTCAAATGTATTAGAAAATAAGTTTAGACTTTTCCAGGCACCAGAGGTGTCACTTTAAAATATAATATAATATACACCCATTTCTTTTTGTATAAATGACGTCCTACTGTAGCAGTGAAGCCCGATAACACATTTGTACACGTATATGCCATGAACTATTTGCAAATTCTTCCTTAAGGTTCACAGTGATCTTGAGAGGATCGACGCTCGCTCCGAATTCACGGTTTCATGAAAAGTTGTCCAATATTTTCTGATCAGCAGAGACAGAATAGCTGTCCCCGCGGGACAGAATATCGTGCTGGCGGGGTAGTGGAGGGGGGCGGGGGAGCGCGCGGAGGTCGTTCGTGAGGTCGAAGGCCTCGTTACCACCGAAGACTCAAGAGGCTCGAGGGCGTCATTCGCAAGGGCCTGCTTGTCATGGACGGGCTCATTACTGTAATTCATACACTCCCTGCTCACGTCAGTGACAGCCACCCACATTCTGACCGTCAAACATAAAAGTGGCGCCAATGGAGCTGCGGCGCATGCAGCCGCACCGGAGCGCGCCACTAGCCCCACTGGTAAGCCGCAGGCGCGCGGGACTTTGTGTGTTAATGCTGCGGCTCGAGGAGGGCTGTCTGCGTCGTGATGTTATTTACCTGTACGGCACACGGCTTGTGTGTCTCTGGTGTGCAGTGCCCGCCTGCCCCAGGACAGAAGTCTGTTCGCGCATATTAAGAGTAAAGCTTGTTCTGTGGTGTCCGGCGCGGTTCCCCGCACAGGCTCACGCACCCCAGTAGCCAGCAAGGGAGCGTGCCTGGATGCGGCGGCGGGGATAGGGGAGACGCTGCTGTGGAATGCCAAACGTTCCCGAACAGATTAGACATAACCAGAGAGACAGGAGATTGGGAACGCGCGCGCGCGTCCGGCTCCGATCGCTTTCCTGAGCGTGCGCGTGCCAGTCTCCTGTCTCCTGGGAAGCAGACCCGGCAACTATAGTATCGCGCCTGCGCGATGCATATGGCTTTGCCATATGCATCGCAGGCGCGAGACCTAAAAATGGTGTACTTGGTATCAGAAGGAAGGCGGTTAATGGGAGCGAGCTCTGCTTTAAAATAAACTCATAAGTATTGTACATAAAAAACATCGGTAAATGAGCCGCTTCACATTGCGAGGAATCATGGCGCCTGCTCGTGAGCGCAACACCCCCACCCCACCCTGCTCCATCCCCCCACACCAATGACGCAGTTACCTTCTGATACTTCACCTCGGCGATGCGACATCCCACCGTCTTTCACGTTTCGGGTGGAAAGAAAGGTATTTTGTTTCTGACTTGCACTGTGGTGCTTTTACACGTGGTCATAATTATAGAACATTTATTATTCGGTGAGATTATATTTACAACTGCGTGTCTTCGAATGCGGGTACTGTACTTGCATAAGTATTGTACATAAGAAACATCGGTAAATGAGCCGCTTCACATTGGGAGGAATATGAAAATAAAACAAGCAGCGGAACCCGGACAACAAAAAATATTAGAGAGCATTCAAAGTATCCCCTCGATCCTACAGCCAGAGAATTGGGGAGTGGGGCAGTAATGATTTGGAAGTAGGGGTTTGAGAAAAGAGAGCAAACAGTTGGGTGGGGGTATAAGGAGGAAACTAAAAACAAGCGAGAAGATGAGCTGCCGGGAAACTGAAAGTACGGCCGGCCATTTCTACTTTAGGAATTCCTTTTCAGCATGGCTGCTGATAGGCGTGCATGTGCTGTGAAGTGTTTGCTTGTTTGGATTGTGACGCATGTGAGCGCAAGCCTCATGACACATGGTGGCCTTCTAAATGTATCATTTCAACATGCTAAACGTCATGGAAATTTATTTTAATAATAAAAAACATGCACACAAGGACATAAAAATAAAACTTGGCAGCAGCTCATTTCTTGTAAGAAATATGTAAATAAATAAAAAAAATATCAAACTACAGCCAGAGAATTGGGGAGTGGGGCAGAAATGATTTGGAAGCAGGGGTTTGAGAAAAGAGAGCAAACAGTTGGGTGGGGGTATAAGGAGGAAACAAGCATTGGCGAACGGGAATGAAAATAAAAAAACAAGCGAGAAGATGAGCGGCGGGGAAACTGAAAGTACGGCCGGCCGGCCAGCCATGAATAATTAGGGGAGGAGACGCCGCACAGCAGACGCTGGGAGAAGCCCTTTGATGTGCTGTGCGGCCGTGAAAAAATGCAATTAGGAGGGAGGGAGGGAGGCTGATGCGCGTGCTTGTTTGGTCACGTGATTCACGTGAACTCAAAGAAAACCGCACCAAGAAGCCCTTGGTTTCACGAGTTTTTTGAGCACTTGAATTCTCCCTCCGCTCAATGCGCTTGCGCGCATTGATAGGTCGCGAGACCTAAAAAGTACCTGGCCTCCATATATAGGAACCTAGTTTCCCTCAAGAATAAGCAGTGCTAGAATGAATGAAGCGGGATCCATCCGGCAGCTATTATTGAATCAGACCGGGGATTCGTCTGGCCCCAGTGAAACATGCTGAATTTGTCATGTTGTAATTTGTCAACACAGGAATAATAGTGGCAGCACCCGCACAATGTCTGCTTTCTATTTGGAGAGGCAACGAGTAGACAGCAAGGGGGCTTTCTTATTTTGGATTCCAGCTGTGCCCAAAACAAATGCTGAATGTAAATGGACAGTAGTCCTCCTCTTGTTTGAGTATAATCCTGGCTGAGAGCTATCTTGAGCCTAATACCTAGACACCAATGCAACAAGGAGAAACAAAGACGCACAGTTTATCACTTCAGAATTACTTTAGCACTTGACTTTGTTCAATCCCTGTATATATGAGATGTGCTTGCACTGTAAGAATGCCGCATGTATTGGTCTGTATAAAAAGCAATTGAAATAGGATTTACTATTTTTTTTTATTAAGTCTTTTATAGCGCTACTTATCCCAATGTAGCGTGTCAAATCAATTTCATCACACGCACAGACTATCATAGACAATAAATCATACAAGGGTGTAACTCAATGTCCAGGATGTTACATAAGTCATTGGGGGTTTCTATTTGTAGGAGTTACACATCGTCTTTACAGGTAGGGAGTATATGTTAACAGTGCATGGCCGGGAGAAACACAAAGTCAGGATTTAAAAAGTAACAGTGTTTGTGGTTGTCTGTCCTAATAAGACTTTACTTCTACCCAAATAAACATCTTGTTAGCAACCACATAACAACAACAGATTGAGAAGAAGAAAAAAGTTAAAGTTCTAAACCCCTGCCTTGCAGTTTGCATGTAGTTCCTTGATGCCAGTTTATAGTTCACTATTCTATATTAAAAGGATTGCAATTTATGATGTGCAAGTAATAAAAGGTTTATGTGTCAGAAGCAGTAACCCACTGAACTTTATACATAAAATAACAAGCATTTGCGAAGCCAATAGTTCTCACCTATGCAAGAGCTTTTGGCTGTGCCAATATGTTTAAGCCATGTTGTAAACCTTGTTGGCTGCTCCTCAGCATGGCTAAACATTTGTGGGGTAAAGGAGAGTGGAGTGTCGTAAAGGAGAGTAGTGTGGAGTACAGTAGAGTGTTATGGAGTGGAGTAGAGAGTCGTGGAGTGGTGTAGAGAAGAGTTGAGGAGCGTGGAGCGTCATGAAGTGGCGTAGAGCGGAGAGGCATATAGTGTTTTGGAGGGAAGAGAGTGTCATAGAGTAGAAAGGCGCAGAGTGTTGTGGAGTGGTAACGTGTTGTGGAGTGGTAAAGTGTTGTGGAGTGGTGTAGAACAGAGTGGAGTGGTGCAGAGGGTGTTGTGTAGAGTACAGTGTTGTAGAATAGAGTGGGTTGAGTGGAATAGATTGCTGTATAGTGGAGTGGCATAGAGGGGAGTAGTAGAGTAAAATAGTAGAGTGGAGTAGGGCGTCTTAGAGTGGAGTGGCAGAGTATCAGAGTGGTGTGGAGTGGTATAGAGTAGTGTGTCGTGGAGTAGAGTGGAATGGAGTAGAGAGAGTTGGGTAGAGCATCGTAGAGTGGTGTTGTAGAATGGAGTGGAGTGTCAGAGTGGAGTACACTGTCAGAGTGGAGTAGAGTTTAATGGATTCGAGCATCAAAATGGAGTGTTGTAGAGTGGAGCAGAGTGGAGCAGAGTGGCCTAGAGTGAAGTGGAGTAATGTACGGTGTAGATTGGCATATAGTGCTGTGGCGTAGAGCCCATTGGTTTTGAGTACAGTAGTGTAGAGTGCTTTGGCATTGAGTAGAGTGCTACAAAGTTGAGTGGTGTAGCATGGCACAGCATAGCATGCAGTGGCGTATAGTAGAATGTTTCCGAGTACAGATAAGATGTGTAGAGTGGAGTGGCATAGAGTGCACTGATGCAGTGCAGTGGTGCAGAGTAGAGTGGAGTGGTCTAGACTGGAGTGGTGTAGAGTGCAGTGGTGCACAGTAGAGTGGAGTGCATTAGCATAGAGTAGAGTGGTGTAGAGTAAAGAGGTGTAGAGTGAAGTGGTGCACAGTAGACTACAGTGGCATAGAGTGAGTGGCATAGAGTGGTGTAGAGTTCAGTGGTAGAGAGTACAGGGTGACAGAGTAGAGTGGGAAATATTACAGTGGCGAACAGTAAAATAGAGTGGCAGAGTTCAGTGATGTAGAGTTCAGTGGCCTACAGTGTATTGGTTTTGAGTGAAGTGGTGTAGGGTGCGTTGGCATAGAGTGTATTGGTTTTGAGTGAAGTGGTGTAGGGTGCGTTGGCATAGAGTGCAGTGGTGTAGAGTGGAATACAGTGGCGCAGTGCACAGTGGCATAGAGTTGATAGTTTCAGAGTAGAGTGTCAGAGTGCCGTGGCATGGAGTAGAGTGCGGTAGAGTGCAGTGGTTTAAAGTAGATTAGAGTGATCAAGTGGCTTGGCGTAGAGTGCATCAATGCAGAGTAGAGTGGCATAGAATGTAGCGGCATACAGTGCATTGGCGTAGAGTGCAGTAGAGTGACAGAGTGCAGTAGAGTGACAGAGTGCAGTGGTGATGAGTAGAGTGGCGTGAAGTTCAGTGGCGAAGAGTGTAGTGTTGCGGAGTAGAGTGGCATGGAACAATGCAGAGTGGAGTAGGGTTGAGTACAGTGGAGATGAGTGGAGTGATACAGAGTAGACTGGCAGAGTGTAGTGGCATGGAGGAGCGTGTGGTAGAGTGCTGTAGAATAGAGTGCCGTGGCATGGATGCAGTGACACAGAGTAGAGTTGAATAGAGTTCAGTGTCAGAGTGCAATGCTGCAGAATAGACTGTCGTAGAGTGCAGTGGTGTATAGTAGATTGGAGAAGAGTGCATTGACGTAGAGTAGTGTGATGTAGAGAGCAGAAGCATAGAGTACAGTGATGCAGAGTAGAACAGAGTGGCATAGAGTGCAGAGTAGATTGACAGAGCGCAGTGGTGTAGAGTGCATTGGAGTAGAGTGCATTGGCATAGAGTGCAGTGGCCTAGGATAAAGTAGCAAAGAGAATAGTAGAGTGGCACAGAGTGTAGTGGTGCAGCGTAGAGTGCATTGGTATGGAGTACAGAGGTGTGGCAGAGAGTAGATTCTTTTCAGAGTAGAGTGGTGCCTGGTAGAGTGGAGTTGTGCGGGGTAGAGTGCAGCGGCATAGAGTGCAGTGGCCTAGGATAAAGTAGCAAAGAGAATAGTAGAGTGGCACAGAGTGGAGTGGTGCAGCGTAGAGTGCATTGGTATAGAGTACACAGGTGTGGCAGAGAGTAGATTCTTTTCAGAGTAGAGTGGAATGGTGCCCGGTAGAGTGGAGTCGTGCAGGGTAGAGTGCAGTGGGATAGAGTGCAGTGGTACAAAGTATAGTGTGGTAGAGTGCATTGGCATAGATTGATGTAGAGTAGCAAGGCGTAGAGTGAAGTGATGTAGAGTGCAGTGACAGTGCGGAGTGGTATGGTGTGGCCTAATGTGGAGTGCTGCAGAGTAGAGTGGAATGGGGTAGAGGGGAGAATGCATGATCTGGTAGCGCACTGATATTACAAACAACATCTTCCATTGCCATTACATTTGCACAGACACACAGTTTTACTGATAAAAACTGATGTCATCATCTCAAGTATTGATGGTATTGAAATATTTGTTTCCCCGCACTTCAGCATTACCAGAATTACCCCTTGTAGCCAGCATGATTGTCACCGAAATAAACTCACTTTGAAAACAGAGAAAGAAAAGTAAACACCAAGCGTCCTGGAAGACAAAGCCTGACATTTGACCTTTGCCACTGAATGCACAGCAAATGCGATAGAATAAGATTTAAATGCCTGTTTACAGAAAAAAAAAACTGGGAAGGATACCCTAAATAAGGGTTGGGCAACGGAAAGAACAAACAAATAAAGATAGCAAATAGAAAACAAGAAAATGTGAGTTACAAAGCAAATGGTAAGCAACGGGCGGAATGTATCCCTAGGAAAGGTTTTTGAATGTTCCCATGTTGGCAAACCAGACAGCTGTGCTGTGCAGTCTGGTGGGCTTTGACCTAAAAATCTGTGCTTTGCAGGAGACACATTAACCCTCAAGGCTACATTAGAAGTCAAAGCTGCGACTAGAAAAACACACAGATCTCTCCAGCAAGTGCATTAATGGCCAGAGTTATCATATCCTTTCCTAAGACTCATGTAGCACCTTTTCGATGTCCGTAAATGCTGCGACACAACAGAGTCAAAGTGGGCAGTTTCTTTGATAAAAAAACAAATGTTTCTCATTGCCCGAGTGACATGATGCCCAATTGTATCACACCAACACCCATTAAGACTGAATTTCATCAGCACCATGGGGTTACTCCTGCAGCACCTCTCTTGTGGAAATCAAGGTCTGAAAAAAAAGCAAGCCCCTGGGGGAGATTCACACAGATGTGCAGTGGACGTCCTATTATTGTTTGCCTGTCATATCATGCTCGGGGGGACAGTGAGGCAGCAGGCACTTGAGAGTAAGAATTGATGGGGGAAAAAATTAGAGATCTGAAAATGAGAAGGGCAGATCCCAACACCCTAAAGCAGAAGCTACGACAGTATTTTTGTCCATGTTGGTGAGCACCCATGTTGCAGATGATGAAAGGTTGTACCCTCCCCATGGATAGCATCCTTTCGTGACTGGGCACCTCCTATGCTCAGCTCCAACAGAGACCAAGCCAAAACCAGTAGGGATCCACTTGCAGGTATAGCACATATTTTCTCATACTTTGCCCTTACACTCTTGCTCAGTTAAATACTTGCTCTGACATAGACAGGTCAGTCTCTGCCATACAGGCACAATACCAAAACAGTTATAACATAGGCAAGAGGTCATTCACACACGTTGTACCCATCCACACAATGAAATCCAAGGCGTTAGTGTTCTGTGTCAAAACACTCTCCATCCATAATTGCTTTTTCATCCATGTCACTCCCACAGAACAGGGTGCTATACTCTTTGGAAATGTGCTTTTGCACCTTGTCAGGGCTATCAAGCGCTATATATGTGAAAACAGAAGCCCACCCTGGGATAGATAAGGCCAGGCCCTGCCCTGCACCTCTTGCTTCACACAACAGCAGAGTCTCTCTGTGCAAAGTGCGGGTCAGTGTAGAAGAGAAAGCAACACCTGGAGCAGAAGGGAGGCTCAGGCAGCTCTTTAACCTACAGCATGCCCTTCCCTCCATCCTGAGAGGCCCGGGGGCCTCACTCTCTGCTCCCAGGCACCTCCTCGTTGAGTCCATGCTGAGAGGGAGGGTCTCTCTGGGCCGAGATGTGGGACAAAGAGGAGGAGAGGAGATAAGGGACACAGAGAGGATGGAAGGAGAGAGGAGGAGAGGCCGCACAGGAGATGGGAGGAGAGGCCGCACAGGGAGATGGGAGGAGAGGCCGCACAGGAGAGGGGGGAGGGGGAGAGGAGGGAGGGGGAGAGGCTGCACAGGAGAGGTGGGAGGGGGCTGCACAGGAGAGGTGGGAGGGGAGAGGCTGCACAGGAGAGGTGGGAGGGGGAGAGGCTGCACAGGAGAGGTGGGAGGGGGGAGAGGCTGCACAGGAGAGGTGGGAGGGGGGAGAGGCTGCACAGGAGAGGTGGGAGGGGGGAGAGGCTGCCCAGGAGAGGGGGAGTGGGAGTGGGAGAGGCTGCCCAGGAGAGGGGGAGGGGAGAGGCTGCCCAGGAGAGGGGGGAGGGTGAGAGGCTGCACAGGAGAGGAGGGAGGGGAGAGGCTGCACAGGAGAGGTGGGAGGGGGAGAGGCTGCACAGGAGAGGTGGGAGGGTGAGAGGCTGCACATGAGAGGTGGGAGGGGGGAGAGGCTGCACAGGAGAGGTGGGAGTGGAAGAGGCTGCACAGGAGAGGTGGGAGGGGGAGAGGCTGCACAGGAGAGGTGGGAGGGGGAGAGGCTGCACAGGAGAGGTGGGAGGGGGGAGAGGCTGCACAGGAGAGGGGGGAGGGTGAGAGGCTGCACAGGAGAGGTGGGAGTGGAAGAGGCTGCACAGGAGAGGTGGGAGGGGGAGAGGCTGCACAGGAGAGGTGGGAGGGGGGAGAGGCTGCACAGGAGAGGTGGGAGGGGGCAGAGGCTGCACAGGAGAGGTGGGAGTGGGGAGAGGCTGCCCAGGAGAGGTGGGAGGGGGAGAGGCTGCACAGGAGAGGTGGGAGGGGGGAGAGGCTGCCCAGGAGAGGGGGGAGGGTGAGAGGCTGCACAGGAGAGGTGGGAGTGGAAGAGGCTGCACAGGAGAGGTGGGAGGGGGAGAGGCTGCACAGGAGAGGTGGGAGGGGGGAGAGGCTGCCCAGGAGAGGGGGAGGGGAGAGGCTGCCCAGGAGAGGGGGGAGGGTGAGAGGCTGCACAGGAGAGGTGGGAGGGGGGAGAGGCTGCCCAGGAGAGGGGGGAGGGTGAGAGGCTGCACAGGAGAGGTGGGAGTGGAAGAGGCTGCACAGGAGAGGTGGGAGGGGGGAGAGGCTGCCCAGGAGAGGGGGAGGGGAGAGGCTGCCCAGGAGAGGTGGGAGGGGGGAGAGGCTGCCCAGGAGAGGCTGCCCAGGAGAGGGGGGAGGGTGAGAGGCTGCATAGGAGAGGTGGGAGCGGAGAGGCTGCACGGGAGAGGAGGGAGGGGAGAGGCTGCACAGGAGAGGAGGGAGGGGAGAGACTGCACAGGAGAGGGGGAGAGGCTGCACAGGAGAGGTGGGAGGGGAGAGGCTGCACAGGAGAGGTGGGAGGGGAGAGGCTGCATAGGGGCTCATGGCTTGAAGGGGGGTGCAGAGTTCAGGTTGTCCTCAGCTGGGGGGGGGGGGTCTGTAGACTCTACCTGCGCAGACCACCGCTCAGAGCCCTCTCCCCCTCGGCCTGGGACGGTGAAGATGACAATCCGAGGCCGGGGGTGACGTCCGGGGTCAGAGGGTGAAGGTCACCGCACAGACCGAGGATCCTTCCACCCCTACAGCTGCTGGAGCCGAGGAAGAGGCCGGAAGTGACGGCATTCACTGCTGGTGCTGTCTCTGCCCCCGCTGACCGGAAAAGGAAATCACCTTACTTCCGGCCCGAGAGTAACTGAAAGAGACAACGGACTCAGCAGTAGCTCAGGCTGCAGTGACCCTGAGCAGCCTCGAGGCTGAAACCAGCTGAAGGAGGAGAAGAGACCGGAGAGGATAACACCCCCAACACTCGAAAATGTGACATAATTTATTGGACTTGGTCCAGATATAATATGCAATAACACATAGGCTGAACGAAAAGAGTAAACTTTCTTTATTTTTTAAATATTTAGGTATTTGATTTTAAGGAGCAATATTAGGATTGCAATATGTCAGACATCTGTAGGACATGGACAGCTCAGCTGCTATCAATAATGCATACAGCATGACATGGCACGTTTAGCGTCCCCCTCAGCCCAGTAGCATGTAAATGACCTTGCCACATATGGGGCTCTGCAGGGCACGTCTTTATTCTACAGAGTGCCACTAACTGCACGCACTGTGTCATAAACTATTATAAACCACAGCAGACACACCCAATTGACTGTAATTTCCACCGGGTCCTTCAGGGATCAGAAGGAACCTACAGCACATACTCTCAAGACACTACATCACCCATTTGTTAAATAAATAAAACTATTACATATATACATTATATTTCCTCAATGAGTCATCGAGGGGCTTGAACCAGCCTGCCAGATCTAGTCATTTGATGTCAATGAGGCAGAGGAAAGGTGCCTGCATAGGGTACAGGTGACGCAGGGGCAGGTGTATTAGTGGGGCTCTTCAGTCTCTCACTTCTAATATCTGGAGCCAACGAACATCGAGGCAGACACTTGAAGTGTGACTAGACTCGCGTGATAGACTTTCCAAGACATTGAGCAGTCACTATATGTCCTTTGCTCGTCACTACCGCAAGGGATCAGCATCAAATGGAGCATCAGTCTTGGGTTTCTCTTTTTGTTTGACTAGGACTCGGTCTCCTTCTTTGAAAACCATTTCCAGAGCATATTCGCACTTATCAGCATAAGTCCTCATCCTGGACTTGTGCAAAGAATACGTGGCACGGACCTCGTCAGCATCAGTCGACCTATGATTGGTCCATTGCTGCAATTTCGTGCCCGTGGCTCTACCAAACATCAAGGTGGTAGGGCTTTCACCTGTGTAGGTGTGAATCTTTAAGCGCGAAGGGATGAGCACAAAGCTAATCTGAAGTCCCTACCATCTAGTGCTGCTTGCTAAACTACTCTCTTTAGGGTGCCCATGAATTGTTCAGCAACTCTGTTTGACTGTGGCCAGAGAGGTGTACTTCCCTGATGTTTAACACTCATGTTAGTGAGAAAGTCTTTAAACTCGACTAATGAAAGGTGGACCATTGTCAGACTTCAGAAGGGAAGGTACACCCCATGTTGCAAAACTATCATTTAATGTCCCAATGACTTTCTCATGTGTGTTGGAGTACAGATCATCCACAAGGGGAAATCATGAGTACTCATCAATGATTAACATGAGATGATGTCTATTGTTGAGAGGTCCAAATAAATCATTGGCGAGCCTCTCCCACACTTGCTTCGGAAGGTCAGACATGGTTAGAGGGTGTTGTGTTGTTTTGGGAGGTAAAATGTTACACAAATGAGAAGCCTCCAATTCTCTCTCACACTAAGGGGGTCATTACGATGTCGGGCGGATTGCGTCCGCCAGGCTGGCGGTAGCCACTGCCGGCCTGGCGGAGGCAATCCGCCCGACATCCACACTAGTACCACACCGACACCGACATCCACACTAGTTTTACCCCCCGCCATATTAGTATGGCGGGGTGGACCTCGGCGGACAGAGAGACCGTCCGCCGCTTTTCCGCCCCGGTCGCCTTGCGGCCGGGGCGGAAAAGGAATAATATGGTGGCGGTGTCTATCAGACACCACCAGCCATATTATGATGTGTGTATTTAGGTGCCTTTCCACGGCGGTGATGCCGCCACGGAAAGGCATGCTGTCTTCACTCTGGGGGCCCCCTGTGGGCCCCCAGAGTGAAGTATAGGTGGGGGGGTGCACACGGGGGGTACCTGTGGTACCCCCTACATCTGCATTTACAAAGCGGAAGGCACCGCGCTCTGCCTGCCGCTTTGTAAATGCAAATGCCGAAATGCATTTTTAGCATTGTGGCGGGCGGTGCAGAGAGCACCGCCCGCCACAATGCTAAAAATACAGGATGTGCCCGCCACTGTGGCAGGCGCATCCTAATACTCCCCACGGGACCCCTGCCCTTATGGCGGGCGGTCCCTATTACCACGAGGATGGCGGGCGGGCAAAGTCCGCCCGCCATCCTAATGACCCCCTTAGTCTCAGAGAGCTCTCTTCGTGATGACAATGAATTAATGAATGAGAAGTATTTATAAAGCGCATAGCTACTCAGAAAGAGTGTCCGGCCGCTAGAGAACCTCAACACTAGCCTGCTGCTGTTCTTAAAGGGTGGGGGAGACGTAAGGTAAATGACAGAAGAGCCAGATTTTAAGCATCTTCCTAAAGGTAAGTAAATCCGTCAACTGTCTGAGTGTCACCGGCAGGAGATTCCAGGCATGTGCAACCTGCACTTGGAAAGAGCGACTTCCTGTACAGGTGCGGCATATCTTGGGGACAGCAGCAGGATGCAGTGAAGATGACCTCAATGTTCTGCGGGGGCGTGGTATATGACTCTCCTTCTGAGGTAATGTGCTCCAGTGCCCTGCAGTGCCTTAAAGGCCAGGACCAAAGCCTTAAGGCAAATTCTTTTCCTCACAGGTAACTAGTGCAAGGCTTTCAGGTGAGGACAATGCCCAGTGACCCTTATGGATGAGTTCAATGACTTGTCTCAGGTTCTCAGGACTGACAACTCTCTTACTTCGCAAGATAATACCTTCTTGAGTAACAGAAAGCTCTTCTCTCACATTTTTGAACTTTCAGTATGCAAAGTCATCCGTAATAGGTCAACTTATATAGGACTACAGGAGTGTTGTGTAATGTTTTTGAGGACAAGCATATCTCTATCTTTGTTCGTAGCTGCAAAGATTTCTTACGCAGATAAAGCGGAAGGTGTACTTGACTTGACTATGAAGTTAACATAGGCCTCAGCTGCATTCAAGGTTGTACTTTGTCACTGATGTGAAATTAGTAGATTTTTGATCTTTCCCTGTCCTATGCACAATAGTGTAATCATACTCAAGCAGTCGCAACCCACATCTATCTATGTGAGGGGGGGCCTCTTGGCTTTTGGTTTTCCGAAAATGGCGAGCAACGCCTTGTGTTCAGTGACAAGGGTGAAATGTTTTTCGTATAAAAACAGATGAAAGTGTGCACAAGCCCACACTACCACAAGGCTTTCTTTCTCAGGTTAGGTACAAGCACGTTCGATCTGCGGCAGACTCCTGCTTGCATAAGCCACAATTTGTCTCTGAGCTTTGTTGTGTCCATTGTGCTGGGTAAGTATCGCACCCAACCCCATTGGGATGGCATCTACCACAATCTCAGTATGTCGTTTTGGATCAAAATAAGCCATCTCAGTAGCATTATGGATTGCATGTTTGATGTTCTTAAAGCTTTGATCACATTCATGTGACCACTTGAACAAAGCATTCAGTTTTGTTAAGTCTCTCAGGGGGGCACTGACTGTAGCAAAGTCACAAATGTGCCTGGAACAGTAACTGGCCATGCCAAGGAAATATCGCAACATAGTCACATTCTGTGGGGGACTAGTGGGCAATAAATCTTGTACTTTAGCAACATCTGGTGCCATTCCCCTTTCAGAGAAGATATATCCAAAGACTGAGCTTTGTTTTGTGAAACTCACAATCGATTGCGTTCAAATTGAGACCTGCATCAGCAAGTAAACGGCATATTTGTGTAAGAGCTTTGTCATGTTCCTTTCTAGCGTCACCCAAATACCAGTATATCATCACTCTAATTGATAGCATGTGTGACAGGCTGTATTATGTGGCGAACGACATCCTGAAAAAGTTCTACAGCTGACGACACCCCCAAAAGTTAGCCTCTTGTAGCTGAACAAATCAACATGTTTCAAAAAGGTAGTAATGTACCTGCAATTTTCCTCTAGTTCCCATTGAGGATACCCCTTGTTCAGATCAAGGCAGGAAAAGACTTTGAAGCCATTCAGCTGTGTAAATATGTCTGCGATGTGGGGACCTGGATGACTTTCTCTCTCAATTAGCTTCTTAGCTTGGTGCCTGTCGATACAGATGAGCATGTCCTCTCTCCTTAAGGATCTCAACAGAACTGCTCCTATTTCGTAAGGGATTGAAAACCTGGCTTTTTGGATAAACCGCTCCTGCCCACTGTGTTGGTCATAGCTTTGTTTCAGATGGTAGTGTACAGCGGCAGGACACCTCTGGGTAGCAGAGTGCTTTAAAAATGTTATTAACATAACATAACATGGCACCCCACTGTCTTTTTTGGGCACTACCACTATGAAAAGCAATCAAACGATTTAGTTGAGGAACAGGACAAATGTCCGCATTAATAAGAAGTTTGTAATGGTCTTAAGCTTTCCTAGTTCATGAAACAATGACAGGAATTTACTATTTCTGCGTATGCATTATGTTACAGGTGATGGAGTTCACGCATTTGACCCAAGTACCTTAAAGAACATGAATCGGCGCTTGTACTTTCGTCTTCTTGTGTGCAGATTTGCTAAAAACAATCCTTGAAATTTCAATGGCAAAGAGGCAGCCCCTGTGTATACTTTGTCTTCGAAGGCATGAGACGGGGCACCGAAGAGTGGTGCCTAACCTGGAGCATTATTATTTAGCATCCCAGCTGTAGTGGGTGGCTCATTGGATGGAGGGACTAAACCTCCCGGATACGGCAGAAGATCGTCCTCCCTGTAGCTTGGACTCCCTCCTCTATCTGTTTCATCCCTGCCCTGGGCCATCCCGACCACGCCCTATGTTACTACAAGTGGCCTATCGTTGCTTCCGCCACTGCTTATTCCTAACTAAACATATTACACCTTATGCCCCACAACTCCATTGTTAGGTATGCTTAGAGGTAACAGGAAGAAACTGTTGGCTGAGCTTTCAGCATGGCATGCGGCAAGCCTTCATACACTAGAGGACTTGTACCACGATGGGCACTTTGTTAGTCACGCCGCTTGCATCGGTACACTGCAACGCCATTGGGGGGACATTATACAATAACCACAAACTCACGTCACACTTCAATATCGCGATGTCAAAGGAAAAGGGTCACATCTCACTGGGTGGTTTGCGGATGCACTCCGACTGCAAGCTGGCACGATATTGATCTCACTGCGACGTTAGAGTTGGATCTGGCTCGCCCATGCACCACTAAAGAATGGAACATGATTCTGGCAAGTCCCACACACGTCCACTGTAATGCAAGGTTTCAGCTGATAACATAACGTGTAAAGCGCACATTCACCCATAGGTATCATGACGCTGAATAACATGTTTATTGTTGCCCAACTCAATGATACTCATTTTATCGACCTGAGATGGGTGAAAAACTGAGTGGACCTGCCAGGATGTGAACCTGTGACCATGAGGTCGAACACAGGCTCCTGCAGTGAACTCATTAGTCCACCGATTCACAAGACTCGGCTCTAGATTATACACAGAGCATCTCTCAGAGCATTTGATGCTGATCGATTATGTTTAGTTTCTACTTGCATCAATTGATGTTGAGGTTTGACCTAGTGGGCATAGCTAGAGGGTTTCTGAAACTTTCTGTCATCCTTGCAGCTTGTTGATTGGCACGTTCTTCAGTTCAAATATATATATATAAAAATGAAATAAAATGTATATTTTTATATCAAAACAGAAAGTGCATTGAGTGAATATGTCTATGGCTTGTTAAGCAACCTTGTTTAGAAAAAGGCCTGTGATGTTGTGTTAAATTAAGAGTTCTTGTATTTAGTAGACCTCTTTAACCAAAATAATTTTACCCTACAGCTAGCAAGACTTATTGTTTCCAAGTAGGGGTCCCCTTCTTCTAAATATACGTTCTTCTGTTTTTGCAGCCATAAGCACCCTCTCCAGACTGAGGTGCATATTTACAACAAGTGACGGCGTTAGCCTTCATGGCTTAACGCTGCACTCCACCACTTCAGAAACGCAGGGCTGCACTGTATTTACAACAATATGGTGCAGCCCTGTGTTTCCCCATGCACTGGTACTAAACCTAGCAGCCTAGCGCCAACACAGGCACCGTTGCACCATTGAGGGGAAGCTTTTTTATGTGCAAGAAGGTATTCCTTCCTGCACATAAACAATCTATCCCTTCCTACACATAAACAATCTTTAAAAGCCATTTTGGAACTTCTATATGTACTGTTTAATGCAGCACACATAGAAGTTGCAAAATGTCTTGTAAATATGCCAGAGTGTCTCTCTCAGCATACACAGTCTAAATGAATCAGAAATGCAACCATTAATGACTCTGAGACATATGGCTTCTTCATCATTGAATTTGTTGAACTTGAAATGCTTAATGAGTGTCTGGAGCCTTTCAGCAAACTCATCCATCATTTCTCCAGCTTGCTGTGTTGCTTGGTTAAAGATGTATTTTTCATATTCAACATTCGGCATCAGATTGAACTGGACTTCAAAGTCCTCCTTGTTCTGCCGGTAAGATATTTCATCAGCTTGTGGTATTTTCTTTATCACTTCTTTCACTCTGTCATCTGCAAGGTTCTTTAAGTATTTTATGATCTTTTTGTCATCTGCTTGTTCTACCGCATCGATGAAGTAATCAAATGTTTCAATCCAGGCAGTCCATCTGGCTCCCATATTCAGCTTTTTGTCGGTATCAAATGTAAACAGCAGCGCCATACTTGTCGCTCTTCTCTGCGGCCATTGGAGAACATCAAGATCTCAAAGACCTTTTGAGTTGTGTTGAGCGTAACCGGCATCTGTGGTGGTCGTCGCTTCAGGTGCCAACAGCTCCGTAAGCACAAACGCCATGTATTCACTTAGATCGTCGTGGCTCCTACTTTCCACTTTGAACACACTGGTCTGTTACCGGGGCTGAACTCGAGGTCAGATGACTCGCTCTTCATTCTCGCAGGTAAATACAATGGTGATCTTTGCTTTTGGCGTGCTTTTGCACCTGCCTGTTGCGGCTTCAGGGCTTCTCTGTACCCAGTTGTCGCTGCCTTTAGCGTTTCTCTGTACCTGGTTGTTGCTGCCTTTGGCGTTGCCAATATGTATTTTTACAGCCTCACCAGCAGGTTATTGGCCGAGTGTCACTGAGCTTTTCTGTAGAGCCTTCGCCGAAAGCCCTGCACTGGCTTGAGTGGCGCTTTCATCCCACATACGCCAACTGTGGATTGTCACCTCAAGCGAGGCACACGTGGCATGCATGAGCAGTTTGCTGGACCTCAGCAAACCCTCAGGGAGAACACTCTCTGGTTTTTGAGTTACGTATCCCCAGACTCGTCACTAGTTCTGGCATCCTCCTCAACTCGGTAGCAAATAAACGACCACACCACACACAAAGCTCTGCAGTGCACTTTTTTATTCTTCAGAGTGCAACCGTTAACTGCACCCACTGCATTATAAACTTTATTAACCACACCCAGAAACACCCAAACAACCATGTCACTTCCTACTGGGTCCTTCAGGGATCAGAAGGGTCTTACTATACAGACTGAAAAGACACAACAGCATGCCTATATCTATGTGATATAAGAGATTCACTCATTTCAGCAGTATTCAAGAAGAAATTCAAAATATACCATACTTTGTGTGTAAGTCATTACTTCAGCAATCATTGTAACTATGGCCCCAAGGTCCAGGCAGTGCATCACAGACACATGCACATGGACATCACAGGCCCTGCCATGTACTATGCATCAGGGGTCAAACTAACACAAGTTAGTGTGGTGTCCGCAACACTGCACTAAAATGCATTAGTCATATACTATAGCCCCTGGACCCTCTATGAAGCACTCATTAGTCTGCATGAAAAAACTGTTTCCATCTAATGTATATATGATAGGGTCTTTTTGATTTCTCGCCCATGGGGCCATAACACTCAATCCTTGGTACCTTAAGATACAGAATTATAGCGAGGGCCTGGTAAAGGCCAAGAAACGCTACTGTGTAGAAAATGAGGCCTCAGTAGACTCTGGCTTACAAAGCCATATACACGAGAGAAGTATTCCCCTAAGTGTGAGCCACAAAAGAGATAAGAAGGCTGTCATTGAAATGCTCAAAGTGAGAGATCCTGGACCTTGAGGCCAAACTGGTAGACGATGAGGCCGGAGAGACCAAGCATACATTGGGCCTCAAGCAACAAGAATATAGAGATTTAGCATCAGAGTCGGCTAAGGCCAGGCATCGAGCAATTCAACATCACATTTATGAAGAGGGGGACAAAGCAGAACATTTGATTAGATGGCTTGACAGACATGAAAAGGCAAACTGGAGGGTATCAGATATTCGTTCAGAAGATGGGGAACACTTGAGAGACACACAAGATATAGATGACGCCTTTGCTGCCTACTACTCCGGTCTCTATTCCCCCACAGGTACAGCCACTGCTGAAGACTCTTGCAAACAGTTAGCTGACATGCAGCTCCCAACCCTCTGGGGATGTGATCGGTCTTTGAGAAATGGGATCTCATAGGTCTCTCCAAAGTAGGGGACCCTTGGGCCTTGGGTGGGGTGGTCCCTTTCTCTGATCTGCACACAGACTGTGAGCTGGCACCCTAGGAGACGTTCTGGTACCTCCAGATACACCGTGCTCTCCAAGCAGTGATTTCTTGAGGGGCTGATCTCCCTGAATCGTCACCCCTGAGGATAGATTACCCGATGACCACATGACCCATAAAGCAATATCCCTTACATACAGGAAGTTCATTAATAAGTCACTGTACACGCTACTTTGCCTGCGCGACCACTGGGATTATGACTTGGGAGGCCTCACAGATGAAGACTGTCCGGAGACCTTGGCAAACCCAAGAGAGGTGGCCATTAGGGCAGGGTCCCGGCTGGTACAGCCTAAAATACTCTGTAGATCTTAGCTCTCTTGCAACACGATGGTAAAAAATGGCAGAGTGATTGATCCTGGCGGTTGAAGGCAGTGTGGTCAGGAAGGGACGTTCTTCCATGTAATTTGGGATTGTCCACAGATACAGGTCCACTGGGTGTCAGTGGTAGCGTGCATTAATGGCGTATGTAACAGTGACATGCGGGTCTTCTCCAAATGGAGCCTTCTCAATGTGTGGTGCGCAAATGACCTCAATCGTATGGAGCAGACCTGGATGACTCTGGGCATGGCAATTGCAAAATGCAACATAGCACGCCTGTGGAGGGAGGGGGGGGGCAAACAACTGCGCCGCTTCTAAAAGACTGGGACATAGATGTTGCATGGAATCCGAGAAAGTGGTGAACAAAAGCCAGGGCCTGTCCTTGAAAATGAGAGAGGGTATGGGGCAAGTGGAATGTCTACAGGGATAGTCCGTGTGCCTCTGTCATTGCAGTTGTGAACACAGTCACCATTCCCGGATACGTCACCCCTGGTGTACAGTGAGTGGAGGGAGGACTGGGAAATGGGATTACTCTTAGTTTTTTCTTTAACTGTACTACTGACGACTTGTGATGTACTAGTTAGAATACTGCTTGCTGCAAGCTCAATAAAAAGATGTTCCCCAAAAAATATAGGGCCAATTCACAGAACGAACTTAAGACAAAATCCTAAACTTACTACCATTTTGGTATTCACAGAAGGCACTTACTCATTTTGGTACTCACAGAAGGCACTTAGGGCCCGATTTAGGACTCCTAAATGCCTTTTGTGAATACCGAAAGTCTTAAAATTAGTTTTTTTCTCAATTTAGTAGTAGTAAAGCTAGGGCTCCTAACTTTAGGACTCCTAAATGCCATCTGTGAATACCGAAAGTCTTAAAATTAGGATTTTTCTCAGTTTAGGAGTCCTAAAGTTAGGACTCCTAACTTCTGTGAATACCGAAATGAGTAAGTGCCTTCTGTGAATACCAAAATGGTGGTACGTTTAGGATTTTGTCTTAAGTTAGTTCTGTGAATCGGGCCCTTAATGCTGATGGCATTGAGATCAGGGCATAGGCAGGAATCTTTGTCAGTTCATGTTTAAAAACGTACTTTTTAATTTATATTTCTCAGTGCTAACATATAATCTGACGTACAAATCTAGATATGCTTCCTCATGTTAAAGAACTAAACTTTTTTGTATGTTAAAGACACTGTATATGTATGATGTTTATTGCATGATTTACATGTCAGCTATTTCAAGGCTCGGCTCATGCACAGGTTCACAGAGTCCGAGCCAACCTTTGGATTGGCTCAACCTGCTCATTTATTGGCTTGCCCACCTCTAAGTTAGTCAACAACAACTTACCCGTCGTCCTTTCACGTTTGGTGGGTGCTGGCATGGGGGCACAGTGTGCATGGTCCCAAGTAGCAGTGGACGACCAGCCAGCCTTTGCCATGTTGAGAGAGACAGAGAGAGCAGAGCCTGCCTACTAGAGCAACAACGCCACCAGCAGCTAGCAGCCAGGGAGAGTTGGCCTTGCAGTGGAGTAGTGCAATCAATCAATCAATCCGGTCATTTATAGAGCGCACTACTCACCCGTAGGGTCTCAAGGCGCTGGGAGGGGGGGGGGTGCCGCTACTGCTCGAACAGCCAGGTCTTGAGCTTCTTCCTGAAGGAGAGGTGGTCCTGGGTCAGGCGCAGGTTGGTCGGGAGTGAGTTCCAGGTCTTGGCGGCCAGGTAGGAGAAGGACCTTCCTCCTGTTGTCGCTCTTCGGATGCGGGGGACGGCGGCGAGGGCGTGGTTGGTTGATCTGAGGAGGCGCTTGGGAGTGTAGAAGTTGATCCGGTTGTTGAGGTAGCTCGGGCCTTGGTCGTGTAGGGCTTTGTGTGCGTGGGTGAGGAGACGGAAGGTGATTCTCTTGTTGACCGGGAGCCAGTGCAGATCTCTCAGGTGTCCGGAGATGTGGCTACGTCGGGGGATGTCGAGGATGAGTCTGGCCCAGGCGTTCTGGATCCGCTGGAGTCTCTTCTGGAGCTTGGCGGTGGTTCCGGCGTAGAGGGCGTTGCCGTAGTCCAGTCGGCTGGTGACGAGGGCTTGGGTGACCGTCTGCCGCGTCTCGGTGGGGATCCATCGGAAGATCTTGCGTATACTTTCAGAATTGAATATTTCAAGTCCAGTTATTAACAATCATTGTTGTTATTCAGTGATCTGATTCTGCTAATAAGCCCTGGCGACAACAATAGGTCTGGATTGTTTTGGGCATATGTTCACTGTTGCGTGCTATGTCTGGTCTCAGTCACTGAAATCTCACATAGACACTTAAATACTGGTCATTGCATGATTTACTTGCAAGAAGTGTAAAACATTTGATAGCTGTGTGTCACTCATAGCTGGACTGAAACCAGTGACCTGTCACACATAAGCACCAAGGGAGCTTCATATTAGCTATGGTCACCACTGTTTGTCAAGGCTGTGCCTGTTTTCCATACTGGGCAACTGATCGTACTCCCATCCCCCTTATAAGAGTCTGTGAGGTGGATGCTGGGACCTATTCCACTGTGCCGCCTGATGTTTGAGAGCTCCCACAAACTACACTTGGACACATACTGTGGTGAAGGCAATATTGGACATGATGGACAAAGCTGAAAAGATGCAGCACAATTGACAGTTTGACATTTGCAAACCTTGTCAACTGGGCAATGAGGTTGCAGCTGTGCCTGATTTGGGCCAGACAATGAAATACCAGAGCTTGGGGGCAAGCTTCGACAGATCTTGACAGCATGTAACATAGCCTAAGATTGATGGAAGATAAATGCCCTCTCGTATCGTATGGAAAATATGTTGGAATGTGTTGACAAACACACAAAACATTTGCATACGGTGGAGAGATGAGAATCGTCGGCTTAAGACGTACATGTCTTGACTGGGGGAGCGCAGAAACAACTACAGAAGGTGCTGTTGACACTACAAGCCAGGGCAGAGGGCCTGGAGGCGAGATCTAGGTGAATTAATTTGCACAGTGTCGGTCTGACAGACTCCACCAACACCGGAAACATGGAAACTTTGTGGTGGAGGGCGCCCATCGCCCCCCTGCTCTGCATCTTGTGACTGGAGCTAAGCCCCGTCTGATCATTGCAAGACTGCTCAATTGCAGGGATCGAGATGCAGCACTCCGCAACTCCCTGTAAGTGCAAACGCTTTGGTAAGAGGACACAGAACCTTACATTTTCCCAGACTTTAGATCGCATGTCCAGGAAGCGCTGAGGCACTTTCTTCTTGCCAAACAGAAGCTGCAAGTGCTGAAACTTGATTATGCCGTGCTCTACCCAGCCAGAATGCGAGGGACTATGAATGGCAAAACTCAGATAGACAATGACCCTAAATCTCTGTAACAATTTCTCAAACAGCTGGAGGCGGCGAGTGGAAGACGCCATCGTCGAGGTCAGAAGATAGTGAATCAGTGGTTTTGCAAGACTTAAAGGGACTAGACTGATACCAATGTTGTAACTTGTTTTCCGAGCTGCCTAAGTATTTAATGGCAATGTTTCACTTGATGTCACAGTTTCTGCCCTTACTGCTATGTGCATTTATGAATTGATGTGGTAATATTACATTGGTATACATTGGCAAATGAGGTGCCTGGGTGGGTCGGTATGGCTGGTGGCTGCGGTGGGCATTGGTAAATTACCATTCTTCTATATATGGCTATGTGAGGAATCCATGGATGCTGGCACTAGGCATCCACCCAGATTCTACCCAGTGGATGTACTATATAGTTGGATGATTATGTATGAATGCTGCACAAATGACAGGTTACACAACCCAGATGCGGCCCTCCTTTGACTCACCGTTGTGGTGGTAGTAGGTAGGCACTCTGTCCCCATGTGTGAACCACAATGTTCTTCTTGAGGTTTGCTGTTGGGGATGATGGGAGGGACTGGGGTGGGTTTTGTACTGCTATGCCAACTGTTGGGAGGCATAGTATGGGTGGGGGTATTAGGTATGTTTGACTGGTTATGTGTCACAAGCGAAGGTTGAATGGATTGCATGACTTGTAGTGAAGACTCTGATTGGGTCGGTTTGTGGTAGCCCACTGCCGTAAGGAACACTTTGCTGTATTGCTGGTGGGGGTGTATGGCCCCAATTATGGTGACCCACAGTTTTATCACCCATTACATGTTAAGCTGGGCCACTATCACGATCTACCTCGGATCCCGGCCTTAAATGCTGAAGTGGCTGCCCCTATCCTAAATGAATGGCTGCAAAAATGCGCCCCAGGCCCAGTATTACCTGACAATGTTAAGCAAGATTTCAAAACTTGTTGTACTTGAAAATTAGTTAAGGGCGTACGGTCCTCGTGGATCAAGAAGTAGCCTCCCCCCGGGGGTCACCTTGCCAGGTAAGCTGCGACGAAGCACACCAGGCAGTACCTCATGTCCCCCAGTTGCTGTAACCAGATCTCTTTTCCCTGCCCCCCCCTGGTCTGTTTTGGATCTTTTCACTATTACTTTAAGTGATTTCCCAGTGAGCACTACATCTTGCTCACCTACGGCATTACACGATTGATCGTTCTTGGAACTTGCCACTAATTCACTTATTCGCAGAGCCCCAAAGAATGCTAAGCTGAAAGCTGCGGAAAAGAGGGACTCCTCGTAAGGAGAAAAGGTTGCCTTGCCCACCACATTAATCATGTCCTGTAATGTACCATATTCAATGGGGGACCTGGTGTCGGGGGCCCTGGGTTTTCCTCTCGCCCAACCCTTTAGCGCCAACCTGATGAAGAAAGACTTAGTGGGATCACTCTGGCCCTTCATTTTAGCATAATGACCTACCGCAACCAGGTGGCCTGAGTCCCGCGTGGCTCTTGCCCTGGTCCTTAGCCCACACTATAAAGGTTTGGACCATTCGCTCCAAGGCGGACATATCCTCCTCCCAGGGCCCCAATATCTTACAGAACATCGCAACACACGCTTTGTAGCGCTTCCTAATCCCTGGTGCTAAGGCGCATTCATCGAATTCCCTCAGTTGATGTTCCACTGGTGGAGGAACCAGAGGTGTGCTGGGAAAGGGGTAATCTCCTCTCTCGCTCTCGGCCATGTTTCCCGGAATTGGGACCACTGAAAATGAGAGAGGGCGTCAGCTGCCACATACCACGTTGTTGAACAAGCACGCCTGCACTAGTTCTCTCAACAGACATAGCACCAAAGGACAGTTGGCTGTTTGCATGTTTATCGCCTGAACCACTGCCATGTTATCTGACCAGAAAAGCACTCGCCTGGCTGCTAGCACCTCTGGCCGAAGGAAGAAGGCAACAACTATTGGAAACAGTTCCAGAACCATCACGTTGGCCGAGATTGTTCGATTGTGCCATGCGTTCGCCCACCTCTCAGAGCACCATTCACTCCCCGAGATTGCCCCAAAGGCTTCCCTACCCACTGCGTCCGTGAACATCGATAGCTCTGGGCTGCCAGCTCAGGGGGCTCTGCAGATGACTGAACCATTGAAATTAGCCAGGATATCTGCCCACATGCTGAGATCTTCCTTCATACCTTTACTCAACCTAACTAGGTTGTGTTTCTTCTGGACTTTGGCCGTGGCCCTGGCTAACCTCTTCGAAAAGACCCTTCCAGTTGGGATCACTCCAGCTGCAAAGTTCAATTTCCTTAGGAGACTCAGGATAGACCCCAAGGAAACCTTCTCCTTGCTCAAGGCTGCCTGAATATTCTGGGCTAACGCTTGTACCTTGTCTGCTGGCAATCTAGATTCACCAACATTAGTGTCAAGTTCGATTCCTAGGAAAGTCAGGACCTGTGCAGGACCCTCAGTGTTACCTGGGGTCAGCGGGACCCCCAAATGGTTAGCTAACCTCCCAAAATCCGAAAGAGCTTTTCCACACTCTGCGTCCCTTCCTCTCCAATGAATAGGAAATCATCAAGATAGTGTCAAGAATACGTGCCCACTCTATCATGCCAGACCTTCCTAATGTGCTTGTTGCATCTTGTGCTTGTAGCATTTTACCTTGTGACCACTGTTGGTTTGTTGGTTTAATCCCTAGTTGTTTAAAACAGATAAGCTATCTAATGTGAGCACACCATGGTATGTACAATGGTGGACAGTTTTTAGCTTTTATTGTATATTTAGGAAAGTTAGTGTATTGCATTCAACATCGACTGGGCTCAGCTTAAACACGTGGGAATTACAAATGCTGCAAAAGGTGGCAATGCCCGTGATAACCGCCAATCCTAAAACTCGGCATCTCTCATAATTATGGCATTTACGTTTCACGTGCCAACGTTAACACGTGAAGCACGAGTCAGCCTAGAGCTGCACGAGTGGTATAAAAGGTATTTAAACCGCCCGCGCGCTTAAGCGACGCTTGGTCTCGTCATCATCGGTACTTGCCTGAGCTCCTGACTTAGCGGCGATCTTCGGCTTTCTTTAATCCTCCGGCTGCCTCCGTTTCCGGATTCGTCTTGCGACGTTCCTTGGAGTCTCGCCGACCACCCGCTCTACCTGAAACTCGGCAGTAGTCTCTTCCTCCCAGCGGCGTCCCGGAACCCCTTCAAAAACTCCTCCTCGACTTCTGGCTATAAAAATAAAAAAGAAAGATAAGTAAAACAAACACTATAACGTTTTCAGACAATCACCGGTAATTTATTTTCTTTGAATTCTTGTGCACAGCAATTTTTGTTTAAACAGCGATTGATCTTTTAAGGATATCAAGACGTCAGACTTAATTATTCTTGAAGAAGCACTATTCAAGATTAAAAGACGTATTGACTGGATATTAGACTACAAACCAGAGACCTTTCTGAACACTTATTGTTTGTTTGGAACTGATAAAGATGGCAATCTGAGCAAGGTTTAGACATTGCTAAAGAACATTTTTGAATAACGGAAAAAGTTATCATGGAATAATGTTTTCAATAGTGTTTTATTCTTTTTGCAGAGTGTCAAATAATTGAAACACATCCAGTAATTATTTTCTTAAACATCCAAGAGAGAATGAAGGACAACTGATGATGTTATAGGTATAATGCTTTCTCTTAGAACTACTTGTTTTGTACCTTGTATTTACCTTAACTGAACAGAGTGTTTATTGATCTTGTTTGTGTATATTGTTATAGTCAGTTAGTCAGTCAAGCTTTATTTCGATAAAAATATCATAAAAGCTATACAAGAAGATTTCAAGGTAAAATATTGTTCATCAGGTCATAATGGATAAAAACTTGCAGAATAGTTCTCCTATGTTCAATAAAATGTACAGCTTTTGACAATGTTACAAAAGAAATCATGTTGATTAAGAACAGTTTAAAACAATAAAAGGCAATTAAATTTAAAATATAAAATATTAATTATCTAGATCAGAGTGTAGCATTACGAGCTTCAACTGTACAATATTCGTACTCCTAATCACTATGTCAGTTTTGGGAGGCCCTTTGTATAGCCCCATGCCTTATTAACCAGGCTCGTCCCAAAAACTTAGCTACACCGCAAACGTTTAAAGTTCTCGGGTCTGTTCTGAGTATACGTAGGGCAACTCAATGGTTAGTAGTGCCTAGTTGCTTACAAATTGGTGCAAGCCAACAAGACCTAGCACTAGCATAAGCAGGGCAGGCAAACATAAAATGTGCAATACTCTCTTTAGGGTTCCCACAAGATGGACATTCTTTGGCGGTCTAGTTGAGGGGGCGCCACTTCACACTGAATTCGGCTACTGCGATTGTGCCAAATCTAAATTGAGTGGAGAAGTGTGGCTCACTGGTTAGAGGAGGCAGACCTGGAAGCAGAAGTCAGCCCAGGACCAGGGTTCAATTCCCGGCTCGGCGGGGTCTTGAGTCCTAAAATGTCCATGGACTCGACAATTCTTGCTCCGGTGCCTACTCGATTCACGGGTTCACACTCTGCGACTCTGGGCAATAGCTTGCTTAATCTCCACAACGGCCCCTCGCGGCGGGATGCCTGGCTTTCACCTTGCGGATACCCTGCCGGGGTTATCTCACAGGGGAATACCAGGACGGGTTCCCTAAGCAAGCGCTTAGAAACCGCTCGGTGATTTGCGCTATATAAATTCATTTACATTTACATTTTACATTTATATAGAGCCCTATCCCTTGGAGTCTGGATCACGTCCAGATATGGTTCAAGGGCTCTATTGTTATAGAAAAAAGATCCAGGAAGGTTCCCAGAGTTCCGAACAACCCTACCCGAACCAATACAAGAACCAGGAGTCCTTATCCGTGAACACTGAGGTACCACACACTCCAGGAGGTTCAGCTTATCTTATCTCTCTCATTCCCTTTTCCCCCTTTTCCCCTTGGGGTCTTCCTGACTGTCAGAGTTCTTACTTACTTCGGGTGTTCGGGAAGCTCTCTGGTGACTGGGGTTCATTCGTCGTCAGCAAGAACAAGAAGAACAGGTGAGTGGTTTGCTTGACAGATAGCGGCTGACACGTTTCCCATCATAGGTGACCTGGAGCGCCCATTGTAAAGAGCAGCTGAAAGCCTCAAGATACGCACAAGAGACTGCACAACCCATGGGCATGCATCTGTCATATTAAAACAGGCCGTCCAGTTTGAATCCTAGTAGATGTCGGCTATCCGGATAAACTTTCAGCAAGCGTAAGGCCGATTTGATACCTGCTTCCGCCAGCCATGCCCCTTTCCCCACCCTCTTGAGCCAGATCCACAGCTACATTAAGCGTGCAGGATGAAACCGAGCAGGTACCCTCCTCCAGCCCATGATTCACTGACTCACCTTCAAGGTAAGGATGGTGTATCAGCCTGAATGCCCCAGTATCCTTTTTTGGGACCGCAAGGAAACAACAAAGTTGTCAAGCGGGGGGGGGGGGGCGGGGAAAGGGTCCTGCCACTCTACCCAGTGTCCGTTCTTTCCCAACTTTGGCTTGCACCACCGCTGGATGCTCTTTGGCAGATTTAAGGTTGTCTGCCTCCCTACTTGCCAGGGTACCGACAATGGGAATCTTAAAACCTTCAGTAAAACCTGTTGCTAGCAGCTGTCTGTACTGCCTGTTGGTTTGACGGCTAAGTAAAGGGATGAGGCGATCGAGGGCCACCACAGACGGGCCATTGACTGCACACTCCAGAGCTGTGACATAGTCCAGCCGAGCAAGGAGGCCGGTACTTGTAGGAGGGGCAGGTAGAATCAGAGGCGAGCTGTGTTGTGGTGTAGGAGGCAAGGAGCGGCGGTTATCTGTTCCTTCTCAACTGTCTTGTTTGTTCCTAACAGTGGGCTGCAGCTCGTGCTTGCCGAAACATGCTGCTGCTGGGTCGGGGGCCGACACTTGTTGAACGTGTGTGGAAATTTACGTGACTGCCCCCAGGAGCAAGCATCGGCGTTGTACAGCCTACTTGTCCCAGAGTGCTCGCGTTTGAAACCTCCACTCTGACTTGCCCCCCCAGTGCGCCTCGAAAGGAGTTTCTAAAGTTACGCCTCCCGGACTGAAAAGAACTTCTTCCTGCTGAGTTCCCGCCCTGGTATTTGGTTTGCTGTTCCTTGTAATGTGGGGTGTGCTTACCCATATGTTCCATCCACAATTGCACTTCCTTCTGGTCCCAACCCGTCGGGGGGCACAAGGCCATCTTCTTCCTAAACTCCCTATCATAGTTATACCAACCAATGCCCCCCACACTTGAGTGCTTCGTTATGGATGGTCCTGGAGTATTGGAATAAATCTTGGCCTGATTCGGGGTGTTTTTCCATTATCACCGCCGAAAATATGGAGAAAGCCTCAAGCCAGTTCAGTCGTCTTCTCCAGTCAGACTTGGTACTCAACCTTTTTCTCAGCCTCCTTCCCCCCATCTTCCTTGTATCTAATCCATCAAGTCCATGCATAAGGAGGGTGAAGATGCCCATGAACTCCCGCCGCCAAATCCCCTCCTTGTCAGCCAGAGGGACCTGCCATGCTAGGGAGCAACGACCGGACAGCAAGGGTGCAACCGTATAGGAGGCGGGAGGGGTGGTGCCACCGGTGGAACCATCTGGGTGCCCAGGTCGGCGTTCGGCGTGACCAGAGACTGGGCGGGTGTGACAGGAGCTGATGCGGACAGGGGCTGGCTTATTGACGACTACATCTAGCATAGCGGGGCTGGATGGGGTGGGGGGGTGAACGCTGGTGCGCTACTCGTTGGTTCTGTAACCACTGTGGTAAGCTCCAACCCTGTTTGGTCCTGTGCATGGGGGGGGGGTGGGGGTTGACGTTGACAGGACGACTGCGCTCATTAGCCTCAGTGCTGAAACATCTACTGTTGTTTAACATGGAGGGAAAGTAACCACCAAACTGTGTGACACGCCAGGCATGGGAACACATGGAGAGAAATATTGACTTTCAGTGGAAAATGGTATAATCCAAAGCTTTGCTTTTAATATAAAATCAGGGCCTTCGGTGGTCATATCCCTGAAAATACAAGATTTAAACAAAATAGTATTGTATACGGGTGCTCGTGGAAGACAATTTCTATGGACTGGAAGCTAGAGAATGCTAAGGTGATTCTTGTATTTTACTGACCTCTACTGGTCGTTTTCCATCAAGAAAGTTAAATAGAGGCAGTTGAACAGAAAAAAAAGTCCCCAAGTGGAAGCAGACAAGTCCTAGGGCTGATCTCCAGAGCCCACAAAGTACATATAAGTATATACTAAAGTATATGTAAGAGGTCTCCAACGCTCGACCTAAAAAACAGAAGGTCCGGTTAAGAAAAGGGCCGATGACGGGGAGTGAGTGTGGCTTATTTAAAGTGTGCAGTAGAAGTGAAAGGCGAATGACTGAGTGACGATGAGTGAATGAGGAATGAATGTAAATTAAAAGTCAAGTATTTTAAAACATGCTAAGGACTTCCTGAGCTGCGAAGAACAGCCCAGCTATGTGTGACGAGGGATCACAGACGGCCTCTTCGTGTTACCACTAAAGATGCACGGGCCTCCGTACCGTGACGGACTCCTTGACCATCCCTTTAAGACTGGGAGTGAAATGGGTGCAGGGGTTCCTCGATACGGTGCAGACCTGAGTTGATGTGCTGCAAACCAAAGTGTCTGTGGCCTCAGCTGCGGACAGCAATAGATGACGCTTTGGGGGGCGGGGTGCGTGAAGGGGTGCACGTTCCTCTTGTGCAAACATGTCCCGACTGCACGACACCTGTCCCACATGCATATAGAGCAGGCCGCACACTGGCATGCACACACACTTACATACCAACACAAAGGCTCAAGAGCAGATGTGCAAATACACACACCTGTACGTAAAGAGCAGCTCATATATTCCACTGAGTCTCTGTTTCATGTCCTGCCAGTGGGCAGAGGCACTGGCTGCAGAGTTGTGTGTCACTTGCTACTCAGAAGTCCTTTCATGATATCTCAGAGGCAGGTGCACCCCTTGTACAGAGAGAAGGGTGTCCTGGCAGCTGCACTCTTTACATCTCAAACACTTGGTATGCAGTTTCTTGCCTGCTGCCGAATTATGTATTAATTAGTTTATAGTATTTTGAAATACAAATACATTTTACAAGTAAACACACATTGAAAACCACTATAACCACAGAAATTATCCTATTTGAGACAAACTCATTCAGGGACACCCATGTTGAGTTGATTTAAATGTAACCCCCAGGAATGCAGTCTGAGTGTGAAGATGTTGAGAATCTGTGCGAGGCGGCACACAAATAACTGCAGAACAGTTTGGCCTTGACAGACCTAAGACAGATCTAAGACAGATCTAAGACAGACCTAAGACAGACCTAAGACAGACCTAAGACGGACCTAAGACGGACCTAAGACAGACCTAAGACAAACCTAAGATGGACTTAAGACAGACTTAAGACAGACTTAAGTCAAACTTAAGACAAAATCCTAACTTTACTACTACTAAATGCCTTCTGTGAATACCAAAAGTAGTAAGTTTAGGATTTTGTCTTAAGTTAGTTCTGTGAATCGGGCCCAAAGTGATTAACACAAGTCCGGCTTCTGCCTTCACCCCATCTAAAGAGCATCAGTGACCATGTCTATACACCCACCCCCTCGTTTGAGGGGAGCGTCCAGACAAGGCTAAATAGATTTCTCTTAAAAAAGAATTAAATCCATGCTGTACAACCACAAAGCACCATCTGTAATAGCGCCTTCTACGTGCGGCGAGTCCCCGAGGCTCGTTCATTAAAACATAGGCGTCCTTTTCATAACATCTCCAGCGATGTGTGTGTGTGTGTGGTTGTTTGCTTGAGTGTGATCTCCTAGAGAGTACTGCACTAAAAGCTGGAAACATTCCAGCTTCTTTTAAACCCGGTTTCTCCCTCAAGTGCTTCCTGTGACGAGAAGCACTTGAGATAAAACCGGGTTTAAAAGAAAGGGCAGGTCAATCCAGAACTCTGAGAAGCTCCAACTCACTCCTTCTTATTCCTCCAAAACTGAAAAAGAAAACCACACAATACTTATCATTTTCTGGCAACGCTCCCAGGATGTGGAACACTCTCCCTCGAGCCCTCAGATGCAACCCCTCCTTCTCCTGTTTCAAAAGGGACCTGAAACTCCTTCTCCTTAACAAATACTTTCCTGACCAACGTCAACTAACCTAGTCTTCTTTATCCTAGTTTTTACTCCTCTCTCTTGACGTTCAAGGATAGTTGGTGACCGGACTGTGTTAACCACCTAATTATTCATGCTGTATTTTGTGATCCTTGGGTTGCTTCCTCACTGCATGCCTACTATGTAATGCAATTTCCGTCTGTTCTTGTTACAGGATGTATGTAAAGTGCTTCGATACCTACGGGTTAAGCTAGCGCTATACAAAACTTTCAACAACAACAAAAAAGCTGGAAACACAATATTTTGAATTATTTTTAAGAGGTTACCGCTATGTGAGTAATCTCATGGCTAAAGATACGTGTCCTGCAAGTTAACATTTACGACGCATTCTTTCTGAGCCTGGAGCTACAATGAAGGAATCTTTCAAATTCCCTTGAGGTCTCTTCTCGTGGCAAAGGTTGTATAAGCTGACAGGTGTATAAAACCCTTAGGGTCAGGATGTAATTTTTATGAAGAAAGCTGTCCTCCCGTAGGAAAGCTTGGTTCCCAGACTTTGGTTACAGTCATGCTTCACCTAGCATCAGGGCACAAGTCCTAAAAAAAGAAGTGGGGGGACGCTGACCTCACGACAGGAAGTGACGTCACGAAAGGTGGCTTGCATCATCAGACTCATTGCCTCCCCTCGCTCGCCCCTTAGATGCGATTGCATCAGAGAAGCCAGTGCGAGAGCAGCGTTCTGAATGAGCTCCGATCTCGCCCCAGAGAGGCCAAAGAGTGAATGTGTGGCTCCATTCGCTCCAGTTGTTATTGTTATTGTTAACTTAGTTTTCTATAGCGCCAACTCACCAACCGGTCTCTAGGCGCTCTAAACAAACAACAAACAACAAACAACAGTGCATGAGGACGAGGGAGAGGCAGGGCATGTTATGAGACTATTTAGCTGAATCACATACCTCCCTAAATAAAAAGGTGTTTAGCAGCTTCCTGAAACGCAGGAGATTCGCTTCTTTCCGAAGTGATTCTGGTAGATTGTTCCAGATCTGCGGGACCAGAACTGAGAAAGACCTCCCTCCTTTGGTTTTTAACTTATAACGCGGGAAGACCAGAAGCTGGGGTCCGGCAGACCTCAGAACTCGCTTGGGGATGTACACCTCCATGCGCTCTTTAATATAAGCAGGGGCTTGCCCATAGATGGCCTTGTGGGCTGTGCACAGGCTCTTAAACTCCACCCTCTGTTCAATGGGGAGCCAATGTAGCTTGAGTAGTAAAGGAGAGGCATGGGATCTTCTAGGTAACTTGAAGATCAAACGCGCCGCGTCATTCAGGACCACCTGCAATCTATTAATCAAGATTTTAGGCAGGCCTAAATAAAGGGCGTCCCATAATCCAGCCTCGAAACAACGGTGGCAGAAACCACCATACGGAGTGCGGAGAAAGAGAGGAGAGGGGCCAACTTTCGTAACTGTCTAATTAAGCCAGTACACATCCTCACAACCGAGGAGATCTGACTGGCCATTGACAACTCATTGTCAATCTTGATTCCGAGACTTTTTACTTTGTCACTCGGTATCGGTGGGGGTCCTAATTCCTGGGACCAATAGAGATCACTCCAAGGCGAGGCTGAGGTGGAGACCACCAATACCTCAGTTTTTTCCGGATTTATTTTCAGCGAGTTTGCCGTCATCCAGCTGACTGTATGTCTGAGAATGTTCCGTGCGCTAGTTTGTGCCAGGAGCGTATTGTCAATACTCAGCAGCAGCTGGGTGTCGTCGGCGTAGTTAAATTCACGACAGCCCATGTTAGCTAGAGAGTCAATCAACGGCTGGAGGTAAAGGTTGAAAAGCAGTGGAGATAGTGCGGAACCCTGAGGGACTCCGCACTCCAGAATGCCCACCTCAGAAATGGCATCCCCCAGTTGGATCCTCTGGGTCCTGCCGGTCAAAAAAGAATGGAGCCATTGATGGACCTGACCCCTTATCCCAAAAGCGGCTAATCTGTCCAATAGCAGGGAATGGCTGAAAGTATCGAACGCCGCCGATAGGTCTAAAAGTATCAGGGCGCTCGGTTTCTTACTGTCAGCCATACCTCTCAGCTCATCCAGCACCGAGAGCATCACCAACTCGGTGCTGTGATGTGCGCGAAACCCTGCCTGACGCTCCTGGAGAAGATGGTGGGATTCCAGGAAGGAGGAAAGGGACCTCAGCACATGTTGCTCTAGAATCTTGGACAGGAAGGGCAGTTGGGATATCGGCCTATAGTTTTTTAAAATGGCCGGGTCGGCTCCAGACTTTTTTAACAGAGGCTTAACACGTGCCTTATTAAGACTAGATGGTAGATGACCGGTCTCCATTGAGCTGTTAAGAAGAGAGATAATATGATCTTCCAGGATAGGGCGTGCCAAACGAAAGATCCTAGGGGGACACGGGTCCGCTGGGGAGCCTGACTTTGTATTGTTCATGATCTGCTCAACACTTAGAGAGTCCAACTCGGGGAGCTTAGAAATATATACTTCGGGGGAAAGTTGAGCTTCCTGTGACGGACAGGGGCCCTTCAGGGCACTGTTATTAATCTCAGAAAGGATGATCTCCACCTTCTCAAGAAAGAAGTTTTGAAAACTGTCTGCAGTTATTGTTGTTTCCGTCGTTTCTGGTTTTTTGCTCAACTCAGTTAAGATTTTAAACGTTTCCTTCTGAATATTGTCGGCTCGATTTATACGAGTTTCATAGAACTCTGCTTTTGCTGTCATGATCAATTTTTTATATGACTTAAGTGAGATTTTGTATTGTTCCCTATCTGTCCCGTCTTTGGTTCTCCTCCAGGTCCTTTCTATACACCGGAGTTTCTTTTTGTGGTCCCTCAGGAGCGGGGTGAACCATGGAGCACCTTTTATTACTCCTTTTACTTTTTGTAGTCTCTCAGGTGTGATCGCGTCGATTGCCTGACTCAAATTCCGCATTATATCCTTATAGTCCTGTTCTAGGTCTCCATTTGAGACTAATGTTTGGACACGGTCAGGAAGACTGCAGGTCAAGGATTGTAAATCCACTTTTGTCCCTTGCCGGACTTTTTTCAATTTAGGTGGTTTTTGGGACGAATGGCTTGCTATCGGGATCACACAATTCACCAGATAATGGTCCGACCATATACAGGGAACAATGTCCACAAGGTTTACCCTTGGGTCTGATGTCCAGATGAGGTCTAAGATGTGCCCTTTAACATGAGTGGGGGCATCCACTATCTGTCTGATACCCAGTGAAGACATAGTATTCTCCAGATGTCTAGTTGGCAGGTCTTTCTGCTCTTTATCCCAATGCATATTAAAATCCCCAGTCACCACAATTTTTTGGTATCTAGTGCATAAATCTGACATGATCGGGGCGAACAAATCATTAAAAGCTGAAGTAGAATTTGGAGGACGGTAAACGGTAAGGATCACTAGACATGAATTATTCAAAGTGATCTTCACTCCAAGTATGTCAGCTAGTTCTATGGTCTCAGCAACTATTTTGACAGCTTTTAAGTTTTTCTTAAACAGAATTGCTACCCCCCCCCCCACCCCGGGCATTATCCGCGCGGTTGTGCCATACCGCATCATAATTATTTGGAAGGGCAGCTATAATATCTGGCAGGGAATTTTCGCCCAACCATGTCTCCGTAAGAGTTAAAATGCCAATAGCCTCATCCTGGAGAAGAGTAAAAACCTCAAGATGGTGCTTTTGAAGAGACCTAGTGTTTAAGCGGGTTACTCTTAAAAAGGAAGGGGCTGGTCCCGAACGACCCCTGCAAGGTCGAAGAATATTCAGGTCATATAGTCTAGTCACAATAGTAGGGTCTAAAAACTGCCTGCCCGTGTCCAGATCTAGCAGATCTTTAGATGAAAATACCTGTCGCAGACCAGAAGACCTGGCCCCTGACCCCGCCCGAGCGCGGACGGGCGCAGACGGACAGGACTCTGGCACGACTCCGGCGCAGGTCCGGTGTGTCCGCTGGTCGCGTCCACTGCGCGGAGGCATGCCCGCCCCCTTATATATGCGACTAGAACGCGTCACAGCACTCCAGCACACCCAATATGTCTGCCGTGAAAATCCTGGCCGGGACCACCTTGACAGCGTCAACGCTCAGCTGCGAGTGGCCCGGGCAGCAGGAAGGTAAAGGAAGGGGAGTAAAGGCTTTGCAATCAAGCCTGAACCCTTGGAAATAAGGTATTTAAAATTCGTTCGTTTTTAAAATAATCGGGCTAACAACATGCACAACCTCCTGGCTTCCGCCTCAAGTGGATACACACACACACACAGCTATCGAGCTCCCGGTAACATAAGTGGGGGGACGCCGTCCACCCGCGTGGTACCCCGACTCAAGCCCTGCCTAGCATTACCTTTCAACTCGTATGCTGAAAAAAGAGCGCCATTGTCCTCCCCTCAGCAGGGAATGTAAGAGCGAACAATCAGACAGAGCGATACAAACACAAAGACTCAAGTAGATGCGCACATACACGCACACAGGACAGACACGTGCACACACAACGCAGCAGCCACAGACGGTGGCGGTCAGGCGGTATTGGCATGCAGCTTGCTGAAAATCAAAATACAATGAAAACCTACAGCACCACTCTCACCTGAAGCATATTTGGGTGTGATTGTAGCAACATATTTACATAGTGTGACTCCTACATTCCGTTTCCCCTCTAATGTGAAGTGACGCTACTTCTCCAACCAGCACCAACTGTCAGCTACTGGGACAGCTCAGGGAGAGGTGCGCAAAGAAGACCCAGTGGAAACACGAGGCGCTGTTACGCTGCATTCATCTGTCGGTCTGTTCTACTCATTCCTACCCCCTCCTTCCTCTCTTTCTCATTGCGCCTCTCCCTCTCTTCTGTGACTTCACTTTTCGATTGCTGAACTTTGATTTTACATGAGATAGTTATCAGGGGTGTTGGTCGACTTAAAATGAACCGAGACTACAGCTCCCAGAATGCACTGATATGTAAAAGCAAAGTCCAGGAACGTGGTATGCAGGGCGCTATCTGGTCTGAACAGATCAAGGTTCAGTTTAGGAAAGACTGCGAGTGGACATCAGCATGTACATTATTTAGATAACCTACCCTCTCAGCAGGGAGAGCCAGTCACCTAATCACAAATCTCTACCTGTTTTTCCTTTTTTCGTCCCACCTTTGTTTGCTTGGTGCATGAAGATGTAAGATTCATATACATATTTTTTCCCATTTGGTCGTCATAGTGAATGTAAATAACAATAAAGCATACGTACAAACTGTGACTACGTCCCTGCTTTTCTCAATATTTCTCTTCATAACTATGCGATTGTATACATTTAACGGGCGTCGGGTCTCTTACAATGGGCGATTTGTATAGAGTCACTGGAAAGTCCACAAGGTTGACCCTGTCCCCCCAGAAATTGAGTGGCTCCCATGCCCCTGCCTGCCATACCCATGTTGCCCCTTCCTAAGCTACTGTTAGCGCCCATGGGTTTCTCACACTGACGCCGTCCGTGCCAGTCCTGGTGGGGACACAGAAATAAACGTTAATGTACAGATCCGCACAAGATGTCCCAGGTATCGAACCTGCTTCAAAGTCCACGCGGGCGGAGCAGCACCCCCTCTGAACTTCTCCCCGCTCCTAACTGCTTCATGGGGGAGGGGGGTTGAAGAGGCGAGAGACCCCCCCAGTCCCGCCCTATGCCCACAACCTTACCCATGTTAGCCTAGTGCCAGCCCCAAGTGCCTTAAACCTACAGCACGCCAGGCCTGTTGTATTTGCCACTGGTTGTTAGTTGAATGGGGGGAAATAAGCAACCCCTGGTGTTGGGTATACAGGATAAAATGATTGAATTATTTCAATGCTCCGGGTGAAAGCGCGCTTATGGGTAGATTCAGTGTTAGGTACCGCGCGCGACCCCCACACCCCCGCTTGGAGCCACCGAACCGCGGCAGAATGCACTATGAAGGCACCTAGTTTGAGGTGGCTGCGCCCGGGCAGCTGCTGCAGTTGAGTGCACACACGCTCCCTAGCGCCTTCGGAGCAGACCCGGCTCCAGGAATTTTTAGTTGGGTGGGCCAAGGGTGCATTCGGGTGGGCCACTACCGGCCCAATTTGTCTCATCTGGAGGTAGTCTACAAGCCCTAGATTACATCATATCTACTTGCAAACATTCACTATGATACAAGGATTGCTTCCGTGTGTATACAGAACATGTGGAGAGTTATTTATTGGCGCCCCACCACTGACCTCTTCCTCTGTAGATACCTTTACTACCATCCTCCAACAGTGTACTCCATCTCTCCGTAGCCCCCTCCCCCAATGACCTCCACCTCAGACTCCCTCACTACCACCCTCCAACAGCGCCCCTCCTCCTTGGATTGCCTCATTGCCACTCTCCACCACCAGTGCC
Source organism: Lissotriton helveticus (assembly GCF_964261635.1). Classification (NCBI taxonomy): domain Eukaryota; kingdom Metazoa; phylum Chordata; class Amphibia; order Caudata; family Salamandridae; genus Lissotriton; species Lissotriton helveticus. The sequence continues at coordinate 41,904,980 of NC_136069.1, forward strand.
CTTCATCGCTCCAAAGCCCCTCCCCCTCATAACCTCCTTCACGAATGCCCTCACTGCCACCCTCCAACAGTCCCCCTCACAAACTCTCCATGTGACCTCCACCTCAGACGTACTCACTGCCACCCTCCACCAGCGCCCCTCATCTCTCTGCATCTCCCACCCTCTCCCATGACCTCCTCCTCGGATTCCCTCACTGCCACCCTCCACCAGTCCCCCTCACAAACTCTCCATGTGACCTCCTCCTCAGACGTACTCACTGCCACCCTCCACCAGTGCCCCTCATCTCTCTGTATCTCCCACCCTCCCCCCATGACCTCCTCCTCAGACTTACTCATTGCCACCCTCCACCAGTGCACCTCATCGCTCCAAAGCCCCTCCCCCTAATAACCTCCTTCACGGATGTCCTCACTACCACCCTCCAACAGCGCCCCTCATCTCTCTGTATCTCCTACCCTCCCCTATGACCTCCTCCTCGGATTCCCTCACTGCCACCCTGCACCCGTGCCCCTCACCGCTCCATAGCCTCTCTCATATTCGATTTCATTTGTTGTATAGCGCTATTAATAGTGTAGGGTGTTACAGTACTTTACATTATGCAGAGACAATGAATCATACACGTATGTAAACCAGCCTATAGGGAATGTCACATAAGCCAATGAGGATTACAAGGTGTAGGAATCACATGTCATCCATACTGGTGGGCAGTATGTTTTAAGAGGGTTAGGTCTGGAGCATACCCCAGTGTTTGCGGGGTTGGCTTTACTGATTAAAATGTATATCTGCTAAAACAAGCTATAGCAACATTAGAGCAATGAAAGACGGTGGAAATTCTAACTCTATTGCAACACCCATAAAAAGTTCTAAATATACAATTCAGTTTTGTTTGCAGCTCTTTGATGTCAGTTCATAGGTCACGGTCCTATTTTAAGAATGTTAGTTCTGTACTGCAAGTAACCCACTGAGCTATCCACGTGAAATACAGTTTATCTGCATTTAAAAATTACGAACAGACAAAATATTGCTCTCCAGCAGGATCATTAATTACCAGAGTTATCTGGACAGTTTAGTAGTTGTGTCTGCATCCGTCATGATAAGGATACAAGGAAATAAATTCACTATACACAGCAGACACGAAGTATGTGTCTAGCTGGGACTTTGCAGATTTACAAAATGGAACAATGTCCACACCTTCTCTTCCCTGCTCCGATCAAACTCTGTGCCGCGGCCGGATCTGATCAACAGCTGAAGGGTCGGGAGAGGTGAATGAGCTTCAACAAACTCCTTTCCTCCAGCCTTGAAGGGAAGGATATATCCGCGCAGTGGGACGGGGCGCACAGAGTACCCGGTGCCAAAGAGGCTTTCTGCCCTTCGCCCTGCCCCTGTACCTGCAGGAGTGGGCGGGGACACAACCCACCTTCTAGAAGGAGTTGCGTGATTGGGGGTGCGGGCCCAGACCCAATCACGCAACTCCTAGAAAAATAAAGTGCCGAGGAATGTTTTAAATTGCAGTGGCCATTTCCTGTTGGCCTTCCTGGCGTCAGTGCGAGGGCCAAGGTTCATGTCTGGGTGGGGCAGGGGCCCCCGCTGGAACCGGGCCTGCGTCCGCGAGAGAGCAGCGTTTGATGCCTAGTACTGGGGCACTGGCAGTGCCACGAAGGAGCCCGCATTCACCAGGGCAGCAGCGAGTGGGCGCGGGCCCCTGTGGGCACCTCTGGAGCGCGTCCCGGGCGCGCAATGCCCGGGCCGCAAGCTCTGCGCAATGACGCGCAGAACACTACGGCTACAACACCCGGAATCGGCCCCGATGTTGGGGTTCACAGGGGGCTGCTGCAGTGGGGGGCACCTGCACGTGGCCAATCCCTCGACCTACCTTCCACCCAGAGGGGGCGGCCGGGCCACTTTGGGTGTCCAGTCCAGCCCGCAGTTGCCTCGACCCAGGGGTGCCCGATGCCACAGCGGGGCGGGGGGGTGTATTAGACTCCCCAGGCGGGTGTATGGGGCAGGGAGAGGGGGTTCAGCCCTCTGCACCAGGGGCCACTTACTGTGTCTGAAGCCGCGGGCAACGGTGGACTCTGCCCGGCGCGCTCTCGTGGCACAGAGGTGGCCAGGTGGGCGGGGGCGGCGGGTATACCTGGCCCCTGCCCACTGCTGCCCGGAAATGACGCGGGACACCAGGGGGTCAGAAACACGAGCCCAGCGGGCCAGGAGCCATCCTGGGGCTCTACGGGGGCCCTGACCGTCCTCCTTCGGGGCCCCTGCGAGGGCCACGGGGGCTGCAACACCTGTGGAAGAAATTGGGAAATGCCCGGGCGGGGCCTCTCCTCTGCCCCGCAGCCCCCGCACACGGTGCGTGGTTTACACCGGGGCGAGAGAAGGCAGCGGCGACCGCGTCTCTGGGGCTTGAAATACAACTTGTGGCGGGTCCTTTGACAGTGGCTGCGCCGGGCACAGGAACTCACAAAGCCCCGCACAGACTACACTGGCCCCGTGCCATGTCCACCAGGGCCGCCTCGTGCTGCGGTCCTTCTGGGGTGACCCCCCGACGCCGCCCGCAGGGATCCTAGCGCTGCGTACACGCTGCAGGCACTCGCCACGGTGGCGCCTTCTCACCAGGGGGACCAGAAGTTTAAAGCAAAAAAATGGGACATTTCCCAAAAAAAGAAGAACTACAATATTACTTCAAGGCAGTGCCTAGAATGACAGCGCTCCTTAGCAGAAAATCACAGAAAAGGCAGTAAGAACATACATAAAATGTCATCTTTAAAGCCAGCAGCTTACCTGTTAATTAGCTTCGCTATAACAGCTGCTAATTAGCCCTGCTTTGCAAAAATACCTCCCACCCTTTTCAGCCGACCCTCTAAAAAAACTGGGACCGCTGCAGAAACACCGGGACTGTCCCGGCAAACCCGGGACGCCCGGTCACACTACTTCTCACACGAGACGGGAAACGGCTTTTACAACGAAGCCGTTTCCACGAAATCTTTAACCACGCATGCAGTACAACGCATGCGTGGTTACAACTAATGCCTTTACCACGCATGCCTTTACTACGATGTTTGTAGTAAAGGCATATGTGGTAAAAGTAAAAAAAAAAAAAGGGGGGGCTTGGGGGGGTCTCCCCCCCAAATAAAACAACTCACCATAAGTCACGTCGGCATCAGAGTCGATTAAGAGAAATCGGTAAAAATATGCCGTTTTCTTTTAACGACGTATGACGTCACCACGCAAATAGTCGGTGAAAGGTTTATGCGTGCTAAACGAATTCCGTTGTAACGCATGCGTGGTAAAGGCATGCGTTGCAACGGAATTCGTTGTATCATCATATATTCACACGAGACCCGACAAACAGGTGTTACCGAGGTCAGCAGCGACTGGAAGCAGAACCACGGGTTAATCACGAGTGACCAGCAGGGGGCGTACCACAGCTCTGGGGTGCACACTGCCTCCTCAAACGGACGCCACCGACATTTGCATTTTAAATATATTAACCGGGTGTATTACAAGCCAGCTCGGCTATTCCGATCCGGCATGCGTGGGGATTCCCGCTGTCCACGAAGCGGTGTTGTGGCTCTGTGCTTTGCGCATATGGCGTGGCCATGGGCATCCGCAGAAATTTTTCCAGGGGGGAGGCGCTAACATGGCAAATGAAGGGGCGTGGCCAATGTTAATCAATAGGGGCGGGGCTAAAATGGCAGACAATCAGGATCGGGTAATGCTCAGGCCAAGCGGAGAAAAAAAAGTGGTGAATTCTGCATTTGAAACTGGACAACAATTAGAGCACACATATGAACCCTAATATTGCACCCTGCCCCCTTAAAACTCATACAATCCCTAATCCCTGAAATTAGCCCCTGGCACCCCAAAACCCATAACCCATACCCGCCCTGACCCCTAAAATTGTCCCCCTGGTACCCCAAAACCCATACCCGCCCTAAACCCTAAAATGTCCCCCCTTGCAACCCAAAACCCATACCCACCCTGAACCCTAAAATTACCCATGCCCCCCCAAAACTCATACCCGCCCTGAACCCTAACACTACCCCTGGCATCCCAAAACCCATATCCACCCTGAACCCTAACATTTCCCCTAGCACCACAAACCCCATACTCGCCCTGAACCCTCAAATTACCCCTGGCACCCCAAAACTCATACCCACCTTGAACCCTAAAATGATCCCTGCCACCCCAAAACCCATACCCACCCTAAACCCTAAAATGACCCCACTGGCATGCCAAAAGCTGAACGCTATGGGGCAGATTTACAAGCCCCTGCGGCACTTTTGCGTCACTATTAACATGGGAAAAGTGTCGCAAAAGTGGCCCAAGGGGCTTGTAAATCTACCCCTACAAGCTTACACTACATTCGCATATTCGGAGGGGACTGTCCTCCTTGAGGTTTCCATGCATGTAAGTCTAAAACACTGTAACCTAGATATGCAGCCAGTAGGTAATGCTGGTGATGCTGCAGAATGCATTAAAGTTACTGGAACTTACTGAAAAACTGCTGCCTGCTCTTCTGATACTATTCGGTGGAGTCGGGCTGATCAGCGGCACTGTCGTCCTGGCATCCAGCCTGTCCCGAAGGTCTCACTTTCTAGATAGGTGTCGGTCAAATGTCTCCTGGATTCTCCTTGCCAGGGCCTCCTCTGCTTCTTCGTCGGTGCCCTTGGATGCAGAGACAGATCCATGGCCCTGTTCACCATTTATCTGGTGAGCAGCACCATGGATGTGTAATCCATACAAGTGCACAGACAGCAGGGAGAAAGGGATGGCAGTGCAGGTGACGCTTTCCTTTGTAAAGTCATTCCTGCTGGCGTCATAGCCCATGGTTTGCTGTCTGTGCACTTGTATGGATACACACCTATACAAGTGCACAGACAGCAAACCCTGGGTTATGATGCCAGCAGAAATTCCTATACAAAAGAAGCGTCACCATCCCTTTCCCCTTGCTCTGCACATCTTCCCACTCCCACGCCATGACCAGGCAGCTAGAAGTGGTGATTTGTCATTCTGAGGGGTGGGAATGTTATAAGAATGTGTGTGCCCGGCTGAGACAGCTTCCCCGCACACCACACACACACACAGCCGCACCCAAGTACTTCACACAGGTCTTTAAAAGACCATTTACTTGGTAATGAGGCTTTGTTGTGTTTTCATCCCTACTTAGAGCCCCTGCATCTCCACTCTGCACATGGCTTTGGCTGGATGAATTAGCCCCCCCCCTCCCGAAATTTGAGGGAGAGGCGTTGACGTGAGGTTTGAAAGAGGGGTGAACAAGGGATTGAAGACACTGAGTGGTGACCGTGATGGGGCAGACATTTAATGCAGTTTCCTTTACAAATAGGTTTATTGTACAAATCTAATTTGACATACTCGCAGACAGCAAATGCTGCTGCTTTCCATGGTGTCTGAAAGTTTTTTTCAGGATGTTGGGTTGACGAGCTGATCGGGTTCTTTTCTTCCTTCATGTGGTGGTGATGAGTGGGTTGCAGGGCGCCTGCACTTGTCGCCTCTGTCATTGGTAGCCCCCTCCATCTGAACGCCAAGGATCACCGCCCCCTCAACCACCAGCACCTGGAGGGGTCGCTGTGATGCCTAGAGTGACCAACTGGCATGGGTGCAAATTTAGCAGAGTGAGTGTAAAAATTCAGGACAAAGGGTCAAAATTCAGGACAAAAATTCAAGACGGGAGGTCAAAATTCAGGACAAAAGGTAAGGTTTAAAGACACATCAGAGAAGGTTGCGCAATAGTATATAAGTAAGTAAATAGACAACCACTAAAGTACAAGTGAAAATAAGTTTATATTAGGTTGAGACAATTGTGCACTTCATGGTTGGTCAGTATACGCGCAGCTTTAAGCAAATGTGCAGGTCTTTTTATGGTAACAAAACCGGCCCCACCTTTCCAGCTCCCAGAGAAAACGCCAGATGCCCGGTCCGGCCAGTCCGGCCTTGATACCACCCTCCAATGGCGCCCCTCATCTTCACAAAGACCCTCTCTCATGTGTATTTAATTTCTTGTATAGTGCTACTCATCCCAAATATGTGGGGCAGAGTGTTGGAGTGCGTTACAACACACACATATTATATCGAGACAATCACTCATATAAATGAGAAAGTCAATATATAGGAAATGTTGCTTAAGATAATGGGGCTTACAATGTGTAATCATACTTTCATCCATCATTCAGTCTGTCACGATGCATTCTGTCCTTCCATATGTGTGCCGATAAATGTCTATATTCATCCATTTACAAACCTATACATCACGTTTCCTTCCATCCATCTGTACACTCATCCATCCACTCTTCCACACATCCATCCATTAACTCATCCATCCAGCCATTCACCTGTTCAGTCATCCATTTACACATCCCCTTCCTCTTTCAATTCCCCTTTCACTTAGCCATCCATCCTTCCATCCACCTACTCATCCACTCATGAAACCATCCATTTAACCTATCATTCATCTATCATTTCTCTCATCCATCCACCCTTTCACTCCTTCACTCATCTATCCATCTACCCGCCCTTTCACTCACTCATCCAGCCTTACATCCACCCTTTCACTCATCCGTCCATCCATTCACCCTTTCACTTATCAATTCATTAATCCACCCTTTCACTTATCAATTCATCAATCCATCCATCATTTCACTCATCCATCCACCAATTTACTCGCCTGTCATCCACCCTTTCACTCATCCATCCATCCATCATTTCACTCATCTATCCAGCCATCCATCCATCCACTCCTCCCTTCACTTACTTACTCACTCACCTTTTCACATTAATTATGAGACCCATCAATAACTCCACCCTCGCGGTAGTTCCTAAAGTAAGGGGTGGGGTGGAGCAGGGTTCACTACGCCCCTGCACATAGGCAATCTGAAAAAGTGGAAGGTATGAGTCATGCATGATGCGCAGAGCCTTGACGTGGGGCGACTGTGACATGGTGTTGTTTCCAGAGCTTTATGTGGGATGAGAAAACTAGGGGGTCTCTTCAAAAGGGTGTTTGATGTAACAAAATGCGTGCCTTAAAACACATAAGCTAAAATTCTGTGCTTAATATAATGCCGCCTGACTGGTATTTTTGTTGCTTCTGTCATTGCATCCAGATATATAATACAAGTAATGTTACACTTAGAACAAGTAACGTTACACCTACAACAAGCCAGACTATTGGCTTTGTCAATGGTTGTTAGTTTAATAAAATAAAAAAAACTATAATCCTTTTCTTTCAACTTCTTTCACCGCCTTCCTTTGGCTAACTGGATTCTCACCTAGCAGCAGCATGGGCGTTTTTGCACTTTCATGTGTCAGAATGCCCTGCCCTGGACCGAGGCTGGAGGAGGCCACCACATGCTGTGCCAAGCCCAGACTGACCCATTGTCATTCTCTATGGGGCAATCAGCCCCATGCATAATGATAATGGGCGGGGTGGGGCTGTTCTTGTGCTCAGAGGAGTGCGAGGCGCCCCATCAGGGAGCTGAGGCCTTTTGCAGGGGAACAGCTCTGTTCCCTGCAATGCTGAAAAGCCCCGGCGTCAGGCCTCACTCCTGGATGCATTTGTACAGATGGGCTTGGCAGGGGGGGGCAAGGAGAGGCACTCTAGGGGGGGGGGGCAAGCGCCCCTCCTTGCCCCCCCTGCGGACGCCCATGGGCGTGCCTCAGTCCTTTGCGCACATGGCGTGGCTCTGTCCTTTGCGCATTTGGCGTGGCTCCGTCCTTTGCGCATTTGGCGTGGCTCCGTCCTTTGCGCATTTGGCGTGGCTCCGTCCTTTGCGCATATGGAGTGGATGTGTCCTTTGCGCATATGGCATGGCTCTGTCCTTTGCGCATTTGGCGTGGCTCCGTCCTTTGCGCATTTGGCGTGGCTCTGTCCTTTGCGCATATGGTGTGCCTCCGTCCTTTACGCATATAGCATGCCTCCCTCCTTTACGCATATAGCATGCCTCTGTCCTTTACGCATATAGCATGCCTCTGTCCTTTGCGCATTTGGCGTGCCTCTGTCCTTTACGCATATGGTGTTCCTCTGTCCTTTGCGCATATGGCGTGGCTCTGTCCTTTGCGCATATGGCGTGCCTCTGTCCTTTGCACATATGGTGTGCCTCCGTCCTTTACGCATATAGCATGCCTCCGTCCTTTACGCATATAGCATGCCTCTGTCCTTTGCGCATTTGGCGTGCCTCTGTCCTTTAGGCATATGGCTTGCCTCTGTCCTTTGCGCATATGGTGTGCCTCCGTCCTTTGTGCATATGGCATGCCTCTGTCCTTTGTGCATATGGCGTGGCTCTGTCCTTTGCGCATATGGCGTGCCTCTGTCCTTTGCGCATATGGCGTGCCTCTGTCCTTTGCGCATATGGAGTGCCTCTGTCCTTTGCGCATATGACGTGCCTCTGTCCTTTGCGCATATGGCGGCCTCTGTCCTTTGTGCATATGGCGTGGTTCTGTCCTTTGCGCATATGGCGTGCCTCTGTCCTTTGCGCATATGGCGTGGCTCTGTCCTTTGCGCATATGGCGTGGCTTCGTCCTTTGCGAATATGGCCTGCCTCTGTCCTTTGCACATATGGCGTGGCTCTGTCCTTTGTGCATATGGCGTGGCTCCGTCCTTTGTGCATATGGCGTGGCTCTGTCCTTTGTGCATATGGAGTGGCTCTGTCCTTTGCGCATATGGCGTGGCTCCGTCCTTTGCGAATATGGAGTGCCTCCGTCCTTTACACATATGGCGTGCCTCTGTCCTTTGCACATATGGCGTGGCTCTGTCCTTTGCGCACATGGCGTGGCTCTGTCCTTTGTGCATATGGCGTGGCTTTGTCCTTTGCGCACATGGCGTGGCTCCGTCCTTTGTGTATATGGCGTGGGTCTGTCCTTTGCGCATATGGCGTGGCTCCGTCCTTTGTGCATATGGCGTGGCTCCGTCCTTGGCCCATATGGCATGCCTCTGTCCTTTGCGCATATGGCATGCCTCTGTCCTTTACGCATATGGCGTGGCTCTGTCCTTTGCGCATATGGCGTGGCTCCGTCCTTTGTGCATATGGCATGCCTCTGTCCTTTGTGCATATGGCGTGGCTCTGTCCTTTGCGCATATGGCATGCCTCTGTCCTTTGCGCATATGGCGTGACTCCATCCTTTGCGCATATGGAGTGCCTCCGTCCTTTGCGCATATGGCGCGCCTCTGTCCTTTGCGCATATGGTGTGGCTCTGTCCTTTGCACATACGGCGTGGCTCCGTCCTTTGCGCATATGGCGTGCCTCCGTCCTTTGCGCATTTGGCGTGGTTCCGTCCTTTGCGCATATGGCGTGCCTCTGTCTTTTGCGCATCTGGAGTGGATGTGTCCTTTGCGCGTATGGCGTGGCTCTGTCCTTTGTGTGTTGGACCTGGGGTTACCAGTCTACATAGGGTAGCTTGGCACAAAGTAGGTAGGCTTATCCCAGAGGTACATGTGTTAAGTTTGCGTCACACCCTTTAGTAACATAACGTCCATCCACTCAAAAATAAGGACACCACACCAGTTTAGAAAAATACGGGCTGTTTTATAAAATTCTTTTGTTAAGTTTCCTCCTTCAGTAGTTCAACAGTTTAATACACTAAGCATTTTGACCTTTCTCTTAATCGTACCCTGTAACACCACTGTGCTTTGTCTCTTATGTTTTACACATTCACTAGTACTTAGTTCAGCAACCCTTTAGCATTTCAAACTTCCAACAATGATTTTTACATTACGATGCACTGTCTTAATTCTCAGATTCTGCACCTCTTACAACAACGGTTTGCACTTATAAGAGAAGGCTTTCCTGTACAATGTTTCCAAGAACCAAAGGGTTATCATCTACACTTGGATTCTCTTTTTAGGCATTCACTGGTTGTATTATGTGAGGTTCACTTAGAAGACATTTCATTTTAACTCGAACCAGTACATCAAAGCATCAGTCAGATTGAAGAACCCCCCCCTCTCCTCATTTAGTTGAGCGCTAGTTGATTTAACCTATATCTGGCATCGAATTACAGGTTTTGTTACACAAAGGCTCTTCACAGTCTGGTCTGCCAAAACGCTCAGTTGTTAGGTACTCCAATCAAGTCTCTAAGGCTGGGAATGTAGGTTTCTATTCTCGGACTCCCCACCTTTACCACAGAACCTGCTTACTTGTTTTAGCAGAGCACCACTTCTCACTTCACTCAGCTTCACCAGGAGTCCACTAGCAAACCTCACCGCCAGCTTTGGGTGTTCCGTGTTGAGCCGTCGGGATCGCGTCTCTGCGTCTCCTCACACGAACGCCCCCTTCACAAGCCGCACACTGGGCCTGCGCAAAGGAACAGCGTCTGAGGCGCAGGGCCGCCCTCCTTCTCACGTCGACGGCAATGCTCTCTGTCAGTTCCGCCCTCAAGCGATTGGGTCTCTAAGGCCACTCCGCCCCCTGACAATCTTGGACGGTGCTCAGTGAGCCTGCGCAAGGGGAACAGCGTTTCCTCAATCCAGCTCTACCATCTATCGTTCGCCCCACAGTGCGAACAGGGATCTGGTTTATCGCCGGCTCCGGGTCCACGGCCAGGCTATCTCCCCCTCACACAGCGGCTATGCCCTCAACCCAGGAGCGTGACAAGGAGGGGGGCGGAAACCACTTTCTCCACCACACGAAGGCCACCGATGGAGCCCAGACTACATGGGCAGTGTCCAGAAAGGGCCGGGTAAGGTTTAGGCTGAATAATTCTCTCAATCCAGGCCTTGTTTTCTCAAAGCTCCAAGGGCCTGTAGTTGACTCCCTTGCCAGAGATAGTGGGTCGGAAGTCCCAATTCAGCTCGACCACTCTACCCATTCCTTCTCCTCAGAGGTCCATTCTAAGACTAGAGGTCAATTCCTCCTAGTCCTAACACGTCGGGAGACCCCAATCAGGTACAAGAAGGAGGTCATACAGCAGGGCCAGATCTGTAGGGAAGGGGGCAGTGGCAGCAGTAAGGCAGCAACCCTCTAACAAGAAGTCAACCCTCTGAGTTTCCTAACCCTCTATCCCCACAGCCTGCACTCCGACTGGTTCTGTGTCCACACAAAAGGCCGCCCAGGTTCTGGCCTTTTATACCCCTAGCCTTAAGGGTCCAGAATAGGCCAGAAGGTTCTAGAGTCTCCCTGTGTTACCCTATGGGCCCCTGCTCCTGAAGTGACAGTTATGGCAGTTACTGACCACCATTTTGTGTGTCTTGTAAATTCAGTCAGGAAGGCACCTGAACCTCAGGAAAAAAAAAACTATGAGGGCAAAGAGCTCCTAACCCCAAAGTCAACACCTGAAAAATCCAGTGGACATCAAAAATAAGGGGCAAAAAGGGGACACAAATAAATAAATAAATAGGAGGGACCACCCAAAGGGCTGACAGGTCTAACATGCGTCCCCTCCAGCTGAAAGTGGGGAGAGCTACCCAATCCCTTGGGAGTCCTCATCACTAAGGCAGAAATACCTAGAGAGACTGTCTGCATTCGCGTGGTCCACTCCAGGCCGATGTTCCACCCGGAAGTCCATTCCCTGTAGGGAGATGGACCATCTCAACAGCTTGGGATTTTCCCCCTTCATTTGCATCAGCCAACGAAGGGGTCGATGGTCAGTCTGAACCAGGAAGTGCGAGCCAAACAGGTATGGCCGCAACTTCTTCAGAGCCCATACCACTGCAAAGGCTTCCCGCTCAATTGCACTCCACTTCTGTTCCCGGGGAAGCAGTCTCCTAGACAGGAAGACAACAGGCTGATCCAGACCCTCTTCATTGAGTTGCGATAACACTGCCCCAATGCCATGCTCTGATGCGTCTGTCTGGACAATGAACTCCTTGGAGAAATCTGGGGCCCTCAGGACCGGTGCTGCACACATTGCTTGTTTCAGCTTCTCAAAGGCTTGCTGACAAGCCACCGTCCAGACTACCCGTCGAGGTTGTTTCTTGGATGTGAGCTCAGTGAGGGGCGCTACAAAAGTGCCATACTCCTTCACAAAGCGACGGTAGTAACCTGTGAGGCCCAGGAAAGCTCTGACCTCAGTTTGAGTCTTGGGGGGCTCCCAGGCCATGATGGCCTCAATCTTTGCCTGGAGGGGCTGCACTGCTCCCCTGCCCACCAAGTGGCCTAGGTACACAACCGACCCCTGCCCGATCTGACATTTACTGGCCTTGATTGTCAAGCCAGCCTGTTTCAGGGCCTGGAGAACAGCTTGTAAGTGACACAAATGGTCCTCCCAACTGCTACTGAAGATGGCAATGTCATCCAGATAAGCAGCAGAGAAAGCCTCCATTCCAGAGAGGACCTGGTTCACCAGCCGCTGAAAGGTGGCAGGGGCGTTCTTTAGCCCAAAGGGCATCACACAGAACTGGTAGTGGCCCTCAGGGGTGGAGAAGGCTGACCTTTCCTTTGCTCCATCTGTAAGGGAGATCTGCCAGTACCCTGAAGTAAGGTCAAAGGTACTCAGGTATTGGGCAGCTCCCAGCCGGTCAATAAGTTCATCCGCCCTAGTTATTGGATGTGCATCAGTCTTGGTCACTGTGTTCAGTCCCCGGTAATCCACACAGAACCTCAGTTCTGTAGTGGTGCCCGGTGGGGCAGCTTTTGGTACCAGAACCACCGGACTGCACCAGGGGCTACTAGAAGGTTCAATGACTCCTAGCTCCAGCATCCTGGTAACTTCACTGTGGATGCTGGCCTTCACCTTGTCTGACAGCCGGTAGGTCTTAGACTTCACTGGTGGGCTGTCTCCTGTGTCCACATCATGGGTACACAGGTGGGTCCTTCCCGGGACAAGGGAGAACAGTGAAGAGTACTGCTCCAAGACCTGGCGGCAGTCCTCTCGCTGCTCAGGAGTTAGGGATGGGGAGAGAATCACTCCCTCCACCGACCCATCCTTTTCCTGAGACGAAAAGAGATCAGGGAGAGGCTCGCTTTCCGCTTCCTCTGCTCCATCAGTCACCATCATCAAGATGACCTCGGGCCTCTCATGGTGGGGTTTGAGACGGTTGGCATGCAGCACCCGTAGGGGCTGTCGAGGGGTCTTAAGATCCACCAGGTAGGTGGACTTACCCTTCTTCTCGAACACCTCAAATGGGCCTGTCCAGCGATCCTGGAGGGCACTTAGCTCTCCAGGTTCCATCACCCACACTTTATGGCCAGGCTCCAACTCCACAGGGTGAGCGTTGTGGTCATACCACTCTTTCATCACTGCTTGGCTGGCTTCCAAGTTGTCAGAAGCTTGCTTCCACAACTTTGCCATTTGGCTCCGGAAGGCCAGCATGTAGCTCACCACATCCTGGGGAAGCTTCCTGGGAGACTTTTCCCATCCGTCCTTCACCAGGCTGAGAGGTCCACGCACAGGGTGCCCATACAGAAGCTCGAAGGGGCTGAAGCCCACTCCCTTCTGTGGCACTTCCCTGTAGGAAAACAACAAACAGGGGAGGAGGACGTCCCATTTCCTCTTCAGGCTCTCAGGCAGACTTCTTATCATGCCTTTCAAGGTCTTGTTGAACCTTTCCACCAGACCATTGGTCTGGGGGTGATAAGGAGTGGTAAACAGGTAGGTAACTCCACACTCCTTCCACATAGCCCGCATGTATGCTGACATGAAGTTGGTCCCCCTGTCGGACACAACCTCCTTGGGGAAACCCACTCGGGTAAAGATCCCGATCAGGGCCCTAGCCACTACAGGTGCAGTAACAGTCCTCAGAGGAATTGCCTCTGGGTACCGCGTGGCGTGATCCACCAGAACCAGGATAAACCTGTGATCAGCTGTAGTTGGTGGATCCAATGGCCCCACAATGTCGATGCCCACCCTTTCAAAGGGGGTGCTAACGACAGGAAGTGGTTCCAGGGGAGCTTTCAGCTTCACCCCTGTCTTCCCACTGGCTTGGCAGGATACACATGTCCGGCAGTATGTGTCGGATGCCACTTTCATCTGAGGCCAGTAAAAGTGGGGGACAAGCCAAGCAAAGGTCTTGTCCTGTCCTAAGTGTCCTGCCAAGGGAATTTCATGAGCCAGTTCCAAAAGAAAGGCTCGGTAGCGTTGAGGGACTACCAAGGCCCGTGATGAACCGGGCAAAGGTACCTTTGGTTCACTGTAGAGGAGTCCGTCCTCCCAGTAAATATGGTAGTTCCCTGCAACGTTCCCTGCTGCCTGGGCTTCGGCCTGTCGCCTCAGTCCCTCAAGGGGAGGGCACTCCTTCTGGCCCTTACAAAACTCCTCTCTGGTAGGCCCTCCTTCCACATGCCACTCAGAAGGGATAGGTAAGTCCTCCAGGGAGACTACTTCCCCCTCCATGGACTCCTGGTCCACCACTGCAGGTGGCCGATCTGTCTCATGGGGCGTGGAAGCCGAGGCAGGCTTCTCCTGTCCTCGGTTCTTTCCCTTTTTGGCACCGGGCTGGGCCATTGTTCCAGGCTCCAGCCCAGGCGAACTTCCCCTCCGGGTAGTCGCGGACCTTGTGCTAGCACAGGCCCAGTCAGGGGTACCCAGCATCTCAGAATGAGTCCGGTGTTCCACCACCTTCCAAGCATTGTGCTCCATGTCATTCCCCAACAGACAATCGACTGGCACGGCAGGGCTTACGGCAACTCGAAGTGAACCTGCAACCCCTTCCCACTCAAATGGAACCTCGGCCACAGGGTAGTGGCCCAATCTGCCGTCAGCCATCGCGGCGGGGTGGAGTACATGTGGATTCACCTGCTCTGGAGACACCAGTTGACTCCTTACCATAGTCATACTGGCTCCTGTGTCTCTCAGAGCCTCCCCTCTCTGGCCATTAATGGTGACCCACTGCCCATACTTGGTAGTATTTGAGGGCACCTGGATCTTAGGAACCATCTCCCGATCTCCCAGGGACACTAAGGTGACACCCGCCCACTCACCCCCCTTATCTAAGGGCAACTCCTCCCCAAGCACTACACTAGCTACTCCCGGGGCTTTTCCTCCAGTGGGAGGGGGTGGTCTCTTTGGGCACTTGACATCTCCCTTATAATGTCCAACACCACCACACTCAAAGCAGTGGACAACCCTTGGCTGCTGACTTTGGCCAGGATGAGGGTTTCTGGGCGGGTTAGCCTTAGGGGTGAATCCTGTTCCCTTTCCCTGGAAACTATTTTGGGGGCCTTTTGAGAACTCCCGCTTTTTATCTCCCCCCTCTTTCTTCTGGGGGGTGCCCTGTCCGGTCCTTTGAGAGTCCCCTCCAGTCCCCTTTGAAGACACCCGGGTACTTGCCCAGATGTCCGCCTCCCCAGCAAGCTTCCGGGGGTTGGTCAGCTTGCTATCCACCAGGTGTTGACGCAGCTCGGGAAAACATTTCTCGAGTAGGTGCTCCTTGAGTATAAGGTCATACAACCCCTCATAGTCCCCCACCTCGCTGCCTTGCACCCAGCCCTCTAATGCCTTCTTTGCGTAGTCCAGGAAATCCACCCAATTCTGTGTGCCTAGTTTATGACTACCCCTAAACTTTTGACGGTATTTTTCTGGAGTCAGTCCAAACTTTCTGATTAGCGCCACTTTTATGGTGGGGTAGTGGGTCTGCTCTCCCTGCTCTAGAGCCAAGAGGGTATCCCTCCCTGCAGGAGGTATGTACTTATACAAGCCACCCCCCAGTGTTTCTCCAGTATCCCATGGGCTCTTAAAGAGACCTCATAGGCGGCCAGCCACTTGGCGATATCATCCCCTGTACTGTAGCTGGCGACTACGTCCTTAGGTAGGTAAGGTCTGGGTTCCCTGGTCAAATCCTTTGGTTCGCTGCCATCATTTGGAGAGTTGGAAGTCCCTAATTGCAGGGCCTTGAGATCGAACTCTCTGAGTTTCAACTCGTGAGCCATCCTCTGCTCCTCCTTCTCCTTTTCCAACCTGGCTAACTCCCACTTTAGTTGTCTTTTTAGGTCTCGCCTGTCGATGCGCATGCGCATCGAGCTTGCGAGACTATGGGGGCTTATCCACTCTTTATCCAACTTGCAAGGAATCGTGGCGATTCCTTGCAGTGCACGAGAAATTGAAGCTCAATGCGCATGCGCAATGAGCTTCAAAGCGCGTGCACAAGCCCCCAGCCGCCTGCATTGCCTGCTCTCTCTGTCACAGCCTCCCCCAGCTCCGCCTCCTCACTTTTTGATTGCACGGCCGTTAGGCCGTGCCTCCCCTACTCTACTCCCCCCTCCTTCTCCACTCCCCCTCACGAGTGTCACGACGCACCTCCGGATCCGCCCCCTCCCCATTTTCTCTGCCTGCCATGTCGCGTCGCATTTCTCCTCCCCCCTCCCCCAGCCGCCTGCCTTGCCTACTCTCCCGCCCCCTCACTTCTTGATTGCACGGCCGCTAGGCCGTGCCTCCCCTACTCTCCTCCTCCTACTCTCCTCCCCCCTCCCCTTATCTGGCCTTCCCTCCGTCTGTTCCCTCTCGCCGCTCCGGACACCTAAGTTAAACTGTACAAAACAAGAGTCTACAGTAAACAGAAACAAGAACACAATTTGTATGCCTTTCACCCACACACGTTCCAGTAAAATCCCTGCCATGTCGCGTCGCATTTCTCCTCCCCCCTCCCCCCAGCCGCCTGCCTTGCCTACTCTCCCGCCCCCTCACTTCTTGATTGCACGGCCGCTAGGCCGTGCCTCCCCTACTCTCCTCCTCCTACTCTCCTCCCCCCTCCCCTTATCTGGCCTTCCCTCCGTCTGTTCCCTCTCGCCGCTCCGGACACCTAAGTTAAACTGTACAAAACAAGAGTCTACAGTAAACAGAAACAAGAACACAATTTGTATGCCTTTCACCCACACACGTTCCAGTAAAATCCCTGCCATGTCGCGTCGCATTTCTCCTCCCCCCTCCCCCCAGCCGCCTGCCTTGCCTACTCTCCCGCCCCCTCACTTCTTGATTGCACGGCCGCTAGGCCGTGCCTCCCCTACTCTCCTCCTCCTACTCTCCTCCCCCCTCCCCTTATCTGGCCTTCCCTCCGTCTGTTCCCTCTCGCCGCTCCGGACACCTAAGTTAAACTGTACAAAACAAGAGTCTACAGTAAACAGAAACAAGAACACAATTTGTATGCCTTTCACCCACACACGTTCCAGTAAAATCAATATTATGTTCCATAAAGCCGGACAAGAAGGAAATTCGGACATGAAGGGCAAGGGGGCAGGGTTTAAATTCGTGAACTGCTTCTTTTGCAAAAAATGGAATTCCCAATCAAACCAAGTTGTGAAAGCACTTCCAAAAGAGTTTGCATGTCGCCGTGTTTCACCAAAGCCCTGCACTGTTTGTAGCGATAGTAAACGGCAATGCCTACGTCCTAGCACAAGTCCCTTTGTAACCAGCGGCTAGAATGGAACAAACACCATTAAGAGTTTTTACATATATGGAAAGACAGTTTATTCTATTTTTTAGCAAGCACGAGGCACATCTATGACTGCATGCACTACCAATCCTTCTGTTATGCCACATCTCGCAGCTTAGATTCCTTCGCTCTTTCTTCTAACTCTCCACGTTTCTGCCTGTTTCACTCTCTCTTTTAACTCTCACCCCCCTCTCCATTTACTTACACAAATCTCGCAGATACCCCAAGCAGCGGTGCACGCACTACCAATCCTTCTGTTATGCCACATCTCGCAGCTTAGATTCCTTCGCTCTTTCTTCTAACTCTCCACGTTTCTGCCTGTTTCACTCTCTCTTCCAACTCACACCCCCCTCTCCATTTACTTACACAAATCTCGCAGATACCCCAAGCAGCGGTGCACGCACTACCAATCCTTCTGTTATGCCACATCTCGCAGCTTAGATTCATTCCCTCTTTCTTTTAACTCTCCACGTTTCTGCCTGTTTCACTCTCTCTTCCAACTCTCACCCCCCTCTCCATTTACTTACACAAATCTCGCAGATACCCCAAGCAGCGGTGCACGCACTACCAATCCTTCTGTTATGCCACATCTCGCAGCTTAGATTCATTCCCTCTTTCTTTTAACTCTCCACGTTTCTCCCTTTTTCACTCTCTCTTCCAACTCTCACCCCCCTCTCCATTTACTTACACAAATCTCGCAGATACCCCAAGCAGCGGTGCACGCACTACCAATCCTTCTGTTATGCCACATCTCGCAGCTTAGATTCCTTCGCTCTTTCTTCTAACTCTCCACGTTTCTGCCTGTTTCACTCTCTCTTCCAACTCTCACCCCCCTCTCCATTTACTTACACAAATCTCGCAGATACCCCAAGCAGCGGTGCACGCACTACCAATCCTTCCGTTATGCCAGATCTCACAATCTTCCATCACACACGGAGCTGGTACAGCACAGGCAACGGCAATGCAAGCTTCACTCAAACACGGAGCAGGTACACCACAGGCAACAGCAGTGCAATCTTCCCTCACACATAGATCAGGTACAGCACAGGCGGCAGCAGTGCAAGCTTCCCTCACACACAGAGCAGGTACAGCACAGGCAGCAGCAGTGCAAGCTTCCCTCACACATAGATCAGGTACAGCACAGGCGGCAGCAGTGCAAGCTTCCCTTACACATGCAACAGGTACAGCACCGACAGCAGCAGTGCAAGCTTCCATCACACACGGAGCAGGTATAGCAAAGGCAACGGCAATGCAAGCTTCACTCAAACACGGAGCAGGTACAGCACAGGCAACAGCAGTGCAAGCTTCCCTTACACATGGAACAGGTACAGCACCGACAGCAGCAGTGCAAGCTTCCCTCACACATACATCAGGTACAGCACAGGCGGCAGCAGTGCAAGCTTCCATCACACACGGAGCAGGTACAGCACAGGCAACGGCAATGCAAGCTTCACTCAAACACGGAGCAGGTACAGCACAGCCAACAGCAGTGCAAGCTTCCCTTACACATGGAACAGGTACAGCACCGACAGCAGCAGTGCAAGCTTCCCTCACACATAGATCAGGTACAGCACAGGCGGCAGCAGTGCAAGCTTCCCTCACACACGGAGCAGGTACAGCACAGCCAACAGCAGTGCAATCTTCCCTTACACATGGAACAGGTACAGCACCGACAGCAGCAGTGCAAGCTTCCCTCACACACAGATCAGGTACACCACAGGCAGCAGCAGTGCAAGCTTCCCTCACACATAGATCAGGTACAGCACAGGCGGCAGCAGTGCAAGCTTCCCTTACACATGCAACAGGTACAGCACCGACAGCAGCAGTGCAAGCTTCCATCACACACGGAGCAGGTATAGCACAGGCAACGGCAATGCAAGCTTCACTCAAACACGGAGCAGGTACAGCACAGGCAACAGCAGTGCAAGCTTCCCTTACACATGGAACAGGTACAGCACAGGCGGCAGCAGTGCAAGCTTCCCTCACACATAGATCAGGTACAGCACAGGCGGCAGCAGTGCAAGCTTCCCTCACACACGGAGCAGGTACAGCACAGCCAACAGCAGTGCAATCTTCCCTTACACATGGAACAGGTACAGCACCGACAGCAGCAGTGCAAGCTTCCCTCACACACAGATCAGGTACACCACAGGCAGCAGCAGTGCAAGCTTCCCTCACACATAGATCAGGTACAGCACAGGCGGCAGCAGTGCAAGCTTCCCTTACACATGCAACAGGTACAGCACCGACAGCAGCAGTGCAAGCTTCCATCACACACGGAGCAGGTATAGCACAGGCAACGGCAATGCAAGCTTCACTCAAACACGGAGCAGGTACAGCACAGGCAACAGCAGTGCAAGCTTCCCTTACACATGGAACAGGTACAGCACAGGCGGCAGCAGTGCAAGCTTCCCTCACACATAGATCAGGTACAGCACAGGCGGCAGCAGTGCAAGCTTCCCTCACACACGGAGCAGGTACAGCACAGCCAACAGCAGTGCAATCTTCCCTTACACATGGAACAGGTACAGCACCGACAGCAGCAGTGCAAGCTTCCCTCACACACAGATCAGGTACACCACAGGCAGCAGCAGTGCAAGCTTCCCTCACACATAGATCAGGTACAGCACAGGCGGCAGCAGTGCAAGCTTCCCTTACACATGCAACAGGTACAGCACCGACAGCAGCAGTGCAAGCTTCCATCACACACGGAGCAGGTATAGCACAGGCAACGGCAATGCAAGCTTCACTCAAACACGGAGCAGGTACAGCACAGGCAACAGCAGTGCAAGCTTCCCTTACACATGGAACAGGTACAGCACAGGCGGCAGCAGTGCAAGCTTCCCTCACACATAGATCAGGTACAGCACAGGCGGCAGCAGTGCAAGCTTCCCTCACACACGGAGCAGGTACAGCACAGCCAACGGCAATGCAAGCTTCACTCAAACACGGAGCAGGTACAGCACAGCCAACAGCAGTGCAAGCTTCCCTTACACATGGAACAGGTACAGCACCGACAGCAGCAGTGCAAGCTTCCCTCACACATAGATCAGGTACAGCACAGGCGGCAGCAGTGCAAGCTTCCCTCACACACGAAGCAGGTACAGCACAGCCACCAGCAGTGCAATCTTCCCTTACACATGGAACAGGTACAGCACCGACAGCAGCAGTGCAAGCTTCCCTCACACACAGATCAGGTACACCACAGGCAGCAGCAGTGCAAGCTTCCCTCACACATAGATCAGGTACAGCACAGGCGGCAGCAGTGCAAGCTTCCCTTACACATGGAACAGGTACAGCACCGACAGCAGCAGTGCAAGCTCCCCTCACACACCGTCACACACCCTCAGCTTCACACACCCTCACTCACCCTCACACACACACACACACACACACATACAACAACAAAAAGAAGAATAGAAATAAACTGTCCTAATCCACACTCTAACTCCTAGATTGAAATCCTGAGTCCTAATTCACCCTACAAATACACCCTCAAGATACGCAACCGAAAGACATCCTAGAAAATAACAACCAAAGTAAAAATACGCGCAATTATGTTTTTCAAGCTTCAGGTCACCAAACTAACAATTATTAGGACAACAGAACACCAACAAAAGAACGAAGAAATCTCGGTCAGGATGCGAGGACGAGGATGTACAAACACAAAAGTAAAACAGCCTATTTTTAACTTGGGTAATAAACAAGCACTATTCATCCGGTAAATGAGACGGATTAAACACAATTGTCACGGGTTACACACAAAGCCGTAGGCATATAACAATAGCAGTTCATCGCACGGATTTACATCAAATATAGAAAACATATTACGCAAGTTGGATTCAGCGCTAACATCCCTTAGCCGCACTCTTCCCACACCCCCGCTACGCCCCCTCCCCTGCCTGCCGTGTCGAGTGGCTTCAGGTATCTTAGCCCCATGCAACGCCACTCAGCCACGCAACGCCACTCAGCCACGCAACGCCACTCAACCACGCAACGCCACTCACACACGCCACTCACACACGCAACGCCACTCACACACGCAACGCCACGCACACACGCAACGCCACGCACACACGCAACGCCACTCACCCACGCAACGCCACTCAGCCACGCAACGCCACTCAGCCACGCAACGCCACTCAGCCACGCAACGCCACTCAGCCACGCAACGCCACTCAGCCACGCAACGCCACTCATCCACGCAACGCCACTCAGCCACGCAACGCCACTCAGCCACGCAACGCCACTCAGCCACGCAACGCCACTCAACCACGCAACGCCACTCACACACGCCACTCACACACGCAACGCCACTCACACACGCAACGCCACGCACACACGCAATGCCACGCACACACGCAACGCCACTCAGCCACGCAATGCCACTCAGCCACGCAACGCCACTCAGCCACGCAACGCCACTCAGCCACGCAACGCCACTCAGCCACGCAACGCCACTCAGCCACGCAACGCCACTCAGCCACGCAACGCCACGCAACGCCACTCAGCCACGCAACGCCACTCAGCCACGCAACGTCACTCAGCCACGCAACGTCACTCAGACACGCACCGCCACTCAGCCACGCAACGCCACTCAGCCACGCAACGCCACTCAGCCACTCACACGCGCAACGCCACTCACCCGCGCAACGCCACTCAGCCGCGCAACGCCACTCAGCCGCGCAACGCCACTCACACGCGCAACGCCACTCACACGCGCAACGCCACTCACACGTGCAACGCCACTCACACGCGCAACGCCACTCACACGCGCAACGCCACTCACACGCGCAACGCCACTCACACGCGCAACGCCACTCAGCCACGCAACGCCACTCAGCCACGCAACGCCACTCAGCCACGCAACGCCACTCAGCCACGCAACGCCACTCAGCCACGCAACGCCACTCAGCCACGCAACGCCACTCAGCCACGCAACGCCACGCAGCCACGCAACGCCACTCAGCCACGCAACGCCACTCACACACGCCACTCACACACGCAACGCCACTCACACACGCAACGCCACGCACACACAGACCGAAAACAATAATTACATTAACATCAATAAAAGGAAATGCATAAACAAAAGTATAAGAACTCACAAAGGCACTTTTTCATAATATGCAAATAAAATTGTCATTACCTGTCGATCGTAGCAGCTCATTCCCTGAAATGTAGAAAATATAAAAAAAAACACAAAAAAGAGAACATACACAGTGCATACATAATACTTTTAACTACAACAAGCAACAAACAAAATAAATGAATAGCGGCGAAACAAGTCACATACGGGTACAAATGACACAAGCAAAAGCTAAGTCAGAGGAAAAATAAACATCACAGTGCCACCTCAGGCGAAACGAAACTACTGAAACTACATACCAGGAAGACACTAGCAAAGATTACTCAATGCATCCCGAAGAATCAACTTAAACACGAGCCAACATACGCATAAAGATCAAGAAAAATTCAAAACCCATTTTTCAAACATATATCTTTTAGAACAGTACTAAAGGATATTGTAACTCAAAACTCGATAATACACAAGGCGCAATACAAATAAAACACTCATACATCCTAATAAAACATTATTAATACGTATATACACACACGTATTAATACATTCAAATTGATGTACTATTCATCCGGAGAATGGGACGGATTAAAAACAGTAGTCAACAGTTACACAAAAAAACGGACGCAAACAACAATAGCACTTCTTCACACGGAATTCCATCTAATATAAAGAAAATATGACGAAAAAAAAAAAATCGGAAACAGTCAAATTTTTCTGAGGGAAATAAACAAGAACGATTCATCCGGAAAATGGGACGCATTGAATACAATAGTCGACAGTTACACAAAAAGAGATACGCATAACACAATAGCATTTATCCAGACGGAATTAGTTCGAATATAAGAAACATATTACGAACATAGAAATATTCAGTCACAAAAAGCTAACGAAAAATACATTACTTCACTGTACATGTCGTTCATACATTGCTAATAATACTACAGTCAGCATAGACACAAAAAGTTTCATTTCATACTTCAAGTACGTCAATAACAAATTATCCGACTACTTCAGCATCACACAAAAAGATAATGCAAACACAACTTACATCAATATATTAAAACACATTTAGCACTTCAGAATGAAACAAACACCTTTTGTACGTCAAATTACAAAAAAAATAAAATTAATACATTACATTACAGTTTAACAAAACATATGCATTACATATCGCCAATAAAAAACAAAACTTTATGTTACATTACAAACATTTACAAATATTACGAGCGAAATAAATACATTTCGCAAGTATTTAACTTTAACATAGTATATATACTACATTACATTACATTAAAAGAAACTTAGGATTACATTCTTACCTGTCAAACGACGCAGCAACACCACAGGAACAAGAACACGCCTTCTGCGCACCAACATTCTCGATCTATGGGGAATTCCACCGTTGACGTATGCAAATCGGAACGCTACGTCAAAAACGTCGCGCTCCGATTGGCTAGAAAAAAACGTAAACAAAAAACACACACAACTCAAAAATAAACTAGACCGCTAAACATAGAAGACGTCGACGTGACGCTATACGTCGGCCATTTTAAAAAAAAAATAAAAAACAGACTCCACAAACACGTTACAAAATATTAACACAGTTAGTACAAAACATACACACGAAAATTACATACTAATATACACATAAGACAGAAGTAATACAAAGGGGACATGTGACACCTTTGGTTAATAACAACACATTACTTAATTAATATTAACATATACACACACTCTTAACATCACCCTCACACAACAAAACTATCACACTCTTTCACACCCGCTCAGAAACGCTAACACAACATCTCCCTCATACACCATCACACACCTTCAGCCTCACACACACTTACTCACCCTCACACTCACACACTCACACACTCTCTGACGCAAACAACTTCACTCATCCACTCAGCCACGCAACGCCACTCAGCCACGCAACGCCACTCAGCCACGCAACGCCACTCAGCCACGCAACGCCACTCAGCCACGCAACGCCACGCAACGCCACTCAGCCACGCAACTCAGCCACGCAACGTCACTCAGACACGCACCGCCACTCAGCCACGCAACGCCACTCAGCCACGCAACGCCACTCAGCCACGCAACGCCACTCACACGCGCAACGCCACTCAGCCACGCAACGCCACTCAGCCACGCAACGCCACTCAGCCACGCAACGCCACTCAGCCACGCAACGCCACTCAACCACGCAACGCCACTCACACACGCCACTCACACACGCAACGCCACTCACACACGCAACGGCACGCACACACGCAACGCCACGCACACACGCAACGCCACTCACCCACGCAACGCCACTCAGCCACACAACGCCACTCAGCCACGCAACGCCACTCAGCCACGCAACGCCACTCAGCCACGCAACGCCACTCAGCCACGCAACGCCACGCAACGCCACTCAGCCACGCAACGCCACTCAGCCACGCAACGTCACTCAGACACGCACCGCCACTCAGCCACGCAACGCCACTCAGCCACGCAACGCCACTCAGCCACGCAACGCCACTCAGCCACGCAACGCCACTCACATGCGCAACGCCACTCACCCGCGCAACGCCACTCAGCCGCGGAACGCCACTCAGCCGCGCAACGCCACTCAGCCGCGCAACGCCACTCACACGCGCAACGCCACTCACACGCGCAACGCCACTCACTCGCGCAACGCCACTCACACGCGCAACGCCACTCACACGCGCAACGCCACTCACACGCGCAACGCCACTCAGCCACGCAACGCCACTCAGCCACGCAACGCCACTCAGCCACGCAATGCCACTCAGCCACGCAACGCCACTCAGCCACGCAACGCCACTCAGCCACGCAACGCCACTCAGCCACGCAACGCCACTCAGCCACGCAACGCCACTCAGCCACGCAACGCCACTCAGCCACGCAACGCCACTCACCCACGCAACGCCACTCAGCCACGCAACGCCACTCACACGTGCAACGCCACTCACACGCGCAACGCCACTCACACGCGCAACGCCACTCACATGCGCAACGCCACTCACACGCGCAACGCAACTCAGCCACGCAACGCCACTCAGCCACGCAACGCCACTCAGCCACGCAACGCCACTCAGCCACGCAACGCCACTCATCCACGCAACGCCACTCAGCCACGCAACGCCACTCAGCCACGCAACGCCACTCAGCCACGCAACGCCACTCAGCCACGCAACGCCACTCAACCACGCAACGCCACTCACAAACGCCACTCACACACGCAACGCCACTCACACACGCAACGCCACGCACACACGCAACGCCACGCACACACGCAACGCCACTCACCCACGCAACGCCACTCAGCCACGCAACGCCACTCTGCCACGCAACGCCACTCATCCACGCAACGCCACTCAGCCACGCAACGCCACTCAGCCACGCAACGCCACTCAGCCACGCAACGCCACGCAACGCCACTCAGCCACGCAACGCCACTCAGCCACGCAACGTCACTCAGACACGCACCGCCACTCAGCCACGCAACGCCACTCAGCCACGCAACGCCACTCAGCCACGCAACGCCACTCACACGCGCAACGCCACTCACCCGCGCAACGCCACTCAGCCGCGCAACGCCACTCAGCCGCGCAACGCCACTCACACGCGCAACGCCACTCACACGCGCAACGCCACTCACACGCGCAACGCCACTCACACGCGCAACGCCACTCACACGCGCAACGCCACTCACACGCGCAACGCCACTCACACGCGCAACGCCACTCAGCCACGCAACGCCACTCAGCCACGCAACGCCACTCAGCCACGCAACGCCACTCAGCAGCGGTGCACGCACTACCAATCCTTCTGTTATGCCACATCTCGCAGCTTAGATTCCTTCGCTCTTTCTTCTAACTCTCCACGTTTCTGCCTGTTTCACTCTCTCTTCCAACTCTCACCCCCCTCTCCATTTACTTACACAAATCTCGCAGATACCCCAAGCAGCGGTGCACGCACTACCAATCCTTCCGTTATGCCAGATCTCACAATCTTCCATCACACACGGAGCTGGTACAGCACAGGCAACGGCAATGCAAGCTTCACTCAAACACGGAGCAGGTACACCACAGGCAACAGCAGTGCAAGCTTCCCTTACACATGGAACAGGTACAGCACCGACAGCAGCAGTGCAATCTTCCCTCACACATAGATCAGGTACAGCACAGGCGGCAGCAGTGCAAGCTTCCCTCACACACAGAGCAGGTACAGCACAGGCAGCAGCAGTGCAAGCTTCCCTCACACATAGATCAGGTACAGCACAGGCGGCAGCAGTGCAAGCTTCCCTTACACATGCAACAGGTACAGCACCGACAGCAGCAGTGCAAGCTTCCATCACACACGGAGCAGGTATAGCAAAGGCAACGGCAATGCAAGCTTCACTCAAACACGGAGCAGGTACAGCACAGGCAACAGCAGTGCAAGCTTCCCTTACACATGGAACAGGTACAGCACCGACAGCAGCAGTGCAAGCTTCCCTCACACATACATCAGGTACAGCACAGGCGGCAGCAGTGCAAGCTTCCATCACACACGGAGCAGGTACAGCACAGGCAACGGCAATGCAAGCTTCACTCAAACACGGAGCAGGTACAGCACAGCCAACAGCAGTGCAAGCTTCCCTTACACATGGAACAGGTACAGCACCGACAGCAGCAGTGCAAGCTTCCCTCACACCTAGATCAGGTACAGCACAGGCGGCAGCAGTGCAAGCTTCCCTCACACACGGAGCAGGTACAGCACAGCCAACAGCAGTGCAATCTTCCCTTACACATGGAACAGGTACAGCACCGACAGCAGCAGTGCAAGCTTCCCTCACACACAGATCAGGTACACCACAGGCAGCAGCAGTGCAAGCTTCCCTCACACATAGATCAGGTACAGCACAGGCGGCAGCAGTGCAAGCTTCCCTTACACATGCAACAGGTACAGCACCGACAGCAGCAGTGCAAGCTTCCATCACACACGGAGCAGGTATAGCACAGGCAACGGCAATGCAAGCTTCACTCAAACACGGAGCAGGTACAGCACAGGCAACAGCAGTGCAAGCTTCCCTTACACATGGAACAGGTACAGCACAGGCGGCAGCAGTGCAAGCTTCCCTCACACATAGATCAGGTACAGCACAGGCGGCAGCAGTGCAAGCTTCCCTCACACACGGAGCAGGTACAGCACAGCCAACAGCAGTGCAATCTTCCCTTACACATGGAACAGGTACAGCACCGACAGCAGCAGTGCAAGCTTCCCTCACACACAGATCAGGTACACCACAGGCAGCAGCAGTGCAAGCTTCCCTCACACATAGATCAGGTACAGCACAGGCGGCAGCAGTGCAAGCTTCCCTTACACATGCAACAGGTACAGCACCGACAGCAGCAGTGCAAGCTTCCATCACACACGGAGCAGGTATAGCACAGGCAACGGCAATGCAAGCTTCACTCAAACACGGAGCAGGTACAGCACAGGCAACAGCAGTGCAAGCTTCCCTTACACATGGAACAGGTACAGCACAGGCGGCAGCAGTGCAAGCTTCCCTCACACATAGATCAGGTACAGCACAGGCGGCAGCAGTGCAAGCTTCCCTCACACACGGAGCAGGTACAGCACAGCCAACAGCAGTGCAATCTTCCCTTACACATGGAACAGGTACAGCACCGACAGCAGCAGTGCAAGCTTCCCTCACACACAGATCAGGTACACCACAGGCAGCAGCAGTGCAAGCTTCCCTCACACATAGATCAGGTACAGCACAGGCGGCAGCAGTGCAAGCTTCCCTTACACATGCAACAGGTACAGCACCGACAGCAGCAGTGCAAGCTTCCATCACACACGGAGCAGGTATAGCACAGGCAACGGCAATGCAAGCTCACTCCCTCAACACCCCACCCTCACCCCCCTCACACCCCCTCATTCACCCTCATTCACCCTAACACACCCTCACACTCTCACACACCCTCTCAGACACCCCTCACACATCCCATCACTCACGCTCTCACACAACACCTCACACACTCCCTCACTCACACTCTCACACACTCCCTCACTCACCCGCTCACACCCGCTCAGTCTCACCCTCACTCTCCCTTACACTCCCTTAACCCCTCAACATCACTCACTATGCCTCCCCTCCCATTACACTCACCCTCACCCCCTCACCCTCAAATCCCTCATACTAACACCCCTCATACACAACCCCCTTAACACTATCAACACTCACCCACACACTCTCCCTCACCCCCCTCACCCACCCTCAACATCTCATCCTCACTTAGACTCAAACACTCACCCTCACTCACACTCATCCTCACACTTACTCACCCTCACTCACCCTCACCCTCACTCACCCTCACTCACCCTCGACACATCACCCTCAATAACCCTCACCCTCACTCACCCTCAACGCCTCGCCCTCAACCCCTCGCCCTCAACCCCTCGCCCTCAACCCCTCACCTTCAACACCTCACCCTCAACACCTCACTCACACTCACTCTCAATTATCCTCAATCTACAACTATCAACAACACTCACCCTCAACAGCTCACCCTCAACACCTCACCCTCAACACCTCACCCTCACTCACTCACGCTCAATGCCTCACACTCAAACACTCAACCTCACTCACCTACCCTCAACGCCTCAACATCACTCACTCACCCTCAACACCTCACCCTCACTCACTCACCCTCACTCACCTTCAACGCCTACCCTTCAAATGCACACCCTCACTCACCCTCACTCACCCTCAACGCCTCACTCACACTCAACACCTCACCCTCAACACCTCACCCACCCTCACCCTCAGTCAGCCTGAACATCACTCAACCTCAACTCCTCACTCACCCTCAACACCTCACTCACCCTCAACACCTGACTCACCATCACTCACACTCATCCTCACTCACACTCAACACCTCACCCTCACTGACACTCACTCACACTCAATCACTCTCACCCTCACTCACCCGCAACGCCTCGCCCTCAACGCCTCACCCTCAAATCCTCACTCACCCTCACTCTCACTCATCCTCAATCACCCTCAACACCACACACTCACTCACCCTCACTCACCCTCAACACCTCACCCTCACTCACTCACCCTCAACTCCTCACTCACCCTCACTCTCACTCATCCTCACTCAACCACCCTCAACTTCACTCACCCTCAACGCCTCACCCAACACCTCACCTTCACTCATCATCAACATCTCACCCTCACTCACCCACAAACATCAGCCTCAACACCTCACCCTCAAAACCTCAACCTCAACACCTCACCCTCAACACCTCACCCTCACTCACTCTCACTCACCCTCACCCTCACTCACCCTCACTCACACTCACTCACACTCAGTCACCCTCACTCACACTCAGTCACCCTCACTCACCCTCACTCACCCTCACTCACCCTCAACCCCTCACTCACCCTCACTCATCCTCACTCACCCTCAACACCTCACCCTCACCCTCACCCACCCTCAACCCCTCACCCTAACTCACAATAACACTCCCTCACCCTCACCCTCACTCACTCTCACTCTCACTCACCCTCAACACCTCACTCACCATCAACACCTCACTCACACTAAACTCCTCACTCACCCCCACCCTCACTCACCCTCAACACCTCACCCTCACACAGTGCAATAGGTCTCACAGGATTTTTAGTTACAGCTTTTACAATTGTTTATTGCTTTTTTGATTTGTAATTGTTTAGCATTGGCAAAAAAAAAAAAATGCAAAAGATTTACAAAAAAAAACACATAAACAATTCTAAATGCACTAACTCTAATGCTGCGAGACCTATTGCATTTCAAATGCTTGTTTCCCTCCTGTCCGCTAGTTCGGCTTCAGTTAAGCTCCTCGCTGAGACACTGCTGCCCTCTCTTGAGAGTGTTCTGGGACCTGTCAGTAAGTTCTCCCTCTCAGGTTGGAACAGCACATCTATCCCCGATGACAGTTTCCCTGTCTGTTTCCTCCTCCTCCTTCCCATCTGGGGGAGCTGCCACCCACGCCCTCAAGCTGGTTTGAAGTTCCCCCTTCTTAGCACCATGCTTGAAAAACACTCCCATATTCTGACAAAATTCTCGGAGTTGAGCCACAGTATAAGTTTCTAACTCCTCCAATGCGAATTCCATTTTTGCCAAGAGAGTTTCGGGACAGCCACTTGGAAGGAATTATTCCAGAGGGTATCTAGAAGCTTCCTCCACCACCAGGAGTACATTTGGAAAACAAAAGTATAATTAGGGAGTCCGCAAGGAGAAAACTCCAGGTGTAGGCCTGTGGAGTACACTAGGTTACTATAGAGTGGACGCAAGCACAGTTCTCATCCCACCGCTGGACACCAATTATGTTGGACCTGGGGTTACCAGTCTACATAGGGTAGCTTGGCACAAAGTAGGTAGGCTTATCCCAGAGGTACATGTGTGTAACGGGGTGTCCCGGGTCAGGGTGCCTATCCAGGACCCCGCCCTCCCACCAGGCCTTGTACCCCCTCATTCTGTCCCTAGTAACTGCTCTTCTGTCCCTCAACAGACTGCCTATCACGATATTGGGGACGACTGTACCGCTGGTCAGGACGCAGAGCAGTGCTGGCCCTTTAATCTGCAAGAGGAAGACGAGTGGGCGGAGTCCTGGAGCGACCGGCCTGCGTCAAAAGAGGCCGACCACAACAACCCGGTGTGCTTGTTCACCCAGGGCGGACCCGACGTGAGAGAAGGAGAGACGGAGGCGGTTGGAGACGCGGCAGGAGGAAGATCGGCAGGACCAGGAGGAGGAACGCCAGGAGGCCAACGACTCCACGCATCGCCCAGCCACTCACCCAGGGGAGGTGCGTGGCTCACGCAGGTGCGTAACCGGCTCCGGGGGTTGATGGGTCACCGGGGGAGTGCTCCGACTGTTTGATGATAGCACCCTGGTTTATCCCGTATTTTGCGCACAAGCCCGAACACCCCCCCCCACGAGGCCGTCCCCACACTGACACCCGCTGACATAGCGAGAGGGCAACAAGGGGAGCACGTGTGCGTGGTGGTATCCCTCACTCCCTTCCCCTGTGCAACGGCCGCTACAGCGCCGAACATACTCTCAAGAGGCTTTCTTGTGTTTCCTTTCTTTGTTTTATTCACGGAGCCCGGGAGGCGTCAAGGGCCACGACGGAACCGGGAGAGCCCTCAGCCCGACGGAGCCTGTCGGACGACAGGAGGACGTCACGCCTAGAAGCTCGGAGGAGAAGACGGTCCAGGAGCCGATCCCCCAGGCGTACTCCAGTGTTACGAAAGACTTGTTCTGACTTTTTGTTATCAGCAATAAAACCCTCTATCACAAAGACCCGCCTCTTGCCCTTTACTACGGAACCCCCTCCCAGCGCCAAGCTCACAATGTGTTAAGTTTGCGTCACACCCTTTAGTAACATAACGTCCATCCACTCAAAAATAAGGACACCACACCAGTTTAGAAAAATACGGGCTGTTTTATAAAATTCTTTTGTTAAGTTTCCTCCTTCAGTAGTTCAACAGTTTAATACACTAAGCATTTTGACCTTTCTCTTAATCGTACCCTGTAACACCACTGTGCTTTGTCTCTTATGTTTTACACATTCACTAGTACTTAGTTCAGCAACCCTTTAGCATTTCAAACTTCCAACAATGATTTTTACATTACGATGCACTGTCTTAATTCTCAGATTCTACACCTCTTACAACAACGGATTGCACTTATAAGAGAAGGCTTTCCTGTACAATGTTTCCAAGAACCAAAGGGTTATCATCTACACTTGGATTCTCTTTTTAGGCGTTCACTGGTTGTATTATGTGAGGTTCACTTAGAAGACATTTCATTTTAACTCGAACCAGTACATCAAAGCATCAGTCAGATTGAAGAACCCCCCCCCTCTCCTCATTTAGTTGAGCCCTAGTTGATTTAACCTATATCTGGCATCGAATTACAGGTTTCGTTACACAAAGGCTCTTCACAGTCTGGTCTGCCAAAACGCTCAGTTGTTAGGTACTCCGATCAAGTCTCTAAGGCTGGGAATGTAGGTTTCTATTCTCTGACTCCCCCGCCTTTACCACAGAACCTGCTTCCTTTTTTAGCAGAGCACCGCTTCTCACTTCACTCAGCTTCACCAGGAGTCCACTAGCAAACATCACCGCCAGCTTTGGGTGTTTCGTGTTGAGCCGTCGGGTTCGCGTCTCTGCGTCTCCTCACACGAACGCCTCCTTCACAAGCCGCACACTGGGCCTGCGCAAAGGAACAGCGTCTGAGGCGCAGGGCCGCCCTCCTTCTCACGTCGACGGCAATGCTCTCTGTCAGTTCCGCCCTCAAGCGATTGGGTCTCTAAGGCCACTCCGCCCCCTGACAATCTTGGACGGTGCTCAGTGAGCCTGCGCAAGGGGAACAGCGTTTCCTCAATCCAGCTCTACCATCTATCGTTCGCCCCACAGTGCGAACAGGGATCTGGTTTATCGCCGGCTCCGGGTCCACGGCCAGGCTATCTCCCCCTCACACAGCGGCTATGCCCTCAACCCAGGAGCGTGACAAGGAGGGGGGCGGAAACCACTTTCTCCACCACACGAAGGCCACCGATGGAGCCCAGACTACATGGGCAGTGTCCAGAAAGGGCCGGGTAAGGTTTAGGCAGAATAATTCTCTCAATCCAGGCCTTGTTTTCTCAAAGCTCCAAGGGCCTGTAGTTGACTCCCTTGCCAGAGATAGTGGGTCGGAAGTCCCAATTCAGCTCGACCACTCTACCCATTCCTTCTCCTCAGAGGTCCATTCTAAGACTAGAGGTCAATTCCTCCTAGTCCTAACACGTCGGGAGACCCCAATCAGGTACAAGAAGGAGGTCATACAGCAGGGCCAGATCTGTAGGGAAGGGGGCAGTGGCAGCAGTAAGGCAGCAACCCTCTAACAAGAAGTCAACCCTCTGAGTTTCCTAACCCTCTATCCCCACAGCCTGCACTCCGACTGGTTCTGTGTCCACACAAAAGGCCGCCCAGGTTCTGGCCTTTTATACCCCTAGCCTTAAGGGTCCAGAATAGGCCAGAAGGTTCTAGAGTCTCCCTGTGTTACCCTATGGGCCCCTGCTCCTGAAGTGACAGTTATGGCAGTTACTGACCACCATTTTGTGTGTCTTGTAAAATCAGTCAGGAAGGCACCTGAACCTCAGGGAGAAAAAAAAACTATGAGGGCAAAGAGCTCCTAACCCCAAAGTCAACACCTGAAAAATCCAGTGGACATCAAAAATAAAGAGATTGTTGGGCAAAAAGGGGACACAAATAAATAAATAAATAGGAGGGACCACCCAAAGGGCTGACAGGTCTAACATGCGTCCCCTCCAGCTGAAAGTGGGGAGAGCTACCCAACCCCTTGGGAGTCCTCATCACTAAGGCAGAAATACCTAGAGAGACTGTCTGCATTCGCGTGGTCCACTCCAGGCCGATGTTCCACCCGGAAGTCCATTCCCTGTAGGGAGATGGACCATCTCAACAGCTTGGGATTTTCCCCCTTCATTTGCATCAGCC
The DNA here is from genome assembly GCF_964261635.1 of Lissotriton helveticus. Classification (NCBI taxonomy): domain Eukaryota; kingdom Metazoa; phylum Chordata; class Amphibia; order Caudata; family Salamandridae; genus Lissotriton; species Lissotriton helveticus. The sequence goes on from NC_136069.1 coordinate 41,938,929, forward strand.
AACGAACGGGTCGATGGTCAGTCTGAACCAGGAAGTGCGAGCCAAACAGGTATGGCCGCAACTTCTTCAGAGCCCATACCACTGCAAAGGCTTCCCGCTCAATTGCACTCCACTTCTGTTCCCGGGGAAGCAGTCTCCTAGACAGGAAGACAACAGGCTGATCCAGACCCTCTTCATTGAGTTGCGATAACACTGCCCCAATGCCATGCTCTGATGCGTCTGTCTGGACAATGAACTCCTTGGAGAAATCTGGGGCCCTCAGGACCGGTGCTGCACACATTGCTTGTTTCAGCTTCTCAAAGGCTTGCTGACAAGCCTCCGTCCAGACTACCCGTCGAGGTTGTTTCTTGGATGTGAGCTCAGTGAGGGGCGCTACAATAGTGCCATACTCCTTCACAAAGCGACGGTAGTAACCTGTGAGGCCCAGGAAAGCTCTGACCTCAGTTTGAGTCTTGGGGGGCTCCCAGGCCATGATGGCCTCAATCTTTGCCTGGAGGGGCTGCACTGCTCCCCTGCCCACCAAGTGGCCTAGGTACACAACCGACCCCTGCCCGATCTGACATTTACTGGCCTTGATTGTCAAGCCAGCCTGTTTCAGGGCCTGGAGAACAGCTTGTAAGTGACACAAATGGTCCTCCCAACTGCTACTGAAGATGGCAATGTCATCCAGATAAGCAGCAGAGAAAGCCTCCATTCCAGAGAGGACCTGGTTCACCAGCCGCTGAAAAGTGGCAGGGGCGTTCTTTAGCCCAAAGGGCATCACACAGAACTGGTAGTGGCCCTCAGGGGTGGAGAAGGCTGACCTTTCCTTTGCTCCATCTGTAAGGGAGATCTGCCAGTACCCTGAAGTAAGGTCAAAGGTACTCAGGTATTGGGCAGCTCCCAGCCGGTCAATAAGTTCATCCGCCCTAGTTATTGGATGTGCATCAGTCTTGGTCACTGAGTTCAGTCCCCGGTAATCCACACAGAACCTCAGTTCTGTAGTGGTGCCCGGTGGGGCAGCTTTTGGTACCAGAACCACCGGACTGGACCAGGGGCTACTAGAAGGTTCAATGACTCCTAGCTCCAGCATCCTGGTAACTTCACTGTGGATGCTGGCCTTCACCTTGTCTGACAGCCGGTAGGTCTTAGACTTCACTGGTGGGCTGTCTCCTGTGTCCACATCATGGGTACACAGGTGGGTCCTTCCCGGGACAAGGGAGAACAGTGAAGAGTACTGCTCCAAGACCTGGCGGCAGTCCTCTCGCTGCTCAGGAGTTAGGGATGGGGAGAGAATCACTCCCTCCACCGACCCATCCTTTTCCTGAGACGAAAAGAGATCAGGGAGAGGCTCGCTTTCCGCTTCCTCTGCTCCATCAGTCACCATCATCAAGATGACCTCGGGCCTCTCATGGTGGGGTTTGAGACGGTTGGCATGCAGCACCCGTAGGGGCTGTCGAGGGGTCTTAAGATCCACCAGGTAGGTGGACTTACCCTTCTTCTCGAACACCTCAAATGGGCCTGTCCAGCGATCCTGGAGGGCACTTAGCTCTCCAGGTTCCATCACCCACACTTTCTGGCCAGGCTCCAACTCCACAGGGTGAGCGTTGTGGTCATACCACTCTTTCATCACTGCTTGGCTGGCTTCCAAGTTGTCAGAAGCTTGCTTCCACAACTTTGCCATTTGGCTCCGGAAGGCCAGCATGTAGCTCACCACATCCTGGGGAAGCTTCCTGGGAGACTTTTCCCATCCGTCCTTCACCAGGCTGAGAGGTCCACGCACAGGGTGCCCATACAGAAGCTCGAAGGGGCTGAAGCCCACTCCCTTCTGTGGCACTTCCCTGTAGGAAAACAACAAACAGGGGAGGAGGACGTCCCATTTCCTCCGCAGGCTCTCAGGCAGACTTCTTATCATGCCTTTCAAGGTCTTGTTGAACCTTTCCACCAGACCATTGGTCTGGGGGTGATAAGGAGTGGTAAACAGGTAGGTAACTCCACACTCCTTCCACATAGCCCGCATGTATGCTGACATGAAGTTGGTCCCCCTGTCGGACACAACCTCCTTGGGGAAACCCACTCGGGTAAAGATCCCGATCAGGGCCCTAGCCACTACAGGTGCAGTAACAGTCCTCAGAGGAATTGCCTCTGGGTACCGCGTGGCGTGATCCACAAGAACCAGGATAAACCTGTGATCAGCTGTAGTTGGTGGATCCAATGGCCCCACAATGTCGATGCCCACCCTTTCAAAGGGGGTGCTAACGACAGGAAGTGGTTCCAGGGGAGCTTTCAGCTTCACCCCTGTCTTCCCACTGGCTTGGCAGGATACACATGTCCGGCAGTATGTGTCGGATGCCACTTTCATCTGAGGCCAGTAAAAGTGGGGGACAAGCCAAGCAAAGGTCTTGTCCTGTCCTAAGTGTCCTGCCAAGGGAATTTCATGAGCCAGTTCCAAAAGAAAGGCTCGGTAGCGTTGAGGGACTACCAAGGCCCGTGATGAACCGGGCAAAGGTACCTTTGGTTCACTGTAGAGGAGTCCGTCCTCCCAGTAAATATGGTAGTTCCCTGCAACGTTCCCTGCTGCCTGGGCTTCGGCCTGTCGCCTCAGTCCCTCAAGGGTAGGGCACTCCTTCTGGCCCTTACAAAACTCCTCTCTGGTAGGCCCTCCTTCCACATGCCACTCAGAAGGGATAGGTAAGTCCTCCAGGGAGACTACTTCCCCCTCCATGGACTCCTGGTCCACCACTGCAGGTGGCCGATCTGTCTCATGGGGCATGGAAGCCGAGGCAGGCTTCTCCTGTCCTCGGTTCTTTCCCTTTTTGGCACCGGGCTGGGCCATTGTTCCAGGCTCCAGCCCAGGCGAACTTCCCCTCCGGGTAGTCGCGGACCTTGTGCTAGCACAGGCCCAGTCAGGGGTACCCAGCATCTCAGAATGAGTCCGGTGTTCCACCACCTTCCAAGCATTGTGCTCCATGTCATTCCCCAACAGACAATCGACTGGCACGGCAGGGCTTACGGCAACTCGAAGTGAACCTGCAACCCCTTCCCACTCAAATGGAACCTCGGCCACAGGGTAGTGGCCCAATCTGCCGTCAGCCATCGCGGCGGGGTGGAGTACATGTGGATTCACCTGCTCTGGAGACACCAGTTGACTCCTTACCATAGTCATACTGGCTCCTGTGTCTCTCAGAGCCTCCCCTCTCTGGCCATTAATGGTGACCCACTGCCCATACTTGGTAGTATTTGAGGGCACCTGGATCTTAGGAACCATCTCCCGATCTCCCAGGGACACTAAGGTGACACCCGCCCACTCACCCCCCTTATCTAAGGGCAACTTCTCCCCAAGCACTACACTAGCTACTCCCGGGGCTTTTCCTCCAGTGGGAGGGGATGGTCTCTTTGGGCACTTGACATCTCCCTTATAATGTCCAACACCACCACACTCAAAGCAGTGGACAACCCTTGGCTGCTGACTTTGGCCAGGATGAGGGTTTCCCGGGCGGGTTAGCCTTAGGGGTGAATCCTGTTCCCTTTCCCTGGAAACTATTTTGGGGGCCTTTTGAGAACTCCCGCTTTTTATCTCCCCCCTCTTTCTTCTGGGGGGTGCCCTGTCCGGTCCTTTGAGAGTCCCCTCCAGTCCCCTTTGAAGACACCCGGGTACTTGCCCAGATGTCCGCCTCCCCAGCAAGCTTCCGGGGGTTGGTCAGCTTGCTATCCACCAGGTGTTGACGCAGCTCGGGAAAACATTTCTCGAGTAGGTGCTCCTTGAGTATAAGGTCATACAACCCCTCATAGTCCCCCACCTCGCTGCCTTGCACCCAGCCCTCTAATGCCTTCTTTGCGTAGTCCAGGAAATCCACCCAATTCTGTGTGCCTAGTTTATGACTACCCCTAAACTTTTGACGGTATTTTTCTGGAGTCAGTCCAAACTTTCTGATTAGCGCCACTTTTATGGTGGGGTAGTGGGTCTGCTCTCCCTGCTCTAGAGCCAAGAGGGTATCCCTCCCTGCAGGAGGTATGTACTTATACAAGCCACCCCCCAGTGTTTCTCCAGTATCCCATGGGCTCTTAAAGAGACCTAATAGGCGGCCAGCCACTTGGCGATATCATCCCCTGTACTGTAGCTGGCGACTACGTCCTTAGGTAGGTAAGGTCTGGGTTCCCTGGTCAAATCCTTTGGTTCGCTGCCATCATTTGGAGAGTTGGAAGTCCCTAATTGCAGGGCCTTGAGATCTAACTCTCTGAGTTTCAACTCGTGAGCCATCCTCTGCTCCTCCTTCTCCTTTTCCAACCTGGCTAACTCCCACTTTAGTTGTCTTTTTTCCCTCCTGTCCGCTAGTTCGGCTTCAGTTAAGCTCCTCGCTGAGACACTGCTGCCCTCTCTTGAGAGTGTTCTGGGACCTGTCAGTAAGTTCTCCCTCTCAGGTTGGAACAGCACATCTATCCCCGATGACAGTTTCCCTGTCTGTTTCCTCCTCCTCCTTCCCATCTGGGGGAGCTGCCACCCACGCCCTCAAGCTGGTTTGAAGTTCCCCCTTCTTAGCACCATGCTTGAAAAACACTCCCATATTCTGACAAAATTCTCGGAGTTGAGCCACAGTATAGGTTTCTAACTCCTCCAATGCGAATTCCATTTTTGCCAAGAGAGTTTCGGGACAGCCACTTGGAAGGAATTATTCCAGAGGGTATCTAGAAGCTTCCTCCACCCACCACCAGGAGTACATTTGGAAAACAAAAGTATAATTAGGGAGTCCGCAAGGAGAAAACTCCAGGTGTAGGCCTGTGGAGTACACTAGGTTACTATAGAGTAGACGCAAGCACAGTTCTCATCCCACCGCTGGACACCAATTATGTTGGACCTGGGGTTACCAGTCTACATAGGGTAGCTTGGCACAAAGTAGGTAGGCTTATCCCAGAGGTACATGTGTTAAGTTTGCGTCACACCCTTTAGTAACATAACGTCCATCCACTCAAAAATAAGGACACCACACCAGTTTAGAAAAATACGGGCTGTTTTATAAAATTCTTTTGTTAAGTTTCCTCCTTCAGTAGTTCAACAGTTTAATACACTAAGCATTTTGACCTTTCTCTTAATCGTACCCTGTAACACCACTGTGCTTTGTCTCTTATGTTTTACACATTCACTAGTACTTAGTTCAGCAACCCTTTAGCATTTCAAACTTCCAACAATGATTTTTACATTACGATGCACTGTCTTAATTCTCAGATTCTACACCTCTTACAACAACGGATTGCACTTATAAGAGAAGGCTTTCCTGTACAATGTTTCCAAGAACCAAAGGGTTATCATCTACACTTGGATTCTCTTTTTAGGCGTTCACTGGTTGTATTATGTGAGGTTCACTTAGAAGACATTTCATTTTAACTCGAACCAGTACATCAAAGCATCAGTCAGATTGAAGAACCCCCCCCTCTCCTCATTTAGTTGAGCGCTAGTTGATTTAACCTATATCTGGCATCGAATTACAGGTTTCGTTACACAAAGGCTCTTCGCAGTCTGGTCTGCCAAAACGCTCAGTTGTTAGGTACTCCGATCAAGTCTCTAAGGCTGGGAATGTAGGTTTCTATTCTCGGACTCCCCCGCCTTTACCACAGAACCTGCTTCCTTTTTTAGCAGAGCACCGCTTCTCACTTCACTCAGCTTCACCAGGAGTCCACTAGCAAACCTCACCGCCAGCTTTGGGTGTTTCGTGTTGAGCCGTCGGGTTCCCGTCTCTGCGTCTCCTCACACGAACGCCCCCTTCACAAGCCGCACACTGGGCCTGCGCAAAGGAACCGCGTCTGAGGCGCAGGGCCGCCCTCCTTCTCACACCGACGGCAATGCTCTCTGTCAGTTCCGCCCTCAAGCGATTGGGTCTCTAAGGCCACTCCGCCCCCTGACAATCTTGGACGGTGCTCAGAGAGCCTGCGTAAGGGGAACAGCGTTTCCTCAATCCAGCTCTACCATCTATCGTTCGCCCCACAGTGCGAACAGGGATCTGGTTTATCGCCGGCTCCGGGTCCACGGCCAGGCTATCTCCCCCTCACACAGCGGCTATGCCCTCAACCCAGGAGCGTGACAAGGAGGGGGGCGGAAACCACTTTCTCCACCACACGAAGGCCACCGATGGAGCCCAGACTACGTGGGCAGTGTCCAGAAAGGCCCGGGTAAGGTTTAGGCTGAATAATTCTCTCGGTCCAGGCCTTGTTTTCTCAACGCTCCAAGGGCATGTAGTTGACTCCCTTGCCAGAGATAGTGGGTCTGAAGTCCCAATTCAGCTCGACCACTCTACCCCTTCCTTCTCCTCAGAGGTCCATTCTAAGACTAGAGGTCAATTCCTCCTAACACGTCGGGAGACCCCAATCGGGTACAAGAAGGAGGTCATACAGCAGGGCCAGATCTGTAGGGAAGGGGGCAGTGGCAGCAGTAAGGCAGCAACCCTCCAACAAGAAGTCAACCCTCTGAGCTTCCTAACCCTCTATCCCCACAGCCTGCACTTCGACTGGTTCTGTGTCCACACGAAATGGCCGCCCAGGTTCTGGCCTTTTATACCCCTAGCCTTAAGGGTCCAGAATAGGCCAGAAGGTTCTAGAGTCTCCCTGTGTCACCCTATGGGCCCCTGCTCCTGAAGTGACCGTTATGGAAGTTACTGACCACCATTTTGTGTGTCTTGTAAATTCAGTCAGGAAGGCACCTGAACCTCAGGAAAAAAACAAACTATGAGGGCAAAGAGCTCCTAACCCCAAAGTCAACACCTGAAAAATCCAGTGGACATCAAAAATAAAGAGATTGAGGGGCAAAAAGGGGACAAACATAAATAAATAAATAGGAGGGACCACCCAAAGGGCTGACAGGTCTAACATTGTGTATATGGCGTGTCTCTGTCCTTTGCACATATGGCGTGGCTCTGTCCTTTGTGCATATGGCTTGCCTCTGTCCTTTGCGCATCTGGAGTGGATGTGTCCTTTGCGCGTATGGCGTGGCTCTGTCCTTTGCGCATATGGCGTGCTTCTGTCCTTTGCACATATGGCGTGGCTCTGTCCTTTGCACATATGGCGTGGCTCCGTCCTTTGTGCATATGGCGTGGCTCCGTCCTTTGCGCATATGGAGTGCCTCCGTCCTTTGCGCATATGGCGTGGTTCCGTCCTTTGCGCATATGGAGTGGATGTGAACTATAAAGTGTATATGTATATGTAAATAATAAAGTTAGGATTTTGTCTTAAGTTTGACTTACGACAAACTTAAAGACAGACCTAAGACAGACCTAAGACAGACCTAAGACAGACCTAAGACAGACCTAAGACAGACCTAAGACAGACCAGAGACAGACCTAAGACAGACTTAAGACAGACTTAAGTCAAACTTAAGACAAAATCCTAACTTTACTACTACTAAATGCCTTCTGTGAATACCAAAAGTAGTAAGTTTAGGATTTTGTCTTAAGTTAGTTCTGTGAATCAGGCCCAAAGTGATTAACACAAGCCCGGCCTCTGCCTTCACCCCATCTAAAGCGGTACAAAAGGGGGGTGGTGATGGACGGAGCATCTGAACCAATCCAACACTCACACTCAGTCAAAAGATCTGGGTTTGATCCATCACCGTTCTTTAGCCCACTCTGCCACCCCAGTTCAGACATGGCTATATGCAAATCAGTCTGACCCTGTGCCTCATGGGAACAGTCCAGCCCGAACTGCCAAGCCATGCCTTCCCTGGACCGGAAACAAGCTTCCGACGACCGGTTTCTGGCATTACAGCCGTCTTCAGCCCGGCTTGCTTGAATCCAGTGGCAAGGTGAGCAAGGGACTCACGTCTGAGCATACCCTGCCACACTTATGGCGGCCAAAGCGGTACAAAAGGGGGGTGGTGATGGACGGAGCATCTGAACCAATCAAACACTCACACCCAGTAAAAAGATCTGGGTTTGATCCATCACCGTTCTTTAGCCCACTCTGCCACCCCAGTTCAGACATGGCTATATGCAAATCAGTCTGACCCAGTGCCTCATGGAAACAGACCAGCCCGAACTGCCAAACCAAGCCTTCCCTGGACCGGAAACAAGCTTCCGAGGACCGGTTTCTGGCATTACAGCCGTCTTCAGCCCGGCTTGCTTGAATCCAGTGGCAAAGTGAGCAAGGGACTCATGTCTGAGCATACCCTGCCACACTTATGGCGGCCAAAGCGGTACAAAAGGGGGGTGGTGATGGACGGAGCATCTGAACCAATCAAACACTCACACCCAGTCAAAAGATCTGGGTTTGATCCATCACCGTTCTTTAGCCCACTCTGCCACCCCAGTTCAGACATGGCTATATGCAAATCAGTCTGACCCTGTGCCTCATGGGAACAGTCCAGCCCGAACTGCAAAGCCATGCCTTCCCTGGACCGGAAACAAGCTTCCGAGGACCGGTTTCTGGCATTACAGCCATCTTCAGCCCGGCTTGCTTGAATCCAGTGGCAAAGTGAGCAAGGGACTCACGTCTGAGCATACCCTGCCACACTTATGGCGGCCAAAGCGGTACAAAAGGGGGTGGTGATGGACGGAGCATCTGAACCAATCAAACACTCACACCCAGTCAAAAGATCTGGGTTTGATCCATCACCGTTCTTTAGCCCACTCTGCCACCCCAGTTCAGACATGGCTATATGCAAATCAGTCTGACCCTGTGCCTCACCCCATCTAAAGAGCATCAGTGACCGTGTCTATACACCCACCCCCTCGTTTGAGGGGAGCGTCCTGACAGGGCTAAATAGATTTCTCTTAAAAAATAATTAAATCCATGCTGTACGACCACAAAGCACCATCTGTTATAGCGCCTTCTACGTGCGGCGAGTCCCCGAGGCGCTTTCCATACAACATAGGCGTCCTTTTCATAACATCTCCAGGGATGTGTGTGTGTGTGGTTGTTTGCTTGAGTGCGATCTCCTAGAGAGTACTGCACTAAAAGCTGGAAACATTCCGGCTTCTTTTAAACCCGGTTTCTCCCTCAAGTGCTTCCTGTGACGAGAAGCACTTGAGATAAAACCGGTTTTAAAAGAAGCTGGGAGCACTTGAGATAAAACTAGGTTTAAAAGAAGCTGGGAGCACTTGAGATAAAACCGTGTTTAAAAGAAGCCGGGAGCACTTGAGATAAAACCAGGTTTAAAAGAAACTGGGAGCACTTGAGATAAAACCAGGTTTAAAAGAAGCTGGGAGCACTTGAGAGAAAACCGGGTTTAAAAGAAAGGGCAGGTTAATCCAGAACTCTGAGAAGCTTTAACTCACTCCTTCTTAATCCTCCGAAACTGAAAAAGAAAACCACACAGTACCGATCGTTTTCTGGCAACGCTCCCAGGATATGGAACGCTCTCCGTGGAGTCCTCAGATGCAACCCCTCCTTCTCCTGTTTCAAAAGGGACCTGAAACTCCATCTCCTAAACAAATACTTTCCTGACCAACGTCAACTAACCCAGTCTCCCTTATCCAAGTTTCTACTCCTCACTCTTGGCATACAAGGATAGTTGGTGACCGGACTGTTTAACCACCTAATTGTTCATGCTGTATTTTGTGATCCTTGGGTTGCTTCCTTACTGCATGCCTACTATGTACTGCAATTTCCATCTGTTCTTATTACAGGATGTATGTAAAGCGCTCTGATACCTACGGGTTAAGCTAGCGCTATATAAAACGTTCACCAAAAAAAAGCTGGAAACGCAATACTTTTGAATTATTTTTAAGAGGTTACCGCTATGTGAGTAATCTCATGCCTAAAGATACGTGTCCTGCAAGTTAACAATTACACAGCATTCTTTCTGAGCCTGGAGCTACAATGAAGGAATCTTTCAAATTCCCTTGAGGTCTCTTCTCGTGGCAAAGGTTGTATAAGCTGACAGGTGTATAAAACCCTTAGGGTCAGGATGTAATTTTTATGAAGAAAGCTGTCCTCCTGTAGGAAAGCTTGGTTCCCAGACTTTGGTTACAGTCATGCTTCACCTAGCATCAGGGCACAAGTCCTAAAAAAGAAGTGGGGGGACGCTGACGTCACGACAGGAAGTGACGTCACGAAAGGTGGCTTGCATCATCAGACTCATTGCCTCCCCTCGCTCACCCCTTAGACGCGATTGCATCAGAGAAGCCAGCGCGTGAGCAGCGTTCTGAATGAGCTCCGATCTCGCCCAGAGAGGTCAAAGAGTGAATGTGTGGCTCCATTCGCTCCAGTTATCAAGCTCCCGGTAAAATAAGTGGGGGGACGCCGTCCACACATGTGGTTCCCCGACTCGAGCCCTGCCCAGCATTACCTTTCAACTCGTATGCTGAAAAAAAGAGCGCGATTGTCCTCCCCTCAGCAGGAAATGTAAGAGCGAACAATCAGTCAGCAGCCACAGATGGTGGCGGTCAGGCGGTATTGCCATGTAGCTTGCTGAAAATCAAAATACAATGAAAACCTACAGCACCACTCTCACCTGAAGCATATTTGGGTGTGATTGTAGCAACATATTTACATAGTGATCACTCCTACATTTCGTTTCCCCTCTAATGTGAAGTGACGCTACTTCTCCAACCAGCACCAATGGGGGGACAGCTCAGGGAGAGGTGCGCAAAGAAGATTCAGTGGAAACACGAGGCGCTGTTACACTGCATTCATCTGTCAGTGTGTTCTACTCATCCCTCCCCCTCCTTCCTCTCTTTCTCATTGCGCCTCTCCCTCTCTTCTGTGACTTCACTTTTCGATTGCTGAACTTTGATTTTACATGACATTGTTATCAGGTGTGTTCGTCGACTTAAAATGAACTAAGACTACAGCTCCCAGAATGCACTGATAGGTAAAAGCAAAGTCCAGGAACATGGTGTGCAGGGTGCCACCTGGTCTGAACAGATCAAGGTTCAGTTTAGGAAAGACTGCGAGTGGACATCAACATGTACATTATTTAGATAACCTACCATCTCAGCAGAGAGAGCCAGTCACCTAATCACAAATCTCTACCTGTTTTCCCTTTTTTCGTCCCACCTTTGTTTGCTTGGCGCATGAAGATGCAAGATTCATATACATATTTTTTCTCATTTGGTTGTTATAGTGAATGTAAATAACAATAAAGCATACGTACAAACTGTGACTACGTGCCTGATTTTCTCAATATTTCTCTTCATAACTATGCGATTGTATACGTTTAACGGGCATCAGGTCTCTTACAATGGGTGATTTGTATAGAGTCACTGGAAAGTCCACAAGGTTGACCCTGTCCCCCCAGCAATTGAGTGGCTCCTATGCCCCTGCCTGCTGCCATACCCATGTTGCCCCTTCCTAAGCCACTGTTCGCACCCATGGGTTTCTCACACTGACGCCGTCCGTGCCAGTCCTGGTGGGGACACAGAAATAAACGTTAATGTACAGATCCGCCTACATTGCACAAGATGTCCCAGGTATCGAACCTGCTTCAAAGTCCATGCGGGCGGAGCAGCACCCCCTCTGAACCCCTCCCGGCTCCTAACTGCTTCATGGGGGAGGGGGGTTGAAGAGGTGAGAGACCCCCCCAGACCCGCCCTATGCCCACAACCTTACCCATGTTAGCCTTGTGCCGGCCCCTAGTGCCTTAAACCTACAGCACGCCAGGCCTGTTGTATTTGCCACTGGTTGTTAGTTGCATGGGGGGAAATAAGCAACCCTTGGTGTTGGGTATACAGGATAAAATGATTTAATTATTTCAATGCTCCGGGTGAAAGCGTGCTTATGGGTAGATTCAGTGCTAGGTACGGCGCGCGACGCCCACACCCCACGCATGGAGCCACCGAACCGCGGCAGAATGCACTATGAAGGCACCTAGTTTGAGGTGGCTGCGCCCGGGCAGCTGCTGCAGTTGAGTGCACACACCCTCCCTAGCGCCTTCGGAGCAGGCCCGGCTCCAGGAATTTTGTTGGGTGGGCCATGGGTGCATTCGGGTGGGTCACTACCGGCCCAATTTGTCTCATCTGGAGGTAGTCTACAAGCCCTAGATTACATCATATCTACTTGCAAACATTCACTATGATACAAGGATTGCTTCTGTGTGTATACAGAGCATGTGGAGAGTTACTTATTGGCGCCCCACCACTAACCTCTGTCTCTGTAGATACCTTTACTACCACCCTCCACCAGTGCCCCTCATCCCTCCATAGCCCCTCCTCCAATGACCTCCTCCTCAGACTCCCTCACTGCCACCCTGCACCCGTGCCCCTCCCCACTCCATAGCACTCTGTCATATTCGTTTTCATTTGTTGTATAGTGCTACTCATAGTGTAGGATGCCACAGTACTTTACATTATGCAGAGACAATGAATCATACACGTATGTAAACCAGCCTATAGGGAATGTCACGGGTGCCGCTCGAAGTTGCGAGGAAGCTGTTCTGTCCTGGACTTGGCCCTCATCTGTTAGGAGGCTGCGGGGGTCCTGAAAGGGCGGAAATCCTACCATCGGCGCACCAGCAGGACTGCGAGTCCCAGGAATCCAAGCGGCTGCTGACACGCCGCACCTGGTGACTCTTCCCGGCTGGCCGCGCCCCCTGCCCTGGGAGGCTAAAACCGCGACTCGCGGCCCCCCCTCCGCGGGTGCCGCTCGAAGTTGCGAGGAAGCTGGTCTGTCCTGGACTTGGCCCTCATCTGTTAGGAGGCTGTGGGGGTCTTGAAAGGGCGGAAATCCTACCATCGGCGCACCAGCGGGACTGCGAGTCCCAGGAATCCAAGCGGCTGCTGACACGCCGCACCTGGTGACTCTTTCCGGCTGGCCACGCCCCCACAGACCATTGGCTATAGAACTACGCCCTTAGACGCGCATCGCGGGACGCGCGCGGGCTGGCGCCGGGCTAAGCCCGGGCAAAGGGCGGGCCGTTTGAGGCCGTTAGAGAACGGTAGAGACCGGGCCGGGCCACCTCCCTAACGCCCCATCTCCCCGGCCAGGCGCACTGTTGTGCCGGTTGTACCATTGCAGGTCGCTACACAATGGCCAGCAGGGAAACTAGAAGTAAGGCTGCATCTGCAGTGTCAGGTACCTTGGACAAATTTCTCCTGAAAACTAATTCTGTAACCAGTAAGGGTAAGGGTATGTCAGTGCTTGATGGCCTGAATGAAGAGGGCGCAGGAGATTCTTGCTTGTTATCGCCAGGTCCATCAACAAATACTAGTACACCGCTCTTGCTTGATGCTACCCACATATCCTTATTGGACAGTATAGATCAAACAATTGAGTCTGTTCTACAACAACTACGGACACCGGTAGCATTGCCAAGGGATAGAGACACATCGCTCATTATTAGTGATATAGAGCTCTCCCCCGTTGTGGAGCCTACACTGATAGGAAAGCAGGGTGGGGCTGAAAATATCTTGGCGCATACGGGTCGCAAAGAGGACCCTATAGTGAAAAGGAAAATATCCAGATCGGGTAAAGGCGCCAAAAGGGCTAAAATTGATTCCCTGACACCAACTTTGGAGGAAAACTTGGGTGTACCAGACTCTCATAGCTCGGAAAATGGCAGGGTATTGTCAAGTATTTCATCCACTACATCTGTAGCTGTGCTCACTCAGCCATTTATTTTTGGTGCGGCTATCCCTAACTCCACAGATCTTCTCACTGCCTCACTCACCGCTGCCTTCAAAATTCTTTTGGATCCCCTTTTTCTTAAGCTGGATTCAATAGAATCGAGACTTCTAGCGATTGAGAAATCAAGTGTGGGCAATAGTGGACAGCTGGGGACAGAAGTAAGCCCAGAGGGATTATATGGGGGTGCTGGTGGACCTCAATACCGCCCCCAGATTAGTACGGTTCTTGCTCCAATACCTCCTTCTACCACTAAGGGGGATCATAGTAACATGAGTACAGTTCCTGTCCCTCAAACCGCTCCTATACCACTTCCCAGGTCAGTGCCCCCCATTCCTCCCCCCAGGAGACCTATGCAAACAGCCCCGGCCAGCTCATCTACTCAGGGTAAACTACCAAATGCACCAGTCCTCACTTCTAACCAGCAGGATAACCCCAAATTTAGGCACAAGGCAGTTAACCTGCCCCCCGAGGCGGCGAGTTACACTGTGATATTAATGGGGGTCCCAGAGCTGGCCAGCGGCGTAATTGAGTCTTACGATTCATTACGTAATAAGGTAATTAGCTGGCTAAACATCCAAAGGCCCCTACCATCCAACCTAAAAGGCGATGTTCTTATGGTTAGAAGGGTCTCGTGGGTGGGCTATACTGCCAAGAAAAGCGATGGGGACTGTATAATTGTTAGCTTCAAGAGCCCCCAGGTTGTCACCTATGTATGTAACTGGCTGGGAAATGCGGGTAACTCATCCATTGAGCTGGTCCCTCTCTCATATTTCTATCCTAACTTATGTAAGCCACCTATGAGGAGGGACGATGGCTGGACTCGGGTGGGTTTTGCTGTGGATGGGACCAGATATAGGCCCAGGTATAACGCTCATCCTGCCACTGTAAATTATGTACATTCCAACAGATTCAATTGCCTTGATGAGGTGGATTGACTCCGAAGGGGTTCTCCCGCTCAGTCCTTCCAGGTCATCGCAACTGAATCTGCTGATCAGGGGATTGGAATCGGGGCAGCTGACATCGCTATCAGAGACTTGGGCTCACTCCAAGATGGTAGTCTGAAATCCCCTAGCCCCAGGGGCCTTGAAGGCACACTCCCATTGAGCCAAATGGGCACCATACTAATTCCCCAGGCCCCAGGTGTCCCAATTACAACATCTACTGCTGACCGCAACATGGAATCACAAGAACGGTTGCCCGCATACCTTGCTATGGGCACTGCATCTGGAACAACTATGGGGCCCCCTTCCAAACCTGTGACTGAAACCCTAAAGATCCTCTCTTGGAATGTGGCAGGCATCGCAAACAAAACTCATGGGGCAGAATGGGATCTTCTTGTAGGCTCCAGCGACATCTGCCTCTTCCAGGAGACGTGGTCAAGGGACCATGTGACTAGAGTGGGTTTCGCAGTTTTTGAAATTAAGGCAAGTTGGAGCGGAAGGGGGAGACCTTCGGGTGGTCTGGCGATTTGGGTGGCTAGTCACGTTGGATGTGTTGCGGAAAACGTTCCTACGTTCTCGCGGGACATCCAATGTGTACTTCTTAGTTGGCCCAATGCAGTTAAATTGGCGATCATAAATGTATACTCCCGTCCAGTCAGTGCAGCTAAGGAATCGCCTACTTTGGAAGACCTTTCGTCTTTTCTGGGCTCACTGCCAAGCGAATACAAAATTGTGATGGGGGGAGATTTTAATTGTCATTTCGAGCCTCTTGAAGGTCTAAAGGAGGGTGCCCTCACCTCCGAAGATGACTTCTGGGGTGTTCCACCCTGCTCATCTCCCCATCCCAAATCCTGGTCACCCCTTGCGTTGCAAATCATGTCCCTCACTTTGAATTACGCACTGAGGGCCTGTAATGGTCGTACTGCATCAGACAGCCCCTCTGTGTGTACCTTTAATAGGAGGGATCATGAATCCAGGCTGGATTATATCCTTGTTGATATTAGCTTATGGTCAAAGGTCCAGGACTTCAGAGTTTCCCCGAGAATAGATAGCGGTCACAATGCACTCATGTTAGATATGAAACATCCTGCTCCCGCTCCTGAGTCTCCATCTACCAATCCCAGGGACGACCCAGGAAACCGGGTTCTTAGTTCTAATAGGAGAAGGGTAAAATGGGCGAAAATAATTAGCTCAGAGGAAACTATAAGAAAAATCTTTGATATAGCGCTCCCAAGGTTTGCAGAAATAGATGAACTAATTAATCAACCTAGATCATCTGATTTTGGCGATAAACTTGGCCATATACATGCAAACCTTGTGGGATCTCTAGCTGAGGTTTTTCATCCAGTGGTAGTACCTCGGCGAAAACAGACCCGAACTCCAACATGGTACAATTCTTCCTGTAAAAAGGTGAAGACAGAGCTAATTGCCACAATTAAAGCAGGAACAGACAAGGGCAAGGTCGCCAATCTTAGACGTAGGTACAAGGAAGCCTTGGCTCTGGCAAAGTCGGAGTGGGATTGGAACCACTGGCGGGATCTCTCCTCTGCATTGGAAACCAGGGACTCGAAAAAATTCTGGTCCCTGGTAAATAATGGCACGGGAGAAGCTAAACCCGCAGTGGAGCCTAATATTGCACCATCTGCCTGGGAAGCCCATTATGGCAAATTGTATAAGGATACTGATCAGCCCGCCCATGTAGTGGCCTGTGATGATATATCCATCCCTGCAGCTGGTTTGGAATTTTCACTCGGAGAGGTGGTCAGTGCAGTAGAGAAACTGGCAATGGGGAAGGCCCCGGGATTGGACAGATTGCCTGGTGACCTTTTTAGACATCAACCTGAAATCTGGGTCCCGTACCTCCTTATTATCTTCAATGCCATCCTGGGAGGTATGGAGATCCCCTGTACTTGGCTGGGAGCAGAGATAGTGCCAATTTTCAAAAAGGGCTCTCCTCTCCTCCCGGCCAACTACAGGCCGATCAGCCTCATAGATGTCCCCCAAAAACTCTTCTCTCGGCTCCTTCTGGACCATCTCCTCGAATGGATGGAGGTAAATGAAATCCTGAGCCCCCTCCAGGCTGGCTTCAGAAAAAACACGTCCACCATGGACCAGATCTTCCGCCTCATCCTCCTGTATTGGAAAACGGTGAGGATTGAGGGCGGGAGACTTTACATGGTGTTCGTGGATCTGAGGTCAGCCTTCGACCTGGTCCCACGGAAAAAACTATGGGAGGTCCTAAAGGAGTTGGGTTTTCCATCCCAGCTGCTCCATGCCATAATTAGACTCCATGATGGCAACTATGCGCAGGTCAGGTGTGGGAGGGACGGCGCATTGTCTTCAAGGTTTCCTGTTCTCAGAGGGGTACGGCAGGGCTGCGTCTTGGCGCCGACCCTGTTTTGCCTCTTTGTTAACAGCGTTATATCCCACCTTGATAATGTTGAGGACAATGACGCCCCGTTTTTGGCAGGCAGGAGGGTGCCAGCTATTATGTTTGCTGACGACACGCTCCTGCTTTCCAAATCCCCAATGGGGATCCAACGGATCTTAGATGGGTTTGGTCTTTTCTGTAGTCAACACGGTCTAGAGATCAACACAGAGAAGACCAAGTTCATGATCTTTAATCCATCCCCAAAAACCAGACCCAATCCCATTCTGGGCTCAGCCACTTTGGAAAGGGTTACAACTTTCCAATATCTGGGGGTAACACTGCATGAGAATTTATCCTGGGACCCCCAAATAGCCAGATCTAGGCTAAAGTTGTCGCAACTATCTGGTGCAATTTTGAAGGTCGTAAATACTTCCACCTTCAAACCCATAAGTCCTGCGCTGGAAATGTATAAGACACAAGCAAAAGCGGCAGCATCTTATGGCAGCGAGCTGTGGGGGCATAAAGCGGGGAAAGATCTCGCGCTAGTGGAAAACACCTTTCTTAGACGTCTGCTGGCCCCCCCACGTGGCACTCCTTTGCTTCCCTTAAGACTGGACGTGGGTTTACCGTCCATCGCTGCCGAGCTAGAGTCCAAGCCATTAAGATTCTGGCATAGGCTCTGGTCCACCAGAGAGCTTACACAATATAGGAGTGAACTTGCCCATGTAATGGACCTGAACAAGCGGGACAGAATTCCCTGGCTGGCATTTGTCAAGAAGGAATTCTATCGCTTAGATTTGCCTGAGCTTTGGGAGGCTCCAGAACAAGGATGCCAGAGGCTTTCTCGTAAACGCCTAGTCCAAATTCACAAGGAAAAAAGCCTAGAACTTATCCTGACCGCAACTAACAACGGCACCTTAACCGAACGTTTTTTACAATCCAAAAACACATATGATTTTGAATGTTTTATGGACATAATTTTCCCCATTTTTGCCAGGAAATTGTTTATACAGTGGAGGCATGGCACTCTGCCTATTAAATCCTTTACCTGCAAATGGCTCCAGAGCGACGATAAAACTTGCCCAGGTTGTAATTCTCATGACGAAGACGAAGACCATTTTCTCTTCTTTTGTCCTGCATATCACAGACCAAGGAAGTACTGGCTGGTCCCTCTATGCAGGAACCTGGGATTCAGGAGCCATATGCATGTGTACAGAGTATTGAGAACCAGTACCCTGCCCCACATAGTTTTTGCAGTAGCGAAATGTATTATGGCTATGTGGTTGATTAGGAAAAAACTGTTAAAGGCACAAATGTTGACAATATGAATCTGTTTCCTAAAAGTATGGATTGTGCTCTTAATCAGGATTTGAAATGCTTTTCCTAACCATGATCTATTTTTTATCTTTATTATGTCCGTATCAATTTGGCAATTGTTTTTAATTATTGTATTATACAAATGTAATCATTTTTAACGTGCTGTTTTATTGTATTTTGCATGTATCTTTTATGGTCTAAAAAGACCGAAATAAAGAATTTTTAGATTGGATTGGAATGTCACATGAGCCAAAGAGGATTACAAGGTATAGGAATCAGATGTCATCCATACTGGTGAGCAGCATGTTTTAAGAGGGTTAGGTCTGGAGCATACCCCAGTGGTTGCGGAGTTGGCTTCACTGTTTAAAATGTATATCTGCCAAAACACGCTATAGCAACATTAGAGTAATGAAAGACGGTGGAAATTCTAATTATATTGCAAGACAAAAAAAAATAAGTTCTAATTATACCATTCAGGTTTGTTTGCAGCTCTTTGATGTCAGTTCATAGGTCACGGTCCTATTTTAGGAATGTTAGTTCTGTACTGCAAGTAACCCACTGAGCTATCCACGTAAAATACAGTTTATCTGCATTTAAAAATTACGAACAGACAAAATATTGCTCTCCAGAAAGGTCATTAATCACCAGAGTTATCTGGACATTTTAGTAGTTGTGTCTTGCATCCGTCATGATAAGGATACAAGGAAATAAATTCACTATACGTAGCAGACACGAAGTATGTGTCTAGCTGGGACTTTGCAGATTTTAAAAACGGAACAATACCCACACCTTCTCTTACCTGCTCCGATCAAACTCTGTGCCACGGCCGGATCTGATCAACAGCTGAAGGGTCAGGAGAGGAGAATGAGCATCAAGAAACTCCTTTCCTCTAGCCTTGAAACGATGGATATATCCGCGCAGTGGGACGGTGCGCACAGAGTACCCGGTGCCAAAGAGGCTTTCTGCCCTTCGCCACACCCCTGTACCTGCACGAGTGGGCGGGGACACAACCCACCAGTCTAGAAGGAGTTGCGTGATTGGGGGTGCGAGCCCAGGCCCAATCACGCAACTCCTAGAAAAATAAAGTGCAGAGGAACGTTTTAAATTGCAGTGGCCATTTTCTGGTGGCCTTCCTGGCGTCAGTGCGCGGGCCAAGGTTCATGTCTGGGTGGGCCAGGGGCCCCCGCTGGAACCGGGCCTGCGTCCGCGAGAGAGCAGCGTTTGATGCCTAGTGCTGGGACACTGGCAGTGCCAAGAAGGAGCCCGCATTCACCAGGCCCCTGCGGGCCCCTCTGGAGCGCATCCCGGGCGCGCAATGGCCACAAGCTCTGCGCACCGGGGTTCACAGGGGGCTGCTGTGGGGGGGGGAGGGAGAGTGTGTGTGGGGGAGGGAACCTGCACGTGGCCAATCCCTCGACCTACCTTCCACCCAGAGACACACGCTGCCCTACCCTCCGAGGGGGGGGGGCTACGAGCTCTTTACCGGGTCCACTTGGGTGTCCAGTCCGGCCCAGGGGGTGCCCGATGCCACAACGGGAGGGGTATTAGACTCCCTGGCGGGTGTATGGGGGCGGGGTCAGCCTTCTGCACCAGGGGCCACTTACTGTATCTGAAGCCCCGGACGGTGGACTCCGACCCGCTCGGCGCGCGCTCCAGTGGCACAGAGGTGGCCAGGTGGGAGGGGGCGGCGGGTATACCTGGCCCCTGCCCACTGCTGCCGGAAATGACGCGGGACGCCCCGGGCAGCAGAGGGTCAGAAACACGAGCCCAGCGGGCCAGGAGCCATCCTGTGTCACTAAGGTGGCCCTGGCCGTCCTCCTTAGGGGCCCCCGCGAGGGCCACCGGCAGCCACAAGATCTGTGGAAGAAATTGTGAAATGCCCCGGCGGGGCCTCTCCTCTGCCCCGCAGCTCCCGCACACGCTGTGCGTGGTCTCCACCGGGGCGAGAGAAGGCGGCGGCGACCGCGTCTCTGGGGCTATGAATACAACTTGTGGCGGGTTCTTTGACAGTGGCTGCGCCGCGCCCGGGAACCGGACAACTCACTAAGCACTGGACAGACTGTATCAGTTCAGTTTCATTTCTAGCAGGCCCCCTCGGGATGCGGTCCTTCTGGGGTGACCCCCTGACGCGACCCGCAGGGATCCTAGCGCTGCATGCACGCTGCAGGCACTCGCCAGGGTAGCGCCTTCTCACCAGGGGGACCAGAAGTTTAAAGCAAACAAAACGGGAGATTTCCCAAAAATGGAAGCAGGACTACAATATTACTTCGAGACAGTGCCTAGAATGACGGCGCTCCTTAGCAGAAAATTACAGAAAAGGCAGTAAGAACATACATAAAATGTCGTCTTTAAAGCCAGCAGCTTGCCTGTTAATTAAATTGCTTTGCTATACCAGCTGCGAACTATCCCTGCTTTGAAAAACATAAAATACCTCCCACCCTTTTCAGCCGACGCTCTAAACAAGCACTGGCGTTGCCAATAGGTTTCGCATTTGGAAAGTTGGAGCTATTGCTTTTGTAAATGACATTTTATATTTATATATCGTTATTGGCATTGTCAATAACAATATATAAATATAAAATGTCATTTACAAAACCAATAGCTCCAACTTTCCAAATGCGAAACCTATTGGCAACGCCAGTGCTTGTTTTAGTTAATTAACAACACAGCGCACACTCAACAATGGCGCCTGCTGCCCACAGCCCCCTCTCACCACCGGGCGCCACGCTGTAGGTTTCAGCACGGCGGCTGCTTTTACAATAACATGGACATACAGTAAACACTGGCGGCTGCCGCCCACAGCAACCTCCAGCCGCGCTTTGTTACATTTACAGAACATATGGTAGCGTTTAAATAGCTCGCAGTGTAAGTAAAACTATTTTTTTTATTTTGCTTTTACATCACGCTTTAACTTTCTAGGGCGCACTCACGCCTTTATCATCTTCTGCATCTAAACATTGTTTTTCTATTTACTTTAACAACACAGGCGCACACAATAGGGCCAGCTGCCCGTAGCCGCCTCCCACCCCCGGGCTCCATGCTTTAGAATTGAGCACGGCACAGTATTCAAATTAACAGCAGAGGCACACACAACAATGGTGTATCCCGCCCGCAGCACCCTCCTGCCCCCTGGCGCTCTGCTTTAGGTTTCAGCATCGTGACTGCTTTTCCGTTCCTTCAAATGACTCGCAAAGTGGTTTTCACTTTGTTAAACAAGGACCCATAACCTAGGCACACTAATACAGCCCGCAGCTCCTTCTGACTGCTTGGGATGGAGTGCTCCACAGCACCACTTCACATCACCTCTAGTTAACATTATGCACAACGCTGGCTCTGTTACCTCATGTACTGGCTGGCGCAATCTCTCATTTCCTCCGGTTTTCAAATCCGACCTTTAGCCCATGTTAAACAGTAATTACTTCACAGTGTTTCGCAATGCTGGCAAATGGCCGAGGGAAGCCGGATGGAGCGGGAGAGCCTGGTGGGGGGCGGGAATGCGAGGGAGGAGAAATGTGGCAGGCGGAATGCCTGTGTGCGAAAGCGCAATGCGCTTGGAGAGAGGCCGGAGGGAAGCCGGATGGGGGCAGGAGAGCCTGTTGGGGGGGGGGGCGGGAATGCGAGCGAGGGGAGGAGAAGTGTGGCAGGCGGAATAGGGAGATGCGCGTGCTTGTGTGGTCACGTGACCCGCTTTTGTGGTCACGTGACTCTCACATGCACTGTGAAGAAACCGCAGTGGTTTGACCAGTCGATCGAGCCCTTGAATTTTCACCTATTACATTCGCAAGCGAATGATAATAGGCGAAACCTAAAAAACCGGGACATGAGTTAAACTCCTAAAATCTACTGGGACAGCTGCCGGGAAACCGGGACTGTCCCGGCAAATCCGGGACGCCTGGTCACCCTACTTCTCACACGAGACCCGACAAATAGGTGTTACCAAGGTTAGCAGCGACTGGCAGGAGAACCACGGGTTAATCACGAGTGACCAGCAGGGAGTGTACTACAGCTCTGGGGTGCACACTGTCTTCTCAAACGGACGCCACCGGCATTTGCATTTTAAATATATTAACCGGGTATATTACAAGCCGGCTCTGCTATTCCGATCCGGCCTGCGTGGGGATTCCCGCTGTCCACCATGCGGTGTTGAGGATGATGGCTTTGCGCATATGGCGCGGCTCTATCCTTTGCGTATATAGCGTGCCTCTGCCCTTTGCAGATATGGCGTGGCTCTGTCTTTTGCGCATATGGCGTGCCTCTGCCCTTTGCGCATATGGCGTGCCTCTGCCCTTTGCGCATATGGCGTGGCTCTGTCCTTTGCGCATATTGCATGGCTCCGTCCTTTGCGCATATGGCGTGGCTCTGTCCTTTGCGCATATGGCGTGCCTCTGTCTGTTGTGCATATGGCGTGCCTCTGTCCTTTGCGCATATGGCGTGCCTCTGTCCTTTGCGCATATAGCGTGCCTCTGTCCTTTGCGCATATGGCGTGCCTCTGTCCTTTGCGCATATGGCGTGGCTCCGTACTTTGCGCATATGGCGTGGCTCCATCCTTTGCACATATGGCGTGGCTCTGTCCTTTGCACATATGGCGTGGCTCTGTCCTTTGTGCATATGGCGTGGCTCCGTCCTTTGCACATATGGCGTGGCTCCGTCCTTTGCGCATATGGCGTGGCTCCGTCCTTTGGGCATATGGCGTGACTCCGTCCTTTGCACATATGGCGTGGCTCCGTCCTTTGCGCATATGGCGTGGCTCCGTCCTTTGCGCATATGGCGTGACTCTGTCCTTTGCGCATATGGCGTGGCTCTGTCCTTTGCGCATATGGCGTGCCTCTGTCCTTTGCGCATACGACATGCCTCGGTCCTTTGGGCATATGGCGTGGCTCTGTCCTTTGCGCATATGGCGTGCCTCTGTCCTTTGCGTACATGGCGTGGCTCTGTCCTTTGCGCATATGGCGTGGCTCTGTCTTTTGCGCATATTGCGTGGCTCCGTCCTTTGCGCATATGGCGTGCCTCCATCCTTTGCGCAGATGGCGTGCCTCCGTCCTTTACGCATACGGCATGCCTCCGTCCTTGGCACGGTACAAAATGGGGTGGTGATGGACGGAGCATCTGAACCAGTCAAACACTCACACCCAGTTAACACATCTGGTTTTAATCCATCACCATTCTTTAGCCCACTCTGCCACCCCAGTTCAGACATGGCCATATGCAAAGCAGTCTAACCATGTGCATCATGGGAACAGTCCAGCCCGAACTGCCAAGAAATGCCAGAAACCGGTCCTAGGAAGCTTGTTTCCGGTCCAGGGAAAGCATGGCTTGGCAGTTCGGGCTGGACTGTTCCCATGAGGCACAGGGTCAGACTGATTTGCATATGGCCATGTCTGAACTGGGGTGGCAGAGTGGGCTAAAGGACGGTGATGGATTAAACCCAGATCTGTTGACTGGGTGTGAGTGTTTGATTGGTTCATATACTCTGTCCATCACCACCCCCTTTTGTACCGCTCCGTCCTTTGCGCATATGGCGCGGTTCCGTCCTTTGCACATATGGCGTGGCTCCGTCCTTTGTGCATATGGCGTGGCTCTGACCTTTGCACATATGAAGTGCCTCTGTCCTTTGCACATGTGGCGTGGCTCTGTCCTTTGCACATATGAAGTGCCTCTGTCCTTTGCGCATATGGCGTGGCTCTGTCCTTTGCGCTTATGGCGTGGCTGTGTCCGGGTGCGCAGCGCTTTTGACTTGCAATATTCCAACAACTGCGCGTGATCATAGCCACCCAAAAGATATACGGAGTACATGCCAGGCATGCTTGGCACATCTGAGAAATGCCAACGATGAGGATGGGGAGGCGAGTAATGTTAAGGAGTCAATAAGGCGGGTTGCCCTATTTGCTGACCTACTACATGTGAATTGTTACACCTGTGGCGTGCAAGCTGGCATGAAAAGAGGGGGAACTGTGACCCAGGGTGTGCGCGGGTTACGAGTGACCCCAGAGGGGTGCTAGCCGAGACACCACATGTATCTATATAGGATTAGCCCACCATTGCTCATGAGTGCATTCGCCTGTGCTATGTACCCCGCCATATTTATTATCATGCCTACCAAAGTGCTATCACGATTGTACGTATGACTTATACAATTCGCTTGTGCTGAACATGTTATTCCATATTGTCTGGTTATGTAACAAAATGCAAATAAAGTTCCATTGTTAATAATTAAGATATTAAATGCAGTTTTGAGCACACAAACAATAATGATTTCCTGATGTATAAAAAAAACTAACAATTTTAATTCACCTGTGCAACAATGTGTTAGGGTTACACAATAATAAACAATTTAGTACAATGTTAGTCACAACATTTCACATGGTTAGGATAAGGCATGCTGAACTTTCCATTCCAACTACTTTAAATTCAAGGCACTACAGAGATGACTGACGGATAGAATGAAGGCTTGTTTTGTCTTTAATGGCCGACGCCGGAAACATCTTTTCATGGACTATCGAGTTTTTTGACAATGGAATTTTTTTGTTAGCGAATTTTCCATTATTTCATTACTCATGTATGTATGATCTAGAGAAGTAAACTTTAACCAGTAAACGTAGAAAGGCTGAAACAGCTGACAAGTAGCCTGTGTTAATGGCCACTACAAAACCTGCCTGGGCCAAAGACACAAAAAAACAGTATAATATTTGACAGCATTACTTGTGAGGGGTCTTGTGGATAATACACCAGGCAACACATTTGTCCAAGCGGCTGGTGTAAATGGAGTTTGTGGACGGCAACTGGAGGTGAGGATGACACCCACCACATCAAGCTGCAAACCAAACACAGCTAACGGGTGCTGCTTAATCCACATACATAGAGGTGAAGCTTGCACAGGTTCAGGTGAAGGATCACACCATGTTGCTGCAACAGGAAATCCTCATGATGAGGAAGCATGGTCAGAGGTTCCTGGTACCATACATGAATTTAAGTTGCACCAGGCAGCTGGGTCCTAGGCGACTGCACTACCAGGGCTAGTCACAGATGTTGATACAGTATATTGCCCACCTCAAGAGGCCTGCTGCTAGTAGACCACAACAAATATAACACAAGCTAGTTTGAATGAGAGGCAAAATATAAAGAACAGAACAAAGTGAAAGCATTCAATGACACAACATATTCAGATGCTTTTTTTCATCTTTTATTTTCAGCTATGCAAAGTACGCAGATGAAGAAACCAGCCAACACGTTTCACCCAAACATGGGCTTCTTCAGGGCAAATAAATATTTTGGCGATGAAATGATCCTTCACGTGTAGTCAATGAAGCGGCAAGAACTACCTGGTAACATACATGCCTTGCCCAATCCAGAGCCACTATCATGACAGGGTACCCAGGCATTCCTGATCTTTTTGGGAGCTTGGGGAAGGAGAGGCGGGGGCGGGAAGACATAGAGGAGTCTCATATTTCAGCTCAGACAGAATGAATCTCCTAGTGAGTGCTATCACAGGTACGCCAACGTGTAAATCTTTTGACACTGTGCCTTCTAAATGGTGGAGAAAATATCTAACAGGAATTTTCTCACTGCTAGAAGGTGCCTGCACCACCTCGGCCGCCATTTGTGATCTGTTAGGTGCCACCTGCTTAGCTTGTCCACTTTGGCATTGAAGGATCCTGCCAGGTGGTTCACGATCAGGGAGTAGCTCTGACACTCCAACCAGCTACAAAGACTTACAGCCTCCTAGCATAGGACCCAGGAACCCACTCACCGGTCCTGGTGCAATTCCACACAATGGTGATGTTGTCCATAAAAACCGGTATCTGTCACCCTCTGATGGACAGCAAAAATGTCTTCAAAGCCAGACAAATGGCGCTCAACTCAAAAAGACTGAGATGCATCTGGGCTTCCATCTGAAAATGGAGTGCTACAATCATCATTATCAAATTTGGGAGATGGAGAGGGCCGTGGCGTTGGCCAAATTTTAATCAAGCAGTACCTAATGATCGGGAGCGGTCTTTTCTGAACACTGAATGCCATCCAACAGATTTCCTTGCTAATGGGCCCACTGGAATTTCAGATTCCATTGCAGAGCCTGCATGTGCCTCCTGGTACAGTCGACCAGGAGATGCAAGAGGCTAATCGGCCAAGACGTCTCCGAGCTGCACTCAACAAGATCTGCTGAAACATCGAGACCACAGCCTGAAAGTCTTGAACTCATGGCAGAGGGCAAGCCTTAAGCTGCACTGTATATAAGATAGCTGCAATGAACTGCAGTCTCTGCAAAAGAGTCAGGTTCAATTTTAGCTCAGTGATTGTAAACCCCAATGATGTCAAGAGGTTTACAGTGAACCGGAGATGGTCTGTCACTCCTTGTGGCGAGCCCACCTTCAACAGCCAAAGGAGAGCAGTGTAAACTGAAGATGTTCCTGCTTTTGAACTGTAGGACAGATATATGAAAATGCACGTCCTGTAGGTCCAAAGATACCATCTACTCCAGCAAGTCCAGGGCACCCAAGATCTGAGCTAATACGAGCCATTAGAATCTGTCCCTCAGCAAGAAGACCTTGAGGAGCCAAAGGTCCAATTTAGGCCAGAGGCCTCAGTCCTTTTTTGGTACAAGAAATAGCAAGAGTAAGAGCCTCTCCCCTTTCCGTGTCTGGAACCCTCCCTATAGCATCTTTAGAGCAACTCTCGCGCCTCCTGTAACAGAAAAGAGAGGTGCTCCTCTGAAATTCAGTCCATTGTGGGGGAAGATTAGGCATAGCAATAAGAAAGTAGAGGGCATAGCCATGCTGAACAAGTGTATGACTCATCTGCCCGATGTGATGATCGCCATCCTGGGGAAAAGTGTTGAATGCTGCCCACCATGGGATGGGGATGGGTTCATAGGCGCAAGATAAAGCCGCTTAGTGGCTGTTGCCACACGGGGGGACTGGGAGGACTGGTGCCTATGCTGGCTTGCGTGTTCTCAGCCAGACCCAAGTCCCCAGACTTGAAAAAGTACTGGGGTGATTCCTGTAGTGGCTGGGGCCACTGTCACGGTCTACTGGCCAGCCCTCTGAAGTATCCACTAAATTTGTTTACAGACTTGGCGGAGAGGCTTAGATCTATATATGGCAGCTGAAAGGGTCACATATAAGGCACGAGGATGCCCTAAGAAATTTGGCAGAGTCTGGGGCAAATGGCGACGCTACCACGGACTTGATGGGGGACTCTGATTTGGGACACAGGGAGATGGTGTTTTCATGGACACAGGTGCTCCGGAAGAAAGAACCTGTCGGTAACACAGACTGGGGCCTGAGAGGGGCGATGGTGAGGTTGCCTGAAATGGAGGAGAGTATACTGATTCTGATGGTGCTGCTTGGTGGGTGTGGGGTGGAGGGGGGGATGTGAGGATCGATGATGACATGATTGTGCTGTTGTTATATGATAAAATGCAAATAAAAATATTTAAAAATATATATACATATTTGTTTACAGACTGTGTATTGTAATGTCCTGACTGAGATTGTCCTGGAAATGACGACTGTTATGTATGCTTTTCAGAAAATTAAAATAAACAAAATATTTAAAAAAAACAAGTATCCACTAAATTTTCTGAACTGATGGAACTGCTTAGCAGCGGTCAATAGCCCTACGGAATGCACCGCGGCTCTACTGTCTTTAAATGCTCCATGGAGAAGCAGCTTTTTCAGCAAGTTGTGAGCCATCAGAAGGCATATCCATGAGAGAGGCTTGTACGTCTCCGTCCCGTGGTGGGGGTCACAGCACTGGTGACAACCGTCCTTCCCAGACAATCAGTTGAATCTCAGTGAGCATGCCTCACATACTTGGCCACATCCTGGTCATCATAAATTGTTTGAGACATGGAGATAAGGTCTTCAGGGACCACTGGCAAAAACTTGCTGGTCTTCCCATAAGCGGTACAAAAGGGGGTCATGATGGACGGAGCATCTGAATCAATCAAGCCCTCACACCCAGTCAAAAGATCTGGGTTTAATCCATCACCGTTCTTTAGCCCACTCTGCCACCCCAGTTCAGACATGGCTATATGCAAATCAGTCTGACCCTGTGCCTCATGGGAACAGTCCAGCCCGAACTGCCAAGCCATGTCTTCCCTGGACCGGAAACAAGCTTCCGAGGACCGGTTTCTGGCATTCCAGCCGTCTTCAGCCCGGCTTGCTTGAATCCAGTGGCAAAGTGAGCAAGGGGCTCACGTTTGAGCATACCGTGCCACACTTATGGCGGCCAAAAGCGGTACAAAAGGGAGTCGTGATGGATGGAGCATCTGAATCAATCAAACACTCACACCCAGTCAAAGGATCTTGGTTTAATCCATCACCGTTCTTTAGCCCACTCTGCCACCCCAGTTCAGACATGGCTATATGCAAATCAGTCTGACCCTGTGCCTCATGGGAACAGTCCAGCCCGAACTGCCAAGCCATGTCTTCCCTGGACCGGAAACAAGCTTCCGAGGACCGGTTTCTGGCATTCCAGCCGTCTTCAGCCCGGCTTGCTTCCCATAAGGCATGCTTGTAGCGGCCCAACGAACAGACAACATTGACAGATTTCACTGCCACGCTAGCAGAGGAAATATTTTGTTTTCCAAATGCCTCAATCCTCCTGGACTCCCTGCCCACAGGAGTCTTGGGGAATGAATTGGAGTTCACCTCACCTATTGAACCCTGACACACCAGGCTCTGTGGTAGTGTTTACAGAGACAATCAGGCTCACCAGGCACCTATCTGCGATGCCTGACCACCTGCCTGTTTACTGGATGGCATGAAGAGGACTTTGACCAAGTGCTCATCAATGGAAGTCAGGGCTCTCAAGTGTTAGGCCCAAGCGGCAACATTTCTGTAAGGACATTAGTCTTGGTCATAACCGAAAGGAAATGAAGGTCTATGGCTTCAGCTGCCTCCCAGACCACTACTGCAAATGATGTAAAATGTAAATGTAAATGTAGTGGTACTTGTATAGCACATGAATCACCCATGAGGCATCTCAGCGCTTGTACGAATACCGCTGAGGAACCCTTCCTGGCCTTTCCCTGTGAAGTGCCCACTCCTGGGCACCCCCAAGGTGACGCCAGGCATCCTAGCGTTGTTGGGGCCGTGGTGGAGATTAAGCAAGCTATTGCCCCAGAGTTGCAAAGTGGGACCCATGATTAGAATAGGCACCGAGGCGAGAATTATCAGGTCCGAGGAAGTTGTGCCCAAGACCCGCCGAGGCGGGAATTGAACCCTGGTCCAGGGCTAGACCTCTGCATCAGGGTCTGCCACTCTAACCATTGAGCCACACTTCTCCACTTGATGCACTCTCCTCCATTGGTGGTCCAAGTAACAAGCCCTGTTTCAGGAGAGGTGTAAAATCCACTGGCCTCTTGTACGTGCAAGTATCGTTATCTTGATTTGTGAAAACATTTTTTCACCCAGGAGGGTATCCAGGCACTAAGCAGGTGTGCATCCAGCCTCGCCTAGGACAGATGGGAAAATTATTAGAAGAGCCAAATCTTTAGCCTCTTGCGGACCTCAATAATCGAACAGGAGGCTGTGGTGTAGAATAGCAGGCTGTTCCGAGCCTTAGGAGGGATGGAGAAAGCTCAATCAACAGATTTGGTTTTACTTAGGCATGGAATGAGTGCAAAGAGTCCTCTAGCTGAGAGGAGTTGTCGGGATGGTTTGTGAAAGGAGATGTTGATATCAAGGTGTGCTGTGCTTGTGTTGGGTAGTGCGTTGAAGGGGTGAGTGAAATGTGTGAACTGCGTTCGTTTGTGTATGCGAAGTCAATGGAGCTCATTGAGGTACAGTGTGAGGAGGAGGTTGAAAGTGTTTCTGGCTGCAAGTTCTGACTGGTCTGCAGTCTTCTGGTGAGTTGCTCGTGGATCCTGGCGTAGAGGGTGTTCTTGTAGTCCAGAGCCATTTGAAGATTTTCCTGAGCGTCTTCAGTGTGTGGAAACATGAGGCTGAGACGGTGTTGACTAGGGCGGTCATGTTCAACATCCTGTCAATGACAATACTGATGGCACTTTGCGGAGTGTCGCAGTTGGTCTTCATCCAGTCAGCGACTTCGGTGACATAGGCAATAATATTGTTCTGGGTGTTAGCAGTCTTATTCGAGATGGAAAATATTAGTTGAGAGTCGTGGGAGTAGGAGGCGGATATTGTGGGTGCCTGACGATGTTTGCAAGTGGTATTATATAGGCAATGAAGAGATGATTCCTGCAGTAATCCACAGATCAGTTTGCTCGCATCCTAAGAAGAGGAAGCCATGGGGCCGGGCCCTACCGGTCAGAAAGGAGAAGATCCAGTGGAGAGCGGGTTGTTGTATAATGATGTCATGCAGGCATTGTATGCTGATGGAGTGGGTGACAGTGTTGAATGCTATAGAGAGGTACAGGAGGATGAGGGGGGCCATCTTTCCAGGATCACCTGGATGTCATACGTGTAGTGATGAGGGCTGTTTGTGTGCTGTGGTTTGTTGTCAATTCAGACTGTTATGTAGAACAACTGCTGGTCTCTGAGGTGATTTGTGATTTTGATGAGTTTCTCTAATGTCTT
The DNA here is from genome assembly GCF_964261635.1 of Lissotriton helveticus. Taxonomy (NCBI): domain Eukaryota; kingdom Metazoa; phylum Chordata; class Amphibia; order Caudata; family Salamandridae; genus Lissotriton; species Lissotriton helveticus. The sequence goes on from NC_136069.1 coordinate 41,969,624, forward strand.
GTCTAGAAGATCAATCTGTAGTTAGCTAGTGTTGATAGGTCCACAGATGGTTTCATCAGCAGGAGGAGGACTGTGCCGTGCCTTCTGGTGAAGGCGAGGTGGGGCAGAGGTCAACTGTGGACCGCGCGGATGAGGTAGTTTCGTCCGTGTTGACGGTGGGCCATGTGGTTAGTGTATGTTCTTTAGATGAGAAGGGGAACCATGTTGTGAGGTCTGTCGAGGAAGGTTGAGGGCCAGAGTTGCTGTATGTGGAGATCTATCTTGCTGCCGAAGAACTGAAAGTTTGTTGCAGAGGTCCTATGAGGGGGTGATGTTGTAGGGGGCAGCTGATGAGGTGATATCTTTCACAATGGTTAAGATCTTGTTGCTTCCATTGGTTCTAGCGTAGATACAGTCGGCAAGAGCAGTGCTCTTGGTGGTCCGTATCTACCAGTGGTCGCATCTCAGAGCAGATTTGAAAGGGTTCGTGTCCATTTAGCCTTTCCTCATTCTTCATCTGCGCACCCGTTGTGTGCAGTGGCGCTTCAGCATTCCAAATTCCTCTGTGTCCCAACTGGCTTGAGTGTAGGTGCAGGTGGTGATCCAGTTGTTGGAATTGTTGATGGATTCTGGAAAGCTGCTGCTGTTTCCAATGAGGTGCATCAAGTGCAGTGGTCTAATCTTCCTCCGTGTTGTTCCAGTTTCAGCAGGCTGCTTTGGCGGTGGCATGTTTGTGTTGGTGAGGGATGGGAATGCTGGACTTGATAAGAGCGTGATCTATCCAGGTGATGTATGTTGTCAAAGGCAGTAAACGTCCCAGGTATCCAGGGTCTAAGATTAGTGCTTCTGAGTTTGCATTGGCTGGGTCTCCCAGGTGGAAGTGCAGGTCAACAAGGAGGATAAAGGAGCTCGCATCGAGTATGAAGAGTGTGACAAAATCTGCAATGGTATTGTGAAATTGGTGCAAGTCCTGGTGGTCTGTAGATGAGAGTACCATGAAGAATGAAGTTGGCTATGGCGCGGAGTTTGAATGACAGGTCTTTCATATTATTGTGGGATGTGGGATTATTATGGTTATTCCCATCCGAGCTTGTGCAGTTTGTCCTTCACGCGATCTTATAGATGGGAGGAACAGCTGTGCTGATGACCTGGGCTGATGCGGGGATCAGTCAGGTCTCTGTGAAGAACAGTCGGTTTGGTGAGTGGCCATGTAGCAGGTCCCCTATCTCGGTTTTCTACCTAGTCTAATCGTAGCTGGGTCTGGTGGCTTAGTGGCCTAATGCGGCCACTATAGAGGCTTTTGTTCAACCTCATGGTCACAGGTTCAAACCCGGCAGGTCCACTCAGCCTTTCTGAGGTCTATGAGATGAGTACCATTGAGTTGGACAACAATAAACATCTGTTATTCTGCATCAAGATACCATTGGGTGAACGTGCGCTTTACAAATACACATTATATTATGTTAGTGAGTGAATGGGTGTTAAGGAGCATGCATGAGAGTGTGGATTGTTGTGTGGTCTGTGACTGGTTGTTGCGAGCCTGTGGGGGTTGGATGCTGCTAGAACGGGAAAGGTGTAGGTGGGTGTGGGAGAGTGCATGTGAATTGCAGGATACAGGAGAATGCTCCCTTGGTGTTCTTGTGCAGCGCAGGCGAGCAGTGGCCGAGGTTGATGGCACTGATGATTTGGTTGAGTAGAGGTGGAACGGAGAAGAACCACGGCTTCTGGTGAGCCCACATGGCCTTGACCTTGACATGCCTTGAGAGCTGCAGCGGCACGTTCACTGTGCATCCGCACTGTGTCTGCCATTAAGTACGTCTTGTGAGGGGGAAGGAGATCAGGAGATAATGTCACTTCCTATGCAGATGGTTGATGGTAAATCCATGTAAAAAATTGTCCTTGTCATAAGAAGAGGGGATAATAGTATCCTCTTCCCCACCCTCATCGTGTTTAGAGTCACAGCTGATAAGACAATGAAGCCTCTGCTGGTAGAAGAACTGGTAGAGTCAGGCAGTAAAAGGACCGGTTACACTTTAGTAAATTGCGTAACATGCCATCGGTCGAGATCAGGCTGAAGTCTGTCTGGGGTTCAGATATTGGAAGCTGAACCAGATCCTCTACCAATGTGGGTGGCATTGCTATGCGGACATGAGCACGGAACGGATCGCGCTGATCATACTTCAGAAGAGGTCATGGATATCGGAGTCAGTATGGTACCTTGAACAGACCTTATAGGGTCACACAGAGTCAAGTGTGGAAACCAAACTGCAGGTCCATGTGGTTGTTGGGGTCCGAAGGAGCAACAGACGGAGCTGGAAGTGTGCACAGAACCGGCAGCATGGCCTCTCTGAAGACTTTGATCTACTAAGGCAATCTGGGTTCACCGGAATCAGTGGGGAATCTACTCCACGAGAAGATCAACTGACAGGGTGATGCCCTGGCACCGCCACCTTGGATACGGAGTAGCAGGATGGTGTTTAATCGTGCTTGGCTTTTTATGCTTCTGGTTGGACTTTGATTTGGAATTTCTGGAGGACTTCAATTGCAAGATAGACTTCTCAAGGGAGCAGCCAGGGAGTAAGAGTGAGCCTGCGACGTGCCCTGATATGGGAGAGGATCTTACAGAAGTGTCTTGACTTCTTCTCAAGACTACGATGTACAGCTGTGCATCTCAGTTACGGATCGCCTTTAGATGCAGGAGGGCACATTTGCTGCAGAACAGAGTTGTGTCCTGATCCAAAACACCAGAAACACACATTGTGTGGGTATTCTGAATAGACTAAACTTTTCGCCCACTAAAGTACTTGGGGTATATTTAGTCTTTAATTCCTTATCATGAGGACTGATTGCAGGTGTATGGTGTACCATTCATTTGTTTTTTGCTGAAATTATTTTTATGAATTTGCCTCCTTTTATGCAAAATTATATTTGAGTTGAATGATTGAAACCATTAAGTGTAATAGGGAAATACTGCTCGCACACTGAGGTGTAGACAATGGTGGTACTTTTAGATTTTGCTTAGAAATTCTAAGACACTTTGAGATTAGGGACCCGATGTACAACTAAACCAATTGCAAATAGTGGTTGCAAATTGTGCATTGTCTCTTTGCAGCTTATGTACTAATAGATTGAGTTAAAATATCTCCCGTCGCAGAACAACATGCCTAATGAATATTATTTAGGCAGGTTGCTATTTAGCATAAATGTACGGATGGCGACTTGCAAGGAACAGCAGACCATCATCCCGGTGTTTGGATTCCCAAATGAGTATTTTTTATTTTTGAATAGCAGCCTGCTTTCCTTAAATGTTATGTTAAGGGTTTTATAAAGCGCGCAGCTGCCTCAGCAACAGAGCATCCGAGCGCTGGAAATATTGCTGCCCTAAACAATCCAAGAATACACAGAAGGCAATTATGCGGAGAAGTAGTGGGTTTTGATGGCTTTAAGAAAGAGCGAGTGATCTTGAATATTTCTAATATGTACAGGGAGGGAGTCCCAAAGCTTAGGAGCACAAACTCGGAAGGAGCATACTCCGGCCCGCGCTCTCTTAAACCGAGGAACAAGCGCTAGATGCTGGTCCATGGAGCGCAGCCGACGGGTAGGTCTATAGGGCGCCATGAGGCTAGCCAGAATAGCGGGAGGTTGGAGAAACATAATTCTGTGGGAAATACATAGGGTCTTAAATTGAATACGTTTCTCCAAAGGCAGCCAATGTAGTTTGCGGATGGAACTAGCGATGGAACAGATTCTCAGCAGGCCAAGGAGAGCCCGGGCTGCTGCATTTTGTGCACTTTGTAAACCAATATCTCTGCCCTATTGGCCCGATATAAAGGGAGCTCGCATAGTCCAATCTAGAGAGTACTGTGGCCTGAATAATTACCTGACGGATGGCAGGTGAGAAAAACCCAGCAAAGGTTTAAGCCCACGTGGGAGCCAAAACATACTCCGGCTATTACCTTATTCTGGGTTCGAAAGGAAAGAGCAGAGTCTATCAAGACACCTAGAGTTTTTATTGCCTGTTTAGGAACCGGACGAGGGCCCAAAGAGGACGGCCACCAGAGGTCACTCCATAGATGGATGTCTTTGCCCACCACCAAGATCTCTGATTTATTAGCATTGAGCTGAAGACAATTGGCCATCATCCAGTCTGCAATAGCAGTTAGATCTTCCAGGAACTTAAGTGCACCCTTTCCTGAGTCGCCAGATAATGCCACCACCAGCTGTGGGTCATCAGCGTATGATACCACAGCTTATCCTATGCTCCTGGCCACTGCTGCCAGAGGTTGCATATAGATGTTAAAAAGGGTTGGGCTTAAGGCCGAACCCTGCGGAACCCCTTGATGGACGGCATGTACCTGGGAGCAGAAGGGAGGGACAGACACCTGGAATGTACATTCAGCAAGGAAGGAGGTCAGCCAGCCCAGAGCAGAGCCACCGACACCGATGTCCTCCAGACGCTGCAGCAGGATCCGATGGGATACAGTGTTGAATGCAGCACTCAGATCCAATAAGATTAGAGCTGAGGTGCGACCGACATCTAACATGCCCCTCAGAAGTTCTGCTACCGCCAGAAAGGCGGACTCAGTGCTGTGCAGAGGCCGAAAGCCATTCTGGGATGGGTCCAGCAGATTATTGTTTTCTATGATGTTTATAAGAATGGCATTAATATGTGTTTCGGTGATCTTGGAAATCAGCGGGAGGAGGGAGATAGGGTGGAAGCTCTCTGGTTTGGAAGCATCCAACCTGGGCTACTTTAACAGAGGAACCACCTTGCCATGTTTCCAGGAAGTGGGAACCACCACAGAGGATACAGATAGATTGATACATTTACAGAAGGGAGAGAGAAGTTGAGGCAAAAATTTCAGGAAGAGATCAGGTTTAAGAGGGTCTGCTGGGGATCCTGATTTCAATTTATTACAGATCGTATGCATTGCCTCCTCAGTGAGTGCCGGAAAAGCAGAGAGAACCGGTGCTTCACATGCCCGTGGAGAGGGACTAGCCCTAGTCTCAATTTTATAGATATCCTTGACCTTCTTGATAAAGAAGGCCGCTAGGCTCTCACACTGCTGATTAGAGGTACGGAGGATGGCTGGAGGTTGCCCTGAAGCTTTGAGGTCCTTGAGCAGAGATAAGTCACTTTTAGCAGGGTTACTGCTAGATCTAATTTTATTGGCACCCATACTAATTTAATTAGAAAAAAAATAAAGAGAATCAAAGTTTCATGTTTGGGGCCATTACCTGCTCCTCAAATCTCCCTCCCGGCTCCCCAAGTCATCATATCTCATTCAAAATTATTCCCAAAAGAGAAGCTTTCTAATGGGCAAAGCTTCTTTCTTCTTTCAGGAATCAGTAACTTTTCTATGATTTACAACAAAATTTAGCAGCAAACCACTGAAACCTCTCAGGACTGAGACAGAAGCCCCTTTCTATTTGTGATTCAGAATTCTGCAAACTCAGAAAGGCTTTTCCAAATCCCAAAGAAGGGGTTTGGTTTATCACAGAAACCCATATTACTGTTGCAAATCCTGTGATTCTATGACTCACCGGCAGGGCTGGGCTAGGATCTGGGCTAGGATCTCAAAGGATCTCAAAGCAGCACTGGCAAATTTGGTCAGACCAGCCTCCATATAGTGCAAAGGGATGCAGTGAGCAAGTCTGACCACTACAAGGAGGGTTTTGGGGGGTTCTCCCCCCCCCCAAGAAAATGTTGACAACAATTGCAAATTCTGCAACACATTTTTCACTATATATTCAATTGTATTAGCATAGTAAATGATGACCTTACACTGCACCAGAATTCAATAATCTTGAAATATTCCCATACAATACCCATCCAACAGTGCCCTTTATCTCTCTATAGCCACTCTTTCATTTGCTTTATAGCGCCTCTTATACCAGTGTAGGGTGTTGGAGCACTTTACCTCGTAAAAATACAGAGACAATGTATTGTACATCTGAATATGAGTGTATTGGAAATGTTACGTAAAACACACAGGACTACAAGGTCTAGGATCACTTCATTCATACTGGTAGGCATTTGTTTTTTTAAAGAGTACTTGGTCTGGAGAAGCACAAACTCAGGATTTATACCGTAAATCAGTGGTTAGGGTTTGCTTTACTAGTAAGTATTGATATCTACCCAAACAAACCCTTTTTACCAACATTAGGATAATGAAAGCCTCAGGAAAAAAACATAACTTTCTAACCTGAACCATGCAGTTTGCGTGCGGCTCTTTGATGACACTTCATAGCTCACTGTACTGGATTATGATGTAATTTATTAACTGCACAGTAACAAAAGGGTCTCTGCGGCAAAAGCAGTAACCCACTAAGCTATGCATATAAAATACTGTTCTGTGATATGCATGGTACATGTCCTATGCAGCAGGCATATTAACCCTCTGCATTACCTTTTGAGTCAAAACTGCCACTATACAAAAATTGGATTTCTCTCCAGCAGGAACATTAATCACCAGAGTTATTGTGACACTTTTATTATTACCCAAAAACTACTGGACACACTTAGCAGCAGGTGCTTTCACGACTGCTGCACTGCTACACAAACGGCCGCCAGTAACAGAACTGCCCCACACCCTTTAAGCCTCCCGGGAAAAGCCAAATGCCCAGTATGGCCAGTCTGGCCTTGCTCGTCGGGTTTACAATTGAAAATGGCTTTGTGTATCTGGTCCTATACTCCAAGGGGAGGTTCAAGGATTTCTCACTACAGATTAGGATTGTAATTTATTAACTGTACAGTAACAAAAAGGTCTCTGTGACAAAAGCAGTAACCCACTAAGCTACGCACATAAAATACTGTTCTGTGATATGCATGGTACAGGTCCTTAGCTGCAAGCATATTAACCCTCTGTACAACATTAGATGAGTCAAAACTGCCCCAATACAAAACTCTGATCTCTCTCCAGCAAGAACATTCATCACAAGTTATTTTGGCACTTTTATTGTTGCTTGAAAACTACTGGAAACACGGCAGCAGGTGTCTTCACAACTGCTGCACTGCTACAAAAACAGCCCCAGCAACAAAACCGATCCCCTTCCTTTCAGCCTCCCGAGGAAAAGCCCAATGCCCGGTATAGCCAGTCTGGCCTTGCTCGTCGAGTGTACACTTTAAAATGGTTTTGTGTGTACCTGGAGCTAAGCTCCAAGGGGAGGTTCAGGAATCATTTCTTGAAGTAAACTGATTTTGTTCTTGTAAGAATCCCTACAATGTAAATAACATCTACAAATTTAAAATAGATTCCATAGTATAACCTTAAGTACATATTCACTTTCATTGTATGCTGCAGGTGTTAACATTGTAATTATATTAATAGTAGGATTGCTCTCTACAGAGATCATGTTTGAGTGCTTTTACTGCAAGAAATGCAGTGTTATTAAAACCTAGAGGAAACCATAAAATATGGAAAAATATTTAATTTTTCGTTGTGAAATATAGATTTTTATCAAAATACCCCTAAACCACTGTGCAAAGTGTAAACATTATTGGGCTACTGGGTTATGGAGTGGAACAGAGGACTACATAATGTGGTATGGTTATCTAAAGTATGTGTCAAAAAAGGCTAATTTTGTGGCTATAATAGTTTTAATGCACTGAGGAAGCAATGCTTAATGACGAGGCTTTGAGAAATCTACCCGCCCACTCGCCATGGCGAGTTGGATTTAATCAGGGCAAGCTATTTTTAGGGTGTACCGGCCCAGTTTGGCAAGAGTACTGAAGCTGGTAAAGAATAGGTGTTCAATTCATTTTGAAAGAGAATGAACAATAAATATATCTTTAAATCTTACTTTTATCTTGTCAGAGTCGCAGCCTTTTCAAATGTCAGCTTATATCTTCAAACAAATTGCTGCTCATTTTGCCCTGGAGATTGGTGTTTACTTTTTTTTGTCGGACAGCAAAGTTTGAAGATTTTGTAAAGTAACCTGTCTGACAACCGTGCTGGGCACACAACATTTATATAACTTGTAAATGAACTGTACAAATACATTTTTATTTATTTATTTAAGGAATTTTATATAGCGCACAGATACCCCAACGGGGTGTCCCGGCGCTTCTGTGAGAACTGATGCTGTGTCTGACTCAGATGGTACTAGCAGAAGAGAAAGGTTTTTAAGGCCCTCCGGAAGGGGAGTTCCACCTGGATGGTCCGGATGGACATAGGTAGCTTGTTCCAGTGGGAAGAGGCGCAGACTTGGAATGTTTTTCCCCAGAACGAACTTTTTTAAATCTGGGGGTAGAAAGAAGATGTTTAGAGCTTGATCGGAGAAGTCTGGTATTACTGTATGGACGGAGGCAGGAGGATAAGTAAGCAGAACCCTTTCCCTTGACAGCCCGGTGAGCTAGGGTGAGTGCCTTGAATTCCGCCCTTTTGTGAACGGGGAGCCAATGCAGCTTATGCCGGTGGGGAGTAATATGTTCACGAAGGGGGAGGCCACAGACCTGTCGAACTGCAGCATTCTGGACTGTCTGGAGACGCCGTTGGAGGCCCAAGGAGAGACCAAGGTACAGTCCATTAGCGTAATCCAGATGGGAGGTGATCATGGCCTGCACAATGGTTTTCCTAGTCTGGCTGGGGAGGAAATTGATGAACTTTTTCATCAGCCGCATCTTAGAAAAACAGGCCGCGGATACCGTCTGAATTTGTTTTTGAAAAGAGAGGTTGGTATCCCAAATTACCCCGAGATTTTTAACTGAGTCTTTGGGTGAGGGGGGTGTGCTCAATTCTAGAGGCCACCACAAGTTAGAGTCCAGGGGCGAGGGCTGATGGAAAAATATAACCTCTGTTTTGCTGGCGTTAAGCCGGAGGGAGTTGTTATCCATCCAGTTTGCGATGTTGCGAAGGCAGCTTTTCAATGGGTCAAAGGTGAATTGGGATGGGGAATCGTATGAAAACAATAGCTGTATATCATGAGCGTAAGAGGTGGCCTTGATACCGGATTGAGCAATGATCTCGGCCAAGGGGGAAAAATAAACATTGAATAGAAGGGGGCTCAGAGAGGAGCCCTGAGGGACTCCCCACCTGAGAGGGCGACTATCCGAGGTGAATGGGGGTGTGAATACTGCCTGTGTCCGATTGGACAAAAAGGAGGCAAGCCATTCCAAGGCCTTGCCTTGTATGCCTTTTGCCCGCAGACGGTCAAGGAGGACGGGGTGGGAGACGGTGTCGAATGCTGCCGACAAGTCGAGCAACACCAACACCGCTCTAGATCCCTCGTCCACCTTCCATCGGATGGCGTCGGCCATCTCAATGAGGGCGGACTTGGTGCTATATCCGGGCCTAAATCCGTGCTGTGAGTTGTGGAAGGCACCGTTGGTTTCCAAGAAGCTAGCCAGTTGCCGTTGTGCGAGTTTCTCAAGCACTTTAGCTGGTGCCGGGAGCAGGGAGATGGGTCGGTAGTTAGCAGGTTCGGTAGGGTCTGCATTCGCTTTTTGAGTATGGGAACCAATCTGGCGTGTTTCCAAGAGTCGGGGTAGATTCCTGTCTGGAGGGAATCGTTACAGATATCATTTAAGATGGGATTGAGAAGGGGGGCAAGGGATTTATACTGTTTTGCCGGCCAGGGGTCCAGGGGGGAACCAGATTTGCATTTACGTAATTCTGCCAGCGAGTGTTCCGGGGTAATCACCATAAAATTAGAAAAAACATGTGTGGGTTAGAGCTGACTATACCAGGGTCGAGATTGTCAGAGTTAATCTTGCAGGGAAAGGAATTCTGAATAGTGGCGATCTTGTCTTCAAAATAATTAGATAGACGGTCGCAAAGGAACTGGGACACCGGGGTTTGACTCTTGCGGGCAAGTGGGTCAGTGAAGGTTCTAACAGTATTGAAGATCTCTCTAGAGGACCCTTGTGCCCGGGATATTTTCTCCTCTAGATGGGTTCTTTTGTGAACTATGATTTTCTTTCTGTACTCCTTAAGGGCGGCTTTATATGTGAGTTTGCTGTTAGGAGAGTAAGATTGTCTCCAAATTCTCTCAAGCTGTTTACAGGCCGATTTACATTTGTGAAGTTCATCCGAGTACCACGGTGCGGAGGGAGTGGCTCTTGAGGATTTAATAGGTCTGATAGGGGCTAGGAGTTCAATAGCAGAGGTGATCCAAAGGTTGAAGTTAGTCAATCTGCTGTCTAGATCTGTGGCTGCCGGGTGGGCGGGTGAGGTGAGGTGAGTGTCTACATTCTCAGGGGAGATCATCCTCCAGTTGCGGCCCAATGGATTGGACGGGGGGCTCGATCCATCCTGATGGGAGAAGGAGATGGTGAAAGGGATCACATAGTGGTCGGACCAGGTTACAGGGATGGGACCACTTGTGGAGATATCTGTTAAATTGGTGCAAATAAGGTCTAAAGTGTGTCCTGCCTTATGCGTAGGGCTGGAAATTATTTGGTTTAGCCCACCATCTGATAGAGTGGATAGAAAATTAGCGATGGTGGGGTCTTCACCATTATCAACGTGAAGGTTGAAATCCCCAATGAGGGAGAAATTGGCATAGCGGGAGGAGGCTTGTAAGGCATAATCAAGAAGGGCCGGAAGATGGGTAATTTTAGATTTGGGGGGGGCGGTAAACTAATAAACCTGAGTATGTACAGTTAGCAGCTAATTTGATACAGAAAGGTAATGCCTCGATACACTCTATTTGGGCATAGGAGAAGGAAGAGATGGACCAGATAGATCTATAAATAATGGCCACACCTCCACCGGGGTGGGTATTCTGTCTGTTGGCACACACGATCTTGTACTCTGGCGGAATGGCAAGGCAGAGGGCAGGATTGCATTCTTCCCCTAGCCAGGTTTCAGTAAGGAAAATAAGGTCCCACTGGTTGTCCTCTAACGATTGAGCTACATCTAGGGAGTGAGCGACAGTTAATCAATCCAGCTTTAATAATAATTTTCTTGGGGGCTGGAGAGTGTCGGGGGCAGACTGTAGGAAAAGGCATGGTGGAAGAGAGTTGTTGTCTCTGTTTTGTACACTACAGGATTTATAGGGTAGTGAGGAGGGGTCAGTAGAGGAGGTATGCGCGTACGAACAAGTTTTTAAGTCGAGATGAAGTAAAGCTTCCCTACTATAGGAGATGGTAGTAGAGGGGCAAAGTGGAACATAGATCTTGCTCGTCGCGGCCTGGTCGCGGACGGGCGCAGACGGGCAGGACTCTGGCACGACTCCGGCGCGGGTCAGGCGCGCCCGCATTGCGCGTCCGCTGCGCGGAGGCATGGACATCCCCTTTTATGCGCAACTAGAGCGCTGTGAATCCCACCCACACACAAGATGGCCGCCGCTTTTCTATGCCCGGGACCGGCTCCACAGCATCAATGCTCAGCTGGGAGTGGCCCGGGGCAGCGGGAAACAGGGGGAATTAAGTGGGAGATTAAAGCTTTTTAAATCAAGCTATTTTACTTAGCGTTGCAGAGGAGTAAATAAAACGCCGATTTTAAAATTTTAAAACAGATAAAAACAGAGCAACACTAGCTGACACAGCCTCCCGGCTTCCGCCTCAGGAGGTGCACAAGCAATCACACAATCAAGCGCTGGGCAGTCCGGGACCCCTTTCATGCGCAACTAGAGCGCTGTGAATCCCACCCACACACAAGATGGCCGCTGCTTTTCTATGCCCGGGACCGGCTCCACAGCGTCAATGCTCGGCTGGGAGTGGCCCGGGGCAGCGGGAAACAGGGGGAATGAAGTGGGAGATTAAAGCTTTTTAAATCAAGCTATTTTACTTAGCGTTGCAGAGGAGTAAATAAAACGCCGATTTTGCAATTTTAAAACAGATAAAAACAGAGCAACACTAGCTGACACACCCTCCCGGCTTCCGCCTCAGGAGGTGCACAAGCATTCACACAATCAAGCACTGGGCAGTCATCAGAATCTATTTCAGTAACTAGGAAAGCACTTTTTGTAAATCTGAAGTGAGATGAAAAATAAGATTTCTCTAGCAAAATGTTCCATCGATTGTGTCAGGGTTCGCTGTCCCCAGGCCTTCCCAGGTATCGTGTGGGTCAGATGGGCTACCTCTGTCTGGTGCGTCTGCTATTGTACATAGTTTTGCAGAGTATTATGCTCAGCTATATACCCCCATGGAATGCCTCCCGGCAGAAGTCATTGATCGCTTACTGGATGATCTCCAGCCGAAGGCATTTCCAGATGTAGTTAGGGAAGAACTGGAGGACCCGCTTACCAATGAAGAATTAGCGGCAGCCCTAGGGGAGCTAAACTCGGGTAAGGCATCTGGCCCTAATGGCTTTCCGTGCAGGGTGGTGGAGGAGGCCAGGGACCGGAGGCGTCTGCCCAGTGACTGGAGGCATGCGAAGATAGTGGCCTTCCACAAGCCCGGTAGACCGCCAGAACACCACGCCTCCTGAACGTGGAGGCTAAGATATTAGCTAAGGCATTGGCGAACGGTCTACGCCCCCATATCACCCTACTTGTGCATCCAGACCAGGCTGGGTTCATGCCCCAGCGTGCAACCCGCCATAATATCAGGCGGGCACATGTGGCGTTGCGACGGTCCAGGGATTGGGAGAACGGGCAGCGCTTCTGCTGGCGGATATGGACAGGGCATTCGGTTTCCTAAGTTGGGTCTATTTATGAGCGCTACTGCGGTGGCTGAATTTGGGACCATGTTTTTTGTCCTACCTAACCCTTTTGCACACTGACTTGACGGCATCTGCGCAAGTTGCGGGCTTCGTTATTTCAGGTTTTTCTATTGGGCTGGGCACCAGGCCGGGTGTCCGCTTTCCCCATACCTTTTAGCTCTAGCAATGGAACCCTTGGCTGCCTGGGTGCTGATGGATGCTCAGGTGTCCGGTTTTGAGTGGGCGCATGGACACTCTGATCGCATCGCCCTTTATGCGGATGATGTATTGTTTTTCCTTACCAATCTGGAACGCACAAGCCCCCAATTGATGCGCATCATGCAGACCTTTGGGGAAACGTCGGGTCTATATATGAACCCTCGGAAGTCTACCTTGTGGGTATTGGGAGGTTGGGGCGAGCTCGGTAGTTGGGCATCGCCGGCACAGGTGGTTAATGGGGGCATGAAATATTTGAGGTTGTATCTGTCTGATTCTCCCACCACGGCCTGGGAGCAAAATCTCGCACCTGTATGGGAGCGTGTGCATGACGATATTAAGAACTGGTCCCGAATGCCCCTGTCCATCTACGGCCGATCGGCCATTTTTAAGATGGTGTTGCTCCCGCGGTTAATGTATCAACTACAAAATCATCCCTACCCGATTCCCCCGTGGTGGTTCTGGCAGGTGAACTCTGCCCTGGGTCAGCTCCTTTGGGATGGGGGAGCCGTGAGGGTAGCGGTCCGGACGTGCTTCTTATCTACGTATTGTGGGGGACTGGCAACCTCCGATATCTGGTCTTATTATGTTGCATTGCATCTACTTGTCTTAAATAAGTGGTGGTATGGAGACAGAGCGGACCCAGCCTATGCCGTGGAGCCGCGCTGCATGGGTGACCAGTCCCTACAAACACTCCTTTATTCTGCCCCGTTGAGGTGTCCCCTACCATCTGCCACACGGATTGTTTTTCAGCTTTGGAGGCAGGCATTGCGGAGGATGGACTGGTGGAATAAACTGATTCGGGAGACCCAACTTTGGTACAACGGCCGCTTGCCGCAGTTGCTGAATCTTTCTGAGTTTCGTGATTGGGACAACATTGGGATTTCCACTCTGGGGGACGTCATGCGGGGCACAATTTTAAAATCCTTTCAGGACATCCAGAAGGATTTCCAGATGCCACAGACCCAATTCTTCAAATATTTGCAATTTAGGCATGCTATCTCCCCCAGTTTGGAGGGTCTGGACTCATTGTCGGAGTTTAGCCCAGTAGAGGCTAAGGTATTAATGGGGGACCTCCTAGACCATAAGATCTCTAAAATCTATCAATCCCTGGTTATGCACTGTTCCCCCTCTTTGCAGAATCTGCGGGAGGCCTGGGAGGGAGATGTTAGTCAGATGGTGGACGAGGACTGGACAGAAGCTTTCGCTTTCCCGCGTGGGGTAGCTATTGCGGTGACCCTGCGGCTTATTCTGTTTAAATACCTTCATAGGTCCTATTTTACCAGGGTTAGGCTCTGGAGGGCGGACCTGGTGGTTTCCCCGGTGTGTCTTCGTTGCGGGCACAAGGAGGGGACCTTGCTACACACTATTTTGCACTGCATGGCGCTCGCACGATTCTGGAGGGGGGTACTGGCCTGCCTCTCTGAAGTACTGGGGTGGGAGCTCCCTAATTTACCGAAACCTCTCCTTCTCCATGTGATGGAAGGGATCGGGGCAACAACTATAAGCATAAACAAAAATAATCCACAGGGGTATTGGAGTGTGGTCCCTACAATGGTGGGGAGCACATCGTGTTCTTTAAATACCCCTCACACACCAAAAGGACCCTTGGTGTCATGCTTCATCATAGGGGTCTTCGCATTCCTCTACGGAATGCGGTGTGCTACTAACCAGCGACTACGCGTGAGCACTGATGGTAACTCTATGTGTGGTGCGTGAGGGTGTATAGGGCTAGGTGAGTAGTGGGGTCATAAGTGGATGTTCTTGTATGTGATAAGGAAGAAAAAGAGGATTCACTGAAATAAAATATTTGCCAAGGATCACACAAATTTAGACAAGATTATGGGACAAATGTATTACAGTTAGCTTGAGTAGATCATTGAAGTCACTAAACCTGTAGGTCTGGTAAAATCTTTCCTATTTTGAGAGGCCTGATGCATCAATTATTCCATTCTAAAATCATTGTACAAAATTAATCAAAGTGGCCCTACACACAAAGCCTGTTTATGATCATTCTTTTACACTGCACAGATTTAACCCCTTATGCTTTGGTTATGGTTAAATAACTTTGCAATTAACACTACTGCACATGAAAATACAGCATGACATAAACCATAATATGCAAAGCTGCTGAGCGAAACCTGCCTTTCGTTTAACATTAGTTTCTAAACAAGTATTTCACAAAAAGTCCTAATTACCATAAAAATTTACCCTGAATAAAGTAGCTTTTTTAACCTAACAAATAAAGTGAAAGAAAAAGAAACTATTTGTACATTATACTGGTCCTTCACAGATTCACCTTCCATATAAAGTAAAGTTCTCCAGTGTGGTAGACAGTATGCACGATATACAGAACAGACCATCAAATCATTAATCAAGCAGGTCTGCTTTGGTTGTGTAATGAATGACATTGTTTTATAGAGCGCGACAGCTGCTCCAGCAGAAGCGTCCCGGCACTTGTTGCAGGTAGAGTAACCAGAAGGACTAGTTGAAATGTCTAAGACAGAAACCGGGGGACTATTCACAGTTCATTACAAAAGCGAGTTTTTAGCTGGTCATTGAACATGAACTCTGCCTGTATATTCCTTAGATAATCAGGAAGCAAATTCCACAGCTGGGTGAGATAAGACGAAGCCCTGCCTCCTGCACTGGATTTGGATATTATTGGGACGACAAGCAGATTTTGGGGAGCAGATCGCATAATTATGTGCGGCTGATATCTTTTCACTTTGTTCTGAATGTAGCTCGGGCCTGTCAGATTCACAGCTCTAAAAGTGATTAAATGTTCCCTGAATTAATTATTTGCCTAATAGGAAGCCAGTAAAGTGTTTTCCATCCCTGTCGAATCAAGTTGAATTTTGGGAAATTAGGGACCAGGCGAGCCGTGGCGTTTTGGACCCGTTGTAGTCAATTTAGAAAGCCTTTGAGGAGCCTCAAGGAGCAGGACAGTGGCATAATCAAGCTACGATGTTAAGAGGGCAAGAGTGATACATTAGCGAGTGTTTGCTGGTAGAAATTTACAAAAAGCCCTGAGAGATTTCAGTACTGCAAAGCATGTACTGGTTTTGGCATTGACTTGCGGTTTAAAAAATAATAAGGTGTCAATTTGACACACAAGTTTTTCGGCCATGATGTGAGGGTAGGAGAGACACCCAGTTCAGTCGGCCAAATCCTCTCAGTATACAGTGGAGAGGAGGTACTGAAGACTGGGATCTCAGATTTATTTGAGTTTAGGCAGAGGCTGTTCCTAAACACCCAGTCTGCCACTTCCAAAAGGCAGC
Source organism: Lissotriton helveticus (assembly GCF_964261635.1). NCBI lineage: Eukaryota > Metazoa > Chordata > Amphibia > Caudata > Salamandridae > Lissotriton > Lissotriton helveticus. The sequence goes on from NC_136069.1 coordinate 41,985,687, forward strand.
CTTGAGAATTGTCTGTAGCAGAGTTGTTTAGGTCATTGAAAGAACTAACTGGGTATCATCAGCGTAGGACACCACATTCAAGTCCCAGGTTTGAGCCACCGCTGCAAGGAGGCCATATAGATGTGAAGTAACGTGTGGGCTGAGTCCTGGGGTACCCCAAATTCACAATCATTGTGAATGGAGTTTAGATAGTATCAAGTTAACATAGATGTTTGTGGAGTGTCTGATGATTGATTTTACATGTAGTTTAGTATTTTTTTTAGAAAAAAGGCTTATGCTTGGGGAAAGAAATGGTGCACATTATTTACAGCTTTTCATAAAGGTTCTACTTTTCTAAAAATAAGTTGGGAGTTCAAAATATTTTATTGAGTACAATAAACATTTTTAAAAGTACAGAAAGAAGAAACAATAACAAATTACTGGTAATTATAAAGTCATATGAAGCATTGATAAATCATATCAGTATACAAGTGTATATAATATATCAAAAGACAATAGGATAGTTATGAAGTTACAGTATTAGTAATAGAAAGTATAATTTAGATCAATACTTTAATACCTATGAAATATTATACATTTTGAAAAACATAGTAGTTCAGATGTCTCCACAAAATTTGATGTTTATGTAATGTAAGAGTAGGATGAGGAGAAGAAATTCTATCACCTTGTTGTGTAAATCTAATCCATGCCCACCAGGTATGTGTAGACAATAAATTAGCATCTTTACAATTAGACATAATAGTTTTAATTGCCAAATATATTAAATAACGCCTGATTAGTGACAGATATACAGGAAGGTAAGGTAAACTATTTACCTATCATAAATTAGGACCATTTAATAGAGATGTTGAGATTTTCCAAATAATAGCCCATATGTCGAACTAAAAAGCATATATAACACTGGGCAGTCAAAAAATAATAAAAGCTTCAAAAAACCATTAGTAACATGACAATGCCAGCAAATGCAACAATTCAGTAGTTTAGTTTCGAACAGTCTAACAGGAGTCCATAAACAGTGTAATAAAGAGATTTGATTAATATAAGGAAACTGGGATGATATTTTCTTACATATGATTTATGCATGCCCATCATTAACCAAATACTGGTCAGAAATCGAAAATATTTTACTCCAAAAACAGCTGATTAATACTTCAATCACTGCACCTTTGGTATTACTATCTATATACTCTACGGGCATCACCAATAGGAATTGGTTAAGCATAGCTCTGGCCTGTGCCAGATTGGTGATAGCCAGGGCTTGGATTTCGCAGAACCCCCCTCACACGATCAAGTGGTGGAATCTTTTACATGAAATTTACACTATGGAGGGTGCACTGGCCAGAAGCAGAGGCTTAAAAGCAACTGTTAAGTTCGGAAAGATCTGGGACAAGTTTTTGTAAATTTTATACTGATATAGTTAACGGAACCTTTGTGTTCAAGCTGGCGCTATTGACTTAGTATGGCTAAGAATTACTATTTCTCTGTTCATTTGTCTTTTATTTCAGCATGCAGATCTGTACCTGTAATAACTGGAATTTTTCTTTTTGTATGTATACGAAAAATGCTGCTCTCCTTGACTTGCTTGTCAATAAAACATTTTTAAAAAAAAAGATATTTTCTTGCACATATTTGACATAACAAGACCGTAGTGATGAGAAATATTTAAAGACAATTCTATTTAAAGTACCATAACAACTGGAATAACATTATAAAAAATGACGAAAGGAGTTGCATAGAATTCCATGATTAGAGAGTTCAGAGGAAAGAGTAGAAAAAAAAACTTTTGTAGTAAATCGGTGAATGATAAAAAGGATCTTATTACGTTGACTTCTTTCGGATAAGTAAACAATTCTGGAACCTATACAATTTGTTCAATAATTTATATATATATTATGATGAAGTTTAATAGCAGGATTTAACCATAAAGAGGTCTGTTTAGAATGTTTAACTCTAGTATAAAATGATTCATCATGCGACAAGAGAGCTAGTTTTGTAGCTTTATTAACTGGAGATTGTTAAACGTTTTTTTGTAATGGAGATAGTCAAAATCGAAATTAGGGAAAGTGATTAGTTAAATCTTCAAATTTCACCCACATAATAGTAGAGGATATGGCTCAGCTGCCAGAGCTGCAGACAGGGGAGCTGGAGGTCTGGGTTCGAGTTTCGGCATCGGGGTGCAAATCCTGTGATTCTGGGCAAATCACTTAATCTCCCTGTGCTCGTGGACAGTGTCTGTATACCCTCACGGTGATAAGCTGTGCTATACAAATCTACAAACTTAATTACAGTAGTATGTTGAACCAAAGAGGAACCCTGTCATACAATAAAGGCAGAGTGGTGAACATAAAAAATAAATGCAACCATTTATAAAAGGATAACAGGACATAAAGAGGCAACATAGATAGCACATACAATATCTGCAGTACAACCACCATTTTTAATAACTGAATTTACCCTCACTAAGATTAAGAAAGATCAATTTCTTATTTTAACTTTTTGAATGACACTTTATTTATTAAGTATACTGTAAGTATTTGTGAAAAGGATTCAGAGGAATTAAGAGTTTATTTGGACACCAGACACTATTCTATTGTTTAATAATATTTAATGTGCATCATGCAGTTTGAGGAAACAATGCTATTCTATTTGCACTAAGAATATAATCTGAAACTGAGTAATTTTTAATTCTGTCTAGTATTATCAGGATTGATGTCTCTGGACCAGAAATAAATAATTGCCAAATAAAATAGCTTTACTATGAGGAGAGTTCCATATAAGGTTAAGTAGAGGTTCAATAGACAAATTGGAAAAGAAGGGGAAAAAGGTGGAACCATGTCTAGTTCCTTTAAATAGGTTGAAGGAGTTAGAAATTTGGGCAGTAACTAAGAGTTTAGCTGTAGGAGAAATAGAACAAGCTCTAATCGGGTTTATAAAAGGCTGACCAAAAATGACAGCAATATAACCTGAGATTAAAAATTGCCAATGAACTTTATCAAGCACTTTTTCTGCACCTATTGCAAGTCAGCCTGATGGTTTGTACTATAGATGAAAGGTCATGGTAAGTAAGTCTGATGATATGCACAGATAACCTTTGTCTCATAAAAGTGGCGTGGTCAGTGTGAATTAGCAGACCAAGCAGTCTAGTAGCAATACATTTAGCATGGGTTTTACAATCCTAATTGACTAATGATAATGATCTGTATCTGGAAACAATTGTGGAATCTTTATCTGCCTTAGGAAAAACTACAATCAAGACTTCAGAAAAAGAACCAGCTACAGCTGCATATTGTGCAAGATCCGCAACAAGTTAAAGAAAATAGGATGTTAAATTTTGTGGTGAAAGTTTCATATACTTCAGCAGGAATGTCATTTGGGACAGATGATTTTCAAGAATTAAGTGAAGCAATTGCAGATTACTTTTCGAGAGAGAAATTAGGAGAGTTTAAGAATCTATTTTGTCGTGAGTAAGGATAAAATACCCTTCAAAGATGTCAACAATTGTCTGAAATCTGAGAAAACAGAATGTTAGTAGTTTATCATGTTTATTACATAATTAACAAGGAGTTTCGTAGATCTACTGGCTTGGAAATAAATCTTTGCCTTATTGTTTGATATTTGCAGGCCAGCAACTTTGCAATCCAATGAGTTATATTTGTATCTTAATTTATGTAGTTCTATTTTTATAAACCACATTATTTGAGGAGAAAAGAACCTTTCTTAATTAGTAATCTCATTTTATGAATTAGTTATTTATGAGTGAATAGTTTGTTTCATTAACCGTAAAAGAGATAGTTAAACCTCTAAGTCTTGAACACATCCCACAAGGTTACATTTGACATTTTATTGCCTGCATCAACAGTAAAAAACTGTGTAAAATAATATATTAATTTGTTTTTGTGTTCACCTTTGAGAAGAATATCAGCATTCATTATTCAGTAGGATTTATGGAGCCAGAGTTGGCATATTTTAATTAAAAAATATATCGTAGTGTAGTGTGAAATATCAATTGCATGCATCTTGGGACAGGTTATTCCCTCAAGATGCCAGTAGCTGATCAATCCAGAAACATGGAGAGTGGGGATTTCAGAAAAAGGTAAATTCTTTACTAGTGGGAAAATGAAGTCTCCAAACATCTAATCATGTTGTGTTTTTGAAAACAAAATTAAAACAGGAAACTTTCATGAAGGTTTTAACTTTGACATAGAAAGTCTATTCAATAGAAGGCCTGATCTAAAAATATGAGTCGTATCTAATAATTAAAGGAACACTGTCAAGCTTAATAATTTCAGAAATAACAGCTTTCAAAACAATTGGCTCATCTGTCGTAGGACCATAAATCTTGACTAAATACAAAACTATTTTATCAATCTGTAATTTACAATTGCCAAAGTCAAAGAGGAAGTTCTTAGAAAAAAGAATGGTCACACCATTTTTCTTTTTGTCAGGAGAAAAAAAAACTCCAAACTGACCTTTAACCATGGAGGATCAGATCCTATCAATCACATCAATTTTCTGAATCATACATATATCAGCATTGTGCCAAAAAAGATATTCATTGAACTTTCTATGCTTTATCAGATGTCGGAAGCGTTTTACATCTAATGAAATACTTTAAGGATGGACAATCTGAACTCATAAAAAAATAACTGAAAAGGGGAGAAAGAATCAGAGCAGAAAAAGATTAATGAGATGAGAAGTATTGATTAAAAAAAGAAATAAAAGTATCTTAGGACATACTAAAACAAATAACATACAATACAGAACAAACAAATATTTAATAGTAGCGAAGCCCAGTGGGGCAAGCATAGGATGGAGAAGTGATGTGACACTACAAACCAGCTACAATGGTAGATGTGTGAAAGAGGACCCAGCAGGATGAATGAAATAAACTACAAATCAACTACATCTTGTTGCCTAATATTGATAGGATGATGTTGATCAAGAATCTCAATTACGTCCTTTTATTAATCCAGCTAAAAGATTTGCATGATTGAAGGGTCAAAAAGGCCATATTTACATCCTAAATTCTAGAGTTGAGATAAAAGAGTTTTAAATTGTTTACTAATGGTTACCATTTCTTTTTCAAAGTCTTGATGAATATCGATCGTATTACCATCCACCATTCCATAAGGAATTTCTTTGTCATGACAAGGTGGTAATGATGTAGTACTTTAGTGAAAGTTTTGAGCCTATAAGAGATAATTGATTCATTTTGATCTGATTATTTTTTTATCCTAATTTCATTGTCCGAGACGATCAGAGATTATCAAGGAGAGGGTAGCAATATCCCTTTGAATATTTTTAATATATAGGACTAATGACATCTACATAGCTCCAAACTGCCTGGATTTCCTCTCGATTTGTATTTAGTGAAGGGTCTTTTGTCTCAAATACTTTACATTTAAGTGATGGATGCAAAGGTATTTGTTTTCTTTTGTTGGAATTTTTTATCTATAGATTTCATTTCTTGAGACAAACTTAAAATCAAACTTCTGCACACATAGATCGGTGCAAGATCAATAAATCACTGTCAAAATAAAAAAGAAGTAATTGTTCCTGACATTTAATAAAGACATATGTACTGTAGGCAAATGCGACATACTATTGAAACATAAAAGAAGCCGGCCTAGTGAAAGTCATTCCATTTCCTTACAAGGGTGCTGCCTCCTTGACAGAAGTTTGAATTTAAAAAAGGAGGCATTTTTGGAGCAGGAAACCATACACATTGCAAAGGAAGAGCCAGAAAAGCTTTCAGCTTAAGCAAGGCACAAACCTCCGGTCCTGCAGAGCAAGAGAACGGCATCAGTTGTCTTATCTTAGTTGGAAGAGCTTATCCCCCCCTGCCGGTGAGTACCAGCTCAAAGCACTGTGTTCGTCTGGGTCACGTGCATGCTCTGACTCCCTAAAACTAAGCTTCATTCTCTTACCCCATCCCCTGCAGATCTTTCCCCATCCCCAGTCTAGTTTGTTGAACCTATGAAGTACACAGTGCTTCTCCCAGAGTATATCAGAAATAAAAACAATGCTTAAATGTCTCAAAAATCATTCTTGTGCCTGAGTGTGCACTACAGATTGAATGTTATGAAAGTGAAAATTCCTGTTTAAAAAAGGATACATGTAGAAAAATGAAATCCTTTTAGCAAAATTGTCCAATAAGGCAAAAAGGAACCATAACAATATCTATACTAAAGTGGAATCTGCTCACAAATCAGAACAAAATATTTCTAAACTGGATTTTTGTTTACAGGTATGACAAATATTATTAACAGTAAGTTAAATCAAACATGTTTAAAAAAATACAGCTTTTTTAGTAAAAAAGAAATAGTGACATCATAAGGATGTACAGATGAATCAATGTCATGTGGATGTCAATTAAAACAAAATAACAAAGATTACAAATTGAAATTTACCTGGAATTTAAAGTTTACCTTCTGTAGGTGCATGCATGTAATGGAAAAAGTTCCTCATGGTCAACAATGTTAAAGGTTACAGAGATACTGAGCTACAGGAACAAAGAGATCTCTCTTCTACTAGCACATATAAGGCATCTTCAACAGCGGGAGGGTGGAATCAAGGTGTTCTAACATTTTTACCAAGGCTAAGAAGGGCAGTAATAGAAAGTATAGTTGACATTAGTGGGGTCCAGAAACGGTTTCTTCACAAACCTTCTATTTTTGCATGCTGAAATGTGACAAACTCTTCCTATATTTTGCTTGGATGTGTTTGTATTTGATGACAGCAACTTATACATTTGGGACAGACTGACACTAACCCCATATTCGATCCATGTGTATAGGTTTTCCTCTGTGTGAATTTACTTATACACAGGTGATGCAAAACAATGGAAGCTCTTCCCACATCCATTACGAGAGAATGTTATTTCCCATTTTGTGTGTTCACTAATTGACCATTAGGTATAATAAATCATGAAATCTCTTCACAATTTACAGGTGGTGTCTTAAGAGAAGTTATGAATAAGTGAAATACATGCTGAATATTTTACGTTGTTTTCCATGTGAGCTCCCTGATGGCATGTAGGGTATGTTCACGAATTCCGTACATATGTATGTTTTTTTCCCTGTGTGCATATGCTGCTGGACTATTAAGGCAAATGAACACATAAAGCTCTTTCTACATTCAATGCATGTGTATGGGTTTTCCCTGTGTTTGCTAATGGCTCTTTAAATGTGCTGATTTAGTCAAAACGCTTTTCAAATTCACTGCAGGTGTATGATTTTTTTCTTTCCGCTGTGTGTTCGCTGGTGGATCTTTAGGGTTCCTAACTGACGAAAGTTCTTCCCACATTCACTGCAAGAGTATGGTTTTTCTCCTGTGTGTCTTCGCTGATGGAGTTTTAATTTTGATAACTCAGTGAAGCTATTGTTACATTCACTACAAGGATATGGTTTTTCTCCTGTGTGTGTTCGTAGGTGGCATTTCAAGCTTGTTGCGAAAGGAAACCTCTTTCCACATTCACTGCATGTGTATGGTTTTTCCTGTGTGTGTGTTCTATGATGGAGCATTAGGTATGATCTTTGAGCAAAGCTCTTTCCACATTCAATGCATGTGAATGGTTTTTCTCCTGTGTGTGTTCGCTGATGTTTTTTTAGGCTATGTACCTCAGCAAAGCACTTTCCACATTCACAACAGGTGTATGATTTGGTTTTTCCTGTGTGTATTCGCTGGTGGCTTTTTAGGTTTCCTGACAGACGAAAGTTCTTTCCACATTCACTGCAAGAGTATGGTTTTTCTCCTGTGTGTTTTCGCTGATGGATCTTTAGTTTTGATAAATTAATGAAGCTATTGCTACATTCACTACAAGAATATGGTTTTTCCCCTGTGTGTGTTTGTAGGTGGCCTTTCAAGCTGGATGAGAAAGTAAACTTCTTTCCACATTCAACGCATGTGTATGGTTTTTCCTTGGTGTGTGTTCTCTGATGGAGCATTAAGGTCGCTCTTTGAGTAAAACTCCGTCCACATTCACTGCATGTGAATGGTTTTTCCCCAGTGTGTGTTCGCTGATGTTTCTTTAGATTAGGTATCTGAGTAAAGCACCTTCCACATTCACTGCAAACAAATGGTTTTTCCCCTGTGTGTGTTAGCCGGTGGCTCTTTAGGTTTGCGGACTTACTAAAGCTCTTTCCACATTCACTGCAGGTGTATGGTTTTTCCCCTGTATGTGATCGTAAATGGTTCTTTAGTGATAATAAATGAGCAAAGTATTTCCCACATTCATTACAGCAGTAAGGCTTTTCTCCTGTGTGTGTTCGCTGATGGAGCTTTAGTTTTCCTGAGAAAGCAAAGCTCTTTCCACACTCACTGCAGGTGTATGGCTTTTCTCCTGTGTGTGATTGCATATGGATCTTTAATGTTGATGAACTGTTAAATCTTTTTCCACATTCATTACACCTGTATGGCTTTTCTCCTGTGTGTGTTCGAAGGTGGATATTTAGATGTCCTGAGAGAGTAAAGTTCTTTCCGCAATAACTGCATGTATTTCCTTTTTTTCTTGTATGTGTTTGATATTTGACCTGTAGAGCAGATTGCTCATTTAAACTCATTTTAAATAAATAGGTTTTTTACAGAATTGCTGCTGCTGACAATGTAGGGATGATGAGAGATTAAAACTCTTCTCACAAACACCCACCTGTATGTTTTTCTTATATTTTTGTTTGTGAGTGAACTCGTAGTTGTGATGGTTGATAAATACTCTTGGCGCATTCACTATGTCTTTATAGGTTTTCCTCAGTGCATGCTTGCTGATGCTGCTTTAGTAGTGAGGAGAAACAAAAGCTCTTAAGTTTGTTGTGTATGTATATTTTTTCTCTAAGGTTTAGTGGCAAATGGTCAGTTATGGTTTGCCATAGATCCTATTAATGTGTTTCCCAACGGACTACTGTGGTTGCTGACAAACTGACAGTATTTTAACATTCACTGCAAATGTGTAGTATTTGCAATGTATCCTTTTCTCCTTATAATAATAATGTTGAATGGTCACTGTAATGCTTGCCAGACTGATAATATATCTATCAGGGCTTGGGTCTTGAATGCAAATTAAAATGTTTAAAGTCTGGAACCAAAGAATACAACTCACAGCTTATTTACTATAGTCTGCATCTTCAATTTCAGGCAATATTTATGAAACATACAAAGAACAAGCCTTGTTACCAAGTCTTTACATTCTAGGACAGTGTGCTCCAATGTATCTAACCAAAGCCTTCTTTCGTTGAACTTTCAGAAGTCTGCTTCACAACTCATTTTGTTCACCTATGGTCTTTTTCTACAGTTTGTAGGGTTCATCAACAAATCTGAGCTTATAATGGTCTAACACCACACTATGGATGTTATCCTGTTAGGATCTAATAGTTATCTCGGACGAATGGCGAAATCCGGTGTATTTTAATACTGGATGAGTTCCTCAGCCTCCTTAAGCCACCGGATTACACTTCATGTTTTTTGCAGGAATTGTCTGTTGAGATACAAGATTTTTACAGTGCTGTTATATCTATAATTACTATTTGCAGTTATTTTGAGGTCTTCTTGAATATTAGACAGCTTTCGAGTAGTAACGTACTTTCTTCATTACTCTTCATCTTATGTATTCTTGAATCGGCTCTCTGTGGATGCAAAAATATTTGTAATCTCAGAATGTATATGCAACATAAAGATCACTATGCAGAAGACATACCTACTTGTTTTCTAATACGTTGTACATTATAGGCCTGATGTAGATATTTTTGGACGGTGTTAGTACCATCACCATGCAGAGAACCTTTCTCCTGCCATGGTGACGTTACTATGCCCACCAAATTTGCAGATCCCTGGCAGCCCAGTGGACATCTCAGGTATTTAAGGACCCACCTTCATGGCAGATCCTGTAAATTCATTGAAAGGGTCCCTTGCAGCACCATCAGTATGACGGCATCGCCCACTTGCAATTTTAATTTTATTTTCAAGAACAAAATCCCAAAGCAGGATTTTGTTTTTGAAAATAACAAAAGAGTAATGAGCCCCTCATTACGGAAGTGTTCTTCCATGGCAGGGGACCATTAAAAAGTTTGAACTTTTACATACCACCATGTTTTAGGTGGCGGTTTGTACTCTAAATCTGGCAAGCACACTGTCAAACTTCCATCAGCCCTTTCTTTGTAGGCCCGTCAGAGGGGTATATAGGCAGAGGAGACTCAGTAGTCTCCGCTGTCTACATACTGAAGGTCCATATACCTATAAATTAGGTGAACGGACCTCCTGATTGGCAGAAAGGAGTAACCTTTTCTGCCAGCGTCTAAAATCAAGGCCTATATATTTAATCACTGTGCCACTAAACACAAAAATATTAGTATGCAAATAAGCCTTGATCCTGCTCCAAAAGTAACAGTCCAGTATGAACAAGAGTCCATGTTCCTATAAATGGCAACAAAAGCAACCACATAATAGTTATGACTTTGCTGGACCGGGTCCGTGAGTTACAGCTTAAGTCCTAGGGCACAGCAAGACAATTATTGAATACATTTCCACTTAATCACGTTTATATCTTAGGGAATAACATTACAAAGAAAACAAAACACAACATGGCTATTTGGAAAATAGAAATAATAGAATCCTTCCCACAATGAAAACCAAAACACAGATTGAAAAGAGGATTGTGTGGCATTTCAATGATGATAGTATCTGTAGGTTCACTGCAGAGAGTAGCCAGGCAATGCCTTTATCCTCCCGCAGCTCTTCAGAGGGACTGACACATTTGAGTGAAGTTAACATGACCTGGTGGACACAGTGTGGATGCACATAGAGCGGCTGTGTGTTTGAAAATGCTGAATTTATTAACTTGAAGATGGCACACTAACGGTTTGGTATTTATAGAGGGATAGTTCTTTTGTGTTTGCATTATAAATGGCAGCAAGGTTGGCATGTTGAAAGTTCAGTCACAACTCTCCAGTCTTGAACAAACTGCTGACAATCATTTGAGATAACCCTGAGATTTTAGTGTTTTATAGGCCATGCACAGCTCAGACAACGGGCAACCAGTTCAGCCAAAGCCATCCAAGTGAGAGGAAGATGTGTGGGGCTAACTGAAGCCACCTGGCTCAGGGATCATGCACATGCTAAAATAAGCTCTGGGAGTATCACATTTAAACTGACACATAAAATAGTTAGCTCCTAAGGACATACATAAGTTATACAACAGAGAAGATTTTTACACAAATAAGATAGTCCTGTCCACTACTAGGGCTCTACTAAGGAGAAAAGAGTAAACATATTGAATGAGGGTGTTTTAAACAACAAAATACATGTATTGCTTTGACCCTACTATCAGGCAGGAGAAGAACAGCCATACACTGACTTGACCCATCAGGTTTATGGCTCTGCAAGTGGCTTAAAGCTGTGGCTTACTGGCATGTTGCTGAAAAGATTCACATGCAGCGCATAAGAATGACCCTAAATGTAATGTGGACCTGGGAACAGGATGTAAAATGATGTGCTTTATGCCTCATAAATCTTGCCTCTCTAAAACGAGACAGCATTTGATTAAATAAATTACAGCCTTCCAGTAGAGTGCCCTTGTAGATATTAAGTATAACTGATTTAGAACTGTTATACTTTGCAAATATGTATTACACTATAATTGATACCTTGTCAGGTTGGTATATCGCCCACATCACACTATGTTTGTTGTCTGTATTTAAAGACCAATAAAACATATTGCAAAAATATAAATACATGCTCTGTGAGTGCACCAGAAATTGGGAGCTTGTAGATCATCAAACAACCCAGAATACATAAAAAGAGACTAGTGCTTCTTACTGGTGTAATCAGTGTAACTAAAACCATCACTGAATAAAACCTTTTGGGAGCTAACGCCTTTTCCCAACTCAATCTACATCTCTGTTTAATGCGATGTACAAGAACAGAAGCTCAGGAAAGACACTTATCAACCAGCCACAACACCACAGACAAGGAGCTTCATACAAGGCCAGAAGCCTGCCTACTACAATTGTATAGCATCTACGGTTGGGCAGGGTTTGGGGGTTTGCACTATGCAGAATTCCGCAGAGTTGCATTAAAAACTCAGAAGAATTCCGCGGAGTTCCGCTCCACCCTACAACTGTCTCTCGGTCTCTTACCTTTCACCCCCCACTACCTATATTTCTAATTCCCTCTTCCACCCTCCTCCTCTCTCGGTCGCCCAATTCACCGCAAAAACTCAGATGTCTCTTCTCCCCCTCCCCCTATCACACCCTTCTTTCCCTGCTGTTATCTCCGCTCCGGCTGTTCCGTCTCCCAGCGCCTCCTGCACATCCCTCCCTGCAAAGGAAGGATCTTACCGTGACACTCTGCGTTCCCTGGTTGGGACATGATGTGATCTGCTGAAAGTGCAGCCTTCTTGTCACTGGAAAGTACCACTGCGCACTAGTTTTCAAAGAGCTGAAGGTTGGCGCGATAATCATCCGTGGAGACCTGAGCATGGAGCAGTTCCAGCGAGATAGCACATCTGGGTGTCCAGGTGCGTCTCTCTGCCCGCATCTAGATGGTGGGCAGTGTGTGACTGAGACCCAGAGAGAGTGGACTCTGAGCCATAGAAATGCAAGGGACAAAGGTGCTCACATGAATCTGATCCGTGAGTTGAGTGTGGCATCGCAGCCTGACACACCGATGCAGCCCAGCTACGTTTGTGTATTACATGCAGACTTTTGTGCAGTCAGATTCACCCCAGGATGGAAGGGCGGTGTATGGATGGTGCCAACATGGGCAGGTAGGGTGCACATCCTAGTGCCATAGTGCTCTGTCCATGCTGATTCTGTTGGTCTTCAGGTGTTTTCTGCTGCATTTGTGACACAACATGCTGACCCATCAGGTCATAAGTTTCCTGGTGTGGGTTTTTGTGATGTGTTTAATATTCAAACAAGGCTTACTCAATGAACAGTTTCATTTCGGCATCTTCCAGTTTCATCTTCATATACCGAGGATTTTGGGGTATCACCTACTACCTTCTAGTTGGGTTCACAGAGTATTTAGAACACTACGTGCATTGCCCCCTTCCCTGCGCTGAGCTGGATTCACAGCTCTATGAAGGAAAAGGACTTTTGTGACACTGCAGATGGCTACTCACGCATGCATACACAATTTGCTCCCTGAATGAGGATTAATTTCCTTTAAGGCTCTATGCTGAGCGTACATATCCATCAAGGGAAATGCTCCTACCTATTTGAGGACAAATTTGATAAGGTATACCCCCAGCAGAACTCTTTGATCAAGTACAGCAAACTTGTTAATGGTTTAGACGGGTCACCGGGGGAGGCCGAAGTTACTTCAGAACCATAGTCTAATTGTGGAATCTTCTGCCTCCGGAGCTTAAAGATGCACCTACCTTTTTAGTGTTCAGAAAGAACCTTAAAACTTGGTTGTTTAGCCAATGACCCCTTAGGATTTGGCTCTCGCATGCTCCCTTCCGATTCACTCAGCGCCAAGACGCCTTCGGGTATTCATGCGCTTTTCATTCATTCAGGATATTATGTTGGAAGTTGAATCTCCCCCATTGGATCTCTGGGTTTAATATGTTCCCTTACGGAATTCTCTTTCGGGGACATTGAGGAAATATATGTAAATAGCACCAGGGTCTCTGTCGGGAGCGCCATGTAAATGCATCGTACCTAGGGGTAGGCTGTTTGTTGCAGAATTGTGTGCTCCCAGAGGAGTGCAGAGTTGGCAAAACTCTGCAAACTCCACTGGCGGAGCAGAGTTCACCACCCACCCCTCATAGCAACCTGCAGGCAACTTGTATATCTTTCATGAATGCGATCCAGCAGCACCAACTCCATCCATCTCCAACCACAAACAGAACATATATTATAAAATGCATGTGAGATTGCAAGATGAAACCCTCCCAGACATTCACTCAGATAAACTGCAAAAGGGCAGACAACGGCAACATGTAATGATTTAGGAACACAGTAACTATAGGACAGAAACATCTAAAGCAACAGTAAAAATAGCAGCATTACACTTAGAGGGGATAAGACGTAGGTCTATTTATACATCTGAGGTAAAAAAGTGCAATAATTTCTGAACGATAAAACTTAGGAACATCTTCTTCAAGACAGATGTCTTACCAACAGTTATTTAGTTTGGGAGATTGTGACCTGCCAAATATTTTTATATCTAGATCATGGCACTGTTTGCGCTCATATTACGCCCGACAGCTGGGTTAAACTCTTTGAAGAGATTCATATTTGCATCTCTTACACCGCTCCAGAGATAAGAAGGGCTTGTATGAGTGTGTTTCTAAATTAGCCTTTTTAGTATGAGAAGTAAAAGTTGCAATCTTATGGCAATCTAAGAACAAATCCCCGGGACCAGATGAACCCCACAATTTATTTGTAAAACAATCCTTTAGTCTGTGGTCTACTAATTACACAGACACTAAATGAAGCAGCCGAAGGTATTCTGTTGTCCTGGTCAACATCTGTAATTGTACTGGTTTTCAAAAAGGGTGATTAGGATTACCCCACTGCTACATTTCAATATCTTTAATTGACTCTGTAGTAAAGGTCATAGGGTGGGTGACTCTAAACAGGTTAAAAACCTGGCTGATAAAAACAATATTCTCTCAGATCTACATTATGGGGTTAGACCTGGTTTGTGCACAAACAATGGGTGCTTAAACCTGTATCCTATTATCAACAAGTGTACAGTAGCCAAACCAAGATCTATTCATAGGACCTTTATAAACCTTACCTCAGCCTTTGACAGAGTAACATTATGGAACATCTTAGGGACCTAGGAAGTCAACACAGACTTTGTTTATTTTCTGGAAAGGATTTTATTATCTAATTGCATTTATTTCCCCTTCTGTAGGAAAGTCTTCCATTCTGTTGAACAGTCTTTTTGCCCACCCTGCGGGTCAGATGGGGCAATGACCCATGATCTGCCCCTCAACCCCTGGAAGGGGGTGGGCAGAAAGCTGTCTAGGCCCCAGGGATTTCTTTTATTTAAAAAAAATAGACGGTTGTGTGATGTCCAAAATGGATCCACCCCTAATAAAAAGGTAAACAGTCTTTCTGCCCCACCGAGGGGCAGATGGGGCGATTGCCCCCGATCTACCCACCGGGGGGGGTGGGTGGCACAAAGCCCACCAGGGAATACTTTTTTAAATACAAGTAGAGAGGTGGTGGCTAACCAGAATGGGTATGGGCAGGCCCCCACCCCTAATAAAAGGGTAAACAGCCTTTCTGTACCCATGGAGGGTCAGATGGGGGTTATTACACTGATCTGCACCTTCAGGGGGCAGAGAGTCCGCTAGACGCTAGGGAATTATTTTGTTTAAAAAAAGGGGGGTTGGCCAAGATGGCGGAGTGAGCAGACGTACTGCTCCCGAGCTCACACCGCCGACCTGGCCCGAGGGCTGATACAGCTACGGTCGGCTCAAATTTAGGGGGCTGGAGAGGTTGCAGTGCCAGTGGGGGCCACCCTGGAGTGGAAACGGCGCCTGTAGACGCTTATTCTTGGGCATCAACCCTGACGAGAGCGGACAGCGCGCAGAGCTGGAACGGGCCACGCTGAAACACTTGACAGCGGAAGGCGGGATGAAGAGAGTCTGGTGAGGCGGAGCCCGGATCTCCGAGCTGCCCGAGGAGCGCGGCAACCTCAGACGAGATACCGGCACGCCGGCCGGGGCTGGTGCCGATGAATCGGTGAGACTGTGACTGCAGGACGCGGGTGAGGTGCCGTGGTGCGCGGCCCGCCCACCATTTTGAAAGAGAGGCGTACCGTGCCTTGGGCCCGCACGGGCCCATCAGCGGACTTTGGCGCTCCCCGGCTGGGGTACTGCAATAGGGGCCCGGGGGAGCCCATGAGAGAGCTGTAGAGGCGGAAGGCGAGTGGCGGAGCAGCTGTGACTGGGTACGGGCCTCTCCTGCCTAGACCGGGCCTGACAGACCTCGAGGGCCCGGAGGAGGCCGGGCCTTGCGGAGCTCGGGTGCCCGGAGGAAGCTAAGGGAGGAGCAGATTATGGAGCCGACCCGGGAGTTGAGGCAACAGATAGAGGTGAGGCCGCCAGCTTGCTGCCAGCGTAGCCAAGGCCTAGTCCCTAAGAGCCGTGGGACGGACTGGTAGGCCGGCTAAGTGGGCCTCGTGGGATGCGGCCTTAAGGCTGGTTGGTGACCCGGGAGCGGTTCTGCCGGACAGGGGCCACACTGGAGGAGACCCCACTTGGAGTGGTAGTATAAACACGCCAGCGGGGTGGTGGAGGAGAGTCCAGGAAAGAGGGATCCAGGCCCGCCATTTTGAGGCTGTGACTTGGCCGACGCCGGGTCCGAGCACCTACTGCAGATGGCCCTGCAGTGTCGCTAGCGCCCTCCTGCAGCCGAGCCTTGGTGCAGCCACATCGGCACTTCCTGCATAGTTAGAGCCCAGGCAGGAGAGCTGAGGACTGCCATGCCGCAGCACTGAGGGGGCAGGGGGAGGCCCCCCTGGCCCCAAACATTGCCTTGATTCCAGGCCTGGCCTAGACGGACTTCAAGCTTGGGAGTCACAAGAGGGGACTAGATTGCGGCGGAGCTAATTGAGGCCTGTTGTAATGGTTGGCCAGCAGAAGTGGTTGAAGTACCAGTTTGGAATAGCCAAGTACACCGACTGGGTGTACTTGGCTTTACCTTAGAGGTGAAAAGGGGCAACACAGAGGATAATGGCGGAGGACGTTGGGTCGTCACTGGCTGTGAGGTCTTGACGACGACTCCAGAAGTGAGGTGGCCCCTGGGAGCAGCTGGTTAGGGCGAGGGTTGTCCGCTCTTTTACAGTCTGCGGGATCCCTCAGACACCTGGGCTCTGTTGCCTTCTAATTGGGACACTGGTCGACGCTAAGTGCAAATAGGGACTGGGCGCTACACCACAGAGGTTCTCCCACAGCCTTTCTGGATCTAATTAAAGCGAGCTATGTCCTCCCCCAGGGTCCGCAGAGACAAGACCCTTATAGACTTGTTTGCGAAGGCACAAGCTGGACAGTTGACTTCCAATATGGCGACAGGTGCCTCTGGCCCGACATCAGAACGTGTCGATGGCGCGGAACCCATCACCAAAGCGTTTCTTGAGACTATGTTTGTCGCATTGAGGTAGGATATCCACACTCTCAAGCAGGAGTTCGCAACGGGGATCAGGGAGGTCTGTCGGGATGTGGATGGCATTGGACAGCGGGTCGCTGAATTGAATGGCAAGAGCGACGGGAGAGACACGGAGATGGCGGCACTTCAGCAAGAGGTCATCAGGATACACAATCAGCAAGTCGATCTCCAAACCCACCTTGTGGACCTGGAAAACTGTTCTCGGCGCCATAATATTCGGATCAGGGGGGTGAAGATAGACGACGACTCGAAAGACCTTTTCACCTACACGAAAGAGCTCTTCAATCACATCTTGGATAGACCCCTGGAGACGGAACTGCGCTTGGACCAGGGGCATCGCATGGGCCCTCCACGGGCACCATCGGCTCCACCGTCAGATATATTAGTCTGTGTTCAGGACTATCGCACCAAAGAAGCCATCCTCCAAAAAGCGCATCAGATGCATCCCCTGAAGTTTCGTGACCAGCTGCTGGTGCAGTATGTAGAGCGCATGGCGCAAAAGGGAAGAACTTATCCACCCTCACCCTGCAAAAACGGAGGACCTTCAAACCTGTTACCATGCACCTCCATCAGCACAATATTACGTACAGCTGGGGTCATCCGTTCCGGCTGGTGTTCCTCATGGATAACAAGCTGTACCAGCTACGTTCGTTGTCAGTGGTGTGCAGGCTGTTGGGGATGGAAATCCCCAAGGAGGAGAGTGGGGATGAGGGCCTTAAAGAGGTCACTGATGACTCCAGACCACGTTGACACCAGCAGGGCCGTAGACGTCATCCCAAGAAGCCCCCTGCTGCAGAAATTACCAGGGGCCAAAAGTCGGCTTTGGAAGCTGTCTCCACAGAACTATCTACCTCCCAGCCTGGCTGACTTCTGAAGATATACCTAGCTGACTGGCCGATTTGTTAATGTCCAGGTCGTGGGTGGGAGGGGAGCTTTCTCCTTGTTGGTAGATTACCCCAAACTGTATTATTACCGATCATCGCCGAATGATGGACAATGTATTCCTATTTACTCCTTTCAATTGTTCCTCCTTTTGATACTACTAGGGGGTTGGGTGGGGGGGACTTGGGGTTCCTTGTCCACTTTTCGATCTCAGATGGAGGATGGACAAGGTACTGTTATTCACTGTTTTCGGTTGTTCTTCATTTTGGGTTTTCTTGGGGACTTTATGGGGGGGATCCGGTGTTCCATGTCCACTTACCCAGTTAGAATTAGTGTAGGTTCACACGATTACAGGGCCCTAGGTCACCCGATCGCCCCGCGCTCCAGTGGTGCCATGTGTGACATCTTGCCTAAGCTGGCAAGATTTGCCTAAGCACAATTCCTCTCCGACCACAAGCAGGCTGGATACAGCAGACACAATCGGATCTTGCACAGTTCATCTGGAGTGGTCGGAAACCAAGAATGAGGCGAGCTCTGGCGACGCTTGCTCCTGAGGGTTGAGGACTTGGTGTTCCTGATCTCCGGGTCTACTTCCAAGCAGCTCAGCTGCGGCACCTGGTTGAATGGAGCCGCTGGGAATCAGAGAATCACTGGCTGTTTCAGGATCAGGCTGTGGCGGCGCGACCCTTGCAAGAAATTCCCTTCTTGCGCAAGCCCCATAGACCCTCTAACTTATATGCCTCGTACATTACACGGGTTCCTCTTGAAGTGTGGGACGCTACTAATATCAAACACAAACTCACAACCTTCCCGTCTCCACTCACCCCATTGATGGACAACCATGATTTTACTCCCGGTATGGACACGGTCGCCTTTGCAAAGTGGAGGCCTGCTGGGTGTCGCTTTCTGTATCATATGTACGACGCTGAAGGGGTCGTCCCGTTCTCCCAATTTAAGCAGGAATATGGGCTTCCAGAGACCGAGAGGCTTAGATATCTGCAAGTTAGGCACTGGGCGCTTCAACCCCAGGTCCGCTCCGAAGCAGATAGGCACCTTTCCCCTTATGAAAGATGGCTCATTACACGCACGTCAGACAAAAAACTCATCTCTAATCTTTACAAGATGCTGCAAGTAAGTCATACCCACACATACAATTCCAGCAGAGCGCGATGGGATAGGGTACTAGGCAGGACACTTAGCCATAAGGAGTGGGGGAAAATATACTATAGAACCCGGCACTCTGCATACCACATGGGGCTTACTGAGACTCTCA
Source organism: Lissotriton helveticus (assembly GCF_964261635.1). Classification (NCBI taxonomy): domain Eukaryota; kingdom Metazoa; phylum Chordata; class Amphibia; order Caudata; family Salamandridae; genus Lissotriton; species Lissotriton helveticus. Next base: position 42,004,959 of record NC_136069.1, read on the forward strand.
CGAAGGACGTAACATACTGGTATTATACTCCGGAGCGCTTACATGCAATGGACCACACTCGAGAGGCGACATGTTGGCGTGGCTGTGGCCAAGTAGGTACTTTAGTGCATCTGTTATGGGAGTGTGAGCAGGTTCAGCCCTACTGGACCCAGGTACTAGGCGAGGTGGACAAACACTTCGAGACTGAGATCCCACGCTTTTCAGCATACATCTTGCTGGGCCTCCCTAACCCCCGACTTACCCGCTACGATCTCGCAGAGGCAGACAGATAGAAATTGCGCTGGGGTCTGTGGAAAAGTAAATTTTGCCATGTTCTGTGTCCCTACGTGTCATCCATCATATGTTATGTGTGCATGACCAATATGCATATGTTATTCCCCATGTCCGATTAATGACGCAATTACAGTTGTGTCCACCTCTAGTATGCCAGTTTCCAGTCCTCGTGAATACTACGAATATCAGGCTTATGTAAAGTAATGTTGCCACGCTTCTCAGTGTGCACGTTATTTCATTATAAAGTCCCCGTTTCTAGGCCTCAACAGGGCCCGGACATCAGATTCAGCCCCTGTCTCCTGAGCCTCGCTGAGGAGCGATCCAGCCCCCACCTGTATCCTCGACCTTTCACTTACTTCCTGCCTCACAGTGCCCGGTGCAGCTTGGCTCTGCCTCTGAGTCTGCCAAGACTATGTTATGATTCCAGTTATCAGTTTAGTCCTCCTTCTCTGCATTCCTAAGCTACTGAACTGCATCAATAGTTTCCGTCATTGTCTAGCCTTTCCGGCTCCATGTTAAGAGAAATACTGTATTTAATGGTCATTTAATATTCTTCATCACGCACTACATGTAGAATAATGCATGGTCCAGTCTTAGAGTCAATTAGCTTTTCCCCTCATGACTTCTAGTTTATATCAACATGTTCCCTAAACATCAGATACTAGATAGGGTTTAGGTACATGTCGCTCCGACCCTCCAGACTTTAGTCTCTGCTCCTAGCACAGAGTTCATAGCCCCCAGCTTCTCCTCGTAACACGTCATTGCCAGTTTGCGCGCACCACCAGGTTAGAGGTCCCGGCTCCTTAGGTAGCCCCCTCCATGGTTTCCGCCCATTCATGACATATTCTGTTACGTTTGCATCACATGTCTGAGTTACACCCTCTTTTTACTCTTATCTTTCGCGACTGCTACGCGTCACGCCTTCTGCTCCACCCACTGCTACGCCTACTGCAATGTAATGCTATGTGTTTGCGCTATGTATATATGCTCGTGTATTGTTATTAAAAGCCAGCGCGCTCATCCCAGCCCCAGCAGCTGCTGGGCCCTGTCATCCTATTCCTATGCAGGTTGTCCTGTTCCTGTCCTTATGCTGTATTAAACCTGCAAAAAACTCCCACTACCTCGAATCTTGACTCTTATTTATTGAGCTATCTGTTATTCATTCATTCATTCAAAAATAGATCCGGTATTATTTATTTATATACCACATAATGGCGCCCGAATAGGGACTTGCCCTTTCCCCACGCGTCGGTGAAGCCACGCCGACCCCCTGACCCTCTGCAGTCGTGACGGAACTCTTCTGCGCAGTGGCAGATATTTCTGCTCAAGTATCCCTCAGGCCCACGGAGGAGACGGAGGAGGCGGTCCAGCATCCAGACGAGACGGTGGAGGAACGCGGCGAGTCCCGACCAGTGCCCAAGCCAAGAGTCCAAGGTCCGAGGTATCCGGAGGTCCACCCGTAACTGAAGTCCGAAGTCCGAAGTTCGTCGTCGTAGCAGTCCAGTCCAGTCCGAGGCCTTCCGTTCTTGCTGCCCGGTGAGTACCGTTACTGGGGTGGTATCTAGACAGGGTCAATTTGATTGACTCTGGTCTGTGGGTTGGTGGTACACAGTCCCACAAACGAAGTGTTCACTTCGGTGGATGCGGGTCCTGACGTGTCTCTTTATGAGACCGGTAAGTTTCGTACTGTTTCAGCAGTGCATCTAGTTTCTGTTCTAGTCAGTTTCTGTTCTCGAGAAAATTCACGTGTTCTGTTCTCAGTATTTCCAGGTAGTATTCTGTCCGAACTGTTATTTTAAATGTTTTTCATGTATTCTAATGTCGTGGTATGAATGGGAAATAAGTATCGTGTTTATTGTGTATTGTATTGTGTCTAGATTACAGTTCAGTCATGCCCATATTTTCCAAGTTACGTCAGTTAAAGACTAGAAAGGGTCTGCTGGAAGCAGCAGTTCCCGTCCCGCCCAGGGACAGTCCAGGTCACTTTATGTATCAGAAACATGGCATAAGTGCCATATTGTATCTAGATTTATGGGTAGAATATACCAAACAGTTAGAAGAAAAGTATAGATGGCCCGTATCGGGTACATGGGATGCCGAATGCATCATGCGAGTAGAAGAAGCATTATGGAAAAAGAAAGCCAGACAATCACAGAAAGATGCCATCGAGTTATGGCGCAAAGAAGCTCATAAAAGAACCGAAAGAGAAATCAGAAAGTCAGAACTAAGTAGAGAATCCCAAGAACGAGCCCAAGAAAGAGAATTAATCGAGATAGGTGAACGAGTTAGAACTGAGCAATCAGACAGACAGAGAAATGCCCTCATCAAGGGTATGTATCCTCTTCTTGCTGAGGGTTTGCCAAAAGCGACCCCGGAGGCATCCAGTAATTTTCCGCCACCATTAGTTCCGACCAAGCTACGTCACAAACCGACCGCAGCTGATATTTTTATTTCGTCCTATCTGGACGACACAGTCCCCGAATATGCAAATCCTGTTCGCGCTCCGCCAGTCCCTGTAAATCAGGTAATTCCTGCTCCTCCAGACACCGGGGTGCCCTTAACAGCCCCCCCGGGTCAGCCCGCCATACAAGTCCAGCCCACGTTACAATTACCCACCCTGCCAGGACGAAAAGCATCAGTTGATGATTCCAGTTTAGGGGCCGCAGGAGGAGGTCTTCCTCAAACTCCGCCGCCATACAAGCGTTTATCAGCACTCGAATTACATGCTCAAGCATCACAGCGTACTCCCAAGAGTAATAAGTCTGTTGCAGAAATCAGGCAAACCCTTGGCGAATGTGTCTATGACCCAGTTCCAGGCGAGTTTAATATGGTTTTATATTCCGTACGCGTAAGGAGAGTGACCGAGTATCTAGTCACCCTGCCGAATATGAAAGAAGATCTAGACAGGATATATCGTTTCATCCGTACAGGGGATGACCCACAAAGTATTAGTGATGCCATGTCTCAAAGGAAAGCCGAGATTCAGCGCATGATATTAAAGTTCTTAATTAACTGTCTAATAAGAGAACAAGATTACCCGTCTAAAGACCCGGAAGAAATGAAAACTCTAACAAAGTGGAGTGATAATATAGCCGAAGGAAAGCACAATACCATTGGTGCCATGGAAAGTATGTACAAGAAAATTCGTAGAGAAATAATAAAGATACACGAACAGCGTAAAGCCGCACAAGTAAGCGAGAAAGAAAGTACCTCTGATCCTGAAGAGGAAGACGACGAGAATACTGCCAGAATAGCGTATGTAGGAAAACCTAGATTTCCAGATCGCCATTTACGTCTAGAACCGAAGTCTACTTTCCATCATTCAGCACCAGAACAAGGTTCCCTAGAACAAGTATTTCAAGCTACCGATCACATTCTGAAATCACGAATCGGTTATAGTGAGTTAAGTACCATGCATGAACAAGAAATAGTTCGGTCAGCAGTCAGATGGATTACTGATTCTACCACTTTTCCAGACGAAATAGTGGCACAAATGTTCCTGAAAATGCCCCCAGCCGAGCAGCGACTGGTGGGTATGTATATGATTCAGCACCTCATTACTCTGTATGAGGGTCAACATTCTGATCCAGGCCCGTTACATGATATCCTGAACGAGTTACTCCAGTATAGATGGAGAGGTCTAGGTACCGATTTAATTAGTGTCATTCTAGAACAGCGCCATAAATATAGAACATTCTTGAACCCGCATTTTGTTCATGTCTCACCCCCAGAAAGTAAATCATTCTACATAGACAGACAGAATCCGTTACGAGAAGTCCACCCAGTCAGAGGAACGGGAGGCGAAATGCAACAAGTGTTTGTTTACACTCCGATCACAAAGATGGAACTTCTCGAGATGAAGAAATTAATTCCCTGTCATGACAAAGATCCAGCAGGGTTCCATAGAGAATTAAAAGACATGCTCCGTATGGGAGAATACACTTACCCAGATATCATTAAAATGTTAAAGGTTCTGCTACCCGCAGGGGTGTATGAAAAGCTAAAGGAAAAAGAATGGGAGGTGGGAGAGAAAAAGATAGATTGGGCAGTCCTAGAAGCAGAAGATAAGATACGTGTACCAGGTACTGGTCTAGGAGAGAAATGTAAAGAATTACCAGAATTATTGATTCAAGTTTTACCCAGATTATTAACAACTAGAAAAGAAGACTGGGATGCAATCTCAGCCTGTAAACAGAAACAAGATGAAGATATTAGTGATTTTTATTCTAGGTTTGAAAAATGTTTTAGTATCAACAGTGGTCTCAAGACAAGTAGTGAGTCATACCCTCACCTTTTCGTTACTAAATTAGTCGAGAATTCAAGCCCACAAGTTAAAAACCGAGTTTTGAAAGTCGAAAGCACCTGGCAAGCAAATACTCCGTCCCAGATGCTCCAGATGCTCCAGTACCACCAGAATAGAATCAGGGAAGAGCAAGAACACGAGAGAAAACGTATGAAAGACACGAAAATGAAAGTACTAGTTGCACAATCTGTTCCTCAAGACAGTCAGAAGAGGGGTCCGAATCAAGCCAGTCATCCTGCAGCTCCCGTTAAAGGGAACTGCAATTATTGTAAACAGCCAGGTCATTTCATAAACGAGTGTGCAGTTCTGAAACATAACATAGCTACTGGTAAGACTAAAGAAAGACCACGTCCGCCTAGACAGGAACAAGTTTCACAGATTCCTCAGCCACAGAATGCACCACAGACAGTTACAGTACCGCAGCCTATTGCTGCAACACAGCATGTTACATCGCAGATGTACCAGTATGCACAGTCTGAGTATCCAGAGTACCAGCCATATTCATGAAACAGCCTAGAGAGGGAGGTAGGCTTGCCTCTCATCGAGATACCTGTAGATCAAGAAGGTCCCTATGTTCACAGTCAAGTATTAGGGAAAGACAGAAAGTTTTTGATTGATACAGGGGCAAGTAGGACCACAATTAGTCATGCCGAAGTTCCAGGGGCTCCGCTCTCAGGCTCAAGAAATGTTTCCCTTGGATTTTCAGGAAAGCCTATCGTTAATGAGATTTCAAAGCCAGTCACTCTAGAAGTAGGTCCATTGTCCCGCACTACTGATCTGTTACTTACTAAGTCATGCCCAGAAAATCTATTAGGCATTAAAACACTGAAAGAGTTAGGTGCCGTTATATGTTGTTCCCCAGAGGGAATACGTCTGTTCCTACGTGACTTTAAGGGTCACTATGTATTACGAGATTTTGATTCAAGACTGTCTAAAGTTCCGCAGCATTTATGGGCGCAAGGTCCAACTGATGTAGGTTATATGCAAATCACACCCCATCGTGTGACCCTGAAACCAGGTGTAGTGTTACCACGAATCAGACAGTATAGATTGCCACCCGAGGCTGTAGCAGCCTTGTCCAAAATTATAGACGAGCTCATGGCTCAAGGAGTAGTTGTAGAAACTGACTCCAATGTATGCAATTCTCCGATCATTCCAGTTATGAAACGTACTGATCCAAATGCACCCCCAGTATATCGATTAGTGATTGATTTACGAGAACTTAACAAATGTATTATTCCGCAGTACCCAGTTGTCCCAGATATCTCTTCCCTATTGACAGCCATTGATTCCGAAGCCACGTTCTTCACAGTAATAGACCTCAAGAACGCATTTTTTAGTGTTCCCATCCATCCAGACAGCCAGTTTCTTTTCGGATTTTGTTTAAATGGAAGGAGCTATATGTTTACACGAGCTCCTCAAGGTTTCACAGAAAGTCCTAGTATTTATAGTCAAGCACTTAAGAGACAACTAGACAACATTCACATGCCAACTGACACTGCCCTGCTCCAGTATGTCGATGATCTACTGATCACAGCCCGTTCTGAACGTGCTTGCGAGCGAGCATCCCTTACAGTCTTGTATTTCCTAGCCGAGATGGGGCACAAGGTGTCCCCTTCTAAGCTTCAATTCTGTGTCCAGCAAGTGGTCTACTTAGGACACTTACTGTCCAAGAGGGGTAGGCAGTTGACACCAGACCGTATCCAGCTAATAGCGAGTCTTCCTCAGCCCAGGACCCAGAAGGAGGTACGTGCCTTTATCGGCCTCACTTCTTACTGCAGACAATGGATTCCTCAGTATGCATTTCTAGCCAAGCCACTGATACAGTTAACGACACAGGAGGCAGCCGTATCGACTGTTCTCCCTTGGACATCTGAACATACACTTAGTTTCAACGAGTTAAAGAAAGCTTTATGTCAAGCTCCAGTTCTAGCCACACCGAACTACAGTAAGCCTTTTACACTTTTCGTCACAGAACGTGAAGGTACAGCATTATCTGTTCTCACACAAGACCAAGCAGGACAATACAAGCCCTGTGCTTATTTTTCTAGCACACTAGATCCAGTCGCCCAGGCGTTGCCTGTGTGCCTCAAGTCAGTTGCAGCCACAGCACTAGCTATCAGACAAAGTGATTCCATAGTTTTAGGACATACCTTGACAGTACACGTTCCACACTCCGTGGAAGTTCTTTTAAATCGAACACAAACACAGCACTTGACAATTGCACGTTTAACAGGTTATGAATTGACACTGTTTCAGCCACACATAGATATTAGACGCTGCAACATCCTGAATCCTGCTACACTGTTACCATCAGTTAATTCAAATCCAGCCACACATGATTGCGTGGAAGTAGTCAACATTACGACAAAGCCAAGACAAGATCTGACAGATATTCCGTTACCAGACCCTGACCTGACACTTTATGTGGATGGTTCATGTATGAGGACTAGTACAGGAGATCTAGTCGCCGCGTATGCAGTGACTACTGACACTGAAGTTATTGAGACACACCGCATTGACACTCTGTCCGCTCAAGCAGCAGAGCTAGTTGCTCTGACACAAGCCTGTATACACGCCAAAAACCTGAAAGTTAATGTTTACACAGATTCACGTTACGCATTTGGAGTCGTTCACGACTTTGGAGTGCTCTGGCAAGAGAGAGGTTTCATGACTTCTCATGGAACCAAGATTCAGCATGGTATCCTTATCCAAGCTCTGTTAGATGCCATACATTTACCGTCATCCATTGCTATCATGAAATGCAAAGCACATACGAAAGTCACTGACATTATTTCCCAAGGTAATGATCTAGCAGATCGCACAGCCAAGCTTACAGCACAGACTCCAGACATTCAAGTTAATCCGACACAGACACATACTCCAGATCCGATTACATGTATGACAGTTAAGGACCCTACACAAGATGTCATAGATATCCAGTTACATGCTACTCCTGAAGAAATCAAGAAATGGTCCGAACAAGGAGGGGTCCAGACAGATCAAGGATGGTTAACAAAGGGTAGAGCCACATGGTTTCTCCCCGACTCTATGGTTCAAGTCATTATTAATACCGCACATAGTCCAGCACATTTAGGAGAAAAAGCAATGTTAGACAGTATCCAGAACATTTGGTTCAACAAGCATTTACGAGCTGCCGCCAAGCAGAAAGTCCGTACCTGTATGATATGTTGTCAGTTTAATCCAGGTAAAAGTGTCCCGGTGGAACAAGGTGGTTTCCAGCCCCCTGACCACCCCTTTGAGGTCCTCCAAATGGATTATATTCAGATGGAGCGATGTCGAGGTTTCAAGTATGTCCTTGTAGTTGTATGCGCTTTGTCCAGGTGGACAGAAGCATATCCAGTCCCAGATTACACAGCCGCGACCACTGCCAAGCAGTTGGTTCGTGAGTTTTTCCCTCGATATGGACTCCCTAGAGTCGTATATTCTGATAACGGTCAGCCATTCTCATCTGAGTTGATGAAGCACGTTTCCCTGTTGTTAGGGTACCAGTGGAAGTTTCATTGTGTACGCCATCCTGAAGCAGCCGGTCTAGTCGAGAGACATAATCAGACTCTGAAAATCCGAATTGCTAAAATATGTAAAGATAAGGGTGTGGACTGGCTAGTAGCTCTGCCAGTTGCTTTGTTTTATATGCACATGGTCGCACATTCCAGATCAGGTCTGTCCCCGTATGAGGTCGTTTTCGGCCGCCCCCCTAACATGTGGGGTACTCCTAGACCCCGAAGTATTACTGATGTTTCATGTAATATGCTGACAGATTACCTAGCTTCCTTGATGTCTGCCCTCAACTCATGTCGTACACAGGTTGCCGCCGCATTTCCAGACAATACCGAGGTGGCCCCGCATGAGATCGTTCCAGGTTCGATGGTGCTCGTCCGGAACTTTGACAGATCAAGTCCGCTGGAGCCACGTTGGAAAGAGCCCCGACAGGTCCTCCTCACCACCCGTACAGCCGTGAAGTTGGAAGGACGCCGCGGCTGGGTGCACCTTTCTCATGTTAAACTTTTTAAAGGACTGAAACCCGTCTTTAAGAACATTTCCCAGGATTCGAAGGATTGCCAAAATATTGCTCTCAAGGACTGTCCCGCAAATGACATTGATACAACCCCTCCCTTGGTAGAGAAAACTCCGCAGCAGGAGTATAAGCAAAAACTCCGGTCTAGTAAAATAAGTCAGTCAGTTTGATTGTATAAGTCCTCCCCTAGGTGAAACGGTTAGACTGTTTCTGACATGTATAAAATAGACCCCCATAGTGAGAGAGTTAGTCAAAACTCAAACCGATGTATCGTTTTTCTAAGTTTCATATTATTTCTCAGCCTTTTGATATCCTGCACTAGTTACGCATTTTTCCTGTGTTTCCCAGTTCCTCAGGTAAATAAGCATTCTAATGTTACAGTAGAACACACGTTTAGTGATCTGCCTCCTCACGAATATTCATACCGCCTCGCTATGCGTAATAACTCATTTATCCGCATGTTACATTATTCACACCAGACCAGCAATGCCACTAATTGTTGGGTGTGTGGTCGACTCCCCCCTTTCCAGACGTCGAAGGGAGTTCTGCCACTCTTTCCTTATCCTTTTTCACATAATGGTTCGTGTGGAGCATGGTCCACGTTAACGTCATCCTTAACAGATATGTCTTTTCTTAACAGCACATGTTTCCCAGACAAGCAAGGTTTCCCCCACAGAACAGGTTTAGATCTAGAAAATGAAGTGTATAATTTAGGTAACTATTCGTCGAATTTCATGGTCCTGAATGTTCAGTCTGATACTACTCCAGACTCACCTGCTATTTCAGTACTACCAGTCAAAGGCGAATTATGTGTCCGTAATTATGGTTCTGTACACGTAGGACATAGTGATTGTACTACTATTATCCAGTATAGTGACAGTGGGAAATCTATTTTTAAAGCTTCACGTCATTCTTATTTTGTTTGTGGTCAGACCGCATATGTTCGTCTGCCCCTCGATTGGGAGGGAACCTGTTACATTGCCTTCCTACTGCCACCTGTTTTCCTAGCCCCACCTGACTACCATAGGAATTCCTTCCTAGTACATACTAGACACAAGAGAAACCTCCCGATTGTCGATTATACTGAAACTGCTGCAGAGCAATTCATTGATATTGATAAAGGTGTGTTCCCTTATTTAGGTACAGTCGTAAATAGTAAGCTAATCCGTAGGTTAACCAGAACCCTTGAAGCTGTAGTAGATGAGACTGCCTCCGCTCTAGGTAACTTAACCGAAGAGCAATCCTTTATGAGAATCGTTGTGCTCCAGAATCGTCTCGTCCTTGACGTCATACTGGCCGATAGGGGCGGGGCCTGTAGACTTATCGGATCTAGTTGCTGCATTTTCATTCCAAATAACGCGCCGTCTGTTTATTCAGCTATAACCAGACTTCATAAAATTGCCCATCTGTTACACCAAGATCCAGGCACCTGGACATGGTCCGGTTGGTTCTGGAATATAATTTCCGCCTGGGGATGGAAAGTCCTGTCCCTTCTAGGTATCGCAGTAGCAATCATATTCAGCTGCTGTCTCTATATACAATGTGGCCCTGCGATTTGCGGCATGTGTGCTACCTCTTGTATTCCTAGTCCCAAGCCCCGTTCTAAATCCCGTTCCAAGACAATTCGAGATGAACAAATGGTACTGTATGAAATGATAGATGGTATCATGAATATTGATGTTTCCTGATGGAAACGTAGTGACAAGGAGGGAATGTGGAAAAGTAAATTTTGCCATGTTCTGTGTCCCTACGTGTCATCCATCATATGTTATGTGTGCATGACCAATATGCATATGTTATTCCCCATGTCCGATTAATGACGCAATTACAGTTGTGTCCACCTCTAGTATGCCAGTTTCCAGTCCTCGTGAATGGTACAGAGCAGGAATATCGCCGCAAAAATATCGCCTAACATAAATATCGCCGCAAAAATATCTACAGGAAGAAATATCGATGACAAAAATATCGTCTGACCAAAATATCGACAGACAGGTAAGTAATATCGTTAACATTAATATAGTTGTAATAAATATCGTTTACAAAAACATAGTTTACAATAATATCGTTTTTTAAATAATTATAAGTAATGTAGTGTTTTTAATGATTATTTTTAGTCAAAGTACTATTTTTAGTAGTATATTATTATTTAATAATGTATTTTCAGTTGAATTTAGTATTAATAGTTCCGTAGCGGGTTGTGGGTTTATAGGGGAGTAGGGTGGGAAGTAATTTAAATATAATGAAATAATACATTAATTAATGTTTTAAATGAATATAAATAGTGTAATAAATAATAGTTAATTAATTTCAATTAGTTAATTGAATAATAATTATGTAATTAATTATGTTAATTTTTTTATTATTTTTAGGTGTGTGTACAGGATTTTTTTAGTGAAAATGTTTTTGGGTAAAGGGGTATTTTTAGGGTTCAGGGTCAGTTTTCAGTTTTTGGGTAAAGGGGTATTTTTAGGGTTCAGGGTCAGTTTTTAGTTTTTGGGTAAAGGGGTATTTTTAGGGTTCAGGGTCAGTTTTTAGTTTTTGGGTAAAGGGGTATTTTTAGGGTTCAGGGTCAGTTTTCAGTTTTTGGGTAAAGGGGTATTTTTAGGGTTCAGGGTCAGTTTTCAGTTTTTGGGTAAAGGGGTATTTTTAGGGTTCAGGGTCAGTTTTCAGTTTTTGGGTAAAGGGGTATTTTTAGGGTTCAGGGTCAGTTTTCAGTTTTTGGGTAAAGGGGTATTTTTAGGGTTCAGGGTCAGTTTTCAGTTTTTGGGTAAAGGGGTATTTTTAGGGTTCAGGGTCAGTTTTTAGTTTTTGGGTAAAGGGGTATTTTTTGGGTTCAGGGTCAGTTTTCAGTTTTTGGGTAAAGGGGTTTTTAAATATAATGAAATAATAGATTAATTAGTGTTTTAAATAAATATAAATAGTGTAATAAATAATAGTTAATTAATTTTAATTAGTTAATTGAATAATAATTATGTCATTAATTATGTTAATTTTTTAATTAATTTTAGGTGTGTGTACAGGATTTTTTTAGTGAAAATGTTTTTGGGTAAAGGGGTATTTTTAGGGTTCAGGGTCAGTTTTGGGTTTTTGGGTAAAGGGGTATTTTAATTATATATATGTATTATTGTTGTTATATAAAGTAATGTGTAAAATTAATTTATATGTCCACATTTATTAATTTTATAATTAAAAAGTGTAGTAAATTTCTTTGAAATAGTTAAAAAATAAAAGTAATTTAATGTATTTTGTTAATAGTACTTATCTTTATTTATTATTTAATGTAATTTTAATTATTTTAAAAAGTCGATATTTTTTACATCTATATTAATTACAACGATATTTTGGAGTCGATATTTATGTACTTACCTGTTTAAGTATAGGGTGTCGATATTTTTGTAAACGATATTTTTGCAACGATATTTATGTCAGCTATATTTTTGTTATCGATATTTTAACACCCTACCCTCGTGAATACTACGAATATCAGGCTTATGTAAAGTAATGTTGCCACGCTTCTCAGTGTGCACGTTATTTCATTATAAAGTCCCCGTTTCTAGGCCTCAACAGGGCCCGGACATCAGATTCAGCCCCTGTCTCCTGAGCCTCGCTGAGGAGCGATCCAGCCCCCACCTGTATCCTCGACCTTTCACTTACTTCCTGCCTCACAGTGCCCGGTGCAGCTTGGCTCTGCCTCTGAGTCTGCCAAGACTATGTTATGATTCCAGTTATCAGTTTAGTCCTCCTTCTCTGCATTCCTAAGCTACTGAACTGCATCAATAGTTTCCGTCATTGTCTAGCCTTTCCGGCTCCATGTTAAGAGAAATACTGTATTTAATGGTCATTTAATATTCTTCATCACGCACTACATGTAGAATAATGCATGGTCCAGTCTTAGAGTCAATTAGCTTTTCCCCTCATGACTTCTAGTTTATATCAACATGTTCCCTAAACATCAGATACTAGATAGGGTTTAGGTACATGTCGCTCCGACCCTCCAGACTTTAGTCTCTGCTCCTAGCACAGAGTTCATAGCCCCCAGCTTCTCCTCGTAACACGTCATTGCCAGTTTGCGCGCACCACCAGGTTAGAGGTCCCGGCTCCTTAGGTAGCCCCCTCCATGGTTTCCGCCCATTCATGACATATTCTGTTACGTTTGCATCACATGTCTGAGTTACACCCTCTTTTTACTCTTATCTTTCGCGACTGCTACGCGTCACGCCTTCTGCTCCACCCACTGCTACGCCTACTGCAATGTAATGCTATGTGTTTGCGCTATGTATATATGCTCGTGTATTGTTATTAAAAGCCAGCGCGCTCATCCCAGCCCCAGCAGCTGCTGGGCCCTGTCATCCTATTCCTATGCAGGTTGTCCTGTTCCTGTCCTTATGCTGTATTAAACCTGCAAAAAACTCCCACTACCTCGAATCTTGACTCTTATTTATTGAGCTATCTGTTATTCATTCATTCATTCAAAAATAGATCCGGTATTATTTATTTATATACCACAGGTCCGCGACACAAAACATACTCATACACTGGTGCACTCCCAACACCCCAACATTTACAGGCTGGCTGTACCGTCTGTGGCATGTACTTGGTATGGAGAAGCTGACACTCACCATGGCGGAGGAGGGATCCAAATATGACGAGCTGTGGCAACCCTTTCTGTCGCTCTTAGGCACTGAATTCAGAGAGGACACATGCCCCGATACCTCCGGCTGCTGTGCCTCACCGATTCACAAAGGACGGTCTAGAGGGGGAGGTCGTTTGTGGTTTAATCTACCTTAGGTAGTGGACATAGAACACAGGGAGGGGGTGGGAGTTGGATGGGTGGGGGGCGCCCAAGGGTGTTGTTTTTCTTTGTTTAGAGATATTTCATGTATGCGACACCAGCTGGATAGGCGCCTACTGCTGCGTTTGCGCCTTTAACTTGCTCTGTAAAGCTGTATGTTCCACAGCACTGTTTGATAGCTAAACATACGTGGTCCTATTTGTGTGCTGCAAACTTAATAATAATAAAGAAATGTAAACCATAAAAAAGAGGGGTGCAGGCTGCCCACCATAGACATGGCCATGATTCCATCCCAAATAAATGGAGATACAGTCTTTCTGCCCTCCTGAGGGGAAGATGGGGTAAACCTCCACCTCGATTTGCCCCCTTGGGGAGGCAAACAACCCACTAGTTGCCACGGAAATTAAAAAACACAAATAGAGGGTTGGGGTTGCCAACCTTGGAATGGTTATGCCCACACCCTAACCGAAGGGGACAACAGCCCCCCCCTCCCCCGCTCGGGTGTAGATGAGGTTAACCCTATCTGCTACCTAGAGAGTGGAAAGCCCGCTCTATATCAGCAATATATATTTTTAATAAAATAATGGGGTAGGTCTTTACAATTTTAACATCAGGGCCTACTCTCACTCCTAAAACCTCAACAGTTTTTCTGCTCCCCTACGGACTAAAGCATCCCTTCCCAGTGGCAAGCAAGATGTTTTTACATATTGGCCAGGAGTGTGACTAACTTCATCATCCCACTTGCAATGGTGAACGGCTGCACCTTTTGGGCTTGGGTAGTCGCTACCAGGATAAACCCACCAGACCCAGACACTTCTGAAAACTAAATATCTGGGGAAGTCCATGGCGGTGTGCTTCACAAGCATCCCGCACCATTTTCCCAACAACAATGCCCTGCAAACCTCAAGCATTGACTAAAAACCACACATTTTCCTCACATTTCTGTGAGGAAAACTTCTGGAATCTGTGGGGAGCCACAAATGTCCCACCAAACAGCATTCCCCCAAGTCTCTCAATAAAAATGGCACCTCACTTGTGTGGGTGGGCCAAGAGACCTCGACACAAAAGGCCCTAAAGTGCTAATTGGAGAGATCAGTAATAGGGGTAGCAGCGGGATGTGTGACCATGCTCGGCTGCCACCCATGGAAACCTATCAACCACAGACACTTTTGAAATGTAGACAACCAGGGGTTTCCAGGGTATGACTTGTCTTAATCACGTGAGATTTTCTTACCCACAATGCCCTGCAAACCTCAAACTTTGCCTGAAACCATGCATTTTCCTTACAGTTCTGTGATGAAACCTTCTGTAAACCGCAAGAATCCACAAAATTCCTACAACCCAGCTGCGCCACTTGTGTTGTTGGGGCTTTGTGCCAGGAACAGATGAAACCGAGGTCAATAGGAGTCTTCATGCAAGGGCTCCAGTTAACCTTGGTTTGATCCATTCCTGTCATAGGCATTAGCTTGTAGAGATCAATAGGCAGACCGTTGGGGCCCGCAACTTTACCGGGGTCAAGTCATTGTCCGCTTACTACTCCTGAACTAGTGCCTTATCTGACTGCGAAAGGGTTGGTAGTGGGATATCCAGCAGTAGTTTGCAGGAGTCCTCAGTCATAGCAGTAAAAGTCAAGGAGTACAGGCAATTATGGTAGGCAACAAAGGAGTTGGCTATTCCTTGCCTATTTCTAATTCAATCTCCCCCTTCACCCCGTATTTCAAGCACCCACCGGTTCACCTCGTCCCTGTCATCAAGCCAGGCCATGAGCTTCCCTGCTCTGTCACCTACCTCGTAGAGATGATATTGTGTTGCGCGATGGTTGGCTTTAGCGGCTTCCATTGCGATGTTTCAATAATAGTCTCTTTGTTTAAAGTATGGTGTAAGTCTCCCCGAGTAGTGTCAAGGACTCGGGACACCAGCTTCTGGATCTCCCGTTCAAGTCTTTCTAGGCAGACCCCTTTTTCTTTTTTGTGTTTCGCGATTAATGAATGGCTGTATGACTGTTTTGCATCCCTCCCAAACAGTCAGCGATGAAGTCAGTGAGCCCTAATTTTCGACAAAGTAGTTCACAGTGGTTTCATCGGAGGCCCGCACGAATGCGGGGTATATTGAGAACCAAGGACTAAGTACAATTTGTTGGCCAATACTGCGGGCAAGCAGGCCGTAGATCACCCAAACCGGAGACTGATCAGCGATGTCTCTCTAGAGTGAGGGAGCTGATGGGAAAATGTGAGTACGTAGTCGATGCGTGAAAGACTGCCATGAGCTTCCAAGTGGAATGTGTGCTGTTTTGATGTGGGGTTGTATGAACACCATGTATCAATAAGGCCGAGTGCGGCCATTAAACTTGGCAATGGGGAGACGAAAGTTGATGAGAGGGCCAGCGGTCATTGCTGTTTCACAGAGCAGTGTTGAACTCAACGCCCAGCAGGAAATCACCATCTGGGAACTGTAGGAAGAGTGTGTTTTGTTCAGAGAAAGACACATCATGAAGTATTGGGGGTATATATATTGAAACAATATGGAGTGTTTTTCCCTCCCGATGCCCTGAAAGGGCCACCTTTCTCCCATGTACGTCTCGCCAAGTGTCACGTATTATAAAGGTCAATGACTTTCACAGTAGGATACCAACCCCTCTGGAGCCCGTGGTATAACCAGTGTGTGCCACCATTTTGTATTCACATTTGTCTAAGGAACGATAAGTGTTTCCGTGTAGATGTGTCTCATGAAGGAGGACTAAGTCAGATTAATGTATCTTGAGGAGTTGTCATACTGCTCGCAGTTTAATCATCTCCTGACCCATTAGCATTCCAGAGTGGATAACCTTTTTTTCCCTTTCACTGAAGGGCCTTATTCTTGCGATAAAGGTGGGGACAAGGAGACAAGATTGCAAAGGAAAAAGAAACGAAGCAGGAGCAAGGATAAAATAGACTGGAAAAATAAAGGGAAAGTAATACAAGTGTGCATAAAAGTAGAAGAAAAGCTGGAAAACACCATTGGGAAGAACAGCGATACATAGGAAGTGGAGAGAAATAGACTTTGAGGGTTTTTTGGGGATAAGATAACACTTACTTTTTTGTTTAATCCGAAGGCACTGGAGGTGGAGTGCACAGCTGGTCTCTGGAGGGAGTCTGTAGGACTGAAGCCTAAGGAACACAGAAGAAACAATTCAGTGAGATGTCTAAAGACTTGTTTAAAGACTAGCCACAAATCAAGGAATTCGATAATATTGAATCATCTTCTCCATCCAATTTAGTGGACAAGATACGTCCTGACCTTTCAAACCTAGGAAGAAGATACAGTGGAAGGGACCTTTCATATTGGCAGCAACCTATTACCTCGAATAAAATTCCCTTGAAAGACTAGTGGCCAGATGTAGCTAATCCCCGATTCTTAAATACCGAATCATACCGATTCGGTATTTAAGAACTGGCAATCGGGATGTAGGTATATTTACCGAATCAATTACCGAATCGGTAAGATTCGGTAATTACCAAATCGGTATTTACCGATTTGTTAATTGCCATTGATTCTTATGGGCCTTGAGGCCCATAGGAATCAATGTCAATTACCGAATCGGTAAATACCGATTCGGTAAAATTACTGAATTTACAAGGGGGACAGGGTTTCACTTTGACACCCTGTTGCACCCCTGATTCTGGCTTGTGTGCAATGTGGCACACATACATGCCCTTAGGGCATGTATGTGTGCCACATGGCACAGGTGTACATGCACAGATGTGCATGTACACTGGAATTCTTTATTTACCATGAGATAGTATTTCATGGTAAATAACGAATTCTTAAGGGTCCGTGGCACTATTTTAAGTGCCACCTGCATCTGGAATTACCGAATCGGTAAATATACAGAGTCGGTATTTTACCAAATCTGTAAATTTACCGAATCGGTAAATTTACAGATTCAGTCAAATTCGGGCCCCCTACATCTCAAAAACCAATTACCGGTCGGTAACGGACGAAATCGGCCGTTACCGACCGGTAATTGGCGACCTACATCTGGCCCTAGGTGCTTTTATTCTTTCCTGGCAACATTTATGCTTAATAAGAGTCACATTATTGGTCTTGAAAAAGATGGTCTAATTGAAACTTCCATCGAAATGAGTTGATGCCTCATTACATAATTTGTGTAGTGGCTGTAACTACAGATTCCAAACAAGGCACATAGTATTGGGTCCAACTTGTATTGTTTCCAACACGGATGTGTGTCTTCTAATGACAAATTGTACTGTCTTGTGCGTGTACTCTCTAGGATAGGTTGTATTGTTAGTTTACTGTATGTATCTCTCTTATTTATATTCATTTAACGAACTGTCTATAGATGTAGTTAGTGTTGCCACAGCTAGTATTCAAAATAACCTGTGCGATTTCATCTATGTATTGCAAAGCACTTTTTAAGCTCATTTGTTTGTTTTTATGAATTATCCACTTTGCATTGTCTCTGTATTTTGTTTTAACTATAATAATAAATAGACTTATTTTCTATTTCTTGTATTTTGACCTTGGGTATACTATAGGTTTCCCTTTGTGTGTATGGTGAGTGACGAGTAATATAAGACTGTGTGTTTTCAAGTGACATGATTTCTAGAATTAACCCAAAGGAAGCTTTAATTTGAAATGGTTAAAGGTACTGCCAGTCAAATTGTACTGCGGGTCTGAAGGTATGCAGGGACTGGGAAACATACCTTAAGAAAAAATCAATTAAAGTGACGTTTGGAATGATCCAAAGAAACAGTTGAGATGGGGAGCGACAGTGGCCTCATGGCTAGATGGTCAACCAGGTGTATAGTTATGTAAAGCGCTCCGATACCTTCGGTTCGAGTTCACTCTTTATAAAAGTTGCAACAGAAGTCAGGGGACGGAACAAAGGTATCTGACCTCCCAGTTCATTTATTGTGCTGTGTGCTGGCACGGCAATGGGAAGTAGGGGGCATAAGTAAACACAGACAACAGGAGGGAGCAGACAACAGATCCAGTTACAAAAGAAGCATTCAGTAGAGTGGCTCAACAAAAATAAAAAAGTACCTGGCAAACGTGCGAGCAGTGCAAGGACACACGTAACTGGGCCGTGCTCTAGGGGAGGGTCACATCCAAGAAGAGGGAGGTGGCCACCAGCAGGAAACAAGCGATTGAGAGTGGCTAAGAAGACATCCAATGGTAAGTAATGGGCAGCCTCCAAGCCCACCAACAGTAAACAACATGTCTTGAAGAGACAGCGCTTGCGCGGTCTCGCCGAGACCTAATAAAAAGCCCCTGTGGTCAACATCGCCATATATGGTAATAATTCAAGCCAAATTCAATTCCAGATAATAGAGTCAGAAGAAAAACCATATCCTAGAGAAGACATTGAAACACTACTATCAGCCAATATGAAAATAATGTGGGCCAAACACCACTCAGCTAAATAAGAGTGATAAATGAGATGTGTTTTTTTAATGCTAGACGACATGGTTGATGTTTCTTGATAATATGTAACCAATTGGTCATGATTGGTTCCAGGCTCCAGATTAAAGAACTTGATTTCTCTTGAGAATAAGCACTAAATAGGATAACCAAGCAGTTGAGATGGTTTGTGTTTTGAAAACTATATAATATTTATTGTTACTATATAGTAGTGAGCGATCCATGGACTTTTCACTTATATAGCCACTTGTTTGTGAATTGTGCTGGCCTCCATATATAGGAACCAAGTTTCTCTCAAGAATAAGCAGTGCTAGCATCAAGGGGATCCATCCGGCAGCTATTTGTGAATCAGACCGGGGATTCGTCTGGCCCCAGTAAAACTTGCTGAATTTGTCCCGTTGTAATTTGTCAACACGGACACTAGTAGCAGCACCCACACAATGTCTGCTTTCTATTTGGAGGCAACGAGCAGGCAGCAAAGGGGCTTTCTTATTTTGGATTCTAGCTGGGCCCAAAACAAAGGCTGAATGTAAATGGACAGTAGTCCTCCTCTTGTTGGAGTATAATCTTGGCTGAGAGCTATCTTGAGCCTAATACCTTGACACCAATGCAACAAGGAGAAACAAAGACACAATCAATCAATCAATCATAGCATTTGTATAGCACGCTACTCACCCGGAGGGGTCTCAAGGCGCGGGGGTGGGGTGGGGGGTGGGGGTCTGCTACTGCTCGTAGAGCCAAGTCTTGAGTTGCTTCCTGAAGGATAGATGGTCCTGCGTCAGCTGGAGGTGGATGGGGAGGGAGTTCCATGTCTTGGCTGCCAGGTAGGAGAAGGATCTTCCTCCGGCGGTGGCTCTGCGGATGCGTGGGACGGCGGCGAGGGCGAGGCTGGTGGATCGTAGCTGGCGGGTGGGAGTGTAGAAGGTCAGGCGGTTGTTGAGGTACCTGCGGCCCAGGTCGTGGAGAGCCTTGTGTGTGTGGGTGAGGAGTCTGAACGTGATCCTTTTGCTCACGGGGAGCCAGTGCAGGTCTCTCAGGTGTCCGGAGATGTGGCTGTGTCGGGGGATGTCCAGGATGAGTCGTGCGGAGGCGTTCTGGATGCGTTGGAGTTTTTTCTGAAGTTTGGCTGTGGTTCCGGCGTAGAGGGTGTTCCCATAGTCCAATCGGCTGGTGGCGAGTGCCTGGGTGACCGTCTTCCTGGTTTCGGTGGGGATCCACTGGAAGATCTTTCGGAGCATACGCAGGGTGTTGAAGCACGACGACGAGACGGCGTTGACTTGTCTGGTCATTGAGAGGGAGGAGTCCAGGATGAAGCCCAGGTTGCGTGCGTGGTCCGTTGGCTTGAGAGCGGTGCCCAGGGCAGGGGGCCACCAGGAGTCGTCCCAGGCGGAGGGCGATGATCCCAGGATGAGGACTTCCGTCTTGTCTGAGTTCAGTTTCAGGCGGCTGTTCTTCATCCACTCGGCGACGTCTTTCATCCCTTCGTGTAGGCTGGTTCTGGCGGTGGCGGGGTCGTTTGTGAGGGAGAGGATCAGCTGGGTGTCGTCGGCGTAGGAGATGATGTTGAGGTTGTGTTGGCGTGTGATGGCTGCGAGGGGGCTCATGTAGACATGGAAGAGGGTGGGGCTGAGTGATGATCCTTTTGGTATGCCGCAGATGACTTCGGTGGCCTCGGATCTGAACGGGGGGGGAGGCGGACCCTCTGGGTTCTTCCGGTGAGGAACGAGATGATCCACTCCAGTGCCTGCTCTTGGATTCCGATGTTGTTGAGGCGCTCCACTAGGGTGCGGTGACAGACCATGTCGACCGCTGCGGAGAGGTCCAGGAGGATGAGGGCCGCTGTTTCCCCATTGTCGAGCAGGGATCTGATGTCGTCTGTGGCTGCGATGAGGGCGGTCTCGGTGCTGTGGTTGGCTCGGAAGCCGGACTGCGAGTGGTCGAGGGATCCGTTCGTCTCGAGGAAGGCGGCAAGCTGTCTGTTGACGGTCTTCTCGATGACCTTGGCAGGAAAAGGGAGGAGCGAGATGGGACGGTAGTTCTTGAGGTCGGTGGGGTCCGCTGTTGGTTTCTTCAGGAGGGCGCTGAGCTCGGCCTGCTTCCAGCTCTCCGGGAAGGTGGCGGTGTTGAAAGAGGTGTTGATGATGTCCCGGAATTGTGGTGCGATGATGGAGTCGGCTTTGTTGAAGACGTGGTGGGGGCAGGGGTCGGTTGGTGATCCGGAGTGGATGGTGTTCATCACGTGGGTGGTGTCTTCGGTGCTGACACTGGTCCAGGCGCGGAGGGTGGTGGTGGGGGGCGTTGGCTCGGTGGTTGGGTGCGTGGTCTGTGCGCCGAAGCTGTTGTGTATGTCGGCGATCTTGCTGTGAAAGAACGAGGCGAGTGAATCGCAGAGGTCTTGCGAGGGAGTGATGTTGTTGTTTCCTGCGCTGGGGTTGGAGAGCTCTTTGACGATGCTGAAGAGTTCCTTGCTGTTGTGGGCGTTGTTGTCCAGTCGTTCCTTGAATGCGGTCTTCTTGGTGGTGCTGATCAGCTGCTGGTGTTTGCGGGTGGCGTGCTTGAGGGCAGTCATGTTGTCTGTGGTCTGGTTGTTGCTCCAGGCTTTCTCGAGGGTACAGCAGTTCTACTTGGAGTTCTTGAGTTTGTCGGTGAACCAGGAGGCTTTCCTACTGCCGGGTCTGCTGGGAGGGGTCTTCAGTGGTTCGAGGTTGTCTGCACAGTTGGTGATCCACTGTGTGAGGTTGCTGGCTGCTTCGTTGGGGTCCGTTGTGCTGGCGGGAGGGTTCTGGCTGAGGGAGGTGGTGAGCTGGTCGGCGGTGATCTTGTTCCAGCTCCTGCGAGGAACCTGTTGCGTGTGGTGGTGGGTCGTGGTTCTTCTGAAGCTGAAGTGTACGCAGCTGTGGTCCGTCCAATGAAGTCCGGTGGAGTGGCTGAAGGAGATGTGCTTGCTGGAGGAGAAGACGGGGTCAAGGGTGTGGCCAGCATAGTGGGTGGGGGTGTTCACCAGTTGCTTGAGTCCGAGGTTGTCCAGCAGGGTGGTGGTGTTGGTGTCATTGTTGTTCTCCAGGTGGAAGTTGAAGTCCCCTAGGAGGATGTAGTCAGTGGAGGGGAGGGCATGCGGGCTGATGAAGTCTGCGATGTCTTCGCTGAATTGTGTGCGTGGTCCCGGGGGTCTGTAGATGAGGGTGCCTCTGAGGGTCGTCTTGGGGTCGGTGTGTATCTGGAAGTGGAGGTGTTCGGCGGCGGTGAGTGTGTCGTCAGAGTTGGTTGTGATGCGGATGGTGTTCTTGTGTACGATGGCGATGCCTCCTCCGGTCTGGTTGACGCGGTCCCTCCTGGTGATCTTGTACCCATCCGGGATGGCGATGGCGATGTCGGGGGCTGAGGAGGCGTTCATCCAGGTTTCCGTGAGGAAGGCGACGTCTGGTGAAGTTGTGTCGAGGAGGTTCCAGAGTTCGACGGCGTGTCTGTGGACGGAGCGGGTGTTGAGCAAGATGCACTTGAGGTGGTTGTTGCTGGTGCTCGGCTTGGCGGGTGCGGTGCAGGTTCGGAGGCAGGTGAATCGGCAGGCTTTGCAGGTGAAGGGTCCGTGGGTGCGTTTCGGGGTGGCTCGGTAGCAGGCGGGGTTTATCTCTTCAGAATTACTTAAGCATTTGACTTTGTTCAATCCCTGTATATAAGAGATGTGCTTGCACTGTAAGAATGCCGGATGTATTGGTCTGTATAAATAGCAATTGAAATAGGATTAACTATTTTTTTTAATTGTTTTTTATAGCGCTACTTATCCCAATGTAGCATGTCAAATCAATTTAATCACACGCACAGACTATCAAAGACAATAAATCATACAAGGGTATAACTCAATGTCCAGGATGTTACATAAGACATTGATGCTTTCAAGTTGTAGGAGTTACACATCGTCTTTACAGGTAGGGATTATATGTTAACAGTGCATGGCCGGGAGAAACACAAAGTCAGGATTTAAAAAGTAACAGTGCTTGTGGTTGTCTGTCCTAATAAGACTTTATTTCTACCTAAATAAACATCTTGTTAGCAACCACATAACAACAACAGATTGATAAGAAGAAAAAACATTAAAGTTCTAAACCCCTGCCTTGCAGTTTGCATGCAGTTCCTTGATGCCGGTTTATAGCTCACTGTTCTATATTAGAAGGATTGCAATTTATGATGTGCAAGTAATAAAAGGCTTTCTGTGTCAGAAGCAGTAACCCACCGAACTTTATACATAAAATAACAAGCATTGGCGAAGCTAATAGTTCTCACCTATGCAAGAACTTTTGGCTTTGCCAATATGTTTAAGCCATGTTGTAAACCTTGTTGGTTGCTCCTCAGCATGGCTAAAAATTAGTGGGGTAAAGGAGAGTGGAGTGTCGTAAAGGAGAGTGGTGTGAAGTACAGTGGAGTGTTATGGAGTGGAGTAGAGAGTCGTGGAGTGGTGTAGAGAAGAGTTGAGGAGCGTGGAGCGTCATGAAGTGGCGTAGAGTGGAGAGGCATATAGTGTTTTGGAGGGAAGAGAGTGTCATAGAGTAGAAAGGCGCAGAGTGTTGTGGAGTGGTAAAGTGGTGTGGAGTGGTGTAGAACAGAGTGGAGTGGTGTAGAGGGTGTTGTGTTGAGTACAGTGTTGTAGAATAGAGTGGGTTGAGTGGAATAGATTGCCGTATAGTGGAGTGGCATAGATGGGAGTAGTAGAGTAAAATATTAGAGTGGAGTAGGGTGTCTTAGAGTGGAGTGGCAGAGTATCAGAGTGGTGTGGAGTGGTATAAAGTAGTGTGTCATAGAATAGAGTGGAGTAGAGAGAGTTGGGTACAGCATCGTAGAATGGTGTTGTAGAATGGCGTGGAGTGGAGTGTCAGAGTGGAGTACACTGTCAGAGTGGAGTAGAGTTTAATGGATTCGAGCATCAAAATGGAGAGTTGTAGAGTGGAGCAGAGTGGCCTAGAGTGAAGTGGAGTAAAGTACAGTGTAGATTGGCATAGAGTGCTGTGGCGTAGAGCCCATTGGTTTTGAGTACAGTGGTGTAGAGTGCTTTGGCATAGAGTAGATTGCTACAGAGTAGAGTAGTGTAGCATGGCACAGCATAGAATGCAGTGGCGTATAGTAGAATGTTTCCGAGTAGAGCGAAGATGTGTAGAGTGGAGTGGTGTAGAGTAGAGTGGCATAGGGCGCACTGATGCAGTGGGGTGGTGCAGAGTAGAGTTGAGTGGTCTAGCCTAGAGTGGTGTGGAGTGCAGTGGTGCACAGTAAAGTAGACATAGAATAGAGTGGTGTGGAGTAAAGAGGTGTAGAGTGAAGTGGTGCACAGTAGACTACAGTGGTATAGAGTCCAGTGGCATAGAGTGGTTTAGAGTTCAGTGGTGGAGAGTACAGGGTTACAGAGTAGAGTGGCATATATTACAGTGGTGTATAGTAGAATAGAGTGGCAGAGTACAGTGATGTAGAGTGCAGTGGCCTACAGTGTATTGGCTTTGAGTGAAATGGTGTAGGGTGCATTGGCATAGAGTTGATAGTTTCAGAGTAGAGTGGCATACAGTGCACTGGCATGGGGTAGGGTGCCGTAGAGTGCAGTGGTTTAAAGTAGATTAGTGTTTAAAGTAGATTAGTGTCAGAGTTGCTTGGCGTACAGTGCAGCAATGCAGAGTAGAGTGGCATAGAATGTAGCGGCGTACAGTGCATTGGCGTAGAGTGCAGTAGAGTGACAGAGTAGAATGGCATGGAACAATGCAGAGTGCAGTGGAGTAGAGATGAGTATAGTGGTGATGAGTGGAGTGATACAAAGTAGACTGTCATAGAGAGTAGTGGCATGGAGTAGCGTGTGGTACAGTGCTGTAGAATAGAGTGCTGTGGCATGGATGCAGTGGCACAGAGTAGAGTTGAATAGAGGTCAGTGTCAGAGTGCAATGCTGCAGAATAGACTGTCGTAGAATGCAGTGGTGTATAGTAGATTGGAGTAGAGTGCTTTGACATAGAGTAGTGTGATGTCGAGAGCAGTGGCATAGAGTACAGTGATGCAGAGTAGAACAGAGTGGCGTAGAGTGCAGAGTAGATTGACAGAGCGCAGTGGTGTAGAGTGCATTAGTTTTCAGTAAAGTGGTGTAAAGTGCATTGGCGTAGAGTGCTTTGGCATTGAGTACAGTGGCCTAGGATAAAGTAGCAAAGAGAATAGTAGAGTGGCACAGAGTGGAGTGGCGCAGCGTAGATTGCATTGGTATGGAGTACAGAGGTGTGGCAGAGAGTAGATTCTTTTCAGAGTAGAGTGGCATGGTGCCCGGTAGAGTGGAGTTGTGCAGGGTAGAGTGCAGCGGCATAGAGTGCAGTGGTGCAAAGTATGGTGTGGTAGAGTGCATTGGCATAGAGTACAGAGGTGTGGCAGAGAGTAGATTCTTTTCAGAGTAGAGCGGTGCCCGGTAGAGTGGAGTCGTGCAGGGTAGAGTGCAGTGGGATAGAGTGCAATGGTGCAAAGTAGTGCGGTAGAGTGCATTGGCGTAGATTGATGTAGAGTAGCAAGGCGTAGAGTGTAGTTGTTGGAAATGGGATCCCCGGCTGGCCAGGGCTTTCGCCAAAGTCAGCCAGAGACCACCACACCCAAGTCAGGGCAAGGGAGTTACACGCCAAGATAACCCCTACTCACCCTCTAGGTAACGTGGCGCGAGCAGCAAGGCTAAACTTGGAGGCGATGTAGGTTAAGTATTTGCGCACGCACCCCAGCAACAACAACCAAAGGCCCACCACAAAGGAAACTCCACACAAGGTTATATAAAAATAGCCTTTGTATTACACCAAAACACATTAGATAAAACACACACTTTACAATGTGCCAGAGGCACGGGCAGAATTTACAAGGGATATGTACAAGACAGGGCCACCTGGACCACTGTCAGGAATCAGAAGTAGCACTTTCAGAAATAGCACTTAGTACATAGAATATAGCACAAAATAGCACACAACCAGTAATCACTGGTAACAGGACCTCACTAGCACCACCTGTACTAGGGAGAAAACAACCACCTATGTATTACAATACCTGTAGGGGTGTAAGAGGAAAACACATGATGCAATGCATAACAACATTCATTCAGAGGTGTAAAGGCACATGACGCATAAACAATACATTCAGAGGTGCATAGAAAGTACAACTGCGCCAAACTCACGTAAGTCACCACCTGTGACTGTCCCTGTGTCCCAATGTCAGGGCCTAAACGTAGCAGTTGCCCACAAAGTGCTGGGCAACTGTGCAGGGGAGGATGGGCCAATCGTGGGAGCCTCACAGGCTCTGGAATCAAAATGCCCCTTTGAGCCTCGCTGGGCTCTTAAAACAATTGTGGCGCTTTTGAGCCTCCCTGGGCTCACAAAACGAATGGCACCCTCAGAGCCTCTCTGGGCTCAAAACACCAGGCTATGCCCCTGAGCCTCGCAGGCTCTAAACACAAGGGCGCGCTCTCGAGCCTCTCTGGGCTCATCAAGCAAAGGTTCAGCCGGTCGTTGGAGTCCTCAGTGGACTCGGGGATCACTTGAGGCCCCACAGGCCTCTCGGCACAAGTGACTCGCTCTGGAGGGGAGGGGCGGGCACTCACCGGTCTCGCGCCGTCTCCTCTGGCCGGCGGCTCTTCACAGGAGCTCCCGCTCCTCGGGGGCTCCCTTCTCACACTTCTCCCTCTCTCCAGGGCTCTCCCTCGTCCTCGGGAGCCCCGGCAGGCAGCAGCTTCCGCCTGCCTCTCTCCTGCCCCCGGCCTGCCTGACTTCCAGGTCGCGGCTGCGGGGCGGGACTTCCGGTCGCTTCCCCCGGGGCCGCGCTGTGATTGGCCGACGGGCCCTTGCACTTCCGGGTCGTCGCGGGCAGCGCGGCGGCCCGTTTCAGGCACTTCTAGGCGGGGGATGAATTTACCGAGGGGTGGCCTCCCTCGAGGTAAATTATAAATTCGAAACAGCGGCAATGTCCCGGGCAGGGTGGGCACCTGCCAGGGGACTCCAAAATCAGCAAAAGCGGCGTGGGCAGCCGCGGAGGGGCAGTGACAGCGCTCCCAGCGCTCAGCTGATAAATAAAGCGCTTCTAGCGCTAAAGTGGCAAATAAAGCGCTATTAAGCGCTGGGTCTCAATAAAGCGCTCTCCAGCGCCCAAAAAGGCAATCCAAAGCGCTCCCAGGCGCTAGGGGCCAACAAGCCCAGCAGAGGTCCTTGGGCAGGCAAGGGGGCAAAGCTGGGCCCAGAGCCAGCACACTGGGTCTCCAGGCAGGGAGACACCCCAAGTGGCGGTCCTCTGGCCCAGCAGCAGCAGCAACAGCCCCCTCAGGATCCTGGAAGAGAACAACTTCAGTGGGGACACAGCCCCATTTTTATACAGTGCATTCCTTTGTCTGAAGGTGCAGAGTGGGGGCGGAACCAGTCGCAGCTGGTTCTTGAGTACTCTGTTTACCTCAACCACCCTCTCTATTCACTGGCAGGGCTTGGGTCATTAGACACACCACAGGGGGGCGGAGCCAGCATTGTGTGGGGAAAACCCAGCCCATCCAGGACACAGGTACACTCCTCCCACACATCACTCATGCTAATCTCCCACTCACCACCGGGCAGACCCATCCAGACTTCCTGGAGCCTGGCATGCCAGCCAGCTCCAGCCAATCACACGCCAGCACCCTCACAGCACACGTACAGCCATGTCTAGAAATGGCGCTTCGCTACTAGACACATACATGCTGCATACACCGTTGCGCAGCATTCACTCACACGAGTTCACACATACCAGACTCAAGCCTGTACACCCCACGCATCAGGAACTACCAGGGACACATACATTCCCCATGCATTCCTATGGGCGGGCAGGCCTAGCTCAGCACATGCACTCAGAGTGCGCACGCACTTTCCACTGGGACACAGTGAAAGTGCGCAGAATCCAAAAATCACCATCTCCAGGTCACCATTTCAAGCAAAAAGTCTAGGGGTGAACCTGCCCTAAGGGCCCAAGTCCAACACAACCCCCTTCCAGCCAAAACGCAGGGGAGAACAATCACCACCTTGATGGACTTCCCTGCTTGGGGCGATAGAACACGGACGCGGGCCCACAACTGCAGGGACACCCTCCTGTTCTACGCCACGGTGAACCCATGGGATTCCTTCTCAACACACTGTCTGGACCAACTGGGCTACCCCACTGGTACTCCCAAGTTGTCCGCGGCCAGGACCAGGCCCTGGGCCACCCAGGTGCCACGGGTCCATGCCAATTCGCAGAGCGGGGGGTAGTAACCCCTGGCACATAGGAGCCATTTTCCACTCTTCCTGTCTGCAAGACAGGACTAGACTGCCACTGGTACTCCAGCCGAGGGCCTACAACCTCAGGCGGACCAGGAGTCTCGGGGAAGGCTCTCCTCCCCCTACCTCTTCTCCTAGGGTTCCTCCTCCCTCTGCGAGGGGTACCCCTAGAACGCCATTCCAACCCAGGACTTATCCACTCAGGTTGCACCGGGGTCAGAGGTGGGCTCTCCCACCCTCTGCACCCCCTTCCAGAGGTCTGCCCTCTCCCACCTGGAGAAGTTCCTCTGGAAGAAGAACCGGTCAGGACACTGGTTACAGTCGTCCTACCCTTCAGGTCAGGCTGATCCTGAACCTGGCCTCCCAACCTCTGGTCTAGAACCTTCGGTGGAACAATTGCCTGGCACTCCAGGACTTCTGGGGATTCACTCGCAATCCCCCTGAGGCTAACAAATGTCACATCTGTTGCGTGACTGTCTGTCTGGCGCAGATCTCCCGCCCTCTGTCCACCTGACAGTGCGTGACGATCCCCCAGACCAGAAGTGGTGTCACCATGGTCACTACACGGGAACCTAGCCCAACTGGGTAGTCCCTGACCCACTGGTCCAGCCACTGGGGAACTCCCCCAATCACTCCTCACTCTGGACTCCTGTACCCTCCCTACCGGAGCGGTACTGCCAGACTCTAGAACCACCGGAGCTCTGGTTACAGACACTCCAGGTCCTCTACTCACTAGGAGATCCTCCTCAAGTGGACTAACAGGACAGCCTAGGTCCCCAACCTGGTGTTCCCTCAAGAAACCACCCAGGTTCTGAGACAGGGCTTCGGGCCTCTGGGGGCTCTCAGCCACCCACTGACTCCTGCTCCACTGAGCCAGGCAGTCAGCCCCTACACCCTTCTCACTAACCAGGGACCTAGCTGGGCTACACTGAGCCTCTTCCACCACGCTGGGCTGGAAGATCCCTGACCCACTACTTTTGGAGTCACTCACCAATGACTCTAGAGAACCTCTGGCCCTTTCCCAGCGGTCGGCTTCCCTTGCCAGTAACTCTGTATCAGTAAATCCAACTTGCAACAGGTGTTGGCGCAACTCTGGCGAACAACCACTGAGCACCTGCTCTTTGACAATAAGATCAAACAAGACTTCAAAATCAGAGTCAGTGTGAACCTCTACCCAAGCCCATAGTGCTCCACAACAGTCATCCTCAAAGTCTACCCAAGACTGGTGAGACGGTTTCCTAAGGTTCCTAAACCTCAACCTATTCTCCTCCTCTGGGGAAACAGGAACCATACTCTGGGAACTGGGAATTTCTACACTGTGATTTAAATAGCTGCCACCACTGGACCCAACCCTCCCTGGGGGATCCAGACACTCAACACTGCGCGCAGGGGATAGTCTACCCTCCAGAGCTACTTTGCCTCTGGTGGCGGCCCTCTCAGCCTCCTCTATCCTTTCCTGCGCTAAGACCCTCTCGGTCTCCAGCTGTTGCTTTCTAATGCCCAGCTGTGCCATAGCCTGGGCATGCTCCAACCTGAGCTTTTCTAAAGCCAGCTGGTGCTCCCTTTCTCTCCTCCTATCTTCCAGCTCCTCTGGGGACAGGGAAAGGGATGAGGCGCTGCCTCCTATGCTGGACCCAGCAAGGGACTCCCTATCTATGGGGTCCTCACTATCTGCTGGCGTCCCTGTGCTATCATTTTCTTCCTCCTCTTCTGAATCTTCAGGGCTCCCCACAGACCCACCACCCTCCTGGTGTGAAGCCCGGGCCCTTTCCTCACTGCGCTCAAGGTCCCACTGACACTTTTGCCATAGGATCAGGCTGCTCCTAAGTTCGGACTGAGTGTCTAACTCATCCACCCCTATGTCTCTCTCTTCACAGAACCTTACCAACTCTCCCATACTGTATCTAAACAGATCACAGACATCAAAAGCAGGCTCCATTCTGGCAGACGTTCTAGAGAAGAGATCACACAGGGAACCTAGGGGTCTGAGCTAACACAGGAGTACACAATTCACAAGGTATCAGCAAGCTCTCTATCCCAGAGAACTCCACTCATTTGCCTAGTGCCAAACACCATTCATCCACACACAACCCCCCCCTCGGACTAGTAAGGCAGTTTCTACCACCCCTGACTTCTCAACCTGACCACAAGTGACACAGGTACCAGACTCTGGGCGCGGGGCAGGGGAACAAATGTACTGGACACAATTGCACAATGATGCCTTCAGGAGAAGAAAATATGAAACTTCCAAAAAAAACAATCCCCTAAAATGTGGTCATCTAAAATGCAGAGTTTTGTGGTGCAGCCAGCCGCTACTAAGGTACAAGGCAAACACAAATCCTTATCCCGCCGCTTGCCGCCAATGTTGGAAATGGGATCCCCGGCTGGCCAGGGCTTTCGCCAAAGTCAGCCAGAGACCACCACACCCAAGTCAGGGCAAGGGAGTTACACGCCAAGATAACCCCTACTCACCCTCTAGGTAACGTGGCGCGAGCAGCAAGGCTAAACTTGGAGGCGATGTAGGTTAAGTATTTGCGCACGCACCCCAGCAACAACAACCAAAGGCCCACCACAAAGGAAACTCCACACAAGGTTATATAAAAATAGCCTTTGTATTACACCAAAACACATTAGATAAAACACACACTTTACAATGTGCCAGAGGCACGGGCAGAATTTACAAGGGATATGTACAAGACAGGGCCACCTGGACCACTGTCAGGAATCAGAAGTAGCACTTTCAGAAATAGCACTTAGTACATAGAATATAGCACAAAATAGCACACAACCAGTAATCACTGGTAACAGGACCTCACTAGCACCACCTGTACTAGGGAGAAAACAACCACCTATGTATTACAATACCTGTAGGGGTGTAAGAGGAAAACACATGATGCAATGCATAACAACATTCATTCAGAGGTGTAAAGGCACATGACGCATAAACAATACATTCAGAGGTGCATAGAAAGTACAACTGCGCCAAACTCACGTAAGTCACCACCTGTGACTGTCCCTGTGTCCCAATGTCAGGGCCTAAACGTAGCAGTTGCCCACAAAGTGCTGGGCAACTGTGCAGGGGAGGATGGGCCAATCGTGGGAGCCTCACAGGCTCTGGAATCAAAATGCCCCTTTGAGCCTCGCTGGGCTCTTAAAACAATTGTGGCGCTTTTGAGCCTCCCTGGGCTCACAAAACGAATGGCACCCTCAGAGCCTCTCTGGGCTCAAAACACCAGGCTATGCCCCTGAGCCTCGCAGGCTCTAAACACAAGGGCGCGCTCTCGAGCCTCTCTGGGCTCATCAAGCAAAGGTTCAGCCGGTCGTTGGAGTCCTCAGTGGACTCGGGGATCACTTGAGGCCCCACAGGCCTCTCGGCACAAGTGACTCGCTCTGGAGGGGAGGGGCGGGCACTCACCGGTCTCGCGCCGTCTCCTCTGGCCGGCGGCTCTTCACAGGAGCTCCCGCTCCTCGGGGGCTCCCTTCTCACACTTCTCCCTCTCTCCAGGGCTCTCCCTCGTCCTCGGGAGCCCCGGCAGGCAGCAGCTTCCGCCTGCCTCTCTCCTGCCCCCGGCCTGCCTGACTTCCAGGTCGCGGCTGCGGGGC
Source organism: Lissotriton helveticus (assembly GCF_964261635.1). Lineage (NCBI taxonomy): Eukaryota > Metazoa > Chordata > Amphibia > Caudata > Salamandridae > Lissotriton > Lissotriton helveticus. The sequence goes on from NC_136069.1 coordinate 42,036,651, forward strand.
GGGACTTCCGGTCGCTTCCCCCGGGGCCGCGCTGTGATTGGCCGACGGGCCCTTGCACTTCCGGGTCGTCGCGGGCAGCGCGGCGGCCCGTTTCAGGCACTTCTAGGCGGGGGATGAATTTACCGAGGGGTGGCCTCCCTCGAGGTAAATTATAAATTCGAAACAGCGGCAATGTCCCGGGCAGGGTGGGCACCTGCCAGGGGACTCCAAAATCAGCAAAAGCGGCGTGGGCAGCCGCGGAGGGGCAGTGACAGCGCTCCCAGCGCTCAGCTGATAAATAAAGCGCTTCTAGCGCTAAAGTGGCAAATAAAGCGCTATTAAGCGCTGGGTCTCAATAAAGCGCTCTCCAGCGCCCAAAAAGGCAATCCAAAGCGCTCCCAGGCGCTAGGGGCCAACAAGCCCAGCAGAGGTCCTTGGGCAGGCAAGGGGGCAAAGCTGGGCCCAGAGCCAGCACACTGGGTCTCCAGGCAGGGAGACACCCCAAGTGGCGGTCCTCTGGCCCAGCAGCAGCAGCAACAGCCCCCTCAGGATCCTGGAAGAGAACAACTTCAGTGGGGACACAGCCCCATTTTTATACAGTGCATTCCTTTGTCTGAAGGTGCAGAGTGGGGGCGGAACCAGTCGCAGCTGGTTCTTGAGTACTCTGTTTACCTCAACCACCCTCTCTATTCACTGGCAGGGCTTGGGTCATTAGACACACCACAGGGGGGCGGAGCCAGCATTGTGTGGGGAAAACCCAGCCCATCCAGGACACAGGTACACTCCTCCCACACATCACTCATGCTAATCTCCCACTCACCACCGGGCAGACCCATCCAGACTTCCTGGAGCCTGGCATGCCAGCCAGCTCCAGCCAATCACACGCCAGCACCCTCACAGCACACGTACAGCCATGTCTAGAAATGGCGCTTCGCTACTAGACACATACATGCTGCATACACCGTTGCGCAGCATTCACTCACACGAGTTCACACATACCAGACTCAAGCCTGTACACCCCACGCATCAGGAACTACCAGGGACACATACATTCCCCATGCATTCCTATGGGCGGGCAGGCCTAGCTCAGCACATGCACTCAGAGTGCGCACGCACTTTCCACTGGGACACAGTGAAAGTGCGCAGAATCCAAAAATCACCATCTCCAGGTCACCATTTCAAGCAAAAAGTCTAGGGGTGAACCTGCCCTAAGGGCCCAAGTCCAACAGTAGTGATGTAGAGTGCAGTGACAGTGCGGAGTGGCATGGTGTGGCCTAATGTGGAGTGCTGCAGAGTAGAGTGGAATGGGGTAGAGGCGAGAATGCATGATGTGGTAGCGCACTGTTATTACAAACAACACATCTTCAATAATACAGTTTTACTGATAAAAGTGCATAGAGCATAAACAATGTGTGGCGATATCATCTCAAGTATTGATGGTATTGAAATATTTGTTTCCCCGCACTTCAGCATTACTAGAATTACCCCTTGTAGCCAGCATGATTGTCACCGAAATCCACTCACTTTGAAAACAGAGAAAGAAAAGTAAACACCAAGCGTCCTGGAAGACAAAGCCTGACATTTGACCTTTGCCATTGAATGCACAGCAAATGCGATAGAACAAGATTTAAATGCATGTTTACAGAAAAAGAGCACTGGGAAGGATACCCTAAATAAGGGTTGGGCAAAGGAAAGAACAAACAAATAAAGATAGCAAATAGAAAGCAAGAAAATGTGAGTTACAAAGCAAATGGTAAGCCAGGGGCGGAATGTATCACTAGGAAAGATTTCTGAATGTCCCCAAGTTGGCAAACCAGACAGCTGTGCTGTGCAGTCTGGTGGGCTTTGACCTAAAAATCTGTGCTTTGCAGGAGACACATTAACCCCCAAGGCTACATTAGAAGTCAAAGCTGCGACTACAAATGCACACAGATCTCTCCAGCAAGTGCATTAATGGCCAGAGTTATCTTATCTTTTCCTAAGACTCATATAGCACCATTTCGATGTCCGTAAATGCTGCGTCACAACAGAATTAAAGTGGGCAGTTACTTTGATAAAAAACAAATGTTTCTCATTGCCCGAGTGACATGATGCCCAATTGTAACCAACACCCATTAAGACTGAATTTCATCAGCACCATGGGGTTACTCCAGCAGCACCTCTCCAATGGAAATCAAGGTCTGGAAAAAAAGCAAGCCCCGGGGGAGATTCCCACAGATGTGCAGTGGCCGTCCTATTATTGTTTGCCTGTCATATCATGCTCGGGGGTACAGTGAGGCAGCAGGCACTTGAGAGTAAGAATTGATGGGGGGAAAATTACAGATCTGAAAATGAGAAGGGCGGAGCCCAACACCCTAAAGCAGAAGCTACAACAGTATTTTTGTCCATGTTTGTGAGCACCCATGCTGCAGATGATGAAAGGTTGTACCCTCCCCAAGAATAGCATCCTTTCATGACTGCGCACCTCCTATGCTCACCTCCAACAGAGACCAAGCCAAAACCTGTAGGCATCCACTTGCAGGTATAGCACACCTTTTCTCATACTTTGCCAGTACACTCATGCTCAGTTAAATACTTGCTCCGACATAGACAAGTCAGTCTCTGCCATCCAGGCACAATACCTAAACAGTTATAACATAGGCAGTACGTCATTCACACACGTTGTACCCATCCATACACTGGAATCCAAGGCGTTAGTGTTCTGTGTCAAACACTCTCCATCCATAATTGCTTTTTCATCCATATCACTCCCACAGAGAAGGGTGCTATACTCTTTGAAAATGTGCTTTTGCACCTTGTCAGGGCTATCAAGCGCTATATATGTGAAAACAGAACCCCACCCTGGGATAGATAGTGGAGGTGGGAGGGGGAGAGGTGAAGGGTCCTCAGCCGGGGGGGGGGGGATTGGCTTGAAGGGGGGGTGAAGGGTCCTCAGCCCGGGGGGGTGCAGAGTCCAGGTTGTCCTCAGCGGGGGGGGGGTCTGTAGACTCTACCTGCGCAGACCCCTGCTCAGAGCCCTCTGCCCCTCGGCCTGGGACGGTGAAGATGACAATCCGAGGCCGGGGGTGACGTCCGGGGTCAGAGGGTGAAGGTCACCGCACAGGCCGAGGATCCTTCCGCCCCTGCAGCTGCTGGAGCCGAGGAAGAGGCCGGAAGTGACGGCATTCACTGCTGGTGCTGTCTCTGCCCCCGCTGACCGGAAGAGGAAATCACGAGCCTCAGGGCTGAGAGTAACTGAAAGAGACAGGGGGAGGGGGGATCGAACCCCCAACACTCGAAAATGTGACATAATTTATTCGACTTTGTAGTATGCGCTCTAGTCTATGAGCGTGAACGCGATGACGCGTCACGCTATAGACGGGAGCGCGAGGCGCGCGCAGGCGCAGAGACGAGTTGGTGAAGGCGCGAAGAGGGATAACGGGAGTTGGCGACCGGAGCGTTAGTGTTCAGACGCTCGGCGCCCTTGTGCTCGATATTGCTTTGTGACTAATGCAAATAAAGAAGTCACACATCTACAAGGTCTCTGAGTACAGTGTGGGGGGCGAAGGAGAAACATTACAGTGGCGACGAGGCTGGGACCACGAACACCAGGGAGCACAGTGGTCAGGAGCAGGCACTCCACAACAGCCCCACACCAACCAGAAGGACAAATAGCAACTAGGACGAGCAGAGGGCGTGGCAGTAGCGGAACAGCACAAATATAAACTGCAATACAGCTCCAACAACCAGGTCAGTGCTGGGACAGGGAACGGAGAGTACAGCTAGCACCCTGGCAGCCAAAGGCATCACCCCCAAGACAGAGGAGGGGGCACAAACGGACAACCCCACGCAGGCTATAAGGGACAACGCCCCAGGTAGCCCCAGAGGGCAAGGTGACACGGCAGGGAGTGCAGGAGCATCCGGTGTACCCATTCAACACGGTGCCCAAGTGGTAGACCCTAGAGGTGAGGCCAGGATGGCGAATCAAGCGTCGGCCCTGATGGCCCCTGTCCCATTCCTGCCTAGACCGGGAGAACCACAGTTAAAATGGGAAGATTGGAAGGAATACTTTCAAAACTACATTGAGGCACTTGAAGATGAAAATGAGGGGGCATTCACACCGGAAAGGAAGAAGAGACTGTTACTCCACAACCTGGGCCCGGAAGGGGTGAGAGTGTTCAAGAACCTGGTGCCCAAGGAAAGGGGAGCGACTGAAACAGATGTCTTTAAAAATGCACTAGATGACTTGGACAGCCATTACCGTCCAGCAGTGTGTGTCTCCATAGACAGGTATCATTTCCAACAGAGGAGGCAGGAGACTGGTGAATTGATCGATGATTATGTGGCAGCACTCCGGCGCCTGGCCATCACGTGCCAGTACGGTGCTCTTCAAGAGGAGTATATCAAAGACCAGATAGTCATGCATACCACCTGCAGAGCTGTCCAGGACAAACTTTGGGCGCAGAGCGAGACATCACTTAAAGAAGTTGTTGCTATGGTCAAAAAGGCTGAAATGTCAAAACGCGGCGCTGATGCAGCCAAACGAGAGGGCGCACCGAGACAGATGATCAACAAGATAGACGAGGCGCCCCAACCCAGCAAACCCAGAGGGATGTATGGAGACCAGAGGAAGGATTCGAGATGGACAGGGAAACAGACGGTCCGCCCCGGTTCAGACAACAAGTTTGCATGTTACAGATGCGGCAGCACGGCACATTCGGCACAGGATAAACGCTGTCCCGCGTTCCGCGCCAGATGCTCGTTTTGTGGCCTGGTCGGCCATTTTGAAAAGGTATGCCGCAAGAAGGGGAAGAAGTCCACGGTCAAGTGCGTCGATGCGGCCACAGCAGACGTCAGCGAGGAGGACGACCTGGAAGATGGCGATTTGGTGCTATGCATTGAGGACCAGGTGCTGGAAGTGGCGGGAAAACGAAGAGATAAGCCCCGCACGGACATGCTGATAGGGGGAGTGAAAGTACATGTGGCCGTCGATTCAGGATCCCCTTGGACTATCGTGCAAAGATCCATTTGGGAAGAAGACTTCGTGCCAGTAGTGGGGCCAGACCTATGGCCGCCGGACATCAGACCAATCTCGTATACCGAGAATGCCATTCCACTGGTGGGGTGCCGGGACTTCAAATTCGAATTCAGAGGGAGGTCAGCCACTTGCACCCTGTATGTGGCGGAGAGAGGTCCTTCAGTGCTGGGGTGGAGAGACGCAGGAGATCTAGGAATCATACTCAACCCAGGTGGAAAAGAGCAGATTCTCCTGACGGACGAGTGGCCCCTCACGAGAGATGAAGACTGGAAATCAGCATACCCCAAAGTTTTTGATGGCTCAGTCGGAAAGCTGGACAAGTTCGTCCACAGAATGGTCCTCAAGGAGGGGGCAGTACCAGTGGTGCACAAAGTCAGGAACATACCCATATCCACTAGCGGAGCGGTACAACAAGAACTTCGGAGGCTGGAAGAGCAAGGCATCATAGAACCGGTGGACAGTGCGGAGTGGCTATCCCCCTTGGTGGTGGTCAAGAAACCCAATGGACAGGTTCGTCTCTGCGTTGACCTCCGCGAGCTCAACAAAAATCTCATAGTAGAGAGATTTCCCCTGCCCAGGATCGAGGAGATGCTCGCCAAGACGAAAGGTGTAACCCACTTCTCCACCATAGATCTCACATCTGCATACTATCAGATTGAGCTGCATCCGTCGAGTAGGAAGTACACAGCCTTCATTACACCCTACGGGTGCTACCAGTTCCGGAGGATGCCCTTTGGCCTGGCATCCGCAGCGGCTGTATTCCAGAAGCTGATGCATCGGCTGTTCAAGGACATTTCGGGGGTACAGTACTTTCAGGATGACATCCTGGTGATGGGCTCTTCTAAAGGAGATCACGACAGCAAGCTGCATAGAGTCTTGGGAGTACTGCAAAACAGGGGGCTTACAGCGGAATGGAGCAAATGCAAGATTGGGACCCACACAGTGACATATTTGGGTCATGAGATTGGCACGCTTGGAATTTCACCCAAGGAACAGAATGTGAAGGCCATAAGAGATGCCAAGGCTCCCAGCACCAAGGAGGAAGTGCGGTCATTCCTTGGAATGGCCGAGTATTATAGTAAGTTTGTGAGGCACTTCGCCACCAGGACATATAGAATGAGGCAACTCATCAGAGACAAGACAAAGTTTGAGTGGGACTCAGAAGCACAATTGGAATTTGATACGATAAAAGACTGCATCAGCCATGCTGTTCCACTGCAAGGGTATGTCCCCATGGGCAAGACCGTGGTGACTACAGATGCCAGTGATAAGGGCTTAGGAGCGGTGTTGGCGCAAGTGAGAGAGGATGGAGCTACTGAAACAATCAGCTTTGCTTCAAGAGCGTTGTCCCCGACGGAGCAAAGGTACAGCGTCATTGAAAAAGAGATGCTGGCAGTCACCTGGGCCTTAGGCAAGTTCCGGCAGTTTGTTTGGGGCACAAGATTCAAGCTTCAAACTGATCATAAACCCTTGATCAAAGTCTTGACGTCCTCGGGTCATGAGACAGCGACCCCGAGAATAGCAAAGATGACGCTGAAGTTACTCGATTACACCTATGATGTGGAGTACCTACCAGGAACGCAGAACAGGGTCGCGGATTATCTCAGCAGGGCGGCGGCGATGGAAGCGGCGCCGGTGGATGCCCTGGATAAGGAAGAGATGGTGGCCAGCATGGAGGACCATGAGAAGTCGATAAGTATCCAGGAATGGGCGGCAGCCTATGATCAGGATGTGGAAAAGGTGGAGTTAAAGAGACATCTGACGTCGGGCTGGCCTGACAAAAGGAAGCTCACCGATGGAGTACGGAGGTTTTATGAAATGAGAGAGGAGCTGTCCCTGAGTGACTCGGGAGTGTTCATCTACAGAGGTGAGAGGGTCGTGCCTCCAGATTCAATAATACCCAGATTATTAACTCTACTTCACGAGGGGCACCTGGGTATCGTGAAGACCAAAGCACGTGTCAAGCAAATGTATTGGTGGCCAGGCATGGATGTCCACATAGAAAGGCAAGTAAGAGAATGCAGCCAATGCCAAGGAGCGGACAAAGTACTGAGACCACTCCGACCCGCCTTGGGGAAGTTTGACACGCCACAGGGCCCCTGGGAGAACGTGGCCATCGACATATTAGGACCTGTACTGGACAGCAAAGGTGTGAACAAGTATTTATGTGTGGTAATAGACAAGTATTCTAAATGGCCTGAAGTTGACATTCAAGAATCCATGGATACGGACACGATTCTGAAATTTCTAACGACGGTGTTCTTAAGAGAAGGTATTCCCAAAAGCATCCTCAGTGACAATGGCCCGCAGTTTGTCTCGGACAAATGGATCAGGTTCATGAAGAGGAATGGGATTGAGTCTAAACACACGGCAGTATATCATCCAGCATGCAATGGTCAAGTGGAGCGGTTCAACCGCGTGCTAATGGGCTCCATACAGGCGGCCATCACACAGGGAAAGGACTGGGAGACCGAAGTGATGAGTATGCTGTGGGCCTACAGGATCACCCCCACGGCTGTGGGGTACAGTCCATTTCAAGTGCTGAGAGGACGGCATCCGTTCACCCGGGACAATGTAGTGTGGAGGGAGAAGACCATCACTAGCAAATGGTCCCCGGCGGTGGTACAGCACAACTTGGACAAGGCCCAAAAGATCTATGCTGCACACTATGACAGACGTCGCAATGTGAAAGAGGCAGAGCTGGAAGAAGGAGAGTGGGTCAGGGTTAAACTTCCTACCCTACAAAAGAAAGGTGAAAGCAAGTATAGCCTGCCGTTACAGGTCAAGGAGGTGCGAGGCAGGGCCGCTCTCCTCAGCGACGGCAGGGTGTGATCCCAAGACCGCATGGCCAGAGTAAACAAGATAGTTGTGTGGCCCAAGATGGAGGAGATAGAGACACAAGTGGACTCCCGTGAAACCAGGCCTCGACCAGAGCAAAGCGATGAAGTCCTGCCTGATGGAATAGGAGAGGACAGTGAGGCGGAAAATCCAAACACAGGGTTTACAGCCGGAGAAGGTGCACCGACCGGTGTAACGCAGAGTGGAGATCAGAGAGACGGAGAGAGATCAGGAGGAGAAAGAGAAGTGGAAGAGAGCATGCCGGTAAGACACACCCGTAGTGGCAGGGCGGTCACTGTGCCCTCTAGATATAGAGACTTTGAAATGAGTGGACACTAGTCATAGGCACCTAGACACAGTGCCCCCCAGAGACCAATGGGGACCATGGACACACAGTGAGAGTTGGAATAAAGTTATTTTGTGCATTGTTGAAAAGGGGAGATATGTAGTATGCGCTCTAGTCTATGAGCGTGAACGCGATGACGCGTCACGCTATAGACGGGAGCGCGAGGCGCGCGCAGGCGCAGAGACGAGTTGGTGAAGGCGCGAAGAGGGATAACGGGAGTTGGCGACCGGAGCGTTAGTGTTCAGACGCTCGGCGCCCTTGTGCTCGATATTGCTTTGTGACTAATGCAAATAAAGAAGTCACACATCTACAAGGTCTCTGAGTACAGTGTGGGGGGCGAAGGAGAAACATTACAGACTTGGTCCGGATATAATATGCAAAAACACATAGGCTGAACGAAAAGAGTAAACTTTTTTCATTTTTTGAACTATTTAGGTATTTAATTTTAAGGAGCAATATTAGGATGGCAATATGTCAGACATCTGTAGGACATGGACAGCTCAGCTAATATCAATAATGCATACAGCATGACATGGCATGTGTAGTGTCCCCCCTCAGCCCAGTAGCATGTAAATGACCATGCCACACATGGGGCTCTGTAGTGCACGTCTTTATTCTACAGAGTGCCACTAACCACGCACTGTGTCATAAACTAAAATTAACCACAGCAGACACACCCAATTGACTGTTATTTCCTACCGGGTCCTTCAGGGATCAGAAGGCACCTACAGCACATGCTCCCAAGACACTACATCTCTCCTTTGTTAAAAAAATACAAATATTACATATATACATTATAGTTCCTCAATGAGTTATCGAGGGGCTTGAACCAGCCTGCCAGTTCTAGTCATGTGATGTTTATGAGGCCGAGGAGAGGTGCCTGCATCGGGTACAGGTGACGCAGGGGCAGGTGTATTAGTGGGGCTCTGTGGGCTCTCACTTCTAATATCTGGAGCCAACGAACATCGAGGCAGGCACTTGAAGTGTGACTAGACTCGCCTGATACCCTTTCCAGAACATTGAGCAGTCACTATATGTCCTTTGCTCGTCACTACCCTCAAGGGATCAGCATCAAATGGAGCATCAGTCTTGGGTTTCTGTTTTTGTTTGACCAGGACTCGGTCTCCTTCTTTTAAAACCATTTCCAGAGCATATTCCCACTTATCAGCATAGGTCCTCATCCTGAACTTGTGCAAAGAATACGTGGCACGGACCTCGTCAGCATCAGTCAACCTATAATTGGTCCATTGCTGCAATTTCGTGCCCGTGGCTCTACCAAACATCAAGGTGGCAGGGCTTTCACCTGTGTAGGTGTGAATCTTTAAGCGCGAAGGGATGAGCAAAAAGCTAATCTGAAGTCCCTACCATCTAGCGCTGCTCGCTAAACTACTCTCATTAGGGTGCCCATGAATTGTTCAGCAACTCTGTTTGACTGTGGCCAGAGAGGTGTACTTTCCTGATGTTTAACACTCATGTTCGTGAGAAAGTCTTTAAACTCGACTAATGAAAGGTGGACCATTGTCAGACTTCAGAAGGGAAGGTACACCCCATGTTGCAAAACTGTCATTTAATGTCCCAATGACTTTCTCATGTGTGTTGGAGGACAGATCTTCCACAAGGGGAAATCATGAGTACTCATCAATGATTTCCAGGAGATGATGTCTATTGTTGAGAGGTCCAAAGAAATCATTGGCAAGCCTCTCCCACACTTGCTTCGGAAGGTCAGACATGGTTAGTGGGTGTTGTGTTGTTTTGGGAGGTAAAACGTTACACAAATGAGAAGCCTCAAATTCTCTCTCAACTCTTTCATCCAGGCAAGAAAACCACACTAAGTCTCAGAGAGCTCTCTTCGTGATAACAATGAATGAATGAATGAGAAGTATTTATAAAGCGCACAGCTACTCAGAAAGAGTGTCCAGCCGCTAGAGAACCTCAACACTAGCCTGCTGCTGTCCTTAAAGGGTGGGGGAGACGTAAGGTAAATGACGGAAGGTAAGTAAATCCGTCAACTGTCTGAGTGTCACTGGCAGGAGATTCCAGGCGTGTGCAACCTGCACTTGAAAAGAGCGACATCCTGTACGGATGCAGCATATCTTGGGGACAGCAGCCAGATGCAGTGAAGATGACCTCAATGTTCTGCGGGGGCGTAGTGTATGACTCTCCTTCTGAGGTAATGTGCTCCAGTGTCCTGCAGTGCTTTAAAGGCCAGGACCAAGGCCTTAAGGCAAATTCTTTTCCTCACAGGTAACTAGTGCAAGGCTTTCAGGTGAGGACAATGCCCAGTGACCCTTATGGATGAGTTCGATGACTTGTCTCAGATTCTCAGGAATGACAACTCTCTTACCTCGCAAGATAATGCCTTCTTGAGTAACAGAAAGCTCTTCTCTCACATTTTTGAACTTTCGATATTCAAAGTCATCCGTAATAGATCAACTTATATATGACTACAGGAGTGTTGTGTCATGTTTTTGAGGATAAGCATATCTCTATCTTTGTTCGTAGCTGCAAGGATTTCTTCCACAGATAAAGCGGAAGGCGTACTTGACTTGACTATGAAGTTATCATAGGCCTCAGCTGCATTCAAGGTTATACTTTGACACAGTAATGGCGCTTGTGAAATTAGTGAGATTTTGATCTTTCCCTGGCCTATGCGCAATAGTGTAATCATACTCAAGCAGTCGCAACCCCCACCTATCTATGTGAGGGGGCCTCTTGGCTTTTGGATTTCCGAAAATGGCGAGCAACGCCTTGTGTTCAGTGACAAGGGTGAAATGTGTTCGGTATAAAAACAGATGAAAGTGTGCACAAACCCACACTACCACAAGGCTTTCTTTCTCAGGTTGGGAACATGCAAGTTCGATCTGCGACAGACTCCTGCTTGCATAAGCCACAATTTGTCTCAGAGCTTTGTTGTGTCCATTGTGCAGGGCAAGTATCGCACCCAACCCCACTGGGATGGCATCTACCACAATCTCAGTATGTCGTTTTGGATCAAAATAGGCCATCTCAGTAGCATTATGGATTGTAAGTTTGATGTTCTTAAAGCTTTGATCACATTCATGTGACCACTTGAACAAAGCATTCAGTTTTGTTAAGTCTATCAGGGGGGCACTGACTGTGGCAAAGTCACAAATGTACCTGGAACAGTAACTGGCCCTGCCAAGGAAATATCGCAACATTGTCACATTCTGTGGGGGATTAGTGGGCAATAAATCTCGTACTTTAGCCGGATCTGGTGTCATTCCCCTTTCAGAGAAAATATGTCCAAAGACTTTGAGCAACTCACAATCGTCTGCGTTCAAAGTGAGACCTGCATCAGCAAGTAAACGGCATACTTGTGTAAGAGCTTTGTCATTTTCCTTTCTAGCGTCACCCAAACACCAGTATATCATCACTGTAATTGATAGCATGTGTGACTGGCGGTATTATGTGGCGAATTACATCCTGAAAAAGTTCTGCAGCTGAAGACACCCCCAAAAGTTAGCCTCTTGTATTTGAACAAATCAACATGTTTCAAAAAGGTAGTAATGTACCTGCAATTTTCCACTAGTTCCCATTGATGATACCCCTTGTTCAGATCAAGGCATGAAAAGACTTTGAAGCCATTCAGCTGTGTAAGTATGTCTGCAATGTGTGGACCTGGATGACTTTCTCTCTCAATTAGCTTGTTAGCTTGGCGCATGTCGACACAGATGCGCATGGCACCCCACTGTCTTTTTTGGGCACTACCACTATGGGTGGAACCAATGGCATCGGACTAGTAGAGCGCTCAATGATATCATGCTTCAACAGCGTTTCCAGTTCTTTCTCAACAGTTTCCTGCCGATGAAAAGCAATCCAACGATTTAGTTGAGGAACAGGACAAATGTCCTCATTAAGAAGAAGTTTGTAATGGTCTTAAGCTTTCCTGGTCCATGAAACAATGACAGGAATTTACTATTTCTGCGTATGCATTATGTTACAGGTGATGGAGTTCAGTCCCATATCAGCAACAGTGCTGAAACACGCACTTGACCTAAGTACCTTAAAGAACATGAATCAGCGCTTATACTTTCGTTTTCTTGTGTGCAGGTTTGCTAAAAAAAATCCTTGAATTTTCAATGGCAAAGAGGCAGCCCATGTGTATACTTTTGTCTTTGAAGGCATGAGATGGGGCACCGAAGAGTGGCGCCTAACCTGGAGCATTATTATTTAGCATCCAAGCTGTAGTGGGTGGCTCATTGGATGGCGGGACTACACCTCCCGGATACGGCAGAAGATGGTCCTCCCTGTAGCTTGGACTCCCTCCTCCATCTGTTTCATCCCTGCCCTGGGCCATCCCGACCACGCTATATGTTACTACAAGTGGCCTATCGTTGCTTCCGCCACTGCTTATTCCTAACTAAACATATTACACCTTATGCCCCACAACTCCATTGTTAGGTATGCTTAGAGGTAACAAGAAGAAACTGTTGGCTGAGCTTTCAGCATGGCATGCGGCAAGCCTTCATACACTAGAGGACTTGTACCACAATGGGCACTTTGTTAGTCACGCCGCTTGCATCGGTACACTGCAGCGCCATTGGGGGGACATTATACAAGAAGCACAAACTCGCGTCACGCTTCAATATCGCCATGTCAAAGGAAAAGGGTCACATCTCACTGGGTGGTTGGCGGATGCACTCCGACTGCAAGCTGCCACGACATTGATCTCACTGAGAGTTGGATCTGGCTCGCCCATGCATTACTAAAGAATGGAACATGATTCTGGCAAGTCCCACACACGTCCACTGTAATGCCAGGTTTCGGCTGATAACATAACATGTATTTGTAAAGCGCACAGTCACCCATAGGTATCATGACGCTGAATAACAGATGTTTATTGTTGCCCAACTCAATGATACTCATTTTATTGACCTGAGATGGGTGAAAAACTGAGTGGACCTGCCAGGATTTGAACCTGTGACCATGAGGTCGAACACAGGCTCCTGCAGTGGACTCATTAGGCCACTGAGCCACAAGACTCGGCTCTACATTATACACAGAGCATCTCTCAGAGAATTTGATGCTGATCGATTATGTTTAGTTTCTACTTGCATCAATTGATGCCGAGGTTTGACCTAGTGGGCATAGCTAGAGGGTTTCTGAAACTTTCTGTCATCCGTGCATCCCTGCAGCTTGTTGATTGGCACGTTCTTCTGTTCAAATATATATATATGAAAATGAAATAAAGTGCATTGAGTGAATATGTCTATGGCTTGTTAAGCAACCCTGTTTAGAAAAAGGCCTGTGATGTTGTGTTAAATTAAGAGTTCTTGTATTTAGCAGACCTCTACCCAAAATAATTTTACCCTACAGCTAGCAAGACTTATTGTTTCCAAGTAGGGGTCCCCTTCTTCTAAATATACGTTCTTCTGTTGTCGCAGCCGTAAGCACCCTCTCCAGACTGAGGTGCATATTTACAACAAGTGACTGAGTGCGGCGTTAGCCTTCCTGGCTTAACGCTGCACTCCACCACTTCAGAAACGCAGGGCTGCCCCATATTTACAACAATATGGTGCAGCCCTGTGTTTCCCCCTGCACTGGTACTAAACCTAGCAGCCTAGCGCCAACACAGGCACCCTTGCACCATTGAGGGGAAGCTTTTTTATGTGCAAGAAGGTATTCCTTCCTGCACATAAACAATCTATCCCTCCATGCACATAAACAATCTTTAAAAGCCATTTTGGAACTTCTATATGTACTGTTTAATGCAGCAAAATGTCTTGTAAATATGCCATGAGTGTCTCTCTCAGCATACACAGTCTAAATGAATCGGAAATGCAACCATTAAGGACTCTGAGACATATGGCTTCTTTATCATTGAATTTGTTGAACGTGAAATGCTTAATGAGTGTCTGGAGCCTTTCAGCAAACTCATCCATCATTTCTCCAGCTTGCTGTCTTGCTTGGTTAAAGATGTATTTTTCATATTCAGCATTCGGCATCAGATTGAACTGGACTTCAAAGTCCTCCTTGTTCTGCCGGTAAGATATTTCATCAGCTTGTGGTATTTTCTTTGTCACTTCTTTCACTCGGTCATCTGCAAGGTTCTTTAAGTATTTTATGATCTTTTTGTCATCTGCTTGTTCTACCGCATCGATGAAGTAATCAAATGTTTCAATCCAGGCAGTCCATCTGGCTCCAATATTCTGCTTTTTGTCGGTATCAAATGAAAACAGCAGCGCCATACTTGTTTCTCTTCTCTGCGGCCATTGGAGAACATCAAGATCTCAAAGACCTTTTGAGTTGTGTTGAGCGTAACCGGCATCTGTGGTGGTCGTCGCTTCAGGTGCCAACAGCTCCGTAAGCACAGACGCCATGTATTCACTTAGATCGTCGTGGATTGTACTTTCCACTTTGAACACACTGGTCTGTTACCGGGGCTGAACTCGAGGTCAGATGACTCACTCTTCATTCTCACAGGTAAATACAATGGTGATCTCTCTGCCTGGATGCCTTTGCTTTTGGCGCGCTTTTGCACCTGCCTGTTGCGGCTTCAGGGCTTCTCTGTACCCAGTTGTCGCTGCCTTTAGCGTTTCTCTGTACCTGGTTGTTGCTGCCTTTGGCGTTGCCATTATGTATTTTTACAGCCTCACCAGCAGGTTATTGACCAAATGTCACTGAGCTTTTCTGTAGAGCCTTCTCCGAAAGCCCTGCACTGGCTTGAGTGGCGCTTTCATCCCACATACGCCAACTGTGGATTGTCACCTCAAGCGAGGCACACGTGGCATGCATGAGCAGTTTGCTGGACCTCGGCAAACCCTCAGGGAGAACACTCTCTGGTTTTCGAGTTACGTATCTCAGACTCGTCACTAGTTCTGGCATCCTCCTCAACTCGGTAGCAAATAAATGACCACACCACACACAAAGCTCTGTAGCACGTTAACTGCACCCACTGCATTATAAACTTTATTAACCACACCCAGAAACACCCAAACGACTATGTAATTTCCTACAGGGTCCTTCAGGAATCAGAAGGGTCTTACTATAAATACTGAAAAGACACAACAGCATGCCTATATCTATGTGATATAAGAGATTCACTCAGTTCGGCAGTATTCAAGAAGAAATTCAAAATATACCATACTTAGTGTGTAAGTCATTACTTCAGCAATCATTGTAACTATGGCCCCAAGGTCCAGGCAGTGCATCACAGGCACATGCACAGGGACATCACAGGCCCTGCCATGTACTATGCATCAGGGGTCAAACTAACAAACGTTAGTGCTGGTGTCCGCAGCACTGCACTATAATGCATTAGTCATATACTATAGCTTCTGGACCCTCTATGAAGCACTCATTAGTCTGCATAAAAAACTGTTTCCATCTAATGTATATATGATAGGGTCTTTTTGATTTCTCGCCCATAGGGCCATAACACTCAATCCTTGGTACCTTAAGATACAGAAGTTTAGAGAGGGCCTGGTAAAGGCCAAGGAACGCTACTGTGTAGAAAATGAGGCCTCAGTAGACTCTGGCTTACAAAGCCATATACACGAGAGAAGTATTCTCCCTAAGTGTGGGCCACAAAAGAGGTAAGAAGGCTGTCATTGAAATGCTCGAAGTGAGAGATCCTAGACCTTGAGGCCAAACTGGTAGACGATGAGGCTGGAGAGACCAAGCATACATTGGGCCTCAAGCAACAAGAATATAGAGATTTAGCATCGGAGTCGGCCAAGGCCAGGCATCGAGCGACGCAACATCATATTTATGAAGAGGGGGACAAAGCAGAGAATTTGATTGCATGGCTTGACAGACATGAAAAGCCAAACTGGAGGGTATCAGATATTTGTTCAGAAGATGGGGAACACTTGAGAGACACACAGGATATAGATGACGCCTTTGCTGCCTAGTACTCCGGTCTCTATTCCCCCACAGGCACGGCCACTGCTGAAGACTCTTGCAAACTGACATGCAGCTCTCAGCCCTCTGGGGATGTGATCTGTCTTCGAGAAATGGGATCTCATAGGTCTCTCCAAAGTGGGGGACCTTTGGGCCTTGGGTGGGGTGGTCCCTTTCTCTGATCTGCACAGAGACTGTGAGCTGGCACCCTCGGAGACGTTCCGGTACCTCCAGATACACCATGCTCTCCAAGCAGTGATTTCTTGAGGGGCTGATCTCCCTGAATCGTCACCCCTGAGGATATATTACTCGATGACCACATGACCCATAAAGCAATATCCCTTGCATACAGGAAGTTCATTAATAAGTCACTGTGCACGCTACTTTGCCTGCGCGACCACTGGGATTATGACTTGGGAGGCCTCACAGATGAAGACTGGCCAGAGACCGTGGCAAACCCCAGAGAGGTGGCCATTAGGGCAGGGTCCCGGCTGGTACAGCTTAAAATACTCTGTTTATCTTAGCTCTCTTGCAACACGATGGTAAAAAAGGGCAGAGTGATTGATCCTGGCGGTTGAAGGCAGTGTGGCCAGGAAGGGACGTTCTTCCATATAATTTGGGATTGTCCACAGATACAGGTCCACTGGGTGTCAGTGGTAGCGTGCATTAATGGCGCATGTAACAGTGACATGCAGGTCTTCTCCAAATGGAGTCTTCTCAATGTGTGGTATGCAAATGACCTTAATCGTACGGAGCAGACCTGGATGACTCTGGGCATGGCAATTGCCAAACGCAACATCGCACGCCTGTGGGGGGGCGGGGGGGGGCAAACGACTGCGCCGCTTCTAAAGGACTGGAGAAGGGACATAGATGTTGCATGGAATCCGAGAAAGTGGTGAATAAAAGCCAGGGCCTGACCTCTAAAATGGGAGAGGGTATGGGGCAAGTGGAATGTCTACAGAGATAGTCCGTGTGCCGCCCCCATTGCAGTTGTGAACACAGTCACCATTCCCGGATGCGTCACCCCTGGTGTACAGTGAGTGGAGAAGGACTGGGGAGTGGGACCATCAACGGCAGGAATACTCTTCGTTTTTTCTTTATCTGTACTACTGACGACTTGTGGTGTACTAGTTAGAATACTGCTTGCTGCAAGCTCAATAAAAAGATGTTTCCCAAAAAATATAATGCTGATGGCATTGACATCAGGGCTAAGGCAGGAATATTTTTCAGTTCATTTTTAAAACGTACTTTTTAATTTATTTTTCTCAGTGCTAACATATAATCTGACGTACAAATCAAGATATGCTTCTTCATGTTAAAGAACTAAACTTTTTTGTATGTTAAAGACACTGTATCATCTTCTAACATGATGTTTATTGCATGGTTTACATGTCAGCTGTTTCAAGGCTCGGCTCATGCACAGGTTCACAGAGTCAGAGCCAACCTTTGGCTTGGCTCAACCTGCTCATTTGTTGGCTTGCCCACCTCTAATTAATGATTACTAGTGAAGTCAGTCAACAACAGCTCACCCGCCGTCCTTTCACGTTTGGTGGGTGCTGGCATGGGGGCACAGTGTGCATGGTCCCAAGTAGCAGTGGATGACCAGCCAGCCTTTGCCGTGTCGATGGCCCTGATGCTGAGAGAGACAGAGAGAGCTGAGCCTGCCTACTAGAGCAACAACGCCACCAGTAGCTAACAGCCAGGGAGAGTTGGCCTTACAGTGGAGTAGTGCAATACTTTCAGAATTGAATATTTCAAGTCCAATTATTAACAAAATCATTGTTGTTATTCATTGATCTGATTCTGCTAATAAGCCCTGGCGACAACAACAGGTCTGGCTTGTTTTGGGCGTATGTTCACTGTTGCGTGCTATGTCTGGTCGCAGTCACTGAAATCTCAAAGAGACACTCAAATACTGGTCATTGCATGATTTACTTGCAAGAAGTGTAAAACATTTGATAGTTGTGTGTCACTCATAGCCGGACTGAATTTACACATGAAACAAAACGGACATCATCGTGCTTTTTCCTACATTTAGATCGCTACATTACCCTCGATGTTACATAATTACGAACTAATGTCCACTGTAAATCAAGTTAACACACGTAATTCTCTTGTGCCTACCTTCGATCATGACAACCTCCTGCTATTCAAACAAATTTTTTTCATTGTATGACCACCTAACATCTTGAGTCTTAATAGGTGTTACCCAGGGCTCCTCCCCCCTATGATAACCAATGTGCATTGACGTGAATAGGTAGACCTCGCTTAAAACCCCAACCTCCATAATGCCGTCTGTTGACCCACAGTTCACCCGCCCCTTTATGCACAAAATGTATACCCGTCATGTTAAAGTTCTAAAAGATCGTTCAAGAGTGTTTAAACTCGTATGCCCCGCCCTCCCTTGTTAGATTTTACTACTGTCAATCAGAACATCGTAGTTTATGGTACCAATGTGCACCGAGTTTAAGAGATTGTGGTATGAATGCAGCATCCAGGTGGTCATACAATGAAAAAAATTTGTTGCATGGCGCATAGCGGGAAAATGTTAATCAGACAAAAACTCGTTGAAAACAGCTCTGTTATGCGATATATATGGTTGGTCCATGCTAAATTGTAACGGCTATGTTTTTTTAAATTTATAGTGATCCCCTGAAGAAGAGCTACAGTAAAAGCTCGAAATGCATTGGGAATAAGAAGATTCACTGAAAGATTTGTTTAAAAGTATGGGCATATGACAGCAAGAGGTTAAACACAGCTGCCGTGTAGAAGCATTTATACTTTTCAATCGTTTACCATGTGACCAGTACAACTGAGGAACGAGTTGGATACAGTTTTAATAAAAGGATTGAACTTTGATTACATTTGTGGATTTTTGAAATACGCCATTCCGGCAATTGCAGTGCACTCAAGTTTGAGGCTCACCCGCTTCAATTCCTTGTTAAGTATTCACCCACGTGGTCTTGGGACAGACCGCATTGAGAGCACGCCAAGAATTTCGAACACTGTTCAAATGGAGTAAACATTATCGTCTGACACCAGGAGTGCGCTTGCATCTTTCATGTTGTTATAATTATGGCATTAACATTTCACGTGCCAACGTTAACATGTGAAGCACGAGTCAGCCTCAAGCTGCGTGAGAGGTACAAAGGTATTTAAACCGCCCGCGCACTTAAGCTACGCTTGGTCTCGTCATCATCGGTACTTGCCTGAGCTCCTGACTTAGCGGCGATCTCCGGCTTCCTTTAATCCCCCGGCTGCCTCCGTTTCCGGATTCTTCTTGCAGCGCTCCTTGGATTCTTGGTGACCTCTCGCTCTTCCTGAAACTCTGCAGTAGTCTCTTCCTCCTAGCACCGTCCCGGAACCCCTTCAAAAACTCCTCCTCGACTTCTGGCTATAAAAATAAAAAAGAGAGATAAGTAAAACAAACACTAGAATGTGTTCGGACAATCACCGGTGAGTTATTTTCTTTGAATTCTTGTGCACATCAATTTTTGTTTAAACAACAAATGATCTTTTAAGGATATCAAGACGTCAGACTTAATTACTCTTGAAGAAGCACTATTCAAGATTAAAAGACGTATTGACTGGATATTAGACTACAAACCAGAGACCTTTCTGAACACCTATTATTTGTTTGGAACTTTTTATTTTTCCATGATAAAGATTGCAATCTGAGCAAGGTATAGACATTGTTAAAGAACATTTTTTAATAACGGAACAAGTTCTCATGGAATAATGTTTTCAATAGTGTTTTATTCTTTTTGCAGCGTGTCAAATAATTGAAGCACATCCAGTAATTATTTTCTTAAATATCCAAGAGAGTATGAACGACAACTGATGATGTTATAGGTATAATGCTTTCTCTTAGAACGACTTGTTTTGTACCTTGTATTTACCTTAACTGAACAGAGTGTTTATTGATCTTGTTTGTGTATATTGTTATAGTCACTTAGTCAGTCAAGCTTTATTTCAGATAAAAATATCATAAAAGCAATGCAAGATTTAACGGTAAAATATTGTTCTTCAGGTCATAATGGATAAAAACTTGCAGCATAGTTCTCCTTTGTTCAATACAATTTACAGCTTTTGACAATGTTACAAAAGAAATCATGTTGATTAAGAACAGTTTAAAGCAATAAAAATTAAATATTCATTATCTAGATCAGAGTGTCGCATTACGAGCTTCAACTGTACAATATTCATACTCCTAATCACTATGTCAGTTTTGGGAGGCCCTTCGTATAGCCCCAAGCCTTATTAACCAGGTTCGTCCCAAAAACGTAGCTACAATAGCTTAAACTTTTGTAAATACCTTTTGTGAAGATTACATTCAGTGTTTTTTTTATTGTGACGAAAATCCAAGAACAGAAGTGAAATATTAACATCTTTTTGTGATGTGCAATAAAGCGTGAAAGCTTGAAAACAGCTTGAAACATTGAAAGAACATATTTGAACCAGTGATGCTGTGGTTGCGCTGAGTGATGCTGTGGTTGCGCTGAGTGATGCTGTGGTTGCGCTGAGTGATGCTGTGGTTGCGCTGAGTGATGATGTGGTGGTGCTGAGTGGTGGTGCTGAGTGGTGCTGAGTGATGCTGAGTGATACTGGGGTGGTGCTGAGTGATGCTGGGGTGGTGCTGAGTGATGCTGGGGTGGTGCTGAGTGATGCTGGGGTGGTGCTGAGTGGTGCTGTGGTGGTGCTGAGTGATGCTGTGGTGGTGCTGAGTGATGCTGTGGTTACGCTGAGTGATGCTGTGGTTGCGCAGAGTGATGCTGTGGTTGCGCTGAGTGATGCTGTGGTTGCGCTGAGTGATGCTGTGGTGGTGCTGAGTGATGCTGGAGTGGCACTGAGTGATGCTGGGGTGGCGCTGAGTGATAATGTGGTGGTGCTGAGTGATAATGTGGTGTTGCTGAGTGATGCTGGGGTAGCGCTAAGTGATGATGTGGTGATGATGAGTGGTGCTGTGGTGGTGCTGAGTAATACTGGGGTGATGCTGAGTGATGATGTGATGATGGTGAGTGGTGCTGAGTGATGCTGGGGTGTTGCTGAGTGATGCTGTGGTGGCGATGAGTAATGCTGTGGCGTTCAGTGATGCTGTAGTGGCGCATAGTGATGTTGTGGTGCCCCTGAGTGATGCTGTGGTGGTGCTAAGGGGAGCGAATGAGAGGAGAGAGGTAAGAGGGTAGAGAGTAGATAGGAGAAGAGAGGTGAGAGAGAATAAGAGATGGGAGAGAGGAGAGTAAGGAGAGGGGAGAGTGAGGAGAGGGTTGAGTGAGGAGAGGGTTGAGTGAGGAGAGGGGAGATCGAGAGGAGAGAGGGGAGTGAGGAGAGAGGGTAGTGAGGAGAGAGGAGAGTGGGGAGAGAGGGGAAAGGGAGGGAGGGGACAGAGGGATTGGAGAGTGAGAAGAGGGGAGAGTGAGGAGAGGGGAGAGGGAGGGGAGAGGGTAGAGGGAGGGGGAGTGAGGGGAAGAGAGGGGAGAGTGCTGAGAGGGGATAGTGGTGAGAGGAGAGTGGTGAGAGGGGAGAGTGGGGATAGTGAGGATAGTGAGGAGAGGGGAGATTGAGGTGAGAGGGAGGTGAGAGTGGTGAGAGTAAGGAGAGCGGAGAGATAAGAGGGGCCGCACATCCCTCATTTCAGTTCTTCTGTTGTGGGCAGTGGAGTATCTTTACTCACTATTGTTTGGTGAGAATATTAGTAGCGTTTCTGCGCAGAAGACTTTACGCCTCAGGAAGTAAAATATCGGATAAACACGTCCTGTTTGTTTGCAGCGTTTCTAAAAAGTGAAAACAAGCAGCAGCTACAGTAAACAGCGCAGTCTAGCGAGGAGGCGGCCTGCTGGGGACAGGGTGTCAGCCTCCTCCCCTCGAATTAGGGGCACAGCGTGCTCATGAGTCATGGCGAGTGTAAAGAGCAGGCGATGGCGGAGGGTTGTCAGCGCCTCTGGGCAATGGAGGAGGGAGTCTAGAATTCAGCAAATGGAGCCTGATTTTTTTGCACAGCAGTACAAGCTGCTGTGCTACATAGCTTAATGTAAAATAAAAAATAAAAAATGTGGTCAGATCGTGTCATATCGCTTTTTTTTTACTTTAAGCTATGCAGGTACAAAGAAGTTTAAATTGTTATTTTTCCTATACTTGATGCCCAGTAAAGTTACCAGCGTAAGTGTAGCTGGCTGGAACGCGGAGCATGGACAGACTGGTGTTACGGCCAGAGGTGCTAACTTTGAAACTGGAGAACCAGATTAGAGTCTCGAAACCAGATCCACATCCTGTAATTCTGGGCAAATCAAATAGCCGCCCCTTGCCTGAAAAATGATGTGTCCTTCTGCAATGTAACTGGTGCTCATCTAAATCACTCCAAGTCCTTCCAGTGGACTCTGCGCTATATAAAACAAGCTATGATTGAGGGAGGCAATTAGCAATGGGGTGGGGAAGGGGCATGAAGTGACAGGATCTAGGTAGTGAGAGACAGGCCAGCAACGAAGGGGAAGAAGCATGCAGCGACAGACGTGAGGTCGTGGTAGGGACAGGCAAGCAACAAAATAGAATGTGGACGCTGGACAGTAAAATAAACCATGGATATTACAAGTGCAAGGCCAGTGGAAGGACACTGGATGCCGAAAACATTACTTGAGCCAGACGCCACAGCAAGAACAAAGACGTGAAGCCAAGCAGGAAGTTGGAGGGAGGAGGCACTGACCAACAGGAAGAAAGGAAACACGAGTAACATGGGAAACAACTAGTATTAAGTAAAGGTAAGTAATGCCAGGGCTCTAACCCCTTTAAGATTTTTTTTCTCATAACAAGAGATTTTGCAATCGCCGTCTAGGCTTAACTCACACTTCTAACGCACAAAGTCGAATCACACATTAAAGCTATACTATTTGTGCAGGCATTGGGAAGAGGTCAAAATCCACCTAGGACAAGGAGAAATACGTAAAACTTGTACAGTCAGAAGGAACTACACATGCATATTAAGCCAAACAAAATCTATAAACACAGCCCGATAACAAGACTGAGCTATACAAGACTTATGTAAGCACATCCGTAGGCCAAGCAAAATCCACGACAATGGAAAATCTCCATGTGTATGGAGCCAAACAACTACACAAAGCAATGCTAAATCTATAGACAGCGAAGTTAACACTGTACAAATGTAAAATAGGATGTGCAACCAAAGCCAACACGTGAAACAAGCCCTCGGCATTGCTGTGGTGGGGAGGGGGCGGGGAGAGGCAAGAAGGGAAGAATAGGGGAGAGTAAGGGTGACGAGACGCACGGGGAGCAGCAGCCTTTGATGTGCCGGCCGGCCGTGGGCAGTGAATAATTAGGGGAGGAGAAATGCCAGAGCGCACACTGGGGGATACTTGTGGGAGGGAGGCTGGTGGCTTTGATGAGTGCACGCGCTTTTTTCATGGGCACGGCATCAAATCGCCCGTTTGGTTAAGCTCTCGTTAAGCCCCAATATGTCTCGACATCTGCAATGCACAAGCGCATTGGCAGAGGTCGAGCCCTAAAAACTAGATACCATGATAAATAAATTCCTATGGAAGGACAAGAAACCCAGAATAAGTTTACAGAAACTAAAGCTGAGCAAAAGTCTAGGAGGTCTCAACCTGACCAACTTCAAAACATTCCAGACGGCATGCCTAGCCAAACAAGGACTACACTGGCTCTCGCCACGACAAGAATACACACCGACATGGCTAACACTAGAAAAAGCAATCCTAAGAGGTCTCGACGCCTTAGCCCTACTCACACCCCGAAGCTAACAATATCATACTCAAAAACACCAAGAACGCCCTTCTTAAAGTCGACAAAAGGATGGAGATCAGCATAAAAAACACAAGATGAGAATCCATTTGGTACAACACAAAAATAAAATACAAAGACAAGATATTAAACATGATCTCCTGGTACAAACGAGGCATCTCCAACCCTATCCAACTAGAAAAACTTAGCACTCCACTCACATTCGACACCCTAAAACACCTCCACAAGCTACCAGACATAGAATTCTACAGCTTTCTAAAGATAAAGGCAGCACTCACCAAGGCAGATCTTAACAAAGAAGCCCCATCAATCCTGCAATACTCGGCCAATCTAAACAAAGTTGGCCACCAAACGTCACACCTATATAAATTGCTAAGCCCAGTTTCATCAAAACTAAATGCCAAAACACTAGAATACTGGGAAGGACAACATAATAGGAGTTTCAGCGACAAGGAAAAAATGTGCCTGTGGAACTCAGCAAGCAGAAACAAAGTCACCCCAATCCTGGCACAGACGAAATACTGGCTCCTCCACAAAGCGTACTGCACCCCGGCCAGACTAGCGGCCATAGGGCTTCGAGACAACGATCTATGCTGGAACTGCCACAAACTAAAAGGTGACCTAGCCCACCTAATCTTTCACTGCCCTAAAGTTAAAACATTCTGGAACAAAGTAAGAGACTTCATAAATAGAGAATGGGGTTCACACTGCATACAGACTTTCTAGGTACAGTCGCGGCCTTCAAGACTCCTGAGATCCAATCTAAGAACGATAGCGAGCTAATAGACCTCCTACTCACAGCAGTAGTTAAAACTATCCTGGCAAACTGGAAGAACACAGGGAAAGCTTCCTTCAAAAGCTGGTTCAACTGGATCACCTTCCTAAGAGGGGCAGATAACATAACATCAAAACACTCACCCAACTCAACCACTAAGGGCGAGATGTGGCTCACCCTAGACAACTATCTGAGCTCACACAAACCACCATAGGCAAATTCCATAGATCGGAGCACTCCTGTAGCTCCCTCACACACGGCGAACTGCAGGAGGAAGGCACCCTAGACAAATATCTGAGCTCACACAAACCACCATAGGCAAATTCCATAGATCGGAGCACTCCTGTAGCTCCCTCACACACGGCGAACTCCAGTAGGATGGCACCCAGCGAGAAGCGCCTGCCACCCTGTCCGCTACTCTGTCTATCTCTTCTTCTCTCTCTCTTCTCTTCCTCCCTATGAGGGCAATGTATAACATGGCCAAGCCCTAACACGCCTAGCCCACGACAATGTTGTCTATCTGATGAGTACGGGGACAAGCCCGATAGCGTGACGCCAATTGTAACCTCACCGGCGTACAATATTGCCTTCAACATATCTGTACTGTACTTACAAAACTCTTCTAATAAAATATTTTGAAATAAAAAAAGATACATGCACAATTGTCCCTTTTGTCTCATGTAACGTAACGTTTGCTTTTGTAACATGCTCACTTGTAATTTTCTCCTCATGTAACGCTACTGTTCCTATTGTGATGCGCTCTGACAGCTTCGGGTAAAGTCAGCGCTATATAAAAACGCATCAAATAAATAAAACAAACACACAGCGCCCCATGTCTCCACCATGGCCTCAGTCCACTCCCCGCTTCCCTGTACTTCCTTATTCCATGTAATGCTCGTGTTGTAACCTTATGGCGGTGTTCACTCTATCCCTAGTAATATGCACATGTCACCCCTTCCTAAGCCACTGTTAGCGCCCATGGGTTTCTCATACTGACGCCGTTCTTGCCAGTCCTGGGACTGCCCCACTGGGTGGGACACAGAAATACACCGTAATGTACAGTTCCTGCATTGCACACGGTGTCCCAGGTATAGAACCTGCCTTCAAAGTCCACGCGTAAGGAGCAGCACCCCCCCTGAACCCCTCCCCGCTCCTAACTGCTTCATGGGGGAGGGGGGGTTGAAGAGGCGAGAGACCCCTCAGGCTAGGGTGCGGCACAGAAATACACCTTAATGTACAGAACCTGCATTGCACACGGTGTCCCAGGTATCGACCTGCCTTCAAGGTCCACGTGGGTGGAGCAGCACCCCCTCTGAACCCCTCCCCGCTCCTAACTGCTTCATGGGGGAGGGGGGTTGAAGAGGCGAGAGACCCCCCAGGCTAGGGTGGGGCACAGAAATACACCTTAATGTATAGATCCTGCATTGCACACGGTGTCCCAGGTATAGAACCTGCCTTCAAAGTCCGCGCGGGTGGAGCAGCACCCCCTCTGAACCCTCCCCGCTACTAACTGCTTCATGGGGGAGGGGGGTTGAAGAGGCGAGAGACCCCCCAGGCTAGGGTGGGGCACAGAAATACACCTTAATGTACAGAGCCTGCATTGCACACGGTGTCCCAGGTATCGACCTGCCTTCAAAGTCCACGCGATCAGGGCCGGACTGGCCGTTGCGGGCACCGGGAAATCCCCCGGTGCGCCGCAAGGGTGGGGGCGGTTTTGGGCCCCTGGGGGCCGTTTTTGTTACAGGGCTGTTTGCTGCAAAATCGGCCCTGTAACAAAATCGGCCGAAAACCGGACCCGGCAAAGAACTCGGTCACACCCCCAACTTCACCCCAGGGGGGCTGGCCTAGCACTTAGCTAGTGCCGGTTTTATTTCCCAGTCCGGCCCTGCACGCGATACCTGGGACATCTTGTGCAACGCAGGCGGATCTGTACATTAAGGTGTATTTCTGTGCCGCACCCTACCCTGGGGGGGGGGTCTCTCGCCTCTTCAACCCCCTCCCCCATAAAGCACTTAGGCGCGGTTCAGAGGGGGTGCTGCTCCGCCTGAACCGCGCCTCACTGCTTCATGGGGGGAGGGGTGTTGAAGAGGCGAGAGACCCCCCCAGGCTAGGGTGACCAGAACTTTAAAGCCAAAAACTGGGACATTTAACAAAGATAGAAGGACTACAATTTTACTTGAAGCATGAGAGCCTCCTCAGCAGAGAATTACAGAACAGGCAGTAAGAACACACTTAAAATAAAAATGTTAAACCCAGTAGCTTGCCTGTGAATTAAACTGCTTTCTTGAAACAAATGATAACTATCTCCACTTTGTAAAACATAAAAAAAAACACCTCCCACCGTTATCAGTCGAGCCTCTCTAAAAACCGGGACAGGAGCTACAGTGCTCTAAATGGGCCGGTACTGTCCAGTACGGACCACCGGCACTTTTTTGTAATTTTGATAGGCAGAGTCAAGGCACTTCTCAGGAGAAAGCTAATACTTTGAAGTGGAGAGTGCCGGCACTTCTGAGAAACGAGCAGGACGCTGGGACAGAGGACCTGCACTTCGGTGTTTCCATTTCAAACACAGGGAACCTACACGTGGCCTCCCTCGGCCCCCGTCCACCCGGAGACACAAGCTGCCCCTCCCCCCCTATGGAGTCCCAGAGGAAGGAGCACCCCTGGCCCTGCCCAGAGCACCCTCCCCCGGACCCAGGGGTGCCTCGACCCAGGGGGTGCTGAAGCTACAGCGGGCGGGTTCAGCCCTCTGCACCAGGGGCCACTTACTGTATCTGAAGCCCCGGACGGTGGACTCTGCCCCGACCCGTGGCGCGCGCTCCGGTGGCACAGAGGTGCCAGGTGGGCGGGGGCGGCGGGTGTACCTGGCCCCTGCCCACTGCTGACCGGAAATGACGTGTCACACCAGGGGGTCAGAAACACGAGCCCAGCGGGCTAGGAGCCATCCTGGGGCACTGTGGTGGCTGCCCGGGGGCCCCCTGCGTGGCCTCAAAATCTTTGGACACTGCCCAGGCGGGGCCTCTCCTCTGCCCCCGCAGCCCCCGCACACAGTGTGCGTGGTGTCCACCGGGGCGAGATAAGGCAGCAGCCACCGCGTCTCTGGGGCCTGGAATACAACTTGTGCCGGATTCTTTGACAGTGGGTGCGCCGCCCCCGGGCACAGGAACCCCCAAAGCACTGCACAGACTACACTGGCCCCGTGCCATGTCCACCAGGCCAGCCTCGTGCTGCGGTCCTTATGGGAGGAATCCCTGGCCTGACCCCACCCGCAGTGATCCTAGCGCTGCATACACGCTGCAGGCACTCGCCATGGAGGCGCCTTCTCTCCAGGGGGACCGGAAGTTTAAAGCAGAAAACAGGGACATATCCCAAAAATAGAACAAGGACTACAACATTACGTCAAGACAGTGCCTAGAATGACAGCGCTCCTTAGCAGAAAATGACAGAAAACGCAGAAAGAACAGACATAAAATCTCATCTTTAAAGCCAGCAGCCTGCCTGTTAATTAAATTGCTTTGCTAAACCAGCTGCGAACTACCCCTGCTTTGCAAAACATAAAAAAACTCCCGCACGAGCTTAAATTCCTGAAATCCCTCGGGACAGCTGCCGAAAAACCGGGACTGTCCCGGCAAATCCGGGACGCCTGGTCACACTACTTCTCACACAAGACTCGACAAATAGTTGTTCCCAAGGTTAGCAGCGACTGGCAGGAGAACCAAGGGTTAACCATGAGTGACCAGCAGGGGGCGTACTACAGCTCTGGGGTGCACACTGCCTCCTCAAACGGACGCCACCGGCATTTGCATTTTAAATATAATAACCGGGTATATTACACCCCAGCTCGGCTATTCCGATACGGTCTGCGTGGGGATTCCCGCTGTCCACGAGGCGGTGTTGAGGATGGTGGCTTTGCGCATATGGTGTGCCTCTGTCCTTTGCGCATATGGCGCGGCTCTGTCCTTTGCGCATATGGCGTGCCTCTGTCCTTTGCGCATATGGCGCGGCTCTGTCCTTTCCGCATATGGCGTGCCTCCGTCCTTTGCGCATATGGCGCGGCTCTGTCCTTTCCGCATATGGCGTGCCTCCGTCCTTTGCGCATATGGCGCGGCTCTGTCCTTTGCGCATATGGCGTGCCTCTGTCCTTTGCGCATATGGCGCGGCTCTGTCCTTTGCGCATATGGCGTGCCTCTGTCCTTTGCGCATATGGCGTGCCTCTGTCCTTTGCGCATATGGCGTGCCTCTGTCCTTTACGCATATGGCGTGCCTCCGTCCTTTGCGCATATGGCGTGCCTCTGTCCTTTGCGCATATAAGTAAAGTAAAGTAAAGTCCACATTTGTAAAGCGCACAATCACCCGTAAGGGTCTCTAGGCGCTGGGGGGCCGTCGGGAAGATTAAGCGAGCTATTGCCCAGAGTCACATGGTGCTGGGCTAACCTGCCGCCGGAGCCGGGGATCGAACCGTGGTCCCCAGATTCCAGCGTCAGTCGCCCTGGCCGCGGCGCCACACCTCTCATATGGCGTGCCTCTGTCCTTTGCGCATATGGCGTGCCTCTGTCCTTTACGCATATGGCGTGCCTCCGTCCTTTGCGCATATGGCGCGGCTCTGTCCTTTGCGCATATGGCGTGCCTCTGTCCTTTGCGCATATGGCGTGCCTCTGTCCTTTGCGCATATGGCGCGGCTCTGTCCTTTGCGCATATGGCATGCCTCTGTCCTTTGCGCATATGGCGCGGCTCTGACCTTTACGCATATGGCGTGGCTCCGTCCTTTGCGCTGCGCATATGTCGTGGCTCTGTCCTTTGCGCATATGGCGTGGATGTGTCCTTTGCGCGTATATGGCGTGCCTCTGTCCTTTGCGCACATGGCGTGCCTCTGTCCTTTGCGCATATGGCGTGGCTCTGTCCTTTGCGCATATGGCGTGGCTCTCTCCTTTGTGCTTATGGCGTGGCTCTGTCCTTTGTGCATATGGCATGGCTCTGTCCTTTGCGCATATGGCATGACTCCATCCTTTGCGCTGCGCATATGTCGTGGCTCTGTCCTTTGCGCATATGGCGTGCCTCTGACCTTTGCACATATGGCGAGGCTCTGTCCTTTGCGCTGCACATATGGCGTGCCTCTGTCCTTTGCTCATATGGCGTGGATGTGTCCTTTGCGCATATGGCGTGCCTCTGACCTTTGCACATATGGCGTGGCTCTGTCCTTTGCGCATATGGCTTGGCTCTGTCCTTTGTGCATATGGCGTGGCTCTGTCCTTTGCTCACATGGCGTGGCTCTGTCCTTTGTGCATATGGCGTGGCTCCGTCCTTTGCGCTGCGCATATGTCGTGGCTCTGTCCTTTGCGCATATGGTGTGCCTCTGACCTTTGCGCATATGACGTGGCTCTGTCCTTTGCGCTGTGCATATGGCATGGATGTGTCCTTTGCACATATGGCGTGGCTCTGTCCTTTGCGCTGCGCATATGGCATGGATGTGTCCTTTGCACATATGGGGTGGATGTGTCCTTTGCACATATGGCGTGGCTCTGTCCTTTGCGCTGCGCATATGGAGTGGATGTGTCCTTTGCACATATGGCGTGGATGTTTCCTTTGCACATATGGCGTGGATGTTTCCTTTGCACATATGGCGCGGCTCTGTCCTTTGTGCTGCGTATATGGCGTGGCTCTGTCCTTTGCGCATATGGCGTGGCTCTGTCCTTTGCGCATATGGCGTGGCTCTGTCCTTTGCGCATATGGGGTGGCTCCGTCCTTTGCGCATATGGCGTGGCTCTGTCCTTTTTGCATATGGCGTGGCTCTGTCCTTTGTGCACATGGTGTGGCTCTTTCCTTTGCGCATATGGCGTGGCTCCATCCTTTGCGCATATGGCGTGGCTCTGTCCTTTGCACATATGGTGTGGGTCTGTCCTTTGCGCATATGGCGTGGCTCCGTCCTTTGTGCATATGGTGTGGCTCTGTTCTTTGCGCATATGGTGTGGCTCTGTCCTTTGCGCATATGGCGTGGCTCTGTCCTTTGCACATATGTGCGCATATGGCGTGGCTCTGTCCTTTGCGTATATGGTGTGCCTCTGTCCTTTGCGCATATGGTGTGCCTCTGTCCTTTGCGCGTACGGCGTAACTTTGTCCTTTGTGCATATGGCGTGGCTTTGTCCTTTGCGCATATGGCGTGGCTTTGACCTTTGCACTGCGCATATGACGTGGCTCTGTTCTTTGCACATATGGCGTGGCTCCGTCTTGGTGTGCAGCGCTTTTGACTTGCAATATTCCAACAACTGCGCGTGATCATAGCCACCCAAAAGGTATATGTGGTCAATACCAGGCGTGCTTGGAGTTGGCACATATGAGAAGTGCCAACGATGAGGTTGGGGAGGCGAGTAACGTTAAGGAGTCAATAAGGCGAGTTGCCCTATTTGCTGACTTACTAGACGTGAGTTGTTACACCTGTGGAGTGCGAGCTGGGATGAAAGGAGGGGGAGCAGTGACCCAGGGTGTGTGGGGGTTACGAGTGACCCCAGAGGGGGGCTAGCTGAGACACCACGTGTATCTATATAGGATTAGCCACCATTGCTCATGTGTGCATTTCACTGTGCTATGTACCCGCCATATTTATTATCATGCTCACCAAAGTCCTATCACGATTGTAAGTATGACTTATACAATTCGCTTGTGCTGAACAAGTTATTCCATATTGTCTGGTTATGAAACAAAATGCTAATAAAGTTACATTGTTAATAATTGTTAGATATTAAATGCATTTTTGAGCACACAAACAATAATGATTTCCTGCTGTATAAAAACAACTAACAATTTTAGTTCACCTGTGCAACAATGTGTTAGGATTACAGAATAATACACAATTTGGTACAATGTTAGTCACAGCATTTCACATGTTTAGGATAAGGCGTGCTGAACGTTCCATTCCAACTACTTTAAATTCAGGGCACTAAAGGGCTGCCTGGCGGATAGGATGATGGATTGTGTTTCCTTTAATGGCCCACGCCGGACACAACTTTTCATGCACTATCATTTTGTTTGACAATGGAAATATTTTTTAGGCAGTATTCCATTATTTCATCACTCATGTATGTATGATCTAAAGAAGTCAACCTTAAACCGGTAAATGTAGAAAGGCTGAAAGAGCTGACAAATAGCCTGTATTAATGGCCACTACAAGACCTTACTGGGCCAAGGACAAAAAAAGCAGTATAATATTTGACAGCATTACTTGTAAGGGGTCTGTCTTGTGGATACCACACCAGGCAACACATTTGTCCAAGCGGCTGGAATAAATGGAGTTTGTGGACGGCAACTGGAGGTGAGGATGACACCCACCACATAAAGCTGCAAACCAAACACAGTTAACGGGTGCTGCTCAATCCACATACATGGAGGTGTAGCTTGCACAGATTCAGGTGAAGGATCACACCATGTTGCTGCAACAGGAAATCCTCATGACGAGGAAGCATGGTCTGAGGGCAGATGCCCAGAGGTTCCTGGTACCATACATGAATTTAAGGAGCACCAGGCAGCTGGGTCCTAGGCGACGGCACGCCCAGGGCTGGTCACAGATTTTGATCCAGTATATTGCCCACCTCAAGAGGCCTGCTGCTAGTAGACCACAACAAATATAACACAAGCTAGTTTGAATGAGAGGCAACATATAAAGAACAGAACAAAGTGTAAGCATTCAATGACACAACATATTCAGATGCTGTTTTTCATCTTTTATTTTCAGCTATGCAAAGCACGCAGATGACGAAACCAACCAACGCGTTTCGCCCAAACATGGGCTTCTTCAGGGCAAAGAAATATTTTGCCGATTAAATGATCCTTCACGTGTAGTCAATGAGGCGACAAGAACTACCTGGTAACATACATGCCTTGCCCAATCCAGAGCCACTATCATGACAGGGTATCCAGGCATTCCTGATCTTTTTGGGAGCTCGGGGAAGGAGAGGCGGGGGCAGGAAGACTTAGAGGAGTCTCATATTTCAGCTCAGACAGAATGAATCTCCTAGTGAGTGCTATCACAGGTACGCCAACGTGTAAATCTTTTGACACTCTGCATTCTAAATGGTGGGGAAAATATCTAACAGGAATTTTCTCACTGCTAAAAGATGCCCTGCGCCACCTTGGGATGTAGCCGCCATTTGTGATCTGTAAGGTGCCACCTGCTTAGCTCGTCCACTTTGGCGTTGAAGGATCCTGCCAGGTGGTTCACGATCAGGGAGTAGCTCTGACACTTCAACCAGCTACAAAGACGTACAGCCTCCTAGCACAGGACCCAGGAACCCCACTCGCCCCTCCTGGTGCAATTCCACCCAATGGTGATGTTGTCCATAAGAACCGGTATCTGCCACCCTCTGATGGACAGCAGAAATGTCTTCAAAGCCAGACAAATGGCCCTCAACTCGAAAAGACTGAGATGCATCTGGGCTTCCATCTGAAAATGGAGTGCTACAATCATCATTATCAAATTTGGGAGATGGAGAGGGCCGTGGCGTTGGGCAAATTTTAATCAAGCAGCCATTACTGATCGTGAGCGGTCTTTTCTGAACGCTGAATAACATACAACAGATTTCCTTGCTAATGGGTCCACTGGAATTTCAGAATCCATTGCAGAGCCTGCATGTGCCTCCTGGTACAGTCGACCAGGAGATGCAAGAGGCTAGTTGGCCAAGACGTCTCCGAGCTGCACTCAACAAGATCTGCTGAAACATCGGGCCCACAGCCTGAATGTCTTGAACTTGTGGCAGAGGGCAAGCCATAAACAGCTCACCCAAGGGACCCCTGCGCCCCTGGGGGCGATTGCATAACACACACACGGTCGCTGGAACTAGTTGAAGCTCAAAATCAGTGACTCATTCATCTGCCCAAATCCGCGGATCCGCAAATCCGCAAATCCGCAAAATCCGCCGGTTTTGCGGATCCACGATCCGCAAATCCGCAAATCCGCGGATCGTGGATCCGCAAAATACGCCCATGCTTAATCAGGAGATAATGTCACTTCCTATGCAGATGGTTGATGGGAAATCCATGTAAAAAATTGTCCTTGTCATAAGAAGAGGGGATAATAGTATCCTCTTCGCCACCCACATCGTGTTTAGAGTCACAGCTGATAAGACAATGACGACTCAGCTGGTAAAGGAACTGGTAGAGTCAGGCAGTAAAAGGACCGGTTGCACTTTAGTAAATTGTGTAATATGCCATCGGTCGAGATCAGGCTGAAGTCTGTTTGGGGTCAGACATAGGAAGCTGCACCAGATCCTCTACCAATGTGGGTGGCATTGCTATGCGGGCATGGGCACGGATCGCGCTGGTCACACTTCAGAAGAGGACATGGATATCAGAGTCAGTATAGTACCTAGAACAGACCACATAGGGTCACACAGAGTCAAGTGTGGAAACCAAACTGCAGGTCCATGTGGTTGTTGGGGTCCGAAGGAGCAACAGACGGAGCTGGAAGTGTGCACAGAACCTGCAGCATGGCCTCTCTGAAGACTTTGATCTACTAATGCAATCTGGGTTCACCGGAATCAGTAGGGAATCTACTCCACGAGAAGATCAACAGACAGGGTGATGCCCTGGCACCGCCTCCTTGGATACGGAGTAGCAGGAGGGTGTTTAATCATGCTTGGCTTTTTATGCTTCTGGTTGGACTTTGATTTGGAGTTTTTGGAGGACTTCAATTGCAAGATAGACTTCTCAAGGGAGCAGACAGGGAGTAAGAGTGAGTCTGCGATGTGCCCTGAAACGGGAGAGGAACTTACACAAGTGTCTTGACTTCTTCTCAAGACTACGATGTACAGCTGTGCTTCTCAGGTACGGATCGCCTTTAGATGCAGGAGGGCACATTTGTTGCAGAACAGAGTTGTGCCCTGATCCAAAACACTAGAAACACACATTGTGTGGGTATTCTGAATAGACTAAACCAAAACGCTACATCTTACCTGGGAGCCATCGAACCCATCGGAGTTGCTGCACCAGCCTGCCCTTACCCCTTGAGGGTACCGCCGCTTCCCGCTACTGCTCGCCGCACCCGCTTCGCGGGTGCCGCTTCGCGGTGAGAGGCGTGGGGCAGGAGGAGCTGACTGGCCGCCTGGGGCCAAGAGGAGGAGGAGGAATTACCAGAGGCAGCAGAGGGAGCGCGCTAGCAGGGACTCGGAAGTCCAGGAGTCCCTGCGCTGCACAGGCGTGCACGGCCGCGCCCCCAGCGAGACACGCCCACCGCGCCTGCAAAGCCCCGTATTTAACACCACGCCGGACGCTCGGCGGGACGCGAGCGGGACGCCGAGCGAAGCCCGAGCAAAGGGCGGGCAGTCTGTGGCAGTCAGGGACTGACAGAGGCTGGGCCACGTCCCTACCATCTTGCCTGTGGACCTGGTAGGTTGCGTGACTGTGGCAGAGGGAGTATACCCTACTATGTCTACCCGTTCCGGGAAATTGCTCAGGTGTGGGGGAGAGGGAGGAGCGGCTGGGAGTTCCACAATAGGAACTATGGACCGTTTCATAACCAGAGTAGCAGCGGTCATTGAGAAGGAGATCGTGATGACCGAACGTCGCCTCTCTGAGGTCTACTTACCAGCTAGACGCTCCTCCCTTGGTGTTGTGGCTCAGGCCTTGTCCCCAACTTCTGAACGGGTTCCACCTCTCCACCCCCCAGAAGCCCCAGTGCAGCCTCGGTTGTCGGCAATAGGAGCAAGTATAGATAGACTAGAGAATCTTGCTGTTCTTTTGCCAGTGGTGGTTGGCATCGAGGCGGCAGGGGAAACGAACTCTCAAGCCCCACTGTGCCCCGCCAGCGGCCAGACCTTTTCACCGTTACATCAGGCTCCTCCTATGGAGCCGCGATTGCCCGGTCTGTCCCAAGGCACCACAAAACAGGCGAAAAGGAAAAGGGTTGTGAGCTCCCGCAAAGGTATTTGTAAAAATAACAATGGTTTTGGTGGCCTCAACGAGGTCCTGAGAAAATATTGTAGATTATGAAATTAATTCATAAAAGTAAGTCTGGAGAGGGTCTCGGTTGAATACCATATAGGTCAATTTTATTAGAATTTAAACAAAAAATAAATAAAGGACTTGTAAAGCAATAATGAATTTCTTATCAGGTGCTCACATATGTGACAAAAAGTGCTCAAAGTGACTTTAGTGAATTAAAAAACATTTATACACATTTATATACAAAATATACAAAGATGTCACCACAAGGGTATTCCCACACAAATTCTATACAATAAAAAAGGGGGGGTTTTCCTTGAGTTTGTCGACGGCGTTTCGATCTAGGTTGGTTTAGATCATCATCAGGACGTGAGCTTCCCTGAAACTGATAATAAATTAAATTTAGTCCTAAGGTATTATACACAAGACCAAAAAAATTACTTTGAAATTCTCCAGATAGTAATTCCAAAAGTGTGGCGCTATTGAATTGCCCTCACTTGCTTGGAAAAACCTATTTCCTAGCTGCACACAAAAGAAGGTTGGGAAGGGGGGGGGGGGCCGTGCTGGCATTAATAATCCCAAACCCATTTACGCGCTTCAGTGTCTTTTATGGATTTATTTAAGTCTTGGACTTCCAGACAGTATAGAAATCAGTTATACTAGACCCTGTTTTTTATTGGCTAGATTACGCGCTTTACTTTGCTGTGTTATTGAACTTACTTCCAAAGGGGACACTTTAATTCCTAGGCGGCAGGAGAAATAAATCAGGCCGTTGTTGTAAAACTGCTTATCTAAAATTAAAAAGTGGTCATTACATTCACAGTTTGTGGAGGGGATAGTGAATGGCTCGGGTACAATAGTTTAAATTCAACACTTACACGTGATTTTTTGCAGTAAGCGCCAAACTTTGCACAGTTTAATGTTATTGTTTAGGGTCTTCGTTTTCACAACGTTATCTAGAAAAGACAGAAGACCAATTTTTAACTTATATTTTCAAGTGATGACTTAGTATCCAAACATAGGGCATTTTTACCTCTATACGTTTTTAGCGTTGCGGAGCCCGTGTGTTTCCTGGGCCAGGTGTGGTTTCCGTGGCAGGAAAACGTTTTTAGATGTGCGAAGTCAATTTACTCGCATCGGATTGTTCAGGGGCTTCGGCAGTACGGGAGCTGGTCAGAAACATTGCAGGGCGGTTAGATTCATATCTTCTGACATTTATATTTTAAGAGAAAGTAGTGGAGCTAGACGTCTCTATCTTATTAAGGATTCTAGCACTTACTTAAACACCGCTACGTTCTGTCCCCTCTGACACCGCAGATAGCTTCTACGGTCTGGCGTTCTTTCAAGCACTACTCTCTAGTTTCCTCGATGCTTTTAAGGCGCATGCGTTAATTCGATCTAACTCCGCGCATGCGTGCTCGTATCCTACGTACACTACTCTCTTGCTCTCTCAATATCTGAGTTGCGCATGCGTGGACCAATTGGGTGCACGCGCGCGCACTAGTATTTTTCTGATACATGTGAATAAACTGGTTGAGTCATTCACGCAAAGGCTGTTGTTACAGTCTGTTCAACTGACGGATGAATTATTTCTACATTTAGCGGAGTGGGCCAATTATTTTCACAGTTCTTCTGTCCCGCTGAATCCATTTAGTCTAGCAGCAAGGACAATTGGTGTCTTGTCTACATTAGTATACTCCTTACTTTCCAAAACCAAATATATTAATATACATCCACAGTGAGCATATGCAGCCATCATCAGAATTATACATTTTGGAAAAGATAAATAAAGATTAAACTGTTAGTTGTTTCTTTAGCCAGAGCTATTCCATTGGTCCAGAGTGTTGAGTCCGTTTTCAATGCTTTTACATAAAAAAATCCATTTACACTCAAGACGGTTCAGGATTGTCTGCTGATTTCCTCCTCTCACATTTGGTACAACTTGATCAACCACTTGCCATAGTACATCATTTTCTGAGTGTCCAAGTTCCACATAATGTTCAACAAGGGGCGCAGTCAGTACCTTACACCGTATTCTGCTCCGATGCTGAGAAATTCTCATCCTGATTTGTTGCGTCGTCTGACCAATATACAATTTGTTGCAGGGGCATTTGATACAATACACAACATTTTTGGAGTTGCAATTTGTAAAAGATTTTAAATTATACTTGCAGTTTTCATACTCAAAACATTTCGTATTACTTGTAAACAGGCATGCAGTACAATTGTTACACTTATAGTGCCCTATAATTGGTGGTAAATTTAGATGGGTCTCTATAGTTGTATTTTTATTTTTTTCACAACATGCAGCTCTTACTAAATGATCCTTCAAGTTATTACCCCTTTTAAAGGAGAATAAAGGGATACCAGTCTCAAGTTCAAGGGGAGCTAGAACAGGCCAATGTTTTTTGATAGCTTTACAGATCTTGTTACTGACAGTATTGAAAGTTGTTACACAAGTTATCCTGTTTAAGGACTCTCGTTTTTTAGGCTCAAACAAATGTTCCCTATGCGTGTACCACGCACGCTTCATAGCTCTCCGTACTAACTTTCTGGGGTACCCTCTGGTCGTCAACTTAGAGCATAAAATGTCTGCTTCCTGGAAAAAATCTTTTTTAAATTTACAATTTCGTCTGATTCGAAGGAACTGGCCGTAGGGTAGGCCGTCCCTCAGTGCCCTTGGATGTGCACTTTGATACTGTAACAGCGTGTTCCGCTCAGTGGGCTTCCTAAATAAGGTAGTGTACAGTTGTTGCTCGTGACATTTAATTGTTACATCCAAGTAGTCAATTTGATATCTATCAAAATTGTAAGTAAATTTAAGATCAGGTTGGCTGTTATTTAACCACAGGCAATATTCCTCCAATGTCTCCTCCTCACCTTTCCAAATCATTAATACATCATCGATGTATCTGTGCCAGTTAACAACATTTTCTCGGTAAGGATTAGTGGTACTCAACACCACATTGGTTTCCAAATCGTCTACAAACAATATAGCAAAATTTGGAGCAAAAATGGCTCCCATAGAGGTCCCTTTACATTGTCTGTAGTAGGTGTCTTTAAAAATAAAATAGTTTTTGGTTAAGGCAATCTCTAGTAGAGTCATTATAAAATCAGTAGGAACCTGATGTGGAGCGGGACGATTATTCAGATGTCTACGAATCACGTCCATTCCTTTTTGCTGAGGTATATTAGTATATAACGACTCTATATCTAGAGTTACCAGTATTTGTGAGTCCGGATCGTATGGGTATGATTCCACAAGGCTTATTAAATGCGTTGTATCCTTAACATAGGTAGCTGTTTCTCTCACCAAATCCTTTATAAAAAAATCAATATATTTGCCCAACGGTTCCACGACCGAGCCACAACCTGAAAGGATTGGTCTACCCGGTGGTGCTTCCTGATTTTTGTGAATTTTTGGGAGTGTATATAACACTGGGATTCGGGGTTGCTTATTGTTAAGGAACAAAAACTCATTTTTACTTAGGTATCCTTCCTCAAGTGCGTCTTTGGTGATCTGCTGAATTAAGTCACCAATTTCTTTAGTGGGATTATGTCTTAATTTTTCATAATGCAGACTGTTATTTATTTGGCGGAAAATTTCCGCTTCATAGGAGGTACGGTCTTGAATAGCAATACCGCCTCCTTTATCGCATGGTTTTATCACGATTTTATCATTCTTTTTAAGTTCAATGAGGCTGTCCCGTTCTTCTTTGCTGATGTTAAATGGCGTGAACCTGTAATCCTTTTTAATATTTTCCAAATCCCTAAGGATTAAGTGCTCAAAAGTTAAAACCTCAGGTGGCATAGCACTGCTGGTAGGATTAAAAGAAGAAGGCGGTCGAAGGCCAGTAATGCTCTGTTTTTGGGCAGCGTCTCTGTCTTTAAAGAAAGTTTGAAGTCTTATTTTTCGGAAAAAAGAAAACATTTCAGACTGAATATTAAACCAATTTGGTTTCTCAGTTGGGACAAAAGAAAGTCCCCTGCTCAGCAGAGAGACATCTATTGAATTTAGTTGGTGGCTAGAGAGGTTGAATATGGGTATAGTATCCATATTTGATTGTATTGGGGGTACATTATCTAATATTGGTTGCCCCATTGGTAAAAGCGGTTCCTGGTCTGACGCTCTCCCGGGTTGAAGTTGTACCTCGGTTTGGGTCTCCCTCTCCCTCGCCCTCTGCCCCTCGGGGGATCCTGATTCCTCTGCTGGCCTCTCCCTAAAAAATGAGAGTTGTTATAATTTGAGGTACTGGGGCCCTCTAGGCCGTCAGAGCCGTCTGATTCAGCTGAGGAAACGGAAAAAGTTACAGGGGCCCTATTCTTAAACCTACCCCAGGTGCCTGATGGAAACTGTTGTTGTTGGTCCCCTGCACCTGTGGTGAAAAAATCTTCCTGAAGGTAGGGATAGGTTTTATCTTTATTATAATTTTTAATGTCTTTAGTAACTTTCGTAGTTTTTTTATGAATCTCAAAGGCCTCAAAGTCTTTTATAGTACGATCAATTTTTTCTAGGCAGGTTTTTGCATCTGCCAGTGAATCAAGGTCTCTTATTGCCTGTTCCAAAGTCCTTATTTGTTCAAGTTCCTGTTTACTGTGTTCTATTGCTGTGTCGATACCAAGCACCATCCAATGGCGCGAACACGTCGTGCCAATGTGTGCAAAACCTGATTTAAATTTTGGATCTTGTGTAAAGATCGCTGGGACGTTGCGTACTTGAAGGCCCACCGGTATTGTTTGTGCTCTTAAGTAGTCTGTTAGCATACGCGCATGCAGTTCAGTACGCACGTGCTTTTTTTTAAGATGTTCAAGTTCAACTAATTTTTCACTAGCTGGATCGACATTTGCGGCAATATTTATTAAGGAACCTTGCAGCAAGGAAGGGCCTGAGAGTTTACTTGTTACATAATCTTCTGTATAGGTTATACCTACTGGTATAGACATATCAGTCTGAATTAAAGTAAAAAATATGTACAGCGCATATAACTTAAATAGGACACAGAAGACAAACCACTCAATGAGCGGAACCCTTGCAGTGTAGCCACTGCACGTAGAGTATTTAAAGAAGACAAGGGTACCCCATTAGTGAAAACCTGGGGTTAAGAGTATTTGTAAAAATAACAATGGTTTTGGTGGCCTCAACGAGGTCCTGAGAAAATATTGTTCCACATCAGGTTCCTACTGATTTTATAATGACTCTACTAGAGATTGCCTTAACCAAAAACTATTTTATTTTTAAAGACACCTACTACAGACAATGTAAAGGGACCTCTATGGGAGCCATTTTTGCTCCAAATTTTGCTATATTGTTTGTAGACGATTTGGAAACCAATGTGGTGTTGAGTACCACTAATCCTTACCGAGAAAATGTTGTTAACTGGCACAGATACATCGATGATGTATTAATGATTTGGAAAGGTGAGGAGGAGACATTGGAGGAATATTGCCTGTGGTTAAATAACAGCCAACCTGATCTTAAATTTACTTACAATTTTGATAGATATCAAATTGACTACTTGGATGTAACAATTAAATGTCACGAGCAACAACTGTACACTACCTTATTTAGGAAGCCCACTGAGCGGAACACGCTGTTACAGTATCAAAGTGCACATCCAAGGGCACTGAGGGACGGCCTACCCTACGGCCAGTTCCTTCGAATCAGACGAAATTGTAAATTTAAAAAAGATTTTTTCCAGGAAGCAGAAATTTTATGCTCTAAGTTGACGACCAGAGGGTACCCCAGAAAGTTAGTACGGAGAGCTATGAAGCGTGCGTGGTACACGCATAGGGAACATTTGTTTGAGCCTAAAAAACGAGAGTCCTTAAACAGGATAACTTGTGTAACAACTTTCAATACTGTCAGTAACAAGATCTGTAAAGCTATCAAAAAACATTGGCCTGTTCTAGCTCCCCTTGAACTTGAGACTGGTATCCCTTTATTCTCCTTTAAAAGGGGTAATAACTTGAAGGATCATTTAGTAAGAGCTGCATGTTGTGAAAAAAATAAAAATACAACTATAGAGACCCATCTAAATTTACCACCAATTATAGGGCACTATAAGTGTAACAATTGTACTGCATG
Source organism: Lissotriton helveticus (assembly GCF_964261635.1). NCBI lineage: Eukaryota > Metazoa > Chordata > Amphibia > Caudata > Salamandridae > Lissotriton > Lissotriton helveticus. Next base: position 42,078,256 of record NC_136069.1, read on the forward strand.
CCTGTTTACAAGTAATACGAAATGTTTTGAGTATGAAAACTGCAAGTATAATTTAAAATCTTTTACAAATTGCAACTCCAAAAATGTTGTGTATTGTATCAAATGCCCCTGCAACAAATTGTATATTGGTCAGACGACGCAACAAATCAGGATGAGAATTTCTCAGCATCGGAGCAGAATACGGTGTAAGGTACTGACTGCGCCCCTTGTTGAACATTATGTGGAACTTGGACACTCAGAAAATGATGTACTATGGCAAGTGGTTGATCAAGTTGTACCAAATGTGAGAGGAGGAAATCAGCAGACAATCCTGAACCGTCTTGAGTGTAAATGGATTTTTTTATGTAAAAGCATTGAAAACGGACTCAACACTCTGGACCAATGGAATAGCTCTGGCTAAAGAAACAACTAACAGTTTAATCTTTATTTATCTTTTCCAAAATGTATAATTCTGATGATGGCTGCATATGCTCACTGTGGATGTATATTAATATATTTGGTTTTGGAAAGTAAGGAGTATACTAATGTAGACAAGACACCAATTGTCCTTGCTGCTAGACTAAATGGATTCAGCGGGACAGAAGAACTGTGAAAATAATTGGCCCACTCCGCTAAATGTAGAAATAATTCATCCGTCAGTTGAACAGACTGTAACAACAGCCTTTGCGTGAATGACTCAACCAGTTTATTCACATGTATCAGAAAAATACTAGTGCGCGCGCGTGCACCCAATTGGTCCACGCATGCGCAACTCAGATATTGAGAGAGCAAGAGAGTAGTGTACGTAGGATACGAGCACGCATGCGCGGAGTTAGATCGAATTAACGCATGCGCCTTAAAAGCATCGAGGAAACTAGAGAGTAGTGCTTGAAAGAACGCCAGACCGTAGAAGCTATCTGCGGTGTCAGAGGGGACAGAACGTAGCGGTGTTTAAGTAAGTGCTAGAATCCTTAATAAGATAGAGACGTCTAGCTCCACTACTTTCTCTTAAAATATAAATGTCAGAAGATATGAATCTAACCGCCCTGCAATGTTTCTGACCAGCTCCCGTACTGCCGAAGCCCCTGAACAATCCGATGCGAGTAAATTGACTTCGCACATCTAAAAACGTTTTCCTGCCACGGAAACCACACCTGGCCCAGGAAACACACGGGCTCCGCAACGCTAAAAACGTATAGAGGTAAAAATGCCCTATGTTTGGATACTAAGTCATCACTTGAAAATATAAGTTAAAAATTGGTCTTCTGTCTTTTCTAGATAACGTTGTGAAAACGAAGACCCTAAACAATAACATTAAACTGTGCAAAGTTTGGCGCTTACTGCAAAAAATCACGTGTAAGTGTTGAATTTAAACTATTGTACCCGAGCCATTCACTATCCCCTCCACAAACTGTGAATGTAATGACCACTTTTTAATTTTAGATAAGCAGTTTTACAACAACGGCCTGATTTATTTCTCCTGCCGCCTAGGAATTAAAGTGTCCCCTTTGGAAGTAAGTTCAATAACACAGCAAAGTAAAGCGCGTAATCTAGCCAATAAAAAACAGGGTCTAGTATAACTGATTTCTATACTGTCTGGAAGTCCAAGACTTAAATAAATCCATAAAAGACACTGAAGCGCGTAAATGGGTTTGGGATTATTAATGCCAGCACGGCCCCCCCCCCCTTCCCAACCTTCTTTTGTGTGCAGCTAGGAAATAGGTTTTTCCAAGCAAGTGAGGGCAATTCAATAGCGCCACACTTTTGGAATTACTATCTGGAGAATTTCAAAGTAATTTTTTTGGTCTTGTGTATAATACCTTAGGACTAAATTTAATTTATTATCAGTTTCAGGGAAGCTCACGTCCTGATGATGATCTAAACCAACCTAGATCGAAACGCCGTCGACAAACTCAAGGAAAACCCCCCCTTTTTTATTGTATAGAATTTGTGTGGGAATACCCTTGTGGTGACATCTTTGTATATTTTGTATATAAATGTGTATAAATGTTTTTTAATTCACTAAAGTCACTTTGAGCACTTTTTGTCACATATGTGAGCACCTGATAAGAAATTCATTATTGCTTTACAAGTCCTTTATTTATTTTTTGTTTAAATTCTAATAAAATTGACCTATATGGTATTCAACCGAGACCCTCTCCAGACTTACTTTTATGAATTAATTTCATAATCTACAATATTTTCTCAGGACCTCGTTGAGGCCACCAAAACCATTGTTATTTTTACAAATACTCTTAACCCCAGGTTTTCACTAATGGGGTACCCTTGTCTTCTTTAAATACTCTACGTGCAGTGGCTACACTGCAAGGGTTCCGCTCATTGAGTGGTTTGTCTTCTGTGTCCTATTTAAGTTATATGCGCTGTACATATTTTTTACTTTAATTCAGACTGATATGTCTATACCAGTAGGTATAACCTATACAGAAGATTATGTAACAAGTAAACTCTCAGGCCCTTCCTTGCTGCAAGGTTCCTTAATAAATATTGCCGCAAATGTCGATCCAGCTAGTGAAAAATTAGTTGAACTTGAACATCTTAAAAAAAAGCACGTGCGTACTGAACTGCATGCGCGTATGCTAACAGACTACTTAAGAGCACAAACAATACCGGTGGGCCTTCAAGTACGCAACGTCCCAGCGATCTTTACACAAGATCCAAAATTTAAATCAGGTTTTGCACACATTGGCACGACGTGTTCGCGCCATTGGATGGTGCTTGGTATCGACACAGCAATAGAACACAGTAAACAGGAACTTGAACAAATAAGGACTTTGGAACAGGCAATAAGAGACCTTGATTCACTGGCAGATGCAAAAACCTGCCTAGAAAAAATTGATCGTACTATAAAAGACTTTGAGGCCTTTGAGATTCATAAAAAAACTACGAAAGTTACTAAAGACATTAAAAATTATAATAAAGATAAAACCTATCCCTACCTTCAGGAAGATTTTTTCACCACAGGTGCAGGGGACCAACAACAACAGTTTCCATCAGGCACCTGGGGTAGGTTTAAGAATAGGGCCCCTGTAACTTTTTCCGTTTCCTCAGCTGAATCAGACGGCTCTGACGGCCTAGAGGGCCCCAGTACCTCAAATTATAACAACTCTCATTTTTTAGGGAGAGGCCAGCAGAGGAATCAGGATCCCCCGAGGGGCAGAGGGCGAGGGAGAGGGAGACCCAAACCGAGGTACAACTTCAACCCGGGAGAGCGTCAGACCAGGAACCGCTTTTACCAATGGGGCAACCAATATTAGATAATGTACCCCCAATACAATCAAATATGGATACTATACCCATATTCAACCTCTCTAGCCACCAACTAAATTCAATAGATGTCTCTCTGCTGAGCAGGGGACTTTCTTTTGTCCCAACTGAGAAACCAAATTGGTTTAATATTCAGTCTGAAATGTTTTCTTTTTTCCGAAAAATAAGACTTCAAACTTTCTTTAAAGACAGAGACGCTGCCCAAAAACAGAGCATTACTGGCCTTCGACCGCCTTCTTCTTTTAATCCTACCAGCAGTGCTATGCCACCTGAGGTTTTAACTTTTGAGCACTTAATCCTTAGGGATTTGGAAAATATTAAAAAGGATTACAGGTTCACGCCATTTAACATCAGCAAAGAAGAACGGGACAGCCTCATTGAACTTAAAAAGAATGATAAAATCGTGATAAAACCATGCGATAAAGGAGGCGGTATTGCTATTCAAGACCGTACCTCCTATGAAGCGGAAATTTTCCGCCAAATAAATAACAGTCTGCATTATGAAAAATTAAGACATAATCCCACTAAAGAAATTGGTGACTTAATTCAGCAGATCACCAAAGACGCACTTGAGGAAGGATACCTAAGTAAAAATGAGTTTTTGTTCCTTAACAATAAGCAACCCCGAATCCCAGTGTTATATACACTCCCAAAAATTCACAAAAATCAGGAAGCACCACCGGGTAGACCAATCCTTTCAGGTTGTGGCTCGGTCGTGGAACCGTTGGGCAAATATATTGATTTTTTTATAAAGGATTTGGTGAGAGAAACAGCTACCTATGTTAAGGATACAACGCATTTAATAAGCCTTGTGGAATCATACCCATACGATCCGGACTCACAAATACTGGTAACTCTAGATATAGAGTCGTTATATACTAATATACCTCAGCAAAAAGGAATGGACGTGATTCGTAGACATCTGAATAATCGTCCCGCTCCACATCAGGTTCCTACTGATTTTATAATGACTCTACTAGAGATTGCCTTAACCAAAAACTATTTTATTTTTAAAGACACCTACTACAGACAATGTAAAGGGACCTCTATGGGAGCCATTTTTGCTCCAAATTTTGCTATATTGTTTGTAGACGATTTGGAAACCAATGTGGTGTTGAGTACCACTAATCCTTACCGAGAAAATGTTGTTAACTGGCACAGATACATCGATGATGTATTAATGATTTGGAAAGGTGAGGAGGAGACATTGGAGGAATATTGCCTGTGGTTAAATAACAGCCAACCTGATCTTAAATTTACTTACAATTTTGATAGATATCAAATTGACTACTTGGATGTAACAATTAAATGTCACGAGCAACAACTGTACACTACCTTATTTAGGAAGCCCACTGAGCGGAACACGCTGTTACAGTATCAAAGTGCACATCCAAGGGCACTGAGGGACGGCCTACCCTACGGCCAGTTCCTTCGAATCAGACGAAATTGTAAATTTAAAAAAGATTTTTTCCAGGAAGCAGAAATTTTATGCTCTAAGTTGACGACCAGAGGGTACCCCAGAAAGTTAGTACGGAGAGCTATGAAGCGTGCGTGGTACACGCATAGGGAACATTTGTTTGAGCCTAAAAAACGAGAGTCCTTAAACAGGATAACTTGTGTAACAACTTTCAATACTGTCAGTAACAAGATCTGTAAAGCTATCAAAAAACATTGGCCTGTTCTAGCTCCCCTTGAACTTGAGACTGGTATCCCTTTATTCTCCTTTAAAAGGGGTAATAACTTGAAGGATCATTTAGTAAGAGCTGCATGTTGTGAAAAAAATAAAAATACAACTATAGAGACCCATCTAAATTTACCACCAATTATAGGGCACTATAAGTGTAACAATTGTACTGCATGCCTGTTTACAAGTAATACGAAATGTTTTGAGTATGAAAACTGCAAGTATAATTTAAAATCTTTTACAAATTGCAACTCCAAAAATGTTGTGTATTGTATCAAATGCCCCTGCAACAAATTGTATATTGGTCAGACGACGCAACAAATCAGGATGAGAATTTCTCAGCATCGGAGCAGAATACGGTGTAAGGTACTGACTGCGCCCCTTGTTGAACATTATGTGGAACTTGGACACTCAGAAAATGATGTACTATGGCAAGTGGTTGATCAAGTTGTACCAAATGTGAGAGGAGGAAATCAGCAGACAATCCTGAACCGTCTTGAGTGTAAATGGATTTTTTTATGTAAAAGCATTGAAAACGGACTCAACACTCTGGACCAATGGAATAGCTCTGGCTAAAGAAACAACTAACAGTTTAATCTTTATTTATCTTTTCCAAAATGTATAATTCTGATGATGGCTGCATATGCTCACTGTGGATGTATATTAATATATTTGGTTTTGGAAAGTAAGGAGTATACTAATGTAGACAAGACACCAATTGTCCTTGCTGCTAGACTAAATGGATTCAGCGGGACAGAAGAACTGTGAAAATAATTTGCCCACTCCGCTAAATGTAGAAATAATTCATCCGTCAGTTGAACAGACTGTAACAACAGCCTTTGCGTGAATGACTCAACCAGTTTATTCACATGTATCAGAAAAATACTAGTGCGCGCGCGTGCACCCAATTGGTCCACGCATGCGCAACTCAGATATTGAGAGAGCAAGAGAGTAGTGTACGTAGGATACGAGCACGCATGCGCGGAGTTAGATCGAATTAACGCATGCGCCTTAAAAGCATCGAGGAAACTAGAGAGTAGTGCTTGAAAGAACGCCAGACCGTAGAAGCTATCTGCGGTGTCAGAGGGGACAGAACGTAGCGGTGTTTAAGTAAGTGCTAGAATCCTTAATAAGATAGAGACGTCTAGCTCCACTACTTTCTCTTAAAATATAAATGTCAGAAGATATGAATCTAACCGCCCTGCAATGTTTCTGACCAGCTCCCGTACTGCCGAAGCCCCTGAACAATCCGATGCGAGTAAATTGACTTCGCACATCTAAAAACGTTTTCCTGCCACGGAAACCACACCTGGCCCAGGAAACACACGGGCTCCGCAACGCTAAAAACGTATAGAGGTAAAAATGCCCTATGTTTGGATACTAAGTCATCACTTGAAAATATAAGTTAAAAATTGGTCTTCTGTCTTTTCTAGATAACGTTGTGAAAACGAAGACCCTAAACAATAACATTAAACTGTGCAAAGTTTGGCGCTTACTGCAAAAAATCACGTGTAAGTGTTGAATTTAAACTATTGTACCCGAGCCATTCACTATCCCCTCCACAAACTGTGAATGTAATGACCACTTTTTAATTTTAGATAAGCAGTTTTACAACAACGGCCTGATTTATTTCTCCTGCCGCCTAGGAATTAAAGTGTCCCCTTTGGAAGTAAGTTCAATAACACAGCAAAGTAAAGCGCGTAATCTAGCCAATAAAAAACAGGGTCTAGTATAACTGATTTCTATACTGTCTGGAAGTCCAAGACTTAAATAAATCCATAAAAGACACTGAAGCGCGTAAATGGGTTTGGGATTATTAATGCCAGCACGGCCCCCCCCCCCCTTCCCAACCTTCTTTTGTGTGCAGCTAGGAAATAGGTTTTTCCAAGCAAGTGAGGGCAATTCAATAGCGCCACACTTTTGGAATTACTATCTGGAGAATTTCAAAGTAATTTTTTTGGTCTTGTGTATAATACCTTAGGACTAAATTTAATTTATTATCAGTTTCAGGGAAGCTCACGTCCTGATGATGATCTAAACCAACCTAGATCGAAACGCCGTCGACAAACTCAAGGAAAACCCCCCCTTTTTTATTGTATAGAATTTGTGTGGGAATACCCTTGTGGTGACATCTTTGTATATTTTGTATATAAATGTGTATAAATGTTTTTTAATTCACTAAAGTCACTTTGAGCACTTTTTGTCACATATGTGAGCACCTGATAAGAAATTCATTATTGCTTTACAAGTCCTTTATTTATTTTTTGTTTAAATTCTAATAAAATTGACCTATATGGTATTCAACCGAGACCCTCTCCAGACTTACTTTTATGAATTAATTTCATAATCTACAATATTTTCTCAGGACCTCGTTGAGGCCACCAAAACCATTGTTATTTTTACAAATACTCTTAACCCCAGGTTTTCACTAATGGGGTACCCTTGTCTTCTTTAAATACTCCCGCAAAGGTAGTCACGCCATACTCTACAAGCATCCAAGAAAGCAAGGGCAAAGGGGGTTTGGGTCAAAAGCAGAAAATGGCCTAGTACCAGCTCACAATGGTAGGGCAGGGGAGCCTCCCGTTGCGGGAACTTTTCCTGATACTTTGCTCGTACATCCTAATGCCCATGATAGGGTAGCCGTCCCCCTAGAACCGGATTCCCTCAAATTAATTAAGGATCTGTTTAAAAACCTATTGGACCCGATTACGGATCAACTTAAGGGTTTGGGGGCGAGACTGGACAAATTTGAACAATCCACCCTTGATAATTTTTTCTCACTCAAGACCCTTATTAAACACCAGTCTAGAGTAAGTGAGGATATCACGGGAAGGAACGTGGGAAAAGGATTGTCTGCAGTTCCTGTCCCTGTGCAGGCTGTACCAATGTTGACTCCTCTCCCTGAGGTAGCACTCTGCAGGGATTTATCTTTAGCCCCCCTGGTCCCTCCCACTTCTAAGCCAGGACCTGCCCCTCATATATCTCATACAAAAACAAATCCCCCCCTGGTCCCCAAAAATCAGCACAAGAAACCACCTCAGGTAAAGACACCGGCCGGTGCGGGTTTGGTTAAGAGCAGCCAAGCTGCCCAGCCGAGAGTCAATGGCAAGGGGGTCGGGCCAGCACCACCAGCTAAGGTCGCCAGATGCAATTTGGCATCTGACTCTACTGTAGTTGCTCCCCCAAAGGCCACCCTTCGGAGCCCTCCGGTTAATCTTCCCCCTGATTGCCATCCCTACGTAGTAGTGCTTGTCAATGTCCCACCACTGAAGGCTAATCAGATTGAGACCCACCAGGCCCTAAAAAATAAGAGTCTCCACTGGTTAAAAACAAACAAACCACTTCCAATAGGTGTGGATGGATTCATTCTCAGTGTCCGCAGGGTAGGTTGGGTGGGACAGGGCAAGAAGCGACTGGAGGGAGATTGTATCATTATTAATTTCCAGGATAATAGAGTGGCGAAGATAATTTGTGGCCAAAACCAAGAGGTGGATGGTCCCGGTGTCAGAGCAGTGGATTTGACTTACTTTTACCCTAGGCCTGCTGTTAACTTTTTCAGGCCTGTCATTAGGGAGACTTGCTATGGCCCTAGTGGAGGCCCACGCTGTTCTGTGGGGCCCCAGTCCTATCCCCAAGCTGGGTGGCCGGAGACGACCTGGGGCTCCAGGGGCTATTGACTTAAGGGCAAGGGTTGGATGGTGGAGGGGGAGTTGAGAGAGTCTTCACCCTCTACCATAGTGCAGCCCTTATCCCCAACCCCAGTCAAAACCCATTCCATACTACTCGATGTCGGGGGAATGGTAGAGACCCATGAAACTACTGGCGTATATGGAATATCGGTGGACCCGCAAGAGGCGGCCCTTTGTCATGACCTTGTATCCGGTAGCGTCCCAGCTGTGACGGACCCAGTCTTTAAGGTATTCAGCTGGAACGTTGCTGGAATTTCAAGGAAGCTGACACTGCCCAACTGGAATGCATTGGTGGACGAACATTCCATATGCATTTTCCAGGAGACATGGAGCACGGAGCCCAACCATAAGGTGGGTTATTCGGCCTATTCTATCCCAGCAGTATGCTCAGAATCGGGGAGGGGACGCCCTTCTGGTGGCCTCCTCATCTGGGTTGCTGCTTCATTGAATTGTAGGATAGTGGAGCACCAGACCGGTTGCCGGGACCTCCTTAATATTATCTTGAAGGACTCCAGGGGACGTGCCATTCTAAATATTTACAATATTTATGCACGAGGTACAAAGGGGGGAAGGCAGTCCCCAACAATTGCACTTCTGGAGGGCCTCTTAAGATCAACCCCATACAAGGCTTGCACCCTGGTCGCTGGTGATGTTAATTGTACGTTCGAGCCCTTAGGCTCGGACGTCTCCCTGGACCAGGATGAAGAGGATGTTAGGCGGGGGATTCCCGCCCTAGAGATAGCTCCCATCAAGAGGTGGACAGAGGTAGCCTTGCAGGTGTTTACCCTAAGTATGGAGTTCAACCTGAGGGCCCTAAACGGGAGGTCAGAATCGGACAAGGGGGGGGGCCACACTTACAACAGGCCCAATCACACATCAAGAATTGACTACATCTTGCTTGATGTGTGTTTGTGGAACTCGGTGAGGGACATGGTTGTGGTCCCCTCAGTAGAGAGCGATCACAACCTACTCTCCCTCACTTTAGTCTCCTGGTGGCTAGCCGGCAGGGGAGGCTCTGCTCCCTCCTCCACAGCAGATCTGGGCGAGTCGCAAGTATCACTTTGTGGGAGACGAATGAAGTGGACGAAACTCGCCCTCTCTGTGGAGAAGGTTGCAGCAATAACCCATCTCCTAGCCCAAGCACAATTAAATCTGGGGACCACTACGGGAGGGGTGGGGGCGGCCTGTGGGGCTTTTTGCGATCTTACTGAGGCCCTAACTAATCTGTTCACTGCTCACCCAAGTAGATCAGGGACCAAAGAAAGGCAAGTGAAAGTCAAGGGATGGTACACCCACACATGTAGGGTGATGAAGACCAGACTGGTAGAGGCAGTCAAATCCAAATCGCAAACCAAGACCAGGGAGGCCAGAAAGACTTACTCTAGGACCCTCCAAATTGCCAAGAATGAATGGGAGAAAAAGTTCTGGGCGGACCTACTGGTTGCCAGTAAAAGTAAGGACGCAAGAGGGTTTTGGAATCTGGTGGGCTCCCGTAACAGACCCGACGAGACACTGAGGACATGTAACATCCCTCCCCAGAGCTGGTCAAAACACTTTGGGGCCCTATACTCATTGGTAGAAGGGCCCCTAAGTGACCCAGCCGCACTCACCCTCTCGCTAGGGGATGTCACTCTTGACCTTTTCACGGCACGGGAGGTAGAGAAGGTTATCAAGTGGGTGGCACCACGGAAAGCTGCAGGACCAGATGGGCTTCCAGGAGATCTTTTGCGTGCATATCCATCTGACTGGGGCATTGTAATTTCTGCGCTTCTGAATGACATCTTGAAGGGTGGCCCAGTACCAGACTCGTGGAGAGGGGCGCTGGTCGTTCCCATCTATAAAAAGGGTTGCAGAGATAGCCCAGGGAATTATAGGCCAATTAGCCTGATCGATTCCACGCAAAAGGTGGCAGGAAAGGCAATTCTGGGAAGGATTCTCCACTGGGTTGACGAGAACAGAGTGCTATCTGATTTCCAGGCCGGATTCCGCTCAGGAACGGGCACCATTGAGCAGGTTTTCAGGCTAGCACTCTTAAACTGGAAGGTCGTGGAACTAGGCAAGGGCAGTCTTTACTTGGCCTTTATTGACCTAAAGACTGCCTTTGACCTGGTCCAGAGGGAAGAACTCTGGAGGGTACTACAGGGCCTGGGGTTGCCCCCCTACATTTTGTCCCTACTCATTAAACTTCATACCAGCAACTATGCCCAGGTCCGTTGGGGGAAAAATGGGGAAACAACGGACAGGATTCCGGTTTGTAGGGGTGTCAGACAGGGTTGCGTGTTGGCTCCCACACTCTTTTCGCTGTATGTCAACGGGGTGGTTGAGCATCTCCAGCAAGAACCAGCGGACGCACCCTGTCTGGGGGGAGTACGGATTCCTACTCTGCTGTTTGCAGATGATACTCTCCTCATTTCAAAGACTCCCCAGGGGCTACAGAAGCTATTGACCCGCTTCCAGGACTTTTGTTCATCCAGAAGACTGGTAATCAATGTGGACAAAACTAAATACCTGATTTTGCACCCTCCAAGGAAATTAGGACGCCCGCCTGTTTTGAACACAGTCCCCTTGGAGAAAGTTTCCGAATTTGATTACCTGGGGTTACGCATAACTTACAATATGAGTTGGTCCTCCCATATTGACAAGATGGTCCTGAATCACAAAAAGGTAGGGGGTGCTCTGCTTAGGGAATTTCGAGCATCACCGAAACTTTTCGTGAGACCTGCAATCGAGATTTACAAGGCCAGAGGCGTAACATCAGCATTGTATGGGGCAGAGTTGTGGGGTCACTGCAATTTGGAGTCCCTATCCAAGGCTGAGAGCAAGTTCTTGAAGGACCTCCTAGCTCTTCCCTCGAGCACCCCGACAGTCCCGGTGCTCTTGGACGTGGGTTGCAAGAGCATCAAAGACCAGGCTCGCCTTCGACCACTGCTCCTATAGTCCCGCATATGGAGGGTCCCGGAGTTAAAATCTTATGCTGATGGCCTGGTGGAGGTAATGAGCATGGGAGGCTGGGCCAAGATAAAGTGGCTGAGGGACACTAAAAATCTTTTGGGGGAGCTGGGCCTGGGGGACTGTTGGACTACAAAATCTGCTCCACCAAAGGCTGTCCTCAAAAAACTCTACTGGGACTGGGTCTCTGGCCAACTGATTGGGAACTCAAACCACTGTAACTCGACTGCAGAATTTTTTAAAATAAAGGATGTGGTAGTCTACGAACCCTACCTGGACTTAATCACCTTGCCAATGGATAGGGCTCTGTATTTTAAGCTCAGGGTAGGCACCCTCCCGATCGGGGCCTTTGTGTCAAAATGGAAATCCGGTGCTCAATTATCGCCCTTCTGTGCCCTTTGTCCTTCTAGGCTTGAAACGGTAGCACACATTTTCTTTGAGTGTCCGGACTATATTAATCCTAGGAGATATTGGCTTAAACCTCTATTTAGATGCCTGGGAACACGTAGGCATTTGGTCGGATTGCGAATTTTATTGTCCGATACCTCCTCTCCCATTGTTTGTGGTGTCTCCAAATTCTTAAAACGTTCATGGTTGATTCGCAGCAAGAGATTGTCAATTTCAATTTAATTCATTTTTTAGCTAAATTATTTAGGGTTAAATCCTATTTTATTGTCTTAATATCTAAATGTTGACATATTTATTTATTGTTTTGAAATGCTGTTTTTATATGCATGTATGCTTTCAAGATATCTTGCATATCGAATAAAAGCTTCAACCAACCAACCAACCTAGACTAAACCTTGCGCCCACTAAAGTACTTGGGGTAAATTTAGTTTTTAATTCCTTATCATGAGGACTGATTGCAGGTGTATGGTGTACCATTCATTTGTTTTTTGCTGGAATTATTTTCATGAATTTGCCTCCTTTTATGCAAAATTATATTTGAGTTGAATGATTGAAACCATTAAGTGTAATAAGGAAATACTGCTAGCACACTGAGGTGTAGACATGAGTGGTACTTTTAGATTTTGCTTAGAAATTCTAAGACACTTTTAGATTAGGGACCAGATGTACAACTAAACCAATTGCAAATAGTGGTTGCAAATTGTGCATTGTCTCTTTGCAGCTTATGTACTCATAGATTGAGTCACAATATCTCCCGTCGCAGAACAACATGCCTAATGAATATTATTTAGGCAGGTTGCTATTTAGCATAAATGTACGGATAGCGACTTGCAAGGAACAGCAGACCATCATCCCGTTGTTTGGATTCCTAAATGAGTATTTTTTTTTTTTTAATAGCAGCCTGCTTTCCTTAAATGTTATGTTAAGGGTTTTATAAAGCGCGCAGCTGCCTCAGCAACGGGGCATCCGAGCGCTGGAAATATCGCTGCCCTAAACAATCCAAGAATACACAGAAGGCAATTATGCGGAGAAGTGTTGGGTTTAATGGCTTTAAGAAAGAGCGGGTGATCTTGAATATTTCTAATATGTACAGGGAGGGAGTCCCAAAGCTTAGGAGCACAAACTCGGAAGGAGCGTCCTCCGGCCCGTGCTCTCTTAAACCGAGGAACAAGCGCTAGATGCTGGTCCATGGAGCGCAGCCGACAGGTAGGTCTATAGGGCGCCATGAGGCTAGCCAGCATAGCGGGAGGGTGGAGAAACATAATTCTGTGGCCAATACATAGGTTTTTAAATTGAATACGTTTCTCCAAATGCAGCCAATGTAGTTTGCGGATGGAACTAGCGATGGAACAGATTCTCAGCAGACCAGGTAGAGCCCGGGCTTCTGCATTTTGTGCCCTTTGTAAACCAATATCCGATATAAAGGGAGCTCGCTTAGTCCAATCTAGAGAGTACTGTGGCCTGAATAATTACCTGACGGATGGCAGGTGGGAAAAACCCAGCAAAGGTTTAAGCCCACGTGGGAGCCAAAACATACTCTGGCTATTACCTTATTCTGGGTTTGAAAGGAAAGAGCAGAGTCTACCAAGACACATAGAGTTTTTATTGCCGGTTTAGGATCCGGATGAGGGCCCAAAGAGGACGGCCACCAGAGGTCACTCCACAGATGGATGTCTTTGCCCACCACCAAGATCTCTGATTTATTAGCATTGAGCTGAAGACAATTGGCCGTCATCCAATCTGCAATAGCAGTTAGATCTTCCTGGAACTTAAGTGCACCCTGCCCTGAGTCGCCAGATAATGCCACCACCAGCTGTGGGTCACCAGCGTAAGATACCACAGCTAATCCTCTGTTCCTGGCCACTGCTGCCAGAGGTTGCATATAGATGTTAAAAAGGGTTGGGCTTAAGGCCGAACCCTGCGGAACCCTTTGATGGACGGCATGTACCTGGGAGCAGAAGGGAGGGACAGACACCTGGAATGTACGTTCAGCAAGGAAGGAGGTGAGCCAGCCCAGAGTAGAGCCACCGACACCGATGTCCTCCAGACGCTGCAGCAGGATTCGAAGGGAAACAGTATTGAACGCAGCACTCAGATCCAATAAGATTAGAGCTGAGGTGCGACCGACATCTAACATGCCCCTCAGATGTTCCGCTACCACCAGAAGGGCACACTCAGTGCTGTGCAGAGGCCGAAAGCCGTTCTGGGATGGGTCCAGCAGATTATTGTTTTCTATGAAGTTTATAAGAATGGCATTACATTTGTGTTACGGTGATCTTGGACATCAGCGGGAGGAGGGAGATAGGGCAGAAGGGATGCTGTGAAGAGCTGGGACGACCTGTTTTTAAAACCTGAATCAATTACCCTGAAGGACGTGGAATTTGTAAAGAAAACTTTCACTACCTTAAAAAAGTTTTGTAGAGATGACTTGGAAATTGGAAAAACTAGTGTCCGCAAACATATGGTGCTCAAAACATCGCCATCCATTTAGCCCTATCTCTTGTGGCCACTTTCATCTCATGAGCGGTTTTTATTGATCAGGATTCGTTTAAATTATTTTCATTTGATACTTGCCGACGCATAAGGGAGCTGCAGAGGTCCGGTGTTAGCATCCTGTGGCTGCGACGGAGTGTCTCCTCAGGATTTGCTACACTTCATGTTTTTTTGTACCTCGCAGATACTTTTTAATACCCCTTTTAAAGAAGTTGAATTTTATCCAGGTCCACCCAGCCCTTCTTTATCTACAATTGTTGAAACCAGAATGTGTAACTTTTATAGTAGGTTTTTTTAAATCGTCTTAGCGATCAAGGGTTTGTACAGAGAGCTAGTAAACCCCTATCATTGGAAGGCACTCCTTTTTGTGTGTTTTCTCCGTCTGACCAGTCTTTTGTACCAGATGTATATATTGCTGTTTTTTTGGGATTTTTATTCATTTTTATCGTTATTCATTGTATGTTTTAACTGTTTTATGGATCTATGTAACTTTTATGGTTTTAACTCTAAAACTGAATAAAGAATATTTGATTTGATTAGATAGGGCAGAAGCTCTCTGTATGGAGGCATCCAACATGGGCTTCTTTAACAGAGGAACCACCTTGGAATGTTTCCAGGAAGTGGGAACCACCACAGAGGATACAGATAGATTGATACATTTCCAGAAGGGAGAGAGAAGTTGAGGCAAAAATTTCAGGAATAGATCAGGTTTAAGAGGGTCTGCTGGGGATCCTGATTTCAATTTATTCCAGATCGTATGCATTGCCTCCTCAGTGAGTGCCGGAAAAGCAGAGAGAACCTGTGCTTCACATGCTCGTGGAGAGGGACTAGCCCTAGTCTCAATGTAGGGAAAGGGTTTATAGATATCCTTGACCTTCTTGATAAAGAAGGCCGCCAGGCTCTCGCACTGCTGATTAGAGGAAGGGAGGGTGGCTGGAGGTTGCCCTGAGGCTTTGAGGTCCTTGAGCAGAGAGAAGTCACTTTTAGCAGGGTTGCTGCTAGATCTAATTTTATTGGAACCCATACTAATTTAATTAGAAAACAAATAAAGAAGAATCAAAGTTTCATGTTTGGGGCCATTACCTGCTCCTCAAATCTCCCTCCCGGCTCCCTAAGTCATCATCTCACCCAACATTATTACCAAAAGAGAAGCTGTCTAACGGGAAAAGCTTCTTTCTTCTTTCAGGAATCAGTAACTTTTCTATGATTTACTACAAAATTTAGCAGCAAACCACTGAAACCTCTCATTATGACTCAGACAGAAGCCCCTTTCTATCTGTGATTCAGAATGAGTCAGAAAACCAATTCTGCAAACTCAGAAAGGCTTTTCCAAATCCCAAAGACGGGTTTGGTTTATCACAGAAACCCATTTTACTGTTGCAAATCCTGTGATTTTATGACTCACTGGCAGGGCTGGGCTGGGATCTCAAAGCAGCACTGGCAAATGTAGTCAGACCAGCCCCCATACAGTGCAACGGGATGCAGTGAGCAAGTCTGACCACCACAAGGAGGGTTTTGGGGGGTTCTCCCCCCCCCCAATAAGATTTTGACAAAAATTGAAAATTTTGCAACACATTTTTCACTATACATTCAATTGTATTGGCTTTTAAAGCATAGTAAATGATGACCTTACACTGCACCAGAATTCAACAATCTTTACTGGGGCTCTTCTATTATTCCCATACAATACTCATCCCACAGTGCCCTTCATCTCTCTATAGCCACTCTTTCATTTGCTTTATAGAGCCTCTTATACCAGTGTAGGGTGTTGGAGCACTTTACCTCCTAAAAATACAGAGACAATGTATCATACATCTGAATATGAGTGTATAGGAAATGTTAGGCAAGACAAACGGAACTACAAGGTCTAAGATCATGTCATCCATACTGGTAGGCATTTGTTTTTAAAGAGTACTTGGTCTGGAGAAGCACAAACTCAGGGTTTATACCGTAACACAGTGGTTAGGGTTGGCTTTACTAGTAAGTATTGATTTCTACCCAAACAAACCCTTTTTACCAACCTTAGGATAATGAAAGCCTCAGGAAAAAAACATAACTTTCTAACCTGAACCATGCAGTTTGCGTACAGCTCTTTGATGACACTCCATAGCTCACTGTACTAGATTATGATGTAATTTATTAACTGCACAGTAACAAAGGGTCTCTGCGACAAAAGCAGTAACCCACTAAGCTATGCACATAAAATACTGTTCTGTGATATGCATGGTACATGTCCTTTGCAGTAGGCATATTAACCCTCTGCATTACCTTATAAGAGTCAAAACTGCCACTATACAAAACTCAGATCTCGGTCCATCAGGAATATTATTCACCAGTTATTTTGACACTTTTATAATTACCCAAAAGCTACTGGACACACTCTGCAGCAGGTGCTTTCACAACTGCTGCACTGCTAAACAAACGGCCCCAGACGGCCCCCAGTAACAAAACTGGCCCAAACCCTTTCAGCCTCCCGAGGAAAAGCCTAATGCCCGGTATGGCCAGTCCGGCCTTGCTCGGAGGGTTTACAATTGAAAATGGCTTTGTGTATCTGGTCCTAAGCTCCAAGGGGAGGTTCAAGGATTTCTCGCTACAGATTAGGATTTTAATTTATTAACTGTACCAAAAAGTCTCTGTGACAAAAGCAGTAACCCACTAAGCTAGGCACATAAAATATTGTTCTGTGATATGCATGGTACACGTCCTTCGCTGCAAGCATATTAACCCTCTGCACTACATTAGATGAGTCAAAACTGCCCCAATACAAAACTCTGATCTCTCTCCAGCAAGAACATTCATCACAAGAGTTATTTTGGCACTTTTATTGTTGCTTGAAAACTACATGACACACTCTGCAGCAGGTGCTTCTAAACTGCTGCACTGCTACAAAAACAGCCCAGTAACAAAACCAACCCCCCAACCTTTCAGCCTCCCAAGGAAAAGCCCAATGCCCGGTATAGCCAGTCTGGCCTTGCCTGCCGGGTTTACAGTTGAAAACGGGTTTGTGTATCTGTCGCTAAGCTCCAAGGGAAAGTTCAGGTGTCATTTCTTGAAGTAAACTGATTTTGTTCTAGTAAAAATCCCTACAATGTGAATAACATCTACAAATTTAAAATAGATTCCAAAGTATAACCTTAAGTACATAGTCACTTTCATTGTATGCTGCAGGTGTTAACATTGTAATTATATGAATAAAAGGATTTCTCCCTACAGAGATCACGTTTGAGAGCTCAAAGTATAACCTTAAGTACATAGTCACTTTCATTGTATGCTGCAGGTGTTAACATTGTAATTATATGAATAAAAGGATTTCTCCCTACAGAGATCACGTTTGAGAGCTTTTACTGCAAGAAATGCAGTGTTCTTAAAACCTAGATGAAACCATGAAATATGGAAAAATATTTCCTTTTTTGTTGTGAAATATAGATTTTTATCAAAATACCCCTAAACCACTCTGCAAAGTTTAAACATTATTGGGGCTACTGGGTTATGGGGGGAATCAGAGGACTGCATTATGTGGTATGGTTATCCAAAGTATGTGTAAAAAAGGCTAATTATGTGGCTAAAATAGTTTTACTGCACTAAGGAAGCAATGCTTAATGCCCAGGCTTTGAGAAATCTACCTGCCCACTCGCCATGGCGAGTCAGATTTAATCAGGGGGAGCTATTTTTAGGGCGTACCAGCCCAGTTTGACAAGAGTACTGAAGCTGGTAAAGAATAGGTGTTCTATTCATTTAGAAAGAGGATGAACAATAAATATGTCTTTAAATCTTGTTTTTATCTTGTCAGAGTTGCAGCCATTTCAAATGTCAAATGTCAGCTTATATCTTCAAACAAATTGCTGCTCATTTTGCCCTGGAGATTGGGGTTTACTTTTTTTTGTTGGACAGCAAAGTTTGAAGATTTTGTAAAGTAAACTGTCTGACAACCGTGCTGGGCACACAACATTTATATAACTTGTAAATGAACTGTACAAATACATCAGAATCTATTTCAGTAACTAGGAAAGCACTTGTTTTGTAAATCTGAAGTGAGATAGATGAAAAACAAGATTTCAATAAGATCAAAACAAATCAG
This sequence comes from Lissotriton helveticus, assembly GCF_964261635.1. Taxonomy (NCBI): domain Eukaryota; kingdom Metazoa; phylum Chordata; class Amphibia; order Caudata; family Salamandridae; genus Lissotriton; species Lissotriton helveticus. The sequence goes on from NC_136069.1 coordinate 42,096,821, forward strand.
AATATAGGTGATTTGCAAATGAAAAATATTTGCTGAAACCTGATTTCCTCACAGTCATGTGTATGCAATATAGTTTTGTCAGTAACACTGCATGTGAGTGGGAACATTTGTGGCCATTTCAAAGGGAAATGTCTGTCTGTAAAGGACAGTGTGCTAATCACATCATACTTTAGTATTATATTTTTATATATGACCTGAGAAAACATTCCTGCCCCGTCTTGATGACAATGCTGATAGTAAACCAAGAAAAAAGTTGTGGGTCATGTACCCTATATGTGGGTTAGATTGTTATTATACTTTGAGCAAAAGTTGAGTCCATTAATTCAAGATATAGTTTACTTTGTACAGCAGACATGCTGATCTCACAAAGATAAAGATGCTCCTGTATGTGATAATGAAGAAAAAGAGGATTCACTGAAATAAAATATTTGCCAAGGATCACACAATCCTGCAATGCCTATTCCTGCCTCTGCCCCAAAGCTTAAGGAGGCAGCAAAATTGCCGCTCCCATGCCTAACGGCCATAGATCGTATGCTGCAAAAAGCAATTGAAAATACAGAGCGACGGTTTTCGCTACCCGCTGGTTCTGTCCCTCCTTTACTTCCTACTAATGTATCGATGCTTTCCATTAATTCCCAGGATTCAATATTGGCACCATCTTTCTCTGCTCTTCCAGGTGGTGGCCATGTTCCGATGTCACAGGTTACGGCCTTTCGGATTTCATCCAACCCTCAGGGACTGCCCCCTTATCCGTCAGACTGTCACTGACCCCCTCTATTTCGCAAACCCCCGCTATCAATGACTTTCCTCCCGAGGGTGTTGCTCTTTGCACGAACGGGTGTTTTAATACATCAGTTAACACCAACTCAACCTCGGGCTCTCCTACAAGTATAAGCAGTGTTATCCCTAGCGTTAAGACTAGGGGACAGTTGGCGAGGTGTATGTCCAAGCAAGCTGTTAAGGAACGCCCTATTGGTAGAAACTGTAGGGGGGTTGTAGAGGGGGGCAAGCAAAGGAAAGTGCCTGCCAAACATTGTACAAAACCATGTAATAATTCTGAGAGTAATGCGGATAGGGATGTGCCTGTTGTGAATGAGGATCTAGACCTACTAGGTGATGCAAACCTCTGGAAAAGAATAGAGACCCTTTTGGATAAACCTCCCAACAGCCAAGTTCGAAATGAGCCCATAAGTAATAACATCACTGAACCAATTAATACAAATCAAACCACAATGCCCCCTCCAAATGTCGAGGGAGATACCCCTTCTACTGCCCAAATTGAACACACTTTGAAGTCCCTTATTTTACCAGTGGTTGAAAGGTTAAAGGATTTAACAGCCAGATTGGATCGCTTTGAGCAGAGAACTTTAGATAACTGTTTCTCTGTAAAGGCCCTAATCAAAGTGCACTTTAAAAATAGCCCCTATCTAGCAGTAGCCCAGAACCAAAACCCAACGGTTGCCCCAGAGGAATCGGTCAATAGTGTTCAGTCGCACCAACAGGGCACTGAAGGTTCCCCTAAAGGAGCAATTCCTCTGGCAAACGCTGCACTAACGAGTCAAGTTCTGGCAGTAGCTACAAAAATAAATATGGCTAGCAAATCTGTAGCTCGATCATTGCCTAAGGGTAACAAGGGGACTGGAGTCAGAGTAGGCGTACAGACCCCGAGTACCAAACAGAATAGCAGTAATATACAGAGGCGTAGTAGAGACCTAGACCCGAAACCCGACCTAACTTCTGCCAAGATAAGCAGTCTTTCTCATATTGATCTGCCTCCAGCTTGTATGCCCTATGTGGTTGCTCTGGCAGGAGTCCCATGTTTAAAGCAGGGTAAGACCGAATCCTACAGTGAATTAAAGAACAAAACTACATTTTGGTTAAACAACAACAGGCCCCTTTCGAGGGATATGGATGGTCAGATCATTCATGTTAGACGAGTTGGTTGGGTGGGAAGGAGAACTAAGGACGTCCAAGGGGACTGCATCCTGGTTAACTTTAGGGATAACAGGGTGGCCAGGTTTATCTGTAACCAGCAGAACATATGTGGTATTGAGGAAATCAGTGTTCATGATTTGGGATACTTTTATCCACGTCCACTAAATTGGCATCAGAGGCAGGGTCAAGGTAATCAACTGTGGGGAGGGCAGGCTGGTAACCATGATGATCGCCCAAACTTTGCTTTCGGCAGTGGTAGTAACTTCTGTGGAAGCAACTTTGGGCCCTGACGTGGAGACTGTGCACCCTTGAATTCCCCGCTGGCTCTAGCTGATAACAGTAGGTTGAATGGGAGTAGGTCTCCAGTTAGCAGGGTTTCTCTACCTCATGTTCCCCGGCTACTTTCTGTGGTAACTAATCTTAGAGGTGATTTATTTTCGTCCAACACCATTCATATAAATCACCCAAAGGGTATAGAGGCGGCTCATTAGTTGGAATGTAGCCGGCATCTCAAGGAAGATAGAACTCCCTGATTGGAATACTCGGGTCGAGTCTTATAACATCTGTATCTTCCAAGAAACTTGGAGTTTGGAACCAAATCATAAGGTTGGTTACCAAACCTTTTTTATACCCGCGATCTTGACACCGTCAGGAAGGGGACGGCCCTCGAGGGGGCTTCTCATATGGGTGAGCATCTCCCTGGGCTGCAGTATTATACAAAAATACAGCAGCTCGCTAGATATCCTTAGGATCGCATTGAGAGGGCCAGGCGGAGGGAGGATTCTTGACATATTTGATATATATGCCAGGGGTACCAAGGGTAGCTCTGAGTCCCCTACAGTAGCTTTGCTTGAAAAGACCCTAGGAGGATGCTGTGATGGTACTCAAGTACTGATCGCAGGGGATCTTAATTGTACATATGAACCCCTTGCGGTAGATGATATCTTGGATGTGGTGGAGGATGACTCTAGGAGGGGCATACCAGCCTTAGCAATTCCACCTATAAAAAAATGGACACGGAGGGCGATCCAGTTGAACGCTATGCCTCTTGAGTTTGGCTTAAGAGCATTAAATGGCAGGACTGCTTCGGACCCTTTGGGTGCCCACGCGCATAACAGGGTGAATCACACATCGAGGATTGATTATATTCTCCATGATTTAACTCTCTGGCAATTTGTCCAGGATATGGCAGTTATACCCACTATAGATAGTGACCACAACTTGCTGTCTTTAACCTTAAAGCATTTGTGGCCTGGACAAAACAGCGTAGCCTCAATATGTAAGGCAAAGTCCACCAAAAACGTCTATCCATCTAATTGTGGTAGGCGCCTCAAGTGGAGTAAAATTGCCTTAGATGAAGCAAAAGTCCAGACTATAGATATGTTATTAACAAATACGCTGGGCACAATGGAGGCGTCCACGACAGAGGACTTAGATCCTTCTAGAGTTACGATGCTCTTCCAGGAGGCTATAACCTCGATAGGGGATGAACTTATGGTACCAGTAGTAGGGGGTAGGGAAACTGGACACCAGAGGCCCAAGAAGAAGCATGGATGGTATACACCAGTATGCAGACAGAAGAAGTCTGCTCTAATAAAATCTGTCAAGGCGAGGTCACAATCCTTAATTAAGCAAGCCAGGAAAGAGCATAACTTGGCGGTAGCAAAAGCTAAAAAGGAGTGGGAGAACTTGTATTGGCAAACCCTAAGAGAGGCTAGCGTAGGGCGGGACTCAGGTCGCTTTTGGAGTACAATAAGGGCAAAGAACAGGCCTGATAGTGACCTTATTACCTGTAACATCACGGGGCAGGCTTGGTTTGATCATTTTTCCACGTTTTATTCTTGCCAGCCAGAAGCCTCTATTATTTCTGCTCCTGGCACCACTCTAGTACCATTCGGAGAAAACACCTTATTCCCTTTTACAACTAAGGAGGTGGAATATGCGATCAGCTGCATTGTGCCCCAAAAAGCAGCTGGCCCCGATGGTATTCCTGGGGATTTGCTCCGCTCAAATTTGTCAAAGTGGGGGGGCTCATTCATAACTTTCTTAATGGTATCGACAATGGAGCGGCAATCCCAGAATCCTGGAAGGGGGCTGAGGTCGTCCCTATCTATAAAAAGGGCCAGAGGGACGACCCTTCCAACTATCGCCCAATTAGCCTACTAGATTCTACCCAGAAGGTTGTGGGAAAGGTGATATTAGAGAGAATACATCTATGGGCCAAAGACAACGAGATTCTCTCTGATCATCAAGCTGGTACTGGCACAATAGAGCAGGCTTTTAGACTGCTGTTCATTTATTGGAAAACAGTGGTTATAGGCAAAGGCAGTCTTTATCTCACGTTTATCGACTTAAAGACTGCCTTTGACCTTGTACCTAGAGGTCGCCTATGGGGGGTGCTGTCAGACATGGGGATCCCCCCTAATTTACTGTCTATCCTAGTGAGGCTACATGAGGGTAGCTTTGCGCAGGTTAGGTGGTTCACCGAGGGGCAGAAAACTAACAGGATACCGGTGGGGAGAGGGGTCCGCCAGGGGTGCGTCCTTGCCCCAACCCTTTTTTCGCTATATGTGAATGGGGTTGTTGAACATCTGCTTGAAAAACCATCAGACGCACCATCCCAGGCGGGGGAGTGAATCCCTACACTCTTATTCGCCGATGATACGCTCCTACTATCTAAGACCCCGGTGGGCCTTCAAGGCCTTCTAGACAGCTTTCAGGCTTTTTGCACCAAGCGTGGTCTGGTAATTAACACAGAGAAGACCAAGTACTTGGTGCTAAATCCCCCGAAAAAACTTGGGCGAACCCCTACTTTAAACCAAGTATCTCTGAGAGGGTCACAGTATTTGATTATTTAGGTATTTGTATCACGGATACCATGCAGTGGGCCCCTCACCTTACCAAAATGTTGCTAAGCCATAAGAGGGTTACGGGGGCGCTCCTTAAAGAGCAGCGCTCCTCTACGACCAGGCCGATTGCTCCTGTTATTGACATCTATAATGCTAAGGGTGTCAGCGCTGCTTTGTATGGCGCTGAGCTCTGGGGCTTTTCTAATATCGATCTATTAACTAGGTCTGAGAACAAGATTTTAAGGGGCATTATGTCACTTCCGCAGAGCACACCAACGCTACCACTGCTGCTCGACCTAGGCTGCCAGCCCATTAGCGAGCTGGCAAAATATCGGCCGCTGCTCCTGTGGGCTAGACTGTGGCGAACCCCGGAACTTACCAAGTATACTAAGGGGCTAGCGGAGGTATTGTCAATGGTAGGATGGCAACAAATAAAATGGCTTAGAGATCTTAAATCTTTATTAGGGGAGTTGGGACTTAGCGAAGCCTGGATTAGCCGGTCTTCTCCCCCGAAAGCCACCCTTAAGATCCTTTACTGGAAATGGGTTGCCACTAGAACCATCACTGACCCATCTCTTGGCAGGCTAACGGAGGAGTTTCTAAAATATAAGGATGCACCATTTCGAGAGCTCTATCTAGATATTGTCTGGAAACCTTTTGACAGGGCCTTATATTTGAGATTCAGGGTTGGGACTCTCCCTGTGCGTGCATTAACGGCCCACTGGAAACCCCCGTTCCAAACTACACCGTTTTGCCCTTTTTGTACAACTAGCATTGAGACTGTTCCACATATTCTATTTGTTTGCCCGGCTTATGTACTCCCAAAGCAACAGTGGCTCAAACCTATTTGTCGGGATATGGGCACCAGGCATTCAAGTGAAGCATTCCGCATCTTAATATCTGACACCCGAACACTATATGTCTGTGGTCTATCCAAGTTTTTATCGTGGACATGGTCCATTAGAGCAAAAAGGCTTGCGTTAAATGTTTAATTTGCGTATTTTATACCCTACTTTTTTAAAAAAAGTTTTAAAATGTGTGTTTCCAATTGTAAAAGAAAGTTTGTCTTTGTGTAAATGTTTTTTATACCATTGTGGTGCTTTTATGGTATGATTTTATCGAAATAAAACCTTTGAACTGAACTGAACTGAAAACGATCAGGTGATTTTATCATCGCACGATCGTGCAAGTCATAAACAAGTTCTGTAGACGCAGGCACTGGACATGCAGGACGTGACTCCTGTTTCTGTTATTGTTGTTTACCCTGTTTTTTGTTTTTTTGGCCAATTTTGCTTTTTAGCCTTGGGCTGCTCGTCGGTTTCTGACTTCGGCCCTTGGGGTTGCTTTTTCTCCTTAACAGAGAATGGCTTGACACCTAAACTATTGCGGCCCACGGTCTTATAAGCCGCCACAATAATTCTTGGTAACTGACGGGGTTTATCGGCATCGGGAACCGCCTGCAAAGCATTAGACACTTGAAAGCTTACTTCATCTCCCTTGACATTCGCAAGTACGAGATCAGAAACTATGTCAAAACTGCCGCAGAGACGCATACCCAATTCAACCGCTGCCTCAGGTCCGTGCTCATCTTGAACACATTTAATGATGGTTGGAAGGACAGTCATTGACGGAGTGCCGAAGCACCTCGTATACACTGCCGCAAAAATCTTACTCCAAGACTCGCAGTCACCAGCTTCAGGTATCAAGTCCTTAGGCAAACTAATTGTCAGAATCCTGTGTTTTTCACCAGGAGTCATGTTAGGAAATACTGCTTTCAGCTGGTCAAACTTTTCGGCAAGCCAGAAAGGAAAATCATCCTTATTCTGGGGGCGCTTGCCCATTAGTGTGTTTACCATCACAAGACTAAGCTTCATTCCGCCCTGTCCGGCTGGAAGCGCCACAGCACCTGGGGCCCCGCCCGGGAGGTTGCGGGTAATGTATTGTACTAACGACCTGATAACGCTAATTGTGACTGTATGTAGTTGTCTTATATCTGCAATTGGACAAGCTCCTGCTTGAGGATGCGGTGTGAATCCAGCCAAAACAGGCCAAGTAGCGCCTGGAATGGACAAAGGACCTAATCTCGGCGATAATAAAGAGTGGGGTAGGGCGCCATTAAACCAAACTCAGTGCTGTTAAGCATTAATTGGAACTTCCTGCGTTCTATATGGAATATATTCCTGCGGCACGACAGTGGGAGTGTACGTGTAGAACACATTAGTATTTGCGTTCACAGCTGGGAAGGTCACCCATGAGTAGAAAATCTCAAAAGGGTAAGCCACTTCCGCACTCACAACCATGATAACCGCCGTGCCATCAACGGGGACGTTATAAGTCTGCAAATGATTGCGCACCGCAATGCGACTATGCTGCGGTAAGTCAACGCCAGCCACAATGACACAGAAAGAAAGTGGTACAAAGAAAATCCAAGTAGCACAACTGGGTAGTAATTAGGGCTCCCGGTTTTCCGTTTTTACGGATTTCTACATATAAATACAGACGGAAATCTATATTTAATTTGTCTGTATTTATATGTAGAAACGAAAAAATACTAGAAAATGTTGACTCACTGCCGTGCTCGAATCCAGCCAGCTAAGCCTTCTTCCTGCTTCTGGAATTTCCTTCCCGGGCACGCACACAGCCACCAGTACTTCACAGGTCTTTTGAAAGACCATTTACATGTTAACAAGGCTTTATTGTTTCACCCCATGCCCTAGCCTCCCCCAACGCCCACTGACTCCTCCAGTCCCAGGCCCTATACAGTGCACGTTGTAAGCACTTCAACTCTCAGCGCTGCAGCAGAAGAATGAATAAGCAAAAAACAAAACTTGTAATTAATCAAGCCCCCCTCCCGCCCCTCGTCAGGCTGGCCGCCCCACAGGCTTTTCTTGTGTGCACAGAGATATGAAAGAAATCAACATGATCCGGCGATCAGTATCCAAACGGGGCACTGGCTGCAGCATCACACAGATCTGATGGTGCCTCGCTTTCTGTTTTAAATGCTGGCAAGGCACCCCAGACAGTCACTTCTATGCACTTGTAGTGCAGCGATTCCAGGTGGAAACGGGCAGTTTGGTTCTTTGAAACTGAGCTGCCCTATACTGTCCCTGCCTCTTAACTTAAGTGGTATTGGCAGGATGTTTTCCCCCTGTGTAATGTGCAATTACAGAAGGGTCATCTGGATGTCAGTGGAGCCCCTCTTCCCCCCAAACATAATTTTGGTCCCAGGTAGCCGGTCTGATTCAGAGAGCAGATCGTTGTCCACCGAGGCCAGTCTCCTCCAGCAGAGCGGGCTGGCAAGAAGTTGAAGTTCTCAAACGGGCTGAAGAATAACTAAACCCCCTATTCACATTTCACACCTTTTATTCCATATTGCATTCCCAAAGACTATTTCCTTTTACTAACTGTTTTGTAGATTTTAACAACACTTACATGACGTGCTTATGGACAATTTCAGAGAGAGGTTGGAAGAGAAAGAATGAAAGTGTATAAAGAGTGAAAAAATGCAGAGGACAGTATGAATGGAAAAATGTGATAGATTCAAGCACTCTAAAGACTCCGTCCCTTCCACACACTTTCATAATACTTAAATTATAGTCGTTGAAATGTAACCCATAATTACACTGAAATTATGAAAATGTCACACATAGCAATGTGAAACTTTGGCAGCTATGAGCAGAGAAGGAGCCGACACTCCCCTCCCGGGGTATTGAAAACAGCTTTTGGCAGCAGAGAGCTCCCAAGCTACATGCCATGTCCTTAATTGTTACGTATGTATATATATATGGTAGGGTGTTTAAATATCGATTGACAAAAATATAGTTGTATAAATATCGATTACACAAATTTCGACTCCCTATACCTAAACAGGTAAGTACATAAATATCTACTCAATAATATCGATGTAATAAATATAGATGTAAAAAAAATCGACTTTATTAATTAATTAAAATTACATTAAATAATTAAAAAATATAAGTATTATTAACAAAATACATTACATTACTTTTATATTTTAACTATTTATAACAAATTAAATAAATGTAATCATTATAAACTTAATAAATGTGTACATATACATATATTTAACACATAAAATTATATAACAACAATAATACATACATTTAATAAAAATATTAAAAAATTAAAAGGTAAAACATTTGATAGCGAAGGGATAAAAATTACTATTCCCACTCCAGAGGGTCCAACAGTAGGGAAAACGTTGGATAGCGTAGGGGTAATAATTACTATTCCCACTCCAGTGAGTGCAACAATAGGGAAAGCGCTGGATAGCGTAGGGGTAAAAATTACTATTCCCACTCCAGAGGGTGCAACAGTAGGGAAAGCGTTGGATAGCGTAGGGGTAAAAATTACTATTCCCACTCCAGAGAGTGCATCAGTAGGGAAAGTGTTGGACAGCGGAGGGGTAAAAATGACTATTCCCACTCCAGAAATTATAAGATTAGGAATAGGATGCAAGCTGTTAACCTTCTGGTGGAAATGGGGGATTTAGATATAGCCTGTGCTATGGGGAAATACATGAATAAAGTTAAGGTGTTCCTCAAGTGCACAGAGTAAGCACTAAAAGTGCTCCCCTTAGGATTACACGAGGTGGAACTATCAAAGGATTACAGTATTACTTGCCATATATATGAAGGATTTGATGTATATGTATGAATTAATTGATTTTAATAATTTAGAATGTTATAACACTTCGATTTTAAAGAGAAAGCTAAATGTGTGTTTTGATGGGGAATATCTTTTTATGATACCGCTGTGTTTATGTTTTTTAATGTCATGATAAGAGGTAAATTGTACTTTTATTGTTGTAACAAACCAAATAAAGTTTTGTTTGACTGACTGACTGATTGAGTTGGCCACAGCTGCATATGTGTTATGTCTAGTACGTGCGCTGATCAGACCCAACAACAGCCACCGTGTTGAAATAACCTTGAAGGCCTCGGCGCTCACTGTTCAAACATAGCTTACCAAGCAAAGCTGAAAACATATTATTCTCGAGTGAAGCAAAATATTCTGCGATACTCTAAACAATTATAATTCTGTGTACCGTTTGCAAAAGCAGCAGAGAGGAAAAATTGGCGTTTAAACTTCTAATAAGCTCATGCGAAATTAACACAGTGTAAAGGCAAAACCTATCTCCATGACAGTTGTCAAGGTCATTGAAAGAACTAACTGGGTGTCATCAGCGTAGGACACCACATTCAAGTCCCAGGTTTGAGCCACCGCTGCAAGGAGGCCATATAGACGTGAAGTAAAGTGTGGGCTGAATCCTGTGGTACCCACGTTCAAAATCATTGTTGTAGGAAGGTGGATACCTGACTATGGTTACCCCAGATTTTTAGCCTTGTGTTTAGCTGGTTTTCGACTTAGTTGGCCTGGGATCCAGCTAATCAGGGCCCCAGGCTATCTGCTCTCATTGTAAAATGGACTCCATGTACTTTGGGTAGATCTCCAATTGGACATTGGGTCACCTTATGAGCCCCTGTATAGTGTACCTTAGGTACCCAGGGCATAGGTGCATCCAAGGCCTACCAGGGGCTGCAGCATATCTTATGCCACCCCTGGCTGGCCATCCAAACTGACACAACTGGCTGATCATTCAGCTGGGGCAAGGTCGTGTAATCACCCCTTGCTTAGGTGTAGTATTCCTATACCTACCATTATATATAGACACATATGCACCTATAAGTCACTCCTATGGCAGGCCTTCACAATCCTGAAGGCAGAGTGCTTGGTTTTATGTGAGATGAGGCTCTAGCATGAGCTGAGCCTGTCTACAGCTTTCAGCTTTCAGAACCATGTCCTTATAGCTGTTCTATGATATAGCCATACCATATACTCTTAAGTGCATTATAATCCTCGCGGTTGAATGCTAACTTTGGTTTGGCTTTATCAAAACATGTCGTGTAAGGTGTCATACGCTTTGGAATACTACCCCCTCGCCAGTTCTGGCGACGGGGGTAGCATTCCGCCCTTCTAGAGGGAGAAGACATGTTGTTCCTACTAATCCCGGTTAAAGTTAACCAGAGCCTCAGCATCACAAAATGGATGCTGTTGCCACAGACACAAGTCTGACCTCCTGCTGCTGGGAGTCCTTCCAGCGAGGGAGGCTTGGACAATATGTTTCCTGTCTTGGGAGGTGCTAGCATCACCCCAGACAGGCCATAATGAATTGGGGCAGGGAGGGCTGAATGAAATGAGACACTGCCTGGGGCACACAAGGTGTCCCATGCATAGTCCGGTTCAAACCGGTGCTGTGGCACTCCAGCCCCAGCTCTGGCGCGAAACTGGACAAAGGGAAAGGGGTGTAACCACCCTCTTCCCTGGTCCCACCGATAGTAGGGACCTAGCAGGTAATCCAGCCCCTTTGATTAGTATAAAGGTAGGAGCTGAGTCTAGAGACTTTAGATTTATCCTGACTGAAACTCAAAACAAAACTTTGGACCTTTGACGTTCTACCTGAAGATAGAAGACTGAAGAATCTCCCTTGTGGTCAAGGAGTGACCACCCTTTGTAAGCAGGCACCATCAAGCAATCAACGGTTTGCTTTGTCGACGCTCCCGCCAGAGCCCGAGCACAGAGCCTGACAAGAACCGGACTTCCAGACTTCCTTCAGCCCGATCCACAGCCAGAGCAAAGCTGAGACCCGTGGAGGTGACGAGAGACATGCGACCGGCCATCTTGGAAAGTCAGCAAATTGATTTCCGTGCAACTTCCGAGGCACCCTCGAAGTTGTGCATTGGGGATTGAGAAGCCCCAGCCCCGAGCACCAACTGCACCGAAGATCAGCCCCCCACACTCCACGAGTTGTGCGTGGGGCCCTTCTGTATTTTCCTGCTCGACGCGTCTGTCCGGTCACTTGCCCGTTGGCTAGTGGCCTCTGTGACAACGAACCTTTGAATTTACACTGCTGGTCTGGTTGCTCCAGACTGGCCCCTGCTTCCCTGAAAAGGAGAAGCCCATCAGACCTTGCTGGTCTGATCCAGAAGCCATCTTCGAATCCTGTGTGGTTTGCCTTTGCCAAGGCTTGTTGACTCCAATCCGAAAGCGGACACCGCCGACAGCAAGAGCCTTTGTGGGACAGTCTGTATCCAGATCCTTGTTGTCGTTGACACCTTCTGGTCCACGTGGCTGCAGAGACAAGCTTCCAGACATCACCTGATTGCTTCGTGACATCGCCTGGTTCCGTCCTGGTTCCATCCTGGTTAATGGCTAGTAACCCAGACTCTGTCCCCTCTGCTTTCAGGTACTCTTTGTCCTCGATCCGCCCTTGGATCCAACCGGACACTTCCCTCCTGGTCGCCTGCAGCATCTTTCTTCACGGCTCCATAGGATTCAGCAATGAAACACGACACACTTTGACACCTATGCACCCGCTTCCTGTGCGTGAGGTAACGCGAGTATTTCGGTACTCTTGTGGGTATTGACTATCCTAGTGTCTAACTTTCAAGTAGCTTTCTCCTAGTCCATCCGGAAGTGCCTAAAAGAACTAGTTTCCATTTCTTCCGTTCCCATTCTAACTCTGTGGTAACTCGCGTGTGTGTTAAGACACTGCACTCGCATCCCGTGGGTCTCCTGCTTCCTAACTCTTGGTAGTACAGCGTAGCCCCAGCGATTTCCTAGGCCATAGGCCTATCCTTTGTTCGTGACGTGGTCCTTATACCACTATGTTAGTATATGGTTTTACGTGCCCCTAGGTCTCTAATGTATTTTGTGCAACTTATTGTATGATAATTGAGTATCTTGTTATGTGCTTATGCCTCTGACCTCATAAAGAGTTCAGAGGATTGTGTTAGTAATAAATACTTATATATTTTTATATATAACCTGTGTGGTGTCCTTTCACTTGGTATTAAGGGGGTTACATATGGCTTCACATACCCTCTTGAGTTTAGCCTAAGACTGCTTTGTCCATGCTACCACTAGGATAGCTGGTCTATAAGGTTGACTTTACAACCATCACCATAAGGGTTGTTTGGACTGATACAGGGTGCCCACTAGATTAGTGGACATCACATATCAGGCCAACTTCTCACAATTGCCAATGGAGATTAGATAGTATCAAGTTAACACAGACATTTGTTGAGTGTCTTAAGATTGATCTTACATGCAGTTTAGTATTTTTGAGAAAAAAGGCTTATGCTTGGGGAAAGAAGTGGTGCACATTATTTACAGCTTTTCATAAAGGTTATACTTTTCTAAAAATAAGTTGCGAGTTCTAAATATTTTATTGAGTACAATAAACATTGTTTAAAAGTACAGAAAGAAGAAACAATAACAAATTACTGGTAATTATAAAGTCATATGAAGCATTGATAAATCATATCAGTATACAACTGCATATAATATATCAAAAGACAATAAGATAGTTATGAAGTTACAGTATTAGTAATAGAAAGTATAATTTAGATCAATACTTTGATACCTATAAAATATTATACATTTTGAAAAACATAGTCTCCACAAAATGTCATCATTATGTAATGTAAGAATAGGATGAGGAGAAGAAATTCTATCACCTTGTCATGTAAATCTAATCCCTGCCCACCGGGTATGTGTAGACAATAAATTAGCATCTTTACAATTAGACATAATAGTTTTAATTGCCAAATATATTAAATAACGCCTGATTAGTGACAGATATACAGGAAGGTAGGGCAAACTATTTACCTATAATAAATTAGGACCATTTAATAGAGATGTTGAGATTTTCCAAATAATAGCCCATATGTCGAACTAAAAAGCATATATAACACTGGGCAGTCAAGAAATAATAAAAGCTTCAAAAAACCATTAGTAACATGACAATGCCAGCAAATGCGACAATTCAGTAGTTTAGCTTCGAACAGTCTAACAGGAGTCCATAAACAGTATAATACAGAGATTTGATTGATATAAGGAAACTGGGATGATATTTTCTTGCAAACATTTGACATAACAAGACCATAGTGATGAGAAATATTTAAAGACATTTCTATTTTAGGTACCATAACAACTGGAATAACATTATAGAAAATGAAGAATGTAGTTCGAATGATATAAAGAAACTGGGATAATATTTTCTTGCACACTTTGGACGTAAGGAGACCAATATTGATGAGAAATATTTAAAGACAATTCTATTTAAAGTACCATAACAACTGAAATAACATTATAAAAAATTAAGAAAAGAGTTGCATAGAATTCCATGATTAGGGAGTTCAGAGGAAAGAGTAGAAAAAAAACTTTTGTAGTAAATCGGAGAATGATAAAAAGAATCTTATTACATTGACTTCTTTCGGATAAGTAAACAATTCTGGGATCTATACAATTTGTTCAATAATTTATATTATGATGACGTTTAATAGCAGGATTTAACCATAAAGAGGTCTGTTTAGAATGTTTAACTCTAGTATAAAATGATTCATTATGCGACAAGAGAGCTAGTTTTGTAGCTTTATTAACTGGAGATTGTTAAAGGTTTTTAAAATGGAGATAGTTAAAATCGAAATTAGGGAAAGTGATTAGTTAAATCTTCAAATTTAACCCACATAATAGTAGAGGATATGGCTCAGTTGCCAGAGCTGCAGACAGGGGAGCAGGAGGTCTGAGTTCGAGTCTCGGCATCGGGGGTGCAACATCCTGATTCTGGACAAATCACTTAATCTCCCGGTGGTCGTGGACAGTCTGTATACCCTCACCGTGAGGGTTATACAAATCTACAAACTTACTAACTTAATTACAGTAGTATTTTGTACCAAAGAGGAACCCTGTCATACAATAAAGGCAGAATAGTGAACATAAAAATGAAATGCAACCATTTATAAAAGGATAACAGGACTTAAAAAGGCAACATAGATAGCACATACAATATCTGCAGTACAACCACCATTTTTAATTGACTGAATTTACCCTCACTAAGATTAAGAAAGATCAATTTCTTATTTTAACTTTTTGAATGACACTTTAATTATTAAGTATACTGTAAGTATTTGTGAAAAGGATTCAGAGTAATTAGAGTTTATTTGGACGCCAGACACTATTCTATTGTTTAATCATATCTGATGTGCCTCATGCAGTTTGAGGAAACAATGATATCCTATTTACACTAGGAATATAATCTGAAACTCCTGAGTAATTTTTAATTCTGTCTAGCATTATCAGGATTGATGTCTCTGGATCAAAAAGAAATAATAGATCATCAGCATATGCCGGAGTCTTAGCAGTAGTGTTGCCAAATATAATACCTTTACTATGAGGAGAGTTCCATATAAGGTTAAGTAGAGGTTCAATAGCCAATAGGAAATAGGGGAGAAAGGTGGAACCCGGTCTAGTTCCTTTAAAGAGGTTGAAGGAGTTAGAAATGTGTGCAGTAACTAAGAGTTTAGCTGTAGGAGAAATAGAACAAGGCTGACCAAAAAATGACAGCAATATAACCTGAAATAAAAATTGCAATGAACTTTATCAAGCACTTTTTCTGCACCTATTGCAAGTCAGCCTGATGGTTTGTACTGTAGATGAAAGGTCATGGTAAGCAAGTCTGATGATATGCACAGATAACCTTTGTCTCATAAAAGTGGCATGGTCAGTGTGAATTAGCAGACCAAGCAGTCTAGTAGCAATACATTTAGCATGGGTTTTACATTGACTAATGATAATGATCTGTATCTGGAAACAATTGTGGAATCTTTATCTGCCTTAGGAAAAACTACAATCAAGGCTTCAGAAAAAGTAACCAGCTACAGCTGCATATTGTGCAAAGTCCACAAAAAGTGAAAGAAAATAGGATGATAATTGTGTGGTGAGAGTTTTATATAACTCAGTAGGAATGTCATTTGAGACAGATGATTTTCAAGAATTAAGTGAAGCAATTGCAGATTACTTTTCGAGAGAGAAATCAGGAGAGTTTAAGAATATATGTTGTCGTAAGTATAAAATACCCTTGAAAGATGTCAACAATTGTCTGAAATCTGAGAAAACAGAATGTGTTAGTAGTTTATCATGTTTATTACATAATTAACAAGGATTTTCCTAGATCTACTGGCTTGAAAATAAATCTTTACTTTATTGTTTGATATTTGCAGGCCAGCATCTTTGCCAATTAATGAGTTATATTTGTATCTTAATTTATGTAGTTCTATTTTTATAAACCACATTATTTAAGGAGAAAAGAACCTTTCTTATTTAGTAATCTCATTTTATGAATTAGTTATTTATGAGTGAATAGTTTGTTTCATTAACCGTAAAAGAGATAGTTAAACCTCTATTATAAGGCTTGAACTCATCCCACATGGTTACATTTGACATATTATTGCCTGCATCAACAGTAAAAAAACTGTGTAAAATAATGTATGTATTCATTTGTTTTTGTGTTCATCTTTGAGAAGAATATCAGCATTCATTATTCAGTAGGATTTATGGAGCCGCAGTTGGCATATTTTAATTTAAAAATATATTGTAGTGTGGTGTAAAATATCAATTGCATGCATCGTGGGACAGGTTATTCCCTCAGAGATGCCAGTAGCTGATCAATCCAGAACCATGGCGAGTGGGGATTTGAGAAAAAGGTAAATTATTTACTAGTGGGAAAATGAAGTCTCCAAACATTTTGTGTTAAAAAAAAAAAAGGGAAACTTCTAAGAAGGTTAAAACTTAGATACGGAAAGTCTATTAAATAGAAAGGCCTGATCTAAAAATATGAGTCTTATCTAATAATTAAAGGGAACACTGTCAAGCTTAATAATTTCAGAAGTAACAGCTTTCAAAACAATTGGCTCATCTGTCGTAGGACCATAAATCTTGACTAAATACAAAACTATTTTATCAATCTGTAATTTACAATTACCAAATTTAAAGAGGAAGTACTTAGAAAAAAGAATGGTCACACCATTTTTCTTTTTGTCAGGAGAGAAAAAACAAAACCTCCAAACTGACCTTTAACCATGGAGGATCAGATCCTATCAATCACATCAATTTTCTGAATCATACATATATCAGCATTGTGCCAAAAAAGGTATTCATTGATCTTTCTATGCTTTATCAGATGTCTGAAGAGTTTGACATCTAATGAAATACTTTAAGGATGGACAATCTGAAGTCATAAAAAAATACCCGAAAAGGGGAGAAAGAATCAGAGCAGAAAAACATTAATGAGATAAGAAGTATTGATTAAAAAAAGAAATAAAAGTATCTTAGGACATACTAAAACAAATAACATACAATACATAACAAACTAAAATAATTAAATATTTAATAGTAGCGAAGCCCAGCGGGGCGGGGCAAGCATAGGATGGAGAAGTGATGAGACACTACAAACCGGCTACAAATGATAGATGTGCGACAGAGGACCCAGCAGTATAAATGAAATAAACTACAAATCAACTACATCTTGGTGCTGAATATTGATAGGATGATGTTGATCAAGAATCTCAATTACGTCCTTTTATTAATCCATCTAAAAGATTTGCATGATCGAAGGGTCAAAAAGGCCATATTTATATCTTAAATTCTAGAGTTGAGATAAAAGAGTTGTAAATTGTTTACTAATGGTTACCATTTCTTTTTCAAAGTCTTGATGAATATAGATTGTATTACCATCCACCATTCCATAAGGAATTTCTTTGTCATGACAAGGTGGTGATGATGTAGTACTTTGAAAAAAAGTTATTGTGGTTTAGATTGGTTTGCCTTCCTGTGTTGAAGGAGGAGCCTTATCAACTTCAAATCACTCTACAAAAATAAGGTTTAACAGTTTGGATTGGAGTATTTTCACATAAGCATGACAAGCACTCAACCTACCCTTCAAGGTTAAAAATCTGGAGGTTATACGGTCTGTTGCGATTTTCAAAGTCAGGAAGTTGCTTATTAATTAGAGAAAGTTTTGAGCCAAAAAGAGATAATTGATAAATTTTGATCTGATTTTTTTTAATCCTAATTTCATTGTCCGAGACGATCAGAGATTATCAAGGAGAGGGTAACAATATCCCTTTGAATATGTTCATTCTATTGAAACATAAAAGGAGCCGGCCTAGTGAAAGTCATTCCATTTCCTTTCAAGGGTGCCGCCTCCTTGACAGAAGTTTCAATTTCAAAACAGAGGCATTATTGGAGCAGGAAACCATACACATTGCAAAGGAAGAGCCAGAAATGCTTTCAGCTTAAGCAAGGCACACACCTCTAGTCCTGCAGAGTAAGAGAATGGCATCCGTTGTCTTATCTTAGTTGGAAGAGCTTGTCGCCCGGCCGTTGAGTACCAGCTCACAGTACTGTGTCCATCTGGGTCATGTGCATGCTCTGACTCCCTAAATATAAGCTTCATTCTCTTACCCCAATTCAATTCAATTCAATTCAATTCATGAAGCTTTATTCGGTACATACGAGATGACCATAAAAGCACAACACATATAATAAAAACAGATAAAACATTATTACAATTAAGCGTTAAACATTTGATACTTAAAATAACATACTTTTACGTGCCCTAATAGACTGGTTTAAAAAAGTAGCAGTAAAAAAACAGATATCAGCAGATTCCAAATTAAATAACAGACTCATAGCCTGATACACTGTACATACACCATGTTTAACAAACAGGGGCTTCAGGTAGGCAATCCTAAAATTCATATACAATTTGTAGATCAATAAAAAGTGCAATCACCGTCACACTGGCACGGACCAGTTGGATGTTTTTTAATACTCGGCTGGGCCACTAAATGGTGTGCTACTCCAAACCTCATTCTCGTTAGCACAAACTTATGGGAAGGTCATGTCACCAAATTTAAATATTGTGGAAAACTTTCATTAATTTTATATTTACTATAGAACATGACTGTGGACAGGGATGCATTTGTTGACCCCCGTTTACCAGCCTGATACGCCATAAAAGTTACTTTCAGCTCGGCTTTTGGGATCATAGAAGCGGCACCCGGGTCAGTCAGTACATTTAAATTAAATATTTCTAAGAAACAATCAGCTACATATCTTAACCAAGGGATATTATGATATTTATCCAAAGATAAACAGTCCTCAATAACTGATCTATTGAACAACTGAAGCCAAATTGACCGCCAAATCATAAGTGGCCTCAAGGATAAGACATCAGCTGGGTAGTTAAAATCCAGTTCCCGGGGTATCAACTCAGTAGGAGCAGAGGTCGGTAGGCATAAAAGCTTTTTTAGGAAGGTATTTTCCTCCACCTGCAGCTTATGGTCATAAGTATGTCCCCATACTCCCGCTCCATACGTAGCAATGGTGACACATCTAGCTTGATAGATATGTAGCATGTCCTTAGTGCGTCTATCCCCAATTTTTGCCGCGAATCTAAAAACACCATGTGCATTTTTAGCCATTTTATTACTAATATTCGTAAATTCATTAGTCCACTTCCTGTCCTTTGAGAAAGTGATGCCAAGGTAACAGAATTTACCTACGTCTTGCACCTTATTACCCTCAATAAAAAAGGCCTTAGAGGCTTTATTTCTGTGTCCATAGACCATGGTCTGCGTTTTCCCCTTGTTAATGGACAGTTTCCTATCCCTGATGAAGGTAGAAAAACTGTCCATCTTACCCCATTCCCTGCAGATTTGGTACAGTCCAGTTTGTTGAACCTATGAAGTACACAGTGCTTCTCCCAGAGTATATCAGAAATAAAAACAATGTTTATATGTCTGAAAAATCATTCTTGTGCCTGAGTGTGCACTACAGATTGAATGTTATGAAAGGGAAAATTCCTGTTTAAAAAAGGATACATGTATAAAAATGAAATCCTTTTAGCAAAATTGTCAAATAAGGCAAAAAGGAACCATAACAATATCTATACTAAAGTATAATCTGCTCACAAAGCAGAAAAAAATATTTCTAAACTGGATTGTTGTTTACAGGTTGTTTACAGGTATGACAAATATTATTAACATTAAGTGAAATCAAACATGTTTAAAAAAATACTTTTTTATTAAAAAAGAAGTAGTGACATCATAAGGATGTACAGATGAATCAATGTCATGTGGATGTCAATTAAAACAAAATACCAAAGATTAAAAATTGAAATTTACCTGGAATTTAAAGTTTACCATCTGTAGGTGCATGCATGTAATGGAAAAGTGCCTCATGGTCAACAATGTTAAAGGTTACAGAGATACTGAGCCATAGGAACAAAGAGATCTCTCTTCTACTTGCACATATAAGGCATGTTCAACAGCGGGAGGGTAGAATCAAGGTGTTCTAGCATTTTTACCAAGGCTAGGAAGGGCAGTAATAGAAAGCTTAGTTGACATTAGTGAGGTCCAGAAACGGTTTCTTCACAAACCTTCTACTTTTGCATGCTGAAATGTGACAAATTCTTCCTATATTTTGCTTGGATGTGTTTGTATTTGATGACAGCAACTTATAAATTTGGGACAGACTGACACTAACCCCATATTCGATCCATGTGTATAGGTTTTCCTCTGTGTGAATTTAGTTATACACAGGTGATGCAAAACAATGGAAGCTCATCCCACATCCTTTACGAGAGAATGCTATTTCCCTATTGTGTGTTCACTAATTGACCATTAGGTATAATAGATCATGAAATCTCTTCACAATTTACAGGTGGTGTCTTAAGAGAATTTATGAAGAAGTGAAATACATGCTGAATATTTTATGTTGTTTTCCATGTGAGCTCCCTGATGGCATTTAGGGTATGTTAACAAATTCCGTACATATGTATAGTTTTTTTCCCTGTGTGCATATGCTGCTGGACTATTAAGGCAAATGAACAAATAAAGATCTTTCTACATTCAATGCATGTGTATGGGTTTTCCCTGTGTTTGCTGATGGCTCTTTAGATGTGCTGATTAAGTCAAAACACTTTACTAATTCACTGCAGGTGTATGATTTTTTTCTTTCAGGTGTGTGTTCGCTGGTGGATCTTTAGGGTTCCTAACTGACGAAAGTTCTTCCCACATTCACTGCAAGAGTATGGTTTTTCTCCTGTGTGTCTTCGCTGATGGAGTTTTAATTTTGATAACTCAGTGAAGCTATTGTTACATTCACTACAAGGATATGGTTTTTCCCCAGTGTGTGTTCGTAGGTGGCATTTCAAGCTTGTTGCGAAAGGAAACCTCTTTCCACATTCACTGCATTTGTATGGTTTTTCCTGTGTGTGTGTTCTATGATGGAGCATTAGGTATGCTCTTTGAGCAAAGCTCTTTCCACATTCAACGCATATGAATGGTTTTTCTCCTGTGTGTGTTCGCTGATGTTTTTTTAGACTATGTATCTCAGCAAAGCACTTTCCACATTCACTACAGGTGTATGATTTGTTTTTTCCTGTGTGTATTCGCTGGTGGCTTTTTAGGCTTCCTGACAGACGAAAGTTCTTTCCACATTCACTGCAAGAGTATGGTTTTTCTCCTGTGTGTTTTCGCTGATGGATCTTTAGTTTTGATAAATTACTGAAGCTATTGCTACATTCACTACAAGAATATGGTTTTTCCCCTGTGTGTATTTGTAGGTGGCCTTTCAAGCTAGACGACAAAGTGAACTTCTTTCCACATTCACTGCATGTGTATGGTTTTTCCTTGGTGTGTGTTCTCTGATGGAGCATTAAGGTTGCTCTTTGAGTAAAGCTCTGTCCACATTCACTGCATGTGAATGGTTTTTCCCCAGTGTGTGTTCGCTGATGTTTCTTTAGATTAGGTATCTGAGTAAAGCACTTTCCACATTCACTGCAAACAAATGGTTTTTCCCCTGTGTGTGTTAGCCGGTGGCTCTTTAGATTTGCGGACTTACTAAAGCTCTTTCCACATTCACTGCAGTTGTAAGGTTTTTCCCCTGTATGTGTTCGCAAATGGTTCTTTAGTGATAATAAATGAGCAAAGTTTTTTCCACATTCATTACAGCAGTATGGCTTTTCTCCTGTGTGTGTTCGCTGATGAATCTTTAGTTTTCCTGAGAAAGCAAAGCTCTTTCCACACTCACTGCAGGTGTATGGCTTTTCTCCTGTGTGTGATTGCATATGGATCTTTAATGTTGATGAACTGTTAAATCCTTTTCCACATTCATTACAACTGTATGGCTTTTCTCCTGTGTGTGTTCGAAGGTGGATATTTAGATGTCCTGAGAGAGTAAAGTTCTTTCCGCAATAACTGCATGTATTTCCTTTTTTTCTTGTATGTGTTTGATATTTGACCTGTAGAGCAGATTGCTCATTTAAACTCATTTTACATAAATAGGTTTTTTACTGAATTGCTGAGACAGACAATGTAGGGATGATGAGAGATTAAAAGTCTTCTCACAAACACCCACCTGTTTTTTTTCTCTTATGTTTTTGTTTGCGAGTGAACTCGTAGTTGTGATGGTTGATAAATACTCTTGACGCATTCACTGTGTCTTTATAGGTTTCCCTCAGTGCATGCTTGCTGATGCTGCTTTAGTAGTGAGGAGAAACAAAAGCTCATCTTAAGTTTGTTGTGTATGTATGTTTTTTCTCTAAGGTTTAGTGGCAAATGGTCATATGTTTTGCCATAGATCCTATCAATGTGTTTCCCAACGGACTACTGTGGTTGCTGACAAACTGACTGTATTTTAACATTCACTGCAAATGTGTAGTATTTGCAATGTATCCTGTTCTCTCTATAATAATAATGTTGAATGGTCACTGTAATGCTTGCCAGAGTGATAATATATCTATCAGGGCTTGTGTCTTCAACGCAAATTAAAATGTTTAAAGTCTGGGACCAAATACAACTCACAGCTTATTTCCTATAGTCTGTATCTTCAATTTCAGGCAATATTTATGAAACATACAAACAAAGAACAAGCCTTGTTACCAAGTCTTTACATTCTAGGACGGTGTGCTGCAATGTATCTAGCCAAAGCCTTCTTTCGTTGAACTTTCAGAAGTCTGCTTCACAACTCATTTTGTACACCTATGGTCTTTTTCTACAGATTGTAGGGTTCATCAACAAATCTGACCTTATAATGGTCTAACACCACACTATGGAGGTTATCCTGTTAGAATCTAATAGTTATCTCGAACGAGAGGCGAAATCCGGTATCTTTTAATGCTGGATGAGTGTCCTCAGTCTCTTTATGCCACCGGATTGCACTTGATGTTTTTTGCAGGAATTGTCTGTTGAGATACAAGATTTTTACAGTGCTGTAATATCTATAATTACTATTTGATGTTATTTCGAGCTCTTCTTGAATATTAGACAGCTTTCGAGTATTAACGTATTTTCTTCATTAGTCTTCATCTTATGTATTCTCGAATCGTCTCTCTGTGGATGCAAAAATATTTGTAATCTCTGAATGTATAAGCAATATAAAGAGCACTATGCCGAAGACATAACTACTTATTTTCTAATACGTTGTACACTATAGGCCTGATTTAGATATTTTTGGACGGTGTTAGTACCGTCACCATGCAGAGAATCTTTCTCCTGCCATGGTGACGGTACTATGCCTGCCAAATTTGGAGATCCCTGGCAGCCCAGTGGACATCTTGTGCATTTACAGGACCCATCATCATGGCAGATCCTGTAAATTCATTGAAAGGGTCCCTTGCAGCACCATCAGTATGATGGCATTGCCCACTGGCAATTTTGATTTTATTTTCAAAAACAAAATCCCATAGCAGGATTTTGTTTTTGAAAATAAAAAAAGAACAATGAGCCCCTCATTTCAAAAGTTTTCTTCCATGGCAGGTTCTTCCATGGCAGGGAGCCATTAAAAAGTTTGAACGTACATACCACCATGTTTTAGGTGGCAGTTTGTACTCTAAATCTGGCAAGCACACTATCAAACTTCCAACAGCCCTTTCTTTGTAGGGCCGTCAGAGGGGTATATAGGCAGAGGAGACTCAGTAGTCTCCGCTGTCTACATACTGAAGGTCCATATGCCTATTAATTAGGTGAACAGACCTCCCGATTGGCAGAAAGGAGTAACCTTTTCTGCCAGCATCTTAAATCAATTAGTATGCAAATAAGCCTTGATCCTGCTCCAAAAGTAACAGTCCAGTATGAACAAGAGTCCATGTTCCTATAAATGGCAACAAAAGCAACCACATAATAGTTATGACTTTGCTGGACCGGGTCTGTGAGTTACAACTTAAGTCCTAGGGCACAGCAAGACAATTATTGAATACATTTCCACTTAATCAAGTTTATATCTTAGGGAATAACATTACAAAGAAAACAAAACACAACATGGCTATTTGGAAAATAGAAATAATAGAATCCTTCTCACAATGAAAACCAAAACATAGATTGAAAAGAGGATTGTGTGGCATTTCAATGATGATAGTATCTGTAGGTTCACTGCAGAGAGTAGCCAGGCAATGCCTTTATCCTCCCACGGCTCTTTAGAGGGACTGACACATTTGATTGAAGTTAACATGACCCGGTGGACACAGTGTGGATGCACATAGAGTGGCTGTGTGTTTGAAAATGCTGAATTTATTAACTTGAAGATGGCACACTAACGGTTTGGTATTTAGGGAGGGGTAGTTCTTTGTGTTAGCATTAGTACTGGGGTGAATGTATGACATTGTTCTGCATTCTGTACATCAACTGTTGTTTTTGCATTTGTCACCCCGAGTGGGATGGGTAGGCTCAGACGTGAGTCCCATGCTCTCCACACCACTGGAGTCAAGCTATCCTGGCTGAAGACGGCTGATAGCCAGAAACCGGTCCTAGGATGCTTGATTCCAGTCCAGGAAAGATATGGCTTGGCAGTTCGGGCTGGACTGTTCCCATGGGGCACAGGGTCAAGGCTGATTTGCATATGACCATGTCTGAACTGGGGTGGTGTGGAGTGCAAAAAAACGATGGATTTAGGCCCAGATCTCTGTACTGGGGTGAATGTATGACATTGTTCTGCATTCTGTCCATCAACTGTTGTTTTTGCATTAGAAATGGCAGCAAGGTTGGCATGTTGAAAGTTCGGTCACAACTCTCCAGTCTTGAACAAACTGGTGACAATCATTTGAGATGACCCTGAGATTTTAGTGTTTTACTGGCCATGCACAGCTCAGACAACGGGCAACCAGTTCAGCCAAAGCCATCCAAGTGAGAGGAAGATGTGTGGGGCTAACTGAAGCCACCTGGCTCAGGGACCATGCACATGCTAAAATAAGCTCTGGGAGTATCACATTTAAACTGACACATAAAATAGTTAGCTCCTGAGGACCTACATAAGTTATACAACAGAGCAGATTTTTATACAAGATAGTCCTGTCCACTACTAGGGCTCTACTAAGGAGAAAAGAGTAAACATATTGAATGAGGGTGTTTTAAACAACAAAATACATGTATTGCTTTGACCCTACTATCAGGCAGGAGAAGAACAGCCATACACTGACTTGACCCATCAGGTTTATGGCTCTGCAAGTGGCTTAAAGCTGTGGCTTACTGGCATGTTGCTGAAAAGAGTCACATGCAGCGCATAAGAATGACCCTAAATGTAATGTGGACCTGGGAACAGGATGTAAAATGATGTGCTTTATGCCTCATAAATCTTGCCTCTCTAAAACGTGACAGCATTTGATTAAATAAATGACAGCCTTCCAGTAGAGTGCCCTTGTAGATATTAAGTATAACTGATTTAGAACTGTTATACTTAGGAAATATGTATTACACTATAATTGATACCTTGTCAGGTTGGTATATCGCCCACATCACACTATGTTTGTTGTCTGTATTTTAAGACCAATAAAACAAATTGCAAAAAAATAAATACATGCTCTGTGAGTGCACCAGAAATTGGGAGCTTGTAGATCATCAAACACAACCCAGAATACATAAAAAGAGACTAGTGCTTCTTACTGGTGCAATCAGTGTAACTAAAACCATCACTGAAAAAAACGTTTTGGGAGCTAACGACTTTTCCCAACTCAATCTACATCTCTGTTTAATGCGATGTACAAGAACAGAAGCTCAGGAAAGACACTTATCAACCAGCCACAACACCACAGACAAGGAGCTTCATACAAGGCCAGAAGCCTGGCTACTACAATTGAATAGCATCTAGGGTTGGGCAGGGTTTGGGGGTTTGCACTATGCAGAATTCCGCAGAGTTGCATTGAAAACACAGAAGAATTCTGCGGAGTTCCGCTCCACCCTACAACTGTCTCTCGGTCTCTTACCTTTCACCGCCCCACTACCTATATTTCTAATTCCCTCTTCCACCCTCCTCCTCGCTCGGTCGCCCAATTCAACGCAAAAACTCAGATGTCTCCTCTCCCCCTATCACACCCTTCTTACCCTGCTGTCATCTCCTCTCCGGCTGTTCCGTCTCCCAGCGCCTCCTGCACATCCCTCCCTGCAAAGGAAGGATCTCACCATGACACTCTGCGTTCCCTGGTAGGGACATGATGCGATCTGCTGAAAGTGCAGCCTTCTCGTCACTGGAAAGTACCACTGCGCACTAGTTTTCAAAGAGCTGAAGGTTTGCGCGATAATCATCCGTGGAGACCTGAGCATGGAGCAGTTCCAGCGAGATAGCACATCTGGGTGTCCAGGTGCGTCTCTCTGCCCGCATCTAGACAGTGGGCAGTGTCTGACTGAGACCCAGAGAGAGTGGACTCTGAGCCATAGAAATGCAAGGGACAAAGGCGCTCACATGAATCTGATCCGTGAGTTGAGTGTGGCATCGCAGCCTGAGACACCGATGCAGCCCAGCTACGTTTGTGTATTACATGCAGACTTTTGTGCAGTCAGATTCACCCCAGGATGGAAGGGCGGTGTATGGATGGTGCCAACATGGGCAGGTAGGGCGCACATCCTAGTGCCATAGTGCTCTGCCCATGCTGATTTTGTTGGTGTTCAGGTGTCATCTGCTGCATTTGTGACACAACTTGCTGACCCACCAGGTCATAAGTTTCCTGGTGTGTGTTTTTGTGATGTGTTTAATATTCAAACAAGGATTACTCAATGAACAGTTTCATTTTGGCATCTTCCAGTTTCATCTTCATACACCGAGGGATTTTGGGTATCATCTACTACCTTCTCGTTGGGTTTGCAGAGTATTTAGAACACTACGTGCATTGCCCCCTTCCCTGCGCTGAGCTGGATTCACAGCTCTATGAAGGAAAAGGACTTTTGTGACACTGCAGATGGCTACTCACGCATGCATACACAATTTGCTCCCTGAATGAGGATTAATTTCCTTTAAGGCTCTATGCTGAGCGTACATATCCATCAAGGGAAATGCTCCTACCTATTTGAGGACAAATTTGATAAAGTATACCCCCAGCAGAACTCTTCGATCAAGTACAGCAAACTTGTTAATGGTTTAGATGGGTCACCGGGGGAGGCCGAAGTTACTTCAGAACCATAGTCTAATTGTGGAATCTTCTGCCTACGGAGCTGAAAGATGCACCTACCTTTTTAGTGTTCAGGAAGAACCTTAAAACTTGGTTGTTTAACCAATGACCCCTTAGGATTTGGCTCTCGCATGCTCCCTTCCGATTGTCTCAGCGCCAAGACGCCTTCAGGTATTCATGGGCTTTTCATTCATTCAGGATATTATGTTGGAAGTTGAATCTCCCCCATTGGATCTCTGGGTTTAATGTTCCCTTACGGAATTCTCTTTCGGGGACATTGAGGAAATATGTGTAAATGGCACCAGGGTCCTGGTGTTTGTCTCTGTCGGGAGCGCCATGTAAATGCATCGTACCTAGGGGTAGGCTGTTTTTTGCAGAATTCTGTGCTCCCAGAGGAGTGCAGAGTTTGCAAAACTCTGCAAACTGCACTGGCGGAGCAGGGTTCACCACCCACCCCTAATAGCAACCTGCAGACAACTTGTATATCTTACATGAATGCGATCCACCAGCACCAACTCCATCCATCTCCAACCACAAACAGAACATATATTATAAAATGCATGTGAGATTGCAAGATGAAATCCTCCCAGACATTCACTCAGATAAACTGCAAAAGGGCAGACAAGGGCAACATGTAATGATTTAGGAACACAGTAACTATAGGACAGAAACATCTAAAGCAACAGTAAAAATAGCAGCATTACACTGAGTGGGGATAAGACGCTGGTCTGTTTATAAATCTGAGGTAAAAAAGTGCAATAATTTCTGAACGATAAAACTTAGGAACATCTTCTTCAAGCCAGCTGTCTTACCAACAGTTATTTAGTTTGGGAGATTGTGAACTGCCAAATATTTTTGTATCTAGATCATGGCACTGTTTACTCTCATATTACGCCCGACAGCTGAATTAAACTCTTTGAAGAGATTCATAATTGCATCTGTTACACCCCTCCAGAGATGAGAAGGGCTTCTATGAGGGTGTTTCTAAAATAGTTTTTCTTTTCACTATGAGAAGTAAAAGATGCAATCTTATGGCAATCTAAGAACAAATCCCCAGGACCAGATGAACCTCCCAATTTATTTGTAAAACAATCCTTTAGTCTGTGGTCTACTAATTACCCAGACACTAAATGAAGCAGCCGAAGGTATTCTTTTGTCCTGGTCAACATCTGTAATTGTACTGCTTTTCAAAAAGGGTGATTAGGATTACCCCACTGCTACATTTCAATATCTTTAATTGACTCTGTAGTAAAGGTCATAGGGTGGGTGACTCAAAACAGGTTAAGAACCTGGGTGATAAAAACAATATTCTCTCAGATCTACATTATGGGGTAAGACCTGGTTTGAGCACAAACAATGAGTACTTAAACCTGTATCCTATTATCAACAAGTGTACAGTAGCCAAACCAAGATCTATTCATAGGACCTTTATAAACCTTACCTCAGCCTTTGACAGAGTAACATTATGGAACATCTTAGGGATCTAGGAATTCGACACAGACTTTGTTTATTTTCTGGAAAGGAATTTATTATCTAATTGCATTTATTTCCCTTCTGTAGGGAAGTTTTCCATTCTGTTAAACAGTCTTTTTGCCCACCCTGCAGGTCAGATGGGGCAATGACCCATGATCTGCCCCTCAATCCTGGAAGGGGGTGGGCAGAAAGCTGTCTAGGCCCCAGGGATTTCTTTTATTTAAAAAAAATAGAGGGTTGTGTGGTGCCCAAAATGGACCCACCCCTAATAAAAAGGTAAACAGTCTTTCAGCCCCACCGAGGGGCAGATGGGGCAATTGCTCCCGATCTACCCACCGGGGGGGTGGGTGGCACAAAGCCCACCAGGGAATACTTTTTTAAATACAAGTAGAGAGGTGGTGGCTAACCAGAATGGGTATATGCAGGCCCCCACCCCTAATAAAAGGGTAAACAGCCTTTCTGTACCCATGGAGGGTCAGATGGGGGTCATTACACTGATCTGCACCTTCAGGGGGCAGAGAGTCCACTAGACGCTAGGGAATTATTTTGTTTAAAAAAAAGGGGAGTTGGCCAAGATGGCGGAGTGAGCAGACGTACTGCTCCTGAGCTCCCACCGCCGGCCTGATACAGCACCGGCCCGAGGGCCGTTACAGCTACGGTCGGCTCAAATTTAGGGGGCTGGAGAGGTTGCGGTGCCGGTGGGGGCCATCCTGGAGTGGAAACGGCGCCTGTAGATGCTTATTCTTGGGCATCAACCCTGACGAGAGCGGACAGCGCGCAGAGCCGGCAGGGCCACGCTAAAACGCTTGATAGCGGAAGGCGGGATGAAGAGAGTCTGGTGAGGCGGAGCCCGGATCTACGAGCTGCCCGGGGAGCATGGCGACCTCAGACGAGACACCGGCACGCCGGCCGGGGCTGGTGCCGACGAAGCGGTCAGACTGTGGCTGCAGGACGCGGGTGAGGTGCCGTGGTGCGCGGCCCGCCGACCATTTTGAAAGAGAGGCGTACCGTACCTTGGGCCCGCGCGGGCCCATCAGCGGACTTTGGCGCTCCCCTGCTGGGATACTGCAATGGGGTCCCGGCGGAGCCCATGAGAGAGCTGTAGAGGCGGAAGGCGAGTGGCGGAGCAGCTGTGACTGGGTCCGGGCCTCTCCTGCCTCGACCGGGCCTGACAGACCACGAGGGCCCGGAGGAGGCCGGGCCTTGCGGAGCTCGGGTGCCCGGAGGAAGCTAAGGGAGGAGCAGATGATGGAGCCGACCCAGGAGTTGAGGCAACAGATAGAGGTGAGGCCGCCAGCTTGCTGCCAGCGTAGGCACGGCCTAGTCCCTAAGAGCCGTGGGACGGACTAGTAGGCCGGCTAAGTGGGCCCCGTGGGATGCGGCCTTGAGGCTGGTTGGTGACCCGGGAGCGGTTCTGCCGGACAGGGGCCGCACTGGAGGAGACCGCACTTGGAGGGGCAGTATAAACATGCCAGCGGGGTAGCGGAGGAGAGTCCGGGAAAGAGGGATCCAGGCCCGCCATTTGGAGACTGTGACTTGGCAGACGCCGGGTCCGAGCACCTACTGCAGATGGCCCTGCAGTGTCGCTAGCGCCCTCCTGCAGCCGAGCATTGGTGCAGCCACACCGTCACTTCCCGCATTGTGAGAGCCCAGGCAGGAGAGCTGAGGACTGCCATGCCGCAGCGCTGAGGGGGCAGGGGGAGGCCCCCCTGTCCCCAGACATTGCCTTGATTCCAGGCCTGGCCTAGGCCTAGACGGACGTCAAGCTTGGGAGTCACAATAGGGGACTAGATTGCGGCAGAGCTAATTGAGGCCTGATGTAATGGTTGGCCAGCAGAAGTGGTTGAAGTACCAGTTTGGAATAGCCAAGTACACCGACTGGGGAACGCCTTAGAGGTGAAAAGGGGCAACGCAGAGGATAATGGCGGAGGACGGTGGGTCGTCATTGGCTGTGAGGTCTTGACGACGACTCCAGAAGCGAGGTGGCCCCTGGGAGCAGCTGGTTAGGGTGATGGTTTTGCGGTCTGCGGGATCCCTCAGACACCTGGGCTCTGTTGCCTTCTAATTGGGACACTGGTCGCCGCTAAGTGCAAATAGGGACTGGGCGCTACACCACAGAGGTTCTCCCACAGCATTTCTGGATCTAATTAAAGCGAGCTATGTCCTCCTCCAGGGGCCGCAGAGACAAGACCCTTAAAGACTTGTTTGCGAAGGCGCAAGCTGGACAGTTGGCTTCCAATATGGTGACAGGTGCCTCTGGCCCGACATCAGAACGTGTCGATGGCGCGGAACCCATCACCAAAGCGTTTCTTGAGTCTATGTTTGTCGCATTGAGGTAGGATATGCACACTCTCAAGCAGGAGTTCGCATCGGGGATCAGGGAGGTCTGTCGGGATGTGGATGGCATTGGAGAGCGGGTCGCTGAATTGAAAGGCAAGAGCGACGGGAGAGACACGGAGATGGCGGCACTTCAGCCAGAGGCCATCAGGATACACGATCAGCAAGTCGATCTCCAAACCCACCGTGAGGACCTGGAAAACTGTTCCCGGTGCCATAATATTCGGATCAGGGGAGTGAAGATAGACGACGACTCGAAAGACCTTTTCACCTACATGAAAGAGCTCTTCAATCACATCTTGGGTAGACCCCTGGAGACGGAACTGCGCTTGGACCGGGCGCATCGCGTGGGTTCTCTGCGGGCACCATCGGCTCCACCGCCAGATATATTAGTCTGTGTTCAGGACTACCGCACCAAAGAAGCCATCCTCTAAAAAGCGCATCAGATGCATCCCCTGAAGTTTCGTGACCAGCTGCTGGTGCAGTATGTAGAGCGCATGGCACAAAAGGGAAGAACTTATCCGCCCTCACCCTGCAAAAACGAAGGACCTTCAAACCTGTTACCATGCACCTCCAGCAGCGCAATATTACGTACAGCTGGGGTCATCCGTTCCGGCTGGTGTTCCTCATGGATAACAAGCTGTACCAGCTATGTTCGTTGTCAGAGGTGTGCAGGCTGTTGGGGATGGAAATCCCCAAGGAGGAGAGTGGGGATGAGGGCCTTAAAGAGGTTACTGACGACTCCAGACCACGTTGGCACCAGCAGGGCCGTAGACGTCATCCAAAGAAGCCCCCTGCTGCAGAAATTACGTGGGGCCAAAAGTCGGCTTTGGAAGCTGTCTCCACGGAACTATCTACCTCCCAGCCTGGCTGACTTTTGAAGATATACCTAGCTGACTGGCCGATTTGTTAATGTCCAGGTCGTGGGTGGGAGGGGAGCTTTCTCCTTGTTGGTAGATTACCCCAAACTGTATTATTACCGATCATCGCCCAATGATGGACAATGTATTCCTATTTACTCCTTTCAATTGTTCCTCCTTTTGATACTACTAGGGGGTTGGGTGGGGGGAGACTTGGGGTTCCTTGCCCCCTTTTCGATCTCAGATGGAGGATGGACAAGGTACTGTTATTCACTGTTTTCGGTTGTTCTTCATTTTGGGTTTTCTTGGGGACTTTATGGGGGGGATCCGGTGTTCCATGTAGGTTCACACGATTACAGGGCCCTAGGTCACCCGACCGCCCCGCGCTCCAGTGGTGCCATGTGTGACATCTTGCCTAAGCTGTTGACCCTCTTTGTCACCGGTAATGCCCGCTACCATGCTTAAGATTTTAACCCTCAATGTCCGTGGTCTCAATAGTCTGGTGAAGCACAGAGCGGTCTTGTCATGCCTAGAAAACACCCAAGCGGATCTCTGTCTCCTGAAAGAAACGCACCTATTGCCCTAGGCAGCCTGACCTTCACTATTTGCTCCATGTATGCCACTAACGAGGGCCAGGAACGGATCCTACACTCCGCTCTCTCGGAGGCCACAGCCACGACAGACCGCCATGTTATCCTGGGGGCGACCTGAATCTAGTCTTTGATAACAACAAGGATAGATCTAGCCAACACACTCATCAGACAGGCGCACTCTCTGCAGAGGGGCTTGCTCGAATACACGACCTGGGGTTGTGCGATCTGTGGCGCAGCTTTCACCCTCACGAGTGGGAATACTCATACTATTCCATTGCACATAAGACTTACGCGAGACTAGACCATTTTTTAGTATCTACACCAGTGCGCGCGCTCACGACTGCAATTGACATAGGAGTTGCCTCCCCCTCGGACCACGCACCAGTAATCGTCACTCTCACCCTTCCACCCATATCACGGCCCTCCAGGGTATGGCGTATCAGAGATACTCTACTGCACCGAGAGGATGTAGTTAAGCACATACAGCGCTCCATTACTGATTACCTCTCACATAATGCCAATTCTAACACAACCCTTGCAACGCAGTGGGCAGCGCTGAAAGCAGTCATAAGGGGGGAGTTCATCGCCATTTCAGCCTCAGATAATGTAGAGCACAGGCGCAAAAGGGAAGAACTTACGCAACAAACCAGGGAGTTGGAGCAGATCCACCAGAGGACGGGAGCCCCTCGAGTGTGGAGACAGCTTAAGGCCGTGCGCCATCAACTAGCAGCGCTTCATCAAGATACGGCGGAATTTGCAGCACTGCGATTTAGACAAGCCTACTATACCGGGGGGGGGGGGGGACAGGTGCAGGCGCCTCCTCGCCCATAGGTTGCGGGAGGTCCGACAAAAGCAGGGAGTACGAGAAATCCGCAAGTTGGATGGTGAATGCATATCGGAGGATAAGGCCATAGCTGAACCCTTTCACGAGTTTTATGCCACTCTCTACGCCGGGGCCCTGCTAGAAAGCTCCGATGGGGCTGCTTTCCTAGACTCGGTCACCTTGCCAGCTCTGACCAAAGCCCAGGCCGACCACCTCAACAGGAATATTCACACAGAGGAGGTCATCGCCGCCATTTCTCGTCTTAAGTCAGCTAAGGATGACTTTTCAGCTATCCCTTCTTGCGCAAGCCCCATAGACCCTCTAACTTATATGCCTCGTACATTACACAGGTTCCCCTTGAGGTGTGGGACGCTACTAATATCAAACACAAACTCACAAACTTCCCTTCGCCACTCACCCCATTGATGGACAACCCTGATTTTACTCCCGGTATGGACCCTGTCGCCTTTGCAAAGTGGAGGCCTGCTGGGTGTCACTTTCTGTATCATATGTACGACGCTGAAGGGGTCGTCCCGTTCTCCCAATTTAAGCAGGAATATGGGCTTCCAGAGAGCGAGAGGCTTAGATATCTGCAAGTTAGGCACTGGGCGCTTCAACCCCAAGTCCGCTGCGAAGCAGATCGGCACCTTTCCCCTTATGAAAGATGGCTCATTACAAGCACGTCAGACAAAAAACTCATCTCTGATCTTTACAATATGCTGCAAGTAAGTCATACCCACATATACAATTCCAGCGGAGCGCGATGGGAGAGGGAACTAGGCAGGACACTTAGCCATAAGGAGTGGGGGAAAATATACTATAGAACCCAGCACTCTGCGTACCACATGGGGCTTACTGAGACTCTTACGAAGGACGTAACATACTGGTATTATACTCCTGAGCGCTTACATGCAATGGACCACACTCGGGAGGCGACATGTTGGCGTGGCTGTGGCCAAGGAGGCACTTTAGTGCATCTGTTATGGGAGTGTGAGCAGGTTCAGCCCTACTGGACCCAGGTACTAGGCGAGGCGGACAAACACTTCGAGACCAAGATCCCACGCTTTTCAGCATACATCTTGCTGGGCCTCCCTAACCCCCTGACTTACCCGCTACTATCTCGCCGAGGCAGACAGATAGAAATTATGCTGGGGTCCGTGACACAAAACATACTCATACACTGGCGCACTCCCAACACTCCAACATTTACAGGCTGGCTGTACCGTCTGTGACATGTACTTGGTATGGAGAAGCTGACACTCACCATGGCGGGTGAGGGATCCAAATATGACGAGCTGTGGCAACCATTTCTGTCGCGCTTAGCCACTGAATTCAGAGAGGACACATGCCCCGATACCTCCGGCTGCTGCGCCTCACCGATTAACATAAGGCGGTCTAGAGGGGGAGGTCGTTTGTGGTTTAATCTAGCTTAGGTAGTGGACATGGAACACAGGGAGGGGGTGGGAGTTGGATGGGTGGAGGGCACCCAAGGGGGTTGTTTTTCTTTGTTTAGAGATATTTCATGTATGCGACACCAGCTGGATAGGCGCCTACTGTCGAGTATGCGCCTTTAACTTGCTGTGTAAAGTGGATGTTCCACAGCACTGTTTAATAGCTAACCATACGTGGTCATATTTGTGTGCTGCAAACTTAATAATAATAAAGAAATGTAAACCATAAAAAAGAGGGGTGCAGGCTGCCCACCATACACATGGCCATGATTCCATCCCAAATAAATGGAGATACAGTCTTTCTGCCCTCCTGAGGGGAAGATGGGGGTAAACCCCCACCCCGATTTGCCCCCTTGGGGAGGCAGACAACCCACTAGTTGCCACAGAAATAAAAAAACACAAATAGAGGGTTGGGGTTGCCAACCCTGGAATGGTTATGCCCACACCCTAACTGAAGGGGACAACAGCCCCCCCCCGCCCAGGTGTAGATGAGGTTAACCCTATCTGCCACCTAGAGAGCGGAAAGCCCACTGTATATCAGCAATATATATTTTTAATAAAATAATGGGGTAGGTCTTTACCATTTTAACATCAGGGCCTACTCTCACCCCTAAAACCTCAACAGTTTTTCTGCTCCCCTACGGACTAAAGCATCCCTTCCCAGTGGCAAGCAAGATGTTTTTACACCTGCCCTCTCACCCAAAGCAAAGAATGGTAAACAGAAACTGATCCAACAACATCCGGAATCACTCTTTGCAGACACCTACCACTGTCCCTCCAAAGGATTGGTAAAAACTGACCTTATCTTCCACACAGAGAGACACGAGGCATGGAAACACATCATCAGATCCCACCTAAAAATTTCAAAAACCACCAACACCACACACAGTTGCAAACTTACAATATCACTCCCTCAGCGCCCTAAGCGTAATGGAAATACCACGGTGACCATTTACTATAACGGCACAGACCTGATACAAGCCAACAGCGAAAACTTGGAGTCCTTTGATACCCTCTTCCCCTCTCTACGGGACACTCCCTCTCACGCTCCCCCTCTCCCTCCCATACTCCCACACTGGAGGAACCGGACCAGCCATTTAAACCCACCCTCCGCCTCGGAACTCACGATCAACAGCACTCGCCCCTCAGCACGCGCCTTCCTCCCCACTACCCCCAGGGAGTGCACATCCCCACCTCTTCCCGTGTCCGACTCTCATCCACACTTGTTACCCACTTCTCAGAGTCTCCCGCAACACCCCACACGCCCGCCTCCTAGCTACGTCCCCTGCCCCTCCCACAGGGAGAACAAGACCCCCCCCACACCAACCCTCACCTCCATCCGCAACCCACCGCCCGATACCACCCAGACACCCCACACGCCCTCCCCTACACACCACGAACAAGCAGAACACCCACCTCCCCACACCCACATGCAACAAAGCCACTACTCCCCCACGAGGCCTCGCACCACAGGACACCCTCCCCACCACCCCCAGAGAGAACGGGCCCATCCTACTTCACAACGAGGGCACTCATCCCTGTCCGTCAGCTG
This sequence comes from Lissotriton helveticus, assembly GCF_964261635.1. Taxonomy (NCBI): domain Eukaryota; kingdom Metazoa; phylum Chordata; class Amphibia; order Caudata; family Salamandridae; genus Lissotriton; species Lissotriton helveticus. The sequence goes on from NC_136069.1 coordinate 42,132,997, forward strand.
CTGGCACAACACACGACATCCCCCTCTACACCCCCATCGACAACAGCAACCCCCTCAGAACACCCTGGGCTCCCAACCCCATCCATCACCTACAGGTGCTCATCCCTGCCCACAACCCGCCTCTCACTCTCTTCTACCCACACCGAACAACCTGAGCACTTGTCCCCCTGAACTCACAGGCTACACAGCACCCACAACCCAACTAGACCCCCACCACCCTACACCCATGGCCCCATCCAAACCCCATACAGACAACACAGCTTGCAAACTACCGAACACCCCGAGTCTCCCCTCACCCAAGCCCCACACACCTACTCAAGCCCAACCCCGCTACATCGACGAACTTGTGACTGAGCAACGCATTTCCTTGTTGGAAACCCAGATCACTACCATAATCCGGGGCCTCACTGAAATCCTAGCTAACCTTGCTGCGCCACAGAAACAGTATCACACCCACCATCCCATCACTCAGACACAACACAATCCACCCACTACCCCTCGCAAGAGATGGGCAACGAACACCCTCGCCAAACCTATCACAGCGACCGAAAAGAACCAGAGACGCTATGTCTGAGAACGACGCAGCTGATCTCGCCGCCTCGTATGACAATCATAATGCTGTCACGGTCCAATCCAAAATACAGGTGATCACCGGACTTGGTAGAGCTCAAGCCCTCCCCAACTTACCAAGACCACCGGCCACCCGCACAAACATCCCTACGGCCCCCCTTACGAAGAAACCCAAAACAGAGACGACCCACACAAAATGCATGCTCATAAACTGCAGATCAGCCTCAAAACACGCCACAGAACTAGCAGAATCCATCCTCACTCATGACATCAACATAGCATTCATCACCGAAACCTGGCTCAACGACTCCTCCCTTCCTCTCCTGGACACCCTCGTCCCCCCAGGCTTTAAAATCACCAATAAAAACAGAATAGACAATAGAGGTGGAGGCTTAGCGATCATCCACAGAAACAATTTGTCTGTGTCGGAATCAGAATCAGCCAACTACAACTCCTTTGAGTGCCTAACTGTCAACGTCATCACCTGCAACAAAAAACCAGTAACCTGCCATCTTATCTACCACCCCCCAGGCAATTCCACCGCCTTCACCGAACACCTGTCTGACCAAATTGCCCACTGCTCCCTACGCGATGCGAACACTCTTATTCTGGGCGATTTCAACCTACACTGGAACGAAGATAATAATCCACTTATACAAAATCTGAACAAGCTAATGTTCAATAATGACCTCATGCAACACTGCATAGAAGCAACCCACAACAAAGGAGCAACCCTAGATGCCATCATAGCCAATCAAGACACAGTGAAGATAAACCAAACTCTGCCCGTAGACTGGTCTGACCACCACCTAATCCTTTTCCGAATCTCTCACCCAGTCTCCATTCAACCCCCATCCCAAGGACAACCTAAATGGACCAGAAATCTCACGCGGATCAACACGACTGACCTGGAAGAAAAAATCACCTCTCTACTCACTCCCTCCTCGGCTGAACTTTCCACAACTGAACTCACGGACCACTACAACACTTCCATGTCAACTATTCTCGATCAGATTGCCCCTCTGAAACTAAAAAAACCCAGGAACATTCCATCCCGATCCTGGTTCAACACGGACATCAATAACGAAAGGAGACAACTTGGAGCCACAGAAAGACTCTGGAGAAACAACCCCTCCGCTAGCACTCTCGAACAACTCAAAGCAGCGCGGAGAAGCTACAAAAAACACATCCACAATGAAAAAACCAACCTTTTCTGCTCCGCCCTGGACAATGCAAGAAACAGGCCTAATGAACTCTTCAAAATCATCAAGCAACAAACCACTAAGCCCACAACAACCTTCACCCAGGCCTCCTCGGAACTATGCAAACATTTCGCCAGCTTCTTCGAAGAAAAAATCACCAAGATCGAACACTCGCTAGACACCAGCAACAATCCCCACAGCGAAAGCCTTCCCCTAGATACTACAGAAAGCACATGTCCTCACAACGCAACTTCATGGAAGGCCTTCGCCCCCATTACAGAAACCAAGATTATCAAGCTAATTTCAACCTCCAAACCCGCCTCTCACCTCCTAGACCCTATCCTACTCAACTGACTAAAAACCTCAAACTCGCCATAGCTCCCTTCTGATGCAGAATCATCAACAGCTCCCTCCAATCCGGCACTATACCTGATTGCCTCAAGGTTGGCCAAGTCACTCCACTACTAAAAAAAACAGGCCTTGATTGCAAGGACCTGAACAACTTCAGACCTGTCTCCAATCTCCCCCTCCTATCAAAAATCCTGGAGAAATGCGTCCTCTCACAGCTAACTCAACACATGGACAACATCAACCTTTTTGACCCCCACCAATCGGGATTCAGAAAAGGGTTCAGCACCGAGACGGCGATCCTCAACATCACAGACGACATACATAAGTCACTTGACTCTGGCCAATGCTGCCTTCTCATTCTCCTCGACTTATCGGCAGCCTTTGACACAGTAGACCACCAACGTCTCATCAAGGCCATTAAAGAAAGGGCAGGGGCCGATGATAAGGTCCTCCGATGGTTCACCTCTTTCCTCCAGAACCGCGCGCAAAAGATACAAATCAAGAACTTTACCTCCGACCTCCACCCTGTCAGCAGAGGTGTACCCCAAGGCTCAGTGCTCTCACCTCAACTGTTGAACATATACATGGAACCCCTCACCACCATTCTTAATAAGGCGAAGATCCCCTTCCACCTATACGCCGACGACACCCAGATCTATCTAGAAACCTCCTCCCCAGATGACATCCTCAGACTCAATACCACTCTAAAAGAAATTCAAGGCTGGCTATCCCAAAACCACCTTAAACTCAACCAATTAAAAACGGAGATCCTCCTCATCTCATCCTCGGATCACCTCCACTCAGCACTCAACAAGGCTACCTCAGGACTCCTTCACTCCGCCTTGAAGGCTCGGGACCCCTGGTCTGCCAGTCTTTTTAGATCTACAGAAATCAGCATTCAACAAGGCTACCTCCGAACTCGTCCACCGCTTCCATAAGCCTTAGCACGCTTGAACTACTGAATCGTTCTGTTCTTTTTGCTGACAATCACAACAATGTGCTTAACTACCTTGAAACATTGCTGTAAAGTGCTCCAATACCCCCGGGTCTGGTCAGCACTATATAAAACTCCTAAAATAAAAAAATAAATAAATAAAATATGGGCCAGGAGAGTGTGACTAACTTCATCATCCCACTTGCAATGGTGAATGGCTACGCCTTTTGGGCTTGGGTAGTCGCTACCAGGATAAACCCACCAGACCCAGACAGTTCTGAAAACTAAATATCTGGGGAAGTCCATGACGGTGTGCTTCACAAGCATCCCGCACCATTTTCCATTTTCCCAACAACAATGCCCTGCAAACCTCAAGCATTGACTAAAAACCACACATTTTTCTCACATTTCTCTGAGGAAAACTTCTGTCATCTGTGGGGAGCCACAAATGTCCCACCACACAGCATTCCCCCAAGTCTCGCCAATAAAAATGGTACCTCACTCGTGTGGGTGGGCCAAGAGACCTCGACACAAAAGGCCCTAAAGTGCTAAGTGGAGAGATCAGTAAAAGGGGTAGCCGCGGGATTTGTAACCATGCTCGGCTGCCACCCATGGAAACCTACCAACCACAGACATTTTTCAAAAGTAGACAACAGGGGTTTCCAGCGTGGTGTGCCTTGTCTAAAGCCCATGAGGTTTTCTTACCCACATTGCCTTGCAAACCTCAAACTTTGCCTGAAATCACGCATTTTCCTTACATTTCTGTGATGAAACCTGCAACCGCAAGAATCCACAAAATTCCTACAACCCAGCATTGCTCCTCTTGTGCCAATAAAAACGCTGCGCCACTTGTGTGCTTGGGCCTAGTGCCAGCGACAGGAACAGAACAAACCACGGTCAATAGGCTCCCATTAGCCTTGGTTTGATCCATTCCTGTCAGAGGCATTAGGCCCAGCCACACTAGTGGGGCCACGTTTTTAGAGGCACAAGTGAGTTAATGATGGGTGGTCGGACTTTTGTGGATTCAGGCGGATTCTGGAAGTTTCTATCACAGAATTGTAGAAAAAGGTTTGATTTCTGCCATAGTGTGTGCTTTGCAAGGCACTGTTGGGTAAAAACACCTCATGGAATCCAAGCTAGTCACCCATCATGGATACCCATAGGTGTCTAGTTTTTAAAAATGTGCATGTTTGCTAGGTTTCCATAGGTGCCATCTGAGCATGGGGCCCAAAATCCAGTGCTACCTACTTTGCAAAAATAGGGTCAATTTTGATTGGAAAAATGTGATGTGTCCATGTTGTGTTTTAGGCCATTTCCTTTATAGGGCAACAGGCCTACCCGCACAAGTGAGGTACCATTTTTATCGGGAGACTTGTGGGAAAGCCGATTGGAAGGAAGTTTGTGGCTCACTGAAGATTCCAGAACTTTCCATCACAGAAATCTGAGGAAAATTCTTTTTTGCAGTCAACGTTTGAGGTTTGCAACGGATTCTGGGTAATAAAACCTAGTGAAAGCAATGCAAGTCAGCCCACCCTGGATACCTTTAGGTGTCTAGATTTAAAAATGTACAGGTGTGCAAGGTTTCCCTCGATCAAAATACTACAACTACTAACATTACAACAACAAAAAAGGGTCAGTTTTGAGTGAAAAAAGTAATGTATCCATGTTGTGTTTTGGCCCAACATTTCCTGTCACAGTCTACCCACACAAACGAGGCATCATTTTAATTGGAAAATATGTGGGAGCATTGACTAGCAGAACATTTGTTATTATCAATTCAATTTCACAGCATGTGACTTTTCAAATGTAAGCCAGTGTATAAGAAAGAAAACATAAAAAAGTGTTGTAGGCAACAGTCCACTTGTATTAAATGTAACAGGATATCTGCTATGTTTGTGACAGAGCCTTCAATCCTATAAACTCTAAATAAGGACCGTGGTTTCATTTACTTGTGGGACGTTTAGTTTATTTGCATAATATATGCAGTGGAATACATATTGTACCTACAAAACAGCACACGTTTGGGGGATGGGGATAGGTTTTTCTCTATTTGGCCACGCTGCACAGCATCTGCTGTAAAGCATCACCAAAAGGCACTGGCAAAGCAAATATATCACAATAGCAAGACCCACTGGCTTTGCTTTGCCAGTGCTTGTTTTCTTCTAGTAAATAATCTGATGCAATATTCCCTCACTGATTTTTTAGGTGGATACACTCAGGGCATCTTTGCTCCTCAATGGATGCTTTTGTGAGGATGAGGGTCTTTGTGGAAGTGTGTGGCTTACAGCAACTAACTAGACCCAAGTAGATTCTGAATATGATAGCAGCCTGCTGGAACATTTGAAGCACACCATGAAGAAAAAGACAAGTTGCTCCTGGCTGACAATCCCGTTGCCTACACCAGGAGTCTCCAACCTTTCCTGTAATAAGAGCAACTTCTGTTTAATGAAAATCACCCCGAACTACTGATATTTTAGGTGTTGTAATATTGACCACACCAGACAAGATTACATTAGTGGACACCATTTGTACGATTAGAAGCAGTGATCGTCTCAGTTTTCCAAGCATGGTCGCCAGCAGTAATGTATTATGCTTTGTCAATGTAGAATGCCTCTACGCGAGTAATACATAACAGCCATAGAAGTAATGCTTCTGGCATCACGGTAATAACAGCAGTAATACGTCTTTTACTCAAATATCAGATTTACATATATTTTGAAAATTCTGCCATTTTTCTCCAAATATCAGTCTACAAGTTCTGATTGATGAAGCAGTAGTATATCCCAATTAGGGTAGAACCATTACTACCAGCCATTAGACAGAGTAAGTCTTGGTGGCTTAAATCCTAAACATTAATTCATTATTGTTTTCCAGTCCACCTTAGTGTAGATAGTTTTTTAACTTAAGATCCTTACGAATCGCCTCTAGACTTGTAGAATTGCGAAGAAACAGGTTGACCAACCACACGGACGAGCGCCACAGCTAAGACATTAACTTAGCATTGCGCCTTTCCTCTTTATTTTAATCAGTGTAGGAGACCCTACAATTAAAGTTTTTTTTGCTGGTACTCCCAATCCTATTTTAACTCACATAAACATCACGCACCACTTATTCATCTACACTCACTATATCTCTCACCCCCACGGCACCAAATGGCTATTTGGAAACAGATCTCCGCCAAAGTGCCCCTCATCTGGAGCCCGTCAGGCATTGCAGCGCCGGCCAGACGAGGAGCAGCCCGATGATGAAGCATGACACCCAACTGGGTGTGTGAGGGCATTACATTCCAAAGAAATGGATTCCCATCTTTTTGACTCTGTACCCACTGTCCTTTGTATGTTGCTCAATTCTAGATCATTCAGGAAGAGCACACCTTTAATTTTCATATTCCATTTGGGCAACTGTGCTGGACCTTATGTATAAAAGCCCTTTGTCCCCCTATTTGTGAATATTGGTAACACATGATTGTTGCATATAAAAGATGCATAAGTGCACCCCTGATTTTGCTTTTGATATTAATTTTTTTGTTTGCCATAAGTAAAACCAAGGACAAAGTAGCATGGGGTTTTATATGTGCTATATTTTTAACATGGTTTAACTAAATCTTGCTTGTAGTGTGGAGAGTGAAGCAGAGTGTTGTATTTTTCCATGCACAGAACTCATAGAAGAGTGGATGAGTTAGCAGTTTTGGTCACTTAGAAAAATGTAGCTTCTGCCTACCCTGCCTGTGGATGGTGACACTTACGTGAGGAGGTGGACTCCCAATGACTCCCTCAACAGTTTGACGAGGACCTGTGAAGGAAGCCACAGAGGAAATATTAGTAAGAGAGGAAAGACTGTTGTCAAGGAAAGAAAGAAAAGACTACAAGATAGAAAGAGCAAAACAGCTTTAAAATGTGGGGAGAGAAAACCAAGGAAGGATTATATATGGTCTTGAATGCTGATAAACATTTCAGTAAAGCTCTGGAAAGCAGGGGACTGCAAATGCAGAATCCGCTCTCGGGGAGGGCGCCTTGCTGCACGAGGAATGCGAGAATGTGCCACAGCATGGACGATAGCCAGGAAGAATCGACACCCAGCAGGTGAAACTCTGACAATCATGCACAGAATCCTTCTTACAGGGCCAGTCCTAATTTCACCTGTTTTATCTCTTTTAGTGGAGAGTCTTGGTGGCCTAAAAGTGTGTCTTATTCTTATGATAAAGGTGGTAGTGAGGAGATAGGAGGGCAAAGGAAAAACAAATAAAGCAGAAGAAAGGATAAAATAGAAGAAATAATGTGAAAGTTTTAGAAGTGTGCACAGAAAGTTGAAAAAAAGCTGGAAAAATTCCATTAGTTGGAGGATTTTTTTTAGGTTAAAAGAACACTTACCTTTTTTTTCTTTTTAATATAGGGACATTGGAGGTGGAGACCGCAGATGGTCTCTGGAGGGAGGAAGGAGCTTGTGGGACCAAAGCCTAAGGAAAATAGAAGAAACAATTCTGTGAGATCCTTAAAAACTAGACATTTTGAATCTCAGACAGCCTTGTAATAGGCCTCGGTTACTGAGCCAGAACAAACCCACACTCCCAAGGTCCATGAACAGTCTTTGTGTGGATAGAGATAGAGAGAGAGTGCAAGGAGAGATTGTTTTTTGCATCCGGCCTAGTTTGTCTCTCTATTTCTTTTTCAGAATTCCTTAGACTGCTCCGATGAGAACACTCAAGGTTTTGGACCCTTCAAGCTACGCCCCTACATCGGTTTTGATGACGGGGTGCTTGTGACCTACATATCACAGTCTGTGAGTCTACATCATGGCTTAAGCTGCTCCCCCAAGTCATTTTTTGATTAAGGAATGTTTGTGGACTACGTACGTCTGCCTGTTTGACTATGTGTCTCCATCATGTCTCAAGCTGCTCCCTAGCGTCTTCTTTGATCTTTGGCACCTGCTGGACGATATGAAGATCTTAGATCACAAGGACAGTGATCACAACACTTTTGTACTGACAAGCAATGGTTTGCTCTATCTTTTAGTAAAAGCTCCCTCCTCATTCTCTCCAGGAGAAATCTTGAGTAATAACAATAGGAAGTGTATGTAGGAAATGTGCCCCTTTTTGACATGGTCATCCCCACTTTTTGCCAAGTGTATCTCGAGCAATATCTGGAGGCCTCGCCTACCAACACTGGGGCCTGGGTAAAACAACACCTCAACCTCACAGTTACGTTGGCTGTTGGCACTTCCGCCCTCACTCCCCATAGGAACACCTAAAGCCCCGACCCGGGGAGCAATTCTGGCAACAGAAAGTAGAACCACAGCCCCTCCTAAAATACACCTAAAACCAAGTAGTGGCGGAAGCGGGCAAGTACAGGGTCCACAATGCTTGCACCGTCCCTCACATGTCCATGCTAGTGAGCCCATGGAGGTGGGTTACACCCGATGGTCATATATTAGTCACCGGGGAGGTCCCAGAGAAGTACAGAAAAAAGTCCACTTAAATGGTGAACCTGTAATCAACCTGTTAGACACGGGCTGTCACATACTGTGGTTAGCAGGGAGATTACACCTACCACTGAGATACAGGAGGGAGAGTTTGTACAGGTCACCAGTGTGTATGGCGATAGAAAAAAGTACTCCCTTGAAGAAGTTTTAATTGAGATAGATTGTGAACCCCAACTGCGAAAGGTAGGGATAGTTCCATCTCTTCCCGAAAAAGTGTTACTAGGTACAGATTTGCCTAGGTTTCACTAGTACGTATCCAACCTGACAAATACGAACCCCATGGTGGGATGAGTCAAAGAAGCTTCTTAAAATAATAAAATCCTGTAATGAGAAAAGAAGGGAATGGACCCACTCTCATTTGTTTTCCTGTCCAACAACCGCTTGTGCCTTTACATTATCCTTTTGAATCCAAATAACTGACTAGCCTATCCACCACTCAAATGATTTTTATATTTCACTGTACTAACTCAACACTAATCCTTTATGGGTTCCGGAGTAGCGTTCTACTCGCCGAAAAAGCGCTTTGACGCCTCTTCAGGGGTGGTAAGCGCTATATAAACGAAATTACAACACAACACAATACATCATTGGATGTGTTCCAGACCCCAGAATGGAGTTTTCGGATAGCCCAGAAGGATTATAGTTCATTGATGTATGCCTGTGAACAAGCGCAGGAAGATGACCCAAAAAAGGTAGATCCATTCTTTTGTATAAAAAAGTCTTGTTATATAGGATAACTCGAAACAGTGTACAAACAAGAGAACAACTATTGCTATCAGTGGCGTTTCGTGACCAGCTGATACATCTAGCTCATTGTCAGACAAGGGTAGTCAGTCAGTCAGTCAGAAGTACTTTAGTCGGTTCATAGCAAAAACCATAAAAGTATACAAACGTCAGGAATCAGGCCCAAAATAGAATACAACATTAAAAGCTAACAATACGTACAATACAATAACATATTAAAAATCATCCACTAGCGATCATTTTTTTTGACATTCCAATGCAATTCTTAAAATCCACTATTTACAACTAGTCCACTTAATTTTTTTTCTTAGTCTCATGGCTACTGTCAAAAAGTTCGCTACATTAAAAATTTCCCAAGTGTTAGACAACAGCTGAAGGTACATAAAGGCCGGTTTAACTTGTCTGAACCCTTTATCTTTGATTAGAGGTCGGATTAACTTTTTTCTTATTAAATTAAAATGTTTACAAAAAAACATAAAGTGCGTAGTGTCCATAATGGAGAATCCGTCACAAGGGCAGATCTCCAGGCAAGGGTAGTCATTATGGGCATGAAAACACCCTGAAGGTTCTTCTGGTGTTCTATTGGACTGTGGTATAGCAGGAGGTGGCTACGTTTTGTGCACCTTGTCCTATATGTCTGTTAGTCAACCCCCCTTCAATTCCCAGTGCCACTCTCCAAACTCTCCCCATAATTTAAGTACCCTTTCAGCGGGTGGGTATGGACTTTGTAGGCCCCTTCACCCCATCTACCCATTGGACACCAATATATCTTAGCATTGGTGGATGACGCAACGCGGTATCCAGAAGCCAAACCCTTGACCAGGGCTACTGAGTCATTAGCCCAAGTCACCATTTCTTTTTTCTCTCAAGTGGGTTCTCCCTAAGAAATTCTAACTGACCAAAAAAAAAACGTACTACTCTATTGGAAGATGTCCATGTTAATATGGAGAAAACCTAAACCCGCCAGAAACAGCCCTACTATCAGGGTACCAAACTAAGGGCATTATCTGTGGGAGATAAGTATTAATTTTGCTTTCAAGAACTGAAAAGATTTTACTAGCGACATGGCAGGGCTCCTATCAAACTCTAGATAAATTCACTGCAGTGCCGTTTAGGGTGAGCATCCCACACAGAGGACGGGTGGGGCAGGTCTACTATGTGAACCTTCTAAAAGCCTGGGAAGAACACCCATCTAGTCCCATAGACATCAGAATCCCTATAAATCATGTCAATGTCAACAAACCATTAGACATTCCACTCCAGCCCCTGGTGGATATTACAGAGGGACTGATTAAGATGGGAGACAACCCAACAGTTGAACAGGAGCAACTAACCGCTCTATTGAACAAACGTCCTAACCTACTGTCGGGTAACTCTAGTAGCACCTCTTTGGTAGAACACAATTTCACCCAAGGGGTCAAGAGTAGTAAAACGAACACCCTATCATATTCCGGCTGCTAGGAGACAGACAGTAGAGCAGGAGGAAATTGCCATGTTGAAGGCCGATATCATTGATCCTTCCCAGAGCGCTTGGTGCTCCCCAGTAGTTCTTGTACCCAAACCAGATGAAGTCTTCGATTTGTATTGACTTCCATTAGTTGAATTCTATTGATTCCTACCTCATGCCCGTGTGGACAAACTTATAGAAAGGCCAGGAGACGCCAGAGTTATGTCCATAATTGATCTCACAAAAGTGTACTTGCAGATACCCCTTTCTCCAGAAGCACGGGAAAAGATTGCCCTTTCCATCCCCACCGGAGTCTATCAGTTTCAGGTCCTGCCATTTGGCCTTCGTGGTGTTCCCGACACCTTTTAAAGACTTATGGGTGTCCTTTTATGAACACACCACAAGTACACAGTTGCATACTTAGTTGCATACTTAGACGACATAGCCATTCACTGTCCTGGCTGGGACACAACTTCATCATTTAGAACAGAGACTGAATACCATGCGCCAAGCAGGCCTTACCCTGAACCCAAGAAAAGACCTCTTTTGGCACCAACCACGTAGAGTACTCGGGGTCTGACATTCCGGCAACAGTCATTCAGCCCCAAATAAACAAATTAGAGGCCATCCAAAACATTCCACGTCCCACTACAAAGAAAGATATGCGCTACTTTTTAGGCCTTGAGGGATACTATTTGAGATTTGGACCGCAGTTCTCTGAAGTAACAGGCCCCCTCACGGATCTTCTTGTGCACAAAATCCCAGGGAAAAACTATTCCTTGTCCATCATTCACAAACTAAGTTTTCTACGGCTCAAGGAATTGGTCTGTCAGGAGTCCCTGCAGTAATATCTCTTAGGACATTCGTTCATTTTACTCACTGATCATGCTCCTCTTACTTGCCTTGCTTTGCATAAGGACTCGAACCCTAAAGTTCTTCCTTGCTTTACAACCATTTTCCTTTCAGGCCGTCCATGTGCCGGGGAAGCTGCAATCAAATGTGGATTTCCTGTCTCAGTGTACGGTGACTGAATGGCCCTCACATCACTTCTTGGTGGGAGGGCATTGTGATCAGGCCGGGGTTGCCCCCATGACTTTCAAGAGGACTGCTGCATCCTTCCGTACCAGATATGGTTGATTCGCTCAAGACATTCAGGACGGTCTCATGAGGCCGACGCAGGACTTCGAGCATTTAAGGGGCAGAGTAGGTGATGGCGGGACAACGGAGGTTCCCAAGGGAGATGAGAACACCAGCAGAGGACACAAGGAGGAGGATGCTGACGGAGGCAATGAGGAGAAGGACACAAAGCAGTCCGACGCTGAAACCGTGGAGGAAAACAGTGAAACAGCTGGGCCGAGCCCGGGGAATCCGCCCAAGAAGCTGACGCTGTCAGAGGCTCCAACACTGCCCGCCAGGAGGCATAGTTGTTCCAGAGGAAGAACATGCATTTACAATGCAATAGGTCTCGCAACTGCGAATTTTGGAGCTATTGGCACTGTAAATGGCAATGCCTTTAAAAAAATTAAAAACCATTTAATTTACAATACCAAAAGCAACACCTATTGCATTGCATAGCACGGTGTCCATGAAGACGGCGCTCATTAAAGTAAAACAAAAAGAACAACAAAAAAAAAGACTGAGGTGCGTACATGCAGCTGTGAGCGGAAAAAACACTGGCTAAAAGCAAAACTAGTTTTAGGTCACAACAAGCACACATTGCCATCGTAGTCCCTGGCACTGATTGGGAGCTGCTTTGAGTGTAGATCTGTCAACGTGAAACAACCGACTGCTTTAGCCACAGTGACAAAAGTCAAACTTGGGCTGCCCCTTACCCCAGTGCCTACACTTCTCAGAGCGAAACATCTACCTCATGTTTATCCGTTTTGAATTGTTACGTCAGTCAGTGTATGTAAAACAGCTGCCTCGGCCAACTCAATTTACTTTCAATTCAGACCAAGCATCGATCAAGTCTTGACCTATTGGCTTTGCCATTGCTTTTTGTCCATGTTTAGCAATTCCAAAATAGAAGGGAGATTCTGCGATCACTATGGACCTGGGGTAGGATTAAAGTAAGATGAAAAAATGGTCACTGATAGACTGTTATAGAATTGACAGAATACTATTTTTTGATTTAATAACCATATGTATTTACATGTCTAAAACGCAAACGTGTTTCTTCAGTTCCACAGTCTACAACGCGCCCTAAGACCACTGACTCTCCCCATCTCAGTTTCATGTGTTATTAATACTTAAAAGGAAGGTTTAGTCATGTTAAAAAGTGTTTATTTTAGCAGGTCGGATTGACATTTTAAAACTTCACACCCAGACTACAATGTTAGGCGTGGAGACATGCTTTACGCGGTCACTGTAGTGGGTCACACAATGAGTTCTGTAGCCCATTAGTGACATTCAACTTGAAGCCCTTGGTACACTATGGGTTTCATATACTAGGGCCCTACAGATATGCTAGATATGCCTATCAGCAGTATACCAATTTTACCATGTTGAAAACAGGCACGCAAAGAGGTTGATAAGCATTAGACTTTTGTACGTTTTGAAAATGTATACTTTTATTCATTTTCCCTTGAAGCAGATTTTCCCACCGGATATCTGGTAGGCATAGGTTTTGGGGCTCACAGAGACAAACTCCATTATTCGACCCAATTACAAAGTGCATTTTGTGGTATGTTTAGTAGTACTATAATTGTTCTAAAGTACTACAGAGTGCTATTCACAAACCTAGGAGTGGAGTTCTCATCCTGCAGCATGCCTATCTTTTCTGTCAGGAGATCTCCACATATGTGCCATTACTACTTAGTTAGCAAATGTGGGAGAGAGCAATTTCAGAGGGCCTTTAAAGTCAGCTAAGCTTTGTTGGTGAATAACATACTCTCCTCGGTTTGTTCGGGGCAGCAAAGAAATAACAGAACTGCCGTCTACCATCCCACTCTGCACCGGGTGCTGCCAGGATCAATCAATCAATCAATCAAAATAATTTGTAGAGCGCACTACCTACCCGTAGGGTCTCAAGGCGCTTGGGGGGGGGGGTGCCGCTACTGCTCGAACAGCCAGGTCTTGAGCTTCTTCCTGAAGGAGAGGTGGTCTTGGGTCAGGCGCAGGTCGGCCGGGAGGGAGTTCCAGGTCTAACAAGACACTATAGCCACAGAGGGGAAGGCGCCTTGCCAAAAACCAACAGCCAAGGTGCCACTGCGAGGGCACTGCACGGTCTTGTATTACTTTTTTATTTACCAGGCCCTGGCTCTGAGGCCACGTGGTACAATGGAGGCGAGGCTGGAGTGAGGGCCCAGCCGATGCACAGAAGTAAAGTACAGTGTTGTTGCTGCCAGTGCCTGATTGAGGTAACAGCAGCCACAGTATTATTTTGAAACAGCACATGTAGCGTGCATGCTCATTGCACAACTCCTGGTTGACACTGATGGTCAGTGCACTAGACTTAAAATGAGCGAACAGTGCATTTCAGTGCAGTGAAACAGACATCAGCACTAAAATGTGTGAGTCTAACGTCCAGCTCTGCCAAGTACCACGCACGACGGGATAAACAAACCCCTTTTGGATAAATCCCTGCATCACCACAGGGGGCCTCATTAGACCAGCATATCAGCCTTCACCTGCCCTTGTATCCAGAGTGCACCCCCTGCCCCTGTATCCAGAGAGCCCCCACCTGCCCCTGTATCCAGAGAGCCCCCACCTGCCCCTGTATCCAGAGCCCCCACCTGCCCCTGTATCCAGAGAGCCCCCACATGCCCCTGCATCCAGAGAGCCCCCACCTGCCCCTGTATTCAGAGCCCCCGCCTGCCCCTGTATCCAGAGAGCCCCCACCTGCCACTGTATCCAGAGAGCCCCCACCTGCCCCTGTATCCAGTATCCAGAGAGCCCCCACCTGCCCCTGTATCCAGAGAGCCCCCACCTGCCCCTGTATCCAGAGCCCCCACTTGCCCCTGTATCCAGAGCCCCCACCAGCCCCTGTATCCAGAGCCCCCAGCTGCCCCTGTATCCAGGGAGCCCCCACCTGCCCCTGTATCCAGAGAGCCCCCACCTGCCCCTGCATCCAGAGAGCACCCACCTGCCCCTGTATCCAGAGCCCCCACCTGCCCCTGTATCCAGGGAGCCCCCACCTGCCCCTGTATCCAGAGAGGCCCCACCTGCCACTGTATCCAGAGAGCCCCCACCTACCCCTGTATCCAGAGAGCCCCCACTGCCCCTGTATCCAGAGAGCACCCACCTACCCCTGTATCCAGAGAGCCCCCACTGCCCCTGTATCCAGAGAGCCCCCACCTGCCCCTGTATCCAGAGAGCCCCCAGCTGCCCCTGTATCCAGAGAGCCCCCACCTACCCCTGTATCCAGCGAGCCCCCACCTGACCCTGTATCCAGAGAACCCCCACCAGCCCCTGTATCCAGAGCCCCTACCTGCCCCTGTATCCAAAAACCCCACCTGCCCCTGTATCCAGAGAGCCCCCCCTGCCCCTGTGTCCAGAGCCCCCCCTGCCCCTGTATCCAGAGAGCCCCCACCTGCCCCTGTATCCAGGGAGCCCCCACCTGCCCCTGTATCCAGAGAGCCCCCACCTGCCCCTCTATCCAGAGAGCACCCACCTGCCCCTGTATCCAGAGAGCCCCTACCTGCCCCCGTATCCAGAGATCTCCCCTGCCCCTCTATCCAGAGAGCCCCCACCTGCCCCTGTATCCAGAGAGCCCCTGTATCCAGAGAGCCCCACCTGCCCCTGTACCTAGAGAGCCCCCATCTGCCCCTGTATCCAGAGCCCCCCCTGCCCCTGTATCCAGAGAGCCCACACCTGCCCCTGTACCTAGATAGCCCCCACCTGCCCCTGTACCTAGAGAGCACCCACCTGCCCCTGTACCCAGAGAGCCCCCACCTGCCCCTGTATCAAGAGACCCCACCTGCCCTGTATCCAGAGCCCCCACCTGCCCCTGTATCCAGAGAGCTCCCACCTGCCCCTGTATCTAGAGAGCCCCCACCGGCCCCTGTATCCAGAGAGCCCCCACCTGCCCCTGTATCCAGAGAGCCCCCACCTGCCCCTGTATCCAGAGAGCCCCCACCTGCCCCTGTATCCAGTATCCAGAGAGCCCCCACCTGCCCCTGTATCCAGAGAGCCCCCACCTGCCCCTGTATCCAGAGCCCCCACTTGCCCCTGTATCCAGAGCCCCCACCAGCCCCTGTATCCAGAGCCCCCAGCTGCCCCTGTATCCAGGGAGCCCCCACCTGCCCCTGCATCCAGAGAGCACCCACCTGCCCCTGTATCCAGAGCCCCCACCTGCCCCTGTTTCCAGGGAGCCCCCACCTGCCCCTGTATCCAGAGAGCCCCCACCTGCCCCTGTATCCAGAGAGCCCCACCTGTCCCTGAATCCAAAGAGCCCCCACCTGCCCCTGTATCCAGAGAGGCCCCACCTGCCACTGTATCCAGAGAGGCCCCACCTGCCACTGTATCCAGAGAGCCCCCACCTACCCCTGTATCCAGAGAGCCCCCACTGCCCCTGTATCCAGAGAGCCCCCACCTACCCCTGTATCCAGAGAGCCCCCACTGCCCCTGTATCCAGAGAGCCCCCACCTGCCCCTGTATCCAGGGAGCCCCCACCTGCCCCTGTATCCAGAGAGCCCCCAGCTGCCCCTGTATCCAGAGAGCCCCCAGCTGCCCCTGTATCCAGAGAGCCCCCACCTACCCCTGTATCCAGCGAGCCCCCACCTGACCCTGTATCCAGAGAACCCCCACCAGCCCATGTATCCTGAGCCCCTACCTGCCCCTGTATCCAGAGACCCCACCTGCCCCTGTATCCAGAGAGCCCCCCCTGCCCCTGTGTCCAGAGCCCCCCCTGCCCCTGTATCCAGAGAGCCCCCACCTGCCCCTGTATCCAGGGAGCCCCCACCTGCCCCTGTATCCAGAGAGCCCCCACCTGCCCCTCTATCCAGAGAGCACCCACCTGCCCCTGTATCCAGAGAGCCCCTACCTGCCCCCGTATCCAGAGATCTCCCCTGCCCCTCTATCCAGAGAGCCCCCACCTGCCCCTGTATCCAGAGAGCCCCTGTATCCAGAGAGCCCCCACCTGCCCCTGTACCTAGAGAGCCCCCATCTGCCCCTGTATCCAGAGCCCCCCCTGCCCCTGTATCCAGAGAGCCCACACCTGCCCCTGTACCTAGATAGCCCCCACCTGCCCCTGTACCTAGAGAGCACCCACCTGCCCCTGTACCCAGAGAGCCCCCACCTACCCCTGTATCCAGAGACCCCACCTGCCCTGTATCCAGAGCCCCCACCTGCCCCTGTATCCAGAGAGCTCCCACCTGCCCCTGTATCTAGAGAGCCCCCACCGGCCCCTGTATCCAGAGAGCCCCCACCTGCCCCTGTATCCAGAGAGCCCCCACCTGCCCCTGTATCCAGAGCCCCCACCTGCCCCTGTATCCAGAGCCCCCACCTGCCCCTGTATCAAGAGAGCCTCCGCCTGCCCCTGTATCCAAAGAGCCCCCACCTGCCCCTGTATCCAGGGAGCCCCCACCTGCCCCCGTATCCAGAGAGCCCCCACCTGCCCTTGTATCCAGAGAGCCTCCGCCTGCCCCTGTTTCCAGAGAGCCTCCGCCTGCCCCTGTATCCAAAGGGCCCAACCTGCCCCTGTATCCAGAGAGCCCCAACCTGCCCCTGTATCCAGAGAGCCCCCACCTGCCCCTGTATCCAGAACCCCACCTGCCCCTGTATCCAGGGAGCCCCCACCTGCCCCTGTATCCAGAGAGCCCCCACCTGCTCCTGTATCCAGAGAGCCCCCACCTGTCCCTGAATCCAAAGAGCCCCCACCTGCCCTGTATCCAGAGATCCCCCACCTGCCACTGTATCCAGAGAGGCCCCACCTGCCACTGTATCCAGAGAGGGCCCACCTGCCACTGTATCCAGAGAGCCCCCACCTACCCCTGTATCCAGAGAGCCCCCACTGCCCCTGTATCCAGAGAGCCCCCACCTGCCCCTGTATCCAGGGAGCCCCCACCTGCCCCTGTATCCAGGGAGCCCCCACCTGCCCCTGTATCCAGAGAGCCCCCACCTGCCCCTGTATCCAGAGAGCCCCCAGCTGCCCCTGTATCCAGAGAGCCCCCACCTACCCCTGTATCCAGCGAGCCCCCACCTGACCCTGTATCCGGAGAGCCCCCACCAGCCCCTGTATCCAGAGCCCCCACCTGCCCCTGTATCCAGAGACCCCACCTGCCCCTGTATCCAGAGAGCCCCCCTGCCCCTGTGTCCAGAGCCCCCCTGCCCCTGTATCCAGAGAGCCCCTACCTGCCCCTGTATCCAGAGAGCCCCTACCTGCCCCTGTATCCAGAGAGCTCCCCTGCCCCTCTATCCATGGAGCCCCCACCTGCCCCTGTATCCAGAGACCCCCATCTGCCCCTGTATCCAGAGAGCCCCTGTATCCAGAGAGCCCCCACCTGCCCCTGTACCTAGAGAGCCCCCACCTTCTCCTGTATCCAGAGCCCCCCCTGCCCCTGTATCCAGAGAGCCCACACCTGCCCCTGTACCTAGAGAGCCCCCACCTGCCCCTGTACCTAGAGAGCCCCCACCTGCCCCTGTACCCAGAGAGCCCCCACCTGCCCCTGTATCCAGAGACCCCCACCTGCCCTGTATCCAGAGCCCCGACCTGCCCCTGTATCCAGAGAGCCCCCACCTGTCCCTGTATCTAGAGAGCCCCTACCTGCCCCTGGATCCAGAGAGCCCCCACCGGCCCCTGTATCCAGAGAGCCCCCACCGGTCCCTGTATCCAGAGAGCCCCCACTTGCCCCTGTATCCAGAGAGCCCCCACCTGTCCCTGTGTAGAGAACCCCCACCTGCGCCTGTATCCGGAGAGCCCCCACCTGCCCCTGTATCCAGAGCCCCCACCTGCCCCTGTATCCAGAGCCCCCACCTGCCCCTGTATCAAGAGAGCCTCCGCCTGCCCCTGTATCCAAAGAGCCCCCACCTGCCCCTGTATCCAGGGAGCCCCCACCTGCCCCCGTATCCAGAGAGCCCCCACCTGCCCTTGTATCCAGAGAGCCTCCGCCTGCCCCTGTTTCCAGAGAGCCTCCGCCTGCCCCTGTATCCAAAGGGCCCAACCTGTGGAAAAGTAAATTTTGCCATGTTCTGTGTCCCTACGTGTCCCCCATCTTATGTTATATGTGCATGATTAATATGCATATGTATTCCCCATGTTTGATTAAAGACGCAATTACAGTTGTGTCCATCTCTAGTATGCCAGTTTCCAGTTCTCGTGAAAGCTACGAGTATTAGGCCTATGTAAAGTTACGTTGCCACGTTTCCCAGTGTGCACGTTATTTCATTGAAAAGTCCCCGTTTCTAGGCCTCAAAAGGGCCCGGACACCAGATTCAGCTCCTGTCTCCTGAGCCCTCGCTGAGGAGCGATACAGCCCCCACCTGTGTTCCTGACCCTTCACTTACTTCCTGCCTCACAGTGCCCGGCTCGGCCTGGCTCTGCCTACGAGTCTGCCAAGAGTATGTTATGATTCTAGTTATCAGTCCAGCCCTCCTTCTCTGCATTCCTAAGCTACTGAATCGCATCAATAGTTTCAGTCATCGTCTAGCCTTTACGTCTCCATGTAAGAGAAATACTGCATTTAATGGTCATTTAATATTCCTCATCACGCACTACATGTAGAATAATGCATGCACCAGTCTTAGAGTCTGTTAGCCTTTACCCCGATAACTTTTGGATTCTATCAACATGTTCTCTAAACATCAGATACTAGATAGTGTTTAGGTACATGTCGCCCTGACTCTCCAGACTTCAGTCTCTGCTCCTAGCGCAGAAGTCATAGCCCCCAGCTTCTCCTAGTAACACGTCATTGTCAGTTTGCGCGCACCATTAGGTTAGAGGTCCCGGCTCCTCAGGTAGCCCCCTCCATGTTTCCGCCCCATTTATGACATATTCTGTTACGTTTACATCACATGTCTATGTATACGCCTCCTGTTACACCTCTTTTCACCCTTATCTTTCGTGACTGCTATTGACCACACCCACTGCTCCGCCTATTGTATGTATTGCAATTGCAACTGTTTTAGTATATATGCTTGTGTATTGTTATTTAAGTTAGCGCGCGCTCATCCCAGATCCAGCCCCGGCAGCTGCCGGGCTCTGCCATCCTATTCCTGTGCAGGTTGTCCTGTTCCTGTCCTTTATGCTGTATTAAACCTGCAAACTCCTACTACCTCGAATCTTGACTCTTATTTATTGAGCTATCTGTTATTGCTATGTCCAGTCAAACCTAGATCCGGTATTATTTATTTATATACCACATAATGGCGCCCGAATAGGGACTTGCCCTTTCCCCACGCGCCGGTGAAGCCACGTATGCCCCCTGACCCTCTGCAGCCGTGACGGAACCATACCGGCCACGTGCAGATATTTCTGCTTCAAGTATCCCTCAGGCCCACGGAGGAGACGGAGGTTGCGGTCCAGCATCCAGACGAGGCGGTGGAGGAACGCGGCGAGTCCCGACCAGAGCCCAAGCCGAGAGTCCAAGGTCCGAGGTATCCGGAGGCCCACCCGTAACAGAAGTCCGAAGTCCGTCCGTCCGACGTCGAAGCAGTCCAGTCCAGTCCGAGGCCTTCCGTTCTTGCTGCCCGGTGAGTACCGTTGCTGGGGAGTATCTAGACAGGGTCAATCTAATTGTCTCTGGTCCGTGGGGTTTGGTGGTACACAGATCCCGAAACGAAGTGTCCACTCCGGTGGATGCGGGTCCTGACGTGTCTCTTTATGAGACCGGTAAGTTTCGTACTGTTTCAGCAGTGCATCTAGTTTCTGTTCTAGTCAGTTCTGTTCTCAAGAAGATTCATGTATTCTGTTTTCCGTATTCCAGGTAGTATTCTGTCCGAACTGTTATTTTAAATGTTCTTCATGTATTTTAATGTCGTGGTATGAAAGTAGTGTAATTATCGTGTTCATTGTGTATTGTATTGTGTCCAGATTACAGTTCAGTCATGCCGTTATTTTGTAGACTACGTCAGTTAAGAACTAGAAAAGGTCTGTTAGAAGAAGCAGTTCCTGTCCCGCCTAGGGACAGTCCAGGTCACTTTATGTATCAGAAGCATGGCATAAGTGCCATATTGTATCTAGATTTATGGGTAGAGTATACCAAACAGTTAGAAGAAAAGTATAGATGGCCCGTATCGGGTACATGGGATGCCGAGTGCATCATGCGAGTAGAAGAAGCATTATGGAAAAAGAAAGCCAGACAGTCACAGAAAGATGCCATCGAGTTATGGCGCAAAGAATCTCATAAAAGAACCGAAAAAGAAATCAGAAAGTCAGAATTAAGTAGAGAATCCTTAGAACGAGCCCACGAAAGGGAATTAATCGAGATAGGTGAACGAGTCAAAACCGAACAGTCAGATAGACAGAGGCATGCCCTTATTAAGGGTATGTATCCTCTTCTTGCCGAGGGCTTGCCAAAAGCGACCCCGGAGGCATCCAGTAATTTTCCGCCACCATTAGTTCCGACCAAGCTACGTCACAAACCGACCGCAGCTGATATTTTCATCTCGTCCTACTTGGACGACACAGTCCCAGAATATGCAAATCCTGTTCCGCCAGTCCCTGTAAATCATGCCATTCCTGCTCCTCCAGACACCGGAGTACCTGCTACGGTACCCCCGGTCCAGCCCATAGTACAACTTCCCGCCACATCAGCCACTCTGCCAGCACGAAGAATATCAGTCGATGATACCAGTTTAGGGGCCGCAGGAGGAGGTCCTCCTGGTACCCCGCCACCACACCAACGTTTAACGTTAGTCGAGTTACATGAATGTGCGTTACAGCGTACGCCCAAATATAAGTCCGTTGCAGATATCCGACGAGCTCTCACTGAATGCCGCTATGATCCAGTCGCAGGTGATGATAGTACAGTCATATATTCCATACGTGTAAGACGGGTGACCGGGTATTTGGACACCCTACCAGACATGAAAGAAGATCTAGACAGAATATATCGTTTCATCCGTACAGGGAATGATCCAGAAAGTATTGGCGAAGCCATGTCCCAAAGGAAAGCGGAGATCCAGCTCATGATATTAAAGTTTCTGATTAATTGTTTAATAAGGGAACAAGATTATCCGTCCAAAGATCCGAGCGAAATGAGAATCCTGACAAGGTGGAGTGATAATATAGCCGAGGGTAAGCACAGAACTATCAGTAGTATAGAGAGTATGTACAAGAGAATTCGTAAGGAAATAATAAAGTTACACGAACAACGTAAAGCAGCACAAGTAAGCGAGAAAGAGAATGACTCTTCTACTGAAGAGGTAGAGGACGAGAATCCCGCCAGAATAGCGTATGTAGGAAAATCTAGATTTCCAGACCGCCATTTACGCCTAGAACACAAGTCAGTTTTTTATCACCCAGCACCAGAACAAGGTTCTCTAGAACAAGTATTTCAAGCTACCGATCAAATTCTGAAATCACGAATCGGTTATAGTGAATTAAGTACTATGCATGAACAAGAACTAGCCCGATCAGCAGTCCGATGGATTACTGATTCTACCACTTTTCCAGACGAAATAGTGGCACAAATGTTTCTGAAACTGCCCCCAGCCGAGCAACGACTGGTGGGTATGTATATGATCCAGCACCTCATCACTCTGTATGAGGGTCAACATTCTGATCCAGGTCCGTTACATGATGTCCTGAACGAGTTACTCCAGTATAGATGGAAAGGTTTAGGTACCGATTTAATTAGTGTCATTTTAGAACAGCGTCACAAATATAGTATGTTTCTGAACCCGCATTTTGTTCATGTCTCACCTCCGGAAAGTAAACCGTTTTACATAGACAGACAGAATCCGCTACGAGAAGTACACCCAGTCAGGACAGCAGGTGGTGTAATGCAAAGAGTATTTGTTTACACCCCGATTACAAAGATGGAACTCTTAGAAATGAAGAAATTAATTCCCTGTCACGACAAAGATCCAGCAGGGTTCCACCGAGAGTTAAAAGACATGCTCCGTATGGGAGAATACACGTATCCAGATATTATTAAAATGCTAAAGGTCCTGTTGCCCGCAGGGGTATACGAGAAACTCAAGGAAAAAGAATGGGAGGTGGGAGAGAAAAAGATCGATTGGGCAGTTCTAGAAGCTGAAGATAAGATACGAGTACCAGGTACTGGTCTTGGAGAGAAATGTAAAGAATTACCTGAACTGTTAATACAAGTTTTGCCCAGATTATTAGCAACTAAAAAGGAAGACTGGGATGCAATCTCAGCCTGTAAACAGAAACAAGACGAAGATACTAGTGATTTTTATTCTAGGTTCGAGAAATGCTTTATTATAAACAGTGGCCTCAAGACAAGTAGTGAGTCATACCCTCATCTTTTTGTTACTAAATTAGTTGAGAATTCTAGTCCACAAGTTAAGAATCGAGTTTTGAAAGTCGAAAGTACATGGCAAGCTAGTACCCCGTCCCAGATGTTACAGATGCTCCAGTACCACCAGAATAGAATCAGAGAAGAGCAAGAACACGAGAGAAAACGTATGAAAGACACGAAAATGAAAGTACTAGTTGCACAATCTGTTCCTCAAGACAGTCAGAAGAGGGGTCCGATTCAAGCCAGCCATCCTGCAGCTCCCGTTAAAGGGACATGCAATTATTGTAAACAGCCAGGTCATTTCATAAACGAGTGTGCAGTTCTGAAACACAATATAGCTACTGGTAAAACTAAAGAAAGACCACGTCCGCATAGACAAGAACAAGTTTCACAGACTTCTCAGCCACAGAATGCACAACAGACAGTTCCAGCACCGCAGCCTATTGCTGCAACACAGCATGTTACACAGCAGATGTATCAGTATGCACAGTCTGAGTATCCAGAGTATCAACAGTATTCATGAAACAGCCTAGAGAGGGAGGTAGGCTTGCCTCTCATCGAGATTCCTGTAGATCAAGAAGGTCCCTATGTTCATAGTCAAGTACTAGGGAAAGACAGAAAGTTTCTGATTGATACAGGGGCAAGTAGGACGACCATCAGTCACGCCGAAGTTCCAGGGGCTCCGCTCTCAGGCTCTAGAAATGTTTCCCTTGGATTTTCAGGAAAGCCTATTGTAAACGAGATATCTAAGCCAGTTACTCTAGAAGTAGGTCCATTGTCCCGCACTACTGATCTGTTACTTACGAAGTCATGTCCAGAAAATTTGTTAGGTATTAAGACACTGAAAGAATTAGGTGCAGTTATTTGCTGTTCCCCAGAGGGAATACGATTGTTTTTACGTGACTTCAAGGGTCACTATGTATTACGAGATTTTGATCCAAGATTGTCTAATGTTCCGCAGCATCTATGGGCGCAAGGTCCAACTGATGTAGGTCTTATGCAAATCACACCCCATCGTGTGACTCTCAAGCCAGGTGTAGTGTTACCACGAATCAGACAGTACAGATTGCCACCTGAGGCTGTAGGAGCCTTATCCAAAATTATTGACGAGCTCATGGCTCAAGGAGTAGTTGTAGAAACTGACTCCAATGTATGTAATTCTCCGATCATTCCCGTCATGAAACGTACTGATCCAAATGCACCCCCAGTATATCGATTAGTGATTGACCTTCGAGAACTCAACAAATGTATTATTCCCCAGTACCCAGTTGTTCCAGATATTTCTTCCCTATTGACAGCCATTGATTCTGAGGCAACATTTTTCACAGTCATAGACCTCAAGAACGCGTTTTTCAGTGTCCCCATTCATCCAGACAGCCAGTTTCTTTTCGGTTTTTGTTTAAATGGAAGAAGCTATATGTTCACACGAGCTCCTCAAGGTTTCACAGAAAGTCCTAGTATTTATAGTCAAGCACTTAAGAGACAACTAGACAACATTCACATGCCAGCTGACACTGCCCTGCTCCAGTATGTCGATGATCTACTGATTACAGCCCGTTCTGAACGTGCTTGCGAGCGAGCATCACTTACAGTCTTGTATTTCCTTGCCGAGATGGGGCACAAGGTGTCCCCTTCAAAGCTTCAATTCTGTGTCCAGCAAGTGATCTACTTAGGCCACTTACTGTCCAAGTGGGGTAGGCAGTTGACACCAGACCGTATCCAGTTAATAGCGAGTCTTCCTCAGCCCAAGACACAGAAGGAGGTACGTGCTTTTATCGGCCTTACTTCTTATTGTAGACAATGGATTCCTCAGTATGCATTTCTAGCTAAACCACTGATACAGTTAACGACACAGGAGGCAGCCGTATCGACTGTCCTCCCTTGGACATCTGAACATACACTTAGTTTCAATGAGTTAAAGAAAGCTTTATGCCAAGCTCCAGTTCTAGCTACACCGAACTACAGTAAGCCTTTTACACTTTTCGTCACAGAACGTGATGGTACAGCATTATCTGTTCTCACACAAGATCAAGCAGGACAATACAAGCCCTGTGCTTATTTTTCGAGCACATTAGATCCTGTAGCCCAGGCTTTGCCTGCGTGCCTCAAGTCAGTTGCAGCCACAGCACTAGCTATCAGACAAAGTGATTCCATAGTATTAGGACATTCCTTGACAGTACAAGTTCCACACTCTGTGGAAGTTCTTTTAAACCGAACACAAACTCAGCACTTGACAATTGCACGTTTAACAGGTTATGAATTGACATTGTTCCAGCCACACATAGAAATCAGACGCTGCAACGTTCTAAATCCTGCTACACTATTACCGTCAGTTAATTCGAATCCTGCCACACACGACTGTGTGGAAGTAGTTAATATTATGACTAAGCCAAGACAAGATCTGACAGATATTCCATTACCAGATCCCGACCTGACACTTTATGTGGATGGTTCATGTATGAGAACAAGTACAGGAGAACTAGTAGCCGCGTATGCAGTAACTACTGACACTGAAGTTATAGAAACACACCGTATTGACACCCTGTCTGCTCAAGCAGCAGAGCTAGTTGCTCTGACACAAGCCTGCATACACGCCAAGAACCTGAAAGTTAATGTTTACACAGATTCACGCTACGCATTCGGAGTTGTACACGACTTCGGAGTGCTCTGGCAGGAGAGAGGTTTCATGACCTCTCATGGAACCAAGATTCAGCATGGTCTCCTCATTCAAGCTCTGTTAGATGCCATACATTTACCGACATCTATTGCTATCATGAAGTGCAAAGCACATACGAAAGTTACTGACATTATTTCCCAAGGTAATGATCTAGCAGATCGCACAGCCAAGCTTACAGCACAGACTCCAGACATGCCAGTTAACCCGACACAGACACCTACTTCAGATCCGACTACTTGTATGACAGTTAAGGACCCTACTCAAGATGTCATAGATATCCAGTTACATGCTACTCCCGATGAAATCAAGAAATGGTCCGAACAAGGAGGGGTCCAGACAGATCAGGGATGGGTGACGAAGGGTAGAGCCACATGGTTTCTCCCCGACTCAATGGTTCAAGTCATTATCAATACCGCACATAGTCCAGCACATTTAGGAGAAAAAGCTATGTTAGACAGTATCCAGAACATTTGGTTCAACAAGCATTTACGAGCTGCAGCCAAGCAGAAAGTCCGTACCTGTATGATATGTTGCCAGTTTAATCCAGGTAAAAGTGTCCCGGTGGAACAAGGTGGATTCCAACCCCCTGACCATCCTTTTGAAGTCCTCCAGATGGATTATATTCAGATGGAGCGATGTCGAGGTTTCAAGTATGTCCTTGTGGTTGTATGCGCTTTGTCCAGATGGACAGAGGCATATCCAGTCCCAGACTACACAGCCGCGACCACTGCCAAGCAGTTGGTTTGTGAGTTCTTCCCCCGTTATGGACTCCCTAGGGTCGTATATTCTGATAACGGCCAGCCATTTTCATCTGAATTGATGAAACATGTTTCCCTGTTGTTAGGGTACCAGTGGAAGTTCCATTGTGTACGCCATCCTGAAGCAGCCGGTCTCGTAGAGAGACATAACCAGACCCTGAAAATCCGCATTGCCAAAATATGTAAAGAGAAAGGTGTAGACTGGCTAGTAGCTCTGCCAGTCGCTTTGTTTTACATGCGCATGGTCGCACATTCCAGATCAGGTCTGTCCCCATATGAGGTCGTATTCGGCCGCCCCCCTAACATGTGGGGTACACCTAGACCTCGAAGTATTACCGATGTTTCAAGTAATATGCTGACAGATTACCTAGCTTCCTTGATGTCTGCCCTACACTCTTGTCGTTCACAGGTTGCCGCCGCATTTCCAGACAATACCGAGGTGGCACCGCATGAGATCGTTCCCGGAAATCTGGTTCTTGTGAGGAACTTTGATCGTTCAAGTCCGCTGGAGCCTCGCTGGAAGGAGCCAAAACAGGTCCTCCTGGCCACCCGTACTGCCGTCAAGCTGGAAGGCAGGAAGGGCTGGGTCCACCTGTCTCATGTGAAAAAGTTTTATGGATTAAAGACTGTTTCCAAGAACATTTCCGAGGATTTTAAGGATTGCCAAAGTACTATTCTCAAGGACTGTCCCGCAAAAGACAATGATACTAAACCCTCCCTGTTAGAGAAAACTCCGCAACAGGAGTATAAGCTAAAATTAAGGTCTAGTAAAATAAGTCAGCCAGTTTGATTGTCTAAGTCCTCCCCTAGGTGAAACGGTTAGACCGGTTTCTGACATGTATAAAATAGACCCCCATAGTGAGAGAGTTAGTCAAAACTCAATCCGATGTATCGTTTTTCTAAGTTTCATATTGTTTTTCAGCCTCATGATTACCTGCACAGGTTATGCTTTTTATTTGTGTTTTCCAGTTTCTCATGTAAATAAGTCTTCTATTTCTACAGTAGAGCACACGTTTAGTGATCTGCCTCCTCATGAACTATCTTATCGTCTTGCTATGCGTAATAATTCCTTTATCCGCATGTTACATTATTCACACCAGACCAGCAATGCCACTAATTGTTGGGTGTGTGGTCGACTCCCCCCTTTCCAGACACCGAAGGGAGTTCTGCCACTCTTTCCTTATCCATTTTCACATAATGGTTCATGTGGAGCATGGTCCACGTTAACGTCATCTTCAAATGATATGTCCTTTCTTAACAGTACATGTTTTCCAGACAAGCAAGGTCTTCCCCACAGAACAGGGTTAGATCTAGAAAATGAAGTTTATAATTTAGGTAATTATTCTTCGAATTTCATGGTCCTGAATGTTCAGTCTGATACTACTCCAGACTTACCTGCTATGTCAGTACTACCAGTTAAAGGCGAATTATGTGTCCGAAAGAATGGTTCCGTACATGTAGGACATAGTGATTGTACTACTATTGTCAAGTATAGTGACAGTAGGAAACCTATTTTCAAAGCCTCACGTCATTCTTATTTTGTTTGTGGTCAGACCGCATATGTTCGTCTGCCCCTCGATTGGGAGGGAACCTGTTACATTGCCTTCCTACTGCCACCAGTTTTTCTAGCCCCACCTGACTACCATAGGAATTCCCACCTAGTACATACTAGACACAAGAGAGACCTCCCGATTGTTGATTATACTGAAACTGCTCTAGAACAATATATAGATATCAATAAAGGTGTATTTCCCTATTTAGGTACTGTCGTGAATAGTAAACTGATACGTAGATTAACCAGAACTCTTGAAGCAGTAGTGATTGAGACTACCTCTGCTCTAAGTAACTTAACCGAAGAGCAATCCTTTATGAGAATTGTCGTGCTCCAGAATCGTCTCGTCCTTGACGTCATACTGGCCGATAGGGGCGGGGCTTGTAGAGTCATCGGATCTAGTTGCTGCATTTTCATTCCTAATAACGCGCCGTCTGTTTATTCAGCTATAACCAGACTCCATAAAATTGCCCATATGTTACACCAAGATCCAGGCACCTGGACATGGTCCGGTTGGTTCTGGAATATAATTTCCGCCTGGGGATGAAAAGTATTGTCTTTTCTAGGTATTGCAGTAGCGATCATATTCAGTTGCTGCCTCTGTATACAATGTGGCCCTGCGATTTGTGGCATTTGTGCTACTTCTTGTATTCCTAGTCCCAGGTCCCGTTCTAAATCCCGTTCCAAGAAAATTCGAGACGAGCAAATGATACTGTATGAAATGATAGATGGTATCATGAATATTGATGTTTCCTGATGGAAACGTAGTGACAAGGAGGGAATGTGGAAAAGTAAATTTTGCCATGTTCTGTGTCCCTACGTGTCCCCCATCTTATGTTATATGTGCATGATTAATATGCATATGTATTCCCCATGTTTGATTAAAGACGCAATTAAAGTTGTGTCCATCTCTAGTATGCCAGTTTCCAGTTCTCGTGAAAGCTACGAGTATTAGGCCTATGTAAAGTTACGTTGCCACGTTTCCCAGTGTGCACGTTATTTCATTGAAAAGTCCCCGTTTCTAGGCCTCAAAAGGGCCCGGACACCAGATTCAGCTCCTGTCTCCTGAGCCCTCGCTGAGGAGCGATACAGCCCCCACCTGTGTTCCTGACCATTCACTTACTTCCTGCCTCACAGTGCCCGGCTCGGCCTGGCTCTGCCTACGAGTCTGCCAAGAGTATGTTATGATTCTAGTTATCAGTCCAGCCCTCCTTCTCTGCATTCCTAAGCTACTGAATCGCATCAATAGTTTCAGTCATCGTCTAGCCTTTACGTCTCCATGTAAGAGAAATACTGCATTTAATGGTCATTTAATATTCCTCATCACGCACTACATGTAGAATAATGCATGCACCAGTCTTAGAGTCTGTTAGCCTTTACCCCGATAACTTTTGGATTCTATCAACATGTTCTCTAAACATCAGATACTAGATAGTGTTTAGGTACATGTCGCCCTGACTCTCCAGACTTCAGTCTCTGCTCCTAGCGCAGAAGTCATAGCCCCCAGCTTCTCCTAGTAACACGTCATTGTCAGTTTGCGCGCACCATTAGGTTAGAGGTCCCGGCTCCTCAGGTAGCCCCCTCCATGTTTCCGCCCCATTTATGACATATTCTGTTACGTTTACATCACATGTCTATGTATACGCCTCCTGTTACACCTCTTTTCACCCTTATCTTTCGTGACTGCTATTGACCACACCCACTGCTCCGCCTATTGTATGTATTGCAATTGCAACTGTTTTAGTATATATGCTTGTGTATTGTTATTTAAGTTAGCGCGCGCTCATCCCAGATCCAGCCCCGGCAGCTGCCGGGCTCTGCCATCCTATTCCTGTGCAGGTTGTCCTGTTCCTGTCCTTTATGCTGTATTAAACCTGCAAACTCCTACTACCTCGAATCTTGACTCTAATTTATTGAGCTATCTGTTATTGCTATGTCCAGTCAAACCTAGATCCGGTATTATTTATTTATATACCACAAACCTGCCCCTGTATCCAGAGAGCCCCCACCTGCCCCTGTATCCAGAGAGCCCCCACCTGCCCCTGTATCCAGAGCCCTCACCTGCCCCTGTATCCAGAGAGCCCCCACCTGCCCCTGTATCCAGAGAGCCCCCACCTGCCCTTGTATCCAGAGAGCCTCCGCCTGCCCCTGTATCCAGGGAGCCCCCACCTGCCCCTGTATCCAGAGAGCCCCCACCTCCCCCTGTATCCCGAGAGCCCCCACCTGCCCCTGTATCCAGAGAGGCCCCACCTGCCACTGTATCCAGAGAGGCCCCACCTGCCACTGTATCCAGAGAGCCCCCACCTACCCCTTTATCCAGGGAGCCCCCACCTGCCCCTGTATCCAGAGAACCCCCACCTGCCCCTGTATCCAGAGAGCCCCCAGCTGCCCCTGTATCCAGAGAGCCCCACCTACCCCTGTATCCAGCGAGCCCCCACCTGACCCTGTATCCAGAGAGCCCCCACCAGCCCCTGTATCCAGAGCCCCCACCTGCCCCTGTATCCAGAGACCCCACCTTCCCCTGTATCGAGAGACCCCCCTGCCCCTGTGTCCAGAGCCCCCCCTGCCCCTGTATCCAGAGAGCACCCACCTGCCCCTCTATCCAGAGAGCACCCATCTGCCCCTGTATCTAGAGAGCCCCCACCTGCCCCTGTATCCAGACAGCTCCCCTGCCCCTCTATCCAGAGCCCCCACCTGCCCCTGTATCCAGAGACCCCGACCTGCCCCTTTATCCAGAGAGCCCCCACCTGCCCCTGTACCTAGAGAGCCCCACCTGTCCCTGTACCCAGAGAGCCCCCACCTGCCCCTGTATCCAGAGACCCCCACCTGCCCTGTATCCAGAGCCCCCACCTGCCCCTGTATCCAGAGAGCCCCCACCTGCCCCTGTATCTAGAGAGCTCCCACCTGCCCCTGTATCCAGAGAGCCCCCACCGGCCCCTGTATCCAGAGAGCCACCACCTGTCCCTGTATCCAGAGAGCCCCCACCTGCCCCTGTATCCAGAGACCCCCACCTGCCCTGTATCCAGAGCCCCCACTTGCCCCTGTATCCAGAGAGCCCCCACCTGCCCCTGTATCTAGAGAGCTCCCACCTGCCCCTGTATCCAGAGAGCCCCCACCGGCCCCTGTATCCAGAGAGCCACCACCTGTCCCTGTATCCAGAGAGCCCCCACTTGCCCCTGTATCCAGAGAGCCCCCACCTGTCCCTGTATAGAGAACCCCCACCTGCCCCTGTATCCAGAGCCCCCACCTGCCCCTGTATCCAGAGCCCCCACCTGCCCCTGTATCCAGAGAGCCCCCACCTGCCCCTGTATTTAGAGAGCCCCCGCTCGCCCCTGTATCCAGGGAGCCCCCTTCTACCCCTGTATCCAGAGAGCCCCCACCTGCCCCTGTATCCAGAGAGTCCCCACCGGCCCCTGTATCCAGAGAGCCGCCCTTCCCCTGTATCCAGAGAGCCCTCACCTGCCCCTGTATCCAGAGAGCCCTGTATCCAGAGAGCCCCCACCTGCCCCTGTATCCAGAGAGCCCCCACCTGCCCCTGTATCCAGAGAGCCCCCCTTCCCCTGTATCCAGAGAGCCCTCACCTGCCCCTGTATCCAGAGAGCCCCCAGCTGCCCCCATATCCAGAGAGCCCCCACCTGCCCCTGTATCCAGACAGCTCCCCTGCCCCTCTATCCAGAGCCCCCACCTGCCCCTGTATCCAGAGACCCCGACCTGCCCCTTTATCCAGAGAGCCCCCACCTGCCCCTGTACCTAGAGAGCCCCCACCTGCCCCTGTATCCATAGCCCCCCTGCCCCTGTATCCAGAGAGCCCCCACCTACCCCTGTACCTAGAGAGCCCCCACCTGCCCCTGTACCTAGAGAGCCCCACCTGTCCCTGTACCCTGAGAGCCCCCACCTGCCCCTGTATCCAGAGACCCCCACCTGCCCTGTATCCAGAGCCCCCACCTGCCCCTGTATCCAGAGAGCCCCCACCTGCCCCTGTATCTAGAGAGCTCCCACCTGCCCCTGTATCCAGAGAGCCCCACCGGCCCCTGTATCCAGAGAGCCACCACCTGTCCCTGTATCCAGAGAGCCCCCACTTGCCCCTGTATCCAGAGAGCCCCCACCTGTCCCTGTATAGAGAACCCCCACCTGCGCCTGTATCCAGAGAGCCCCCACCTGCCCCGGTATCCAGAGCCCCCACCTGCCCCTGTATCCAGAGCCCCCACCTGCCCCTGTATCCAGAGAGCCCCCACCTGCCCCTGTATTTAGAGAGCCCCCGCTCGCCCCTGTATCCAGGGAGCCCCCTTCTACCCCTGTATCCAGAGAGCCCCCACCTGCCCCTGTATCCAGAGAGTCCCCACCGGCCCCTGTATCCAGAGAGCCGCCCTTCCCCTGTATCCAGAGAGCCCTCACCTGCCCCTGTATCCAGAGAGCCCTGTATCCAGAGAGCCCCCACCTGCCCCTGTATCCAGAGAGCCCCCCCTTCCCCTGTATCCAGAGAGCCCTCACCTGCCCCTGTATCCAGAGAGCCCCCAGCTGCACCCATATCCAGAGAGCCCCCACCTGCCCCTGTATCCAGAGAGCCCCCACCTGCCCCTGTATCCAGAGAGCCCCCACCTGCCCCTGTATCCAGAGAACCCCCCCTTCCCCTGTATCCAGATAGCCCTCACCTGCCCCTGTATCCAGAGATTCCTCACCTGCCCCTGTATCCAGAGAGCCCTCACCTGCCCCTGTATCCAGAGAGCCCCCACCTGCCCCTGTATCCAGAGCCCCCACCTGCCCCTGTATGCAGAGAGCCCCCAGCTGCCCCTGTATCCAGAGACCCCATCTTCCCCTGTATCAAGAGCCCCCACCTGCCCCTGTATCCAGAGAGCCCCCACCTTCCCCTGTATCCAGAGCCCTCACCTGTCCCTGTATAGAGAACCCCCTGAGAGGCCAAAAGAAGCGATCACATCACACCGATGTTATCCACCCTCCGCTGGCTTCCCTTCGAGGCTAGAGCTATCTACAAGACCGCTTGTATCACCCACAAAGCCCTGCACTCCTCCTCTCCTCGCTACCTGGCGAACAAACTGAAACTCTCGGGAGGCTCTAGACCCTCACGCAATGCGGAGAATCTTCTACTTCAACCTCCCACTTTCAAGAAGGAAAGAACAATGGCCCAATCCTTTTCAGGCAACGCAGTGAGAATCTGGAACTCACTCCCTCCTCTGCTCCGGACCACTGCCTCCTCCCAGGCCTTCAAAAGGGACCTCAAAGCTCTCCTCCAGGACCTCCTGCCCCTCGCGCTGCCCAGCCCTCCCGCATTACCTACGATGCCGCCACCCTCCTAGCCCTTAACCCCGGCCGCGCACCCAACTGCGTCCAAGCCGCCCCTGGACAAACGCATGGACCTTTCTCCTGCTTCTCCTGCAAATTCAGGGGCACCCTCAACATCTCCGCTACGACCACACCACAGATTCCCGACCCCAACCACCTACATTGCATCCTTCTCAACACCCGATCGGTCCACAGGCACGCCATTGACCTATGGAACCTGCTAGACACCATTTCGCCGGACATCGCCTTCCTTACGGAAACATGGATGAATGCTTCCTCCGCACCAGACATCACCATTGCCATCCCTGAAGACTATAAGATCACTCGCAAAGACCGTACCAGCCACACAGGAGGAGGAATCGCTATCGTCCATAAGAAATCAATCCGCATCTCAACCAGCTCTGACGCCAACCTCGCCAACTCCGAACACCTTCACTTCCAGATCCACATCGACCCCAAAACCACACTCAGAGGCACCCTCCTCTACAGACCACCAGGACCCCGCGCAAAATTCAGTGAAGACATCACGGACTTCATCACCCCACACGCGCTCCCCTCCAAAGACTACATCCTTCTGGGAGACCTCAACTTTCACCTCGAAAAGATCAACGACCGCAACACTGCCATCCTCGTGGACAACCTCGCCAACCTCGGACTTAAACAACTAGTCACCTCCCCCACCCACATCGCAGGTCACACACTCGACCCCATCTTCACATCCAGCAACCATGTCTCCTTCAGCCACACCACTGACCTCCTCTGGACTGACCACAGCTGCGTTCACTTCACCTACAACAAACAAAAACCCAGCATCCACCTCCAACCTACCCTGCAAAGAAACTGGAACAAAATCACCACGAACCAAATCTCCGCATCGCTCCTTCAAAACACCCCAGCCCTCTCTTCTAACGCTAACGAAGCCGCCGCCAACCTCACCCTATGGTTATCCAACACCGCTGACACCTTAGCACCACTGAAAAAACGTCAAAACAAACCTGGCAGCAAGAAGGCCTCATGGTTCAACGATGATCTCAAGAAGTCCAAGAAAACCTGCCGCTCCCTTGAAAAGGCTTGGAAAAAAGACCCAACCACCAGCACCAAGGACGCCTTCAAAAACGCCACCCGCATTCACCACCAACTAATCCGAAAAGCCAAGAAAACAGCATTCAAGGATCGACTTGACAACAACGCTCACAACAGCAAGGAACTTTTCAACATCGTCAAGGAATTTTCCAATCCCTCGGCCAACTCCAACGACATCACCCCCTCTCAAACCCTCTGCGACTCCCTAGCCTCATTTTTCCACAACAAGATTGCAGACATACACAACAGCTTTGACAACCAACCCGGAAACCAACCTACCCTACCATCTGCTGATCATCCTCCCCCCGTGAACACCCTTAACGACTGGAACCCTATCTCCACTGAGGACACCATCCGCCTGATGAATTCCATCCACTCAGGATCCCCCACAGACCCATGTCCTCACCACATCTTCAACAAAGCAGATTCCGTCATAGCACCGCACCTCCGAGACGTCATCAACTGCTCATTCAACTCCGCCACCTTCCCGGAAGACTGGAAACACGCTGAACTCACCGCCCTTCTGAAAAAACCCACAGCGGACCCCACCGAACTCAAAAATTACCGCCCCATCTCGCTTCTCCCATTCCCGGCCAAAGTCATCGAGAAAGCTGTCAACAACCAGCTCGCCGCCTTCCTCGAAGCCAACAAATCCCTCGACCCCTCACAATCTGGCTTCCGAGCAAAACACAGCACTGAGACCGCCCTCATCGCAGCAACAGACGACATTCGAACTCTACTGGACAATGGAGACACAGTCGCCCTCATCCTCCTTGACCTCTCTGCAGCATTCGACACAGTCTGCCACAAAACCCTTTTACAACGCCTCAATAACATCGGAATCCAAGGAAAAGCACTTGAATGGATCACCTCGTTCCTCACCGGAAGAACCCAGAGAGTCCGCCTTCCACCATTCAAGTCCGAGGCCTCTGAAGTCATCTGCGGCGTACCACAAGGATCCTCACTCAGCCCCACCCTCTTCAACGTATACATGAGCCCCCTCGCGGCCATCGCACGCCAACACAACCTCAACATCATCTCTTACGCGGAAAAGAACCCGTACAGGAGGTCGACAATTCTCCGTTCAAGCGGCTAAGGGCTGGAACGCACTCCCTCGCTCCCTCAGACTAGAACCCAACCACCTGGCTTTTCGTAAAAAACTAAAGACCCATCTGTTCCCTAAATAATTCCCTTCTGTCGCTTTCCCCCCCCTCTCTTCCCCTCAACAGGATTTTAAGTCACATAGCGCGGGGATGCCCTTGGGTCACCAGGCGCTTTAGAAATCGCTAAAATAAAAAATAAAATAAAAATAAATGACACTCAACTGATCCTTTCTCTCACCAATGACCCCAGCACCGCCAAAACTAACCTACACGAAGGAATGAAAGAAGTTGCCGAATGGATGAAACAAAGCTGTCTGAAACTGAACTCAGACAAAACAGAAGTCCTCATCTTAGGTACATCTCCCTCTGCATGGGATGACTCCTGGTGGCCGGAAGCACTCGGAAAAGCACCCATCCCGACAGACCACGCACGGAACCTAGGCGTCATCCTGGATTCTTCACTCTCAATGAACAGACAAGTCAGCGCCGTATCCTCTTCCTGCTTCAACATTCTTCGCATGCTCAGAAAAACATTTCGCTGGATCCCCGCCGACACAAGGAAAACAGTCACCCACGCTCTGGTCACGAGCCGACTGGACTACGGAAACACCCTCTACGCAGGTACTACCGCAAAACTCCAGAAGAAACTCCAACGAATCCAAAACGCCTCAGCCAGACTCATATTAGACATCCCATGCAACGAACACATCTCTGATCACCTTAAAGACCTCCACTGGTTACCCGTCAATAAGAGGATCACTTTC
This sequence comes from Lissotriton helveticus, assembly GCF_964261635.1. Classification (NCBI taxonomy): domain Eukaryota; kingdom Metazoa; phylum Chordata; class Amphibia; order Caudata; family Salamandridae; genus Lissotriton; species Lissotriton helveticus. Next base: position 42,169,326 of record NC_136069.1, read on the forward strand.
CGACTGCTTACCCACGCACACAAATCACTCTACGACATCGGTCCAGAATGCCTCAACTCACGACTGTCCTTCTACACCCCCTCCCGCCAACTACGTTCTTCCAGCCAAGCCCTCGCCACTGTACCTCGCATCAACAAGACCACCATGGGAGGCAGATCCTTTTCATACCTGGCTGCTAAAACATGGAACTCACTCCCCGCTTACCTTCGCCTTACCCAGAACCACCTAGCATTCAGAAAGCAACTTAAAACGTGGATATTTGACAACTAATCCTTCTCCCCTTCCTAAGCGCCTTGAAACCCTCTGGGTATGTAGTGCGCTATACAAATTATATGACTTGACTTGACTTGACTCCTCCTCCAGAGACACCTCCAAAAGTAATTCACGTCCTCTTGTTATTTGCAGGAAGACTTCCCAATACTGACAATTTCCACGACCATGGAAGTGCCTTCCCAGGGTATTCCTGGGGTTGGAGTGTCTTCCTCTTTGCAGTATTTTCCATGTACTTGTGTTCGGTGCCCTTGTATAACATGCACACCCCACTTTGCCCTTGTAACACACGGTTTGCTACCTCTCACATGTTTTTATCTTTGATACTGGCACAAGTGCCTCCTTTGCCTACATAACGCTTGTTCTTGTGCCTGAGTGTCTAGCACCTTTTGCAGTATTATACCTCAAATGATACTTTGTTTTCTCTTATAACTGCACACTTGTCACTTTTTCCTCCTGTGCACTTTTTACTATCTCATGTATTTTTGGCGGCTCACAATTTTTACTACCTCGTGTATTTTGTTTGCTCACAAATGTCACTATTACCTTATGTAACGTAATGTATGCTTTTGTAATCTGTTCTTTTGTAATGTTTCTCATTATGTTTCATTTCTGTTCCTTTTGTGAAGCGCTCTGACACCTTCGGGTAAAGTCCGCGCTATATAAAAATGCATAAATAAACCTGCCCCTGTATCCAGAGAGCCCCCACCTGCCCCTGTATCCAGAGCCCCCCACCTGCCCCTGTATCCAGAGCCCCCCACCTGCCCCTGTGACCCGTAGCTGTGGCCCGGCCTCTGGTCTGTTAGTGCCCTCATCCTTCCCACAGCTGAGCCAGGCTGCTGCTGATCGATTCCAGCCTTTCATTTATTCCAGCAAAGCCCTCAGCTCTGATGAACCTCACTTCATCACCTCAAGGGCGTTTCAACTGTTTTAATGTCCACTCAAGACCCCTGCTGAGCACAAACGGAAGTCATTTCTATAGTCTCATTAAATGACAATACTTGTTTTGTTCCTCTCACAATAAAGTGCCAATCATAATATTATACCTAGGATGTTGACATGTTACATATAAGCACAATACGAACACTGACATTTCAGACATTGGCAAACAGAAAACTTGGCAACTATGAACCCCTGATTCGTGGTACTTGGCAGCAATGAACCCCTGATGCGTGGTACTTGGCAGGGCCGGAAGGGTGAAAGATGCCGAATCGACTGAAGCAGGACTGAGGCCCAGGCAGCTCTTCAGACTTCAGTAGCCCCTTCCCTCCACCCCGAGAGGGCCGGGGCCTCACTCTCTGCTCCCAGGCCCCTCCACAGAGTCAAAGCTGAGAGGGAGGGTCTCACAGGGTCGAGGTGTGGGACAAGGAGGAGGAGAATAGAGGAGGACAGGCAGAGGGGAGAATTGGAAAAGAGAAGAGGCTTCACAGGAGAGGTGGGAGGGGAGAGGCTGCAGAGGAGAGGTGGGAGAGGAGAGGCTGCACAGGAGAGGAGGGAGGGGGGGAGGCTGCACTGGAGAGGAGGGAGAGGAGAGGCTGCACAGGAGAGGAGGGAGGGGAGAGGCTGAAGAGGAGAGGCTGCAGAGGAGATGTGGGAGGGGGAGAGGCTGCACAGGAGAGGAGGGAGGGGGAGAGGCTGCACAGGAGAGGAGGGAGGGGGGGAGGCTGCACTGGAGAGGGGGGGAGGCTGCACTGGAGAGGAGGGAGGGGAGAAGTGAAAGGGCCTGGGGGGGGCAATGGCTTGAAGGGGGGGCCAGAGTTCAGGTTGTCTGAAGCGGGGGGGGGGTGAAGGGTCCTCAGCCCAGGGGGGGGGGTGGAGAGTTCAGGTTGTCTGAAGCGGGGGGGGGGTTGGGGGGTCTGTAGACTCTACCTGCGCAGACCCCTGCTCAGAGCCCTCTCCCCCTCGGCCTGGGACGGTGAAGATGACAATCCGAGGCCGGGGGTGACGTCCGGGGTCAGAGGGTGAAGGTCACCGCACAGACCGAGGATCCTTCCGCCCCTACAGCTGCTGGTGCCGAGGAAGAGGCCGGAAGTGAGGGCATTCACTGCTGATGCTGTCTCTGCCCCCGCTGACCGGAAGAGGAAATCACGTGATTTCCGGCCTGAGAGTAACTGAAAGAGAGAACGGACTCAGCAGCTCAGGCTGCAGTGACATGATTTATTAAGTGCAATACATCGTTTTGCACAAAAGATTAAAAAACATCAATATTTTCCATCCCCCTTTTTTCCCCTTTCTTCCCTCTTTCTTTCTCTCTTCCTTCCCCACAAAATGAAAAGTTATAAAAGCATTTTCTCTTTGTATAACGTTCTCCCCTTTTGGGGCCTTTCTTGATTATTGGCACAGTATACAACTATTCTCCACAATTATTTTGACTCCTATTGCTCTTTATTTTTGCTATTGTACTGATGTTTTACATTGTTTTCTTCAACATAATAAAGCTTTTCAAACTTAAAAAAAAAGGAAAGGTTGTCGACGCAGCGTTTCGGTTTGTAAAATTTACACCTTCAGGACAGTTTTTCTACATAATAGAAAACATAAAATTGATTCACCACATTTTATCACTTTGTACAAAATTTAATTTGCATTTTAATATCTATCTTAAAAAACTTTTTTAAGGCACTGTTTACTAGGGTTCAAAGCTACGGAGCAGCACAATTTTTTAACTTAAGAGTCATTTTTGGACACACGATTTAATCGGCACATCTATTCATAATGCATCAATAAGTTACAATTTTCAAATTTGGTTGCTTGTATTACATTAACATTATTATTTCACCAGTATCAACTTGATTGCATACCTCCAATTTTTTTTTTTTTTTTAAAGACCTTTATTGTTCAAAGAATAAAGAAATACAATTGTATATGGCACACAGCCTGCGATCCGCAGGGGCCGGCATCTGTAAAAGCAAAGGATATCCAAAAGAAACATTGGTAAGTTAACACAGCCAATCAGCCGGCAACCCAGGGGTCCGGCGGCGCAGCTCAGGAGAAAATAAAAAAAACGGAAACATCATTTAATATACTGCACAATGACAATCAGGCCTGTAGTGTTTGATTTTTCTTTCTTTTTCCTCTGCTTAAACATATCGTTGCATTACCGGCATCCGCACCATATGAGCTGTAATCGAAGTCCACAATACAATCAAAAAGGTGGCAAGAACTTTCAGGTAATATGCAGACTCGGAATAGAGGCCCCAAAGATCATGTGCGTGCGATGCCACCATGCTGTGGGCAGGTGCTTAGTGGTATAGCTCACTAATGCAAAGTAGTAGGCGTTTGTGGTCGACGACGCCAGGTTACAGCCGCCTCAGCGGATTCCCAGGCGTCTGTTGGTCTAGTGTAAGTGGAACCCTCTAGTGCCCGCGACCCATATATGGATGCCAGAGGTGGGGGTTCGCATGCAGGTGCGTTCGTCCGGTGTCAGATGGCAGTTGTCTCGGGCATGGCCCGCATCCCTAGTGTGTGGTGTGCTGGGGCCTGTCGTGGCAACGGAGATGTATTGTGTCTACAGGTACATGTCATTTCGCGACATTGCCACGGCGTGCAGGTTGTCTCCGTCAGTAACAATAGCGGTCTTGGTCAGGGAACGGGACCAGTCAATAAACAAATACAGGTATCAACACAGTGGCGAAGGAACTAGGGAAGGGAGGGGAAAGAATTAGCGTGTCTCTTGGCGTATTATGGGGGGGTGGTAGCAGTTCCGGTGAGGGGTCTTCAGCTCCGGGGCGGGGTGTGGCGGGACGGTTACTGAAGTGTGGGGGGGGTCTGAGTGGAGGCGCACATGCAATGTCTCCAGAGTATAGCTATTGGAGGGATCTCTCTCCAAAGAACATGGTCTGAAGTTATCATGTGGGAGATGTCATGTGGCATGTCAGATTCGTCGGTCCGTCGTCTGCAGCAGGGCGTACCCTGTGAGCGGGTAGGAGCGAGTGTTTGAATGCAGTTTGGCACTGTATAAGAATGCTCAAGTTATTTCTTGCTCCTGACAGGCTTGCTGGAAGGACGTAAGGAGATCGCCCCAGAGCTGTGCGATGGGGAATTTCCGAAGTCCAGCTGTCTCTTCTCGGAGGAGCACCGTGCCTTCTGCCCGTGCCCAATTAATGAAGGATGTGTGCCAATGTCGGGTGTGGGGGGGGGGGGTGCTGGCCTTCCAGTGTTTGGTGAGTAAGCGTTTAGCTGTGATGAGGCCCATGTCCCAGAATCTTGTTTGTACCTTGTTGAGCTTCGTGCGCTTGTAAAGTCCTAAAATACATGCTTCCCATGTCCTCGGTACGTGTTCATCAGTGCACTGCGTGAGTAGTGTCGTGACCTCATCCCAGTACGTTTGTATGGCAGGGCGTCGCCAGAGCATGTGCAGGAGATCCGCCCCTATCAATGAGCACCTTTGGCAGGCAGTGTCAGTGGCCGAGAAGTATCTGTTTATCTTGTCGGGCGTGAGATAGGCTCGATGTAAAATATAGAATTATAGAATATAAATTTAGAATTGGATACGTTTGAAACGGGGGTTGCGTGGGATATTAGTCGGTCGAACTAGTATCATCGCCCATTCTTTATCCGTCCAGTCCCTCCCTCTGTCGACCGCCCATTTCTCTCTGAGTGGCAGTGTGGAAGGCTGCGTGTGCAATAATAAGGCCTGCGCTAGCCAATGTATGATGTGTGAGCCGTTGCCCATGACATGCAAATACTGCATGAAGTGGTGCATCGGTAGTTCTTCTGACACATCGCCCCATGAGGTGGTCAGTGCGTGGGTAAGGGATGCGTGTAATAGAAACTGTCCAGCAGGGAGATCCGTGCCAGTGGCAAGATCAGCAAAAGAGAGCAGCGTGCCATCCGCATGGAGGTCGCCCAGCGTTTCCACCCCAGCGCGCGTCCAGTTAGTCAAGTGGGCTTCTGTCAGCGGTCCCGCCATTCCGGGAGAGACCAGGAGTGGGAGTATCGGGGCATACGGCTTCGTGGCGCGGGTAAGCCACAGGCAACGCAGAAAGCATCTGCGCACCACCGCTAGATGTAATTGTGAAGGACAGGGGGTGCGGGTCATAGGGTGAAATAATGTGTATATTTGCGTCTGGGTCCAGATAGTTATATCCAAGGCAGTGTCCCCCAGATTCTTGCCACAGAGCCACCCCGACACCCATTGCAGCTGCGCCGCTAGGTAGTATAGCTCCATATTGGGAACCGCCAGGCCTCCCGATTCAGTGGTCATGTACAGCTTAGTCAGTGCCACTCGGGGTCGGCCCTCATTCCAGACTAGGCCACTAAGCAGGACCTCCAGTTCCCGAAATACTTTGTTAGGTACGTATGTTGGGATGTTGGCGAAGTAGTACAGTAGCCTCGGCAGGACTATCATCTTGGTCAGCGCCACCCGACTAGGCACATTCCGGGGCAGGGTCTTCCAGAAGCCAATTTGGGCGCGGATGGAGGCAATTGCCCGTAGTAGATTCCCCTCTAGGATGTCTGCCGGGGCCCGATAAATATGAATTCCCAGATACCGAAACGTGGTGGGGTACCATTGCAGCCTCTCCCCGCCGATGCGGATGTCACTTTCGGGCATGTCTGGACTGAAGGAATAGGCTCCCGACTTGGACCAGTTGACCCGCAACCCCGACATGTTTTCGAAGGTCTGGAAAATATCCGTTAGAGATTCTGGGACGTTGGTCAGGTCTTTGACATATAATAGCAGGTCGTCTGCGTACAGCGAGATCACATGGAGTCCATCTGCCATCGGGATTCCCCACTCCCGTCCTTGGTCCCTGAGGATTGCAGCCAGGGGTTCCATGGCCAATGAGAACAGCAGGGGTCATAGGGGGCAGCCCTGTCTGGTACCCCTCCGTACGCGGATGGCGTCAGATAGTAATTGACCGGTGCGGACTCGGACCGTAGGCCTGCAGTATAGTAGATTGACCATAGTCTCGTAGCCGTCACCCAGTTGGTATTTCTCCATCACTGCCGCCAGATACGGCCACTCAACAGAGTCGAATGCCTTCTCGAGGTCCAGTACCAGGCACCCCGCTCGTGGCCAGTGCCGAACAGCATATTCCTGCACCCGAAACAGGCGACGGATATTGTAAGAGGTGTGGCGCGCCGGAACAAAGCCATTCTGGTCATGGTGCACCAGGTGGGGAACCAGGGGGGCCAATCTCCGAGCCAGAGTGGAGGCCAGTATTTTATAATCTGTATTCAGGAGGGCTAGGGGGCGATAAGAGCCCACCCGCGTGGCATCTCTGCCGGGCTTAGGGATGGAGATCAAATTGGCTTCGTTTAGTGTGGGAGGGAGGGAGGAGTCTTCTGCAGCCGCAGTGTATATTTTTAGAAGTTCCGGAACGAGTATGTCCGAACCAACCTTGTAAAATTCGGCTGGCAGTCCATCCGGGCCAGGGGATTTACCGTTGGAGAGGTTGAATATGGCGTCATGTAGCTCCTCCGGCGTTTGCAAGGCCCCCAGTTCGTCCTGCTGCGCAACGGTGAGTTGCGGCATCTGGAGGGGGGAAAGGTATTCCGTTACGTTGGGGCGGAGATCGCGAAGTCCGAGCGATAAAGGGCCTCGTAATGAGACGAGAACGCCTCATGGATGTGTCGTTGGGAGTATATTAGTCCCTGTCCGTCCACATGCAACGTCGCCACCGGAGCCGTTCGGTCTTCCTGTGAAATCAACCAAGCCAATAATTTGCCGGGCCTATCGCTTAGGTGGTGCGTTCGCGCCGAGTGCGCAGCGTAGTTGAGGTTGCGCAGCCGCTCCAGGAGGCGCACATGTTCCGCGTGTGCCTCCGTTAGCGGGTCATCAGTGCCATCCATCGCTTCCCGTTCCAGATTAAGTAGGTCAGTCTCCAGTCGCGTTAAGTCGCCCTCCAGCTGACGCCTCATGTGTCCCTGTGTCCCCAAGCAGTGGCCCCGAATCACGACTTTAAAGGCATCCCACTCAACCTGCGGAGAGGATGCCGTGCCAGAGTTCTCCTCAAAGTATTGGGCAGTTTGCGCGAGAAGGGAGTCGCGAAAAGCCACATCTAGCAGCAGCGCCGGCTGAAGTCGCCAGGTGGGGATGGGCGACTGCGGGCGCTCCCAGGCTATAGTTAGGAAGTGCGGGTTGTGGTCCGAGTGTGTGCGCCCCATGTATCGTGTGTCTGTAACTATTGGGAGAAGTTCGGCGGACACCATAAATCTGTCCAAGCGTACGTGCAGGTTAGGTGCTCCCGAGTAATAGGAGTACACTCGCAATGTAGGGTTGTGTGATCGCCAAGCGTCATGAAGATCCCACTGTGCGGCCCACCCAAGCAGTGCCTTCATGGCACCGTGTGTTGGCGCGCCCGTTGGGGGTGGGAAGGAGCGGTCTTGTGTCGTGTCCAATATGCAATTGTAGTCACCCCCCAGTACCCACGGGACTGCGTGCCATGTCGCCATTGTTGCCGAGAGGCGTGCCAGGAAGCCACCCTGATCAGTGTTTGGGGAGTAAAGGGATGCCAATACCACCTGCTGCCCATCCAGTCTACCCTGCGCCGCCACAAATCTACCCTCGGGGTCTACATGTGTGTCCGTGGCTGCCCAAGGGGTCCCAGGGTGGATCCATATTAGGGCGCCACGTGCATAGGAAGAGTAATCTGTGGCATAAAGATGCCCGCGCCATCTGCGATGCAGCGCTCGCACCTCTATTCTATTCAGATGTGTTTCTTGAAGTAGGGCTACATTAATCTTATGGCGTTTTAAATAAGAGTAGATCTGGTACCGCCTAGTCTGTGTGTGCATGCCCCTGACGTTCCAGGTACATATCCGGATCTCAGCCATAATCTCTGCCCATGAATCTCTCACACGTGTCCGCTAAGGCCCGTTCCTCAGACCTGATACCCCACCAGTTCCTCAATCCCATCCCCGCCCTCAGATTATTTCCAGCCGCTAGCACATTATGCAATAATCCCCTTCGGAATAAAAGGGTAGGAGAGAAAGGGAATCTAAAAAGCCAAAAAAGGGCAACATAGTAAATAATGCCAAAAGGTCGGCTGCACAACATGTCGCCGTCCAAACACTCAAATGAGCTAAAGTAAACTATACAATTCTAGGGGGAGATAAGTGGCTTATGCAACAAGAATCTGTGTATCAGTGTTGTTGCTGAGAGAAGTACCACCTCTCCCGGGCCAGCAAGGAGTGGCTGTGTGTGCCCGGCAGGCCCCCCAGTCCGCCCGCCTTGTGCGTTTCAGGTAAGGCCCTTCAAATGCCAAATAATGGGGGGAAAATGCTCCCATAGGGTCCGGTCTCTGGAGAGTCCAGCACAGAGGATTCTGGTAGGCCCATGGCTACAGCCCAGGCGTCGAGTCCAGCAGGGTGGCAGACAGAGTCGTGTGTGTATAAGAAAATGTTACTCACTGCGTCCTGACGGGTCTCGACTCCTCAGGGCAGGGAAATCCCCGCACCAGACAGTTCTGCAGGTCGCTCACCTCAGGGTAAGTCAGGGTGACAGTTGCGTAGTCACACCAGACCAGCATCGTGGGGGAGAAAGTCTCTCAGGGCCCTCTCAGCCGAGAAGGTCCACTGTCTGCGGTGTGACATCTGGGAGGTCTGCAGAGTGCTGAGAATCCGGCAGGCTGTAGATCGCCTCATCGTCACTCGGGAGAGTAGTCGGGCTGGCATTCGGGGCGGAGGATGGGGCTGAAGAGTTGCTGATCCCTGTAACCCTGCGGAGCGCATCCTGTTGTTCCTGTAGGATCAGGTCCGTGGGTGGAGAGCGGTGTGGCATTTCCTGGGCTCGTGTGGGTGTAGGCGTCCTGCGCCTGTGGCGTCGTCTGGGCCCGCACGTGCTCGGGATCGTAGTGGTTTCGTGTGCCTTTCTAGGCGCCTCAGATATTCCTCCATCTAGCCAGGCCTCCACTTCCTCAGGGCTGGTGAAAAAGTGCGTTTTGTCCTGCGCCACAACCCTCAGTTTTGCGGGGAAAAGCAGTGAGTACTTAAGATCCGCCTGCCGCAGCCGTCTCTTCACTGCTAGGAAGGAATGGCGTTGTCTCTGTACCTGCACAGTGTAGTCCGGGAAAAACATCACTGTGGCGTTGTCTATTTGGATGTCGCCAAGCTTCCTGGCTTCCCGCAGGATCGTGTCGCGTCTCTGTAATTCAGGATACGGAAGATGAGAGGTCTGGGGTTAGAGCCAGGGGGAGGGGTCTTGTGGGCACTCGGTGAGCACGTTCCACCACAAAGTGAGGCGACAGTGTGTCGTCAGGCAGCAGGTCGCGCAGCCACTCTTTTACTCGCCGAGTAGGGTCCATCCCTTCCCATTTCTCCGAGATGCCCACGAGTCGAATGTTGTTTCTCCGTGCCCGCCCTTCCGCGTCCTCTGCGCGTTCTTCTAAAATTCCACTCTGTTAAGCAGATCTCAGATGTTTTTGTCCGCTTGGTTCACCGTGGGTTCCACTGCCGCCACCGCCCCCTCCAAAATTGTAGTGCGATCTTGTAGTTTCTTGTGATCGGCTTTGAGATGAGTCAGGTCGATCGCTACACTGTTTATTTTTGTCTCAAGAGAAGTGCAAGTCTGTTGCATTGATTCCTCCAGCCGCTCCATGACGGCTAGCACATGATCTAGCTTGGAGGTCACCAGTTCTGCATCCATCTTGGACGCCGTTTTGGAAAGTTTCCCCTTCGGTATCGTGCCTCCGGTTCCGGTCCGTGTCTTAACTCCTCCTGCCATGGGCCAGGCGCGGCAACTGTGCTCGGCTTGCACGTCAGTGGGATTGCCCCAAGCCTCGCTTCAATCGGTAAGTGCGCAATTTACCTGGAAGCCAGCAGTCTCCTACACAGTCCCGACTGAAAGAGAGGACAGCTGCGATGGCACCACTCAGCTTGTGTAGAGTCGCGACTGCGTGGTCGTCTCAAGGCTCAGCAGGCACTCGTGGGTGATCCGGTGAGGGGGGTAGGTGGCGAGGGTGTCCTGGAATGGCCGTGAGGGGGTCCAGGCAGCAGGTCCAACAACAGATGGTCACGACAGGGTGCACAGCCTGGCAGAGCAAGCGACGAGGGGGGCACCCCCCAGACACAGACAGCGCGAAGCAGGTGTTTCAGTGCGTGGCAGTCGTTTCGTTGCGGCAACTCTCAGGGCTGTTACAAGCGTTAAGGTTTCAGGTCGCAGAATGGTGTCCACCCCCTGGGGGTGGTCCTCAGGCCACTTCTAGATGTTCCCACTAGTCCGGTATCAAGTCTGTCCCTTTGGGCACTGCTCGGCGCTATGTCGTCGCAGGTGTGGGGGCATCAAGGGCGCCAATTCTCCCCAGCGTTATTCGGTGTTGGCGGATTCAGGGCAGGATACCCCTTTACGATCACGGCTCCTCCCGCGTCTCAGTTTACTTCACCGACCACCTCATGCCTTGTTTCGTCCCTGTGTTGGCCCAGGTGGGGGAGTGAGGGGCGCGTGGCACCGTCTCTCAGATATTGCGTGGTTCGGGCAACCCTCCGATGCAGGGGCACACCGGTCGTCTCTGATGCTGCCGCGTGGTGGCCGTGGTCAAGGTTCAGCACCGTCACCGTGCTTCAGGAGGAAGACGTTGCGGCAGGTAGGGGTCCGCAGAGGGGGGACGGGGGGGGGGTATTGCCCCCATGTCGTGTAGGATCCAGCAAGGATGCAGGTGGGCCATGTCTCCAGGCTCAGTGACCCAGTCGGCTGTTCCCAGACGTGAGTGTACATGTGAGGGGGGGGGCGCCGTCCGTGTGCAGGTCGCGCCCCCTCGCAGTCATCCACCGGTGGTGTCCGGGCAGTGTTCCAGTGCGGTTAGGAATCGCCTCCAGGGGGCCGCCGATGCCGCCGCGTTTTTCCCCGCCTTTCACGTCGTCTCTTCACTCAGCTCACCAGGCGGCGTCCCCGTTCGGGCTCCCAGCCTCCCCCGGCCTCTCACCTCAGTTGTCGGTGGGGGCCCAGGTGGGGAGGGTTCAGCGGTGTGGCCGGGCTCGGTCAGCAGCGCAGGTAGTCTCGCAGTCGCCGCTCGTAGGCCTCGCAAAGTCTGGCCAGGTAGCGAGATCAGGCCTAGTCTCAGCTCCAGAGCCCCGGCCTCGCGTGATCGAGGACCCCAGGGGCGTCGCGGCAGTGCCAGTCACCACTTCTTAGTATGTGCCGATGCAGGCCCCAGCGCCTGATTCGTCCCGCAGTCAGTCAACAGATGGGCGGGGGTCTGGTGCGGGCTCGCCAGTAGTTTGTGGCCGAAATAGGAGAACTGTGCCGGAGAAGCGGCCCGGGAGAGGGGAGCTTAAGCAGGAGCTCTACCCGTGCACGTCTTCCTCCATCTCGTGTCAAGCCACGCCCCCTGCATACCTCCAATGATTTATATTGTACACAAGACACCTCAGTGTGTTGACGCTCACACTTCCAGTTCTGGGGTCATGTAGTCTATTTCATCAGTTATGAAAGATCAATATCCTTATTAAAAAAAAAATCCCTTAAAAAATGGTGCTGCTCCGTAGCTCGGTGCTGCTGTATTCAAGTACAGTTTCAAAATATACCACATTTAGTGTGTAAATCACTGAATATTTTTACTATATATCCTTAGGTCGGCAGGTGGTGCATGATTGACCCACGTACAACGACATCACTCACTGTCAACATTTCCCTCAGACTGGAACACTAGCAGCAGGCTCTGAGTGGGCCCCAGATATCCCTTGTTTATGCCTGTGGAACCTGCATCGACACATACTCTACCACTGTCTCCCCTCTGGTAGCAGCATCCTTTAGCCAATAGCAGATCCCCTACTTTGGGGTAGGCTTTTCATCCGTAACCAGAGCAGTGTACACTGGGTTGGAAGATTCACCGATAATCTCTTTATTGATTTGGGGGAAGTTTTTAACAAAACCGAAAAGCATAATGATAGAAGTGCAATCCACCTGTGTGCCTACTATCTTCATTATGGACTGCAATTCATTTGATCAATATTTTCCAATCAGAGGACATTCCTATGCCAAGTGAAAAACAGCAGCTTTATCGCTCATGCAGAGCACACAATGAGAAGGCCTATCAGGGTGTATTCTGTGCAAGAAACCGAGAGCGGTATAGTCTATTCAGAAATTTTAAATAAAGCAGTTTGTGTCCATAGTTTACTGATTTAGCTTGGGCAGATTAGAATATTCTACACAATATTCTACACTTCCTGACCTCGGCCAGGGACCTGCTATCACCCCAAGTAGCTCCGGTCTGCTGTCTGCCTGTGCTGTGCCTCTGCCAGGCTGGTAGGGGTTCGAGCCCAGCCTTGCTTGTTGCCCCTAAGTTCTGCACCTTTTTTTGCTGCTTGCACCTCTTTTTTTTATTGTGTTCACTGTGCACCACTGTTTTATTCTCATTGTAAGAACTGTGCCCCTCTGGTTCAGGGTAGGTCGCTCCCCATCTCGCTCACTGCTGCTCTTCTGTGCAACCGCCGCTGTTTCCACCGCTGTTTTTGCCTCTCCCCCGTGCCATTGTTGTAACTTCATTTTTTTCTGTGTTTTTTTTCTCCCCCTGTGTCCTGTGATCTGCAGTGCCCGCACCCGCCGTTTATTTTCCTGCCGCTGCCTTCCCCTGCGGTCCGACCCCTTAGCGCCCATTAGCCGCCCCGCTCCCACCTCCCAGCTGCTGCTCCCTCCCTTAACCCCTTAAATGGAGGCTGCACAGCGGCCGTGCAGCAGACGTGCGCAGCGGGCGTGCCGCTGGTGCGCAGAAGGCCAAAGGCAAGCCCGTCTGCACCCATACACGCCTGGACCGCTGTGGTAAATTAAATTTACTTATTACCTCATTTCTGAATTTCTATGCTTAATAAATCATAATTTCTTGTCAATGCAAAGCGAGGAGTCCGTGGTGCTCAAATGAAGGCGGAGAAGACCAATAACTCGAGTTAAGGGGAGCGCCTCCAGCACCAAGCGGGCACAGGAGCAATCTCTCAAGTCCCTCTCTTGAAGTGGGGGGTCTTTATTTTCAACAGCAGAATATTTATACAGTCTTGGTCATGAGGCAAAATAGAGGAACAAATAGGTCGTGGCAGATAGAGGAACAAAGATCAGCAAGAAGAGCAGAGTGTGAAGATATGGGGGCGTGTCTTAGGCTTCGTGAGGGGACTTGCGATGTGAAATAGTCTGACAGTTGGAAGGGGGAGGCTTCCTCATTTGGGGGTTTGTGCTCGTGCTTCATGTCAGAAACATGAACCATCTCTGCGGGGGAGCAGGAACTCATGTACTGGTTTCCCGGACTTGGCAGAAACCACAGAGACAGATGGTGAAAATGAGGAAGGCCAGGTGCAGGGGTGTCGTGCTCGTGCTCGGGGTCTTGGGACACCAAAGGGTGAATTAAAAACAAAATGGTGCCGGCTTTTAATGTGGGCAATTATTAATCGCGCAAAGGGGATTGCGCAAAGGGGCATAATTAGATTGCGCAGAGGGCAGCGAAGGGGCATAATTATAGATTTTATTTCCACATTCCCTCCTTGCCCCAGAGTGTACCTACATTATATCTCAATTTGCATGAGATCATTTATACATTCTTGTAACATGATTCTTTCCCTTTCTCTCTGCTGGACAAGTGGTTTAGGAATGCATTTTGCAGCGCATAGACCGCACAGGGCAGGACCACATTGGATGCAAAGGCAGCATCCAGTTATTATCAGGAATATTATACCTGTTGCTGACAGCAGTTGCCATCCCCAGGACGATATTATCTTCCAGAACCAGTCAGACCACGTCCAAGTGCCAGGTTCTTGATGTAAACTTACGGCTATCTTGTGTAATTTTGTTATGGCCATGTATACAGATGGGGAATTATCAGGAATAAATATACAGCAGCTAGAGCCTATAATTTTACAGGCTCCGCCTCTGTCAGCCTAGATGATGTGAAGGACAAGGCGATTTTGGAGAGTAACCAATCGTATGGCAGACTGCTCCTGGGTTAAGCTCCCCAGGGCAGATGCCGTCTGGGTTACAACAGCCTCTAAGGTCCTTGTCAACCTGCGTATAAGCTTGCTGTTCTGTACAGGGCCAACAAAGAAGAAGAACCCTTTGTTAAAATCTGTATACTGTTCCCATGAGGTTTCCGTTTGGTCAACCAAGGAGGTATCGATCGTTCTTTTATGTCTGACATGGGGCACTAGGAGGTCTCGGTGGTAAGTGGATGGGGCCACAAAGACAGGGGGTAACAGGAATGCTATATAGCAAGTTCCCCCCAGTTCAAGGGCAGCTGCACATAGGCCGTTTGGCCACAGATGAAATAAGTATGGCGAGATGCTAGAAATGAGGACTTTCCTCTGTCTTCAAAACTTATAGTGGTATGACAGTCACTGTGTCCTAATGGAACAGAGCCATTTTTCTGGATGCACAGGTATCCTTTTACTGGTGAGACCGATATGGAAGGGGGACCAGCATTCTTTTTAGGTTTGGTATTTAACATCTTGAAGGACATGGTCATGTTCCCTTGCTTGTATTCTTCACTTTCTAGGACTGTACCGGTCGCCTGAGGATCTCCCTCCTTATTAGGGTAACAGGCAGTATTAAGTACCTTGTTTAAATCCCCCCAAGGCCACCCATTCTTGCATGAATTATTTCCGTCAGGGCAGGAGGTGGGGGTAGTATCGTCAGCTGTTATTAGGGCGAACCAAGCTTCACAAGTTCCATTATAAGAGAATGGGAAAGGAAAAAGAGGCATCCCTCCCTTTTTCTGATGAGGTGGGATGCGGCCACATATCCAACAATTGGTGCTATTACTGGCCTGCTGAGTGTGGTGTAGCATCTGTATGAAGGTATTGTTTCACAAGGCTAGTCTATGGGCTTGTTCATAAGGGGGTAGGTCGTGATAGTGTGTTCCTGAGTGCTGTTGGGTGTATGAGAGGTGTGTTGTGTTGGAGGAAAAACAGTGTGGAGAATCCAACCAAGACACGCCATAACTGCCATGAGGAAAAATAATACTGTCAAACATATAATAGGACCATTATGTCTTTTTCTTGAGTTCATTTTTTTTTTCTCCCACATAGTCAAGGTGTTAAAATCCATTCCCATGCTCCAACCGCTTCACCACTGGACCGACGCCCAATGGACTTAATTAGCCAGAGTCCGAATGGCAGACCTTAACTTTGATTTGTAATCCTGTTGTGGGGTTAGTTCCAAAGGCAATAAAGATTGTTCAGTCACAATGTCAGTGGGATTGGCAGGGCCATCAGCAACAGTGTCTTTTTGTCCAAAATGTTTCCGGCAGTGGCTTGCGTGGAGCCAGCCCTTCCTGCCCTCGACCTTCACTGCTGTCCGTGTTGTTAGTAGTACGAGTCTTGGCTTCTTCCACCTGGGCTGGAGGGGACTGGTCCAGTCGAAGTTCCTCACGAGGACCCAGTCCCCGGGTCGGATGGCGTGTTCTTCCGGGTTGGTTTTGTCAGGGAAGGTGGCAGCAACCTGAGAACGACAAGATTGGAGTGCAGACATCAAGGAAGCCAGGTAGTCAGTCAGCATAGTACTGTCAACATCAGTTATTCTTTTAGGCCTTGGCGTACCCCACATATTTGGTGGTCTGCCAAAGACCACTTCATATGGAGATAAGCAAGTTCTGGAATGGGCTACCATACGCATGTAGAAGAGGGCAACCGGTAAGGCTACCATCCAGTCCACGCCTTTGTCAGTGCATATCTTGGCCAATTTTGTCTTCAAAGTTTGGTTGTGCCTTTCTACTAGACCTGCTGCCTGAGGATGTCTTACACAGTGAAACTTCCAAGTGTACCTTAACAGAAGAGACACTTGCTTCATGAGTTCAGAGGAGAAGGGCTGGCCGTTGTCTGAGTAGATGACGCGGGGCAACCCATATCTCGGGAAATATTCTCTTACTAGTTGCTTAGCAGTTGTCGTTGCAGTGTAATCTGGGACGGGATAGGCTTCTGTCCATCTGGTCAGAGCACACACTACAACTAGCACATACTTGTGACCTCTACATCTCTCCATCTGGATATAGTCCATCTGGAGAACTTCAAATGGATGGTCAGGGGGTTGAAATCCTCCCTGTTCCACCTTTGTGCCTTTTCCTGGGTTGAACTGATTACAAATCATGCACGTTTTAACTTTTTGTTTGGCTGCAGCTCTCAAATGTTTGTTGTGCCATATATTATGTATGCTGTCTAACATTGCTTTTTCTCCCAGATGCGCTGGTCCATGTATGGTGTTTACCATAACCTGTACCCTGGCATCCGGTAGAAACCATACTGCTCTTTCAGGTGTCATCCAGCCTTGATCTGTAAGGACCCCTCCTTTTTCCTTCCATTCTAGCAATTCCTGTGGTGTGGCGTGACTTTGGACATCCTGGATGTCAGAGAAGGGGTCTCGTATTGTATATTGGCGGTGTGGTATACTTAATTCTGTGTTTGCTGCTAACTTGGCTGCACTGTCTGCAGAATCATTCCCTTTTGATATTTCATCTGTTCCTTTTGTGTGCGCTTTACATTTTAGCACTGCGATTTTCTCTGGTAACTGACTGGCCTCTAAGAGGGCAGTGATGAGTGTAGCATGCTGTATTCTGGACCCATGTGATGTGAGAAATCCTCTCTCTTTCCATAATGTACCGAAGTTGTGTACAACTCCAAAGGCATATTGTGAATCAGTGTAGATGTTAACTGACTTTCCTATTGCTAAGTGACATGCTCGTGTTAGGGCTATGAGTTCTGCTGCCTGTGCCGACAGTATCTCTATCTTGTGTGCTTCTAAAGTGTCTGTACCATTTGTGACAGCATAGGCTGCTGCTAATTCTCCTGTGGGGAGTCTCATACATGAACCATCAACAAAGAGTGTCATTTCTGCCTTAGCAAGGGGAGTATCTTGTAAATCTGGTCTTGGTTTGGTCACTAAATCAATTATGTCAATACAATCGTGAATTTCTTCAGTAGGAGAGGTCAGTGGCAACAGTGTTGCTGGGTTTAAAATGCTGCAGTGTCTAATCTCAATGTGTGGCTGAAAAAGTGTCATCTCATATCCGGTGAGTCTGGCTATTGTCAGATGCTGTGTTTGTGTCCTGTTTAACAGAAGTTCTACAGCGTGTGGGACCTGAACTATCAGATGATGTCCCAATACAATAGAATCGCTTTGTCTAATAGCTTGTGCAGTAGCTGCTACTGATTTTAGACATGCAGGCAATGCTTGTGCTACTGGATCTAATGTGCTTGAAAAATAACCACATGGTTTATGTTTGTCTGCTTGAAGTTGGGTCAGAACTGATAGTGCTGTACCTGAGTTTTCTGTTACAAATAATGTAAAATCTTTGGTGTAATTAGGTGTTGCCAGCACTGGGGCTTGACACATAGCTTTTTTAAGAGACTGAAAGGCTTGCGTGTGTTCATCTGTCCAGGGTAATTGTGGAGTAGCGCCAGCTTCGAGTGTTGTCAGCTGCACTAACGGTTTGGAAATGAGTGCAAATTGTGGGATCCACTGTCTACAATATGAGGTGAGACCAACAAAAGCTCGAACTTGTTTCTGTGTTGTTGGTTGGGGTATTTGTTGTATGAGTTGGATGCGTTCCTGTGTAAGCTGCCTACCCTCCTTTGACAGCAAGTGCCCTAAGTATGCCACTTGCTGTAAACAAAATTGGAGCTTACCAGGGGAAACTTTATGGCCATTTGCAGCTAGGAATTCTAGTACTAGTAGTGATGCTTCAGCACATGCTGCGTCAGATCTGGCCGTAATGAGGATATCATCAACATATTGTAGTATGGCTGTATCCGTGGGCATTTGAACAGTATCTAGTTGTCTTTTAAATGCTTGGCTATATACGCTTGGACTCTCTGTGAAACCTTGAGGAGCTCTTGTGAATTGGAAACTTCGTCCTTGTAAGGAGAAGCCAAAAAGGTATTGACTGTCTGGGTGAATAGGTATGCTAAAGAATGCGTTTTTCAATTCAATGACTGAAAAATGCGTTGCTTCCGCATCTATGGCTGTGAGTAGGGTGGAGATGTCTGGAACCACAGGGTGTTGTGGAACGACACATTTATTGAGCTCTCTCAAATCCACCACTAGTCTGTAGACAGGTGGTGTTCCTGGTTCCACTTTTTTATGAACTGGTAAAACAGGGGAATTGCAAATGTTAGAAGTTGTTCCCTTAATCACACCTGACTGTATTAGGTCCTGAATAATTAACATTAATGCTTAGTCAGCCTGAGGTGGAATTTTGTATTGTCTTATACGTGGTAGTTGGGCTCCCTCTTTCAGTGTAACCTTGTGAGGTGTTATTTCCATACATCCTACTGTGGTGGAATCAGTGGCCCACAGGGTGTGTGGCAAATCTTTCAAACGCTCATCTAATTCTCTACTTGTGTAGTGGCCCTTGAAATCTCGCAGAAATAGTCTGACATCTGTAGGTGAGCAAACAATGACAGCTCCTAATTCTTTCAATGTTTTTATACCAAGCAAGTTTTCTGGACATGATTTTGTCAATATAAGATCTGTAGTTGTCATGAGGGGACTGTCGTAAATAAATTATTTACACTATCATAATTTCTATAAATAAATAAATATCAAAAGGGTCAAGCATAAATGAGGAGCAGAGTCCGTGGTATTAGAGTCAATGGGCTTTATTGCATTAACTCGAGTTAAGGGAGAGCTCCAGCGCCAAGCGGGCACAGGATAGTTCTGAGCTTTATTCACAGAGTACAATATTTATACATTCTTTGCATACATAGGGAGGAGCCCTCCAAGCAGAAGGAAAGAAAAAGATATGAGCATGTAGGCGTTCACTGTAATGAGTCATAGGTAGGTGGGTGCATAGAGGGGGCAGCAAGGTCAGCTAAAACTCGCAATGCCTGTTTGCGTAACTTTATCAGACTTCTCCATGAGGGCTGTTTCCTTTCTGTTGGCCAGGGAGGGCCCTGGGTGTCAGAGTGACTAGCATGTCTGGTCTTATCTCTAGCTCGGGGCAGCATGCAGATTGCTCTCATCTGTAGAAGTGTTGCTGCTTCATACTAGCAGTTGGTTTGACCCTTCCTGTCCACCCCTTGTGTAACTGTCTTGGAGGTTTCCCTTGACATGGGCCCCACTTATCTCTGAGAGCCGACAGCAAAACTGGGCCTTATCTCTGCAGAGGGGCTTCTGCTCGCCTCCTGCTCGGGCCGGAATGCAGCTTTATCAGGTCGACCCTTGTTTGACACTGTTAAGACACCCCGGGCTGGGCCTCTTCTCCGTGACTGCTCAAAAAAATATCTAATGTGCTGCAGAGAAATGTAACGTGTGCCTTTTTCAGGGTCTGGCATGGAGGGGCCTGGTGACAGAGAAATAAGGCCTCTGAATGTGAAGTAATGCAGGGGTTTTTATTCAACATGGCAGATGGTGAGAGGGTAGCGCGTGGGGGCATGAATACATATAAATATGTAATTTTCTTCATTCCCTCCTTGTCCCCAAGCGCACCCCTCTAATACACCTCTATTTTCATCAGGCCGTTAATGTGTTCTTGCAACATGATCTTTTCATTTTTTCTGCTCTGCACATGTGGACGGGGAATGCAGGCAGTGGCGCACAGACCGCAGATGGCCGGGCCGCATTGGATGCAGAGGCAACAACTGAAGATGATAAACAGTATTGATCCTACTACAGTCAACACTTTCCATCCCCATGTTGATACTAATCCTCACAACCAGCTGCTTAAGGACCATTCTCCTTTATCAATGTCTAGCTGACTTGGCATCTTGTGTAGCTTGGCAATGGCTTGGTATACAGTAGGTGCGTTATTTGGAATAAACACACAACAACTCGTGGAGATCAATCTGCATACACCACCACGGTCAGCCAGAACGATGTCTAAAACAATGCGATTTTGTAGGGTCATGAGTCTATCCGCGACCACCTCGGCTGTGAGATTAGAGAGGGCACCTGCTGTTGCATCTATCGTGTTTTGCACCACTCGTGTGAGGTGGCGGATGTTCCTGCTGTTTACCATGGGACCCCAAAATGGAATTACTCCGGCAAAGAAGTCTCCCGCCTCCTGCCCTGCTGTATCTTCTGTATCTATGACTCCCCTTCGCCGTCTGTTATAGACAGTCAGAGGCTCAATTTCATGATAGTCCGCAGGGGCAGTGTAGGTGGGGGGAAGGAGAAAAGCAATGTAACAAGTGCCGGACCAGCCCTGTGGGAGCCATGTATAACCTTTATCCCCACATATGAAGTAGGTGCCCTGTGCGGCTATAAGCCGTGTATTGTTTGTTCCATTCAAATTGACTGTGTGATTGCAGATGCTATCACCCATATGTATCTTTCCTTTACTTTGGACACAAAAAGGGGCTTTCGTTGATGCCACAAAAACAGGTGAAACGGATCTTTTTCTCCTGTCCATATACTGATAATATAACTTATTAGATCTGTTACCGTGGTCAGCATAGGCTTCCTGCTCTAGTGGGGTACCACATGTCCTGTTCCTTTCACCTCGCCAACATAAAATGTATAGGTGATATCTGAGCTGAGACTGCTCTTTTGTATCCGTATTGGCCATATAGGAAGCTTTGTTTGTTTCCCACCAACCGGTACAAGAGCCTTCATAAGAAAAAGGGAGAGTGATGAAAGGCATGCCTTTGGCAACTGTATGGGGAAGAAGACCGCACACCCAGCAGTTGGATGTGTTTATGGCCAGTTGATGCTGTTGTAAAAGGGTGATGAAAGTATTGTTCTTAAATTCATTTCTTCTGTTCTCTAAGTGTACTGGGAGCTCAACATGTCAGTGTACTATGGTGGCGTTCTGTGAGACAGCAGGTGGATAGAGAACATGTAAGAGCCAGCCAATACTTATTACCACAATGCTCATAAAAAGTACAATAATCAGAGACACTATACATCTGCTGTGTAATAGCTTGCAGTATTTCTTTCTCATATTAGTCCTTTTTTCTTTACTGTTCACTAGTTTATTCAAGTCAGACATCATGTTCAACCGCTTCACCACCGGGTGGACTTAGACAATCAAACGTCGACTGACCTTCTAGATCTCAGTTTGGAAGTGTACTCTTGCTGGGGAGTCTTTTCCAGAAAGGGGGGCTCAAAGTCTGTACTGTCTTTGTTTTTAGCAAATGTTCCGGTAGTCCCAAAGTATTTTTTACAGTGACTGGCATGCAGCCACCCCTTTCTTCCCTCGACTTTGATGGCCGTCCTCGTCGTCAGCAGGACTAATTTTGGTGCCTTCCACCTGGGGTCCAGAGGGCTCGTCCGGTCGAAATTCCTTATCAGCACCCAGTCCCCTGGGGCTATGGCATGGTCCTCGACCTGGGTGTTGTCAGGGAAGGCAACGGCAACCTGCAAACGGCAAGAGAGTAGTGCAGACATCAAGGAAGCCAGGTAATCTGTGAGCATAGTACTGTCAACATCAGTTATTCTTTTAGGTATTGGTGTACCCCACATATTCGGTGGTCTTCCAAAGACCACCTCATATGGGGATAGGCCGGTTCTAGAATGAGCTACCATGCGCATGTAAAAGAGGGCAACCGGTAAGGCTATCATCCAATCCACGCCCTTTTCTGCACAGACTTTAGCTAATTTTGTTTTGAGGGTCTGATTATGTCTCTCTACTAGACCTGCTGCTTGGGGATGCCTTACACAATGGAACTTCCAGGTATATCCCAACAGAAGGGACACCTGTTTCATGAGCTCAGAGGAGAAGGGCTGGTCATTGTCTGAGTAAATGACACGTGGCAACCCATATCTAGGGAAGAACTCCCTCACTAACTGTTTGGCTGTTGTAACTGCAGTATAATCTGGGACTGGGTAAGCTTCTGTCCATCTGGTTAGGGCACACACCACTACCAGGACGTACTTGTGACCTCTACATCTGTCCATTTGAATATAACCCATTTGGAGAACCTCAAAAGGGTGATCAGGGGGATGAAATCCACCCTGTTCCACTGAGATGCCTTTTCCAGGGTTGAATTGGCAACAAATCATGCAAGTCTTCACTTTCTGCTTTTCTGCCGCTCGCAAGTGTTTGTTAAACCAGATATTCTGCAGGCCATCCAACATTCCCTTCTCGCCCAAGTGTGCCGGGCTATGTGCTGTCTCTATTATCACCTGTACCATAGAGTCTGGGAGGAACCATGTCTTTTTGTTTTTAGTCATCCAACCCTGGTCAGTCTGGACCCCTCCTTGTTCAATCCATTTCTTTATTTCATCTGGAGTGGCATGGGTCTGTATATCTTGTACATCTTTGGAGGGATCCCTGACTGTCATAGTCCTTGTCAGTGGTAATACCTGTGAGTTTGTTATGTCAATTGGAGTCTGAGCTGTCTGTTTAGCAGTTTGGTCTGCCAGGTCATTACCTTGGGAAATGTCATCTGTGGCCTTGGTGTGTGCTTTGCATTTCAGGATCGCTATGGCTTTAGGTAGGTGTATTGCTTCTAACAAGGCCTGTATGAGAGGGCCATGCTGTATCTTGGCCCCGTGTGAGGTCAGAAAACCTCTCTCCCTCCATAGTACCCCAAAGTCATGAACTACCCCAAACGCATATTGTGAATCAGTGTAGATGTTAACCCTTAACTGTTTTGCTCGTTTACAGGCTTGCGTCAAAGCAATGAGCTCTGCTGCTTGTGCTGACAGGATATCTATTCTTTGTGTCTCTATGATCTCATGGTCAGTAGTTACGGCGTATGCTGCCACTAATTCTCCTGCCCCTGTTCTCATGCATGATCCATCTACATAAAACGTTATGTCAGGGTCTGGGAGTGCAACATCTGTCAAGTCTTGTCTTGGCTTCGTCACTACATTTATTACTTCCACACAGTCATGGGGTGTGGTGTCATCTGTGCTTGAGGGTAAAAGAGTGGCAGGGTTGAGCATGTTACATCTTCTAATCTCTATGTGGGGTTGAAATAGTGTCAGCTCGTATCCTGTCAATCTTGCTACAGTCAGGTGTTGTGTCTGTGTCCTATTCAGGAGAACTTCCACTGCGTGTGGTACTTGTACTGTCAGGGAGTGTCCCAGCACTATCGAGTCACTTTGTCTTATGGCCAAAGCTGAGGCCGCAACAGATTTCAAGCATGCTGGCAGAGCCTGTGCTACAGGGTCCAGTGTACTAGAAAAATAAGCACATGGCTTGTGTTTCCCTGCTTGGTCTTGTGTGAGGACAGATAGTGCTGTTCCATCCCGCTCTGTCACGAACAGGGTGAAGTGTTTCTTGTAATCAGGAGTGGCTAAAACTGGCACTTGACATAATGCCCGTTTTAGTTCCTCAAATGCTAAGGTGTGCTCTGATGTCCAAGGGAGGACGTTAGAGGTGGCTGCCTCCAATGTAGTCAATTGTATGAGTGGCTTGACTATGTGGGCATACTGGGGAATCCATTGTCTGCAATAGGAAGTAAGGCCAATGAATGCACATACTTCTTTCTGTGATTTGGGTTGTGAAATGTTGGAAATCAATTTAATTCATTCTTGTGTCAGCTGCCTACCCTCCTTGGACAGCAAGTGCCCTAAGTAAGCCACTTGCTGTTCACAGAACTGTAACTTCGAAGGGGACACCTTGTGCCCCTTGTCCGCCAGAAAATGAAGGACCGTGAGGGAAGCCTCTTCACAGTCAGTTTCTGATCTTGCTGTGATGAGAATGTCATCCACGTACTGTATTAATGCTGTGTTAGTAGGCATACTAATACTGTCAAGTTGACTCTTTAATGCCTGACTGTAAACACTTGGGCTTTCTGTAAAGCCTTCGGGAGCTCTTGTAAATTTAAAGCTGCGTCCTTTTAAACTGAATCCAAAAAGATATTGACTGTCAGGATGTATTGGAATGCTGAAGAATGCATTCTTCAGGTCAATGACCGTGAAAAATGTTGCCTCAGAATCAATGGCAGTAAATAATGAGGAAATGTCTGGGACCACTGGGTATTGTGGGACCACACATTGGTTCAGTTCTCAAAGGTCAACTACTAGTCTGTAAACTGGGGGTGCTTGAGGGTCTGTGCGTTTAAGAACAGGGAGGACGGGAGAGTTACACACATTCGAGTCTGTCTCCACCACCACCCCCTGTTCAATGAGTTCTTGAATTATTTTTAATAAGGCTGTTTCAGCCTCAGGTGGAATCCTGTACTGTCGTATTCGGGGTAGAACTACTCCTTCCTTAAGAGTGACCTCGTGTGGTGTTATATCCATGTAACCTACGTCAGTCGAACCTTGTGCCCATAGATACTGTGGGACATCCTGAAGTCTGGGATCAAAATCTCTAACCGTGAAATGCCCTTTGAAATCACGCAAAAACAGTCTTACTCCTTCTGGTGAGCAACAGATAACTGCTCCCAGTTCTTTTAGGGTCTTTATACCTAGTACATTTTCTGGACATGTCTTAGTGAGTAGTAGGTCTGTGGTGCGTGTCAGTGGACCCACCCCTAAAGAGACTGGTTCTGATACTTTGTTGACAATTGGCTTTCCAGAAAATCCCAGGGATATATTCTGTGAGCCCGAGAGAGGTGCCCCTTGGACCTCGTCATGACTGATGGTATAGTCCTGCTTGCCCCTGTGTCAATCAGAAACTTTCTATCTTGCCCCAGCAAACGAGCATGTACATAAGGACCCTCTTGGTCCACAGGAACTGGGATAAGGGGCAAGCAATCTTCCCTCTCGAGGCTGTTTCATGAAAAAGATTGGTATTCTGGGTAGTCTGACTGCGTGTACTGATACATTTGAGGTGCAGCGGCAGCGGGCGTCTGGACCTGCGGCGGGGTGGGGACTTGTGTCTGTTGAGTGTTGTACTGTCTGGGTGTATAGGGCCGTTCCTTTGTTTTACCTGTGGCTATATTGTGCTTTAGGACGGGGCATTCCCTTACAAAGTGACCCTGTTGTTTACAATAATTGCAGGTCTCTTTAGTGGGTGCGGTACCATTCTTGTTCATGTTTGCAGGTACTGTTTGGGCAACTAGCACCTTCATTTTTGTATCCTTCATGCGCTTCTTTTCTTGTTCTTGCTCTTCCCTTATTCTATTTTGGTGGTATTGCAACATCTGTAACATTTGTGAGGGGCTATTTGCTTGCCAAGTGCTCTCAACCTTCAGCACTCTATTCCTAATCTGAGGAAGGGCGTTATCTACCAGTTTGGTCACAAAAAGGTGGGGATAGGCCTCACTACTTTGTTTTAAACCACTGTTGACAGCGAAGCATTTTTCCAACCTAGTGTAGTAATCGCTCGTGTCTTCCTCTGGTTTCTGTTTACAGGCTGAAATTGCATCCCAGTCTTCCTTTTTAGTCGTCAATAGTCTTGGTAAAATTTGTATAAGGAGTTCGGGGAGCCCCTTAGTTTTTTCACCAAGGCCATCCCCCGGGGCCCTACCTGCATCTTCAGCTTGCAACTCTGCCCACTTCAACATTTTATCTCCCACATCCCAGTCTTTCTCTTTAAGTTTCTCGTAAATGCCTGCTGGTAACAAGACCTTTAGTAACCTTAGGATATCAGGGTAAGTATAGTCTCCTATGCGGAGTATATCTTTTATTTCTCTGTGAAACCCCCCCGGGTCTTTATCATGGGAAGGTAACAACCTCTTCATTTCCAGTATTTCTAGCTTGGTGAGAGGGGTATAGACATATACCCGCTGGACAGTGCCATCTTGTTTTCTTATGGGGTAAACCTCTCGCAGAGGGTACTGTCCTCTGGGGCGAGGGTCTGGTGTCATTGAGTCGGACAGGAATTGCGCATATTGGAGACGCAAGTCTAAAATGGTGTTAATCAGTTCTGGGCCCTGTTCCATCCATCTATCTAGTATTACCTTTTCCAGTATTTTATTATAATTTGCCAGGGGGGTGATATTGGCTCTCATACAACGTGATCAAGTGTTGGACCATATAGATGCTGGCCAGGTGTTGTTCGAGTGGTGGGAGGCTCAGGAACATCTGGGCCACTATGTCGGGATTATATACATGATGTTGGGACACCCACTGGGTGTCCGACCGAGCCAACTCCCTCTCATGTGGCGTGAGGGGTGGCTCGTCGTCCATCCAATGGTCTAGGGCTTTTTCAGTTGTTTGGAACAAATCCTCAGGAGAGATGTTTGTTTCTTTGTTAACCCTTGTTTTCTGAGGTCGATGGTGTTTGGCGCCATTACAGTGCCGTGCTATGCCCAGAAAATTCATTTTGTCTGGCGTCTCGTTATTATCCCCTTCCTCTGACACACTATCCCTGCCTTCCTGCTCGGTGTTACGTATTGCTAGTATTTTCTTTTTAATCTTATTCGTCATTGCTTCTGTCTGCGCTACCTTATCATGTTTACCGTCATTGATGCTGTCGCTCCACTCTATTAAACTAACCTCCACGTCCCCATCACCCTCATCACGTTCCCTGATCAGACAGTTGACAATAAAACGGAGGATGTTGTTCTTAGCTTTTACTTTTCTATTTTCCATAGCTTGAGCTACGCATTCATGGTTCCGTCCTGTTTTGATGAACTCATACAAGGCATCTAAATGTGTATTCATATCAGGCAGTCCATCTAGCTCTGCGATGGCTTGCCTTACTCGTATTGATATGGCGTGCATTGGACCAGTAATACCTGGCTGTAAATCATATATACATCTAGGGAGTTCAACGTCATCCTTTATTTCCTTATCCCCCCCCCTTCCGCACCCCCGGAAACCTGTTGTTGGTCCTGGACTGGCTGGGGCGCGGCCTCTGGTGGGAGCGGGGGACATGGTGCATCTATGTAGGCTGGGGGTGGCTCTGCTAGGTAGGCGGAAAGGAACGCCTCTGGTGCCGTTGGTTTAATTTTAAGGGGTACTTTTTGGGGAACTTCCTCTGCAATCTCCTCTGAGAGTACAGGGTAGATACCAGCAACAAGAGCATTTCTTTCCCTATCCATTTGTTCCACTCGAACCTGTTCACCCTCTTCTAGTAACTCTTTTTCTTTCGCCTGTTCTGATATTTGCCTGCTTTTCTCGGCTTTGTTAAGTTCTTTCAGGGCCCTCCTATTAGCCTCTTTGCGCCATAATTCAATGGCCTGTTTCTGCGAGGGCCTCGACTTCCTTTTCCATAGTTTTTACTCTACTCTCATAATACATTCTTGAATCCCATGTGCCGGTCGCAGGCCATCTATGCACCGTCTCTAGATCCTTTGTGTAATCTATCCAGAGGTCTAAATAGAGAATAGCGCTGATGCCATGTTTGTTATACATAAAATGGCCGGGAGTATCTCTTGGCGGGACATTAACTGCCTCTTCTAATATTCCCTTTTTAGTGCCTATTTTACGCAATTTTGAAAACAACGGCATGCTGGAACCTAACTAAAACAATTTCAAACTCAAAACATATACAACATATACTGATGTACTGGAATACAGTACAACCATACCGGTCTCGTGAAGGAGACACGTCTTTACCGTGTTCATTAAATGAACCCGTCTTTATGCGTTCTCAGTGGTACTCACCAGGAAGCAGAACTTGAAGACCTGGTCATCGGACGCTTGACGCTTGCGCAGGAATGGCGGACCTCTGAAGACCTCGGACTGGGCTCTCTCACGGGTTGGGCTCTGGGTCAGGACGCTCCGCAATCTTCCTCACCGCCTCGTGTGGATGTCTGGTCGCAGTCCGCCTCCTCCGTGGGCCTGAGGGAGTTGGCGGGAAGTCCCGCTGGCGTGTACACTTGAAGTCCGTCTAGGCTGTAGAAGGGGGCAGTGGCCGGACCTACATCGCCGGCGCGTGGGGAAGGGGATGCGTACCTGTTCGGGCACCAGATTATGTCGTAAATAAATTATTTACACTATCATAATTTCTATAAATAAATAAATATCAAAAGGGTCAAGCATAAATGAGGAGCAGAGTCCGTGGTATTAGAGTCAATGGGCTTTATTGCATTAACTCGAGTTAAGGGAGAGCTCCAGCGCCAAGCGGGCACAGGAGAGTTCTGAGCTTTATTCACAGAGTACAATATTTATACATTCTTTGCATACATAGGGAGGAGCCCTGCAAGCAGAAGGAAAGAAAAAGATATGAGCATGTAGGCGTTCACTGTAATGAGTCATAGGTAGGTGGGTGCATAGAGGGGGCAGCAAGGTCAGCTAAAACTCGCAATGCCTGTATGCGTAACTTTATCAGACTGCTCCATGAGGGCTGTTTCCTTTCTGTTGGCCAGGGAGGGCCCTTGGTGTCAGAGTGACTAGCATGTCTGGTCTTATCTCTAGCTCGGGGCAGCATGCAGATTGCTCTCATCTGTAGAAGTGTTGCTGCTTCATACTAGCAGTTGGTTTGGCCCTTCCTGTCCACCCCTTGTGTGACTGTCTTGGAGGTTTTCCTTGACATGGGCCCCACTTATCTCTGAGAGCCGACAGCAAAACTGGGCCTTATCTCTGCAGAGGGGCTTCTTCTTGCCTCCTGCTCGGGCCGGAATGCAGCTTTATCAGGTCGACCCTTGTTTGACACTGTTAAGACACCCCGGGCTGGGCCTCTTCTCCGTGACTGCTCAAAAAAATATCTAATGTGCTGCAGAGAAATGTAACATGTGCCTTTTTCAGGGTCTGGCATGGAGGGGCCTGGTGACAGAGAAATAAGGCCTCTGAATGTGAAGTAATGCAGGGGTTTTTATTCAACATTGCAGATGGTGAGAGGGTAGCGCGTGGGGGCACGAATACATATAAATATGTAATTTTCTTCAGGACCAACCTGCAAGGGCAGTGGCTTTGACGTGACGTTTGTCACAGGTTGTCCCGAGAAACCCAGAGAAATACTTTTTGAACCCGAGAGAGGAGCCTCTGGGACCTCTTGATGGCTTATTGTTGTTTTACTGGCCCCAGTGTCTAGTAGAAACTTAAATAGTATAAATGGACCTGTCTGATCTACTGGAATGGGGATTAGGGGCAGTTTGTCATCTTCTCTCTCTGGGCAACATCATGAGAAATCTGGGTAATATTCAGTGTAGGCGCTGTCTATAATATTCATTTGGGCCATTTGTGTTGTCAGTGGAACTGAAGGTGTTGAACTGTCTAGGGAACCATTCTGTTTTGGCTGATATGGGAGTGGCTGGGTCTTACCAGTAGCCAAATTGTGCTTTAAGACAGGGCAATCTTTAACGAAGTGTCCCATCTTTTTGCAATAATTACAAGTGCTTTTTATATTTGTCTGGCTACTTGGTGTCTGTTGACGCTTGGGTGCAGTTTGGGCTACTAATGCTTTCATCTTTGTGTCTTTCATGCTTTTCTTATCATTTTCTTCTTCATCCCTAATGCGATTCTGGTGATATTGTAGCATTTGTAACACCTGTGGAGGTGTATGTGCTTGCCAGGTACTTTCTACTTTTAGTACTCTGTCCTTAATGGCTGGCAAGGCGTTATCTACTAATTTGGAAACAAACAGATGCGGGTAAGCTTCACTTGTCGGCGTAAGGCCGCTATTTACCGCAAAACACTTTTCAAGTCTAGTGTAATAATCTCCTATGTCTTCACCATGTTTCTGTTTGCAGGAGGAAATGGCATCCCAGTCCTCCTTTTTCACTGTTAGTAACTGTGGTAGCACCTTTAAAATAGTGCCAGGAAGTGCTTTTAGTCTGTCTCCTATACCTTGACCTGCTACTCTAGTATTTTAGTCATTCTGAAGTTCAGTCCATCTAATGTGTTCACCTGCTACTTCCCAATCTTTTTCTCTTAGTTTGTCATATATACCTGATGGCAACAATAATTTCAGAATTGCTGTGATATCAGAAAGAGTATATGTTCCCATCATTAATACATCTCCTAATTCCTTAAAGAATCCAGCAGGATCCTTTGAGTGGGAGGGAACCATCTCTTTGATCCTTAGTAACTCAAGTTTTGTCAAGGGTACATAAATGAAGACGCGTTGTAGCGCTCCATTTGTGTCAGCTCTGGGGTGGACCTCTATCATGGGAAACTGGCGTGTTTGAGGAAGTCTATTAGTTGATCCACACGTATTTTGGGGAGATCTATATCCAGTCACTTTCTGGTATTTCTGTCTAAAATCTATAAATGTGTTGAGAAAAACTGAACTATTGTGGAGGAACATGTTATCAGCGCAGTCAGACAGAAAATCTTCGAGTCTTGGATCATGTTTGAAATGAGTGTCATTGAGTGTGATGAGATGTTGTACCATGTAGAGGCTTGCTAATCTTTGATGTGAGTGTGGTAATGCTAGAAAAAGCTGGGCTATGAGATCATTGTCATATATCTTATATTGAGAGACCCATAGGGTCGCAGTTCTGGCTATTTCCTCCTCCTCCGGTGTAAGCGGAGGTTCCTGGTCTAACCAGTAGTCTAATGCATTGGATGTATTTTCAAATAACTCATCTGGAGATGACCGTTCAGAGTGACCTTGGAGGAATGTAGGCGGGGGTGTTCATGAATTAGGGGCGGAAGAACGAACGGGTAGGACTTTTTCAGTAGGTTCAGTAATTTCCTCCTCAAGTTTCTTATTCTCTTCATTTGTTTGCAAGTTTTGCAGAATACGGGTCACATTACGGGTGAACCTGTCTAGTGCATCATTTATAAGTTCTAGACTAGTGTGGTCGGATGCGGAATCTAATAAGTCAAAAAGTGAAACTGGTAAATTTCTTTCCTCTGCTTGTATGTGTTTTATGAAACAGCAAAGAGGAACCTATACATGTGCATTTTTACAGGGTGTGATCTTCTTGTAGTCATAGCGTTAATGGCTCGTGAGTTCTCTTCAGTACGAAGAAACTCAGAGGCCGCTTGAAGAAACGTGTCAATTGCTGGTAGATGTCTTATTTCTTCCCAGGAGTCATGAAGTATTTTACTTATTCGTCCCGCCTCCCCTGTGTTGCTCGGAGTCGGGTTATAGGGGCAGTCGGGAATTGTTTTACCTGGGTCTGGACCTACGGCACCCCCTTCTGGAGTGAGAGGTGGTGGGTTATGTTGTGAAAGGGGTGGCGGAGGCAGAGGGTGTTGAATGACTGGAACTTCATAGGGTGGTGGAGTATCTAAGAGAAAATTAGTAAAAGTATCCTCTGGTAGTGGGGCTGTAGGCTGTGCTGATGCAATGTTAAGGTTTTCAGGTGCAGATGGCAATACAGGATAAAAACCAGTAGAAATGGCTGATTGTTCCCTTTTATTCCTTTCACTAACTACTTCTTTCCCTATTTCTTGTAACTGTTCTTTCTTGGCCTGCTCTGACATTCTCTTACCCTTTTCAACTTTATGCAATTCCTTCTGTTGCCTCCTATGGGCTTCTTTTCTCCATAATTCTACTGAGTCACCCTGTGACTGGCGGACTCTCTTTTTCTTCCATAACTGTTCCTCTAATTTCATAATACACTCCGTATCAAAACTATCATTTTCAGGCCATCTATATCTGAGTTCTAGGTCTTTAGTATATTCTACCCATAGATCACAATAAATAGGTGCACCGACACCATGTTTTGCATACATGAAGTGTCTTGGAGTATCCCGAGGAGGAAGGGGAATTTCCTTCTCAAGAATACTCCCTTTGGTTGCCATCTTACGTATTTTCGAGAAAATAGGCATGATGGCAAGACTTTCAAAGATTTTAGAAGTGAGAAAAACACAAACAGAACAAATATCTTTACCGTACCCACAAAAGAGGTGAGTCTGTCTTTTATACTAGTTTAGTAGTCCTCACAAAATAAGTGAGAAACCCACAAAAAACATGTATCTTTACCGTGCCCACAAGGTAGTGAGTCCGTCTTTTATACTAGTTTTAGTAGTCCTCACCAAAATAGGTGCGAAACCAACAAAACGCGTATCTTTACCGCCCCCACAAAAGCTGTGGGTTCGTTTTTATACTTTTCAGCAGTACTCACCGAAAAATAACTGGAAGGCCTCTTGAAGATTTTGTGAAAACGCGGCGCGCAGTTTCAAGGTGGGATTTGTAGAACCTCGGACTCGTCTGCTTCGCAGGTTGGGCTTTGGTTCAGGACGTTCCGCTATTTCCTCACCGCCTCGTGTGGATGCTGGGCCGCAGTCGGTCCCCCTCTTCGCCTCGAGGGAGTTAGCGGGGATTCCCCGCGTTGTGCACTTTTGAAGTCCGTCAACGGTCAGGAGGGGACAGTACCGGGTCCAATATCGCCGGCGCGTGGGGGAAAGGGAATGTCCCTGTTCCGGGCGCCAAATAATGTGGTAAATTAAATTTACTTATTACCTCATTTCTGAATTTCTATGCTTAATAAATCATAATTTCTTGTCAATGCAAAGCGAGGAGTCCGTGGTGCTCAAATGAAAGAGGAGAAGACCAATAACTCGAGTTAAGGGGAGCGCTTCCAGCACCAAGCGGGCACAGGAGCAATCTCTCAAGTCCCTCTCTTGAAGTGGGGGGTCTTTATTTTCGACAGCAGAATATTTATACAGTCTTGGTCACGAGGCAAAATAGAGGAACAAACAGGTTGTGGCAGATAGAGGAACAAAGATCAGCAAGAGGAGCAGAGTGTGAAGAAATGGGGGCGTGTCTTAGGCTTCGTGAGGGGACTTGCGATGTGAAATAGTCTGACAGTTGGAAGGGGGAGGCTTCCTTATTTGGGTGTTTGTGCTCGTGCTTCATGTCAGAAACATGAACCATCTCTGCGGGGGAGCAGGAACTCACGTACTGGTTTCCCGGACTTGGCAGAAACCACAGAGACAGATGGTGAAAATGAGGAAGGCCAGGTGCAGGGGTGTCGTGCTCGTGCTCGGGGTCTTGGGACACCAAAGGGTGAATTAAAAACAAAATGGTGCCGGCTTTTAATGTGGGCCATTATTAATCGCGCAAAGGGGATCGCGCAAAGGGGCATAATTAGATCGCGCAGAGGGCAGCGAAGGGGCATAATTATAGATTTTATTTCCACACCGCGCCCAGCGCCAGGACCACGGGCCCCCGCGAACGCCTCGATGCCCGCCTCCGCTAGGGCTCCAGCACCCTCCACGCACTCAACACCGGTAGATCACACTCCTGCTGCCTGGCCATCCGAAACGCACCCAAGGATCCTTCTCCTGCCGGAACTGCAACTTCACCAGCATCCGGCTCGCCAACCCACTCCCAGAAGAACGCAACTTCCTCAGATGCATCCTGCTCAACACCCGCTCCACCTGCAAACACGCCGTCGAACTCTGGGACCTACTCGACACCAATGCCCCAGACGTCGCCTTCCTGACGGAGACCTGGCTGACCCCTCCTCAGCACCTGACATCGCCATAGCCATCCCGGAAGGCTACAAGATCACCCGCAAGGACCGCACCAACGGGACAGGAGGAGGAATCGCCATCGTCCACAGGAACACACTCAAAGTCTTGACAAAGGGGGGAGGGTTCCGCTACTGCTCGAACAGCCAGGTCTTGAGTTGTTTCCTGAAGGCGAGATGGTCCTGTGTCAGCCGGAGGTGGATGGGGAGGGAGTTCCATGTCTTGGCTGCCAGGTAGGAGAAGGATCTTCCTACGGCGGTGGCTCTTCGGATGCGTGGTACGGCGGCGAGGGCGAGGCTCGTAGAACGTAGCTGGCGGGTGGGCGTGTAGAAGGTTAGGCGGTCGTTGAGGTACTTGGGGCCCAGGTCGTGGAGAGACTTGTGTGCATGGGTAAGGAGCCTGAATGTGATCCTTTTGCTGACGGGGAGCCAGTGCAGGTCCCTCAGATGGCCGGAGATGTGGCTGCGTCGGGGGATGTCCAAGATGAGTCGGGCGGAGGCGTTCTGAATGCGCTGGAGTCTTTTCTGTAGTTTGGCTGTGGTTCCCGCGTAGAGGGTGTTCCCGTAGTCCAGTCGGCTGGTGACGAGTGCCTGGGTGACCGTCTTCCTGGTTTCGGTCGGCATCCATCGGAAGATCTTTCGGAGCATATGCAGGGTGTTGAAGCACGATGAGGAGACGGCGTTGACTTGTCTGGTCATCGAGAGGGAAGAGTCCCGGATGAAGCCCAGGTTGCGTGCGTGGTCTGTTGGCTTGGGAGCGGTGCCCAGGGTGGGAGGCCCCAGGAATCGTCCCAGGCGGAGGGCGATGGTCCCAGGATCAGGACTTCCGTCTTGTCTGAGTTCAGTTTCAGGCGGCTGTTCTTCATCCACTCGGCAAAGTCTTTCATCTCTTCGTGTAGGCTTGTTCTGGCAGCGGCGGGGTCTCTGGTGAGGGAGAGGATCAGTTGGGTGTCGTTGGCATAGGAGATGATGTTGAGGTTGTGTTGGCGTGCGATGGCTGCAAGAGGTCTCATGTAGACGTTGAAGAGGGTGGGGCTGAGTGATGATCCTTGCGGTACGCCGCAGATGACTTCGGTGGCCTCGGATCGGAACGGGGGGAGGCGGACTCTTTGTGTTCTTCCGGCGAGGAACGAGATGATCCACTCCAGTGCCTTTTCTTGGATACTGATGTTGCTGAGGCGTTGAACTAGGGTGTGGTGGCAGACGGTGTCGAACGCTGCAGAGGGGTCCAGGAGGATGAGGGCCGCTGTTTCCCCGTTGTCAAGCAGGGCTCGGATGTCGTCGGTGGCTGCGATGAGGGCGGTCTCGGTGCTGTGGTTGGCTCGGAAGCCGGACTGCGAGGGGTCGAAGGATCCATTTGTCTCGAGGAAGGCTGCAAGCTGTCGGTTGACGGTCTTCTCGATGACTTTGGCAGGAAAAGGGAGGAGCGAGATGGGGCGGAAGTTCTTGAGGTCAGTGGGGTCCGCTGTTGGTTTCTTCAGTAGGGCGTTGAGCTCGGCATGCTTCCAGCTCTCCGGGAAGGTGGCGGTGTTGAAGGAGGAGTTGATGACATCCCGGAGTTGGGGTGTGATGATGGAGTCGGCCTTGTGGAAGACGTGGTGGGGGCAGGGGTCGGTTGGAGATCCGGAGTGGATGGTGTTCATCGTGCGGGCTGTGTCTTCGGTGGTCACCGTGGTCCAGGTGCGGAGGGTGGCGGTGGGGGGCGTTGGTTCGACGGTTGGGTGCGTGGATGGTGCACCGAAGCTGTTGTGGATGTCGGCGATCTTGTGGTGGAAGTACATGGCGAGAGAGTCGCAAAGATCTTGTGAAGGAGTGATGTCGTTGTTGCCGGTGCTGGGGTTGGAGAACTCCTTGACGATGCTGAAGAGTTCCTTGCTGTCGTGGGCGTTGTTGTACAGTCGTTCCTTCAGTGATTTCTTCTTGGTGGTGCGGATGAGCTGGTGGTGCTTGCGGGTGGCGTCTTTGGGGCGGTCATGTTGTCTGTGGTCTGGTCGAGGAGCCAGGCTTTCTCGAGGGTGCGGCAGTTCTTCTTGGAGTCCTTGAGTTCGTCGGTGAACCAGGAGGCTTTCTTGCTTCTGGGTCTGCTGGGAGGGTTCTTTAGTGGCGCGAGGTCGTCGGCGCAGGCGGTCAGCCACTGCGTGAGGTTGCGTGCTGATTCGTTGGGGTTCGTTGTGCTGGCGGGTGGGTTCTGGCTGAGGGAGGTGGTGAGCTGCTCGGCAGTGATCTTGCTCCAGCTCCTGCGAGGAACCTGTTGCGGGTGGCGGTAGGTCGTGGTTCTTCTGAAGCTGAAGTGGACGCAGCTGTGGTCGGTCCAGTGAAGTCCGGTGGAGTGGCTGAAGGTGATGTGCTTGCTGGATGAGAAGACGGGGTCAAGCGTGTGGCCGGCATAGTGGGTGGGGGTGTTGACCAGTTGCTTGAGTCCGAGGTTGGCGAGGTTGTCCAGCAGGGCGGCGGTGTTGTGGTCCTTGTTCTTCTCCAGGTGGAAGTTGAGGTCCCCTAGGAGGATGTAGTCAGCGGAGCGGAGGGCGTGCGGGCTGATGAAGTCCGTGATGCCTTCGCTGAATTGTGTACGTGGTCCCGGGGGTCTGTAGACGAGGGTGCCTCTGAGGGTCGTCTTTGGGTCGGTGTGTATCTGGAAGTGGAGATACTCGGCGGCGGCGAAGGTGTCGTTGGAGTCGGTCGTGATGTGGATGGTGTTCTTGTGTACGATGGCGATGCCTCCTCCAGTCTGGTTGACGCGGTCTCTCCGGATGATCTTGTATCCATCTGGGATGGCGATGGCGATGTCGGGTGCTGAGGAGGCGTTCATCCAGGTTTCTGTGAGGAAGGCGACGTCTGGTGAGGTTGTGTCGAGCAGGTTCCAAAGTTCGATGGCGTGTCTGTGGATGGAGCGGGTGTTGAGCAGGATGCACTTGAGGTGGCTGTTGTTGGTGCTCGGCTTGGTAGCTGTGGTGCTGGTCCGGAGGCAGGTGAACTTGCAGGCTTGACAGGTGAAGGGTCCGTGGGTGCGTCTCGGGGTGGCTCGGTGGCGGGCTCTTGGTCGGTCGGGTTTGAGTGCGATGAGGGTGGCGGCGTCGTAGGTCCGTCGGGTGTCAGGGGTCCTGGCGCTGGGGGCGGGCCAGGCGCGGACGGGCGCAGACGGGCTTGCCTTTGGTGCAACTTCGGCGCACAATCGGCGCTCCCGCTGCGCGTCAACTCTGCGCGTGGGAGTGGGCATCATAAGTAAGGAGCCGGGAGGGCGGGTCAGCTGGGTGGCATGAGCGGGGCGGCGAATGGGCGGTGGGGGGCGGGGCCGCAGGGAGGCAGCGGCGGGAAGCAGGATCGAGCGGCCGGCTCAGCGGTGGCTGGGTCGCTCAAAAAATGGCAGTCGGCGTCAGCGGGAGCAGGAGGGGGCGACCAGGCCTAGTAAAGGCGCAGTGGTCACTCACCTCTGCTGAACACCTGCACTTCCAGATCCACACTGACCCCAACACCACCCTCAGAGGCTCCCCAATCTACAGACCCCCGGACCCCGACCGCAGTTCAGCGACTCCATCACCGACCTCGTCAGCACACACGCCCTCCCCTCTACGGACTACATCCTCCTCGGGGACCTGAACTTCCACCTCGAGAACAACAACACTAACTCCTCCACTAGGCAACCTTGGACTCAGACAACTCGTCACAGCACCAACACACTCCGCCGGCCACACGCTTGACCCCATCTTCTCTGCGATCACCCACGTCTTCTTCGACCGCACCACCGAACTCCACTGGACCGACCACCACTGCATCCACTTCACCTTCCAGAAACCAACCATACACCACTGCACCCTGCAGATGCCTCGCCGCAGCTGGGGCAAGATCTCCGAGGACCAGCTAACCTCCGCCCTCGCCCAGAGCCCACCCCATGTGGGGTAAAGCACTCAGTAGCTCCACACGGTAAGACTGAAGCTCGGTAAGTTCCTCACCCACAATTGCTGTTACAGATACTGACGGAAAATACCCACATATTGGATATGTATGCAAAGGCAGAGTCT
This sequence comes from Lissotriton helveticus, assembly GCF_964261635.1. Taxonomy (NCBI): domain Eukaryota; kingdom Metazoa; phylum Chordata; class Amphibia; order Caudata; family Salamandridae; genus Lissotriton; species Lissotriton helveticus. Next base: position 42,206,618 of record NC_136069.1, read on the forward strand.
GTGGAGCTAATACCTATGTATGTATGTAGTAAATTTATAAAGCGCAGGAATCACCCCCGAAGGGGTATCTCCGCGCTGCTGAAGGTGATGTTATAACTGTAACTCCAAGACAATACTCACAGTGAACAAGAAACACCACCTAGGTAGTCAGCTGTGCCCACGGATCCTGGCGATCAAATAGGAACACACAAGGCAGGAACAGCAAAGGGGTAGAACTAAACACAAGCCCAATAGATAAGGAGCTAGCAAGGAGGAGTGCTTAACAGGAAAGGAAGGAAATCACCGGGCACACTTGGCCGAAAGCAGGTAACAAACATACAAGGTAATAGAAGCAAGACAGCAGAATAGAAAGACAGCAAACTAGAAAATGGGAAGAAAGGCAGGGACTGGAAAAGGATATACAGAAGAGGAGGATATAAGGGTATACTAGAATAGTGCAGGTTGAGAAGCAAGAAAACAAAGTAGCATAGAAGGCAGTGCAGGGGCAGGAACAAGAATTGAGCGAAGACTCAGGAGTCAAGGTGGCACTGTAGGCAGTGCTAGTTCAGGAACAGGGAATTACTAAAGCTCAGGAGTCAAGGTAGCACTCCAGGCAGTACTGGTTCAAGGAATCAAGAAATAGCTACAGGTCAGGAAACAAGAAGTGAAGAGAGCACTGCAAGCAGTGCAAATCAGGAACAAGAAATAATGAAGCCCAGGAACAGGAACAAAGACTAACTATAGCTCAGCAAACAAGGTAGCACTGCAGGCAGTGCTAATTCAGGCACAAGGAATGGCTATAGCTCAGGAATCGAGGAATAGCAAAAGCTTAGGAACAAGGACTGATCTCACCGGAAAACAGCTACAATGACCAACACTGGACTGAAGGGAGCTGAGGCTTAGAAGAGCTCACAGTAATCACATGCATCAGACTAGCAGCAGCCAGCCACACGTGAGCTGAATTCCTCCTTGGCCTGCAGGCATGGAGACAAAGCAGTGAGCAGGGCATTATAGGTAATGTAGTTTGCAGCATGAGCAGACTGGCTTCCACAAAACTCGGCATGGATGGGGAATGGATGTCAATTTCCAAATGGTGTCCAAATGCCTGGAAGTCAGGATATCCATGCAGGGGAGTGTCTGGAAGCATATTAGAACACTGGAAAGCCCTACAATTCAGCCCCCTGGTGGTGGGCCCGAGAATGCAGGGAGTGAATCGTGACAGATCTGGACGGGAGCTGAAAATCGCACGTTCATTCCATGCTTCCATGTGGTCGATCAATCAATCAATCAATCAAAGAGTACTTGTAAAGCGCGCTACTTACCCATGAGGGTCTCAAGGCGCTGAGGGGAGGGGGGTGCCGCTACTGCTCGAAGAGCCAGGTCTTGAGGAGTCTTCTGAAGGCGAGTAGGTCTTGGGTCTGCCGTAGGTGGGTAGGGAGGGTGTTCCAGGTCTTGGCAGCGAGGTAGGAGAAGGATCTGCCACCGAAGGTCGTTCGTTGGATGCGGGGGACGGCGGCGAGGGCGAGGCTGGCGGAGCGGAGCTGGCGGGCGGGAGTGTAGAAGCTGAGTATGCTGTTCAGGTAGGCTGGTGCGTCATTGTGGAGTGCTTTGTGTGCGTGGTTGAGGAGCTTAAAGGTGATCCTCTTGTCGACGGGGGGCCAGTGTAGGTCTCTCAGGTGGGGGGGTGATGTGGCTGCGGCAGGGGATGTTGCCGATCAGTCGGGCGGAGGCGTTTTGGATGCGTTGTAGTCGTCGTAGGTGTTTGGCTGGGATTCCTGCGTAGAGTGCGTTGCCGTAGTCCATTCGGCTGCTGACGAGGGCCTGTGTCACCGTTCTTCTTGTTACGGTCGGGATCCACTTGTAGATCCTGCGGAGAGTGCGGAGGGTGTTGTAGCAGGAGGATCTCCGTCCTGGCCTCGGGAGTCAGCGTCACCAGCTTGCAGTACAAGAGTCCCCTCCGATGGTGAACCACCTCCAGTTTCTGCATGGCTCTGTAGTCAATCTGCCCCTGGAAGATGGCCTGTAATGAGGATGATAACAAGCCAACAATCCTGGCTAGTTGACACAAAGTCATTCTGTCTCTTCAGAGAACTTTCCTCACTTCTTTCTTCATCTTGGATATCTTCTGGTCCGGCAGGCTCAGGGTCGCTGCTCTGGAGTCTATGCGAAAACCTAAAAATATGAAGCTCTACTGTGGGGTCAGGTCCGGCTTCAGTTGGTTGATAATGATCCCTACGTTCTGCAGTGCAGATATGGTGGTGTCCAGGTGAGCCATCAGGAGATCTCTTGATTGGTCCATCAGAAGGATGTCATCCAAATAGATGATTAACCTGATGCCTAGTGTCTGGAGATGCTTAACCACTGGTTTGAGATGTTTTGTAAAACACCAGGGTGCTGATGACAGGCCGAATGGGAGAGTCCAAAATTCGAAGATTAGCCACCTCCGTGCGAATTGGACCGTCAATGAGGAGGAAAGATGGCGACCGTCAGGTAGACATCCTTGAGATCGAGACCATCTTGAAGTGGTGATAGACCAGCCACTCATTGAAGGACCTGAGGTTGATGACGGGGCTGAAGCACTTGTCTTTCTTCTCTACCCAAAACAGTTTGATAGGAAGCCCCTTGGGTGCTGCTCTCTGGGCCAGCAGGTCCTGAACTTCTAGATCTATCAGGTACGCATCCTGAGTGGAAAAGAACAGTGGGCGGGGCTTTACTGCCTGCACTGGAGTCCAGTAGAACTCTATGAAGTACCCTTGCATGGTCTCTAGCAGCCATGGGTCCACCGTGATCTGTGCCCATGTGTGAGTCTGCACCACAAACGAAGAGGTGTTAACAGAATGGGGCTTACCATTGTATCCGTTGTTGTTGTGATCCCCTCCCCGAGCTCGGTTGTTTTTTCCTCTTCCGCCGCTGTGGGAGGGGTAGAAGGTTCCCTACCAGCCATCCTGCCAGCCATTGTTTATTCTGGCCTGGTCTCTGTTAGAGCCTTGGTAGGACTGGCAGCTGGAGGAGCGACCATTGCCTTTTCCGGCCCCTCCAAAAACCTATGCTGTAAAAATCTTTTTCATGGACGCCTGGGCCTTTGTTAAGAGCTGTGAACGTTGAGACAAAATTCCACAACTCCTTGACAAAAGGTTTGCCGAATAGAGTGCCCTGAGCTATAGGACCTGCCTCAGAACCTGAAAGCTCCCCCAGTTTGGGATGTATCTTTAATAGGGAGGAATGTTCCGCAGAGAGGGTGCAGTTGACATTGCCGAGGAGGCAGGCCGCTCTTTGTGTCCATCCCGCTACATCGTCCGTGGGGAGAGGCTTCCCTGACTGTTTTGCTTTCTCCCCAAGTTCGATAATCTTAGTTAGGGGTCCCACCACGTCCAAAAGTTTGACCTGGCATGCCCTCCAGGATCGGTCGATCCCCTTTTTGGGATCCCTCATATACTTGGCAAAAAAGGTATAAAGCTTGGGTTTAATCTCAGGGGTTGCAGTGACCTTTTCTCCTATTGATGGTCTGGGACACTCCACTCGGAGGCGGGCCACACGTCCTTGCTCTCAGGGACCTACTCCGTGGAGCGCGGTTGATAAATGCCCTCTGGATCGAACTTATCAGTAAGGGCAGGGTCCCCCTCATATGAGTCTGAGTTAGCCGAGTGCGGGCATCAAACTCTGCCCGAGTCCTGGGCTTCATCAGATGATGCATCTTTGTCCTCTATGTCACCCTCCCACAAGTCGGGGAACCTCTCCTTGGGGTCAAAGTCCATTGCGACATTGTCGCCCATTGCCCCGGGTATGGCTTACCCGGTAGGGTGCTTCGTTCAGCGGGCGCTCACTCTTATGGAAGACTTCAGTCAGACAGCTAAAGCCTTCTAAGTGCCCCGCATCACACTTGCCAGCCTTGCGTGGAGGAACCGAAATTACTCCACTAAGCCCATCCCCCCTCGTCCCCCAGGATCTCCGTGCCCAGAAGACCTGAGCTGACAGTTTGGCAATGCTCTCCTACAGAGGGGCAAGTACCTGTGAAATGGTATTTGAGAGGAGCTTGTCCACCTCTGCAGGGAGTCACCGCTGGGGGGGCATTCCTCCTCAGAGGCAAGTGACGGCGAGTAGTCATGGTCGTGGTCCCGTTGGGACAGCAATGATAAGAGGGTAAGAGCAGTACCACTCCCTGTGAGATTTATTAAGGGGAGCCCCTTTGCTGGTGCGCTTAGTTAAGTAAAACCATACAACAGTGTTTACACAAATGAACCTCAGTAATAATCAAGTAGGCTAAGCCCTTCAACTCTTACCGCATACGCGGTGTCAGGCGACGGTTGGGAGGGAAGGAGGCACTGAGCGGAGGAGCCGCTCTATTCCCCTCAGCGTGATGCGACCGCAGGAGCGCTGACAATCTGCTCTGTGGCGTGCAGGAATGCGCTCAAAATCACGCCACCTAGCACATCCGTGCGGTATCAGGAGATGCGCTCGGAAAAATGCCTATTGCACGTAAAAAAGCGTGATAGATGGGTGACGCTGCTGAAAGAGTGTTCACACAACACAGTCCCAAAAGTACCCACAAAAGAAAAATACACACCAGATAAAGCACAATAAACCTTTTATCCCAACTACTCAGGAAAAGGAATGAAAGCGACTTAACTGACGAGAAGCAGTAAAGAAAGAAGAAGGACTACAGCCAGATCTGGATTATATAGACTCACAGACTGTTAACGGATTGGACCATTGGTGACCATGGTCACTCCCTATGGTTCATGGGAGTTGTAGTTCTGTTGCAGTGTATCTTTACTTTATCTTTGAACGTGCTGTTAATAAAAAGTGAAGAAAGTAATGCATAATCCTCGCCTCCGGTCCTACATAGAATTTCACCTATGTCCGGTATTGCTGAGGCTGTCATGCTGAGAGACGTGTGTCTCATGCCATGCACTGATGATACCGCCAACACAAGATGAGAAATACCATAATCAGAGCATTAGATACACTGACCATTGATTACCCTGCTTCTGCCTTTAAATAGCTGAGCGCTTCCTTGCTTGTGCTTCATGGCTACTGGTTGAGCTGATCACTAGAGCATCCTTGCACACGCATCAACCAAGCTCTGCCAATTCCCAATGGCAATAACATATAAACAGATCCCAAGGAGAGCTGAACAATACAAATTCCGCTGTTCCAGTATCAGGAACAGTCTGGCGCTGAAATTTATACCGGAGTACCGCGGGTCCGGCAATTATATTTTAAATTATCCCTGGGCCCAAACAAACATCAAGTCACAGTACCTTAAAATAAGATCTGAATGTGTCCAATTTTGCACAGTTCCAAACTTCAACTCACTGCCAATCTGTGAAGACATGAGCTTCAGACAGTAGAGTAGTTTTAATTATATTTATTCATTGTAGATCAGGAGCCCATGGACACAGATATAAAGGGCCCAGGAGATCAGCTACAATTGCCCCACATTCCACAGCCTACATCATAACATCCTATACACCTACATCACTAATTTCTCTTCAGCATTAACAAATAGAGCATAACCAGTAAGCCCAAGACACCACAAACAGCAAGATCTCTGCAAACTGGTCTGTCTCTGCTGGATGTGTGTCTGGGTGTGCCTTAGTATGTCTGTATATATGTACGGGCACTGTAGAAACTGATGTGAGTGGTTTGCTCACTAGGACAATGTGCTTTTGAGAACAGTAAGCATCCTGGGCACTGCGTTGCCTGACGCTATTTCTATTGGTAAGGGGTGTTTCATTCTCTTTCTTGCCAGTGGGTAAAATGTATTAGTACAGCACTTCTTCTTCTGTGTTTTGTGTTGGGTGCAGACATTTGCCATAGTTGTACAGATGACTTGCTGGTAATGTCATGTTATGTTATGTTATCTGGAATTTGTAGAGTGCGCGGCTACTCCAAAGAGTGTCCCGGCGCTAAGGAAAGACCACCATAACCACTGGCAAACAGATGCCCCCAACCACATTACAAGAAAAGCCTAAAGCTGGAAACACCACGTCTTCAGTTTCTGCCTAAAAGTCAGAAGTTCCAGGATCTGTCGCAGCAGGGGGTGGGCTATTCCAGAGTCGGGATGCTACTACCTGGAAAGATCTTCCTCCTACCTGTGAGAGCCTGACCCTTCGAGTCATGATCAAGCACCGGGTAGAAGATCTTAAAGAGCGCTGAGGCATGTAAGGCTGAAATCTTTCCCTTAGATATGGGCCCCGATCCCATGGAAAGCCTGGAAAACCAGAACTAAGGCTTTGAAATAAATTCTTTTTTGCACTGGAAGCCAGTGAAGTGAGGACAAGAGATGAGAGGTATGTGTTCTGGGTCTAGTTAGAAAGATGGCCCTGGCTGCCATATTCTGAATGATCTGCAGACGACCCAGTAAATACTCTGGAAGTCCTAGATACAAAGAATTGACATAATCCAGTCTCGATATCACTAAGGCCCGGACAACTGTTTTACGGTGAGAGAGTGGTAAAAGTAGGAGGAGGTTTTTCAGCATTTTCAATGTCCCAAAACATGTACCTGCCACTGATTGGTCTTGCACCTTCATAGAGAGTGCAGAATCCAATTTGACCTCAGATTTTTCACAGTAGTGACCTCATACAATGGGGGGACATGTCGTGTGGCCACCAAGAGTTCCAGGCTTCGTGTGGGCGAGAGCCCAAAAAAATAATCTCTGATTTATCAGAATTGCTTTTTAATTGGTTACAGTTACACCACAAGAAGATCTCAAACAGGCAGTTCTTTATACAGTTTATGTGGTAAATAAATAATTAATTACCGGTACTATTTTTCTATGCATTAACCAAAACAGATAGCTCAATAAATAAGAGGCAGGATCCGTGATATCTGAGTCAGAATGGCTTTAATCGGATGGCTCGAGCCTAAAGACCATGAAGTGGCATGCAATGGAATAGAATGGCAGCTGCTACGTCTCATTAACAGTACATAGTATATATAGTAAAACAGTACAATTACATTGCATACAGTAGGCGTAACAAGTGACAAACGTAAGATAAGAACAAATGGGCGTACAAAGAAGGCGTGCACAGGGCGTGCACGTAGACATGTGATGAAAACGTCACAGAAGTGTCATAAATGGGTGGATACATGGAGGGGGCTACCTGGGCAGCTGGAACCTTTAACCTACTGGTGCGCGCAAAACGGGCCATGACGTGTAACTGGGGAGAGCTGGGGGCTCTGACTTCTGCGCTAAAAGAGGAGACTAAAGTCTGGGATGTCAGGACGACATGTACCTATAGCATATCTGATATCTCGTGTTTGGAGAACATGTTGATAGAATCTAAATGTCATCAGAGCAAAGGCTACTTGACACTAAGGCTGGTGCATGCATATATTCTACATGTATTGCGTGTGCTATGAATCTTCTATGAATATTAACTCAGTAATTCTCTTGCATGGAGACAGGAAGACTAGACTATAGCTGAAGATGTTTATGCGGTTCGTTAGCTTAGGAATGTGAAGCCGGGGAGCTGAACTGATAACTAGAGGCATAACATATTCTTGGCAGACAGGCAGGCAGGCCAGGCCGGGCACCGCGCTGCTTGGCAGAAAGTAAGCGAAGGGTCAGGGATGCGGGAGGGGCTGTATCGCTCCTCGGAGTGGTTTCAGGAGACTGGAGCTTGAATCTGGTGTCCGGGCCCTTTGAGACCTAGAAACGGGGACAACTCAATGAATTAACGTGCACAATGTAAAACGTTGGCAACATAGGCCGAATACTCGTTGCTTTCACGAGGACTGGATGACTGGCATACTAACGTTGGACACAACTATAATTGCGTCTTTATTCGTCAAGGGGGAACATATGCATATCGATCATGCACATACAACATATAATGGGGAACACGTAGGGACACATGACAAGGCAAAATTCAATTTTCCTCATTCCCTCCTTGTGCCCTACGTTTCCTTCAGGAAACATCAATATTCATGATACCATCTATCTGTTCATAGAGCATCATTTGCTCGTCTCAAATCTTCTTGGAACGGGACTTAGGACTAGGAATACAAGAGGTAGCGCACAAGCCGCAAATCGCAGGGCCACATTGTAAACATAGGCAACAACTGAATATGATCATGACTACTACTCCTAGGAATGACAATACTTTCCATCCCCAGGCAGATATTATATTCCAAAGCCAACCGGACCATGTCCAGGTGCCTGGATTCTGGTGTAACTGATGGGCAATTTTATGAAGTCTGGTTATAGCTGAATAAACAGACGGTGCGTTATTAGGAATGAAAATGCAACAACTAGATCCGATGACTCTACAAGCACCGCACCTATCGGCCAGTATGACGTCAAGGACAAGGTGATTTTGAAGGACAACAAATCTCATAGCAGATTGTTCCTCAGTTAAGTTACCTAGAGCGGAAGTAGTCTCATTCACTACTGCTTCAAGGGTTCTGGTTAGCCTACGTATTAGTTTACTATTCTGGACAGGACCTATGAAGAAAAAGAAACCTTTATTGAAGTCTGTATACTGTTCTAAGGCAGTTTCAGTTTGATCGACAATTGGGGACTCAGTCTCCCTTCTATGTCTGACGTGTACTAGATGTGTATTCCTGTAATAATCGGATGGGGCTAGGAAAACTGGTGGCAGTAGAAGGCAATGTAACATGTTCCATCCCAATCTAGGGGCAGACGAACATATGCGGTCTGACCACATACAAAATACGAATGACGTGAGGCTTTGAGAGTAGACTTCCCACTGTCACTATACTCGACCATAGTAGTACAATCACTATGTCCTAGATGTACTGAACCATTCTTTCTGACACATAATTCGCCTTTCAATGGTAGGACTGTAATAGCAGGCAAGTCTGGAGTAGTCTCGGACTGAACATTCAAAACCATGAAATTCGAGGAATAATTACCTAGATCATATACTTCATTTTCTAGATCTAACACTGTTCTATGGGAAAGTCCTTCCTTGTCTGGGAAACATGTTCTATTCAGAAGGGACTTATCGTTTGAGGATGACGTTATCGTAAACCATGCTCCACACGAACCATTGTGTGAAAACGGATAGGGAAAAAGTGGCAGAACTCCCTTCGGTGTCTGGAAAGGGGGGAGTCGACCACACACCCAACAATTAGTGGCATTGCTGGTCTGGTGTGAATAGTGTAACATTCGGATAAAAGTATTGTTGCGCATGGCAAGTCTGTAGGATAACTCGTGAGGAGGTAGATCACTAAAAGTGTGCTCTACTGTATCATTAGAAGACAAATGTACATGTGAATCAATAGGAGGAAAATATACATGTAAAACATAACTTATGCATGTAACCATAAGACTCAGAAATAACATAAACAATAACGTAATTACGCATCGACTGCGCAAATTTTTACAATAACGTATTTTCTTGGAGTTTCGACTAACTCTCTCACTATGGGGGTCTATCTCATACATGTCAGGAACCTGTCTAACCGCTTCACCCGAGAGGTAAAGAGTAAAGAATTGGCTTGGTAGTTTGGTCTGCCCTGTTCCCATGATGCACTGGGCCAGGGTCAGACTAATTTGCATGTAGCCAGGTTCTGAGCTGGGATGGTGCAGTGAGCTAAAAAACGGTGATAGATAAAGCCCTGATCTTTTGACTGGGTAGGAGTGTTCTGCTTAATTCAGATACTCTGTCCTTCACCACCCCCTTTATGAATGGCTTCACCTGAGAGGGACTTAAACAATTAAACTGTCTGACTTGCTAGACCTCAGTTTTAGTTTATACTCCTGCTGCGGAGTTTTCTCTAACAGGGGAAGTTTAGAGTCAGTATCTGGGCAGTCCTTGAAAAAAGTCCTTGGACGAAGTCCATGAAAACGTTTAACGTGACTGGAGTGGAGCCAGCCCTTGCGGCCCTCCACTTTGATCGCGGTCCTTGTGGTCATCAAAACGAGCTTCGGCTCCTTCCAGCGGGGCTCCAGCGGGCTTGAACGATCAAAATTCCGGATCAACACTAGGTCGCCAGGAATGACCTCGTGCGGTTTCACATGGGTGTTGTCTGGAAAGGCAGCAGCGACCTGTGAACGACAAGAGAGTAGTGCAGACATCAAGGAAGCCAGGTAATCTGTCAGCATATTACTGTCAACATCAGTTATTTTACGTGGCATTGGTGTACCCCACATGTTCGGGGGACGACCGAAAACAACCTCGAAAGGTGACAGACCTGAACGGGAGTGAACGACCATTCTCATATAAAAAAGGGCGACTGGCAGAGCTACCATCCAATCTACGTTTTTTTCTGCGCAAACCTTTGCAATGCGGATTTTCAGGGTCTGATTATGTCTCTCGACGAGGCCAGCTGCCTCGGGGTGTCGTACACAATGGAACTTCCACTGGTACCCTAACAGAAGAGATACTTGTTTCATGAGTTCGGATGAGAATGGCTGGCCGTTATCTGAATACACGACCCTAGGCAAACCATAGCGGGGAAAAAACTCACGAACCAACTGCCTGGCAGTGGTCGCGGCAGTGTAATCTGGGACTGGATATGCTTCTGTCCATCTGGACAAAGCGCATACAACTACGAGGACATACTTGAAACCTCGGCATCGATCCATCTGAATATAATCCATCTGGAGGACTTCAAAAGGGTGGTCAGGAGGATGGAATCCACCTTGTTCCACCGGAATACCTTTACCTGGATTGAACTGACAACATATCATACAGGTACGTACTTTCTGTTTGGCTGCTGCTCGTAAATGCTTGTTAAACCAAATATTCTGGATTCTGTCTAACATGGCTTTCTCTCCCAAATGTGCTGGACTATGTGCGGTGTTAATAATAACTTGAACCATAGAGTCGGGGAAAAACCATGTGGCTTTTCCCTTCGTCAACCATCCCTGATCTGTCTGGACCCCTCCTTGTTCAGACCATTTCTTGATTTCGTCGGGAGTAGCATGTGACTGTATGTCTAGTATATCTCGTGTAGGGTCCTTAACTGTCATACAGGTAGTCTGATCTGGAATGTCTGTCTTTGTCGTGTTAACTGGAATGTCTGGAGTCTGAGCTGTAAGCTTGGCTGTTCGATCTGCTAGATCGTTACCTTGGGAAATGGTGTCAGTAGCTTTCGTATGTGCTTTGCACTTCATAATGGCAATGGCTTTCGGTAAATGTATTGCTTCTAACAGAGCTTGAATAAGGGGGCCATGCTGAATCTTGGCTCCATGAGAGGTCATGAAACCTCTTTCTTGCCAGAGTACTCCAAAGTCGTGAACGACTCCGAATGCATAACGTGAATCTGTGTATATGTTTACTTTCAGGTTCTTGGCTCGTATGCAGGCTTGGGTCAGAGCAATGAGCTCTGCTGCTTGAGCAGACAGGGTGTCAATACGGTGTGTTTCTATAACTTCAGTTTCAGTAGTCACTGCATACGCGGCTACTAGTTCTCCTGTACTTGTTCTCATACATGAACCATCCACATAAAGTGTCAGGTCCGGATCAGGTAATGCAATGTCTTTCAAGTCTTGTCTTGGCTTCGTCATGATGTCAATAACTTCCACACAGTCATGTGTGGCAGGGTTCGATGTAATCGAAGGTAACAGTGTAGCAGGATTTAGAATATTGCAGCGTCTGATTTCTATGTGTGGCTGAAACAGTGTCAGTTCATAACCTGTTAAACGTGCAATTGTCAAGTGCTGAGTCTGTGTTCGGTTTAAAAGAACTTCCACAGAGTGTGAAACTTGTACTGTCAGGGAATGTCCTAACACTATGGAATCACTTTGTCTGATAGCTAGAGCTGTGGCTGCAACTGACTTGAGGCACGCAGGCAAAGCCTGAGCCACTGGATCTAATGTGCTAGAAAAATAAGCACAAGGCTTGTGTTGTCCTGCTTCATCTTGTGTGAGAACAGATAATGCTGTACCATCACGTTCAGTAACAAAAAGTGTAAAAGGCTTACTGTAGTTTGGTGTCGCTAACACAGGTGCATTACATAAAGCTTTCTTTAACTCATTGAAAACAAGTGTATGTTCCTGGGTCCAAGGGAGGACAGTCGATGTCGCTGCCTCCTGTGTCGTTAACTGTATCAGTGGTTCAGCTAGATATGCATACTGAGGAATCCATTGTCTACAGTAAGAAGTGAGGCCGATAAAAGCTCGTACCTCCTTCTGTGTCTTGGGCTGTGGAAGATGTGCTATTAACTGGATGCGGTCAGGTGTCAACTGTCTACCCCTCTTGGACAGTAAGTGTCCAAGGTATACCACTTGCTGGACACAGAATTGTAGTTTCGAAGGGGACACCTTGTGCCCCATCTCGGCCAGAAGAATACAGGACTGTAAGTGACGCACGTTCGCAGTCACGTTCTGTACGGGCTGTGATCAATAGATCATCGACGTACTGGAGCAGGGCAGTGTCAGTTGGCATGTGAATACTGTCTAGTTGTCTTTTAAGTGCTTGACTGTAAATACTAGGACTTTCTGTGAAACCTTGAGGAGCTCGTGTGAATTTATAGCTTCTTCCATTTAAACAGAATCCGAAAAGGAACTGACTGTCTGGATGAATGGGGACACTAAAGAATGCATTCTTGAGATCAATAACAGTGAAGAACTCTGCTTCAGAATCAATGGCAGTCAATAGGGAAGAGATATCTGGAACCACAGGGTACTGGGGAATGATACATTTATTAAGTTCTCGGAGGTCAATCACTAATCGATAAACTGGAGGTGCATTTGGATCAGTACGTTTAAGAATCAGAATGATAGGAGAATTACATACATTGGAGTCAGTTTCTACAACCACTCCTTGAGCAATGAGCTTGTCAATAATTTTCGATAAGGCTGCTACAGCCTCGGGTGGCAATTTGTACTGTCTGATTCGTGGTAATACAACACCTTGTTTCAGAGTGACACGATAGGGTGTAATGTGCATACAACCTACATCAGTTGGACCTTGCGCCCATAAATGCTGTGGTACATTCAGTAATCTTGGATCAAAATCACGTAACACATAATGACCTTTAAAATCACGTAAAAACAATCTCACTCCTTCCGGAGAACAGCATATGACTGCACCTAATTCTTTCAATGTTTTAATACCAAGTAAATTTTCAGGACATGATTTCGTGAGTAACAAGTCTGTAGTACGGGACAATGGACCAACTTCTAGGGAAACTGGTTTCGATATTTCATTAACAATAGGCTTTCCTGAAAATCCCAGGGAAACGTTTCTTGAGCCTGAGAGTGGAGCCCCTGGAACCTCGTCATGACTGATGGTAGTCCTACTTGCCCCTGTATCAATCAGAAACTTTCTGTCTTTCCCTAATACTTGACTGTGTACATAGGGACCCTCTTGATCTACAGGAACCTCGATGAGAGGCAAGCCAACCTCCCTCTCTAGGCTGTTTCATGAATACTGCTGATATTCTGGATAATCTGACTGGGCGTACTGGTACATCTGTTGTGTAACGTGTTGTGTGGCAGCTATAGGCTGCGGTACTGTAACTGTCTGTTGTGCGTTCTGCGGCGGTTGGGAATTCTGCGGAACTTGTTCTTGTCTAAGAGGACGTGGTCTCTCTTTTGTCTTACCTGTAGCTATGTTGTGTTTCAGAACTGCACATTCGTTTATATAATGACCTGGCTGTTTACAGTAATTGCATGTCCCTTTAACAGGAGCTGCAGAATGACTAGTCTGATTCGGACCCCTCTTCTGACTATCTGGTTGAACAGACTGTGCAACTAGTACTTTCATTTTCGTGTCCTTCATACGTCTCCTTTCGTGTTCTTGCTCTTCCCTGATTCTATTCTGGTGATACTGTAGCATCTGGAGCATCTGTGACGGGGTATTAGCTTGCCAAGTACTCTCGACTTTCAATACTCTATTTTTAACTTGCGGTAAAGAATTCTCAACTAGTTTGGTAACAAAAAGATGTGGATACGACTCACTACTTGTTTTCAGACCGCTATTAATAATAAAACATTTCTCAAATCTAGAATAAAAATCACTAGTGTCTTCGTCTTGTTTCTGTTTACAGGCTGAAATGGCATCCCAATCTTCCTTTTTCGTGGCTAGTAATCTTGGCAAGACCTGTATTAACAGTTCGGCCAACTCTTTGGCTTTATCCCCAAGACCAGTACCTGGGACTCGTGCATTGTCTTCGGTCTCTAATGCGGTCCAATCTATCTTTTTCTCTCCCACCTCCCATTCTTTTTCTTTAAGTTTTTCATATATGCCCGCAGGCAACAAGACCTTTAACAGTTTTACGATATCAGGATACGTGTATTCTCCCATACGGAGCATGTCTTTTAGTTCTCGATGGAACCCTGCTGGATCTTTATCGTGACAGGGTATTAACTTTTTCATTTCTAGAAGTTCTATTTTCGTGATAGGGGTGTAAACAAATACTCGTTCGAGATTACCCCCCGCTCCCTTAACTGGATGCACTTCTCGTAACGGATTCTGTCTGTCTATGTAGAACGGAGGTGACACAGGAACAAAATGCGGAGTCAAGAACGTTCTGTATTTGTGGCGCTGTTCTAAAATGACACTAATCAAATCGGTACCTAGACCTTTCCATCTGTTTAGGAGTAACTCGTTCAATACATTATATAAGGGACCTGGATCAGAATGCTGACTCTCGTACAGTGTGATGAGGTGCTGGATCATGTACATACCCACCAGTCGCTGCTCGGCTGGGGGCAGTTTCAGAAACATTTGGGCCACTACTTCGTCTAGAAACGTGGCAGAATCACTAACCCATCGGACTGCTGATCGGGCTAGTTCTTGTTCATGCATGGTACTAAGTTCATTGTAACCTATTCGTAGTTTCAGAACTCTATCGGTAGCCTGGAATACTTGTTCAAGAGAACACTGTTCTGGTACAGGAGGAGAAAAAGCTTTCTTGTAGTCTGGGCGTGTGTGTCTATCGGAAAGTCTCGCTCTACCTACATACGCTATTCTGCTGGGATTCTCGGTGTCTACATCTTCGTTTGAAGAATCATTCTCTTTGTCTGCTACTATTCTTGCTTTCTCTTTCTCGTGTATACCTATAATTTCTTTCCGGATCTTTCTGTACATGGTTTCTATACTATTTTGTGTCTTGTGTTTTCCGTCTGCTATATTGTCACTCCATTTTGTCAGGACTTTCATCTCTTCTGGACTTTTATCAGGACGATCCTGTTCTCTTATTAAACAATTTATCAGAAATTGCAAAATCATGCCTTGAATCTCGACTTTCCTGTGTGCCATAGCTTCGTGAATACTTTCTGGGTTCTCCCCTGTTCGGATAAAATGATATATTCTGTCTAAATGTTCTTTCATATCTGATATGGTGATCAAGAAGTTTGCAACTCGTCGTAAACGTACGGAGTATAATATCATGTGATCTTCGCCTGGCACTGGATCATATCTACAATCAGTAAGGAACTTCTTGAGGGCTTCGTACGTAGCCACTTTTGGCGTACGCTGTAATGCTGCATCTCTCAGCGTCAGGCGCTTTGTTTGAGGCGGGGTGGTAGGAGCACCTCCCCCTGCCCCTCCTGAACTGGAATCATCGGTTAATACTGGATGTGTGGGTGCTGGTAACGTGACTGGTACAGTAGAAGTACGTAATGTGGGTTGATCCTGGGGAACTGGCACATGGACAGGATTCCCGGGACCAACGACTGGAGGCACGGTAATTACATTATTAACAGGGTGCTGGACTTGAACGTGGACTGGCGGGGTAGGATCTGTATTAGCATATTCGGGGACAGTGTCGTCTAAATAGGAAGAAAGAAAAATTTCAGCTGCAGTCGGTTTATGACGTAGCTTAGTCGGGACCAATGGTGGCGGTAAATTACAGAGTGTTTCCGGGGTCGCCTTCGGCAAACCCTCGGCGAGAAGAGGATACATACCTTTAATAAGGGCATTTCTCTGTCTGTCTGACTGTTCTGCTCTAACTCGTTCACCTTCTTCGATTAATTCCCTTTCTTGGGCTTTTTCTGAGGATTCCCTACTTAATTCTGCTTTTCTGAATTCTTTCTCGGTTCTTTTATGGGATTCTTTTCGCCATAACTCTATGGCATCTTTCTGAGACTGTCTGGCTTTCTTTTTCCATAATGCTTCTTCTACTCTCATGATGCACTCGGCATCCCAAGTTCCTGAAACAGGCCATCTCTATTTCTCTTCGAGATGCTTGCTGTAATCAACCCATAAATCTAGATACAGTATGGCATCTAAGCCATGCTTGTGATACATGTAATGTCCAGGACTGTCCCTGGGAGGGACAGGAACTGATTCTTCGAGTAACCCTTTTCGGGTTTTTATCTGACGTAATTTCGAAAACAGCGGCATATTTGAACCGTACTAGAACTTGAACACAATACACAATGAACACAATAATGAATAGCAAAACAATCATTCATACCACGACATCAAGAACACATTAATAACAGTTAGAACAGAATACTACCTGATACATTGAAAACACAATACTTGAATTCCTCGAGAACGGACTTACTAGAATTACTGGATGCACTGCTAAAACAGTACAGAACATACCGGTCTCCTAAAGAGACACGTCATACCGTATCCACCTAGGTGAACACGTCGGACCGGATCTGTGTACCCAAACCCGTCGGACCGGGCACAAATTAATGAACACCCGTCTAGATACCCCCAGCAACGGTACTCACCGGGAAGCAAACTGAAGGCCTCGGACTGGACTGGACTGCTACGACGTCTGGTTACTGCTACGCACTACGCATGCGCTTCGGGCTTCGGTTACAGGTGGGCCTCCGGATACCTCGGACCTTGCTCTCTCGGCTTGGGCTCTGGTCGGAACGACCCGCCTTCCTCACCGCCTCGTCTGGATGCCGGACCGCAGTCTCCGTCTCCTCCGTGGGCCTGAGGGAGACTTGAGCAGAAATATCTGCAGGTGCACAGTAGAGGTCCGTCACGGCTGTAGAAGGGTCAGGGGGCCTGCGTTACATCGCCGGCGCGTGGGGAAGGGGCTCGTTCCTGTTCGGGCGCCATTTATGTGGTAAATAAATAATTAATTACCGGTACTATTTTTCTATGCATTAACCAAAACAGATAGCTCAATAAATAAGAGGCAGGATCCGTGATATCTGAGTCAGAATGGCTTTAATCGGAGGGCTCGAGCCTAAAGACCATGAAGTGGCATGCAATGGAATAGAATGGCAGCTGCTACGTCTCATTAACAGTACATAGTATATATAGTAAAACAGTACAATTACATTGCATACAGTAGGCGTAACAAGTGACAAACGTAAGATAAGAACAAATGGGCGTACAAAGAAGGCGTGCACAGGGCGTGCACGTAGACATGTGATGAAAACGTCACAGAAGTGTCATAAATGGGTGGATACATGGAGGGGGCTACCTGGGCAGCTGGAACCTTTAACCTACTGGTGCGCGCAAAACGGGCCATGACGTGTAACTGGGGAGAGCTGGGGGCTCTGACTTCTGCGCTAAAAGAGGAGACTAAAGTCTGGGATGTCAGGACGACATGTACCTATAGCATATCTGATATCTCGTGTTTGGAGAACATGTTGATAGAATCTAAATGTCATCAGAGCAAAGGCTACTTGACACTAAGGCTGGTGCATGCATATATTCTACATGTATTGCGTGTGCTATGAATCTTCTATGAATATTAACTCAGTAATTCTCTTGCATGGAGACAGGAAGACTAGACTATAGCTGAAGATGTTTATGCGGTTCGTTAGCTTAGGAATGTGAAGCCGGGGAGCTGAACTGATAACTAGAGGCATAACATATTCTTGGCAGACAGGCAGGCAGGCCAGGCCGGGCACCTTGCTGCTTGGCAGAAAGTAAGCGAAGGGTCAGGGATGCGGGAGGGGCTGTATCGCTCCTCGGAGTGGTTTCAGGAGACTGGAGCTTGAATCTGGTGTCCGGGCCCTTTGAGGCCTAGAAACGGGGACAACTCAATGAATTAACGTGCACAATGTAAAACGTTGGCAACATAGGCCGAATACTCGTTGCTTTCACGAGGACTGGATGACTGGCATACTAACGTTGGACACAACTATAATTGCGTCTTTATTCGTCAAGGGGGAACATATGCATATCGATCATGCACATACAACATATAATGGGGAACACGTAGGGACACATGACAAGGCACAATTCAATTTTCCTCAGTCCCATCAAAATCAGAGCCCTTCTCGCACGTGAAAAACAATTGAGTGTCGTCCGTGTATGACACTATTATAGCGCCATGCTTCTCGGCGAGAAGGGCAAGAGGGGCCATGTACAACTTAAACAGCGTGGGACTAAGAATCGATACCTGTGGGACCCCCACATTCAAGCACGGGATTTCTGCTGAAAAAGGTAGTGCCCAGATTGTTTGGGAGCGGTTACTGAGAAAGGATGTCAACCATTTCAATACCGAGCCTCCAAACCTTTCCCCCTCAAGTCTTTGCAAAAGTCGCTTGTGAGGGATGGTATCGAAGGCCGCAGAAAGGTCGAGTAGCACCAGAACCGCGCTCCCTCCTCTATCTAACGTGGCTTTAATCATCTCAGCAACCTCCAGCAAGGCAGTTTCAGTGCTGAAGTTGGCTCTAAAGCCCGATTGACTGGGATGTAGGAGATTATTGGGCTCTACAAAGTTCGTGATTACTTTGTTCACGTATTTCTCCAGTACTTTGGAGAAAAAGGGCAGGAGGAAGATAGGCCTGTAATTACTTATCACCTCGGAGTCTGCTGTAGGTTTTTTTAAAAGAGGGAGGATTTTGGCGCTTTTCCAAATTTGAGGCATAAGGCCCTCCCGCAACATGGTGTTTAAAATTGAATTGACAGCCGGATTAATCACTTCCGCTATGGACAACAAAACTTTAGCCAGACAAGGGTCTGAGGGTGAGCCAGACTTGAGGTTTTTCATAAAAGAAAGAGATTGATTGAGACTGATATTCGTAAATTGCAGAAGACGGGCATCCCTGCTGTGTCCAACTACCTCCACCTCTGAGGGTTTAGCCATAAAGGAGTCCTGAATACCTAGAATTTTTTCGTGGAAAAAGCTGGCTACCCGCTTGGTCCAGTCGCTAGTGGGGATGAAAGGGCAGCTAATAGATGAAGGAGACGAGAAACTTTTTACAATAGTGAAAAGTTCTCGACTTTTGTTAGCTGCCTGTTCTATTTTGGTGGCAAGGAACAATTTTTTCTCGTCTTGAACTTTCTTATAGTGTTCGTTAAGAATTGGTAGTAACAGTAAAATATAAGGCTTTTAAGCCACTCTGTCAGACAACAAATATCATGTAAAAAAATAATAATTCAGATTTTTCTAGGGGGAGAAGAGAAGGCAGGCCTCTTCCCTGCAGAATGATGCTGGTGTAAATATTTTTGCCATGGATGCCTTTGGCTTTCAGATCAGAACTGCCTGCTCTCCTCTCATCCCCAAACACTGCTACTGGCACTGGGCTGCTACCACAGGCGCAAGACACAAAGTACAAACAGTAACAGCAATGAGCTAATTTTCAGTCTAATATTTGCTTTTATGAGCAAGCATTGGCTAAGCCAATCAGTATCGGCTATGCAAGAGCAAATGGCTTCTCCAATGGGTTTTAGCCAAATTGTGTACAAGCGTGGCTGCTGTCCAGCATGGCTAAAAGAGAGTTGCATAAAAGAGAGTGGTGGGGAGTGGCATAGAGTGGAATGGCAGAGTGGAGTAGATTGTTGTACAGTGGAGTGGCAAAGAGTGTTGTGTATTTCTAACTGTAAGGGCACTGGGTCCCGGCTAACCAGGTTCCCAGTGCCAGATCTCTTTCCCGAAACTGTACCATGATTGGCACAACTTCAGCCACCCCTTTAAGTCCCTAGTAAATAGTACCCCTGGTACCTAGGACACTGGGACTGAAAAGGGTCCCCTGGGGCTGCATTTGTCACAACCCAGAGACCCCTCACCAAGATCATGCACACTGCCAATGCAGGCTGCGTGTCTTGGTGCAGACAAAAACCAAAGAGTTGACATGGCACACAGCCCCATGTGCCATGCCTCCATACACTGCTTGAGGTATAGGTAAGCCACCCCTACTGCAGGCCTTACAGCTCTAAGGCAGGGTGCACTATACCCCATGTGTGGACATATCTTCATGAGCAGATATTATCCTGCAATATCTGAACCATTCCTGGATATTGTAAGTGCGCAGGTAAGCCATGGAGAGTACATGGGCTGGATACTTGTCTTGACGAGTTTCCTAGCTCCATGATGGCTTCACTGTACCCTAAGATGTTTGCTTGTCTTAATAAATGTTTACTGATGCCCGCGTTGGATTTATTAATATCGGCACATAGGAGACCCTTTAGAAGGTCCCCTGAAAACCTACCAAGCTCTGGTGTGGTCTCTGACTAGTAATAGCCAGTTTGCCGCCACCATACATGTTTCTGACCTCATGGGGTGAGGGCCCGTGCTCTCAGAGCCCAGAATCAAAGCCTGCTCAGGGCAGAGCTGATTCACACCTCCTCCAGGCAGGAATGGCCTCCCAGAGCAGGAAGCTTCAAAGGTGATGCCGCCTTTCAAGTGCGGATCAGGCTTCCCCAGATAGTGAAGGATGCCACATTTGGCAGGGGGACTGGTGTGAAAACAAGTTACATGAGGAGGGGTGTCCCAGTTCAGCCAGCACCACCCCTAAGGCGTGGCAGGCGATGTAGACCCTTCTCCTGGAAATCCAAAATCTTGAGATGGTGAGAAAAAAGATATTGGGGCTAGAGTAGTGTCCCTTCCCACAGGAAGGGGTCACTTAGAGGGTGTAGACACCCTAAAGGTAGGTAGCCCATTGGCTACTACCTGTCTCCCCCTGTAATGCCCCTAACATTTATATTTAGGTGGTGTCCCTAGACCTTGAAAATTAGATTCAACAGAAAATTGGCACCCAACCATGCCTGCTGCCTCAAGAACTCCACAAATGAGGTTGTGTAGTCTTGTCCTGAGCTTGTGAAGACTCTGAGAACCTTGAAATTCTCCAGCCTTTGAGAAATCACAGAGAACCTCCCTTGCAGTGGAGGAATCACTGCCCCGTACACTCCTGGCACCGATCCATCTACATCCTGTTTATGTTATGTTATTGGAATTTTTAAAGCGCGACTGTTACCCTAAGGTGTCCTGGTGCTGAGCACTGCCTAATAGGTTCTTTGTAGTGAGAAGAGACTATTCCAGAAACAACCAGCTTTTCAACCCTTTCCTAAAGGTAAGGAGGTCGATAGCATTCCTCAAGTGAAAGGGTAGATTGTTCCAATTTTTTGCGGCACTTGTAATAAAGCTCCTGCCGCCCCAGCTAGCTCTTTTAGTAGAGTCCTTCCAGGAATTACTCAATTGAGCCTTTGGTTCAAGTATTCAGGGCCAGGCTTATTTAGGGCCTTAAAAACTGTGCAAAGGGCCTTAAACTGCGCCCGTTGTCTTACAGGGAGCCAGTGGAGATGTCTAAGACCCTTCTTTACTGAGGAAAACCTGGGAGTCCCTGTCAGCAACCTAGCAGCTGCATTCTGCACTATCCAAAGCCTGTTCAAATGTTTCTTTTGTATATTCCTTCACTCAAACTGAAAGGAGCCAGTGTAAAAAATTGGAATGGAAATGACGACACTCACACACCGTAGAGGACAGAGAGAGATACTTATCTGCACTGTCCTTTTATCATAAAAATCTAAAATCCACACGACATATCGCTAATCAGCTAGAGCTCATTGGGAACAATTCCAGGACCCTTTACCAGATCTTGAAGACCTATACAAACCCCAAGGCATGCGACACTGCAGAGACTCCCTCACAGTCACTGTGCGACAATATAGCCTCCTTTCTAACCGAGAAAGTGGAAGCCATTTATCGTGAAATCATCATATCCAATGGCATTCCATCTTCCCCAATACAGTATACCCTACCCCACACACTAGCACCTCTCATCTTCAATGCTTTCCCTCACTCACTCCAGTAGAGGTTGAATCTCTCCTTACCAGAGTTAAATCCGGATCCCCCCTAGATGTAATCCCTGCTAAGATCTCTTCCAGACTATCTAAACAACTAGCCACAACCATATGCCCCATTCGCAATAGCTGGCAGACTTCCCCCAGGTTGGAAAGCAGCTCACATTGTTCCCATTCATAAAAACCTTAAGGTCCCCACTGCAGAACTGTCCAACCATCATCCCATCTCTCTGCTCTCCCTTCAGAGCAAGCTTCTTGAAAAGCATATAAACAGGCATCTGTCAGAATTTGTTGAAAACTCGCGATGCCTGGATGTCTCCCAGTCAGGTTTCCGGGCCAAGCACAGTACCCAGTCTGCCTTGACAGAGGTAACAGATAACATCAAAATGGCCCTGAACAAAGGTCAGGCGGCACTCTTGGTGCTGTGTAGTGATCTTGGAATCAATAATAGTTGAGAAGTAGAATTGATGTATTCTTTTTATTAGAATAATCAGGAGCAGGAAAGAAGGAAACATGCAGCTCAGGTGGAGCTGACTGCAGATAATGAATCATAACATTCTTAAGGGTACCAGGTTACAGAGAACTCATTACAAGATTCTACATACAACATTCTATACTTACATACATAGCATTCCTACATCATATTCCATGAAGGAATATGCCATTACTACACATCCCCTTTCCTTAGTAAATTTAATTGAAGTATAAAACCCAATAAAACAAAAGGAAAATAAAAACAAACCAAAACTTAAAAACAGACAAATCCTGAAGTTTCTTTGGAGTAACTATACGTCTTCCAACCCTAGTAGACTTGCTGACAACATCACAATCAGGAACAACCATACCTTCCCTCAAAATGGAATCATCTCCTGGTGGTTGAACTTGGGAATCAACACAACGCAACTCACTCTTAGTATGGTTGTCACAATCCTTTTCACCAGAGGAAAACGATACATCACCCTGTGAGGAATGGGGAACTACTGGAACCTCCAAAGGAATCGGATCATGCCTTTGGAACTCTACAGGAACTCCAGACTCATCCTCTTTCTCCAAATTAGATAAAACTTCCAACCACCAGTAATTTCTTTCTTTAACAGGAGCACTTTTCTTTACACCAACAGTATCACCAGCTAGAGCAATACGATTCATATGATGAATAGTACCATCATCTAATTCTACCGTGTTCCTCATAACCTTAGTAATAACTCTGGGATCCGAAAATTTAGATTGTAGTTTCCCAGACTTTCTACTAGACTTGACTCTAACACATTGTCCTACTTTGATATTCACCTCTTTAGTACCATGTTTAGTGTCGAAATACAATTTATTCTTAAATTGAGATTTAATGTTAGACTGTTTCACATGATCCGGAGCCCATTTATACTTCTTACTCCTACCAATCCAACCTGGATTTAACCTACAGTGCGGAAATCTTCCCCTCATCAATCCAAAAGGACTCTCTCCAACCGTATCATGAACCGTGACCCTATATGACCAAATCAAGTTATTTAGCTCATCATCCCAATTCCTATTTCCTTTCTTAGCCAACTGGAGAACACCTTTCAAAACTCTGTTCATTCTCTCCACCACAGAATTTCCCCTAGGGTAGTTTAGAGACGTAAATCTTTGTTCAATACCAGTATTACACATAAATTTCTTCATTAAATCAGATTTAAACTGCACACCATTATCGGTTAAAATGGAAGCTGGAAAGCCTTCCCTCAAAAAACATTTGTCCAAGAAATTAATTACCATCTGTGTATCCACACTTGTGACCACTTCTACTTCAATCCATCTAGAAAACAAATCAACCAGCACCAGAATATATTTTGAAACACCATCTTGCCAAACTACTGGACCCATTATATCCAAAGCAACGTGCTCCCATGGTAAATTTGGACAACCCAAAGACGACATTGGAGGATTAAGAGTTTTTTGTGACTTGTCCGCACTCTCACAATGGATACAGTCACGAACATGTCTTTCAATATCCAGGTCCACCCTAGGCTACCAATACAAAACTTTAATATTTCTCTTGGTGGGAGAAACACCCGGATGTCCCTCATGACCCAAAATCACAATATTATTTCTCATGACAACTGGAGAAATAATTTTCCCAGCTCTACATAAAAATTCACCATCAACACTTAACTCATCACGAACCTTCCAAAATGGTCTAAGCTTTGGATCGATTTTACACTCTTTACTCCATCCCTGAATGACCCTGTCACTCACAGCCTGCAATATTTCATCCTTTTTGTTCTCCTCATCCCAATTATCCTTAGATAAACCTGGGGTGTCAGTAAATACTGCAGCCACACACACATCATTCCAAGGATCAGGTTCAACTTCTTTGAGAGGCAAAGGAAGTCTACTGAGGAAATCTGCAATGACATTTTTAGCCCCAGGAACATATTGCACTTTATAAACAAAATCTTGGATCCTCATTGACATTCTTGCAATCCCGACAGAAGCTTTGGACAGACCCTCCGTGGTAAGCAATTTTGTTAAAGGTTTATGGTCCGACCTCAAAAAAAAATTCTTTCCCCATATGAATTTTCTAAAATGCTCCATGGCCCATACACATGCTAATGTCTCCCGCTCTATAACCGAGTACTTCGCTTCAGCAGGAGACAGCGAGCGGGAAGCAAAAGCAATGACAACTTCATTTCCTTCATCTGTGATCTGAGACAACACACCACCCAAACCGGTTCCACTGGCGTCAGTTGTAACAATGTTGTCCGCCCGAGGATCAAAACCCTGCAATGCAGGTGCATTGGCAATGGCTTTCTTAATACATTCAAAAGACTTCTGACAACCATCATTCCAGACAAAAGGAACCTTGTTTTTCATCAGTAAACGCATTTCATATGTCTTTTGCGAAAAATGATATACAAATTTCGCATAAAATTCTGCCAAACCCAAGAACGAACGCAATTCATCCTTTGATTTGGGAGCAGGGGCATTGAGTATAGATTCCACTAAGGAATTTTTAGGTTTAATACCATCACCTCCAATTTCGTGGCCTAAATACGTGACTGACCTTTCAGAAAATTTACACTTAGTACTTTCAGCAACTAAACCATTGCTCTTAAGAATAGACAATATTTCCCTCAATAGAGCATCGTGCTGTGCTTTGTCCTTCCCCATTATCATTACAATTGGGGGTGGGGTCGCACACTACTCACACACCAGCGGTATCGCCCCTAAGGACTATGATAAATGTAGTTACGTGTTCCGCGATGCATATTCTTTCGATTCTCTGCTATCTTCGCTGTCTTCGCCATCCCTGGACACGTGTTTCGGGGTATCACCCCTCGTCAGCAGGGATAGGCCGTGTTCTGGGGTTGCTTCCCCATTATCAAGATGTCATCTTGAAAAAATACTACCTCTCTAATATGGCCAAATAAATTGGACATGAGCCTCTGAAAAACGGCAGCGGCCGACGCCAATCCAAAAGGCATACGTGTAAACCTGTAGCAGCCGAAAGGTGTACAAAACGAAGTAAATTGCCTGCTATTTTTGTCCAGAACAACTTGATGATATGCCGCCGACAAGTCCAGAGTGGAGAACCACTTTGCATCACGTGACAAGGCATGCATTTCATCAATTCTGGGAAGGGGAAACTGGTCGACCAAGATGTTGTTATTAAGATACCTCAGGTCCACACATAAACGGGCCTTGCCATTGGACTTCCGGGCAACGACCAATGGAGAAACCCATTCGGCAGCCTCTATCGGTTCAATTACTTTGTTAGCAAGCATTTTGTCTAACTCCTCCTTGACTTCCTCTCTGATAATGAATGGAATATTCCTAGCCTTGTGAACTTGAAGACATGCCCCCTCTTTCAAACGAATCTGATGTGAAAAACCTTTTAGTTTTCCCATGCGTTTCTCAAATGCTTCTGGAAATTCCTGTAAAACCCACTTCTTGGTGTCTACACTTTCACAAGATACCAAAACTATGCTCTTTGCTATTAGGATTAAGGATTATGTCCAACATCTTCTGGTCCTTCCACCCCAAAACCGATGGCCCTTCCTCAGATATGTACAGCTTACCTGTACATTGTCTTTCTTTAAAGCGGAAGACCAATGTTCTGAATCCTAACATCTCAATGCTTTTACCTGTATAACCTTCAGCCGCAATGTCATTTGGTTCTAACCCTTCCCCAATGACATTGACAAACTTACTCCTCCAAACATGCTGTGACACAATCGTAAAAGGCGAACCTGAATCAGCTGCAAGCTGGATCATAACTCCTCCCAACGAAATGTGACACAAAGGATTAAAGGAACAGTCATCAGTGATATTAAGTACAACTTTTTTCATTTGTACCAAATTCACTTGAGCATCAGAGTCACTAGAAGATGAAGAAGACGTATCCTGGACAAATGCGACCTTCCCTTTTGAAGTTTTGTTGTTCTTGCGATTACATACCCTAGAAAAATGGCCCACCAAACCACATTCTATGCATTTTGCAGACTTAGCAGAACACCTTTCATACGTAGCAGAATGTGAATAACTTCCACACCTGTAACATATTACAGTGCTAAACTTTTTATGTCCAGCACTACTTTCACCTTTCTTCTTATCAGGAAAACTTGTTTTCTTTTTCTCAAAGTTAGCATTCTTGTTATTTCTATACCCAACTTTTTTTCCAACAATTTTTCCAACAATTTCTTCAGCACCTTTTTTTGTCTTGAGAAAGAGTGACTTTACCACATCTCTCAGACATCTCTCGGCCTTTTTTATGTCCTTGAGACATTTATCACCTTCCACCCATAATTTATCCTGTAAGCTCTTATTTTTAGCATACATGACTACCTGGTCCCTAATAAGTTCTTCCTGCAACTGTGCAAACTTACACTTGGCAGCAAGTTTTTTCAATGCAGAGACGTACTCTTCCACGGACTCGTGCTTCTCCTGTTTTCTATGAAAGAAAGAATGTATAGTAACCCCTGTACCATTAACATCCTCCAAATTCACTATGTAATTCAGAAAATACTCTTTCCAGTCTAGCCATGATACTATAGGCTCGCCTGGAATAGATAAAAATTCTTTTGGTGAATTAATTTGAAGTCTAGGTACACTATTGCCCCCCAACGTGGTCGGTCTTGAAGCACTGATTTCCGTCGTCATGTTTCTATTTTAAAAAGTTCCACTAAAATAAATCCACAGTGTAGTAGATGTTGTAGTAAAAGTTACTTTCAAAATTACAAACGAGATCACTGTAGCATGCAGATTAATAAAGTGTTCCGCTTCAAGAAAATAAAACAACCTCAAGAATGATACTGCATGTTAATCCCTCCTCCAAACAGTACCTTTTCCAGAAAATACCTCTCAAAGATTCCTTAAAGGTGATAAAATGCGTGTTTTAACATTTGGTCAGCTACACGGTGAAAAACTAGCTTGGTAATCATAGAAACCAAACTCCTTGCTCCCAAAATGGCTGCCGTGCGTGACCTTTAAACGTGATGACGTGTGCTGCCGAGTAGATCGTGACGCGTGACCTCTGTGCGCGGTGAGCTGGCGAACCTTGCAGGCGATGTACGTCAGAAGCGAACACCTCTCCGAACTCCAGGCACCAGCACAACCGCGGCAGCTTTAAAAGTAAGCAGCTTCAAAGCTTACCAACCGTAGATTAGCGCGATAGTAAAAACATGTAAAAATCGTAGCTTTGGCATACAATGGTATACAAGGATGAGGTTTTTGCACTCTTGCAATCAGCTCTCTTCTTTTCTTTAAAGCACGCGTAATTTAGCAGCATGCGACGATCGTACATCCCAAGGTAAACATAGTCTCACGGAAAATTAAAGCAGTATACAGTCTTCTAGAAGCGATTACCAATAGTTGGATGCAGGTAGCAGTCGCACACAATTACTCACAAAGTAGCTGAAAAGTCGTTGGGGAAACTCCGATAGCTTAAGTCACCCCAAATTCGATCAAATTTCACGTGGGTCCTTGTCGCCAAATTGTAGTGAAGAAGTAGAAAGATGCCAGCAGCAGTAGAATAGATAATCCTTTTATTGAAATCTTCACAAGCAGGAGAGAAGGAAACATGCAGCTCAAGTGGATAATCCAATCATAACATTCCTAACGGTACCAGTTAACAGAGAACACATTATGGAATTCTACACACAACATTCTGTACTACATACACAGCGTTCCTACATCATATTCCATAAAGGAATATGCCATTACTACAGTGGGGCGCGGATTACGGACCCTATGGCCATAGCGGAGAGCTTTGCCGCATATGATGGGGACCTTTACGCCCCTCGGGAGTGCCTACCAGAGGCTACGGTTGACAAATTCATAGCTTATCTCCTGCCCAAAGCGCTGTCGGATGAAACGCGTCAACAACTGGAGCTCCCCCTGTCAGATGAGGAGCTGAGCAAGGCCCTGGAGAGAGCTCAACTCAGGGAAGGCACCTGGACCCAACGGGCTCCCTAGTGAGTTCTTTCAACAGTATAACTTACAGCTAGTCCCTTATTAAGAAGCCAGGGAGGCGGCCCGGCTCCCCCCAGACTGGAGACATACGCAGGTGGTGGTGTTCCATAAGCCCGGCCGGCCCCTGGAGCAGCACGCCTCCTATCGCCCCATTTTTCTCCTCAATGTGGAGGCCAAAGTTTTGGCCAAAGCATTGGCTAACCGCCTGTTACCTTACATTTCGGCACTTGGAAAACCCGGACCAGGCTGGGTTTATGCCCCAGAGGGCGACAAGACACAACATAAGACGGGCACACGTGGCGTTGGTGGCTAGCCAACAGACTGGGGAACCGGCTGCACTCCTGCTAGTGGACATGGACAGGGCATTTGATTCCCTGAGTTGGATCTACCTGTTTGCCCTTCTACATAGACTTAATTTTGGCCCACGCTTTCTATCATATTTGATGCTCCTATACACCGATTTGACGGCGTCGGTACGGGTGGCAGGAGCGGTTTCATCCAGCTTCCCTTTCAGATGAGGCACCAGACAGGGGTGCCACCTGTCGCCGTATTTATTCGCCCCGGCCATGGAGCCATTGGGGGCCTAGGTGCGCATTGAGGCACAGATCAGAGGTTTTACAGCGTTGGATAGATCGGGGCCACGGCTTCTGTGGATCATGCAAATATTTGGGGAATTGTCCGTGTTATATATAAACCCCTGTAAATCCACACTGTGGGTTCTGGGAGATCGGGTGAGAGTGGGCATGTGGGCATCCGCAATTCAGGTGGCGGTGGGGGGCCTCAAGTACCTAGGGGTATTCCTGTCGGACATCTCTTGGGAGCGAAACTTGGCACCAGTTTGGGAGTGTGTTCGTGCGGATATAAAGACCTGGTCACATATGCCCTTGACAATATACGGCAGATCAGCAATTTTTAAGATGGTTGCGCTCCAATGTTTGCTATACTAGCTACAGAATCATCCGTACCCGATCGCATCTAGATGGTTCCAGCTGGTGAATTCTGTGCTGGGGCAGTTCCTGTGGGAGGGGGATGCAGTACGCGTAGCGATGCGCACATGCTTTCTCTCCACTTACTGCAGAGGATTCACGACCTCGGATATTCTCTCATACTACCAGGCCTCGTCCTTATTGGTCCTCAATGAGTGGTGGTATGGGAATAGGGGGTACCCGGCCTATGCATTGGAGCGTCACCTTCTGGGGCCTCACACTCTGCACACTATTCTTTATTCAGTGCCGTTGCGGGGTGCGCTGCTACCAGTCACGCAGGTACTATTTCTAATCTGGCGGCAGTCGCTGAGACGAATGGGGTGGTGGAATACCCTAACCCGAGAAACTCCTCTATGGCATAATGGGCGCCTGCCTGACCTGGCTGCCCTGCAGGGCTTTCGCGGCTGGGATGCTATAGACATCTCAACCTTGGGGGATGTTGTGAGGGATGTGTCACTCAAGTCCTTCCAAGATTTGCAGGCGGAATTTTGTATGCCCCGGTCCCAGTTCTTCCGGTACCTCCAACTCGCCATGCACTCCCCCCCAGTCTGGAGGGCCTGGAATCTCTCCCAGAATTTAGCCCGTTGGAGGCGAAGGTCTTCATGGGGGATCTGGAGACCAAGAAGATCTCCTGCATCTACCAGTCCCAAGTCACTCACTGCTCCCCCACACTTCAGAAGCTTTGGGGGGTAAGGGAAGAGGATGTGGGTACGCTGGACTGGAGGGAGGCCCTAGCCACCCCCGGGGAGTGGCCATAGCGATGCGTCTCCGCCTCATTCAATTTAAATATCTAAAATGGGTCTACTTTACTCAGGTTCAACTATGGCGAGCAGGATTGATTGCAACCCCGGAATGTCTTCGTTGTGGCCGGGAGGAGGCACATTCTTTCCCACTGTCTGGCAATATCTATCACTTGATCGATTCTGGAGGGTGGTGTTTTTCTGTCTGTCGGAGGTCTTGGGGTGGACACTCCCACGTACACCACAGTTCGCCCTGCTTCATGTCATGGAGGGGATTGGGGATAATGTATATAAAAGACATCTTATGCAACTGGGCCTCACATTGGCAAAACGCGCTATATCCAGGATGTGGAAGGATTCACGGGCCCCCTCGCTGGCCGCCTGGAAAAACGGCCTGGACTTTTGCATAGGGCTGGAACAGCCAATCTTTCTTGCCAGGGGATGTCCACGTAAGCGCTATAAAATAAGGACGCGTGGGCGGATTGTGCATGATGAGATGCATGGAAGTTTATGATGCCAACATTGCACAATTTAGGGATAATGGAGTTGATCAACTGCTTTTATCTTATGTTAAACCCCATAAACCAGTCTCTTCAGCAACTTTAGCTAGATGGATACGTACCATAATGAGTGAAGCCGGTATAGACCTATCTAGATTTGGGGTCCACACTTCTAGAGGGGCGATGTCTCGTAAAGTGTTCTGGTCAGGTGGATCTCTTTCAGAGATTCTTAGAACAGCTGATTGGTCTAACGAAGAATAGCTTTGCCAAATTTTACTTAAGACCAATAAAGCATGTTAGCAGTGTAGCTTTTAGCAGCTTTGAACAAGCATAATGGTAGCCTCCGGTCTTGTAATGAAATGACGATTCTCCAATTATGATGCAGAGAGAATCTTGATTTCATTAAAGACAAACGGAGGCTAACATTATCCCACCCTCCTCACCCAGATATGAGGAGAAAAGGGATAAAACCGTTTCTTTGAGTTTTGTTAAGCTTGCTTAATGTGTACATTTATAACATGCTTTTCACACACGTTTTTTCGCCAATTATTTAATCTTTCTCTTATTTCAGATAATCCCACCTAGGATTGGGATATACAACAACTTGGTTTTTCAAAACTTCTTTATTTCCTTGGCACCAGAGGATTACTTTCATCCTTGTTCGTTTGCAGTATAAAGAGGAAGACAGCCATGTGCATTGGATAGTTATAATTGTTCATGAACATTCTACTTGTTTATGATATGTTAATGTTCTTTAAAGGGCTGCAGGTTTGGGCAGCAAATAAAAGTATATAGTGTAGGAGGTTTGCCATAGTGGTGGTGGGAGACAATGCCTAGGGCAAGCCTTCCTCCAATCGTCAGTCATATAGCTAGGGGGAGACTGGAACCATCGACTTTCACAGGTGTGCTGCAATCACTGCCGTCACCATGGTGAGCACCCGAGGAGTGCTCGTAAGGCTAAAAGGGAGCACAACTAAATTATAATGATCGTGAACCGCAGGTAGTGCCTGGACAGGCAGGACTGGAATGTGGAAGTAGGCATCCTGCAAGCTCAGAGTTACCATCCAGTTTTCCATGGTCTAGGGCAGAAGGAACCAGAGCTAATGTGTGCACGGAAAAATGAATGGCAAAATTCTCGCCATTAGATAATAACTCCTGCTTACGTTTACAGAGTATTGCTCAATTACCACGTTGCTTACTCATACGGCCAATGGAAAATACAGCAAATGATATAACATGTTTTTGGTGCTAGGACAATATAATTTGCACAGTAAAGGTCCGTCCGAAAAAAGCCGGTCTTACCTCCAACTTGCTTACTAAGCTAAACGTTTGGTGTTAAAAAAGTAGAGAGCCCACATCTAAGAAGAAAAAAATGTTTTTTATTATCCCAAAATAATAGATATCTTCTGAAAATAGAAGAGCAGCACAAATGCCATACAGTCACCAAACACGCTTGATCATGAAGACAAGCTTTGAGGCAATGTGACAACAATGCCCAGCAACTGGAATTTTCAAATTCACTGCTCTAGAAACTACACAGCCTCCCTTCCCGGTCAGTCGAAGGAACAGGCTGCAATCACAAAACTCAGGGAATACTTTTAGAACAGACACATGATTGTGTTTACAATCCAAGACTCAACGGTAGTTGTCTGGCGCTGGAATTTTATACAGAAACTGTCCCAATACATAAAAGAGGTTAAAACATCCCTACAGAGCACAACGGTGCATGCTCAAGTTAAGCACTGCAATCGCTTAATTCGGTTTTATGCTACATAATGCGCCTACAACAAACACATGACACAGATTTTTATTTTTTTTGCGACAAACTCATGACAGAATTTTTATTTTATTTTATTAGTGGAACAATATTGGTTAACAGTTCCACCCAATAAAGCAGAGTTAAACAAGCACGTTTTAAATGTGTGCAGCCAGGGTAAGATAAGTATCAGTAAACAGTAAAACAGCCTTAATGTAAGAAAAAGAGTTCCACAATTGTTGAGCCTGGTGCCACTGCACCTGATGCACGATTTAAATCATGAACCTAGTGCCTTGGGGTAAACTGAACTTCTGAAAGCCTGTTTAGTTGTAAAATATGTGAATAATCTGTGTTTACTGGGGTGCCTAGAGCTTTTGGTCCTGGTGCCTATACACCTGCTGCACTATTGAAATCATAGGCCTAGTGCTGGTCACCACTGGGCCTCCAAGGACGGAGTCAGGCCGCGACTGCTGTCAGGGTGGCGAACGGCGATCTCAAGTGGCATTAGATCATATAATCAAGATCCCATGCACTCAAAGCATTGAATCAAATGTTATGCGGAAACAGAGAGCACTCAGCAGTGCCGGCAGGCATCCGTTTACAGGCACATTCTCCAGAGTTTCACAGCCGAGTGGCCATCTTGGTCGCCAGCTTGGCCATGCCCCTGGATACAGCTTGTATTACAGTGATGTTTTACGCTATGTGTTTCATTGGTCTTGGGGATGCTCAGTGCCAGAGGTTATTTATTCTTGAGCGGACTTCCAAATCTTTGTCTTTAGTTTTGATTTCAGTCAGTTACTACGTTTGGTTAGTTGGATATCATGTGCCGCCACTTTGTCCTCACAGTCAGTTTTCTCTTGTTCCACCATATCAATTCTCTCTTCCGGTTTGTGTATGTGGACCATGTAAAGGAAAGAATGGACATTCAATGAGTCGTTTTTCCCTATCCATGATGGACGGCCAGTTTTCAGGTCCAGTGGAAGAGCTTTGCTACCGGCTGTGTGTAGGGCTGTATCTGTGTTTTCTTGTTTCATCACACCCATTTGCTTTGGATTCGCACTGATCTGGTTTATCCATGTTTGGTTTCAGAAGATCCACTGGCTTCAGCATCTGATTAAATGAGATTCTGCTATCTCCCATCTGCATGGGGTGTGGTACTCGTTTTCCTGTGAGTAGTGGGTTTGTGAGTGCTAGGACTCCCAGGTCCTCAGAGTCTGCTTATAATGTTCAAGTTAGATGGTGCTCATTTGTGATCATAGAGAGCCACCCTATTATGATGGTGAATGTGCAGGTCTGTGTTCCGAGGCCCTGCTTATGAGTGTGGGCGCTATTTATCACACCTGGTAAATAATGATACCTGGGGATACGCTATTTATTGGGCGCAATAAATAGCACCTATTAAGAGTTTGTTAATTAACCTGTGCCTTTTGGTGTTTAATACACCAGAATCCACATGGTACAGTAAATAACATATATTTTCACAGTTACATTTTGGCAGGTTTGACAAATGCCGAAATTTAACAAAGCTTGAGGTATTTAATACAACTGATAATTGACGGATACAGTAAATAGCGTTTAGCTCGTACTTCCAAACAGTGTATAATCAGGGGTTTACAAATGGGTCGGAATTAACTGATGTAATGTAATGTAAGAGACTCTTGTATAGCGCGGGCTTCACTCCAAGGAGCATCTTGGCGCTTTATATATATATTTTTTATTTAACAGTAAGACAAGAGTAGGCGATACAAACATCAGGTGTTTCGCGATGAAATACAGAATAAGGGCAGGTGGGGGAAATAAACAAACAATAAGCACTGTAGGAAGTAAAGGGCACATCACGGGTACATATAACGGAAGCAGGAAATAAACAATCTGTGAAGCAAACAAAGCGATCCCACCCACACGACCCATCCATTAATGGCACAGGATAAACAAGTCAGCAAAAACACCCGGACAATAGAGGATCCGTGAAAAATATACAGCCCAACTCTCGTAAAAGAAAAAGGGAAAAGAAAAGGGGCCATAGAACATAAGAAAGGCAAAATAAAAAACCCCACCCCGAACCCCCCACCCTGCACCCCTGCAATGGCTACGGCCTAACCCCACTAGCAGCGTGCCTGTCGCCCCAGAAATACCTAAAGGAAGGGGAAAGAAAAGCGGAGGAGGAGAAAGCAAATACACTCCCGGTCTCTCGTACCCCCCGCCAACAGCGATCACCCAGATACATGTTAAAATCAGTAATCAGCGTGTATACAAACCGGGAAAGGAAGGATAAACAACAGCCACCCAGTGCCCATCACGTTACAGATACAATCCCAAAATCACGAAAAGCTCTTATATCGGAACCCAGCTATAAAGTTCAGCCCTGGCCAGTACGGTCCATCAGAAGAGTCTTTGCCATTAGAGCCGCCATTTTGTTGGAAAAAGCAAAGCGTCCACAAAAGTTCTGGTCAGTACAAAAGGATCGAAGACAGGATAAAAGTTCACGGCTTGAACTAGGAAAGATGTCCCAAGACAGCGAATATCCAAAACCATCAACAAGGAACTCATAGCCACAAGGTAGACCGTCCGTAGATGTTTTAGGTGGCAGCAGGGTCGAGCCAAAGACGCTATCGAGAAGCACGGGCTGACTAGCCGGTAATAGGGGACCGTCAGGAGACATAAATTCCGGGGTACGCACAGGGACCTCGACCTCTGAGACAGAATGCACCGCTGGTATCATCTCCAGCCGGGAACCAAATAAGGCGTCGTCCTCAGCTCCCAGGATACCGTCCACTTTCACCATCAGTGTCCGGAACACTGCGACTGTGCGCGAATGGAGCGCCCCAATGGCGGCCACAACGGCCCGTAAAGATGGCGCGCCCTCCGTCCGCTCCATCCCCTCTCAGTAGGAGACAGAGCCAGACTCGAACCCCGGAGGCCGGCTGCTCCGGAGTCACGGGCCACGCAAATCCGGTCACAAATAACGGGCGCTCCTCGTCGTGCAGAACACACCGTTGCCGCCAGAGAGGACCCAGCCCGTCGACCCCCAGGGGGCAACAAGGTCTCCGGGCACCGGGCCCCCACCACAGCAGTCGGCGTGACACAATGTCGTGTCCCGGGCGTGGATCGTGCAAAGGATCGACGAGAAAAATCAACAGTTCAGGCACTCTTCGGGAGACCGGGCTCAGTCCAGGTCTCACGGCCGATGTTGTTCAACTCTGACTCGGGTAGCCCAGAAATCGAGGCCCCGGCTTCCACACGGAGGTAGGCCGAGAAATGGAACACGGCGTATCTTTGTCAGCCGATAAGATAAAAATCTCGGGATTGTATCTTTGGATGCTGTAGACCTTCATAAACAAGAAAAGCAGGCGTGAGGTCAGGATAAAAGACAGGATAATCGAGCTGCTGGCGGAGGTCGGCGGAGCCGGGAGCTTATGCGGCCATCTTGGTTCGTAGCGTAGCTCCTCCTCAATCTTGGCGCTTTAGAGAGGAAAAGACAGGGGGCAGCGGGGGCTTGTTGATGTTAAAATAGAGGTCAGCATACTCAGATTAGGCTTTTGCAGTGGGTATCGGATAGGCTGTATATCCAAGTTTTAAGGGTCTTCCTGAAGGCTGTTTCTGTAGTGATTTGCCGGAGCGGTGGCGGGAGTATGTTTCAAGCTTTGGAGCCCAAAACTGCCAAGGCCTTTCCTCCTCTCGTTTTCAGTCTGAATTTGGGGATGTTGAGGAGGTTGGCTTTTTGGGATCTCAGACAACGCGAAGGAGTGTAGTGTAGGAACATGTTCTGAATGTAGCTAGGTCCGTTTCCATGGAAGGCCCTAAAGGTGATTAGGAGGATTTTAAAAATAACTCGTTTGTGGATTGGCAGCCAATGTAAGATGTCCATTGCTGCTGTGGCTGACGTCCTCCTGTTCCATCCCAGCACCAGTCTCACCGCTGCATGTTGCACCATTTGCAGTTTATGGCAGACCGTCCTATTTGTCCCTGCATATAGGCTGTTGCAGTAGTCGAGGCGTGATGTTATGAGTGCTACTGCAACCATTTTTCGTGCCGGGAATGGTATACGGTCGAAGAATTTTCTGAGCCCCTTTATGATGCCAAAGCAGATTCCTGCTACGGCCACTGCTTGTTGTTTAAAGTTCAGAGAGGAATCAAATCTGATCCCTAAGTTTCGGACTGAAAGAGCAGTGTTTGGAGGGACGATGGCGTCCTCCGGCCACCATGTAAATGTAAATGTGCTGGACTTGTAAAGCGCACAGCTGCCCGTAAGCTGCTTGCTTAGGGAACCCGTCCTGGTATTCCCCTGTGAGAAACCCCGGCAGGGTGTCCACAAGGTGAAAGCCAGGCATCCCGCCACGAGGGGCCGTAGTGGAGATTAAGCAAGCTATTGCCCAGAGTCGCAGAGTGTGACCCCGTGAGTTGAGTAGGCACCAGAGCGAGAATTGTCGAGTCCGTGGATTTTTGAGCCCGAGACCCGCCGAGGCGGGAATCGAACCCTGGTCCACGGTCAATCTCAGCTTCCGGGTCTGCCGCCTCTAACCACTGAGCCACGCTTCTCCACTAACTTGGGGTTGAACATATTCCCTTTTCCAAATGGTAAGATCTCAGTTTTCCCAGAGTTGCATTTGAGGTAGTTCAAGTTCATCCATTGGAACGTGGATTTGAGGCAATTTTTAAGCTTCATTTCAGCCTCACAGGTGTCATCCTCCATTACAAGGATGAGCTGCGTATCATCCGCATACGAGATGGTATTTATATTGAAGGATGATATGAGAGCAATCAGGGGGGCCATATATATATTAAAGAGTGTTGGGCTCAGGCAGGAGCTCTGCGGCACTCCTGAGCTGAGTCGCTTTTCTTCTGATCTAAAATGACCTAGGGTGACCACTTGTCGCCTATTTGCTAGAAAGCTTTTCAGCCAGCCCAGCACATTTCCGGCTATTCCTGCCGCGGCTAGACGGTCCACCAAGATTGTGTGGGAGACCGTATCGAACGCCGCGGACAGGTCTAAGAGTACCAGTACTGCTTTCTTTCCCCGGTCCATTGCGGCTCTTAATGTTTCGGAGGTGAAGATTAGAGCTGACTCCGTTGAGTGCTGAGCCCTGAAACCCGCTTGGTTAGGGTGCTAGATGTTTTTAGCCTCCAAGAATGCAGTAAGCTGCTTATTAACGGATTTTTCTGTTAGTTTGCAGAAGATAGGAAGCAGGGAGATGGGTCGCAGATTTGTAAGAGTCGTAGGGTCTGGTAATTGTTTTTTCTGCAGTGGCTTCACTGCTGCAAGTTTCCATTCTTCAGGGACTGACCGTAGGTTGAGCGAAGAGTTGATGATGCTGTTTATGATGGGGTTGGCAATCTCCACCATTGGGTGGAGGACAAACGGAGGGCAGGGGTCAAAAGGCGACCCTGATTTGATCTTTAGGATTTCTGTCTTGGATGCCTCTAGACTAACCGGTTGAAAGGAGGACATGGGGGCCATCATTGTGCCAGCTCTATTTTTTGATGGCTCCTCTTGAGGCAGAGGATGAGGGAAATCCTTAGTGAGCTTTTGAATTTTATCCTCAAAAAAGTCCGCTATTGTATTACATAGATTCTGAGAGGCGGGGATATCTCTCTGCATGGTTTTAGGGTTAATAAAAGTGTTGACAATTTTAAAGATTTCTTTCTGTTTATTATTACTTTTTATTATAGCCTCCGTAAAGTGTTCTTTTTTAGCCGTATTTATCATCCCATGATAGTGGCGGTGGGCGGCTTTATAGTTGATCTGATCAGATTCCACATAATTTAGGCGCCACATGCGCTCTAATGCCCTAACCTTCCTTTGCTCTTCTTTTAGGGCTGAAGAGAACCAGGGGCAGAAGGCCTCTGCTTCTTTCTGGCACCTGGCCTCGGTGCAGCGTAGCTGTTTTCTGAACTTAGAGCATTTATCCACTCCCTGAAAGACTGACTGTCCCTAATGGGATCTCCCGTAGGGGTTGGTCTGGATCCTGCTGCTTTGGTAAGAAACTCCGACTGTCCTATCACATTTTTCCAACATGGTTCCCCCTGGGGGAGTCCGGACTTCCTACCCAAGTTATTTATAGTTTTGTTAGCCATCACTGGGAGGTCAAAAGGAATAAAGCTGTGATCTGTCGATGTTAGTACTTGGGGTGTTTTAGCCTTGGTGGAGTCTAAATGAATATTGGCGTCTCCCAGGATTGTAAAATTGGCCGATTTAAGGGCTAGGTCACTAACAGCTTCTCCGATGCTTTCTGTAAACTCTGTATGTGTCCCAGGTGGACGGTATACTAGTGCTCCCGTAAAAGTAAAGGAGTCATGTACCTTTATTGCGAAGCCCATATTTTCAGCGCCTTTAAGGCCTGGGATCATAAAAGTCAGGCAGTTGAGTGTATCCCGATAGACAATCGAGATCCCCCCCCTCTGGTCCAGTCTATCCTCTCTGGAAATGAGGTATCCAGGGGGGAGGGAGTTTGTGACGTCTGGGTTACTGTTTGGTGTCAGCCATGTCTCTGTCATGAAGAGGCAGTCCAGCTCCCTTTCTGTTATTAGGTCGAAGATGTGTAGGGCATGCTTGTCCATAGACCTCACGTTGATAAGCCCGCATCGTAGGCCTTTCATTTGCCTGAGTACCTGGGTGTTTTTGTTTGGCCCGAACCTGTTTTTGCATATCTTGAAGCTCCATGGTCCTACCCAGTTTGTCATATTTAGTGGCTGTGTGCAACTAATTGGGCCGGAATTAATCCCTAATAAGGATTCCCTTGTATATTGTATGATTTGACTAAGGGGTGTGGCCCCGGGCCCGGTCGAGCCGCGGACGGGCTTACCTTTGGCGCACCTTCGGTGCGCCCGCTGCGCGCGTCCGCTGACATGTTCTTTTTGTCCTTGCCGTATGACCTGTGGCCCGTGCGCCCCGGAAGTCTACTCACTTCCGGTGTGTGAAAGGTAGATGCCGTCCTCCCTCCACTACAATACGGCCTAGTGTCAGTGGTGGAACGGGGAGGTGGCGAAAAGGTAGGTCAGTTTATTTAAAAAGTGACAAACGAAATTATAAAGGTGCAGTTATTCCGTTTAAGAACTGAGCCACTAATAGCTGGGACTTGAGGCTCTTAATTGCTATTGATGCGAAACACAAAACCCAAGAGTGCGGCAACAGTAGTTCAGCAGTTTGATCTTGCTTTCGCCTAGGCATATAATAACAACTGTGGCCCACAGTCGGACCTCCTACCCTAGCCTCAGTGGTGAGGACACAGGCCCAACAATGACCTGTTACTCTGCAGGCAAAGTAGGTACATATACTCATTAGCACTTGCAAGGTGCAAACAGATACGAATCCGCGGACTTCAGAATCTTGTTTTGCGATATGCAGCATGAATTGGGGCTCTCAATGACTTGGACAGAACAGGCACCAGTGATAACATAGGTCTCCCTCGTTGGCTTTTTGTAGCTGTGTTCCCATGTCTTTAATCTCCCACCTTCAATTGGTCAGCAAGGTGGTCACGCCAAGTACCCTCTCTGGCCTCAGCACGCACCAGTCACATTGGGGCAGCAGTGGTCCAGGCCCACATGCCAGTCCAGGCAGCAGATTTACTGCTCTCCAGAATCAGCAGACGACACAGTGTTTCGGTATGCTGTTGTTTGATTTTTTTTAGCATGTTAGCTGTAGGATGGAGGTGAATTTTAAACTCGGTCCGCAGGTGGTTAGTGCAGAGTGGCCACCGGTGGCAGCAGTTCTCTGGCACCACCCTCTGCACAAACATAACCCCTTGTGCTTTCGTTAAAGCTAAATACATTGGCTAATAACTAATCCACAACATGACAAATCATTCAATGCAAAGCTGCTGAATACAGTTTGCTACTTATTATCTTTGCTGATGGATGACTGAGTTAAGATTTCCCTACTCAAAATACATTTTCCCTTCCAACATACACACCATATTACATTATGTGCATCAACATACATACTGTTTTCATTATTTACATAAAAAGGACTTTTTAACATTTAGCATTAGTTTCAAAGGCCATTTTTCAGAAACAAAATCACCATGTAATATTTGCTGTAAAGCACAGCCTTCTTAATCAAATAAATACAATGAAACAAAAAGTTAAGTATTTGTACATTGTATTGGGCTTCCACAGAGTCACCTTCCACACAAAGTCCAGCTCTCCGGTGTGGCAGAGTTAGCAAGAGCTCAATACTCGACCCTCATTTGACACGTACAAATCAATGTCAACTGACAGTAGACTGTATAAAGTCAGCATGGAAGTACATGGGGTGCATGATGCACACTTAGTTTAGCATTTTTCAAAGAAAAGAGAGTGCTTAGCAAGTGGTATACATTATCTACATCTTTCCATAGCATATTCTGCTTTTCTTAGAAGAAGTTTCATTTACTTCCTCATTCCCATGTGGGTTTGTTACAGTTCAATCTGTTAAACCTAGAAAGCACACACTGCTTCTCCTGGAGTTTATTAGAAACAAAAGAAATGCATTTATGTCCCTGAGAGCATTCTTGTGCCAGAGTGTGCTCTACAGTCAGAGTGCCATGAAAGTTAAAATTGCAATTTAATAAGACAAAATGTATTAACATAAAATCATTTTAACAGTATTGCCCAATAAAGCTCAAAGACTACAAAGTGTCATCTGTGCACAAGAGAAAATATTTCTAATCTATATTGTTGTTTACAGATGTGACAAGATTACTATCAGTTACATATTTTTTGTATTTAAAAAATGCATTCAGAATCATTATTTTTTATTAAATATACTTAGTGGGACACCATGAGGATGGTCAGATGAGTCAATGGCAAGCGGATGCTGCTCGAAAGGTCGTTCCTTTATTTGTGCATTGTAGGTATTATAATAATGTTTCATTTTCAATACAAACTGACAGACTGTATAAAATGATTGTTAAAAGAAAGTCTAAGACTTGACAAGTTTTTGCCAAATGGTGACATCTGATCACCCTACACATCCTTATTCCTAAAAAAAAGAAAAATATACATAAAAGAGATAGGTGTATCCTATCCTCAACACATTGTACTCTTCTATTTACAATCATACAGAAGTCCCAGATCCGAGCAATGAAATGATATCACACAATAATAGAAGACAAACACATAGCAGGTTATCGTGTAATATGCTCTTATACTGACCCCATGGGGTTCTGGAGGCATTTCATGGGTCCCTATGAAATATGGGTTTCATTAGCAAGTGGACAGCCTCAAACTAGCAAGTGGACAGCCTCAAACCAGCCTGCAGAGCTTTACTATTGCATTTTGTTGATGTAATATTCCAATGATAAAAACTCATACCTGGCCGTTCTTATTTTAATTTATGAATCAGGAGAACATCATGAACAATCTCACCCTTAACCAGACTTCACTTACAGTTTTTAGTAAACATTCCCATTTGAAAAACAATACATTTTTTAACCCAACTGCCACAAAATAATCATGTAAAATAAAAAATACAAACTGGCTCACTTTTATGACATGACCCTACATTGCCATCTGAGGGATCTGGTGATATTTACAAACCACATCACCTTTAGCCTTGTGGTTTATGAAAGGATCAGAACATCATGATGGAAATGTAGGACCATACTACATGGTTACCTATTATTATCCTACAAAAATAACAAAGGTTATACACTGAAATATACTTGGAACATAATGTTTACATAATTCAATAAGGCCTCCACTATCCCCATGTACATGAATGAAATAGAAAAAATGCGCCCTGTGGTCAACAATGTCTAAGGTTACCAATACATTGAGTAACAAGATGAGCTACCTCTCCTTACAGCATGTAAAAGACACCTTCCACAGCGGAGGGTAGTTTCAACATATTGAGTTTTTCCAAAGCTAGAAAGCGCAATATTGAACCTCACCTGACATCCGAAAGGTCTAGACATAGTTTCTCGAAAAACCTTATAACTCTGAATGCTGAAAAGTAAATGAAACCCTCCAACATTTACTGTAGCCAAAATTATGTTCTTAGATGTATTGCTGACAGCAACTTATAATTTAGTGAAAGACTGAAACACACCCTATCCGATGCTTCTGTAAGAGATTTCTGTGTGTAAACTTGCCGATGCATATATAGATGGAAAAAACATGGAAGCTCTTCCCACACCCAATGTTATTTACACTTTGTGTGTTCACTAATTGACCACTAGGCAATATAAATCATGCAAGTTCTTCCCTCACTAACTACATCTGTGGGTTTGCAGGAGGTGTGTTATATTTTATGAATAACTGAAACATCCTACATATTTTATGTTGTTTTTCATGTGTAATTGCTGGTGGCATTTTAGGTATGTTGCGCTAGCAAAGCCCAATCCACCTCCAAAGCATTTGTATGTGTATTCTTCTGGATGTCTTCACAGATAGATGGTTAGGACTTATGCTTGAGTAAACCTCTTTCCACATCCACTGCATGTGTGTTTTTTCAATCTCTATGTTAGCTGCTGACTCTTAAGATGTACGGATTTACTAAAGCTCTTTCAACATTCACTGTATTTCTATGTTTTTTCTTCTGTATGCCATCACAGATGGATGGTTAGGTATGAGGCTTGTGTAAATCTCTTTCCACATCCTCTGCATTTGCATGTTTATTTCCCCTGCATGGTAGATGGTGGCTCTTTGGATACATGGATTTACAAAATTCTTTCCACATTCACAATCACTGCAAGTGCATGGTTTCTCTGCTACATACCTTTGCAGATGTATGGTCAGGATTGATGCTCAAGGGAAGAAATTTCCAGATTTACTCCCTGTGTGTGGTTTTTC
Source organism: Lissotriton helveticus (assembly GCF_964261635.1). NCBI lineage: Eukaryota > Metazoa > Chordata > Amphibia > Caudata > Salamandridae > Lissotriton > Lissotriton helveticus. The sequence goes on from NC_136069.1 coordinate 42,249,674, forward strand.
CTGTGTGCATGCGCTGATGGACCTTCATAGTTGGTAAACGCGTAAAGCTCATTCCACATTCCTTGCATGTGTATGGTTTTTCCTTTGTGTGTGTTAACTGGTGGCTCTTTAGATGTGAGGATCTACTAAAGCTCTTTCCACATTCACTGCAAGTGTAAGGCTTCTCTCCTGTATGTATTCGCTGGTGGATCTTTAAAGCTTTTGCTTCAGTAAAGCTCTTTCCACATTCGCTGCAAGTGTAAGGTTTTTCTCCTGTATGCCGTCGCAGATGAATATTTAGGTCTGATGTTGTATTAAAGCTCTTTCCACATTCACTGCATGTGTATGGTTTTTCCCCTGTATGCCGTCGGAGATGGACTGCTAGGTTTGTTGCCCCAGTGAAGCCCTTTCCACATTCACTGCATGTGTATGGTTTTTCTCCAGTGTGTGTTAGTTGGTGGGTCTTTAGATGTGTAGATCTACTAAAGCTCTTTCCACATTCACTGCAAATGTGAGGTTTTTCCCCTGTGTGCATTCGCTGGTGTCTCCTTACATTTGATGCGTAAGTAAAACTCTTTCCACATTCACTGCATCTGTATGGTTTTTCCCCGGTGTGTGTTAGCTGGTGGCTCTTTAGATTTGGCGATGTACGAAAGCTCTTTCCACATTCACTGCAAGTGTAAGGTTTTTCTCCTGTGTGTATTCGCTTGTGGATCTTTAAAGCTTTTGCTTCAGTAAAGCACTTTCCACAGTCGCTGCATGTGTATGGTTTTTCCCCGGTGTGTGTTGGCTGGTGGCTCTTTCGATTTGCAGATGTACGAAAGCTCTTTCCACATTCACTGCAAGTGTATGGTTTTTCTCCTGTATGCAATCGCACATGGTCTGCTAAGAGTGATGTTACAGTAAACCTCTTTCCACATTCACTGCATGGGTATGGTTTTTCTCCTGTGTGTGTTTTCTGGTGTTTTTTTAGAATCGTAAAGCTACTAAAGCGCCTTCCGCATTCACTACAAGTGTATGGTTTTTCTCCTGTATGCCTTTGCAGATGGATTGTTAGGTGTGAAGCTTCAGTAAAGCTCTTTTCACATTCACTGCATGTGTATGGTGTTTCTCCTGTATGCCTTAGCAGATGGATTGCTAGGCGTGATGCGCAAGTAAAGCTCTTTCCACATTCACTGCATGTGTGTAGTTTTTCCCCTGTGTGTGTGAGGTGGTGTCTCTTTAGAGTTGAGGATGTACTAAAGCTCTTTCCACATTCTTGGCAAGTGTATGGTTTTTCTCCTGTGTGCCGTCGCAGATGGATGGTTAGCTCTGATGCACAAGTAAACCCCTTACCACATTCACTGCATGTGTGTGGTTTTTCCCCTGTGTGTGTTGGTTGATGGATCTTTAGGTCTGCTGTGTGACTAAAGCTCTTTCCATTTTCACTGCATGGGTATGGCTTTTCTCCTGTGTGTGTTAGCTGGTGGCGTTTTAGCTTGGTAGAGCTACAAAAGCTCTTTCCACATTCACTGCATGTGTATGGTTTTTCTCCTGTATGTGTTAGGTAGTGTCTCTTTAGATTTGCGGATGTACTAAAGCTCTTTCCACATTCTTGGCAAGTGTATGGCTTTTCTCCTGTGTGCCGTCGCAGATGGATGGTTAGCTCCGATGCTTGAGCTAACCCCTTACCACATTCACTGCATGTGTGTGGTTTTTCCCCTGTATGTGTGAGGTGGTGTCTCATTAGATGAGAGGAACTGCTAAAGCTCTTTCCACATTCTTGGCAAGTGTATGGCTTTTCTCCTGTGTGCCATCGCAGATGGATGGTTAGCTCTGATGCACAAGTAAACCCCTTACCACATTCACTGCATGTGTATGGTTTTTCCCTTGTGTGTGTTGGTTGATGGATCTTTAGGTTTGCTGTGTGACTAAAGCTCTTTCTATTTTCACTACTTATGTCTGTGCTTTCTGCTTTATGTGTGCGATATTTGCTCCACAGAGTTGATGACTCATTAAAGGTCATCTTACATTCATTACACTAAAATAAGTTTTCTGTTGAGTTGTTACTGGTGTCCGTGTAGGAATGATGAATGACAAAAAATTCTCATAAACATAGAACCTTTATGTTGTTTCTTCTCTTTCTTAATGAACTCTTAGTTGGGAATTGCTGATGAACACTCTTGCCACATTAACTCTGCCCTCATGGGTTTTCCCCTGTGCATAGAGTAGCACTGAGGAGAATCTGGAGCTTGACTTCCATTGTATGTGTTTTACTTTGGGGTTAGAGTTCAAGTATTGGCTATATTTTGGCATAAATCATATTAATGTGTTTGCTGACTGACCATTGTGGTTCCTTAACCACTTACTATGTTTTAATAGTCACTAGATATGTGTAGTATTTTCAGTCTGTCTGTTCTTAATAATAATGTTGAATACTTACTGGATTTCTTGCACGACTGATAACATATGCATGGTCTTCCTATAAGGAGCTGTGTCTTCAACTTGCGTTAATAACTTTCGAGTAGAACTGCAATCTCACAGCTTATCTAAATAGTCTATTTCCTGCACAGTATTTATAAAATACACACACGCAGAAAAAAAAACATTACCAAGTCTTTATGTTCTAGAATAATGTACGGATTATAGGGGCCAGCCAAACAGTGTTTATGATGTACTAACATCACAGCCTTTATATTATCATGTTAGAGAGGCTAGCATTGTTGTAACTACCTGATAATTATCTAAGATAAAGGGTGGTATCTAGCATATTTTAATAATGATTGTGTTCTGCCAGTTTAATGTTTGTGATTTTAATTTAATTCAATCTTTAGAGTCCAGCAGCACGGATGTCCTCAGCCTCTTGAAGCAGCCGGATTGCACTTGATATTCTTGCAGGATTTGTCTGTTCGTCTACGAGAGTCTCTGTCTCCTACTAAGTTGTTCTATTTCGAATTACTGTTTTGCATCATTTCTGGTTCTTCTTGAGTTTCAGATAGCTTTCCAGAATTGTCATATTTTCTTCATTACTCTTCGTCTTATTATGTGTTCAGGAATCTCCTATTGGAGGGATACAAGAATACTTGTAATATCGAAATCTATAAGCAGCAAAGTGTACACTATGTCTCAGATGAAATGTCAAACAATTAACATGAATACATTCCAGCCACTGGTTATTACTCTAGATAGAAATCTAGTCTATCTTTTTAGCTCACTGTGCCACTATAGACAATAATCATTCTTATGGAAATCAGCGTTGATCCTGCTCCAAAATGGACAGCCCAGTATGTACCAGAGTTCACCTGGATCTGAATAGTAACATAAGCAACCATGCAAAATGGAAATGACCGTGTTGGCCTGGGTCAGTGAGATGTGGCTTAAGTCCTATGGTACAGCAAGACTGTCAATTAATACATTTCAACTCATCATGTTCATAACTAAGGAAAGAATAGCCTTACAATGAAAATCATTGATCAGCCTCACCAAGTGGCTTAAAAGCTGCTGCTCACTGGAGAGTTGCTGGAGAAACTCACATGAAGCGCAGAGGAAATGCCCCTAAACGTAATCAGCACCTGGGAGGATGAAACAAAATGCTGTCTAAAGTGATGTATGCAAAGGAAATGTTGCCTTCCTGAAACACAACAGAGCTTGATTATGTACTTGTCAGTCTTTCTATTGAGTGCACATGTAGTGTAACTGGTTTAGAACTATTACACTTTGTTAGTATGTATTAGGCTATAACTGATGACTCGTCGGGTTTGTAGATCACTCACTTCCTACTGTGTTTGCTGCTTGAATTTAAAGATCATTAAAACATCATTTAAAAAGAAATCTCTCAGTGCACCAGAAATTGAAAGGTTAGAGATCATCAAAGAAAACTCAGAATACCTACAGAATGTCTCGTACCAAGCACCTTCTAACTGGTGCATTCAGTGCAACTAAAATGATCACCTAGAAAATCTATTGCTATCTACAGACTTCTCCCAACTCAACCCACAAGTCTAAGTAATGCTACTCATAAAACAGCAATACCAAAGGGGACGCTGGACGGAGCGTTGAACATTGCAAGGACTCACCACCAGTCAACTGATCTCGGTTTAATCCATCATCATTCTTTAGCTCACTCCACCACCCCTGTTCAGACATGTCCATATGCAAATCAGTCTGACCCTGTGCATCATGGGAACAGCCCAGCCTGAACTGCCAAGCCATGTCTTTCCTGAACTGGAAACAAGCATCCTGGGACTGGTTTCTGGCTAATCAGTCATTATCACCCAGGCTAGCTTGAATCCAGTGGCCAAGTGAGCATGCCCTGGCCTGGCAGTTCGGGCTGGACTGTTCCCATGAGGCACAAGGTCAATACGGATTTGCATATGGCTGGGTACCCTGGCCTGGCAGTACGGGCTGGACTGTGCCCATTGGGCGCAGGATCAAGACTGATTTACATATGGCTGGGTCCAAACTGGAATGGCATGGTGAGCACAAAAACGATGGATTTAGGCCCAGATCTCTGTACTGGGGTGCATTTATGACATTGCTCTGCATTCTGTCCATCAATTGTTCTTTTTGCACTCATAAAACAGCAGCAGCTAGTGAGAGAAGGTATGAATCCAAGAAACAACTAACCAGAAACATAAAAAGCAAAGGTAAAAATCGCAGTACTGCAATGAGCATCGAGTGGCAGACACTGTTGTAAGGTTAGGATACAAGATCCCTTAACTGGGAATCAATGCAATGGCACATTCATTATACTGTGCATCAAAAGGCAGTTTAATTGCTTGATGTCACACTGTACAAAACCCTCAAAACCTTTCATACCCACCATATGCCAGTCTTTGTTATGATATGCCCAGTATTCCCCACAGCAGTCATTAGCAAGATGTGTCCACACACTGCATCAAACAGCTGGGGATGGAGTTATTTACACAATAAACTTACTCAAAGGGCAAAATGATAGTGAAACATATTGGGCCTTATAATGAAATTCATTACTCAAATCTACTAACTAAATTAATTATGTTTGAGCAAAAAAGCATTATTAGATTTCACTTTTGTTTTACTAAAACCAGCTCAAATTAAATGCTACAATAAAACATTTTGTAATAGAAAGAGGTATTATTCTTGTCTGTGTAAAACATGCTAACACAACATAAATGTTTTGTAATAGGTAATTTCAGGTCGCTTGGTAATCACTGAACACAAGACAAGATGAAGCCCATTTATTTGGACAGGGTGCTTCGAAAAGTATTGCATTAACAATGGCTGTATCGACAAGGGGCGCTCCTCGACCATATGTGCACAGCAACAAGTGTTCTTATACCCATGGTTGGGAACCCTGCAGAAAGGTGGGCCTCCTACAGGCTGATATCTCAGCTTAATCCGGACACGAAAATGCTGGCTAAACTGACTGAGAAGGGTAATCTTGAATATGATTTATGCCATATAGATCGACCAAAGTTAACGTTTGGTGTCTTTATAACAACATTGCTACAATAGAACGAGTTACGGCTCTGTTGTCGGTAGCCTCAGACACCAATAAGTTATTTGATTCAGTGGATTGGCCCTTCCTATTCGGCATTATGAACAAGATGGGATTTGGTCCCAACTTCTTGAAATGGGTCAGGTTGCTCTTTACTAACCCTAAGGCATAGCAACGTCAATGGTGTCCTCTCTCAGGAATTCCCCATAAAAGAGCGGGACGAGGCAGGGCTGCCCCCTCTCACCAGTGCTATTTGCCCTAGCGATAGAGGCAATGGAGGCATGGATGAGTGTGGATGCCCGAGCTGGGGCTGGGGATGAGATCACCCATGGGAGGAACGTCTATCCATTAATGCCGATGATATTCAATAATGCACCTAGCCAACCCAGATATTTTATTTTTTGCAGATTGGTGACATTGTCACTATTTATGGAAACTTCTCCGGCTTTGGGATAATCTGGGAGAATTCCCTAATAGTTCTGATGGGCGGCTGGGAAGCCGAGGGCCACCCATGCCATTAAATGTTGCCACCCAGCGCTTTAAATAACTGGGTCTGTGGATCTCAAACAAAGATGATACCCACTATGAGGATAGCCTGATGCCACTGGTTAGTAAGCTAGACAAAGATGTAAAACACTGGAGGGCATTGCCACTGTTGGATTCACCTTTATACTGCAGAATAGCACACGTGCCTTGCCCAACACTTTCTTCGTCGCAAAAACTAGGCTCCTGAGATCCCTGTTCTGGCTAGACAGCCCGCCACGAATAGCACTCCAAACTATTCAACGGTCTACCGATGATGGGGGATAGCACTATCTAACATATGCAAATACTAGGCTTGGCCGAAGTGGCACGGTACACTAGGTGCATTAATTCACTTATCTATACATACGATTGCAAACTGTGAACAACGCTTTATACACAGATCTCTGCATGACACGTATGGTCACCATAGAGGACAGAGTGAAATTTTAAATTTATAAATAAGAAAGCAAATGTGTTAGATCTCTTTAAGAATGGCTTGTAATAACGTAAACACTAGGGGCCATATTTAGGAAGCCTAATTCCGGCCAGTAACGGCCGAAATTACCGAATGTCGGCCGTTACCGACCGGAATTAGGCTTTTCAGATGTAGGTGGCCAAATTGTAGAATTCGGTAATTTACCGAATCGGTAATTAAGGAATTGGTAAATTACCGTATTCTTAACATACCGATTCGGTAAATTACCGAATCCTTAATGTAGAGAGCACTCAAGTGAGTGCTTTTTACATTTAAGGATTCATTATTTACCACCAACTATTAGTTGGTGGTAAATTCCGAATGCCTTTTAAAAAGCAATTTTGTGCTTTTTATTCAGTGCCATGTGGCAGACATAGATGCCCCTAGGGCATGTATGTGTGCCACATGTGCACCCATGCACTATTCAGGGGTGCAACAGGGTGTCAATGTGACACCCTGCCACCCTTGACAGGGTTCTCCCTACTACTGATTCGGTATTTACCGATTCGGTATTTACCGAATCGGTAAATACCGAATCAGTATTTACCGAATCGGTAAATACCGAATCGGTAATTCCCATTCATTCCTATGGGCCTCCAGGCTCATAGGAATGAATGGGAATTACTGAATGGATATTTACAGATTCAGTAAATATCGAATCGGTAAATACCGATTCCTTTAATTACCGAATCTTACTGATTTGGTAATTGTTACCGAAAAATTATCTACATCCCGTTTACCTATTCCTAAATACCGAATCGGTATTTAAGAATAGATAAATTGAGATTATCTACATCTGGCCTTAGAGCTCTAGGAGAGTTTATTACCATAATGATGACGGTAGAAACAAATGTGGACATACTACTCAATACAAAGGAAAACCAGGAGCCAACACTGAAGGTCACAAAGCCAGCATTAGAGGCGTGCTCAATATAGCACCCAGAATGTGTCAGAGCTGCAGCAGAAGGACACCAGAGACAGACGCAGATAAGGAGTCTCCAGGCAGTGCCTCAAAAATGGAGAAAATAATCTGTTGATGCTGCAGGCGGGCATGAGGGAAGAAGGTGGAACGATGACTATGAATACATCGAACAGGAAGAGTCGGATGCAGAACTCTAGTAATAGTGAGCAAGTAACTTACTACTAGCAGTATGTATCTGGATTCTAGCGAAGAATTTGTACATGACATATAGAAATCACTGGATTGTGAAGGACCATGTGAACTTGTAATACCAAAAGTAAGTATGTTTCAACTTTATCCAGTGCACATTTAGAGTCATTTAAATCAATGGTAATGAGGAGGGTAGTAATGAGGCAGGTTGATGTTTGTTTTATCAACAAAGACCTGCGCCATGGGGGGATGAAGCCGCTTGCTTGAATATGGAAGTTCTACACCCTTTGCAAAGTTTTTCATACTTCTCCTACTCATGACAGAAAAACATTCCATATCTCATCAAAACTGCAGCTGTAACTAAACCAATACAATTGTAAAATCGAGCATTCTTCACACTGTGCTAGCAACATCCACAAATTGCGCCTACTGGCAGAGTGTGACCATTGTGATGGTTGTGGAATTATAAAATTCAGACAACTGAATCATGACTGCATTATGGATGGGTGCGGATTATCAGGCAAAAGGGCCTGGGACAGACATTTAAGTGCAGCTGGATCGCCTGACCCAGCCTGAGGTTCTGGTCAGGACTCCCCCTATCCTTTTTGGGGTGCTCCTCAATCTTTAAGATGGTAATCTTGCTCGACTTATTATACCAACTACATAATTATTCATATATTATTCCCTGCTACCTCTTCACTTGATTGGACGCTGCCTTATAAGATGTTCTGGGGCACTACTTCCTGTTCCCTCCACCTCAGAAATGCACTGTCAAAATGCTTCAAATCCATATATGAGGGACGTATAGCGGCTATAATAACTTCATATCATAGGGAAACCCATTAAATTATTAGAAATGAATGGTGGTTTGATATCCGGGGGGACCCAGCCTTTACCTCTGACAGGTTTGATGAGGAGGACAGAGGGGGATCCTTTTTTGAGGGATAGACCCCCTTCTCTCTCTCTGGGCACAGCAGTGGCGTTTCCGGTATGGAATGAAGTTATTAGGTCTCTGGATATAGTGTTTGACAAGCAAGACACTCCTGTAGTTGGGGTGTTGGCTAGGGCAGATGTCTGGATTACAGGGACTTCAGTGGAGAGATGCAATCTCTAAGATGGGGGATGTCATGTCCAGATACATTGAAATTATTTACAGAGCTCAATAGTGAATATAATCTCCATTGTAGTCAATTCTTTGAAATTCTGTAGCTCCTGTGTGCTCTTATTCCTCGCATAAAAGACCTGGACGAGCTCCCCATCTATAGCACGAGGAAAGCCTAAGTTTTAATAGAAGAATTGAGGTCATAAATCTCAGCAGTCTTTAGCAAATTGCTCACCCGACTCTTTTGTCCAATTGTGGGAGGAGTGGGAATGGGAATGGGATAAGGACCCCTAATGGAAGACACATCAAGGGAGGCTTGGGCGTTCCCCAGGAAGTAGTGACTGAATCACAGTTTAGGGTCTTACAGCTGAAATACATACATAGGGCGTAATTCACATCAGATAGGCTGTGGAAGATGAGATTAATTTTATTATATTATTAATTTATTATATATAGTTTATATTCATATTATTGTATTATATTATATTATAAATATTTGTAGAGCGCACTGTGATCAGACAGGTATCCTGGCGCTAAGAGCAATAATTGCCTACATGAGGGAAGAAAACCGAGCATAGCACATGATTACAGGAATCCACTATTTAGGGAACAGCCAGGTCTTCAAAGCTTTCCTAAATTTCAGCGGGTCAGTCAGTGTTCTCAAATCAGGTGGCCGCTTGTTCCATAACTGAGCAACTTTAACTGAATAAGAACGTCCACCTTGTCGGACCTTCTGGAACTTATGCTCCTGAATGAGATTAGCTATAGCTGACCGAAGAGCCCCCCTCGGAGCAGTGCAGGGGCATTATTCTGAAGGGCTTTAATCAAACTCACATGGACTTAAAGCAGATCCTTTCTGTCACAGGGAGCCAATGAAGTTTCCTAAGAGTGATCTCTGTGATTTGTTTAATGTCAATTTAGCTGCAGCCATCTGGACTCTATGCAGACTCTTAATCAATTAGTCAGGAGCTTCTGTAAGGGAGAGCATTACAATAATCCAGTCTGCTGACTATAACACTCCGTTAATTAAAGCTTAAGCATGAGCCGGTAAAACAGGAAACAACTTTCTAAGGCCACGAAGCAGTACAAAGCAAACACCAGTCACTTTGTTAACATGGTTTAGGTTTGAAAAGTTTATTGTTTCAGTTAATTAAAACCATAACAATACATTTTATAAAATCAAGTGCTACAGATGAAACTCTTAGTTTGTTAACATGTTTCTCTAAGGATAAATTATCATTGAAGGCCACTCCAAGATTGTGTACAGCCTCCAAGGAACACAGTTCAATCCCGGCAGGTAGTGGCTAAAAATTCAGGGGTAATGGCATTGAGATCTTCGCAGGATTTTCTACCTGGGTCTGTGGAGCATTTCTATTCCTGGCTAACTAGCTCTTGCACCCTTGCCTAGCATTCAATCACAATTGATTAGTCGAGTCTGGCAGAGCAAAGTGAGTTTGGCAGCACAAAGCTGCAAGAAGCTAGCGGGCTGAGGGGATCGATAGAGCATCTTGTCGGCTGCTTTTGGGCACCCCAGCAGCATGTCGGCACCCGGGGGTGTCAGTGTTGGTGCAGAGTGCTGGCGCTGTCTGACGGCGGTTTGTGCAAGTGGAGTCAGAGGCACTACATCAGCAGCCCCTGACGGCAATTCTCACCAGTCTCCACGCTGACTTTGCGTTCGTCTCCTCGCCAACCCGACTTGCCCCCATTATCCCTCCTCTCCGTTTCCGCCTCCTGCCCTGAATCACCTGCAGTTTTTCCCCCAAACCACTGCAGTTCACTACCAACTTACCCCTCGGGCTCACCAAGAGGGGGAAACAAGGTAGTTTCTCCTAGTATGGGGCCATAAAAGGTTTTGATTAGCCCATATGTTTGTGGGGGACTTCATAATTATCTGATGCCTTACTAATTAAGATAAAAGCCAGCAAAGACCTCCTCAACACACAGATAAAGATCACCGTTTACAAGAAGAAAATGGAGGAGGTCAATAAAGAAATTGCAAGCAGAGCAAAATTAAGGTACACTGCAAAATGATATCAAAATGTTTTCTCATGAGAGGGTATACCCCTACACCAATGGATGATATAACAAAGAGTATGACTTTGATGCAGAGTCCTCAGGGAGAAGTGCTTCTGAATCTTCCCACTTAGACACTAAGGATTGGTCCAGCGACAACTCTAACCAAAGTTAAAGAGGAAGACAGAGCCAAGAGACAAGAGGGAGATTTTACAACTCCATCTACCTACCGAACCAGATGTTCATCTGACCAGGCCCCAGCCTTTTCAAGGACCCCCCCAACCACAACTATTGCCTTTTTCCAACCAAACTAGTGTTTTTTAGGAAGAGGTGGCAGGAGAGGAAGACTCTGCAACAATTGGCCCGCCACCTCTTAGACAACATCTTGGACCCGTCCCAGTCTGGATTCAGACAAAACCACAGCACCGAGACAGCCCTCATCGCTGCCACGGACAACATTAGGCGCCAAGTAGACAACGGCAAAACATCAGCCCTCATCCTCCTGGACCTGTCAGCCCCCTTCGACATGGTCTGCCATTGCACCCTAAAGACACGCCTCCAAGAAGCCGGAATCCAAGAGAAGGCCCTCGACTGGACCACGTCCTTCCTCTCCGGCAGAACCCCGAGCGTCCGCCTGCCACCCTTCCGATCCAAAGCCACCAACATCATCTGCGGTGTCCCCCAGGGCTCATCCCTCAGCCCGACGTTGTTCAACGTCTACATGGCCCCCCTCGCACGAGTGGCCTGCCACCACGACCTCAACATCATCTCCTATGCTGAAGACACCCAGCTCATCCTCTTCCTAACCAAAGACCCACACACCACCAAAACCAACCTCCACGAGGGAATGAATCCGTCGCTGACTGGATGAGAAGCAGCTGTCTCAAACTGAACTCGGACAAGATGGAGGTCCTCATCCTCGGACCCACCCCCTCAGCCTGGGACAACTCCTGGTGGCCAACCACACTGGGAACAGCACCAACACCCACTGACCATGCATGCAACCTAAGATTCATCCTCAGCTCCTCCCTCTCCATGTCCAAACAGGTCAGCGCTGTCTCCTCCTCCTGCTACAACACCCTCCGCATGCTACGCAGGATCTACAAGTGGATCCTGACCGAAACAAGAAGAACGGTGACACAGGCCCTCAACAGAAGCAGACTGGACTATGGCAAAGCACTCTACGCAGGAATCCCAGCCAAACACCAACGACGACTACAACGCATCCAAAACGCCTTTGCCTGACTGATCCTCAACGTCCCCCGCCGCAGCTACATCACCCCCCACCTGAGAGACATAGACTGGCTCCCCGTCGACAAGAGGATCACTTTCAAGCACCTCACCCACGCACACAAAGCACTCCACAACACCGGACCAACCTACCTGAACAGCAGACTCAACTTCTACACTCCCACCCACCACCTCCGCTCCACCAGCCTCGCCTTCGCCTCTGTCCCCCGCAGCCAACGAACGACCTCCGGCGGCAGATCCTGCTCCTACCTCCCTGCCAAGACCTGGAACACCCTCCCTGCCCACCTATGGCAGACCTAAGACCTACTCGCCTTCAGACGACTCCTCAAGACCAGGCTCTTTGAGCAGTAGCGGCACCCCCCTTCCCTCTGCGCCTTGAGACCCTCACGGGTGAGTAGTGCGCTTGACAAGTACTCTGATTGATTGACTGATTGAAGAGGAGGGATGAAAAATACAGGGGGAGAACAACAAAGGAGAGGGCATGAACACCTGCAGTCGCACATGGAACAATCAACAACCAGGCTTGAGCAGCATATAGACATAGAGGTTAATATCACCACTGAAGAACAGTATACAGCCGAACTCACAGTACTTAACAATGGGTTGGACTTTGTCCCTGTGACCTATATGGACAAATTCAAAAAAGCAATGGAAACTAGCAGAATTCTTCCAGAAAATCTTTGTGAAAGCCTTCTTTCTGAATACCCAAGTTACAGACCTAGATGATGGCCACAATAATTAGAGAAAGAAATCAGGGGGTCTACCCTCCGCCATCCATGACCCTGCCAGAAGTGCTGGCTTTTGAGGAAGTGGTCATCAAACAAGTTGAAGAAATGAACCAAAGAGAGAATACCTTTCAAAACCTTACCAGACAAGAGAGAGAAGCTCTGGACTCCCTCGGTAATAAGTAACCGTGGGCGTAGCACTTCGCTCCGCCCACGGAGTGGGCGTAGTGGTGCCTACTTCGCGCTGCACAAAGTAGGCATAGTAGGCAACACTACGCCCACTCAGTGGCGGAGCGAAGTTGCCCGTCACCCGCCTCCCTCCCGCCCTGTTATACAACCCTATTTTTCCTATTACAAACAGTAAAATAAAAGGAGAATAACTTACCTTGAATGCGGCATCCCAGGGCTCCCTCATCCTGTAGACGCGCCGACTTCTGCAAACGAATGCGCATGCGCGGGCACCCGCGCATGCGCAGTATCTCGCGAGAAATGCGCATGCGCGGGCGCCCCGCATTCATTTGCAGAAGTCGGCGCGTCTACAGGATGAGGGAGCCCCGGAACGCTGCATTCAAGGTAAGTGATTCTCCTTTTATTTTACTGTAAGTAATAGGAATAATAGGGTTGTTTAAGAGGGCGGGAGGGAGGCGGGCGGCATGTAGTGGGGCTCCGCAAAGTGTGTGGGTGGACATAGCGCCCACCCCACTTCGCCGAGCTTCGCATAGCCCCACTACGAGGACTACACCCACCCTTAGTAAAAAGGAACATCTTGTAATAAAGCCAGAAGATAAAGAGAAAGCCATGGTTATCCAAGGCAATATAGGGAAGCCTGTCTCATCCTCCTACAGGATAGGAGAAACTATACGGTCCTATGATCAGACCCAACTGCCCGCCTCAGGGACACAATCACTACCCTCTTGGATGTAGTTACAGGAAACTGATGGATCACGAGAAAGGAAAGAGAATGCTCATAACCACTGAACCATGGATGGAAGAATTCTATACACTTCCTAAAATACATAAAGGAAGACTCCCGCCCCAGGGAACCCCATAATGTCGGGCATTGGCTTCCTCTTAGACCCACTGTTACAATATATTGATTGGTTCCTTCGACCTCTAGTTAAGAACATAAGGTCATCTACACAAGCCCCTAAACACCTCCTTAATCTGTTATTTATTTATTTATTATAAAGTGCAACTTTCATCCATGCAGGATATCACAGCTCTAAGGAAAGCACAACCAAGTGAGGAGTTCCGGTAACCGCTCAGGCCTTAGGGAACAGGTGCATTTTAAAAGAAATTCTAAATGCCATGTGGTTGTCGATTAGCCAAAGAGGTAGAATTTGACCCTACCACAAACGTAATGTTGTGCCTAGATGTCGAAGCCCTATACACAAGCATCCCGCAAAAAGAGAGCCTCTGGGTGATTATTGATCTCTTACCGGCCAATAATAGGACCAGGCAGCTAAATTGGGTCTCACAGAAAATGTATTTTCCTTTTGAAGTTCAGATTTTCCTGCAGCGCCACGGGACATCCATGGGAAGTACGTTTGCCCCAAGCATAGCCTGTTTGTATGTGGGTTGAATCGAGGGTTGAAACATCTGGACAAACAACCCATACAGTCCGGATATTCATGTGTGGCGGCATTATATAGGCGAGAACTTGGTGATCTGGCACGGCGCAGATACTACTATTGAACCTTTCATGACATGGCTCAATGGTAGAAACGTTTAACACAAAATGGGACAGCTCCCAGAATAGTGACCTACATGCAAAAAGGTTGAATTGTGAGTGTGGGCATCTCACAAAAAGTGAAAGACTGGTCTCACAAACCACTTGGTGTCATGCTTCATCATTGACCGGTCCTCGCCCTCTAAAAACTTGGTTTGATAGAGGGCGGGCATACACCTGACGACAGGGACGCACTTCTAAACTAAGTGGGGGCCCGTGAAGAGTGAGTTAAACATTTTATGTTGGAGGCAGGCCTCCTCCGAGCGCCCCGCACCTCTAGTGCCCTCTGTCACGCCCCCCCTGGGATCCTGTGGTTACATCAATGGAAGAAACCTCTTTCTCAAATTTATGTTAACTGTGGACAGAAACTCAGAATCTTTTAGAGGTCCCCATTACAGCCAAAGATGGAAGGTCTTACCACCTCCCTGTATATGAAACCTAAGGATAGTAACAGCCTCTTGCACTTTAATAGTGCACATCCTAGGGCAGTGAATTAAAACTTGCCTGTGGGACAGCTTTTGTGCCTCAGGGGGAATTATACAGACGTACTGGATTTCAAAAGAGAATCTGAGGCCCTCACCAAGAAACTGAGAGAGAAAGCCTACACCGAGAGAGTCATAAAAAAGGTCCAAAAACGAGCATGAAACATCCAGAGTGAAGCCCTTCTTGAAACCAACATAAGACAAGATACTGCACCCTAATTTTTGTCAGCACCTATCATACTTTGTCAACCAGCATCAAAAGATTTTTCAACAAAAAAGGGGCTTACTTACTTCCAGCCAGTTATATATATATATTTTTTTAAATAAAGTTCTTGTTCAGAAGGAATAGAAGCATTCGAGACTGACTAGTGCACAGCAACATCTGTCAAACACCTGAACGACAAACAATACACTGGGATCTTCTCCGAGTGACAGGTTACCACCCACATGGCAATTGCTCTGGGTATTCCCTCATGGAACAATCTAGAATACTCGATCTGGTCTTGGTGTCCGCATGGGAACAAAGAGTCAAAACTAACTGAAACAGCAGTAATGTAATTTACATCATTACATTCCTAGCAGGCTCCGATACATCGGAATGACAACTAGGAAAGAAAGTCCAGATAATTGAACAAAGAAGTACTGTTTGCTGCAGAAAACAATCCACAAAACTTACTGCACACTTCCTGGAGAAAATTCACACAGATAAAGACGTCCAATGGTCAATCATTGAAAAAAATCAAAGGTTACGGATACTTCATGGTTAGGCTCAGGTGTCACTCATACAAAACCAGAGAAATTCAGCCGTTATAGTTAGTGAGCTAACTATAACTCACGCCCCCGCAATGCACGACTTTTGACCTCACATATTACATCACTCATGACATGACATTGCCAGTGACATCACTGATGACATCTCAAATGACATCACTAATGACATCTTTGATTACATCATCCGGTGATTATGAGTGTTTTTAAAATGATTGAGTGGTAAATTATGTACCAAGGTGTATTGGTGACTCGGTGGGTGTACGAGTGCCTGATTTGATGATTCAGTGGGTGCATGAATAACTATAGAAGTGAGTAATTAGGTGTCCCAGGGAATGTATGGGTGAGTGATAGGTTGCATGAATGTCTGTATCTGTCTGTCAGTTGGTGTCTAAGTGGCTGTATTGGTGTGTGAGTGGGTATGTGAGTGTCTGTATGGGTGAGTGATTGGTTGTCTGAGCACCGCAGCTTGGGGGATGAAGTCTACTTTCATCCTGAGGCCCTCAGAAGGCAAGGGGACCTCATCCTGCCCACCAGTACACCAAGAGGCGCGTCTGCAGAGTGGTAGAGAAAGAAGGCACTGTGTTGGGCTTACTGGAGGTAACAGGATGTCTTGTTGGCCCCTAAGGACCCTCAGCAGCCAAGGGGAATTCATCCCCCAACCAGCAGCATGCCAGGAGGTGTGTTTGCAGAGTGGTGGAGAAAGGGGGCGGGCCTCTGGTGAGTTGCTGGCTTTTTAAAGTTAATTGTTTTCTATTTTTCTGTAAGGGGGGCCCATGTTGACCCCCTTCCCTGGTCCATTTTGGGTCCCAGGGACCCCATTCCCAGGGGCCTGCATCTTTTATTAAAAACAATTCGATAAAAAATGTTTTAAAACAAGCATTGGCATAGCCAATAGGTCTAGCCTTCGGGACCTTATAAGTGTTTAGCTATGCAGCACATTGTCCTGTTAATAATCTGGCCACACAATTTTACGACCTATGATATTTAGGGCCACGATCAGTGTGTGTCATGGACAGAAACATGCTTTGTAATGTACTGTGGTAACACTGGGCTGCAGAAGTCAGTGCAGACTATCAGTTTATGCAGTTCGACCGTGGAGATGTCTGTTAAAAAAACACATCTCCCATTCACGTGGTAAAATGCAGGTGTGTGCAAATGGTGGCAACATATTATACTGTAAGTACACCAGGCGGACCATGTGAGGGTTTGGGCGAGTGGAGGACACTTCTTCAGGAAGAGGGGCGCAGAGGATATTAGAAGCAGTACAGCGGACGGGAGGGAACCAGTGGGGTGGGGGCAGGTGTATGGGGAAAAGGGAGGAAAGGAGATCAGAGGCGGAAAGAAGATGGAACAAGGACGTGAGGATGGGAGTGGATCCAGAGGAGGAGAGCGAGGATGTTCAGTAGAGAGGAGAGAAGTGGGGAGTATCGGAAGGAGGAAAGTGTGGGACAGGAGGAGGGGAAGAGAGGATATTTGGGGAGGTGGAAGGCGTGAGAGAGGATCAGAGGAAGGGTGGGAGGAGGAATCCGAAGGAGAGCTCCAGAGAGGGTCTGTGAGAGGGGGTCAGGTGGAGGGGATATGAGGGGATGGTAGGGGAGAGAATTATCAGGGTTCAGGGGAATAAGGGCAGATGTTCAGGAGGGGATAAAAGGCTATAAGGAGGAGGAGGAAAGTGGAGGGGGACAGCACGGGAAGGAAAGAGAATCACGAGGAGGGACAGAGAGCGCATCAGAGGCTAGGAGGAGAGGGCAGGGGCGGGAGGACAGGTGTGCAGGAAGGAGAGAGGCCAGGGAATCACAGACAGGCAGAGAGCGGGTCAGTCGATAGGGGGCGAGTGAGGATTAGTGATGTGGAGCCAGGGAATGGTAACGGAGCAGGAAGTGGGGAAAGGGAATGAGGGGGGGGGGGCAGAGATGACTCATATGGAGAGTGGAGGGGAGGGCAGGACAAAGAGCCGGTGAGGAATATTTCCGAGGATGGAGCGACATGACAAGAGGATAGGAGGGGTGAAGGATGAGGGGGGACAGCGGAGACATGAGAGGAGACACGTAAGGGTGGCGCGCGAGCCCAGGCAGTGAAAGGAAACTGAAACAAAGGCCCGGGAACATGAGTGCGTATTAAGAGACTGATATCAGATCTATGCTTTACCAGTAATATCCCCGTGTTCCTCCACATGGCGCCAGGACTTTATCTACATTGTTTTCAAAAAGCAAGCTATTTCTGTGACTCAGAGCGGTGCAGCGCAATCTGAGGATGAAACGAATTTTTCATCTGGGGCTCTTGGTCAGAGCTGATGTTATTGCTGGGCCACAGATGTGGGATGAAAGACGGAGAGAGCCCTTGGCTTGCGCATCCAGTGCACGAGCAAAGGCACAAGTGCAGTGCATTGTGAAATAAGTGTTACTCTAGCGAGGTAAACAAGCCTGGGAGTGGTGCGCGTGCTTGTGCACGACGCTGCACGCGAATAACAGATGGCACACTGCGCAGCGCTGCTCGTAGCCGTAGGCAGATACATTTCGTGGGTAAAGGTGGGGCATGCACCCGCCTTTGCCCAATTGCGTGCTGTCTTCGCACGCAAATCCCAATAGAAAAAGCAACAACAAAAAACACACACACAGGTGTGTGAAAAGTCCAGACTAATTCCAAGAGGTCGTTTTCCTAGAGCAGAGCATGCACGCTGTGCTAGGCTCGACCTATAAAGGTGGGGAGCCACGCGGCCCCCCTCTTGGGCTGATTTCAGCACCAGCGACCCCATACTCTGGGGCCTGACCTTTATATATTTTTTTTAACAAAGAGTAGCGGGGCTGGGCGGCCCCCTTCCACCATGGAAACATCATTCCCCGGGGGCCTGGCCACTGCTAGCATGCAGCTCCATGGGTCTCAAAGTAATGTCTGTTTCCCTGCTCGCTTGAAAGCGGACAGGGAAATAGACGTGCTCCGCTTTCAGCAAGCAAAGCAATTTCTGCTCCCACCAAGCCAGAGCAAACTGCAATGTCCCAGAGGAGGGCAATCCAGGACTTTGTTGGAGCCGGCCCTAGTGGGTGGCTATCCCCAGGGCCATGTAGGGCTCCATGAGGGGGTCGTGGGCCCCCTTTTTTCCTAACTAAGGCCCACGGAGGTGGTGGTCCCCGGCGGCAGTGACGGCACCCGTATTCAATTTTAAAGACTTGCTCCTGGGAGGTGGCAGTCCCTGAGGCTGCAATGGGGGGGTTGGAGCCCACCACGCATTAATATTGCATTGTAGCCCCGGGCAGGTGGCGTCCCCGGGGCCGCAGGAAGGCCACAGGGCCTCCCCCGCAATATTTGGTATTGACACCTGTGCCCCAAGGAAGAGGCAGACCGTGGGGCAGTGGGGGAGACTGTAGGGCCTCCCCCACATTATTTAGTCTAGACTTCTGTGCCCCGGGGAGGTGGCGGTCCTGGGGGTGGCGGGGAGGCCGTAGGGCCTCCCCAGCATTATTTAGTATTGACTTCTGTGCCCCTGGGGAGGTGAAAAACAACAACGCCAACTCCGCCACCCTGATTGACAACCTCGCCAACCTCAGCCCCAAACAACTTGTCACCGCACCCACCCATGCCACCGGCCACACGCTG
This sequence comes from Lissotriton helveticus, assembly GCF_964261635.1. Classification (NCBI taxonomy): domain Eukaryota; kingdom Metazoa; phylum Chordata; class Amphibia; order Caudata; family Salamandridae; genus Lissotriton; species Lissotriton helveticus. The sequence goes on from NC_136069.1 coordinate 42,268,889, forward strand.
TACCCCGTCTTCTCCACAGGCACCCACGTCGCCTTCGACCACACCACCGAACTCCACTGGACTGACCACCGCTGCATTCATTTCACCTTCAAGAAACCAACCACGCACCACTGCACCCAACAGCTGCTTCGCCGCTGCTGGAGCAAAGTCACCGAAGACCGGCTGATCACCACCCTCGACCAGAACCCACCCACCGACCCCACCAACCCAGACGCCGCAGCCTGCAAGCTCACAGTGGATCGACGACTGCGCCAATGGCCTCACCCCGCTCAAGAAACCCTCCAATAGCCACGCCAGCAAGAGAGCCACCGGGTTCACCAACGAGCTCCAGACCTCCAAACGCGCATGCCGGAAACTGGGGAAAATATGGCTCCACGAACGCAAACCACAGACATCACCACCTCATCAGATTAGCCAAGAGATCCTTCTTCAAAGATCGCTTGGGTAACAATGCACACAACAGCAAAGAGCTCTTCAGCTTCTTCCACCGCAAGATCGCTGACATCCACGACAGCTTCAACACCACAACTGCCCCGACTACGCCAGACTCCACCTCCCCTGCGAACACCACCAGCGCCATCCGCCTCACCTCCTGGTCCAATATCAACGACGACGAGACACGAACTCCATCCACTCAGGATCTATGTCAGACCCGTGCCCACACCACGTATTCAACAAAGCAGACACAGCCATCGCACCCGTACTACCGAAGGTCATCCACATCTCCTTCGAAATAGCGACATTCCCGGAAAGCTGGAAGCACGCCAAAATCAACGCCCTCCTCAAGAAGCCCAAGGCGGACCCCAAGGACCTAAAGTACCTCCAGACCAGCTCCCTACTCCCGTTCCCAGCAAAGGTCATTGAGAAAATCGTCAACAGGCAATTGGCCCACCACCTGGAAGACAACAACATCTTGGACCATCCCAGTCCGGATTCAGACGAAACCACAGCACCGAGACAGCCCTCATCGCCGCCACAGACGACATCAGGCGCCAACTAGACAACGGCGAAACATCAGCCCTCATCCTCCTGGACCTGTCAGCCGCCTTCGACACGGTCTGCCATTGCACTCTAAAGACACGCCTCCTAGAAGCCAGTACCCAAGAGATGGCCCTTGACTGGACCACGTCCTTCCTCTCTGGCAGAACCCAGAGAGTCCGCCTCCCACCCTTCCGATCCAAAGCCACCGATATCATCTGCGGCGTCCCCCAGGGCTCATCCCTCAGCCCGACGCTGTTCAACATCTACATGGCCCCCCTCGCACAAGTGGCCCGCCACCACTACCTCAACATCATCTCCTATACCGACGACACTCAGCTCATCCTCTCCCTCACCAAGGACCCATACACTGCCAAAACCAACCACCACGAGGGAATGAAGGCCGTAGCCGACTGGATGAGGAACAGCCGTCTGAAGCTAAACTCGGACAAGAAAGAGGTACTCATCCTCAGATCCACCCCCTCAGCCTGGGACGACTCCTGGTGGCCGACCACACTGGGAGCAGCACCGACACCTACCGACCATGCACGCAACCTAGGATTCATCCTCGACTCCTCCCTCTCCATGGCCAAGCAGGTCAACGCCGTCTCCTCCTCCTGCTAGAACACCCTCCGCATGCTCCGCAGGATCTACAAGTGGATCCCGACCGAAACAAGAAGAACGGTGACACGGGCCCTCGTCAGCAGCAGATTGGACTACGGCAACGCACTCTACGCAGGAGTCCCAGCCAAACACCTACGACGACTACAACGCATCCAAAACGCCTCCGCCCGACTAATCGTCAACGTCCTCCACCGCAGCCACATCACCCCCCACCTGAGAGACCTACACTGGCTCCCCGTCGACAAGAGGATCACTTTCAAGCACCTCACCCACGCACACAAAACACTCCACAACGCCGGACCAGCCTACCTTAACAGCAGACTCAGCTTCTACACCCCCACGCGCCAGCTCCGCTCCGCCAGCCTCGCCCTCGCCACTGTCCCCTGCATCCAACGAACAACCTCCGGCGGCAGATCCTTCTCCTACCTCGCCTCCAAAACCTGGAATACCCTCCCTACCCACATACGGCACACCCAAGACCCACTGGACTGCAGAAGACTCCTCAAGACCTGGCTCTTCGAGCAGTAGCAGCACCCCCTCCCCTCAGCGCCTTGAGACCCTCACGGGTAAGTAGGGCGCTCTACAAGTACTCTGATTGATTGATCGATTGATTGGCACTCCCCAGGGCAGCTGAGAGGCTCCCCCGCTAATAATGATGTCACTGTCCCGGGGAGGTGGTGGTCCTGAGGAGGGGGGTCCCCCGTGTGCCCCCTCCTATATTTATACAAGCCTCTGGACCTGGCTCACCAGGGGCCTGATTTCAAACGAAGCGCAGGAGCCCGAGCTTCGTTTTTTCATAAATGTCAACGGGAGTCACGGATCCAGCATGTCTCGCGTTTAATTTTTTTTATTTAAGACCTAGAGAGTCTTATCCTGTCCCCTTTTCATTATTTATTTAAAGTTTTTCTTGTGACTCGGTTCAACCGAGTCACAAAATGGCTGCCAACACTTCCTGGTATGAAGTGTTGGCAGCCAATCATATCTCAGGAATGAGATCGAGCAGGGTCGCAGATTCTCCGCGGCCTCAGTTGTATATCTTAAAGTAAAAGTAAAGTCCACATTTGTAAAGCGCACAATCACCCGTAAGAGTCTCTAGGCGCTGGGGGCCGTCGGGAAGATTAAGCGAGCTATTGCCCAGAGTCACATGGTGCTGGGCTAACCTGCCGCCGGAGCCGGGGATCGAACCGTGGTCCCCAGATTCCAGCGTCAGTCGCCCTGGCCGCGGCGCCACACCTCTTCCACTTCAAAATCTTTACATTTCAGAGCAACCACTGAACGGATTTACACCATTTAACAAAAGGGCATTTTTTGGACCAAGAGCTACCTTTCTGCCAAATTTGGTATTTAGCAGTTCGGGCTGCAGGAATGTCTAAAGTTTTCTATGGAAATTAACATGTAGGAAAAGCATTTTGTAACCCCCTCTAATTCTTGGCTCCCGCTTGACAGATCACCACAAAATGGTCAAGACAGCAACTGAAGTGACTGGCAAATTATATAGAGTTGTTGACAGTGAAACCCTATGGAGGCTAGCACCTAACCTGCTATCACCAGATGTGTATGTGTGAGGAAATAACCCAAAAATGTGCACACACTACAAGCACCCCAACGGTGCAGTCCACACAACAGGACTTTACAATGTTGAACAAAACAGAGGGAATGGTGCACCACCTTATGAACAATATCACACAATTATGAGATCTATGTCCAAGGTTGTTCTTTACTTTATCCTTTTTATTTAGTAGTAATTTAATTAGACATACCAAAATAAAGTGTTCAAGTCGATCATCCAACGTGTTTCGTCCAAAGAAATTGGACTTCTTCAGGGCTGTAGAATAACAAATATATACACATATATCAGTAGAATAAAAACATTTAAACAACACAACCTATGCAATACATTCAAAAGACAAATACATTATGACAAGACTGGTTTGAATATTACATACTTTTGAAAAACAGGTGTAACATAAAGGCTTATTCCACATGAGACCTACAAAAGGAATAATATGACATCTAACAATAGCCCACCAGGACAGCACTTCAGGTGGGAGACATACAAACAATAAAATCCAATTTCCTATCTTTAATACATGGTATGAGACATTATAGTGCTCCCTATACCAGACTCTAGTTTACATACAGAGTCTATAGGAGAGTTACTGTGTCCCCCAAGCACCTTAATGCAATTTATTCTGAAATGAGGAAAGAGAAAGGAGGACGAAGAGAATAGGTAAACTTCAGGATTTTAGAGAGGAAAATGGAATCCATCTATCTGAGATCAAAGTCGCACTATTAGCGGGTTGAGGTGGAGATAAACAGTCAAAAGGAATGGAGCTTAATTACACATGAGCCAAAGTAGGCCAAAGTGGATGAATTAACGGTTCCACACCTATGGCCAAGAAGCAACAGTATATTATATAATGCCCATTTCATTACCCTATGTAAATCACAACAGGGTATACAGTTTCCACATATGTCTAGTAGCAGCTTATGTGAATTAAACTAATGCTGCTATATAATTTCATAGCCCCACATTAGCAACTCACAACCCTCAAAACTATTAGTGGTAATGGGGAAGAGTGAAAGTGTCTAAAGAAGACACCCCAAGCACGAGGAAACGGCATCAGGGTCACCCCTGCCGTGTTGAAAATTATCAACACGAAACAACAAAAAGAAATAAACACCCAGTGCCAAAACATAAAAACTGGTGCAACAAAGACCTACCATAATACATGTGGGAGCAGGAACGTGATGTTGTCTCCTTCCAAACTCAGGAAAGACTGAATGCAAAGGGCACAGTCATACTTGTAGCCTGTGTTAACTACAAAAGGTGAAGCAGCTGTGAGATGGTGTATTCCGTTCTGAGACGAGCTATGTGCCGTCCTACACAGCAGAACAGGGGCCGCTATGTTTAAATGGTGAATGTCCTATACTTCCGGAGCGCGTTCCAATACAGAACACGTATTTACAGACAATAGCATTTGTTGCTTACAAATATATTTAAACAAAAAATAAGAAATATATATGTAAACTAAATTCACCTAACAGTATACTTTTAGACCCGATATGCACATCAAGCTTGATTTGTAGTAAAATTAATAAAATCAAAACACCTCCATATTACGAGGCTTATGAATATGTTGTGTGGTACCCTGTGGCAAAATCCCAGGAGTAACCTGCTGAAACCACGGCATATAACTTATGACCGCCATGATTGAATGGTATCCACCGTGTCTTGATGACAGACAATCCCCTCAGACATCCGTGTGAAAAAACACACAAATGGTCATGCGATAAACCTCAGGATATCAATCAAATAACCAAGGGCAATATTTATGAATCTTACAGTTGCGTAAATGTGGCACAAATGTAAAATCAAGAAACAGACCTGAGACTGTACAGGACAGGGGCATGATGCCCGTGAGGGACATGAGTCAGGTGATAGGGGAGCAATACCTCCATTAAGAGAAGAAAGAAGGAATACAACCTTTGCAGGTGCAGTCCACAGTGTTGCGTCCCTGACAGCGGGGGAGCAAACAGGGAAGAGCATGAAATAAAGAGAAAGATAACACCAATGAGAAAGAGTTAAAACAGTGTATGAAACAATCTAAATCATATCTACAATAACAGTACAATGTGTCAAAAATTGCCCTCAGACAATAAAATGCTTACATCCCTGTCAGGTCAGTGTGGACTGTGGTGTTAAGAAATCCATGTTACATGTTTTATTTATAAAGGCACATCAAAAACATGTTTCAACATACAAGCGATTTCATGGATATACATTTTTCTTACATGTATGAGTATGTGCAACATTTCTTTACTTCATACAGTACAGAAGAGATGACCCAGGGGAATAAAGTAATGGTCATGTCTTTACAGATAATAAAGTAGCTCATCATCACTATTGTGACCATATTACACACTACGTAATTTACATATCCAGCCTGCCTCCTTTTGTCTTAGGGACAGTTCCCTGTCCCACCCTCTAGGGTTAGCCAGAGTGTGGTAAATTCCCATGAACCAGATGTCATTGCAGGTTGTATGATTTTCCTGCATGTGGAAAGTGAGAGGACATTTAAGATCACCATTCCGTATCGCACATGTGTGTTCTTGGATCCTCATTTTCAGTGGCCTGATAGTGCTGCCCACATAGATGTTGTTACAAGGGCAACCTAAAATATAGATTAGATGAGGTGGGCGCAATAATGTAGGAAGAAAATTTAAACCTGCAATAAGGGCAGCTTTGAGGAAACATTTCAGGCAAAATGGAATGGATATAAGTTGCTCCCAGAGTGCGGGTTAACTGTTTGAGCTGTAAGCTGGAGTAACAGTACTGGGTTGGGGAGAAAGATGCAGGGGTTCTGGCCCCTGGGCCTATTTAAAACCCTTGTTTTAGAAATATAATGTTATAAGCAGCAATTCTGCTATGAGCCTACTGTTTACACTAAGAGAGCCCGATATTTGTTTTTATGTTGCGACATTTATTTTAAAATCAATTCATGCTTGAAAAAGTATGGTGTTTTAATGTACTTATGAACTGTGATTGTATTTCTTGCTGCTTTTTCATGAAATTGTAATTGGATTTTATTATCTGTGTATGTATATTTGCCTTTATGGTTGCTACACACAGACCGAATAAAGCTTACTGAACTGACTAATTTCTCACCCATTTCGCATCAAATCCAAGTTACAATGACCAGGGACGTGGAATTCCTACAGCCCGACGCCCAGGACATATTGTTTGGGGCCAAGGGCAACAAGTTTTAATGTGTATTTTGTCCTTGGGACATGTAGGCCCAACCCCCTGCAGCACAAACCCTTTGGCTGCCAGTTTTCAGTACCACATTAAGGAACAGGGAAGGGTACTGCCTGTAGTTTAGTTAATATTTGTGTGCATGTGTTAACGCTGTTCAAACTTGTATTGATGGTTCATTAATTGAAAGCCTTTATTATTAGGGAGAGCTCTCTAAGTAAATGTACATTATGACTGCACTACTGACAGTGGTTCCAGTAGGGAGAGGTGTGGCGCCACGGCCAGGGCGACTGACTCTGGAATCTGGGGATCACAGTTCGATCCCTGGGGCTGGCGGCAGATTAGCTCAGCACCATGTGACTCTGGGCAATAGCTTGCTTAATCTTCTCGACGGCCCCCAGCGCCTGGAGACCCTTACAGGTTATAGTTCGCGCTTTACAAATGTGGATTATTATTAATATTATTATTATTATGAAAATGTGAACACATGGTTTCAAAGTTTAGCAACATGAGGCTATGCATGATGCTCACAGAATGCTCTCTGATTAGATGCAAATATTTGCCGCAGCTTGAAAGCAACATTAATGTTTCTTTGCATTCAATATAAAATATTCCTAAAAAATGAAAGTAGGAAAATAACATTTTCCTAAACCACTGTAAAATGTCAGGTACCATTTCTTTGCAGCGTCATTTAGTAAAATGTGTTGATGCATGCTAGTATTTCCCAAAAATATTCATATTGGAAAATTCTTGTAACCAGTTTCAATAAGATTATGGGAAACAAAAATAAACAAGCCTTGCCAAAGCCAGTAGGTCTGACATTGGTGGTCAGCTTTTTAGTTTTGGCAATGCGTGACTTGTTTTGGCATGGCTTTTGTAAAACCTTATTGATGTGAGAGCTGCCGGGCCCTCAGCATAATAGCAAACATTGGCAAACGCAAACATTGTTTTTGGTCTCAAAGAGCACACAATGCCACATTAGTTACTGGTACTGAACAAAACTACTTTGTGTACCGATATACTCCTTGTGAAAGAGCAGAATGCTGTCACTCACAGTGAAGCCAGCCGATTCAGAGAGAGAGAGAATTTTAATAAATACAAACGGTCATGGTTAACGCCAGACCAAATTAGGGGCCCACTTATTAAAGAAAGTCTAAAAAGTGCACCTTTGGTATATGGCTTTCGTGAATTCAGAAGAATTTACATTAGTAGGGCCAAAAATTGTACTTCTACAAAATATTTGTGAACTGCATTTTAGCATGAGCAAATATGCATGTGCAGATTTGCTCATGTGAAAACCTGGATGTTTGAAAGTTCATTTTCCCTCCAACTACTTTTTTCCCCAACTCTGAAAGAAGGTTTACGTATGCCACTCTCAAGAGTAAATTTCCAACATTTCTCAGTATGGGAAAGATTAGAGAAGATTTGTTGAAAACCCTAAAACATGCAAGTTAGTAGGTTTGCAGAGACTCAATAGGGCATTCCAAGCCTGGAACTACTGCTTACCACCATCTTCAGTCCCAGTATGGGGAGCTGCGGAAACGTGGCAGCATAAAATGGTTACTAGTATTCAAACACTACTATGGGATATGCCCTGGCATAATCAGAGAGGCTATATAAGAGCCCTTATATAATGAGATTGCTGCCATAATTTGTGGCAGCACTACATGGCTCCAAAGGGACAAGTGGATTTTGTTACAGGACAAGTAGATGTAAGAAGCAACCTGCCCCATGGACAAGTAGATATTTTGATAAATTCCACACCCCTGAATGACAAACTAGATACAAAGATAACTGTGTCCTCATGTCCATCAATACACTACACATATATACTTGAGGAAGTTCAATCCATAGCACAACCACAGGGAAAATGTGCTACATCCTTTGAAAATGTGCTTTGGCACCTTGTCAAGGTTATTAAGCGCTTTATATGTGCTACTACACTACCACCCTGGAACAGATAAGACTCTGACTAGTCTGCACCCTATAATCCACACAGCATCCGTGAGGGTAGTTTCTCTACACAGTCCAGGTCAACATAGCTGCTGGTTTTTATTTTCTTTATGATTTTCATTCCCATATTTTCTGGGTGTGTATGTCTGCATTTTCATTTTTTGAGTTGTGCTATGCAGCAATGAAAAGGGGTGAGCCAGCCATTTATTCCACTTAAATGTTTAGATTTACAAAGAATAGAAATTTGGAAAAATACAACTAATATGAACAGAGAACTGAATTAAATCACAGCAGACTCTTTTATTTCTCAAAGCCAGGCAGCACCGCTCTTTCAACCTTTTCCATTTTAACGAGATCAAGCACAACAAATCCACTTTCCTGATAGTAAATAGAGAAAGAATTGTGCCAAAGGTGACTTGCTGCTTAAGTGGGTGGTTTAACTTTAAGGTCATCAAATATCATTGAAGGCATCTGCTTAACAGGCTGATGCTGGCCCAGTGTCCTTCAATCCCTGCACACTGCCTCCTTTTATAGAGGGGCTACAGAGCACCAGGGGTCAGCTGCTGACCAATGAGAAAGTATTTGTACCTGAGCTATCAAAAAATTATGCGTGGTGTCGCCAATGACCTCCTGACCCCTCACTCTTGCATGGGGTCGGGAACCTCCCGGATGGACTGCACATTTGGGAATGAAATGATTGCGGGCTGTAGACAGTGAAGTAGGTGTGGCAGGAGCAGGACCCGAGGAGTGATGAATGAAATGACAAAGCAGTGCTATAAGTCACTACTGCATTGCACGTGTAGAAATGAACAGGACAATGGTGTGGTTGTTCTACCGGTCAATGTTTCCTGATGACTGCTTGCTGTCAGGCGTAAAAGGAACAGAGGTATGCGAATCAATAGTAAAAGGAACAGAGGTTGTGAATCAATAGTAATTGCAGTCAGGCTTCACGGGTGGGCTGTGGTGCAATTGCAGAGACCCGGTCTAGACAGGGCGCTCACAGGCAAAGGAGGAGGGAATGACTCGTCATAATGACGCTGAGGTCACACAATGACATAACACATACAATATGATGCTTGGGGTGTCAGAAAAGACGTTTAAAAAAATGAAATATATAAAACAAGAAACATTATGTCCAGGATTGCTGCTAGTGTGAAAAGAGTTCCGGTCCCAAAGAATAAGTGGCAGTGGCGCCCACCGGCACAAATTCAGCACCGCGGATGACCTTAGCTGCCCTGCAAGAGTGTAATGCACCCCCTGGCTCCAGGGTCAAGGGGCACAGGAGTGAGTGGGGGGAGTGTATGTCTGATGGCAGCTCACTGATTAGGCACCTACATCACCAGTTTCAGGGAGCAGGAAAACAGCAAGAGGTGGCGGGATCCATGAGAGGTTGGATACAGCACTTTGATGTTTGTGTATTTAAAGGCTCCTCAGAGCCGCCCGCAGCCGAATAGATCCAGTGCCACATGTCACAATGTGTCAAACAAACAAGGTGCATCTTCATTGTGCTTTCAGTTGCAGGCTGCCACCTTGTAGCTCTATAATACAAAAGTCACTGTACCCCACTGGGCCAACCAAGGCTCCATTCTGTTTCTCTCCGTTACACACAAAATCTCCGCAGTGATTGCATTAACCAAGTGACGTTTGAGAACGGTAACATAAAAAAGCATTTTCCATTCATTTCTTTAACGTGTGTGGTTTATCATCTTTCGTTTAGTTGTGCGCTTATTGTGTATGTAGTTTCTTAATGATGAAAGGTCACCAAAGAAGTTCTAGAATAGGTTTTCCTTGTTTCTGTCTGGTTGCAACACCTAGACTGCATTGGCTGCTCAAGCAGTCAGCGCTAAAGCCCATTTATGCCCAATGACTGCTGCAGTTTAAATGTCACTAGATAGTCAAGGCTGGCTTTAGTGCAGGGCATCTGAGCAGCATAGTTCATGGGAGGCTCACAGCTTGGCTTTTACCTACACGGAGCTGGAAATTGCAAACTTCATTCAAGGCAATTAAGACAAATACAATACATTCATTGTGTGATTTAAGTTGAACCCGGGGATTGCTTTTCTTCTCATTCTGAAATTTAAATTAATCAAAACATGCCTGCCACAGACTTCATTTATGCTTAAACTGTAACAGGGCACAATAGACTGATTTGTACTTTAGAAAATGAACCTGAATTTAAACTGATGAATTGTTATGTGTGCAAAAAACTTAAAGCGAGATATGTTTGATCCTTTCTTTCTTTCACTTTCATCAGATCCAGCATTCGATGCTCTTGTCCTGTTCACAGAGCGCCCCGAGTCTCTCTTTGTTTATTGCATGAACTTTCATCCTGGGATAAGTAAAGCTGAAGATCTTTAGTAATGTTGCTAAATTGTGTTGTGCGCTGGATATTTTATTAATTTGCGACATTTCTCTATTATGAGGACAGTGAAAGTTTTGATGTATTTCCTCCCAGCATGCCTTGATCATGCAGGAGCAGCAGAAGACGAGTCCACAGAGACAGTTCACCCTCTCTGAGGCCCCTCCACCACTGCCCACTCTGCCAATGCTTTAGAAGGTCTCTGGCTGCTTGTGAGGGCTGCGGGAGTGACACGACACTGAGGACAGGAGTGGGAGCCCCTGACCCCTCCACAGTGTTTCTCTGCCTGACTCCACAATGGCTGCTTGTGAGGCTGCGGGAGTGACACGACACTGAGGGCAGGAGTGGGAGCCCCTGACCCCTCCACAGTGTTTCTCTGCTGACTCCACAATGGCTGCTTGTGAGGCTGCAGGAGTGACACGACACTGAGGTCAGGAGTGGGAGCCCCTGACCCCTCCACAGTGTTTCTCTGCTGACTCCACAATGGCTGCTTGTGAGGCTGCGGGAGTGACACGGCACTGAGGGCAGGAGTGGGAGCCCCTGACCCCTCCACAGTGTTTCTCTGCTGACTCCACAATGGCTGCTTGTGAGGCTGCGGGAGTGACACGACACTGAGGGCGGGAGTGGGAGCCCCTGACACCTCCACAGTGTTTCTCTGCTGACTCCACAATGGCTGCTTGTGAGGGCTGCGGGAGTGACACGACACTGAGGGCAGGAGTGGGAGCCCCTGACACCTCCACAGTGTTTCTCTGCTGACTCCACAATGGCTGCTTGTGAGGCTGCGGGAGTGACACGACACTGAGGTCAGGAGTGGGAGCCCCTGACCCCTCCACAGTGTTTCTCTGCTGACTCCACAATGGCTGCTTGTGAGGCTGCGGGAGTGACACGACACTGAGGTCAGGAGTGGGAGCCCCTGACACCTCCACAGTGTTTCTCTGCTGACTCCACAATGGCTGCTTGTGAGGCTGCGGGAGTGACACGACACTGAGGGCAGGAGTGGGAGCCCCTGACCCCTCCACAGTGTTTCTCTGCTGACTCCACAATGGCTGCTTGTGAGGCTGCGGGAGTGACACGACACTGAGGTCAGGAGTGGGAGCCCCTGACACCTCCACAGTGTTTCTCTGCTGACTCCACAATGGCTGCTTGTGAGGCTGCGGGAGTGACACGACACTGAGGTCAGGAGTGGGAGCCCCTGACACCTCCACAGTGTTTCTCTGCTGACTCCACAATGGCTGCTTGTGAGGCTGCGGGAGTGACACGACACTGAGGTCAGGAGTGGGAGCCCCTGACACCTCCACAGTGTTTCTCTGCTGACTCCACAATGGCTGCTTGTGAGGCTGCGGGAGTGACACGACACTGAGGTCAGGAGTGGGAGCCCCTGACACCTCCACAGTGTTTCTCTGCTGACTCCACAATGGCTGCTTGTGAGGCTGCAGGAGTGACACGACACTGGGGGCAGGAGTGGGAGCCCCTGACACCTCCACAGTGTTTCTCTGCTGACTCCACAATGGCTGCTTGTGAGGCTGCGGGAGTGACACGACACTGAGGTCAGGAGTGGGAGCCCCTGACACCTCCACAGTGTTTCTCTGCTGACTCCACAATGGCTGCTTGTGAGGCTGCGGGAGTGACACGACACTGAGGGCAGGAGTGGGAGCCCCTGACACCTCCACAGTGTTTCTCTGCTGACTCCACAATGGCTGCTTGTGAGGCTGCGGGAGTGACACGACACTGAGGGCAGGAGTGGGAGCCCCTGACACCTCCACAGTGTTTCTCTGCTGACTCCACAATGGCTGCTTGTGAGGCTGCGGGAGTGACACGACACTGGGGGCAGGAGTGGGAGCCCCTGACCCCTCCACAGTGTTTCTCTGCTGACTCCACAATGGCTGCTTGTGAGGCTGCGGGAGTGACACGACACTGAGGTCAGGAGTGGGAGCCCCTGACCCCTCCACAGTGTTTCTCTGCTGACTCCACAATGGCTGCTTGTGAGGCTGCGGGAGTGACACGACACTGAGGTCAGGAGTGGGAGCCCCTGACACCTCCACAGTGTTTCTCTGCTGACTCCACAATGGCTGCTTGTGAGGCTGCGGGAGTGACACGACACTGAGGGCAGGAGTGGGAGCCCCTGACCCCTCCACAGTGTTTCTCTGCTGACTCCACAATGGCTGCTTGTGAGGCTGCGGGAGTGACACGACACTGAGGTCAGGAGTGGGAGCCCCTGACACCTCCACAGTGTTTCTCTGCTGACTCCACAATGGCTGCTTGTGAGGCTGCGGGAGTGACACGACACTGAGGTCAGGAGTGGGAGCCCCTGACACCTCCACAGTGTTTCTCTGCTGACTCCACAATGGCTGCTTGTGAGGCTGCAGGAGTGACACGACACTGAGGTCAGGAGTGGGAGCCCCTGACACCTCCACAGTGTTTCTCTGCTGACTCCACAATGGCTGCTTGTGAGGCTGCGGGAGTGACACGACACTGAGGTCAGGAGTGGGAGCCCCTGACACCTCCACAGTGTTTCTCTGCTGACTCCACAATGGCTGCTTGTGAGGCTGCGGGAGTGACACGACACTGAGGGCAGGAGTGGGAGCCCCTGACACCTCCACAGTGTTTCTCTGCTGACTCCACAATGGCTGCTTGTGAGGCTGCAGGAGTGACACGACACTGAGGTCAGGAGTGGGAGCCCCTGACACCTCCACAGTGTTTCTCTGCTGACTCCACAATGGCTGCTTGTGAGGCTGCGGGAGTGACACGACACTGAGGGCAGGAGTGGGAGCCCCTGACACCTCCACAGTGTTTCTCTGCTGACTCCACAATGGCTGCTTGTGAGGCTGCAGGAGTGACACGACACTGAGGTCAGGAGTGGGAGCCCCTGACACCTCCACAGTGTTTCTCTGCTGACTCCACAATGGCTGCTTGTGAGGCTGCGGGAGTGACACGACACTGAGGGCAGGAGTGGGAGCCCCTGACCCCTCCACAGTGTTTCTCTGCTGACTCCACAATGGCTGCTTGTGAGGCTGCGGGAGTGACACGACACTGAGGTCAGGAGTGGGAGCCCCTGACACCTCCACAGTGTTTCTCTGCTGACTCCACAATGGCTGCTTGTGAGGCTGCGGGAGTGACACGACACTGAGGTCAGGAGTGGGAGCCCCTGACACCTCCACAGTGTTTCTCTGCTGACTCCACAATGGCTGCTTGTGAGGCTGCGGGAGTGACACGACACTGAGGGCAGGAGTGGGAGCCCCTGACCCCTCCACAGTGTTTCTCTGCTGACTCCACAATGGCTGCTTGTGAGGCTGCGGGAGTGACACGACACTGAGGTCAGGAGTGGGAGCCCCTGACACCTCCACAGTGTTTCTCTGCTGACTCCACAATGGCTGCTTGTGAGGCTGCGGGAGTGACACGACACTGAGGGCAGGAGTGGGAGCCCCTGACCCCTCCACAGTGTTTCTCTGCTGACTCCACAATGGCTGCTTGTGAGGCTGCGGGAGTGACACGACACTGAGGTCAGGAGTGGGAGCCCCTGACACCTCCACAGTGTTTCTCTGCTGACTCCACAATGGCTGCTTGTGAGGCTGCGGGAGTGACACGACACTGAGGTCAGGAGTGGGAGCCCCTGACACCTCCACAGTGTTTCTCTGCTGACTCCACAATGGCTGCTTGTGAGGCTGCGGGAGTGACACGACACTGAGGGCAGGAGTGGGAGCCCCTGACCCCTCCACAGTGTTTCTCTGCTGACTCCACAATGGCTGCTTGTGAGGCTGCGGGAGTGACACGACACTGAGGGCAGGAGTGGGAGCCCCTGACACCTCCACAGTGTTTCTCTGCTGACTCCACAATGGCTGCTTGTGAGGCTGCGGGAGTGACACGACACTGAGGTCAGGAGTGGGAGCCCCTGACCCCTCCACAGTGTTTCTCTGCTGACTCCACAATGGCTGCTTGTGAGGCTGCGGGAGTGACACGGCACTGAGGTCAGGAGTGGGAGCCCCGGACACCTCCACAGTGTTTCTCTGCTGACTCCACAATGGCTGCTTGTGAGGCTGCGGGAGTGACACGACACTGAGGGCAGGAGTGGGAGCCCCTGACCCCTCCACAGTGTTTCTCTGCTGACACCACAAAGAGATGAAGCAATCTGGAATCCCTGTGTGCAGAGGCCTGGACTGGAAGCTAAAAACACCACACAGCAAACCATGCAAGCTGGACAGAGCAACTTCAGAGGAGCCTTAAAGTCAGCTGAGCTTTCCTCTCGCATACCTCACCCTCCTCTGATGGTGGTGGGGGTGTGGGGGGAGGGGGTTCAGCAAGGAAGGAAGAAAACTGCCGCCGGTGTTCTAACTAAATTTCCACCCCCGTCGTTTTGTACACCCCCTACGTCAGAGGGGTGCGGATACATGCAGGTTCTGCCTGTATATTCGCGCTCCCCCAACTGGTTGTGTACCCTGTCCTTGCGCATGCGTGAACATGCTCACTACTCCCACGGGCACTTGGAAGCCAGGAGGGCAGAGCATGCAAAGCAGCGCCTCTGCTGAGGAGGTGGAACGAGGCCTCTTCAGCAGCGCGGGCTGCACCTGGACACACTATGCTTTAAGATGCCCCTTAGTTCAGCCCCCCCTTCCCTAGGGGAGGGGGGTAGTGATAGGGAATGGAGGCAGGGAAGGAGCTGGACCAGCAGACCCCAGTGTGGGGTCTGCTAAGTCATGCATTTCATCTTTGGAGTCCGGCTGGGAGATACGGTGGGTTATTTAAGCCCAGGCGTCGGTCACAGGGCCCTCTTTCTCCTGGGAGTTGTACCAGAGAAGAGAGGGGCTGTTTCTGCATCCTGTGGGGGGAGGAGGGGGTGGGGAGGGCTGCAGGAGCACTGGGGCTTTGAGTGGGAGAGACGTGGACAGGACAACGCAGGGGCAGAGAGGAGAGGCAGGACAACGCAGGGGCAGAGAGGAGAGGCAGGACACAATGCAGAGGCAGAGAGGAGAGGCAAGACAACGCAGGGGCAGAGAGGAGAGGCAAGACAACGCAGGGGCAGAGAGGAGAGGCAGGACAACGCAGGTGCAGAGAGGAGAGGCAGGACAACGCAGGGGCAGAGAGGAGAGGCAGGACACAACGCAGGGGCAGAGAGGAGAGGCAGGACAACGCAGGGGCAGAGAGGAGAGGCAGGACACAACGCAGGGGCAGAGAGGAGAGGCAGGACAACGCAGGTGCAGAGAGGAGAGGCAGGACAACGCAGGGGCAGAGAGGAGAGGCAGGACAACGCAGGGGCAGAGAGGAGAGGCAGGACAACGCAGGGGCAGAGAGGAGAGGCAGGACACAACGCAGGGGCAGAGAGGAGAGGCAAGACAACGCAGGGGCAGAGAGGAGAGGCAGGACAACGCAGGTGCAGAGAGGAGAGGCAGGACAACGCAGGGGCAGAGAGGAGAGGCAGGACAACGCAGGGGCAGAGAGGAGAGGCAGGACAACGCAGGGGCAGAGAGGAGAGGCAGGACAACGCAGGGGCAGAGAGGAGAGGCAGGACACAACGCAGGGGCAGAGAGGAGAGGCAAGACAACGCAGGGGCAGAGAGGAGAGGCAGGACAACGCAGGGGCAGAGAGGAGAGGCAGGACAACGCAGGTGCAGAGAGGAGAGGCAGGACAACGCAGGGGCAGAGAGGATAGGCAAGACAACGCAGGGGCAGAGAGGAGAGGCAGGACAACGCAGGGGCAGAGAGGATAGGCAAGACAACGCAGGGGCAGAGAGGAGAGGCAGGACACAACGCAGGGGCAGAGAGGAGAGGCAGGACAATGCAGGGGCAGAGAGGAGAGGCAGGACACAACGCAGGGGCAGAGAGGAGAGGCAAGACAACGCAGGGGCAGAGAGGATAGGCAAGACAACGCAGGGGCAGAGACGAGAGGCAGGACAACGCAGGGGCAGAGAGGATAGGCAAAACAACGCAGGGGCAGAGAGGAGAGGCAGGACAACGCAGGGGCAGAGAGGATAGGCAAGACAACGCAGGGGCAGAGAGGAGAGGCAGGACAACGCAGGGGCAGAGAGGAGAGGCAGGACAACGCAGGGGCAGAGAGGAGAGGCAGGACACAACGCAGGGGCAGAGAGGAGAGGCAAGACAACGCAGGGGCAGAGAGGATAGGCAAGACAACGCAGGGGCAGAGAGGAGAGGCAGGACAACGCAGAGGCAGAGAGGATAGGCAAGACAACGCAGGGGCAGAGAGGAGAGGCAGGACAACGCAGGGGCAGAGAGGATAGGCAAGACAACGCAGGGGCAGAGAGGAGAGGCAGGACACTACGCAGGGGCAGAGAGGAGAGGCAGGACAATGCAGGGGCAGAGAGGAGAGGCAGGACACAACGCAGGGGCAGAGAGGAGAGGCAAGACAACGCAGGGGCAGAGAGGAGAGGCAAGACAACGCAGAGGCAGAGAGGAGAGGCAGGACAACGCAGGGGCAGAGAGGATAGGCAAAACAACGCAGGGGCAGAGAGGAGAGGCAGGACAACGCAGGGGCAGAGAGGATAGGCAAGACAACGCAGGGGCAGAGAGGAGAGGCAGGACAACGCAGGGGCAGAGGGGATAGGCAAGACAACGCAGGGGCAGAGAGGAGAGGCAGGACAACGCAGGGGCAGAGAGGATAGGCAAGACAACGCAGGGGCAGAGAGGAGAGGCAGGACAACGCAGGGGCAGAGAGGATAGGCAAGACAACGCAGGGGCAGAGAGGAGAGGCAAGACAACACAGGGGCAGAGAGGATAGGCAAGACAACGCAGGGGCAGAGAGGAGAGGCAAGACAACGCAGGGGCAGAGAGGATAGGCAAGACAACGCAGGGGCAGAGAGGAGAGGCAGGACACAACGCAGGGGCAGAGAGGAGAGGCAAGACAACGCAGGGGCAGAGAGGAGAGGCAGGACAATGCAGGGGCAGAGAGGAGAGGCAGGACAACGCAGGGGCAGAGAGGAGAGGCAGGACAATGCAGGGGCAGAGAGGAGAGGCAGGACAGCGCAAGGGCAGAGTGGAGAGGCAGGTCACAATGCAAGGGCACAGAGGAGAGGCAAGTGACAGCGCAGGGGCAGAGAGGAGAGGCAGGACAACGCAGGGGCAGAGAGGATAGGCAAGACAACGCAGGGGCAGAGAGGAGAGGCAGGACAACGCAGGGGCAGAGAAGATAGGCAAGACAACGCAGGGGCAGAGAGGAGAGGCAGGACAACGCAGGGGCAGAGAGGATAGGCAAAACAACGCAGGGGCAGAGAGGAGAGGCAGGACAACGCAGGGGCAGAGAGGAGAGGCAAGACAACGCAGGGGCAGAGAGGAGAGGCAGGACAACGCAGGGGCAGAGAGGATAGGCAAGACAACGCAGGGGCAGAGAGGAGAGGCAGGACAACGCAGGGGCAGAGAGGATAGGCAAGACAACGCAGGGGCAGAGAGGAGAGGCAGGACAACGCAGGGGCAGAGAGGATAGGCAAGACAACGCAGGGGCAGAGAGGAGAGGCAAGACAACGCAGGGGCATAGAGGATAGGCAAGACAACGCAGGGGCAGAGAGGAGAGGCAGGACACAACGCAGGGGCAGAGAGGAGAGGCAAGACAACGCAGGGGCAGAGAGGAGAGGCAGGACAATGCAGGGGCAGAGAGGAGAGGCAGGACAACGCAGGGGCAGAGAGGATAGGCAAGACAACGCAGGGGCAGAGAGGAGAGGCAGGACAACGCAGGGGCAGAGAGGAGAGGCAAGACAACGCAGGGGCAGAGAGGAGAGGCAGGACAACGCAGGGGCAGAGAGGATAGCAAGACAACGCAGGGGCAGAGAGGAGAGGCAGGACAACGCAGGGGCAGAGAGGATAGGCAAGACAACGCAGGGGCAGAGAGGAGAGGCAGGACAAAGCAGGGGCAGAGAGGATAGGCAAGACAACGCAGGGGCAGAGAGGAGAGGCAGGACAACGCAGGGGCAGAGAGGATAGGCAAAACAACGCAGGGGCAGAGAGGAGAGGCAGGACAACGCAGGGGCAGAGAGGATAGGCAAGACAACGCAGGGGCAGAGAGGAGAGGCAGGACAACGCAGGGGCAGAGAGGATAGGCAAGACAACGCAGGGGCAGAGAGGAGAGGCAGGACAACGCAGGGGCAGAGAGGATAGGCAAGACAACGCAGGGGCAGAGAGGAGAGGCAGGACACAACGCAGGGGCAGAGAGGAGAGGCAAGACAATGCAGGGGCAGAGAGGAGAGGCAGGACACAACGCAGGGGCAGAGAGGAGAGGCAAGACAACGCAGGGGCAGAGAGGAGAGGCAGGACACAACGCAGGGGCAGAGAGGAGAGGCAAGACAATGCAGGGGCAGAGAGGAGAGGCAGGACAATGCAGGGGCAGAGAGGAGAGGCAGGACAGCGCAAGGGCAGAGTGGAGAGGCAGGTCACAATGCAAGGGCACAGAGGAGAGGCAAGTGACAGCGCAGGGGCAGAGAGGAGAGGCAGGACAACGCAGGGGCAGAGAGGATAGGCAAGACAACGCAGGGGCAGAGAGGAGAGGCAGGACAACGCAGGGGCAGAGAGGATAGGCAAGACAACGCAGGGGCAGAGAGGAGAGGCAGGACAACGCAGGGGCAGAGAGGATAGGCAAGACAACGCAGGGGCAGAGAGGAGAGGCAGGACACAACGCAGGGGCAGAGAGGAGAGGCAAGACAACGCAGGGGCAGAGAGGAGAGGCAGGACAATGCAGGGGCAGAGAGGAGAGGCAGGACAGCGCAAGGGCAGAGTGGAGAGGCAGGTCACAATGCAAGGGCACAGAGGAGAGGCAAGTGACAGCGCAGGGGCAGAGAGGAGAGGCAGGACAACGCAGGGGCAGATAGGATAGGCAAGACAACGCAGGGGCAGAGAGGAGAGGCAGGACAACGCAGGGGCAGAGAGGATAGGCAAGACAACGCAGGGGCAGAGAGGAGAGGCAGGACAACACAGGGGCAGAGAGGATAGGCAAGACAACGCAGGGGCAGAGAGGAGAGGCAGGACAACGCAGGGGCAGAGAGGATAGGCAAGACAACGCAGGGGCAGAGAGGAGAGGCAGGACAACGCAGGGGCAGAGAGGATAGGCAAGACAACGCAGGGGCAGAGAGGAGAGGCAGGACAACGCAGGGGCAGAGAGGATAGGCAAGACAACGCAGGGGCAGAGAGGAGAGGCAAGACACAACGCAGGGGCAGAGAGGAGAGGCAGGACACAACGCAGGGGCAGAGAGGAGAGGCAGGACAATGCAGGGGCAGAGAGGAGAGGCAGGACAGCGCAAGGGCAGAGTGGAGAGGCAGGTCACAATGCAAGGGCACAGAGGAGAGGCAAGTGACAGCGCAGGGGCAGAGAGGAGAGGCAGGACAACGCAGGGGCAGAGAGGATAGGCAAGACAACGCAGGGGCAGAGAGGAGAGGCAGGACAACGCAGGGGCAGAGAGGATAGGCAAGACAACGCAGGGGCAGAGAGGAGAGGCAGGACAACGCAGGGGCACAGAGGATAGGCAAGACAACGCAGGGGCGGAGAGGCAGGACAACGCAGGGGCAGAGAGGATAGGCAAGACAACGCAGGGGCAGAGAGGAGAGGCAGGACAACGCAGGGGCAGAGAGGATAGGCAAGACAACGCAGGGGCAGAGAGGAGAGGCAGGACAACGCAGGGGCAGAGAGGATAGGCAAGACAACGCAGGGGCAGAGAGGAGAGGCAGGACAACGCAGGGGCAGAGAGGATAGGCAAGACAACGCAGGGGCAGAGAGGAGAGGCAAGACACAACGCAGGGGCAGAGAGGAGAGGCAGGACACAACGCAGGGGCAGAGAGGAGAGGCAGGACACAACGCAGGGGCAGAGAGGAGATGCAGGACAATGCAGGGGCAGAGAGGAGAGGCAGGACAACGCAGGTGCAGAGAGGAGAGGCAGGACAACGCAGGGGCAGAGAGGAGAGGCAAGACACAACGCAGGGGCAGAGAGGAGAGGCAGGACACAACGCAAGGGGGGAGAGATGAGGCAGGACACAACGCAGGGGCAGAGAGGAGAGGCAGGACACAACGCAGGGGCAGAGAGGAGAGGCAGGACACAACGCAGGGGCAGAGAGGAGATGCAGGACAACACAGGGGCAGAGAGGAGATGCAGGCCAACGCAGGGGCAGAGAGGATAGACAAGACAACGCAGGGGCAGAGAGGAGAGGCAGGACAACGCAGGGGCAGAGAGGCTAGGCAAGACAACGCAGGGGCAGAGAGGATAGGCAAGACAACGCAGGGGCAGAGAGGAGAGGCAGGACAACGCAGGGGCAGAGAGGATAGGCAAGACAACGCAGGGGCAGAGAGGATAGGCAAGACAACGCAGGGGCAGAGAGGAGAGGCAGGACACAACGCAAGGGGGGAAGAGATGAGGCAGAACACAACGCAGGGGCAGAGAGGAGAGGCAGGACACAACGCAGGGGCAGAGAGGAGAGGCAGGACACAACGCAGGGGCAGAGAGGAGATGCAGGACAACGCAGGGGCAGAGAGGAGAGGCAGGACAACGCAGGGGCAGAGAGGAGAGGCAGGACACAACGCAGGGGCAGAGAGGAGAGGCAGGACACAACGCAGGGGCAGAGAGGAGAGGCAGGACAACGCAGGGGCAGAGAGGAGAGGCAGGACACAACGCAGGGGCAGAGAGGAGAGGCAGGACACAACGCAGGGGCAGAGAGGAGAGGCAGGACACAACGCAGGGGCAGAGAGGAGAGGCAGGACAAGGCAGGGGCAGAGAGGAGAGGCAGGACACAACGCAGGGGCAGAGAGGAGAGGCAGGACACAACGCAGGGGCAGAGAGGAGAGGCAGGACAACGCAGGGGCAGAGAGGATAGGCAAGACAACGCAGGGGCAGAGAGGAGAGGCAGGACAACGCAGGGGCAGAGAGGATAGGCAAGACAACGCAGGGGCAGAGAGGAGAGGCAGGACAACGCAGGGGCAGAGAGGAGATGCAGGACAATGCAGGGGCAGAGAGGAGAGGCAGGACACAATGCAGAGGCAGAGTGGAGAGGCAGGATAACGCAGGGGCAGACAGGAGAGGCAAGACACAACACAGGGGCAGACAGAAGAGGCAAGACACAACGCAGGGGCAGACAGGAGAGGCAAGACAATGCAGGGGCAGAGAGGAAAGGCAGGACACAACGCAGGGGCAGAGAGGAGATGCAGGACAACGCAGGGGCAGAAAGGAGAGGCAGGACAACGCAGGGGCAGAGAGGAGAGGCAGGACACAACGCAAGGGGGGAGAGGTGAGGCAGGACACAACGCAGGGACGGAGAGGAGAGGCAGGTGACAACGCAGGGGCATAGAGGAAAGGCAGGACACAACGCAGGGGCAGAGAGGAGAGGCATCTGGAGGGGAGAGTTAACTGGGGAAAGTGCAGGGGGGTGCACAAACAGCGCAACCATTTAAAAAGGCAATCAACTCTTTCAGCTGCTGATGAGCTGTGAAAGAGATGATGGTCAGTGGCACAAAGGAAGGTGTTGCAGCATAGGAGGGGGTCATGCTCCTTGTGGAGTCACGAGCACCTTCGGTTATTTAGATGCAAATAGCATTGAAAGAGTAAATGAAACTAATTTTTTCATTTTTTCCCCCTCAATTTTTATGTAGAGCAAACCCAACCCAAACATATTGGAGTGCTTTACATGAGCACCAATGACATTTCATAAGGACATGTTCCTTTTTTAGATACAGAGAGATTAAGTGATTTGCCCAGGATCACAGGATTTTGAGCCAAAACCAGAATCAAACCTGATTCCTCAGTTCCAAAGTGGGTAGCTCTGACCTCAAGCTCCATCTTCTCCCCTCCTCTACCCATGCTCAGGACCTGTCAGGAGTACACTCTTAATATCTATGTCATACATCTGTGGTTCCCAAACTGTGTGCCGCGGCACCCTGGTGCGCCGTGAATAAATCTGTGGCGGTATCCCAGTGTTCTCTCTGGGAGCACAGATACGCATAAAATGACTGTCTTTAACCTCCATTGGGTGGGTGGGTGCAGGGTCAGGGGCCTGGTGGAGAGCGTTGGTTGTGTGGGTGCAGGGTCAGGTCCTTGAGGAGAGCATTGGGTGGGTGAGTCAGGGGCCTGGTGGAGAGCGTTGGGTGGGTGGGTGCAGGGTGAGAGGCCTGGTGGGGTGCGTTGGGTGGGTGGGTGCAGGGTGGGGGGCCTGGTGGAGAGCGTTGGGTGGGTGGGTGCGGGGTCAGGGGCCAGGTAGAGAGCGTTGGGTGGGTGGGTGCAGGGTGGGGGGGCCTGGTGGAGAGCGTTGGGTGGGTGCCGGGTGTGGGGCCTGGTGGAGAGCGTTGGGTGGGTGGGTGCGGGGTCAGGGGCCTGGTGGAGAGCGTTCGGTGGGTGGGTGCAGGGTGGGGGGCTTGGTGGAGAGTGTAGGGTGGGTGCAGGGTCAGGGGCCCGTTGGAGAGCATTGGGTGGGTGGGTGGGTGCGAGGTCAGGGGCCTGGTGGAGAGCGTTGGGTGGGTGGGTGCAGGGTGGGGGGCCTGCTGGAGAGCGTTGGGTGGGTGCAGGTTCAGGGGCCTGGTGGAGAACATTGGGTGTGTGCAGGGTGAGAGGCCTGGTGGAGAGCATTGGGTGGGCGCCTTATGCCTTGATGCAGCCGCACTCTGCCAGCTTCTGTCTTTGCCTCTTTCCTCGTTGAGGGGTCGTCACTCGTGACTGCTGCATGTTGGAGTGTGTGAGTGGAGAAGGGTGCAAGGCAGAGGGGAGAAGAAGGGTGCAAGGCAGAGGGGAGAAGGGTGCAAGGCAGAGGGGAGAAGGGTGCAAGGTAGAGAAGGGTGCAAGGAGGAGGGGAGAAGGGTGCACGGCAGAGGTGAGAAGGGTGCAACGGGGAGGGGAGAAGGGTGCAAGACAGAGAAGGGTGCAAGGCAGAGAGGAGAAGGGTGCAAGGCAGAGGGCCTAAGGGTGCAAGGCAGAGGGCCTAAGGGTGCAAGGCAGAGAGGAGAATGGTACAAGGCAGTGGGGAGAAGGGTGCAAGGCAGAGGGGAGAAGGGTGCAAGGCAGAGGGGAGAAGGGTGCAAGGCAGAGGGGAGAAGGGTGCAAGGCAGAGAGGAGAAGGGTGCAAGGCAGAGGAGAGAAGGGTGCAAGGCAGAGAGGAGAAGGGTACACGGCAGTGGGGAGAACGGTGCAAGGCAGAGGGCAGAAGGGTGCAAGGCAGAGGGCAGAAAGGTGCAAGGCAGAGGGGAGAAGGGTGCCAGCCAGAGAGGAGAAGGGTGCAAGGCAGAGGGGAGAAGGGTGCAAGGCAGAGAGGAGAAGGGTGCAAGGCAGAGAAAAGAAGGGTGCAAGGCAGAAAGGAGAAGGGTACACGGCAGTGGGGAGAACGGTGCAAGGCAGAGGGCAGAAGGGTGCAAGGCAGAGGGCAGAAAGGTGCAAGGCAGAGGGGAGAAGGGTGCCAGCCAGAGAGGAGAAGGGTGCAAGGCAGAGGGGAGAAGGGTGCAAGGCAGAGGGGAGAAGGGTGCAAGGCAGAGGGGAGAAGGGTGCAAGGTAGAAAAGGGTGCAAGGCTTAGTGAAGTAGGGTACAAGGGGAAGGGGGAGAAGGGTGCAAGGTGGAGGGGAGAAGGGTGTAAGGCAGAGGGGGAAAGGGTGCAAGGTGGAGGGGAGAAGGGTGCAAGGGGGATGGTGATGAAGTTAAAAATGTAAACATTTCTGCGGATACCCATGATCAGAGCTCACCTCACGTAAACTTCTTGTAACGCCACAGAGCTCCTTGAGCCTTTCTCTAGCCTGGTTACTTTTAGTGGGAGTGCTTTAAGCTACTCTATGATGCTGTTGTATGCATTGAGATGTACTTTATAAGATCTTTGTGATTGCAAATAAGGTTTTATGACAGTGATGGCTACCCTCTGAATCCTTCATCACGTCTAGGCTTGATTCTTCATGTAGACCAGTGGTTCCCAAAGGGTGCGCCGCGGCACCCCGGTGCGCGGGTAAAAACATGGTGGGGAGCCACGGCCAACTGCCAATTAGGTCAAGGGAGCCACGGGTCAAAAAAGTTTGGGAACCACTGGGGTAGATGGTCTCTTGTATCCTGGAGAAGATAGGGGAAGAAAAAGTGGAATAAGATACGGCTTGTGGTGAAGAGCAGGGCAGGCGGGAGACAGGAACGCGGAACTGGTGAGAGGAAAGGGGCAGTGTAGATCGCACAGAAGGCGGGGGGAGGGAGGATAAGCGAAATCAGGGGTGAGGGAAAGGGTTGCAGAGAAGGTTCTGAAGAGAGATAGAGGGAGAAGGGTGCTGGTGACCGGTGCGTGGGCTGGGGTTGGACAGGCGGTTGGGGAGGGCTAGGACTGAGGCAAGAGAAGCAGAGGGGTAGAAATAGAGGAAGGGGCGAGAGGGAAGGAGGGCTGCAGTCCTCGAAGACACAGCTTTTTTTGTTTTACACTCAACATGTTCATTGATAGAAATGTCAAGTATAGAACTCTCAAAAGGTAAACTTGGATTTGAGGTTATACACTAAGGCTTCATGAAAAGAAATACTCACAGGTAGACAAAAACAACACAGATACTTTGGGTGGCGAGCACTTTTCAAAACGGTAGGCTGAGCTCCCTGCACATGCTCGCGCTTTCAGAGATGCCCTGCATTTTGCTAGAGGAGCTTTTAGCTGGTCGCAATCAAAAGGTACCCTACAGTAAAAAAAGCTGGTCGCTGTTGAAAACCATAGATTGACTAGAAACCATACAACATGCATAGACCTCCGTGTTGAATGCAAAGTAAAAAAAAAAAAGGTCAGGTCACAGACTACCAGAAACAGGAGGTGTCGTTTCTCAAAGGAAAACTCAAATCCAAGTCACCCAAAAATATAACTCACATGTAGACAAAAACAACACAGATACTTTGGGTGGCAATCACTTTTCAAAACGGTAGGCTGAGTTCCGTGAACATGCTCGCGCTTTCAGAGATGCCCTGCATTTTGCTAGAGGAGCTTTCAGCTGGTCTCAATCAAAAGGTACCCTACAGGAAAAAATGGAGTATGTATATTCCCAACAGAGACATGTACGTATATGGCTTTCGGGACCGCCTATCAGCACTTAGAACGTATATCGCCATAGAGACTGTGTTTATTTATAACAATGTCCATTATCGGGGGTGTATATTCACACTGGGGAATGTGCATTATCACGGATAACGCCCATAATTAGGGGAACTGTAGGAGGGTGGATACCTGACTATGGTTACCCCAGATTTTTTGCCTAGTGTTTAGCTGGTTTTCGACTTAGTTGGCCTGGGATCCTGCTAATCAGGGCCCCATGCTATCTGCTCTCTATTTAAAATGGACTCCATGTACCCTAGGTGCATAACTGATTGGATATTGGGTCACCTTATCAGCCCCTGTACAGTGTACTATAGGTCCCCAGGGCATAGGTGCATCCAAGGCCTACCAGGGGCTGCAGCATATCTTTTGCCACCCCTGAGTGGCTATCCAAACTGACACAACTGGCTGATCACTCAGCTGGGGCAAGGTCGTGTAATCACCCCTTGCTTAGATATATTATACCTATATCTAAACCTATATCTGGACACATATATATCTATAAGTCACTCCTATGGCAGGCCTTAACAATCCTGGAGGCAGAGTGCTTGGTTTTATGTGAGATGTGCTCTAGCATAAGCTGAGCCTGTCTGCAGCTTTCAGAACCATTTCCTTATAGCTGTTCCAGGGTATTGCCATACCATATACTCTTAGGTGCCTTATAATCCTCACGGTTATTGCTAACTTTGGTTTGGCTTTATCAAAACATGTCGTGTAAGGTGTCACACGCTTTGGAATGCTACCCCCTCGCCAGTTCTGGCGACGGGGTAGCATTCCACCCTTCTAGAGGGAGAAGACATGTTACTTTACTTAAACGCGGTTAAATCTAACCAGAGCCTCAGCATCACAAAATAGATGCTGCTGCCACAGGCATGGGTCTGGCCTCCGGCTGCTGACCGAAACTCCGGCAGAGAGGCCTGGACAAAATGTTTCCTGTCACAGGGAGCTGTTACACCACCCCAGACAGGAGATAGTGGATTGAGGCAGGCAGGGCGAGTGAAACTAGACACTGCCTGGGGCGCACAAGGCTCCCCATGCATAGCCCAGTTCAAACCGGTGCTGGGACACTCCAGTCCCAGCTCTGGCGCGAAACTGGACAAAGGGAAAGGGGTGTAACCACCCCCTTCCTGGGTCACACCCATAGGAGGGAACTAGCAGGTAATCCAGCCCCTTGATTTGGAATAAAGGTAGGAGCATTAGATTATCCTGACTGAAACTGTGATACAGAACTCTGGACCCTTGTTTTACCATAGATAACCTCTTGAATAACCAAACGAAAGAGTAGTCCACACAGGTATATATTCAAAATATATGTATTTATTCTAGGAACAACCCTACTAGTCTATTTATGAGACTAGAGGCAAAAGATAAATTTTCAAACAAGCAATAATAGTTACAATAAATAGCACTGGAATCACAGGGCCCCAGGGGGGGCCATACCATATATCAAACAAGCATTAGAAATGCAATCGGGCTCGGATTTATTTGAGTTTGAGCTAATGGCATTGTAAATGCCAATGTATTGTTGCTATGTGTTATGGAGTGTGTTCATGTGGTGTGTACTGCCAGTGATCTCCTTGTGAGTGTGAGAATATTGCACCGTTACTGCCTGTGATGTCCTTCTTGTGAGTGTGAGAAGCTTGCACCTCTGCTGCCTGTGGTCTCCTTGTGAGTGTAAGAAGCTTGCACTGCTGCTGCCTGTGATGTCGTTCTTGTGAGTGGGAGAAGATTGCACCTCAGCTGCCTGTGGTCTCCTTGTGAGTGTAAGAAGCTTGCACAGCTGCTGCCTGTGATGTCCTACTCACTACTCTACTCTACTCACTACTCTACTCACTACTCTGCACTCACTACTCACTAATCTACTCACTACTCTACTCACTACTCTACTCTCTACTCACTACTCTACTCTCTACTCACTACTCTACTCACTACTCACTACTCTACTCACTACTCTACTCACTACTCACTACTCTACTCACTACTCACTACTCTGCATGTACTACTCACTACTCTGCTCACTACTCACTACTCTACTCACTACTCACTACTCTACTCACTACTCACTACTCTACTCTCTACTCACTACTCTACTCACTACTCACTACTCTACTCACTACTCTACTCACTACTCACTACTCTACTCACTACTCTACTCACTACTCACTACTCTGCACTCACTACTCACTACTCTACTCACTACTCACTACTCTACTCACTACTCACTACTCTACTCACTACTCTACTCACTACTCTACTCACTACTCACTACTCTACTCACTACTCACTACTCTGTACGTACTACTCACTACTCTGCTCACTACTCACTACTCTACTCACTACTCTACTCACTACTCACTACTCTACTCTCTACTTACTACTCTACTCACTACTCACTACTCTACTCTACTCACTACTCTACTCACTACTCACTACTCTGCACTCACTACTCACTACTCTGCTCACTACTCTACTCACTACTCTACTCACTACTCACTACTCTACTCTCTACTCACTACTCTATTCAATACTCACTACTCTCCACTCACTACTCTCCACTCACTACTCTACTCACTACTCTACTCACTACTTTCTACTCACTACTCTACTCACTACTCTGCACTCACTACTTTACTCACTACTCTACTCCTGTGTCCGTTTTCTGATGTTAGTGTGAGCCTCCCTTCTATGTCAGTGTACCAGCCTTAGAGCCCCATGTGATGTGATTGTCTCCTTATAAACTGCTTATTACATACTAAGTAAGCTTAGAAGAAGTAACAATATGGATGACCACTGGGGGTGGGGGAGAAGGGGTAAAGGATAAAGATGGAGAGGTCTGGTGATCTAAAAAATGGACCAGGGGTGATGAATATTTTAGGTAAGAAACTTGAAAAAAAGTGGAAAGTAAAGGGCAAATTTACTAAATGTTAGCGCAACTGATCCCAGCAATCAATGTTTCTGTGTGCGTGGTTCAATTGAGAGAGAAATATTGGTGAGCTATATTTACTAAAAAAGGCCTGTTCCTGCATTCTCCCACTGCACTGCTCCATGATGCACAAGCAGGCACCATTGTGCAAAGGTGTGTGTGTGTGTGTGTGTACGTGTGTGCGTGTGCGTGTGTGTGTGTGTGTGTGTGTGATGGTGTGAAAACTAGATCTGATGCATGTGATTCTCTACATTGCTGGCCGGCTGTTCATGCGCGCACAGAGCTGAAGGGAAAAAAAACACAGCAGTGCACACGCTCCCAGCACCATCTGCGTTCAATTACCGGCACCTCGGACAGCTGGTAATTGAGGATTTATGTATTCTTCTGCGCGTGTCCGAACACTTTATGCAGGAAGTGGACATTGACAAATTGTTAAGCCCTATGGCGTGCTGCCTAATAAACCTGCGACTACTTTTCCCAAGAACAAGTTGTCTTGTCCAATTATTTTGATGGGGTTCATGTATTTGGAGGGATGGGGGGGCACGCCGATATTGGCACTTATTTTTTAATCAAGAGTAAAAAGCAAGGCTTGCGATTAACATATACAGGCTAGTTTCCACTTATAATGTAGATCACCAGCACTCGGCTGACGTCTGGACTGTTATACAAAGATTTGCGAGTCTAAATGGCATATACGCTAAGAGCATGCTACGTTTGATCATTGTTTTCACTCTAGCCTTCCAGCCTGATGGGAAACATGACCAAATGAGCATAGCACAGCGGGAATCTTCTCACTTCCTTCCTGAGGGATACGGGATGGTGTAAAGAAAAAACCAAGGCATAAAGCAATCTATAACGGAAAGGATATTAGGTTCGGGAGCTGGGTGGGTCAAACATCTAATAAGTGTCCAACGTAGTCTAAATAACTTGCCAAGAAATTCTCTGAAGGGATTCAGTCCGTACGAATTATTATTTGGAACTAGGATGTTAATCTCTGACCTTGACAGTCAAACTTCAGTGGTGAAGGAAAAAAGCTTTGATATCAAAGACCGTTTGGCTATTTTGCAGGACTTAAATGAAACAAGAAAAGACCTGAGCAACATAAAGTTGAAACAACAGCCAACAACCACTGAAGAACCACCACCTGTCCCAGCAAGACCTGTCTGGATTCCAAAAGTCGGGGATCTAGTCAGAGAAAAGATCGCGGTAAAGAAGGAATTTGGGCCTTCGTACAGAAAAGCAGTTCCTGTCTTGTCTGTCAACGGGACAAGATCAGTTGTACTACCGCCGCTTGCTGGTAAAAAGGAGAACCGAGTTGTATCCATCGACCTGGTAAAACCACAATCATGTGGCCGATAACAAATAGTAGGCCAAGTGGACTCCCAATAAGTAGCAGAACACCAAGGTTTGCTACCAGTACAGAGGTCCTAACAAAGAGGCTGATCACATTCGAAACGCCTACAGAAGAACAACAAGGACTATGCAACAATGCAATGGAACTTAGACCTCTGAAAACCCAAATAAAAACATTTAGCAGAGACACACCAATCTATAATGAAGTAACAAACGACAATGCAAGAAACATTATTCCTGAAGCGATTGGAACAATTGACAGAACTGCATCCGGCTACTTCATCAACTTCGATGATTCCTCTGAAGGCTTCACTGATTCAAAGACACAGCCATCATCAAAAACCTTTAAAGAAAAAGCTAAAGAACTTTTGAAACAATTGAAAGAAACATATCTAATTTCTCCATGGATCGAATTTTGGGTGGGTTTTGGTGCATTTATCCTCATACTTTGGCTCATCATGATACTAACTTTGCGACGCTTCATTGAGGGAAAATATGCTAAAATGGACACAGCAAGTCAGAAAATCAACTTTATCCTTAAACCACACACATCTTCACACGTCGAGAAAAGAGAACTTTCTTCAGTCAACTTCACAGCCAATCCTATACCGGGTGGGGTAGCATGGGACAACACAGACTACGAAATCTATGGTCCGGTTGAAATCCTGAAATATCCACACCAAATTAAGATCTCATTGTGTGGCTTTGTAAAACCGAGCTCATTTGCTGATGATTGGGACTTTGAAAGCATTAATAATATGATGTCTGACTTAGTAATGTCTGCTAAATTTACCATGCAACAAATGATTGCACACAGTTCCCCTGGGATTAGTGATTGCCTAGTGCAGTGTGCTGTCTTCCTCTCTTCCTAGCGTGTAAGGCGTTGATATGCCTCAGTGCAACAGGGAAGGGTATCCCTTGTCGGAACTAGGGATGCCTCACACAACAGGCTGGTTTAACGGCTGTTGTCATGTCACCAGCTAGTCGTATCGTGTCATCATCGGCTTCCTGCTCCAACGTCAAGCCGGCGCTGCAATGCCTGACGGGTAGCACGGGGTGCTAAACTCTTGTGGAGATCTTTTGTTCCTTGCCGGTAGATGTAAGGGTGTGAGGGCCCTAGTGGGTGAAGTAGTGAGCGTGAGTGAGGTGGGTTAAAAAAGGTTGGTGTGTTCTACTGCTTTGTCTTTAATCGTGTAGTTCACCACCTTAGTAAAAAATGTGAGGGGCACTGGGACTACAGTAGCTACGAGGAGTCAGTCCCGTTCAACCCTCATTCGTGAATAGGTCAACCTATTCACGAATGAGGGTTGAACGGGACTGACTCCTCGTTGGAGCAGGAATGAGGAATGAGGAGCAGGAATGAGGAATGAGGGTTGAACGGGACTGACTCCTCGTTGGAGCAGGAAGCCGATGATGACACGATACGACTAGCTGGTGACATGACAACAGCCGTTAAACCAGCCTGTTGTGTGAGGCATCCCTAGTTCCGACAAGGGATACCCTTCCCTGTTGCACTGAGGCATATCAACGCCTTACACGCTAGGAAGAGAGGAAGACCGCACACTGCACTACGCAATCACTAATCCCAGGGGAACTGTGTGCAATCATTTGTTGCATGGATTGTTGGGACACGCACACTGGACCCCTATAAATATTGTCCCCCCAATGTCCCTCCCTGTTGTTGACTGCTAAATTTACCAAACATGATTATTTGCAGGGTTCTACAAATTATGATAGTATGTATTGCTACAACCACTATGGTAACCATTTTTTACATAGATCTGCACAACCTAGAAATGTTTTACATTATAATCAATGGGAACATTGTGCAACCCCTCCAAAAGGAAGCTCAAGAACCGTTTACGACAAATATTCATACTTTTCAGGTTTTAACATAAGTAATGCTGAAACATTTTATTTCAAATTGTCAAATAAGACAGGGACGAAGACCATGATAACCAACACAAAATTGATATATTCAGACTCATTCTTTGAACAAATGAATACTTTTGGTTTTGATTATTGGGACAAAAATGTTGAATTGAAAAGTGTTTGGGGCACAAAAGAATGGCAAGTACAGGGTATAGAATCTTTGTTTAGAGCCTGCATGATCCCAGAACAAATTATATTTTTAAATGACACTGTTCAACAAACCACCTGTCTTGGCCTAGCCAAAATCAAAGACTTAAATAAACCGTCTATTCCAAAACCAACAATGAACAGCAATAGCTCTACAGATGAAGAGATAGACGTAAATTATGTATTAAACCAAAACAGAACACATCCAGATTGGAAACAGTGGTTGATCTGGCCCACAGATACTAATAACTGTCAAGACAGATTCCTGAACAAAACACAGGGGTTCAAAATGACCAGGCCAGACCCTAGATATCCCCAAAGACATCACCCAGGGATAATAACCACCTACAGTGTGGGCAAATTATGCCTTCAATGGCTACAAACTTCCACACTGGCAGAAATTAAGCAACACCTAACTTTACTTACTGATGGTGCTGACTTGCGTGATTTCACTATGGGACCACGCAAACAGCGTCAAAAGCGTTTCATAGCAGCCTCTGTGTATGCAGCATACAACGAGGCCTGGAAGGTTACTCAAATTGAGACAGCTGAAAGTATACGGGAAATTGACCGTATTAATTTGGAAAAATCACTTTCTGTAGTGGACAATGGGTTAATGACTCTGTCCTCCAGAATTTTTTCTCTGGACAGCATTGTGTCTTCAGCAATCGACATATTATCGCAAGACTTACTGTTATTACAACACGGTCAGTCTCAATTGCGTTCTATTGTACAGCTTGGCTGGACGTTACAAAATCTGCGTTCAGGCTATGTGCCTTGGCGTTTAATCAACACAACGTCACTATTCCATATCTTTAACCTTACTGATAGACAAATCAGTATGGCACAAAAGGGTGCTGATTATACAATCCTGAGCATTGAGAAACTTGAGAGATTACCAGTGACAATGTCAGAACGACCTGTCAGTGAATGGATAATACATGGGATAATTAATATTCCAATATCAACCTTCAGGTTTCAATACTGCCAAAAATATATACAGGCTGGCATGTACGAAAAGCTGGGAAAAGGGTACATTAAAACAACATGGAACTTGCCCTATTCACATGCATGTGTCAGTAATAAAGGACAGAAAGTGTTTCTTAGTGGCAATAATTGTGCAATGTCACTAAGCGGTACACTTCTGTGCAACGGAATTATTTTGCATGGAGCCTGTGAAGGGAACTCAAATAACCTTTCATGTCACCAGCAAGGCGCACCTGCAACAGAGATAGAACCATTCTTTCAAAGACTCTATAATGGGAGTTACGTTCTAATTGTAGATCGCAGATGTTGTAGTCTTATGCCCGGGACTCCTTATCTCGTAACTACGACTGCGAAGGTCAAGTGCTGTGGACGCTTATTGTTCCCCAGCTCCCTTCCAGACAGGGAGGCAAGGGCATGGCCCAACTTGAAAATTACTTCTATTCGAATAGATACTTTAAGCAGAATGAAAACAGTGCTTCTTCAGACGCCGACAAGGCTCACGTCATCATAAGAAACGTATGATCTCCAAGTCGCAAGGACGACTGCAGAGATACATTCATTGTTATCAACTAATTCCCCCATACATTTCGCAGAAATCCTGAATGAAATCTTAAATATTTCTGATACCAGTGGAGTCTCAAAGGTATTTAAGACAGTATTTTCGATGGCATTAACACCATTCAAAGCCATACTGGGTATTTTTCCAGATTTCGTCCATTCGATTTTTGGCGGACTTCCCCTCATTTTAGGACTGATTGCAGGAATCCTATTCCTAGTCCTTATATTTCGTTATGGCAAACCATGTCACAGACGGAACACCTGCGACAAGGGAAGAAACAATCCTAGCCATTGGATACCGGGACCGGATATCAAAAATCCTTGGACTATCCCGGCTTAGAGACCTGATTATGACTTGGTTTCTATCATTTCGACCAATGTGACAACGATGTGTTTTACCTGTATTAAGGTGCCTGCTATGCGGAGAAGAATGCGTGTTAGACACCTGTCTGACGCTACAATCGGATGCGCCAATGGATGCAGAAACATTGTTGAGTCCAACAAAGGCTCACGCTTTGTGCTGCCCTCAAAGGCTACCAATCCTGATGACGGCATTCGTGGAAGCTTCACCACTACGATTAAGGGGTAGTGAAGTACAAGATGAAAGCAGCATCGATCAGGTACGACCTTCTGTCAGCAATCCAAATCAGAATGTCAATGGAGACAATCATGCGCACGAATGCATGGTTACACCTATTTCCGAGTTAGTGGAACTCTCCCAGGAAGCTGTTGACAACTTTTTCGAAAGCCTAAATGATATGATGTTCTCACCAGAGCAGAAATAGAGACTTTTGAACAAGCCCGTACACGGCGTTCCCTGAATTTGGCCTTCAACTTTAATAATAAAGTCACATGAATAATTTTCCCTCCAGTTCACGGACAGCAATTTTTTCAGCAGCCCCAAAATATTTTTGCATATTTTCCGGGACACTATCTTCTGCTTAAAGTAAGAACTATTCTTAGAGAACTAAGATTTCTAAAATTAGATAGCTTATAGACATTAGCTGCCCGCTGGCATGTTCATAGTTATTATTATTCTGTGATGAAGTGGTCTCGAACTTTTTTTCTGTATTAAGAGCCATTTCATGTGTAAATTTTCATATACGAAAATAGCAATAATGTATACAAATGCGTGATTACTTTAGCATTGTTCTACAGCTTGAGTCTACAGCTTGAGTGCATACTATACATATGACTGCATTTTTTCCGTATATTTGATAATTTCAAAATGCATTTATGTATTTTGGGGTGGTAAGGTGTACACAATACTCTATAGTATGTTTTACTATGCATAGATTAGTAAATATGTCCATAGTTAGCGTGGAGTGGGTGTGATGTATTCCTATAGGTTCTGTATCGATCCCCCTATTCCTGACCCTATTCTGGTTAACAAACTAACAAGTTAACTAGCAGCCATCCCATGAGGCAGAAAACCCCCATGATGCAGGAACCGTTATCTGATAAAGCCACACTACGGCACAGGAACGTGTTATCTGATTAGGTCATAACGCTTGCCATCTAATTAGACAAGCGATATTCCTCCAGCCCCTGATAAGGCATACGGAGTTCTCATAACAAATCAAACCTATGACAGACCTGGGAAAAACCCTGCGGCCATTGTTTTGATCTCACCGAGAACTTCAGCAAAAGAATGTGCTAACGACCTGGTCGTATGACATCCTTATTGACGTATCTATGTCCATCCTTACGTCAATCTCGGCACCTTAAAGGTATAAATATTACCGATATTGCCCTATGCAAACACACGCGGTGGTGACGAGGACGGAGCAGCCAGACTTGCAGAAGCCCAGAGCAGAGCAGACCCCGCTGGCGCAGCCCCGCCTTCTTGACGCGCTGAGATCGAGCAGCTGCCTATTTCTCCTGCCGAGAAATCCAGCTCCGGCGTTTCCGGGTGGCCCTCGCAGGCAGCCTGGAATATCGAGACCAGAGACGAGAGATACCATCACTCATTCATCCTAACTTCCAGGTACAGAACTGAATAACCCCTCGCAGAGAATTCTTTAGTCAGTCACTTGGCAAAAACAAACTTAACTTAAACTGTAACTTTCTATTCCAGCCCACGTATTAGACTTAGGTCAGGTACACGGGGTAGGCGTATCTAGAAACACCAGTTGAGTACGTTTAGTCAAATGTATATGTGTATGTAATATATTTTATTCATTTTAAACCTTCATATGGCTTAGAAACCATATCAATGTTTTTACAGTATTATTTTATACTTCTGCTTTTAATGTATGCACTTTACTTAACTATAAGTATTGCAATAATATCGATCCATTTCTCTTGTACGAGAAAAGAGACTGATCAATAAATAACATCTTTTATTGAACACGCCCGTCTCTTCCTTTTCTCTACAATCTGATGAGACTAAGAATGCACGTACTGACTGAGTAAAATAAATTGCCTTTTGTTCACACGACTCTCGAGATACACTCTTGATTAGGGGAGAGCAAAGTTGTCATGTTCTATGGCAGGGGCGGTGGGTGAGCTTTTAAATTGGTGGGGCGTAAACTAATTAGCATACAGCACCGTAGCGAGCGAGCGCAGCGAGCGAGCCCGAACCCCAAAAGGGGGGTTTGGGTGGATGACCCCCCCCAAGAAAATTTTGAAAAAAAAGAAGAAAAATCATGCATTTTCAAGCAAATTTGAGAAAGCAGGAAGGTTAATAAAGCAATTGTGAAAGTGGTTATTACATTAATAGATGGCATAACATAGGTAGCTGCTTATTCAGTATTACCACAGAGCTTCATACATTCTGTCCTATTATGCTCAGGTGCTGAATTCAGACTATAAGACTTTCATGGAAATCTCAGCTCTAAGAGTAGAAAAAGTTACACAGCAGTGTAATGGTTGCCAGGTTCGTTCCGCAGGAGCGTCAGGAACTTGAAGAAAAGTCCACAGTCTTCCCCTACGGCCTTCCGACTCTATTAGGCTCTAGAGTAACGAATGGCACGCAAGGGGAAAACAGGGAAACAAAACAAGGAAAGGCGGGGGAAGAAAAACAGTCTTACAATATACCGACTCTATTAGACTCTAGAGTAACGAATGGCAAGCAAGGGGAAAACAGGGAAACAAAACAAGGAAAGGCGGGGGAAGAAAAACAGTCTTACAATATATATCCAACTTTTTTTTGTTCCCACTGTATCACAGTATTCCCACGGTACTGTTGCACATGCGCCACTCCAAGGTTCCACTGGACAGTGCAAGATTCACTTTTTGACGTTGACACAATACTGTGGGACTGCACGAAGTGCGTCATGCTAGGTCCTGCGGGAGTTCAGGAGGAATCCTCACGGGATGTCTCGCTGGATTCCACAGGAGTACTGTGAGACCCGTGGCATGGATTTTTTTTTTGGGGGGGGGGGAGGTTTGCAAGGGCCCCCACTGCAATGAGGGCCAGGGGTTCAGGGTATCCCTACTCTTATCACAGTAGTCCAACAGTCCCGAGATTACTATATTTTGGGGCTTAGTTTTTGGAAAAAGGCAGAACAAATGTATACGAAATCACAAAAAGCATGTTGTTTGAGAATAGGACAAGCTTTCTGCCACATTTGGTATAATTTTGTACTGCCGATTTTTCTATATCACTTCCCAAACTTCATGTGGGAAATTGCATGAGAAAAATTTATTTTGGGACCCCCTTTTATTTATCCCCTGCTTGACTTGAGTTGGCCTAAGCAGTGTTCACGAGCTGCAGTTCACATCAGATGTCTGAGGTGAGCATTAACTCACTGAAACCATTCTGTCAGATGGAAGGAGTTTTGCTTTATGAGAAGACAGGGTAGTGCTTACTCTATGATAACAATTTGTGGTGAAATTCACCATGACTTTCCAGAATGTTGACATGCATGTTTGCATTGAGTGAGAGATCAGAAATCAGAAGAGAAGCAAAATGTAACCTGGCCTGTCAGCTAGGGTCATCCAGTGGCACGGGCCCGGCTTTAGTGCTGTTGGCGCCCGGTGCAGCAACTAATGTTTGTGCCCCCTCCCCATGACCACCTCCACCACGACTCCTTCATTACCATCCTTTAACAGAGCCCCTCAAGTCTCCAAAACCACCTCTCTCAGGTGCATTTGATTCATGTTATAGCGTCGCCCATGGCAGTGTGGGATGTCAGAGCACATTACAGCACACACATATTACACAGAGACAATGAATCATAAGTGTATAAATCAGTTTATAGGAAATGTTACATAAGACAGAGGACTACAAAGTGTAGTAATCACATTTCATCCCTACTGGTAGGCAGGATAGTTTAAGAGTGCTTGGTCTGGAGAAGAATAAACTCAGAATTTAAAACGTAACACCATGGTTGGTGGTTCACTAAAATATTAAGAATTGATTTCTTCCCAAATGAACTGTTTTTGCAACATTATGATAATCAAAGGCTGGGGGGAAAATCATAACCCTCTAATCTATGCCTTGAAGTGTGTATGCAGCTCTTTGATGACGGTTAATAGCTCACTATTCTACATTAGAATTTTAACTTAGAAACTGCAAATAACAAAAGAATCTCTTTGACAAAAGCAGTAATCCACTGCCCTATTTACATTATATGCACTTTGTGATTTGATTGGTACACGTTCTTTGCAGCTGGCATGATAACCGTCTGCACTACATTATGATGAATCAAAGCTTCCACAAGACAAAACGCTGATCTCGTTCCAGGAAGAACATTAATCACCCTGGAGTTATCTTGACATTTTTATTGTTGCCTGAAAATTGCTGGAGGCAAGAACGGGGTAGCAGGTGCTTTTATAACCATAATAGACTTGCAAATAGAGTGAACCCCGCCCCTCCCCACCACAAGTCTGAGCTAGAGCCGTCCCTGCCATCCCTTTGGTGTGAGGAACATACACCAGTGCCAGAAAAGAGAGCTGAGGGGTTCAGATAAAGAGGAACGAGTGCTAGTGATTTAGTGCCAACAAAGATAAAACCTTTGAAATAAATAAGGATATCACAGAGCCGAAAAAGAGAATGACAAATACATTTAAAGAGACATTGAGGGGGGGGGGGGGGATAGAGTAAACATCGCATAATGTGACAGAGGAGAGAGCGATAGAGACCGATATGAAAGAGTGGGAGTGTCACGGTGGAAAAAGAGAGTCGGGGAGAACGGAGACCAACACATACTGTAACAATAAAAATTAAATGTCAAGAAACGGGTGAAGTGGTGAATGGAAGTGAGAGGGGGTTCCGGCCTAGCTTCCATTAGTGCAACTGGTGCAGTAGTGACAAAGCCCAGGGACAGGTACTGAGAGGCCCACGGTACCCCTATTATTGCCGTATTTCATCATTCGAACATCAGCCTGGAGACCCATTCCTTTCCTTGCAGCAGCTAGCAGCTCTGCAAAGCCCTTTCCTATACAGATGAAAGGACGCGCCATATATCAGCAGTTTGTTTTGGGGTCGGGTGTGCACATGTGGGCAGCATGTGTGCCCTGGAATAAAGAAGGGACCCCCAAACGTCAATCTGAACGATGCGGCAGTTGTGTCTAATGACCCAGTCGTTCTCAAAGGGACGGAAGGATTCCTCCATTCAAGCCTAGAACTCTGAAGAGATTCGCTATGCAAGACCCTCTTGTGAGACACCAGGAACCCTACAGGAGAGGGGTCGCCTTGTGCTCTCTCCCAGTCTCTGCCGAGCCCTCGAAGTGGTGGCAAAGCCGTAGGGGACCCGGCATCAACAGGGTGGGTTCGGCCAAGAGAGGATTGGTTATAACACCTTACAGAGTGAATCTGCTCAGCTAA
This sequence comes from Lissotriton helveticus, assembly GCF_964261635.1. Lineage (NCBI taxonomy): Eukaryota > Metazoa > Chordata > Amphibia > Caudata > Salamandridae > Lissotriton > Lissotriton helveticus. The sequence continues at coordinate 42,308,226 of NC_136069.1, forward strand.
CTCGTATCGCACTGAGCTGTCACTGGCATAACGAAGCTCGACGATGCCCCTGCAAAGTACACGGAGGCCCCCTCTATCCCTTTTGCTGAGGGTGGCGGGCCTGGAGTTCGCCCCTCCCCCCTATTCCCCGCACCGCGTTGGCTTATGTTACGCACGCAGCCCTGCCAAGTGTCACACATCCGGTGTGACACTAACGCATTTTAAGTTACATTACCGCATTACCGCATGTGAAAGGATTGTCACGCAAATCAGCTAAGTGCATTATCAGTATTTGAGGTTGTCACTATCAAGCCTGACTGTAAAGCCTGATTTAAAACAGAGTCTGTGGCATCGCGCCGCCCGTGGCTTATGAGCGCTGTTCTAGCAGGCTTGGGGTTCAGCTGAGCTAAGGCTGCAGGCAGCTTTAGTGCTATGTATCCTGGTTGAATAAACTGCCGTGGCTCGGTTGTTACTGGCAGGGTGATGTCATCACGGTGAGACGTCACTGCGCGGAAGCGCGCGCAGTTTATTTTGGGCGCTCGATGAGGCTGGAGTGGATAATTTGCGGGCGGCGCAGCATGTCATCATCTTTAGAGGGTAGCGCAGCCTTTAACTACGGCACCGTCCACCGGCTTCATCGGCTCGGGAACCATGTGCTAGCTATTGTTATTACCGCCCCCTTTGAAGCATGAAATATCTTACTGTAGCCAGAAGTCCGTGACATCGGGTCCGCCTGGACAGACTGGAGGTGGAGGGCCCTTCTGTGAGGTTAGTGAGACTTTGCTATTGCCTCATGTACAACTAACTGGGGGAGAGAGAGCCTGTCTGTGTGCGCTAAATTGAGATGCTTCCAGCCTGAGCCCCCACCCCCATGCGCAGCTCTTCCACCGTATCTCTGTTATCTCTCCTAGGTGAAGCCTTGGGAGAGGCCGAGGGTCTCTGAAGCGACTGGAAAGTTTTTTTTTTTTATTATTGCTTGGTAAAGGAGCCCCCCACCCACCCCCTAATCGGGCCTCCTTAAGTTTGTTCAACGCGTCACTCTCTTCCTCACAAGTAGAGGAAAAGAGATAAGAAGCCGCATATGCAGGCCACGGCTGATCTTTCACTTATTCAGAAACACTCAGTCTGCCCGGGTCAGAGCAGCTAGCACGGCACAGCAAACCCCACTAGCTTCTTATTAAATAGAATAAACTGTGCCGTGTTTATTCACGACGTTCAAATAAATGCCATTGATTACTTTCAATGTATTAGGGCATTTTAAACTGCAGAGAACTTTAACCATTTAAAATAATAAAAACAGATAGTGCAAACATACCTGAGAGCTTACCCAGTTCTATGTGTGAAGTGTGGCTTCTCTCAAACAGGTCCCTACCCAGACACCTACTAGCAAATGCACTCCATTCTAGACTTATTCACCTACTAGCAAATGCACTCCATTCTAGACTTATTCTGAGTTTGCCTATGCCCCTGTCACTCACACAGTAGGTCTCCTCTTTGTTTTTCAGTTGCGTTACAGCTCAGGTCACTGGTGGCTGTTGAGTGAGACCATAAGTCACTCAGCTGATTATAATGACATTTTCAACCACTTCCAAGCTGCTTTATCTAATTTCTGTAATTTTAGCTAGAGTATGATCAATGGAAGTTGTTTATATTTCTTACGTTTTGCAGCAGTTAACTCAGTTTCTCGTTCCTCAAATGTGTGTAATTTCTGATATTATGGTTTCCCTGCTCTTCATTGCTTCATTTTGCTCACGAGACAGTATCACTCATAGTCATTGAAATGTCACTCATAATTACTCTAAAATTATTAAAATGTCACACATAGCAGCAATCTGAAACCTTGGCAGCTATGCGCACGGGTGGTATAGAGTACAGTTGTAGAATGCTAGGAGGGAAGTTGGTTTAAATGGCAGGACAACCGTACCATACAAAGACCTGGGAAACTCGAGAACTTTGGTTAATGGCTGTAAAAAGCAGGGGCACTGAGTTCCAATCAGCCCCCGCTCATTTTGACAGAGTGGTATGATGAACTAAAACCAACATTGCATTTACCAGTGATCCGGAGGAACATTCTTGGTCGCAGCTGCGTCATCTTTTCCGTGCTCTAAAGAGAAGTTGTATAGAACAGCTTTTAGACTTGAACTAAATTAATACAGTATTTTATGTATCACCACGTTACTGTTGTGGGACTACCACTGTTAATTAATAGATGATGTTACTATTCAGCTCAGCTGCACTCAATTCATCATTCTCAGAAAGATGAAATGCAGAGTCATTCCTACTGGGACTTAATCACGAAAGCCACAAACTATGCCAAGGTTGCCAGATGATTCGATGTCAGTAAGAGACTGTGTTTACGCACGGGTTGGAATTGCGAGCTTGAAGGCATTTACACATTCAATAATTAGTGAAACCTGCCAAAATTTAACAGGGAAAAACATATGGTATTTACCATATCATGTGGCGTTTGGTGCGTTAAAAACCAAAATCCATGTTAGTCCCCATGAACTCGTGATAGGTGTTATTTATCGCACCCATACCCCGTGGTATCCTTATGTATCAGTGGTGATAAATAACACCCTCGTACATAAACGTACATATGCAGCAGATACACTAACACACTGTGCTGCCTTACTATCTTCAAGTGACTGCCCTTAGGAGCTGCTGCAATTTTTGCTCCACCTAAGTCATTAATATTCATTACTACGCCATTGCTGTCGGAAACCACCTGGCCACCACCAGTCCCTCAGCAGTCAGTGCGCTACCGACCAAACTACCACACAGTCTCATCAAAATAGAGCAGCCACGTGCACCATTTCTTGCACTATGGGAACCGGCTCACCCGGGTCGGTGCGAGGCTATGTGACATAGTGACGCCTCCAGAGCAATTATAAAAAGTTGGAGTGTTCTCAAAGACAAGGGCTACGTGTCTTTACCTTCAATAGCACAGAAGACTACGCGCTTCCTTCCTCAGCACACTATAAACACCTGGACACATGTGCCCGCCCGACACTGCTGCACCGGCTCTTACACGCACGCGCCAGTGTGTGCCCTGTGATTCATGTGTCCCGCTGCCTGCATCAAAAGCCATGCAGAATACGTGGCTTTTCAGAATCTGCTGACCCAAACCACGCCGCTGTCTGACATTCCTTCTCAATCCACACTTCAGCATAATGGTCGGTGGAGCAGAGAAGTGCGGGAGCGATGGGGGCGGAGCCTGCCCACAGTTGCCAGTTGCCAGTTGCCACGGGCGGTAAAGTAGGCCTTCTGGGCTTGCCTTTTACCCAGCAACACTTGGCAAGCCTTGCGGCAGATTTGAGCCCATGCCTGCAGCGTTAAGACTTGAGCAAAAACTACAAGTTCCAGAATGCAGTGTGAGGTTTGCTATAGCGAAAAACGTTAGGACTGCCGTCGAAGCCCCTACGCTCACTTAAGTAGAAATTCGTGTAGCCCGCCACTCACCCCCAGCTCTAAATGACATGACGCCTGGGAGATAACGTGATACAGAAACTCTATAAACAGATACGGAGGCAGCCGGAGAAGAGACTACAGAGGCACTAGGGCCGAGTCCCGGCACCATGACGTGACATGACAACAGCTCTCAAATAAAACTCAAGTGACATTTACAGTAAATGAGTAAATTTAAATTAAATGCACAAATTCACCGGCGTACCTAATGAAATCGACGATCTCTTCCTTCTTCTTTAGACGGCGTCTCACAGACAGTCACAGAGCAGAGAGAGGGTCGGGATGATTCCAGAACAACTTACTTCTAACGTGCGCATGGCCAATCACTGAATGGCTTCATATGCGAAGTCACAGTGATTGGCCAGCATACAGTCAATGCTGAGCGGCCTGCCTGAGCCACCCACGCGGCATCCAATGATGGATTGCCTGTCCTTGGCGCTGTTCACCAGCCAATCCTGGCGCTTATACAGCGCCAGGATTGGCTAGGGGGGCCCACACAGCACTCGCCCTCTCGCCTTCCAAACGACGGGGCTGGCTAAACGCGCCCCCCCTGGCCCCTTCTGTCTGTCTCAGCGTCTACATGACGCTGACACGCATGCTCGGGTAAGTTTCTGCCCGTAATGCGCAACTCCCGTTTCTACAGCCCTGAGTTTAAACAGGAGTTTAAATGCCAGCCAACCCGGCCCCACCCCCTACGCACTCCCTATTTCAGCGGGTGTGTCCCGGCCGGAACCCCCGCTGAAAGCTTTAATATTTCTTGATATTAGGACGGAAAGCTCGTTGTCAGCAGGTGCGTCCACCAGGCTAGTGGGGCTACGCCCCTACGCCCCAATGGACGCACCGCTGCTGTTCTATGGTTGTCAGAAACTAAATCCCTTCTTGTCTAATCAGGGAAGTTAATTCCTTCCTGAACATTCGAGAAAGTTTCTAGTGAACTCTGAGCTAGCTGGCAAACCCAAAACTTTAAGTCTAATATCGACAGTAGTAGACCTAGTTAACGTCTGGTCTAGGCCTATACTATTGAAGGTATTATTCCAATGCGCAGAGCCTATTGGGATAATAGGAACTACACTACACTACCTGTTCTCTTCTCTCTTGCTGATCTGCTGTTCTCTTCCACCCCACCTCCTTCTCTACCTCCCTGTTCGCTTCTCCCGTGCTGATCTGCTGTTCCTTTCCACCGCCTCCTTCTCTAACTCCCTGTTTTCTTCTCCCGTGTTGATCTGCTGCTCTCTTCCAACTGCCTCCTTCTTTAACTCCCTGTTCTCTTCTGCTGTGCTGATCTGCTGCTCTGTTCCACATGCATCCTTCTCTAACCGCGCACACACACATACAACTACACACACACAACACCACACACACAATCGTACACATAACCACACACACAATCACACCCAACCACACACACATAACCACACATACAACTACACACACATACAACTACACACACATACAACCACACGTACAAACACACACACACAACCACACACATCTATCTATCGCCCTCACTCTATCTATCTATCGCCCTCACTCTATCTATCTGTCGCCCTCACTCTATCTATCGCCCTCACTCTATCTATTGATGGCCCTCACTCTCTATCTATCAATCTATCTATCTATCTATCTATCTATCTGCCTCACTCTATCTATCTATCTGTCTATCTATCGCCCTCACTCTATCTATCACCCTCATTCTATCTATCTATCGCCCTCACTCTATCTATCTATCTATCGCCCTCACTCTATCTATCTATCGCCCCACTCTATCTATCTATCTATCTATCTATCTATCTATCTATCTATCTATCTATCTATCTATCTATCTGCCTATCTGCCTCACTCTATCTATCTATCTATCGCCCTCACTCTATCACCCTCATTCTATCTATCGCCCTCACTCTGTCTATCGGTCATATCTCCCTCACTCTATCTATCTATCTATTGCCCTCATTCTATCTATCTATCTATCTATCTATCTATCTATCTGCCTCACTCTATCTATCTATCTGTCTATCTATCGCCCTCACTCTATCACCCTCATTCTATCTATCTATCGCCCTCACTCTATCTATCGGTCATATCGCCCTCACTCTATCTATCTATCTATCGCCCTCACTCTATCTATCTATCTATCCATCGCCCTCACTCTAGCTATCTGTCTATGTATCTATCTATCGCCCTAACTTTATCTATCTATCGCCCTCACTCTATCTATCTATCTATCTATCGCCCTCACTCTATCTATCTATCGCCCCACTCTATCTATCTATCTATCTATCTATCTATCTATCTATCTATCTATCTATCTATCTATCTATCTATCTATCTATCTATCTATTTATCGCCCTCACTCTATCTATCTATCTATCTATCTATCGCCCTCACTCTATCTATCTATCTATCGCCCTCACTCTATCTATCTATCTATCGCCCTCACTCTAGCTATCTGTCTATGTATCTATCTATCTATCTATCGCCCTAACTTTATCTATCTATCGCCCTCACTCTATCTATCTATCTATCGCCCTCACTCTATCTATCTATCGCCCCACTCTATCTATCTATCTATCTATCTATTTATCTATCGCCCTCACTCTATCTATCTATCTATCTATCGCCCTCACTCTATCGCCCTCACTCTATCTATCTATCTATCTCTCTATCGCCCTCACTCTATCTATCTCATTCTGTACTCCACCACCTGGTCTTCTAAAAGTACAGCCCTGCCACTTTACATGCCTTTTCCAAAGGTGCCAGGATACAGGAATCCTGCAATGATCTATCATCTCCAATGTTGCCTTCAGAGGTTTCTGGGAGAGGGGATCTTTTAAGTGGATGCAATTTGTTTTTATACCTGACCCACTCCACAGTGTCATTTATGAGGCCAAATTAAATGCAGGGGTGCAGGTTGTCAGCTGGTCGCCATGCCTGCTTCCAGCAGGCAGGGGATAGCTGCTGAGTCCGCCAGTGGTGCCAGTCAGCAGTTATTATGGACTGCATGGCCATGCGATGGGGGTTTCAGGCCAGTGGTGGATTGGATATTTGTATAGCCGTGCTGTCCCTGTGGTCCTGTCTTTTGCTGTGCTCTGCCTGTTTAGCAGAACACAGCACCACTGTTTGTAGATGGACATTTCTGAGAGTTTTCATTTCTATTACCTACAAACATAGCACACATATTAGTAGACTGCAAGTAAAACCCCCAGAGTTTAGCTGTGCTATTGAATGGTCAAAGATCCTCTGTTCAATGGTACTCATTTTATCGACCCTAGAAGGATGAAAAGCTATGTAAACTCATGTGGAATCAAACAAGTGAACATGTGAGTATAGGAGAGCAAACACAGATCCTTGGTGTAGGCACATTAGCTCCTTGGGCCACCAGTGTAATACATAACTGTTACCATACCACATGTCCCAGTAAGATAACGGTGTTCGGACAGTGTAGTGATACACACAGTGGTATGTTTTACTGCTACTGTCTGTCTTCAGAGCGGCCTGTGACCGAAAAGGGGGCTCTCTGTAAGCTCACTGAAAAGTTTAGTTGTGCTATTGAATGGTCAAAGATCCTCTGGTCAATGGTACTCATTTTATCGACCTTAGAAGAATGAAAAGCTATGTAAACTCATGTGGAATCAAACAAGTGAACATGTGAGTATAGGAGAGCAAACATTCGGGTCAACTCTGGTGGCAATGGAATATTGATATAGCTTCTATAGCTGCCACCCGAGCACTCAGCATGGTTTGCAGTGACTGCTAGGAGTCAGTGAGCTACAGAGAGCCCCCTTTTCGGTCACAGGCTGCTCTGAAGACAGGCAGTAGCACTTAAAACACTCTACTGTGTGTGCTACTACACTGTCCGAACACCGTTATCTTACTGGGCACATTAGCTCCTTGGGCCACCAGTGTAATACATACATAACGGTGTTCGGACAGTGTAGTGACACACACAGTCGAGTGTTTTACTGCTACTGCCTGTCTTCAGAGCAGCCTGTGACCGAAAAGGGGGCTCTCTGTAAGCTCACTGACTCCTAGCAGTCACTGCAAACCATGCTGAGTGCTCGGGTGGCAGCTATATAAGCTATATCAATATTCCATTGCCACCAGAGATGACCCGTGATACTCCGGTCCTAATGGAGCAGAGCCTTTGAAAGTCAGCAGTGTAGTATGATATTGACAGAGCTCTCCCTGCCAGTGCACCTCCCTGAGCCCGCGGCGCCGGTGTATAGGTGCAGCTGACCTGCTGTGGCTGCCATTAATAAATACAATTGCTGCTTCATTCGCTCTGAGCTGCCAGTGGCCTCTGCCTTTAGTTTACTGTGTGGGAGAGCAGCTGTGCAGCCGCTGCCTGACTCCTTCTGCTCTGTTCTCAGTTGCAGCCTTGGCCTTGGCTGGCAGCTATGGGGTTAAGGCTGCTCGAGCAGGAGGAGTGTTCGCGGCTGGATCTTGAAAGCGCATGCGTGTAATCACACGCATGCGCAGTACACGGGCAGTAGAGTGGGGTGCTTCAAAATACAGGCAGCCAAGACATGGGGTTTCTACGCATGCGCATAATTATACGCATGCGTGGAAACGCGGGGGGTGTAAAGCCAGATGGGGTGGCTCTATCGATAGTACACCGGCATCCCACTCTTTGCACTGGGAGAGGAGGAGTGGAGGGAAGGGGAGAGGGGAGGAGAGGGGGGAGAGAAGGGAAGGGGAGAGGCTGCACAGGAGAGGTGGGAGGGGCCGCAGTCCGGGGGGGGGGGGGGGGTATGGCTTGAAGGGGGGAGGGGGTGAAGGGGCTCAGCCGGAGGGGGGGTGGCCAGGAAGACTCCTACCTGCTCAGACCCCTGCTCAGAGCCCTCTCCCCCTCGGCCTGGGACGGTGAAGAACAATCCGAGGCCGGGGGTGACGTCCGGGGTCAGAGGGTGAAGGTCACCGCACAGGCCGAGGATCCTTCCACGCCTACAGCTGCTGGAGCCGAGGAGGAGGCCGATAGTGACGGCATTCACTGCTGGTGCTGTCTCTGCCCCCGCTGACCGGAAGTGGAAATCACGGGCCTCAGGGCTGAGAGTAACTGAAAGAGACGACGGACTAAACTTAGTCCACTCATGCCATCAACACTAGCTTGAGAGCAGAAATGTTTCTCACTTTAAAAACCTTACTTTTTAAATACATACTTCTCAAAGCAAAGGATATGATCTGACATGTGAAGTTGAAACGTTTCTAGGTACTAAAGTAATACACTTATTTGGATTTGGAAGATACCATATTCTTAGAAGCTTCAGAAGCATTACACAGACTCAGTGGGGTAAGTAGATTTTATTTCCAAAGTTACAACCAGCGGAGGTCACCACAGCTCACCCCTGGCCGGCTGTAGATCCTGCCTGTTCTGGAACTTTGGACTCACGAGTGGGACATGCACAGTGCTCCATAATCCAGACCTGAGACCAAAGCTCATTACAACACACCCCCTTCCCTTAAAAGGGTGAGAAAGAAAAGAGATGGAAGAAGGGAGAGAGAACGAGGGAAGAGAGGAGAGAGATAAATCAAGAATAAAAAATTACAGAACTGAATGAAATGTAAGTCCAACAAAAACTGTGCATAGAAGAAACAAATCGCACAACAAGAACACTTCAAGGAAAATTAATCAAAGATACATTGCATTCCAATTATACCATGAAAGGTAATCATACTGCGTGGCAAATAGCACATCTTGCACCCTACAGTGAAAATAAAAGATGCATTGCAACAAGATACAATGCATTCTAATAGTCATCTTGCGTTAATCACAAATGTAATCATGATGATAACTCGGAGGGTATCGACCTCTAATAGGTCTCATTTCCACTCCAACAGGAACAGAATATTCAAATTCAGAGGAATTAGGAGCGTCGCCAGCTCCTTGTGAACCCCTGCGGGTACTAAGTCTTGCGTGAGGTGAACTGTCAATTCACTGTCAGACATGGACAGAAAAACATTGCTGGGAAAAGGATCATGAGGACTTACAACAATAATGCGGCTAGAATCACCCTTCTGATATAAAGCTACATGTCTATAGTTCCATTTGTCACCATTGTCAAGAATTACACCAGCAGGAAGAGCACAAATTACCTTGAAAGGTACCAAAAATTTGGATAGACGCGCACCAGGTCTGCCACTGCGTACTTTCACCCAATTCACCAGAGCAAATACGTTTGCTTAGCTTCTTTCCCACACTTACATCTTGATATGGTTTATTGGGAGAAGTGTTCTTATATACCAGGTCATTGATCTATGTAGGAACAAGTATTGTCTTACGCAAACTGCCTCGCATCATTTCAAAAGGTGACTTTCCGGTAGTTCTATGTAGACTTGAGCGGTAAGCCCAAAGCATTTCAGACACCAAGAGATCAACCTCACACCCACTAGGCATCGCCATTTGTATAGTGCCTTTGAAAAGGCGGTTTGCCCTCGCAACCATTCCATTGCCCTGTGGGTTATAAAGTGACGTGCAAATGTGTTTAATGCCAAAGGAACCCAAAAAGGAGTGTTGTATAGCGTTTTAGAACCGTATTGTAATTTTCCCAAATCATGCCCTTATATAGGTTTAAAATATCGTATCCTAATATAGGCATAGAAATCACAACCATATTAAGACATAGCTCAAGTAGTCCAAATACGGCTTGGCTACTTCCACTAGTTCCGAAAATGTACAACGATTTCTTTGAAAAACCCGCCTTCAGCAGTCAGGAACTTTCCCCTGCATGAATATTAATGTATCCAAGAACTCATGGAGTTTTCAGAGAATTAAGTCTCTAACGACGTTATTATGTCCAATCTTACATCAAACTCGGCCCCTTCAAGGTATAAATATGCCCACACTTGTCCAAACAAACACACAGTGGTTTGGAGCAGTTCGACTATCTACTTGCCCGACGCGCCCTGCAGCAGCAAGTGCCGAAGGAAGCCGACCCTCCAGCTGACGCACTGAGAGAGGCTGTACTTTCTCCAGCCGAGAAATTCAGCTCCAGTGTTTCCAGGCTACCCTTGCGGGTTGCTGGGAAATCGAGTCCTGAGAGAGAGATACCAAGGTACGGAATTGATTAGACTCTAAGAGATTTCTTGGATTAGATTCTTGGCAAAAATACTAAAACTAAGCTACACCTCACTTACTTCATCCCTTGTGCTAGACCTAGGTTATGTACACCGGGGTAGACGTATTTTAGAAGCATCAGTTGAGTACCTTTAGTCACTATTTATTACTGTATGTATTTTATGCATTTTAGGTGTTTTATGGCTTAGAAACCATATCATGCTTTTACAATATTATTTTATAATACTCTTCGTACTGTACTCTTTGTACTTTACCGCAAGTATTACGATTGCAGCAGTTAATTTCTTATGCTTGAGAAAGAAGACTGTTCAATAAATATATTTTATTGAAAACGCCCATCTCTCTATTTCTCCGCACTTCTGGTGAAACGAAGCATGCACGATTGACTGAGTGAAATAACTATCTATTGTTTCCGCGACTCTAGAGATATATTTCTTGGGAAACAAAGTTGTCATGATTATGCGGTTGTCAGAAACTAATCCCTTCTTGTTCATTCGAGAACGTTTCTAGTGACCTCTGAGCTAGCTGGCACACACACAATTAAGTCTAGTATATTCCGTAAAGACCTAGTCGACTTCAATCCTACGCCTAAACTACAGGATACACTATTCCAATGCGCAGAGCCTATTGGGAATATAGGAACTACACTACAGGAGCGCATCTCAGCAGATGTCAATTGGGTACCATTATTGGTGATGAAAACCGAAGGTACACCCTCCTTTACACAAATGTCCTTCAAAATATGTACAGTGGTCGCAGTGGTAATGTCTTTCAAGAACTTGACAATCAACCACTTAGTAGTGACGTCAACTACCACCAAGGCAAAATGACAGTCACTCCTAAGATCATTCATGGGACCAATAAAGTCCAAACAGATAGTATGCCATGGTTGACCGGGATCTGTTATATGCCCCATGGATGCTTGCACACCCACTCTAAGTCATTTGTCACTTTCCTTACACACTTCACATTTCTCCACCCATGTATCAACATCTGAGTCCATTTTGGGCCACCACCAGTTCGCCCTCAACCTTTCTTTTGTCCTGGTCTGGCCCAAATGTCCTTCATAAGCTAATCTAATAAGATTGTTTCTCAACGCCAAAGGAGGAACAAATAACTCACCTCTCATAATCAATAAGTCACCGCAAACAGGCAATTCATCTAAAATTTTGACAAAGGGTCTGATAGAAGGAGAAACTGAACTTTCTCTTCTGCCACCCAGTACAATTAGTCGTTTGAGTTCAGACATGAACTGATGTGTCTGATGACATTTCTTTAACCCCTTCCATGCTGATGATGAGCTCAGCTCGTCATCAGCGTAACCTGCCGTACGCGGATGACGAGCTGAGCTCGTCATGTAACGCGGTAATTCGTAAATTGCCGCAACACAGCGGGAAAAGCCACCGCAGCGATGCGGTTAATTCATTCAGCTTCAGTAATGGCTTGTGCTTCAGTTACACATAAAGCATCTTGAATTGAGGCTACTGCACCTTCCGCCTCCTTCTTTAAAACTGAAGACTTGTCAACCGTTTCCCAATAAAGAGAGAGTCTTGATAAACCATCTGCTTGGATGTTTCTCCAACCTTGAATATATTCCATTTTATAACAATACTCCTGTAAGTGGGAGGCTGGTCTGATTAATCTTGCTGAAAATTTGGTGGTCCCACCCTCGTCGCCAAAATCCTAGAAGCTCCAGAAGCATTACACAGGAAATGATGCAGTAGGGTAAGTAGACTTTATTTCCAAAGGTACAGCCTGTGGAGGTAACAACAGCTCATCCCTGGCCAGCTGTAAATCACCTGCCTGTTCTGGAACGTTGGACTCACAAGTGTAACATGGAACGCACTAAGCACAGTGCTCCATAATCCAAACATGAGACCAAAGCTCATTACAACACATATCATATTCTAACACATTATTTGATGCATGGTTTACATGCTAAATATTTTCAAGGCTCGGCTCATGCACAGGCTCACAGAGTCAGAGCCAACCCTTGCTTGGCTCGTCCTGTTAATTTGTTAGCTTGCACACCTTTAATGAATGACTCCTAGTGAAATTAGTCAACAACTCACCCGTAGTCTGTTCACTTGTGTTTGGAGTGATGCCTGCGCAAGTGCACAGTGTGTGTGGTCACAACAGCAGTGGCCGACCATCCAGCCTTTGCCATGTCGATGGGCCTGAGTGTAAGAGAGACACAGAGAGTGAAGTATGCCTGCCTGCCATTTAACGCAACAAAGCCACCGCCGGCTAACAGCCAGGAACAGATGGCCTTATGGAGCAGTTTTGTGACACTGGACTGTGGCCAGACCAGAACTCAGGCTGCCTGCAATCCGAACAGTGGAAACAGTAGAAGAAAATGGTGGAGAGAGGAAAACTGATATGATTGTGACACTTCAAATACAATTACTCGTTTCACAAGCTTAGAATTGTTAATTTCACAGTCTAATGATTTCAGAATTGAAACATTTCAATTCACAAGAAAATCATTGTTATTCATTTTTTTTTCCAAAGAGTTTTATTGGGGTTTGTAAACAGAACAAAAGAGACACTGATGTGATTTTATAGCAAGGTAAATAATAAACAGAGTACATAAGCTGAATTAGGTGATAGTCAATGGGCTCTACAAAAACTGAAAAGCAATTCATATAGAATGGAAAAGCAATATCCAGTGCACAACATCTAGGAAACAATGAAGGTAAAGTAATGAAATTAAAGAGAGGTTCGCAGAGGGGATCACGGTGGGGGATATGCCCCATTACAATTCAGAAACAGTACACTATTATCTCAGTCAAGCAGAGGTAGCAGAGTACCCAGTGGGTTACCTGGGACAAACATAATACTGAAGAGAGCATTGTGCCAGAAAGTATAACACATGTTAAATGTCGACAGTACAGCATGGTGTGCCCACGATCATACAGTTTTCCTTACATATTTGGCACGTATATTTGGAGAGGTGCCCTCCTTAGGTAAGTATTCCAGTTCAGCAAAGAGTGGAAGGAGGTAGCAGCAGTACTCTTCCAATTGGCCAGCACAGACTTACAAGCTGAAATGAAAAATATATCCACTAGAAGTCTATCGTACTGCAAGTGGATATGGGGATCTAGAAATCCCTGGATTAGGGAGAGGAAATTATTAGTCGGATCCCCCATAGAGAGTGGATAAAGTCGAAAACCCTATCCTAAAAAGAGGTCACCACGCTGCAGTAAAAGAGTAAATGGTGGCGGTCACGGTTAGCTTCATTACAGTCCCAACAAGTTTGATTTCCTCTAAAAGACATTTTATGAAGCCGAGCCGGTGGCCAGAATTTCCTCTGAAGGAGCCAGTACTTTGTTTGGGAGAAAGGGGGGTGAGATCTTGTGGGTCACAACTGATTTCCAAATTAGTTGCCAGTTATCTGAAGAGATAGACCCATGACTCCTATTTTCTCTTGACTGTCCCTATGAGGGATGTAGAATCTGGTTTTAAGAGGTGGCAAAGCTTTGAGGATTGGTGGCCAGATTTGTTGAAGCAAAGTACTGGCTTAACGATAGTGGGATCTTTTTCGGAATAACTTATTTTAGACAAGCAAACCTCGAGCCCGAGAAAGTAATCAAAATGTATGTCTAGTAGGTTATATGGTTGTTGGAGTTCCCTGAAGGAGAGAGGTGCTTCTCAGCGGTCCAATTGCCTTCGAAAATGGATGCCTTTCGATGCCCATGAGCTCCAGAATATTGTTTCCCCATGAATTTTGAATTTTGGGTTGTGGCAGAGCTACATCATATTAGAGTGGGAAAGTGGAGTTTCTAGGAGTTTATCTATTTTTATTGGGGCTCTTTTCGTATTATTAAAGATGTATTTACCTGAAGGTGAGGGTTTTATTTTACTGGTTAGTAATGAGATAGGATGAAGATCACCTAATATTTATTTTTAAATTAGAAGCCAAGTTTTAGATTGATGTTTTTATATATATATTGTAATGATTTCTAATCAACCAAACAATAAAAGTATATACTAATTAGCAGCCATGTTGGGGTGTAGACGGAGACTGGGAGAGCCAAAGGGAGCCTTGTCTGGCTAGGAAGTCAGTTTGGTAATTTTTTTAATCGGCCAGGTTGACCCCCCATGGATGAACAGGCAAGCACAGTTTTTAGGTCTCGTGACCTATCAATGCGCATGCGCATTGAGAGAAGCGAGACTATAGGGCTTTAAACAAAGTTTACCTAACTGTGGCGATTTGGTGCTGTGCCCATGGCTTTTAGGTCAATGCGCAAGCGCATTGACCTAAAATGTGCGTGCACATCACCAAATCGCCGTCTGTTCCCTCAGCCGCACTCCTCCCACACCTTTGAAGTGAAGCTTAGCATCACTTCAAAGGCCCCGGCTGCTTCACACCCTCATGCCGCTCCGCCCCCTCCCCTGCCCGCCGTGTGCATTTCTCCACCCCCCCTCTCCACAGCAATGCCCTCCGTCTTGTTTCCTTTCTTGTTTTTCTTTCAGGTGAGATATCTTTTCCATCATTTGCGATAATACAGTTCTCATATGCATTTTTTAATTATTAGCAGCATATACACAGGCGCCCCTTCGGCGCTTTTGCTCTCAACCCTACTATCCTGTCAGCCGCATCTCTATAAGTTACTCGAAGCATGGCCTGACATGTGCACAGCTTATTCCGGCACCACCATCCTGCCAGACGGTTCTGCTTTGTTCGCCCACCGCATGGCCCTATTTGTGCACATTTTACTTTCGTGCATACCCTTACCCGCAGCCTCTCCTTCCCCACTTCTGCCTTTTCGGGTCTCGCGCTCACCGCAGACCCCTTCACATGGCTCACACCCACCTTTTTTCAGGTTACCATGCCATTCCCCACCTATCCCCCAGTCATTTCCGGGTAGGACGCGTGCACCCAGTGGACTCTCGGCCTTGGCCCGCTTATTCTGCCAGCCGCTTCTGCTTTGGTCGCCCACCGCATGGCCCCATTTGTGCACATTCACTTTCGTGCACACCCTTACCCGCAGCCTCTCCTTCCCGACTTCTGCCTTTTCGGGTCTCACACTCACCGCAGACCCCTTCACATGGCTCACACCCACATTTTTTTCAGGTTACCATGCCAGGTTACCTCACTCACCCTCAACCCCTCACCCTCACTCACCCTCAACCCCTCACCCTCACCCTCACTCACCCTCACTCACCCTCAACCCCTCACCCTCACTCGCCCTCACCCTCACTCACCCTCAACCCCTCACCCTCACTCACCCTCACCCTCACTCACCCTCAACCACTCACCCTCACTCACCCTCACCCTCACCCTCACTCACCCTCACCCTCACTCACACTCACCCTCACCCTCACTCACCCTCACTCACCCTCACCCTCATTCACCCTCACCCTCACTCACCTTCACCCTCACTCACCCTCACCCTCACTCACCCTCAACCCCTCACCCTCACTCACCCTCACCCTCACTCACCCTCACTCACCCTCAACCCCTCACCCTCACTCACCCTCAACCCCTCACCCTCACTCACCCTCAACCCCTCACCCTCAACCCCTCACTCACCCTCACTCTCACTCACCCTCACTCACCCTCAACCCCTCACCCTCACTCACCCTCACCCTCACTCACCCTCACCCACCCTCAACCCCTCACCCTCACCCTCACCCTCACTCACCCTCACCCTCACCCCCTCACCCTCCCTCAACCCCTCACCCTCACTCACCCTCAACCCCTCACCCTCACTCACCCTCTCACCCTCACCCTCACTCACCCTCACTCACCCTCACCCTCACTCACCCTCACCCTCACTCACCCTCACCCTCACTCACCCTCACCCTCACTCACCCTCACCCCCTCACCCTCACTCACCCTCACTCACCCTCGACCCCTCACCCTCACTCACCCTCAACCCCTCACCCTCACTCACCCTCGACCCCTCACCCTCACCCTCACTCACCCTCACCCTCACTCACCCTCACCCTCACTCACCCTCACCCTCACTCACCCTCAACCCCTCACCCTCACTCACCCTCACTCACCCTCAACCCCTCACCCTCACCCACCCTCACACTCACTCACCCTCACTCACCCTCAACCCCTCACCCTCACTCACCCTCAACCCCTCACCCTCACCCTCAACCCCTCACCCTCACCCTCAACCCCTCACCCTCACTCACCCTCACCCTCACCCTCACTCACCCTCACCCTCACTCACCCTCACTCACCCTCACTCACCCTCACTCACCCTCACCCTCACTCACACTCACCCACCCTCACCCTCACTCACCCTCAACCCCTCACCCTCACTCACCCTCACTCACCCTCAACCCCTCACCCTCACTCACCCTCACCCACCCTCACTCACCCTCAACCCCTCACCCTCACTCACCCTCAACCCCTCACCCTCACTCACTCTCAACCCCTCACCCTCAACCCCTCACTCACCCTCACTCTCACTCACCCTCACTCACCCTCAACCCCTCACCCTCACTCACCCTCACTCACCCTCACCCTCACTCACCCTCACCCTCACTCACCCTCAACCCCTCACCCTCACTCACCCTCACTCACCCTCAACCCCTGACCCTCACTCACCCTCACTCACCCTCAACCCCTCACCCTCACTCACCCTCAACCCCTCACCCTCACTCACCCTCAACCCCTCACCCTCAACCCCTCACCCTCAACCCCTCACCCTCACTCACCCTCAACCCCTCACCCTCACTCACCCTCAAACCCTCACCCTCACTCACCCTCACCCTCACTCACCCTCACTCACCCTCACCCTCACTCACCCTCACCCTCACTCACCCTCACCCTCACTCACCCTCACTCACCCTCACTCACCCTCACCCTCACTCACCCTCAACCCCTCACCCTCACTCACCCTCAACCCCTCACCCTCACTCACCCTCAACTCCTCAACCTCAACCCCGCACTCACCCTCACTCTCACTCACCCTCAACCCCTCACCCTCACTCACCCTCACTCACCCTCACCCTCACTCACCCTCAACCCCTCACCCTCACTCACCCTCACCCTCACTCACCCTCAACCCCTCACCCTCACTCACCCTCAACCCCTCACCCTCCCTCACCCTCACTCACCCTCACCCACCCTCACTCACCCTCAACCCCTCACCCTCACTCACCCTCACCCACCCTCACCCTCACTCGCCCTCAACCCCTCACCCTCACTCACCCTCACTCACCCTCAACCCCTCACCCTCACTCACCCTCAACCCCTCACCCTCAACCCCTCACTCACCCTCACTCTCACTCACCCTCAACCCCTCACCCTCACCCTCACTCACCCTCACCCTCACTCACCCTCACCCTCACTCACCCTCAACCCCTCACCCTCACTCACCCTCACCCTCACCCTCACTCACCCTCAACCCCTCACCCTCACTCACCCTCACCCTCACTCACCCTCAACCCCTCATCCTCACTCACCCTCACTCACCCTCAACCCCTCACCCTCAACCCCTAACCCTCACCCTCACTCACCCTCACCCTCACTCACCCTCAACCCCTCACCCTCAACCCCTCACCCTCAATCACCCTCACCCTCACCCTCACTCACCCTCACCCTCACCCTCCCTCACTCACCCTCAACCCCTCACCCTCACTCACCCTGACCCTCACTCACCCTCAACCCCTCACTCACCCTCCCTCACCCTCACTCACCCTCACCCACCCTCACCCTCACTCACCCTCACCCTCACTCACCCTCACCCTCACTCACCCTCACTCACCCTCACCCTCACTCACCCTCACCCTCACTCTCACTCACCCTCAACCCCTCACCCTCACTCACCCTCACCCTCACTCACCCTCAACCCCTCACCCTCACTCACCCTCACTCACCCTCAACCCCTCACCCTCACTCACCCTCACCCTCACTCACCCTCAACCCCTCACCCTCACTCACCCTCAACCCCTCACCCTCACCCTCACTCACCCTCACCCTCACTCACCCTCACTCCCCCTCAACCCCTCACCCCCTCACCCTCACTCCCCCTCACCCTCACTCACCCTCAACCCCTCACCCTCACTCACCCTCAACCCCTCACCCTCACTCACCCTCAAAACACATTGTGTTACAATAGGTGTCACATTTGCGAAAGATAAAACTATTGGCATTGTAAATAACAAAGCTATTAATTTCGCTATTTTCAAAACAAGCACATAAATAAAAAATGTGTCCTTTACAATACCAATAGCTCAAACTTTCCTAATGCGAGACCTATTGCATTGCTGTGCTTCTCTCCCCTGCTGCACTCTCCTGCTCTCTAGAGATGTGGCCTAACGACCAGAGCTGCCATCTAAGTGACGTAAATACAAAACATGTTGCATTCCAAATGCTATAGGTGTCACATTCGCGAAAGTTATAACTATTGGCATTGTAAATGACAAAGCCATCAATTTAGCAATTTTAAAAACCAACAAATAAATAAAATATGTCATTTACAAGACCAATAACTCCAACTTTTCTAATGCGAGACCTATTGCATTTCCAATGCTTGTTTTAAAGAGATTCTAAAATGCTATCAGTTGTTTGTCTAGTTTGTGATGGAATTCCTCTGATAGTACTAGGGGTAACATACTGATAAGATAGTTAACTAGCGGTATGACCATCATTTTGACGGTCTCTATACAACCCCTCCATGTTGGGATCTTAGGATTCCATCCCTCCTGCAGAGATTCAAATTATTTCAGAGTTAGATTTCTATTATGGTGGAGCGACTCTAGTAAGTCTGCATTAAATTCTAGGTCTAGGTATTTAATGAAGTGGGGCTGCTAGGCTAGACCTGTGGATTTGAAAGGAAAGATGTTGTTCAGACCCATGATTTCGGTCTTTATTGAGTTATAGCCAGACACCCGAGCACAGTCTTCTATTGTATCCAGCAAGGAGGGGATTGAATGAGAAGCGTCTTCGGACATAACCAGATTGTCATCTGTGTATGCAGCCACCTGTAGCGTCCTTTTTTTAAAGGAAACACCCTTCATGGAGGGATTAGTTCAGATCTTGTGAAGTAGGGGCTCTAATGTCAGGATGAAAAGGTATGGGGACAAGGGACAGCCTTGTTGGGTGCCTCTCTCCAAATTGAAGGCTTAGGATAAGTAAGTAAAATGGTTTATCTAGCGCACAAATACCAGAAGGTGTCTTAGCGCTGGCGGTGACCCATCGGGTAACGAACTGTAGACAAAGAGCGATCTGCCGCAGCTAAAAAAAAATTCGATGAAAAGCCAGGTCTTCAATCGCTTCCTGAACAGTAACAGGCTGGAATGGCAGCGTAGTGTTGAAGGAGAGAGTTCCAGATTTTTCCCGCACAGTAGGAGGACTTGGTGTGGGGAACATTACATTTATCTTTGACGGAGGTAATGACCCTACAATTCGGTTTATATTCAAGTATGAGGCCAGAATAATTCCTGCTCTGTTGGCTGCGCATAGTTTTAGGGACTTACATTTAAGGATACAAAACCCCGCCCTTTCACTGAGTATTCTATTGTATTCGTATTTTTTATTGGTGAGAGTGGAAAGGGTTTTGGTATCTGAGTTAGAGGTGTGTGCATCTTCTAGGGATTTAATCTCTCTTTCTAAAGTTTCAAAGTCGATGCTATGGGCTTTGTTTAGTTTAGTTTGAACTTCAATAAAGGAACCCCTAACAGTGGCTTTGAGAGCATCCCAATGAGTAGTTGGGGTTGTCTCTGAAACCATATTTTCCTTTAGTTATTTCTTTTTCATATCTCTATATTGGTTCTAGATGCAACATCTTTGATAGACTCATTGTTGAATCTCCAAATTTTGTTAAGGGATATTGTGGAGGTGCCCAAGGGAAAGAGGGGGATAGTCGAGTGGTCCGTGACGAGTCTAGATAAGATGTCTGTCTGGTCTATTAGATATATATGGGTCTTGGAAATCATGAGATAATCAATCCTAGAGTAAGAATTATGGGGATTAGAAAAGAAGGTGTAGTCCCTGGTATTGGGATGTTGCAGCCTCCTTGGGTCGAGAAGGTTGAGTCTGGCACAGAGCTTGAGGAGCGATTCGTGTGATCTGGAGGACTGAAGTGAAGTTTTGGATTGCCGGTCTATGATCAGGTCTATGGGAAGGGTTTTGTATTGTTCTGAGAGGATCCATCTACCCATATCATCTGTGATAAGAGAGTCGACAGATAGGCCTGTGGTTTTTGATATTAGCTTTTATTGCTTTCTGAGAAGCAAAGGACGTCAGTGAGCCAGTTTCTCCCAAACAAAGCCAGTTCCTTATGGGATATCTTTGTTTCCTACAGCAGGATCGCATCTGCCTTGAGTTTATAAAGGTAATTCTCAATTTATTTATGCTTGATTGGATGATTAAGACCCCTGACATTTAGGGAGTTAACCTTTTCGGTTCACATCAACAGAGCTGCTACTCATGGTGTGAGAATCTGGCAATATAATTGTGTTGCTTGAATGGGTTGCTCTGTGTGTGATTAGAGATTGGCTGGTGGTTTCTGAAGCCAGGCAAGGGGGAGATTTATGAAATCTGCATCAGCAATGAGGTAGGAAGGAGGTGAGAACATGAAGCCATGAAACATCTCTGTGTCAGCATAACAAGACAGTTGGTCACTCCAAGGAATTTAAGAGCCAGACGTACTGCTGGACTGACAGGTCGTACATGAACCTGCTGTGAACACAAAAGGAAAAGGGAGAATACTACTAAAAGGTACAAAAAATGCAATTGAAAACAAAAACGAACCCAGGCCCAATAACTTCCCCAACCTTTATCCTCCCATAAACGATAGCCCCTCTAAACGATGAACGTGAAGGAGGAGACAGTGGGGTGAAGTCCACCCGTGGAATACAGCAGTACCGACAACCAGATGGCAAAGTGAAGGATCCACTGGTACATGGGGCCTAGTAATAGTAGAAGTGATACAGCAAACTAATGATGGACGGAATGCTGACAATGCAAACATTCTCCCCCAATCTAAAGATCTGGGTTAAATCCATCATTCTTTTGCTCACCATGCCACCCCAGTTTAGACCCAGCTTTACCTGTCTAATGTATGTAATTTAGGCAGGTTCCAAACTCTGACATCCTGTGATTGGCTATAAACACAGAGATGGTGAAGTACAAAGAGGAACCACTATCCCTATGTTTTCATAATAATCACCACAATCTGTAGCAGGGCGAGCGGTAAAGCCTCTGGCAGCGATGGTTTGCAGGTCGGCCTTTACACTCTATCCATCGCACTCACTATCTATGTATCTATCGCTATCTATGTATCTATCGCACAACCACAGCATCACTCACAACCACCACAGCATCACTCAGGGGCACCACAACATCACTATGCGCTACCACAGGATCACTAAATACCACTGCATCACTCAGCGCCACCACTGCATCAATATGTGCAACCATTCAACAACAACTGCTTCAAATATGTTTTCTCAATGTTTCAAGCTTTATTACAGATGTCACAAAAAAGATGTTAATATTTCACATCTGTTCTTGGATTTTAGTCACAATAAAATACTATTAACATAATCTTCACAAAAGTAATTTACAAAAGTTTAAGCTATTGCCATTATAAATTACAATAACTTGTATTTAAGTATTCATTATTTAAAAAAATGAAAAGCCATTGTTATTTGTAATATCAATACATCTAAGTCACGTAAATTCAAAACATGTTGCATTACAAATAGTATAGGTGTCACATTTGCAAAAGTTAAAAGTATTGGCATTGTAAATAACAAAGCTATTAATTTTGCTATTTTCAAAACCAACACATAAATGAAAAATTGGTCATTTACAATAGCAATAGCTCAAACTTTTCTAATGCGAGACCTATTGCATTGCAAATGCTTGTTTATAGACAAGCAATTTGCAGACTATTTAAAAGAACACATGGCTGGCTGGCATTTTGCGCGCCTGCCTGTGTAGTTTTAAATGAAACTTTGTCTCCTTTCTGGGAAGCGCTAACCATACCAGGAGGGGGTTAATTCATAGAGCTGAAATGCTTCAGCTGCAGTGAGAGGCAGGATGTCTCCACTGCTAAAAACTGAAAGCAAACAAACAGGCATTTCAGCTGCAGTGCGTGGCTAGGAGTCTCCCTTACTATAATATCGATTGAGAAGGAACAGGCCCGTCTGTTTGTTTACCTTCGGTTTTAGCAGAGGAGACTTCCTGCCTCCTCACTGCAGCTGAAGCTGAATGAATTAACCCCCTCCTGGGACAGTGAACATAATAAAAGCATGGACCCGTCGATTTCCCCTCCCTCGACTTGCGACAGGGAACAAAGGTAAAATTAGAGTGGAGTGCGCGCCCCCCTAGGATGGTGTCACGCGCCCCACCATTTGAAGAACTCTGCCTTACGGGAATAGATCTCCTGTGGTGTGCAGGTCATGGTGTTGTAAGGTGTGCTTAAGCATGAGGGATCCAGAGATTATCAGCTACAGGTAAAGCAGAAGAGTAAAGAATGCATCAGCCTAAGACATAGCAGAGCTTACGTCATGCCCAGCAAGTGGTAGTCGAAATTTGGATGTCTAAAAGATCCACAGGGATGCCCTTCGGTAGGACAAACGAGGGTGATAGATCACCAAGATGGTCTCTCTCAGGTTTGAGATAAGGGACACAGGCGTCTGGGTAGTACCAGTGATATGCATATTGGCATTGTGCTGTCAGATAATAAAGATGAAAGTCTGGGTCTCCAAAGCCACCGCGTTCGTAAGCGAAGTTAAGGTATCTCACCGGATACGGGGCTCCTTCCGGCCCATATTAGTCTCAGTAAGAGACTGAGGTGTGTTGAAGAAACGGTATGCAACCAGTATTAAGATATTAAGGAAGAGATACAAGAAGCGGGGGAGGACCGCCATTTTAATTGTCGCCACTGGTCCCGCTATGGATTGTGGGAGTTTGATCCAACGTTCCACTTGTGTCAAGAGATTGTCAATGGCCGATCCATAATTGAGCCCGAGAATTTGGTCTTTGTCTCTATGTAGGCGTCTGCCTAAGTATTTGGTGGAGTCTGTGTTCCAAGTTAAAGGGAATTCAACAGCCATAAGGTGGGTGCGCTTGGTTAATGAGGAGAGCTCAGGTTTAGCCAGTTAAGGTGGAGGCCGAAAAGATCCCAATGTTGGGATTTCACATATTAGAGGGAGGAGGTTATCAGATGGACAATGGCCAACCAGAAGTATGCCATCTGCATACAGTAGAAGTAAATGGGGGCCATGTGTGAGTTGATGGCCACTGTGCATGTGCCGTTCCTAGAGGTGCAGAACTAATGGGTCCTGTGCAATGATAAATAGGAGAGGAGGCATCCTGCCTGGTCCATCTAGTGATAGGGAAGGTGTCAGTGAGGGAACCACTCACCCTGAGGCATGCCACTGGGTTAGAATAAAGGGGCATAACTAGGGAAATTGAAACTGCGGGGGAGACCTAGCTTTGTCAGCGTGGCTCTCAGGAAAGGCCCCTCCAATGAGGCAAACGCCCGGTCAGCATTTAACAAGGTCACCGCTGCAGGAGTAGTTGGGGAGAGCCTATTTAATACAATGGATATAGACCTCAAATTGAGGGAGTTGGACCCATGAGGGGACAAAGCTGGCCTGGACAGGAGGGTTACTCTGCTCCATCAGCAGGGTCATTCTCATGGTGAGGACTTTGGCTAAAATCTTGTCTACGTTGAGGAGGGAAAGTGGGTGGTAGGTAGACCATAAGTGGGGATTCCTTCCAGGATTCAAGAGAAACGTAAGCACCGCCTCATACAGTGTGGGTGGTAGAGAGCCTGTGTCCAGGGACTCCATGTGCATAGCAAAGCGATGTGAGGCTTTTTGATGTTTGTAAGCTTTGAAAAATGCTCCAATAAGGCCATCAAGGCCTGGGGCTTTGAAACTGTCCAAGGCATCTATTTGCTGTATAATTTCCTCACGTTATGGGTTCAGCTAAAAGCAGTGCTGGCTATATGGAGTTCGTGGATATACCCACTCAGATGATTAGGACAGAGATTAATGCTATCTCGGTCTGCCAGATCACAATATTCGGTCATAAGAACCGAGTGTCTATGTAACTGAGGGTGGCAGCCCAGTCGGGAGTCGGCTCGGTCAATGTCTCGAAGATCAGATTAGATCTGGGTGTACATCTTGGAGAATACCTGCATGTTTAGATATGCAGTAACCATGGATGTAGGCCTTAAAGGCCTCCCAGAGAGTGGCCTGAGTCAACACCATGCCCTATTTAAAGCAAAACATTCTACAATGGCTTCATGTAGCTCAGTGCAGGAAACCTGATCATGTAGGGCATCGCTTGGGAATCTCCGCCATAGGGGGCATGCAGCCCGAGAAGGACCAGATAATGGTCAGAGTATGCAACAAATGTCTCACATCTATGCTCCAGAGCGAGGCATTGGCAGATACAAGCTAACAGTTAAGCCATGTCCTTGGGAATGAAATAGAAGGTATAGTCCGTTAGGCAAGGGTGATGTGAGCGCTATATCTCGCTGAGAGCATAAGTGTCTACAACATGGAAAAAGATCCCCCAGGAGTGGGGCACCACTCGGTTGTGTATTGGTGGAGTCTACTAGGATATTCTGAACCAGGTTGAAGTCTCCACCCATTACAATCAGATCCGCCACCGCCTGACCCATGAGTGCATGATGTCATGAAAAAACTCAGGCGAATCAGTAGTCGGAGCCTAGATATTAATCAATAATGCACATTTGTCTACCAAGATGCCAGTCAGTATAATGTAACGACCCTCTGGGCATAGGTGGCAGCTGAGGAGTGAAAAAGGGACACTTATGTAGAAGGATACAAACGCCTCTGTAATAGGCACTGGAAAACTATTGATGTCTGCAACAGGTGGAAGCAAATGTCTAGGAGTCCCTAGGTGGTAGATGAGTTTCGTGAAGGGAGGATATTTTAGCTCCATGCCGGGACAAGAATGAGAGGACCGGTTTAATCTTATGCGGATTGTTAATACTGTGAATATTTCAAGTGAGGAGGGGGATGTCTGCCACCATCTCCCGGTCCGTCACTTCGCATTCAGAATAGGGGCATATGAGAATGTGTGCCATGTAAATTCCCTAGCGTTCCAGGCATGTCCAGAGATGCAGGGCTTCTTGACACAGGATCCACAACCACAGCCCGCTTGCTACAATACCAATGGCTGAGGTGTTGTTGATAAACAAGACTTCCCTTGAAGGAACAAATGCAGTCTTTAAATGCCAGCAGGATAGCTCTGCGCTCCAGCAGGCTGATGTGGAGCTGAGACTCTACCGGAGACCAGAGTCCTCAGACCTTGACCTCCCCCGTATAGTCTTAGCAGCTCAGGAGTGAAGCATCTGTCACTAAGGTTAGCTCCGAGTGGGGAAGGGAGCGGGTTCTACCGCTGACCAATTTGTGCTTCTTCAGCCACCACCACTGATCTTTTGCCTTTGCCTCCGATATCTGGACCAGGTCAGAAAGATTCCCCTGATGCTGCGCACACTGGGACTTCAGGTCGCACTGCAGAGACGGCATTTGCCAATGGGCTTGTGTGACCAGCAGGAGGCCATGAGGCCTAGCAGCATCAGTCTCACCGAAATCCAGGATAGAGGCTGAAACATCAGAATTATAGCCTGAATATTCTGGACTCGGTGTTCTGTAGAATAGGCCTGTTAGACCTTGCATCATTGCCGTGGTTTCCTATAACTTTTTGACATCTGACCTCCCGTTTAGCGGACTTAATTGTTGATGGCTTTAGGAGTCTGGGCACTTCACTAGTGTCAAAGTGCATGCGCTCTTTACTCTAAGCATGGTAACATTGGCTTATCCTCTATTGGCATATTAATGTACTTCTAAGTCCCTAATAAAGTGCACTACATGTGCCCAAGGCATAGAAATCAAATGCTACTAGCGAGCCTGCAGCACTGATTGTGTCAATCAATCAATTAGCACTTTATCCATGGCTCAGGCCTGCCACTGCAGAACCTGTGTGTTCAGTTTTGAACTGCCATGGTGACCTGGAAAGATAACTTACTTACCAGGCCCAAAACTTCCTTAATATTACATATCAGTCACCCGTAAGGTGGGCCCCAGACTGCCCTAAGAGCAGGGTGCAGTGTACTGAAAGAGAAGGACATGTCGTTAAGTTTGACATGTCCTGGTAGTGAAATACTCCTAAATTCGTTTTTCAGTACTGCACACAGGCTAGCATTGGGACTGCCTTATAACATTTTAGGAGTGCAGTTTACAAGTGGAACAAGATAGGAAAAATAAAATTGGGGTCTCTGGGCTCACAATTTAAAAACACAACTTATGGTGAAGTTTATTTTTGTATTGCAGTTCTGAAAATGCCACTTTCAGTAAATTAGCCTTTTCTTACTTAAACTATTTGGTGCCTTCTGCCTTTATCTGGAATACACTGGTGTGGGAGACTGCTGGCTTCCTGCATTCCCTCTAGACAGCCGCACAGAAAGGAAGAGTAGGTGTGACTGTGCAGCTATCTGCAGGTTGATGGGTCATCCTTAGGCAGGGGGAGAAACTGACACGTTGCACCTGGAAGACCTAGGTCTGTCCCCACACAAAGGGTTGCAGACCCCCCCTGTCGTGAGTCTGGGGCAAGGGCAGGAAAGGCAGGATCTTGTGCACTTCAGAGCATCTCTTTGATGTATCCCTACTTCAAAGGACAGAATGAATATAAGTAATGGACCTACGGCATTATGACTTCAGACCACTTCTGGAACGGAGGATATTCTACAAAGAAGAAGGACTGCTGTGCTGCCACGAGGGACTGCCACTTTACTGCAACTGCTTTGCTCTGTTGGCCTGCTGCTTCTTTCCTGGGCGTGATAAGGACTGGACCAGATGCTCTACATCCTCCAATAACTTAAGTGACTCCAAGGGTTTGACTCCTGGTTTGAAGTCTCATGACCATCAAAGACTTCCTTCAACTGATGAACTCTACCAACCAAGAGTTCTAATATGCCAAGAGGTGCCATTGTCAACTTGTATCGACACATTTCCTTCAACGTCAACACAGCACCGCTTCATGGACATCCCTACGCAACTCGACATTGACGCAGGACCCGGCTGTGAGGTTTGATGACACATTGCCTTCATTGTAATGGGTTCGAAGACAACATGAGATTCAACTGTGAAGCTTGACAATGACGCATCGCATTTTTCACAAAGGGACTCGACGACAATGCAGGATCCGACTGCGTGACTCGGAATAGATGCATCGTGGTTTTGCAGACGGCGAATCCTCTGGAAAGGTACTATTTTCAGCGGGAACAGCATGGCTTCTGTATCCGATCAACACTTCATCGTGGTTAGCTTGAACTTTCAGATTTACCCCAGTCAATCGCGACCAGATGCCCCCTGTTGGCCCTTTATGCTTTTAAGCAATATATTGCAGTTTGATCTTTAAAAATTCATATCTCAAGTTCTACTTATTGGATTTTTGTCGTATTGGTCTTGTTTTACTTGGAAAAATATTCTCTATTTTCCTAAAGTGCTTAAGTCTTTTTGTGGTGTTTTCACTGATTTACTGCACAAAAACTTTACACATTGCCTCTTAAGTTAAGCCTGCCTGCTCTGTGCCAAGTTAATAGAGTGTGAGCACAGATTCATTTTTGCTGTGTATCTGACTTACCCCGACTAGGATTCTGGCTCCTGCTTGGAGGTTTTATATGCCAACCTGAAGCCTCGATTTCTAACAAGGCCTGCATTGTATTCAGAACAACTCTGATTAAAAGGGGCACCTGAAAGGGAGTGCGATGCAACATCAGCACATTTAGAGTGAACCCCTGCAAATGCAGGAGGTTCGCCGTAGTCTGGAGGTTGGAGGTAACTGCGTGGGGTGAGCCCACCTTCAATCGCAAGTCATTAAAATAGAGAAAGACTGGAACCCCTGACTTCTGCATGTGTTTTGAAGTCGCAACATCACCTTGGTGAGAACCAGAGTAGCGCTCACAAGGCCAGAATTGAGCACAGAGAAATGATAATGCTTGTGGCCCACCATAAACAGCAGGTAGTGCCTGAGCAGGCAGGATAGGAATGTGCAAGTAGCTGTCCTGCAAGACCTGAACTACCATCTAGTCTCCAGGGTCCAGGGCGGACCGAACCTGGCCTAATGTGTGGATTCTGAATTTCCCCTTTCTCAGGAAGAAACTGAGAGGGCACAACTCTAAACTAGGGTGGAGGCTTCCATCCTTCTTGGGCACCAGAAAGTAGCGGGAATGGAAACAATGACGTACTTCTGATGCCGGCACCATCATGATGGCTCTTTTGGCCAGAAGAGCCTGACCTTCTTGAAGGAGCAGGTAGATCTGGTCCTCTGTCAGTCGGAGCAAGATGGCAGCATTGTTGGCTGGTTTTGTTAAAAGGCAATAGAGTAACCCCGCTGAACAATCTGAAGTACCCACTTGTCCGATGTTATAGACTGCCAGTCAAGCAGGTGAGGCCGGATGCTGCCACCAACTCTGTGCTCATAATAGTACGAGGGCAAACTAAAGAGGTTTGAAGGCTGCGGCTGCTTGGGGATGTTGGTGGTGGACTGGGTAGACCCTTGGCGGTGTTTCAATGGGGGCCACAAAAGAACGGGGGAGCCTCTTGGCCTTGGTAGCTAGGCGGGAATGATGTAGCTGGTAGCCCCTGCCGTAGCCACAAAAGTCGCAAAAGGCAGAGAATGGGATTGGTGTGGGGCATGGAGAGGCCCATGGAACTGTCAGTGGCCCAGCTGTCCTTAAAATGCTGCAGTGCTGAATTTTCCTTTGTCGTCGAAGAGCCAGATACCATCAAAGGTCAAATCTATAAGGAATTAACCCTGGGCGAAGCACTACGCTATGCTCGCGTATTTTGCGAAGTTTGCACAACTTCGCGAGCTGCACGTAGCACAGTGCGAACACGCGTAGCGCAGCGTAGCGTAGTGCAGCAATCATTTTTTGCTTGTTCGCAGTCCTCAACGTCATGTTCGCGACCGCGAGCAAGCAAAATGACATCCCGGCGAGACTCTCAACGCTGGGAGGTCAGGTTTCTCATTGCGAGAGGTCGTGCATGCTCGCGACCGCGAGCAATGAGAAACTACCAGTTGACGTTGAGAAAGCTGAGGCTCGAGTAAAAATCTCCTCGAGCGGCAGAAAACTACAGCTCGCAATGTGCAAGATGCCGTTTTCAATGATTGCACAGTGCCGGATGCTTGTTCGCACTGTGCAATCATTGAAAATGCATCTTGCACAGTGCGAACATGCTACTACGCAGCTCGCGTAGTGCTACGTGAAGTTCATGTAGTGCGAAGTGCACTTTGCGTAGCTTCGCGTAGCGCTACTTCGCGAACTACGCCCACCCTTAAAAAGGAATACCTGAACATCCCCCGAAAAGCCAGTTGACCACAGCCAGTAGTGGCATCTGAGTCCCACTGATGACACAATCCTTCTGCCTAGCGAGTCAGTTGAATCCAGTCCAAAGCGATGTGTTGAACTTTGCTGAGTTTCTGCCATTGCAATAGGCTGTGAGGCTTTGGTCTCATCCCAGACCATGGGGAACACATGTGCAATCGAATCCCAAACCATGTGGGTGTATCAGCCCAAAAGGCATGCAGTGTTCATCAACCACAGTGCAGGGCTGGCGGAAGAGAACATCCCCTTGCTAAAGGTGCCCAGCCTCTAGGATTCCCTATCTGGAGGGGAGGTTAGGAACGCGCCAGGGTAGACCTTGGCTGTGGAGGACTGGACAACCCAACTCTCCGAGGTGTGATGTTGTGTGGGGAAAACTAGGTCCAAAGGAGTGGGCGATGACTGGCAACTATCCTATGCACAGACACCCCTGTGCAAGGCTTGGCCCAGAATCTGAGCAGGACATTAATGAAGGTTTTTTTAAAAGGGAGGAGAGGGTCTGAGGGGATAATTCCCAGTTAAAGCACCTCCATCAAAAGGGCAGCACAGGTCCAGGATCTCAGCCACCCTTCTCACCACAATTGCAAAGGAAGCCCCTTTCTCCAAACCCACACTAGGAGGAGAGACTGGGCCTGTTTCTGCAGGGGCGTCCAGACCACTGGCATCCGCCAGTTCCTTAATCCAGTTATATCCGGCCTCATCAAGGGGATTGGTGTAACCATAAGGATGCTCAGATCCTCCCTAATAATACTCCTTCCCATGCCTGCAAACAATGCAGGGCCTGGTTCAGACTCAGAAGGTTAAGCTCTGGCCGGTGCCGGAGTCTACATCCAGCTCTGTATCTGGTATGATTATCTGGTCGGTGCAGCCGGGAACAACGTCACTGGAGCGGGCACCAGAGAGAAAGTCGTGGTCTAATGATAGGAGTTGTTCCGGATCTAGGGGCCTAAAACTGCTCCAGAGGGGTGTTCCTCCCCCAAAAAGGTGCATGGCCTCATAAAAATCTTGTAGCTTGGAGGAGGCGCTCCGACTCCAGGAAACTCAGGGAGATGTGGACAGGACCCTGATGCAGGCTCTGTGTAGGAGTCTGGTCTAGAGTGATATCTTTCCCGCACCTCGTCTGAAGATTTGGACCAGCTCGGTGTAGTCAAAGGGCAATTCCAGCTCTTTGACTTTTTGGACTTCTTGTAGGACTAACCTGACGACTTAGAGAGCAATGATGAGTGCCTGGAATGGCTCCGTAAACGGTCCTGGCACCTTCCTCGTGATTGGGAATGTCGGGGTGGGGACTTGTGTCAAGTGCTAAGAGTTTTAAGCTTCAAAGAACACTCCCTCACCACCTTAAGGTTCATGGGGGGCAGTCCTCACTAGTCGTGGTCCGATCAAAGCACCAAAGGTAAACCAGTTGGGAGGGTGGGGGTTGGGGGGTCACAGACAGACCACAGGGCTTAAACAGCATTTGTTTGTGGGACATCCATACACACAATGGGAGACAAAGACTCAAAACAAAAATGTGTCAAAATAATGCTAAAAAAAGTTGTCTAAAAGTGGACTGTCATAACTCACTTCGGATCTGAGCTAACTGGCACGGAAAGAAAAGAATGGAGACCAACGTGCTAGGGTGGCAGAGTTATTGCTTTAAAAGATACTGGATCCAGTCTGACGTCTAGGGACTTTTCTAAGGTATTGACTCTGCAGCTAGAAGTCTCTATCAGATAAGCACCTTTACATTTCATGAGAGGAGCTTTATACAGGTTGTAAGGGACTGTTGTATACACTGCGCTATCATTGGCGGGTGACTATGGATACCATGTAAGAGTGTTGTAATCTCATATCGGTCGTGTGCATACTTTGCAATCAGCTATGATATGTTCAGTTTAGTGAATACAACTTTAAAATGGCCAAATCATCCCTCCGCCCACCCACACCACCTCCACTTGGTCGGTGAACTATCTCAATTACCCAAGAAACCCATATGAATTAACTAAAAGGTGTGTAGGCCTTCCGGGGGCTCCTGTTACTGCAGCCTTTGCCCTTTTCTGCAGACCAGTAGTCTATGTAGGTGGATAGCAAACAACTGTAGGACTTGGCCTATTTGGCTAAAGTTCCCAAGCCTTTTGCTTTCCCGCTAGACCGTTTTTCTGACATAGAGTTGCCGATTTAGATGCTTTGTGAACTTTGCTACTGCTTATCAGTGCCAAAGCACAAGTGTTCCCTGTGTAAAGTGTAATGGTATTTGGTTGGCCATGATTGGTAGGTTTGCCTTACTAGTAAAGTCCCCAGTGATGTGCACGGTGCGTGCCAGGGCTAGTAATGCAAAGGTGCGCGGAGAAGGGAACTCCGGCCTGCAGTGTAGGGCTTGCGCGCAGTTTGCTAAGTTAGCATGTTGTTCTGACAAGTGCAACCGCTTGTCAGGCCTTACTTTCACTTTTGCGTATATAGTGGGCACCCTTGTGGTAGGTCTCAGGTAACCCCTGGGCAGGGTGCAGTGTAAGTTAAATGCAGGACATATACAGAGGTGTGTGCTATGTCCTGGCAGTGAAAAGCACCCCGTTTCGTTTTCACTGGTGAAAGGCCGTCCTGCCCATAGGACAGCATGGGGGAGGCTAGGTATTGTGTTTGGTAGCCTAGCTTCCCATAGGTTTAAAATGGAGATGTGAAGTTTAGTATGTATGAACTCACAGTGTCATAACACATCTTTCTATGAAAGTGGTGTTGTCACTGTGCGTTCAGAAACCACTCTTTTATAAAGTGGCTGAGTTTTGTGCTTTAAGCATTTCTGTGTGTCTCTGCTGAATATGTGGATCGACTGTCTGGATCTGAGAGTTGAGAGGAGATGGGGGAAGTCTTGACTCAGGGAGTGGTAGAGATGGCACCAGGCTGACCGGTGTTAGACCTGGCATCCTTGGTGTGGTTTCCCCCTATCTTTTTGCCTCTACCTCCTGTATTTTTTTGATGCTGTGCTGGATTTCGTTTTTGCTGGTTTAGATGCTTTGGGCACTTTGCCACTGCTGATCAGTGTCAAAGTGCAAGTGCCCCCTGTGTAAATTGTTATTGTGATTGGTTATCCATGATTGACATATTTGTATTAGCAAGAAGTCCCTAGTAAAGTGCACTGAGTGTGCCAGGGCTGGTGATTCAAATGCTACTAGTGTGATGTATGACGTTACAACGCATACTTTTACCACGCCTACCATTACCACGCATTTTTTACAACGCAGGATCCATTACAACACATACCATTACCACGCATGTATTTACAACGCATATACCTTTACAACGCATACAATTACAACGTAAGTATTGGTAACTATATAATATTTTTTAATATTTAATTTATTTAAAATTAATATAATGTAATTTAATTTAATTTAATTTAATTAATTTAATTTAATGTAATTTAATTTAATTTAATCAATTTAATTTAATGTAATTTAAATATAATTATATTTAATTTTTACACTGTACCCTTTTACCCCAAAACCCAAAACTGACCCTGAACCCAAAAAATACCCCTTTTACCCAAAAACCCAAAACTGACCCTGAACCCTAAAAATACCCCTTTACCCAAAAACCCAAAACTGACCCTGAACCCTAAAAATACCCCTTTACCCAAAAACCCAAAACTGACCCTGAACCCTAAAAATACCCCTTTACCCAAAAACCCAAAACTGACCCTGAACCCTAAAAATACCCCTTTACCCAAAAACCCAAAACTGACCCTGAACCCTAAAAATACCCCTTTACCCAAAAACCCCAAACTGACCCTGAACCCTAAAAATACCCCTTTACCCAAAAACCCAAAACTGACCCTGAACCCTAAAAATACCCCTTTACCCAAAAACTAAAAACTGACCCTGAACCCTAAAAATACCCCTTTACCCAAAAACTGAAAACTGACCCTGAACCCTAAAAATACCCCTTTACCCAAAAACTGAAAACTGACCCTGAACCCTAAAAATACCCCTTTACCCAAAAACTGAAAACTGACCCTAAACCCTAAAAATACCCCTTTACCCAAAAACTGAAAACTGACCCTGAACCCTAAAAATACCCATTTACCCAAAAACTGAAAACTGACCCTGAACCCTAAAAATACCCCTTTACCCAAAAACTGAAAACTGACCCTAAACCCTAAAAATACCCCTTTACCCAAAAACTGAAAACTGACCCTAAACCCTAAAAATACCCCTTTACCCAAAAACTGAAAACTGACCCTGAACCCTAAAAATACCCCTTTACCCAAAAACCCAAAACTGACCCTGAACCCTAAAAATACCCCTTTACCAAAAAACCCAAATAATATTTTTAATAAAATAATATACTTACCAATACTTACGTTGTAATGGTATGCGTTGTAAAAGTAACTGCGTTGTAAATACATGCGTGGTAATGGTATGCGTTGTAATGGATCCTGCGTTGTAAAAAATGTGTGGTAATGGTAGGTCGTGGTAAAAGTTGCGTTGTAAAGGTTGTATACCCTACTAGTGGGCCTGCAGCACTGATTGTGCCACCCACATGAGTAGCCCTAAAATGGTGTCTCAGGCCTGCCACCGCAGTGCCTGTGTGGAGTCTGTGAACTGCCATGTCCTCCTGGTCAGTGTCCCCACTAACCAGGCCTAACCCTTCCCTTTCTGTGCAAATTGGTCACCCCTATGGAAGGCCCAAGGTACCCCCTTGGGCAGGGAGCAGTGTATGTGAAAGCTAGAGCATATACTAGTGCAGGTGACATGCTCTGGTAGTGAATTACAGCCATTTTCGTTTTTCTTTTATGTAAGGCTATCTTGCCCCATATGCTATCATGGGGGATGCTGGCTACAGTGGCTACCAGCATATCTTCCCATAGAAGCAAGATAGGACATAAAAGTTTGGTATCCCTGAACTCAGAATTTAATAACACATCTTTTAGGAAAGGTTGTTTTTAAATCCTGTGTTTGAGAACAGCACTTTTAGAAAGTGGCTGTTCTCTTGTCAGACCTTTCTGTGTGCCTTGGCCTGTTTTTGAATTGACGGTCTGGGTTGAGAGTGACAGGTGCTGGGGAGCCCTCAGGAGGCTGGCTGGGTCAGCCCTAGGCTGAATGACTGCATCTGCATCTTGAGTGGTGGGAGGGGATAGCACCTGGGCCTGAATAGGGCTGTACCTGCCTTCCACGATGCTGGCTCCACCTCCTGCTGGGCGGCTGACGACCCTGCCCCTCACTCTGAAAGGAAAGGAGAAGCCAGGAAAACAAAGTGCTCAAGGAACACCCAGAACTGGTTCAGACCAGGCTCAGAGCCCTCCTGCACAAAGGGAACAAAGAGGTTTAGGGGTATAAGTACAGGACCCCTGACTACAGAAAATTAGATCATCCTGGAACCAAGAAGGAACCTCTGCCAAGGAGAAAGCTGAAACTGAAGAAGGAAGACTGTCCTGCTGCTGCTCTACTGGACTGCCCTGCTGTTGCTTTGCTGCCAAGGAGAGGGGAAGGACTTTGCTTTGTGCTGTGTCCCCTTGCTTGAAGGGATCTCCAAGGGCCTGAGAAGAGCTGGCTCCCTGTTAAGAAGTCCCAGGAACAAAAGGACTTCACCCCCAGCCTCCCTGAACTCTGTGAGAGAGTTCTGTCCTTCCTAGAGTGCTTGGGCCAGTTGTGGTGCCTCTGGAAGTTGTATTAAAAAACTTTCTGCAAGTTTTATCGCATTCCCGGCAGACCGAGAAAATTCCCGCCGCTACGAAGACCGAGATCGTCAGAGCGCCTGTCGCCGCTGCCTGAAGACATTGCATCTTTCGTTTGCGGGAAGATTTCAGTTGCTGCGAACATCGTCGCAGAGCCTGTCGCCACTGGGTCAGATCCCCGCATCACGTTGCTGCGAGAATCGTCGCAGAGCCATCGCATCGAGGAGCTGTGAGAGAAAGATCGCCGCTGAGCCGTGCATCGTCGCCACGGAGATCGTCGCAGTCCCTAAAGATCATTGCATCGAGCCTTTGCGAGCATTTTTCTATGGAACCTCCGCACCGGAATCCATACAAGGTATCGCCTCCCTCCCCATACAGACCGGATTCAACGCAACACGCCCGCTACATCCAGCGGGGTTGTCGCATCGCCTCCCCAAGGTCTCAGGAGTGACGCATCGCTGGTTTTCCACCGCACCAGCTTCTGTTTAGGAACTTTGTCGCAACTAAAGGTACTGTTGGCGAAACGTGACGCAACTGTGAACTATTTTCACGCAACTGTGGATTATTTTAACGCTAGCATTAAGAACTCTTTTGCAACCATATTCTTGAACTGTGTATGTTGGATTTTTGTTGTTTTGGTCTTGTGTAGTTTAGATTAAATACCGTTATTTTTCTGAACGGTTGTGGAGTCAGTTTGTGGTGTTTTCACTGTGTTACTGTGAGTGTTGGTACAAATACTTTACACATTGCCTTTGATAAGCCTTGACTGCTCCTGCCAAGCTACCAAGGGGCGAGCAGGGGTTATCTCAGAGGGTTTCCTCCTTACCCTGACTAGAAGCAAGGGTCCCTATTTGGACAGTGCTACCTACCTCTGCCAACTAGAGATCCCCAGTTCTAACAACCGGCATCTGCAGAGTAGGCGCTGGAGAAGCCCCAGGAGGTGAAGAGGCCTGGGTTGCTGCTATGAAACAATTGACCCCCCTCCTGCTGAGTGATTAAGGATCAGACCCACAGTACCAAAGGGAGAAAGGTGACACTGGGTGGGAGATACCCAGAACTGATTAGGCAGAGGTTAGGGACCCCTGAGCACATCGAACTTCAAAGACCGTTAGGAGTATAACTATGAGAGCTGACGCCCCTGAACGTTGGAATAGAAATGGATTGAGTCTGAAAAGGCTTAGACCCATTTCGCGGTCTAGAGAAACCTCTGCTAAGGAAGGAACAACTGTGAGACTGCTGGGAAGGACCAACCCTTGCTTCGTGATCTGGGGCTGGTCTGCAGTTTGCTGTTTTAACCAAGCAAGAGGCAGTTGGGACTGTGCTGTGTGCGCTGGGTTCCCCTGCTTGAAGAAGACTGTGCTTTGTTCTGTGTCTTGTTACCCCAAGGTGAGCTGGCTCCCTGTTTGGAAACACAGAAACATAAAAGTTTCCAGAGAAGTTTCAAGTGACGCGGTGGGCGTGTTGTGGCAGCTTGAGACCCTCGGAAGGGTTGCCATGTGATCTTGGAAACATGGAAGAGGAGTGAGACTTGGATGCGCTGGATGCATGTCGGGGTGCACAGGAGGTGTTGGTGAAGAGCACTTGGTCAACGTGTGCATCGGAGGTGAATCAAGTATCTGACGCGCTTGGCGCGTGTCTTGGTGCACAGGACGCGTTGGGGAAGAGCGCCTGGTCGGTGTGTGCATCAGAGGTGAAGTGAGACTCGGACTCACAGGGTGTGTGCTGTGGTGCACTGCAGGCGCTGGTGAAGATTGCCTGGTCAGCATGTGCATCAGAAGTAGAGAGTGTCTCGGATTGCGCAGGGTGTTTGTCGGGGTGCACCAGAGGCAATGGTGAAGAGCGCATTGTCATCGAGTGCACCGGAGGAAAAGTGAGGCTCGGACACTGAGCGTGTCGGGGTGCAGCCGAAGGTGTTGGTGAAGAGCGCCTGGATATCGGGGCTCCAGACTTGGAGTAAATCTCAGTGAAGCAGTGTGCGTGCTTTGGTGCATCCTGGGACTGTGGAGGTGATCGGCTGATCATCGTGTGAACCAAAAGAAAGTGAGTCTCTGCAGCGCGGTGTGCGTGTCTTGGTCGCCAACTGAGACCGCAGGACGGAGTGCCTGGTGAACATGCACTCAGAGTTGACGTGAAGTCCCATCAGCGTTGTGTGTGTGGCTTTGTGCCAGAGGAGACCCAAAGGGTGCTGTGGTGAACATGTACCTGGAGTAACAATCTCAGAGGCGTGGGGTACGTGTACCCTGCGGCATTGAAACCTTCCTAACAGTCGCGGCCCGGCAGCCCTGGAGGAGCTGAGCTGCCAGGCCGAGCCGCTGAGGCCAATTGAGAAAGTTCTACATGGAAGACCCAGTTCGCTGATGGAGGAGAGGAGAGTGGGGTCGAGCCCCTAGGTAACGTGGATCACTACCTGGGCAGGGTGCGGGCTCGGAGGGACACCCTCTCGGCCTCTCATTCTTGCTGGCGACATGAGGCTTTGCTTCGGCTCAGATTGGGCCAGTACTGACCGAAGGAGTGGCAGTACAGGGGTCCGGATTGAGAAGCTGCACTTTCTGTCATCGTTGATGCGTGTGGGGGGCAACTGTTATCAAAGAGGCTGATTGCAGTAATACACATTGCCAATATTGCTGCTAACGAACTCCCAGACTGTCTTATGACGCCTGACATTATTTCTGCATAAGAAGTACACGATTGTAGGGCTACGCATTGCAATATATCTCCATTCCCAAGTACCCGATTGTAGCGGCCCGCATTGCATTATTCCTTCATTGCAAAGTACATGATTGTAGCTTTGCACAGCATTATTCCTTAATTGCAAAGTGCATGATTGTAGCGGTGCGCATTGCATTATTTCTTCATTGCAAAGTACGTGATTGGGGTGGGACGCATTGCCTTATTCCTTCATTGCGCAGTACATGATTGTAGCAGTACGCATTGCATTATTTCTTCCATTGCAAGGTAACAGGCTGTATCGTTAAGCATTGTATTATTTCTCCTTTGCTCAGCACAGGATTGTATCGTTACGCAGAGTACTATTGTTTGTCCATTGCAAAGTGTGTGATTCTAGCATTACGCTCAGCATAGCGTTTGGAAAGCGGTGGTTGGGATTTGAACCGACCAGCCAGCCGGAATGAATATTACCCATTATTATATGTTGGCTTTTGTATCGTGTGTTCTGATCATATATCTTTTTATATAAAGTTTATACTCGTTTTATCAAACTCGTGTGGAGTCCATTTGTGGTGTCACAAGTGCTTTGCTGTGAGTGAAGTTGCACAGACTGTACACTCGTGCCTTGGAGATAGGCCCGGCTGCTCGAGTCAAGCTACTAGTGAGCAGGGCTATCTCAGACAGTGTCCTTTCTTGGCCTAACGTTGAGTGAGGAGTCCCGGGTCTCGCATTTGGTGACAGTGGTGCAGGACGGGGACTCTGGCTTCCAACAACAGCTAACAAATGATTGCAGCTCAACATGATATCAAAACTATCCCATTGTCTCTGCCACACGTGATCATACACACAGTTGCAATCTTACATGTTAGGACCTGTGGAAAGAGTGAAGTCAGTAAACAACAATTCTGGGTAGTTCTGGCATAGGAGATCCTTCCTACTTGGGACATATGAAGTGCAGTGTCCCTGCCACTATAGTTTAAGAAGTGCACAATAATGACACATGGAGCGCCAGGGGGTCGGTGCTGCATAAGCGCTCAATGCGTATGTTCCACAATAAGACCTCCTAAAAAAAGGAGATTTGATTAATAATTCTGCAAGTATCATCTCCACGAAATTTTCAATTTTGCCCGTAGTCATGGATTTGGGGATGCACTGTGCCAGTAGGTTTTTTCTTCTTGTGCAGACTTCCAAATCTTCATTTTTTATTTTGATTTCAACCAGTTCTTTACTACGGTTGGTTTGTTGGATGTCATGTACCGCCACTTGGCCCTCCTAGTCAGTTATCCCTCATTCCACCATATCAATTCTCTCTGCCTGTTTAGCCATTCTCTCCTTTAGTGGGTCTAAGTGCACAGTCAATGAGTAATTTTTTTCCATCTATTATGGACAGGCCAGCTTTCAGGTCTAGTAGACGAGATTCGTTACCAGCTGTGTCCAGCTTGCCATCGAGGGCTGTAACCCCCACATCTGTGTTTTCCTGTTTCATCACACCCTTTTACTTGTAGGACAGTTTGGATTGCCGCTGACCCATGTTTGGTTTCAGAGTATCCACTGGCTTCAGCGTCAGATCAGATGAAACTCTGCTATCCCCCTTCTTCGAGGGGTGTGGTAGATGTTTTCGTGTGACTAGCAGGTTTGTGAGTGGTAGGACTCCCAGGTCCTAAGATTCTGGTTGTAATGTTCTAGTAAGCCGGTGCCCATTCGTGATCATGGAGACCCACGCCATTATGACGGTGAATGTGTTAGTCTGAGTTAATATTCTACAGCCCTGATTACGAGTGTAGGTGCTATTTAGCACGCCTGATAAATAAAGATACCACAAGGTACGTTATC
Organism: Lissotriton helveticus; assembly: GCF_964261635.1. Lineage (NCBI taxonomy): Eukaryota > Metazoa > Chordata > Amphibia > Caudata > Salamandridae > Lissotriton > Lissotriton helveticus. Next base: position 42,348,241 of record NC_136069.1, read on the forward strand.
TATTGAGTGCAATAAATACACATATTAAGAGTTTGTGGAGAATAACATGCAGCTTTTGGTGTTTAAAACACCAAAATCTACATAGTGCGGTAAATAACATGTATATTTCCACTGTTAAATTTCAGCAGGTGTGACCTGCTGAAATTTAATGAAGCTTGAGGTATTCAACACATCTGATAATTATCGGATATGTTAAATTACAACTAGTTCTTAATCAAGGCTTTATAAATGGGTTGGACTTAATCAACCCACCCATAACCCGGGTTTGAGTATCCTGGTTGATATTGGCGCTAAACCCAACACCCAAGAGTGTGGCAACATCAAGTTCAGCAGTTCGATTTGGCTTTCTCCTAGGCTCGATATAATCCCTGCAGCCCACAGCTGGCCCTTCTATTCGAGCCCCAGCGCTGTGGACACAGGCCCAACAATGCGCTATTACGCTGTCAGGTAAAGCAGGTAAATATACTCATTAGCACGTGCAGGGGGAGGACAGATGCAAATCTGCTGAGTTCAGAATCTGGTTTTGTGATATGCAGCATGAATTGGGGCTCTCAATGAGCATGCTGGAATTGTTACACCACACCTTACTTGGACACAGTAGGCCTGAGTGATAACGTGGTCCTCCCTCGTCTTTTTATAGCTGTGTTCTTGTGCGTTTTGCCTCCCATCATCAACTGGACACATCAATGTAGGCCAGCTGATGGTGGTGGGCCATGCCACTGCCCAAGAGGCCAGTGCAGTCCATCCATGAGCTCTTACAGTGCCAATTTGGCTATCACCAGCGCAGTTATCTTCTGCCGGGCCACTCGATAATGGCCCCTCCTCTGCTGAACCCACATGGAGGTGTATTGCTGCCGAATGGAGTTAGTGAAAGGTCTTCTTCACACCTTTAGACCTCACAGGTGGAATGAGCGACCGCAGCAGGACTGGCTACAAGCATCACATATTCTGCTCAGCTCTACGTCACGTCAAGTACCCTCCCTGGCCTCACGCTATTTAGGTATGCCATGGTTTGGCATTTTTCAGCGTATCAGCTATAGGATCGAGGTGGATTTAAGACACTAGCCTTAGAAGCTTAGTGCAGAGTGGGCAGCAGCTCCCTGCAACCCCCAGGCCAACCCCTTGTGCTTTGGCTATGGCTAAATAGTTTTGCCAATAACTAATCGACAAGAACACAGCATGACAAATCATATAATGCAAAGCTGCCGAGTGTTAATTGCTGCTTATGAACTTTGCTAATGGATGACTAACTGAAGATTTCCCAACTCGAATTTCACACCCCCTTCCAACATACACAAGTTACAGTCTGTGCATCAACATACATTCTGTTTTATTAATTACAAGATAAGAACTATTTAACATTTAGCTTTAGTCAAAAGCCATAATTTAGTAAATAAAAAGCCTCCTCACCATGTAATATTAGCCATATAATCCTCTTTTTAGTCAAACAAATTCAATGAAACAAAAAGAAAGTATTTGTACATTATTTTGGGCCTTCCACAGAGCCACCTTCCGGAGAGAATAAAGCTCTCCTCTGTGGCAGACAGCAAGATCTCCATACTGGACCATCATTTAGGGCATACAAATCAATGTCAACTGAGAGTAGACTGTATCAAGTTAGCATGGAAGTTCATGGTGTGAATGATGCATGCTTCATATTTATCTCAGCGTTTTTCAAACAAAGGAGAATGCTTAGGAAGTGGTATCATTTATCGACACCTTTCTGTAGTATGTTCCGCTTTTCTAAAAATAAGCTTCATGTGGGTTTGCTACAGTCTAATCTTTTGAACCTGGGATGCGCACACTGCTTCTCCTGATATTTATCAGAAATAGAAGAAATGCATGTATGTCCCGGAGACCATTCCTGTGCCCAAGTGTGCACTATAGACCGAGTGCCATGAAAGTAAACATTGCTGTTTAATAAGGGAGACATTTATTAAAATGTAATCCTTTAAGCAATATTCCCAACAAAGCAGAATGACAATATCTATGCTAAAGTGTAATCTGTACACAAAGTAGAGAAACATGTTTGAAACTGGATTATTATTTATAGATATGACAAGATTACCAACAGTAAGTGAAATCAAACATTTAAAAAAAGAAAAAATGCATTCTGAATTTTTCCCCCCATTAAATATAAATAGCAGGACACCATAAAGATGTCCAGATGAATCAATGTCATGTGGATGCTGTGTGATAGGATTTAATTGAATACACATTAGTACATGGCAGGTATTAAAATCATGGTTCTTTTTCAATAGAAACTGACAGACCTCATTATCATGACTGTTAAAAGAAAATTCAAGACTTGAAAGGTTTCTGTAAAATGGTGTCATCGGACCACTCTACGCGTCATAATGACTATAAAAAAAAGAAAAAAATACCTATAAATATACTTTTCCATTTACAAGCACGCAAATTTGCCAGATCTGAACAAAGACATAAGATCATACTTTAATAGAGGAAAATCACATAGTGGTTAATCCAGTAATATGAATGGGGTTCTGGAGGCATTTCATGGGTCTCTATGAAACATGGATTTCATCAGCAAGTGAATAGCCTCAAACCAGTCTGCAGAGCTTTACTATTGCGTTTTGTTGATTCAATATTCCAATGATAAAAATTCACCTTTATACAGACTTCACTTGCAGTTTTTAATAAACAATTGCATTTGAAAAACAATAAAACTATTCAACCCAACTGCCATAAAATGATCATGTAATATAAATATAAAAGATATAATATAAAAAATACAAGCTGAATAACATTTATGACATGACCCTACATTCCAATCTAAGGGATCTGCTCATATATACGAACCACATGGCCTTTGGCGTTGTTATTTATAACATCATCAGTACCTGGACCTTAATGTTTACATAATTCATTAAGGCCTCCACCATCCCCAGGTACATGAATGGAATAGAAAAATGTGCCCCATGGTAACAAAGTTTAAGGTTCCCAACATACCGAGTAATCATATTAAAGAGCCATCTCTTCTTACAGCATGCACAAGGCAACTTCCACAGGGGAGGGTAGTTTCAACATATTATTGTGTTTTTTCCAAAGCTAGAAAGCACAATAATTGAATCTTACCTGACAGTCACAATGTCTAGACATGGTTTCTTCATAAACCTTGTAACTCTGCAAGGTGAAAGAAGCCCTCCCATGTTTACTGTAGCCAAAATGATTTTCTTGGATGTGTTGCTGAAATGACTTTTAATTTCATAATAGCCTCCCTCTTTGGGGAGAGGATGTGGCCTAACGGCTAGGGCAGTCGACTCAATTCTGGGGAACCGGGTTTGAGTCTCGGCAACGACGCTCAACATCCTGTGATTCTGGGCAAATCACTTAACCTCTTGGGTGCCCATGACGAGCTGAGCTCGTCAGGCAGCACGGTGGCGCTGTGCTGATGACGAGCTGAGCTCATCATGACCGTTACGGAACGCCCACACAGGGATAATTCCCCTACATTTCTAGGCGTTCCATTGGAACGGGCGTGGTCATGACATCATCAGCACAGCGCCACCGTGCTGCATGACGAGCCGAGCTCGTCACGAGCACCGCAGCGATGAGCGCGGCCCCCCTCCCCCCTGCGCCGCAGGGGAATTATCCCCTTGGCGAAGAGGTTAATCCCCTCGTCCCTAACAAAAATTAATGTGTCCTCATGTAACTCAACTGGTGCTCATGGAAAGCACTGTGAAAAATTCAGGTCAAGTTCACTCTATATAAAACTCCGGGAAAAATAAACCCACATTGTATTTGATCCTTATGAATGAGTTTTCCTGTGTATATTTACCCAAGCACACATGGCTGCAAAAAAGCATGGAAGCCCTTTTTACATCCCTCCAGATGTTATTTACTCTTTCTGTGTTCACTAATTAACCACTATGCATATTAAATCATAAAAGCCATTCCCTTATTTACATCTGCAGGAGATGTCTTACGGTTTATGAACGACTGAAACAGCCTAGATATTTTAAGTTGTTTCTCCTATGTGTGATTGTTGGTGGCATTTTAGGTATGTTGAGCAAGCAAAGCCCATTCCACCTTCACTGCATTTGTATGATTTGTCTTCTGAATGCCATTGCAGAAGGATGGTTAGACCTGAAGCTCTGATTAAAGTTTCCCCCCTGTGTGTTAGATGGTGGCTCTTTGGATGCGTGGATTTACTAAAGCTTTTTCCACATTCACTGCAAGTGTATGGTTTTTCTGCTACATGCATTGTAAGATGGATGCTTAGGATTGATGCTTAAGTGAAGAAATGTCCACATTCATCCACGTGTATGGTTTTTCCTGTATGCATGCGCTGGTGGATCTTTAAAGTTGATAAATGAGCAAAGCTCATTCCACATTCACTGCATGTGTATGGTTTTTCCCCTGTGTGTGTTCGCTGGTGGCTCTTTAGAAATGTAGAGCTACTAAAGCTCTTTCCACATTCACTGCATTTGTATGGCTTTTCTCCTGTGTGCTTTCGCACATGGATGGTTAGGTGTCCAGCTTGAGTAAAGCGCTTTCCACATTCAGTGCAAATATATGGTTTTTCTCCTGTATGCCATCGCAGATGCATGGTTAGGTATGATGCTTGAGTAAAGCCCTTTCCACATTCACTGCATGTGTATGCTTTTTCTCCTGTATGCCATTGCAGATGGGTTGCTAGGTATGATGCTTGAGTAAAGCCCTTTCCACATTCAACGCATGTGTGTGGTTTTTCCCCCATGTGTGTCAGATGGTGTCTCTTTAGACTCGCAAATGTACTAAAGCTCTTTCCACATTCACTGCATGTGTATGGTTTTTCTCCTGTATGCCTGCGCAGATGGATGGTTAGGTCTGATGAGCTACTAAAGCTCTTTCCACATTCACTGCACTTGTATGGTTTTTCCCCCGTGTGTGTCAGATGGTGTTGCTTTAGTTGCTTAGCTTCCCTAAAGCTCTTTCCACATTCCCTGCATGTGTATGGTTTTTCCCCCGTGTGTGTCAGATGGTGTTGCTTTAGTTGCTTAGCTTCCCTAAAGCTCTTTCCACATTCACTACAAGTGTAAGGTGTTTCCCCTGTATGCATACGCTGGTGACTCTTTACAGTTGACAAACGAGTAAAGCTCTTTCCACATTCACTGCAAGTATAAGGTTTTTCCCCGGTGTGTGTTAGGTGGTGGCTCTTTAAATTTGCAGATTTACTAAAACTCTTTCCACATTCGCTGCAAGTGTAAGGTTTTTCTCCAATATGTGTTAGGTGGTGGCTCTTTAAATTAGCAGATGTACTAAAACTCTTTCCACATTCTTGGCATGTGTATGGCTTTTCTCCTGTATGCTGTCGCAGATGAATGGTTAGATCCAATGCTTTAGTAAAGCTCTTACCACATTCACCGCAGGTGTAAGGTTTTTCTGTGTGCATTTGTTGATGGATCTTTAGGTTTGCTGAGAGAGTAAAGCTCTTTCCATTTTCACTGCCTGTGTCTGTGTGTTCTGCTGTATGTGTTTGATATTTGCCCCACAGAGCCGATGACTCATTAAAAGCCATTTCACATTCATTAAACCTAAATAAGCTTTCTGTTTGGCTGTTAGTGGTGGCAGTGTGGGGATTAGAAGTTATTAAAACTCTTCTCTCACACACAGAACCTTTATGTTATTTCTTTCCTTTTTGTTTGTTAATGAACTCTTAGTTGTGATGGCCGATGAACCCTATTGCCATATTCAATATAACCTCATGCATTTTCCCCTGTGCATGGTTGGTGATGCTACTTCAGTAATGAGGAGAAGCCCAAGCTCGTCTTACGTTGTGTGTATGTTTTTTTCTTTGGGGTTTAGAGTCTAAGCGTCGGTTATATTTTGGCATAAATCATGTTAATGTGTTTGCTGACTGAACATTGTGGTTCCTGAATCACTAACTATATTTTAATCTTCACTAGGTTTTTGCAGTAGATATGTTCTTGCAGGACTGATAACATATGTATGATATTTCTTTCAGGAGCTGTGTTTTCAACCTGTGTTAAGAACTTTCTAAGATGTGTGCAAAGAATAAACCTCACAGCTTATCTAAATAGTCTGTTTCTTGGACAATATTTATGAAATGCACACAAAGAACAAAACTCAATACCAAGTCGTTATGCTCTAGAATAATGTTCTGCATTGCAAGTAGCCAAACACTTCTTTCTTTTAACTTTCAGATGTGTGCTTCCTGATTCACGTTTTGTATACCTATGTTTTGTATACCTCTTTCTAGGGATTGTAAGGTCCAGCCAAAACAGCGTTTATGATGGAGTAACACCATAGTATTCATATTGTCATATTAGAGAGGGGAGCACTTTTTATAACTACCTGATCCTTATCAAAGATAAAGGGTGGTATCTAGCATGTTTATATTTTGGATGTGTTCTGGCAGTGTAATTTTTGTGATTTTACTTTATTTGGATGTTTTGGGACCAGCAGCATAGATGCCCTCAGCCTCTTGAAGCCGCCGGATTGCACTTGATGTTCCTGCAGGATACGTCTGTTCATGTACGAGATTCTCTGTCTCCTACTGAGTTGTTCTATTTTGAATTACTGTTCGGCATCATTTCTGGTTCTTCTCGAGTATCAGATAGCTTTCCAGTATTGTCATGTTTTCTTCAATACTCTTCATCTTATTATAAGTTCAGGAATCTCCTCTCTGTGGATACAAAAATACCTGTAATGTCATAAACTATAAGCAGCAAAGTGTCTGAAGAAATGAAAAAAAAAATCTAACACTTGAATACATTTTAGCCACCGGTAATTACTCTAGGTTGCAATGCAGTACATCTTTTTAGCTCACTGTGCCACTATACACAATAATCATTCTTATGGAAATTGGCATTTATTGATCATGCTGCAAGAAAATAAGAACAGCCCAATTTGGGGAGAGGATGTAGCCTTACGGCTAGAGAGGTCAACCTCGAAGCTGGGGAACCATGTTCGAGTCTCGGCAACAACGCTCAACATCCTGTGATTCTGGGCAAATCACTTAATCTCCCCGTGCCTAACAAAAATTAACACGTCCATCTGTAAAGAAACTGGTGCTCATGTAAAGCGCTCGGATACCTGATATCTTCGGTATAGTTTGTGCTATATAACACTCTAAAAAACATTTTAAACAAATATGTACCAGAGTCCACATTCATTTGAATAGTAACATATGCAACACCACATAACGGTGTTGACCTCGCCCTTGGTCAGTGAGTTGTGGCTTAAGTCCTATGCCACAGGAAGACAATTGATTAATACATTTCACTTTATCAGGTTCGTAGCTTAGGAAATAAAAATGTTACAATGAAAATAAAAACACAACAGAATCATTTTCAGGACAAAAAACTAATCCTAGAGGGAAAATGAGAATAGGGTAGCATGTCAAAGTGTATGAGGTCTGTACGTTCACTGACAGAAAGAGCGGCCAAGCAATGTCTATATGATCCCATAGCGCGATTAGAGGGGCTGCCACATTTCAGTGTATTACTGCTTCTTGCTGCATGCACAGAGATTGGTCATGTGTTCAATAATGGCGGGTTAAATTAGGTTCAACACAAACAGTTTAGAGGGAGGGCAGTTCTTAGCGTTTGCAACCTTACCATAAGTAATGAAGTTCTTTTAACACTGTCCACAATCTCAAACAAACTGCTGTCAACCATATGGGGTGCCATTAGATTTCAATGCGATACATATGGTGCACAGATCAATCAGGAAGAAACCAATTCTGCTAATCAGTTCCAAGTAAGATGTGTAAGACTAACCGAGGCTGACTTGAACAAGACTTATGCACAAGTTAAAACAAATTCTGGAAGTGCCAGATTTAAAATGACACAGAGTATACTCGGCTCCCAAGTAGCTACATGAGATAGGTTTGTACCAGGTATGAAAATCCCAGAGCAGATTTGTATCCACATATTGCAGTCCAGCTCAGTGCTAGCACTCTACTGTGAGATAACAGTAAACTCATTGAAAGGTGTTTAAAGAGACAACAATTTCTGTATTTACCCTGCTAACAGGTAGGAGAAGAATAGCCAAGCACTGGTTAGACTGATCAGGCTCAGCAAGTGGCTTAAAGCTGCTGGTCACTGGAGTGTTGCTGAACAAATTCACATGCAGCACACGGGAAATGACCCTAAACTTAATGAGCACCTGGGAAGATGATACAAAATACTGTCTTAGGGGATGAATGTCTAAGAAATGTTGCCTTCCTGAAACACAACACAGCCTAATTTTATACCCGACAGTCTTTCTTTAGAGTACCCTTTTAAACAATTAGTGTAACTGATTTAGAACGAATACACTTTTTAGGCTGTAATTGATGACTTGTTGGTTTGGTTGATCACCCATACTATATTTGATGCTTGTATTTAAAAATTATGAAAACCCAATACAAAAAACAAATCTGTCAATGCACCAGAAAACGGGAGCTCGGAAATCATCAAACAATACTCAAAATACTTACAGAAATGTCTAGTACTTTAAGAGAACCGAGCACCTTCTAACTGGTGCATTCAGTGCAACTAAAACTATCAACTAGAAAATGTATTGCTAACTACAGACTTCTCTCAACCCAACCTACAACTACTCACAAAAACAGCAGCAGATAGTGAGAGAAGGAATGAATCTACAACAATGACACCACAGACACTGAGCACCATACAAGGCCAAAGGGAAGCATACTACAGTGGAATGGCAACCTGCAGACCCAGCAGCACAGACACAACCATCTCCAACCACAAACAAAACATATCCTAAAATGTATGGCCTCATGTGAGGTTCAAGATGCAAGCCTCCAAGACGTGTGGAGAGGGTGTAGCCTTACGGCTAGAGCGGTGGACCTCGAAGCTGGGGAACCGGCCTAGTGTCTCGGCAACGACGCTCAACATCCTGCGATTCTGGGCAGATCACTTAATCTCACCGTGCCTAACAAAGAAAGGAATGTGTCCATCTGTAACTAAACTGGTGCTCATGTAAAGCGCTGTGATACGCGATGTGTCGGGTCTAGCCGCGCTATATATAACTATTAAAAAAAATAAAAATAAAAAATGTGTGTGATAAATTGCAACAGCTCAGGTGGTAAGAGACAGTGCTTTAGGGTCACAATAACTTTGACCCAGAAACATAAAAATTAGAAGCAAAAATAGCAGTTTTGTAATGAGCATCGAGTGCCAGACGCTGTTTTAAGGTTAGAATGCAAGATCGCTCAACTGGGAAATAATGCAACGGCGCATTCATTATACTCTGGATTAAAATAAATTTTAATTGTTTTATGTCACACGATACAAACACTTTAAAAAACGTATTATACCCATCATGTGCTAGTCTTTGTTATGATATGCCCAGAATTTCCTGATCCTGGTCATACGGCAGTAATTATTAAGATGTGTTGTGGTTCTGAAATTCTGGACCCTACCGTTGTCCCGGTATCGAGGTCCGATACCCGTGTCCCGAAACATCAACGTACCATGACGAATTTGGTGTCGACGAACCGATAATGATTAGGACATCATTCCTATGCATTTGCGTCATGATCGAGACATGCTAACACCCCTGAACCGTAGTTTCCGTCCCGACCCCTCAGACTCCATTTTGTAAACGGTATCCATTTTGTGTCTTGCCCTCATGATAAGTCAATTAAAGATCGAGCTTGATCTCAAAGGACACGTCCACCTTCCCTGACTCCCCCCTGACCTGTCCCAACTGACTCCCTTGCCTCCAGCCAAAACCTGTTCGGGCAGCTCCTCGCCCAGTGGCCAAACACGATAGCATCAATGCACAACATACCACAAACCATTCATCGCGTACAGATCGTGTTTTCTACACACATACATACCTATCCACGCTCCCTGTTTATGGCCAGTTTTATGACTAGGAGGTGCCTTCTTTTATTGGGGTTTCACCGATATCTGATGAGAGTTCCGGGCTTGGCTGGGTAATCTATCACGAATCGGACATCTAAAATACGGGCTTGCCTACATGACTTCGCTCTTTTGTATTATTGTAGAAATATGTGTATAGCCATATCATAAACTCAAGAATTCTTGCTTGCAGCTATTATTTCTGTATATAAGGAGAAGGCTGGTTCTGTAAAAACGAACAGTCTCCTGAGAACACATGACCCGTGTTTGTCGTGCTTCTAGGACTTCTGTTACTTTGTAGCTGCCAATAAAACTTGATCTCTGACTACGACTAGAAGACTCCGTGTTTCTGTGGTCCGGAACAGGGAGAACTCAGAGGTCTTCGGGTGTTATCCCCTGGCACCAAACGGGTTCCTAAAAACCCATTACCTCAGTGTCCAAACACTGCATCAAACTGCTGGAGTGTGGAGTTATTTACACAAAAAACCCACCAAAAGGGCAAAATGCTAGTGAAATCTACCTGGCCAATAAAGAATTTCACTTTTCAAATCTACTTCCTAAATTATTTTATGTTTGAGCAAAAAAAGCATTAATAGATTTCTATTTTGTTTTACTAAAACTAGCACAAATTAAATGCTTTGCAACAATGCTCATCTGAAATATTTTGCAATAGAAAGTGGTATTATTCTTGTTTGCACAAAACATACTAACACAATATAAATGCTGTGTAATAGGTAATTTCAGGTAGCTTGGTAATCACTGTACACCAAGCAAGATGAGGCCCATTTAATGGGACAAGCTGCTCTGAAAATTATGTAATTTACAGCTCCTGTATAAACAGAGAGGGGCACTCCTTGACCATATGTGCACAGCAACCATTGTCCTTATACCCAAGGTTGGGAAGCCTGCAGACAGGTGGGACTCCTACAGGCTGATATATCTGCTTAATTCGGACAACAAATTACTGACAAACCGATTGAGAGGGGTAATCTTGGATTTGAAACACCCAGACCAGAATCAGTTTATGCCACATAGATCGATCATATTGAACATTGCCACAGCAGAAGGAATTAGGGCTCCGTTGGCAGTAGCCTCACTGGACACCAATAAGGGTTCGATTCAGTGAAATGGCCCTTCTTATTCGGCATTATGAGCAAGATGGGCTTTGGTTCCAGCTTCTTGAAATGGGGGAGGTTGCTCTATACCACTCGTACTCATAGTACGGCCCGCGACGCCTTCACTGGCGGTCCGCGGACCTTGCCTTGCAGTTTCCACTGCCGGCAGCAAACACAGAAGAAGACTGCAGGAGCATACGTAGTGAATACCTATTAATTAGTTATTCACTATGTATGCTCATGCGGCCATCTTCTGTCTTTACTGCTGGTCTCTGTGACGTCAGGGCACCTTCAGAAATTTTCCCAAAAGGCCCTTTAAAAGTCAGATGTAAGCGCTTTCCCAGCTCACTTTTAAGAGGGCGTTTTGGGAAGCTTCCTGTTTGGACAGAGACAGATACAGAGACACAGAGACAGAGACAGATAGAGACACAGAGACAGATAGAGACACAGAGACAGATAGAGATAGAGATAGAGACACAGAGACAGATAGAGATAGAGACAAAAAGACAGATAGAGATAGAGATAGAGACAAAGAGACAGATAGAGATAGAGATAGAGACACAGAGACAGATAGAGATAGAGACACAGAGACAGATAGAGATAGAGACACAGAGACAGATAGAGACACAGAGACAGCTAGAGACACAGAGACATATAGAGATAGAGACACAGAGACAGACACAGAGACAGATAGAGACACAGAGACACAGAGACAGATAGAGATAGAGATAGAGACACAGAGACAGATAGAGATAGATACACAGAGACAGGTAGAGATAGAGACACAGAGACAGATAGATATAGAGACACAGAGACCAATAGAGATAGAGACACAGAGACAGATAGAGATAGAGATAGAGACACAGAGACAGATAGAGATAGAGATAGAGACACCGAGACCGATAGAGACACAGAGACCGATAGAGGTGACAGATAGAGGCACAGAGACAGATAGAGGCGACAGATAGAGACACAGAGTCAGATAGAGACACAGAGACAGATAAAGGCGACAGTAGAGGCAGAGAGACAGGGACAGACAGAGATAGAGACAGAAAGAAACAGACAGGGACAGACAGAGATAGAGACAGAAAGAAACAGACAGGGACAGAAAGAAACAGACAGGGACAGACAGAGACAGACAGAGACAGAAAGAAACAGAGAGACAGAGAGAGGCAGAGACAGAGAGAGGCAGGGATAGAGGCAAGGACAGATAGAGGCAGGGACAGATAGAGGCAGGGACAGATAGAGGCAGACAGACAGAGAGGGAGACAGAGACGGAGAGGTAGGCAGAGAGGGAGAGGGAGACAGAGACGGAGAGGGAGACAGAGAAGGAGAGGGAGACAGAGACAGACAGAGAGGGAGACAGACAGAGAGGGAGAGGGTCAGTGTGACGCTGAGGAAGTCACAATAAAGTTTTTTGAATCCTCCATTTTTTTAATACCTGTTTTGCCGCAATGGCATCTTGTGATGACGTCATACACCGCACACCGAGCCACGGGATTAAAGGATTACCTTGACGCAGTTGAGAGAACATCCCCTTGAAGAGGAGAGTGTCGAATGGCGGGAGCTGCGATAAAACTAAGATAATAAACTCTCCCTTTGTGTCGGGAGGTTTTATAAGGATTGTGGAGTAAACTATGGAGATATAAACTTTAAATGTCTTGTTCACCGATGTGTTTGCAGATATTGCGGTGCCAGGTGGTTGGCGGCAAAATGTCACCTTAGTTCATAAGCTTGCTTGAGAAGGTATGCACGCAAATACTTTTATAACTCTTCACCAGTCAACTTGCTTTAGACAAACTTTGTAAAAATGAATATCTTTGCTGTTTTAGTGCTAATTCAAAAACAACTTCCGTTTGGACATGTGGCGCAGAGGATTTGTATTCTTGCTGTAAGCCGCCTTTTTGAAATTACAAGTGAGTGCACATGGCCTTCAACATTCTGTTGCTATTTTGTGTCTGGCCCTTTTAAAGGTTACCATTAGGTATGGTGTACATTGTGTTACTTTCGATAGAACTACAAGGTTGAAGGACACTGTCTGGTCAACATTTGTGTGTGTCGGGCACACAAGGAAACATTTAAGGTACTTTTTACTCTGAAGATAGCTGAGGTGGCAGAGTATGATTGAAATCGACATGTATATAATACAAGCACTTTGGTTTTATTTTCACAGCTCTTTTCCCCTGCTCCTGAGGAGAACCCCTTTAATTATCTGTAGGGTTTGAAACACGTAGACCTGTTTGTGTTTGGCAAATTCAAGTATTATTAATAAAGAAGGTGTCATGTTTATTTAAAAGAATAAATAATCAAAAGGATTTTAGTGCATAAACCTGAAGCTTATACTATTTTGCCATCATTTGCTGGTATTCTATCTATCCCCCTTCTATTTTTCTTTTTTATAAAATCTTTTCATCTCTTCTTTTGATTTTTTTCTACTATAACCTGTTTCTGATTTATTGTGGAAAAGTGGGCTTTTCTGTTATATTGAATCTGTGTTATATTGAATTTTGATTGATTTGGATAAATGGTTATGGATGTAATTATGTGTATAATGTAAATATTATTGTTAGGTCCTTTTGAAAATTGTTCTATTGTGTATCTAAAAATAAAAATATTCCAAGAGTAGATTTAAAATATAAAATAAAAATAGAAATCCATTTAAAATAATTTGAAAAATTATTTTCAAATCACTAGGAGTGGCACGAGTGATTGGTAGATTTGGTTGTACTAGTGATATCAGCATTGGCTCATTTGTGTTTGGATTAGCCAGAACCTTGGCCTCTACATTAAGATGAAATATATGGCGGTACGACGCATGCTGATCTGGAAGGCTACCAGGCTTGTGGAACACAACAATCTCTGCGACTCTCCAATCGCAAGGCAGACGACCCTGCTCCCTGGCTTCCTCTACTAGTCTACAAAAGCGCGGCCGCAGCTGCAGAAAATATGGTTTAAAAAATTCACCTGGGAAGCCATTCGGTCCCGGGGCCTTTCCAGGCTGCATCTCATCCAGCGACGCGCCCAGTTCCTCTTCCGAGAGCGTAAGCGGGAGATCCAGCTCTTCACTCACTGCATCAGAAAGGGCCTTAGGTGGCAGGTCATCGAGGAAGCGACCAACTACAGCTGCGGGGAGGCATTTCCTGGGGGCATAAAGGTCTGCATAGTACATGGCAAAGCTTTCAGCAATAGTGGAGGGGTCTGCCCAAAATGCCCGGCAGGGCCTGGGAGTATATAACGATTTCTGGCATAACCTAGTCAGTAAATTGCTGGACTTATCTCCCCACTGGTAAATCCTACTGTGGGTCACCAGCGACGCATACCGGGCTTCGTCTAGAAGAAGATGGGCATATTCCTGCTGCGTTAACAGGAGTTGGCGGCGACCTTGCTGATCTGCACTATCTCTACAGCGAGATTCCAATTCAAATTGCTTCGCCTCTGCCTGGACGAGGGACTCCCTATGCAATCTGTGAGGTGCTGCACAAAAAGAAATGTCTACCCCCGGTACATGGGCTTCATCGCCTCCCAAAGGCAGTCAGCCCCCTCTACTTCCCTACGTTAGATGTCAAATATTGGTCAATGGCACCTTCCAGATGATCTCTATAGTCTTCTTTCAGGAGGTTCTATGCACCGAGATGCCACCAAAACGGCTGCTGTGCCCGGCCCATACATAACGTGAGAGTGATCGACGAGTGGTCCGAGAGTCCACACGGAAGAATATCGGCGGCAATCACTCTGTTATCTATTGCCCGGGGGACAAAGATATAATCAAGGTGGGAGAAGGAGTCTTGGACGGCCGACAGGTATGTATAGCCCTGCGCCGTCCCATGTAGGCGTCGCCAAGGGTCCACCCAATCCAGACCTGCCACCAGTGAATGTAAGGACCCCAGGTCGCCAACGATCCCAGACCAGGTCTAGCACGTCACTTCAATCCCCCCACAACAGCCAGCCTATCAGGCATGTCTGTCCACAGGGTCATGAGTTTTTCCCCCCATGCCCAAAGAAAGGGGTGGGGGGGACATATACATATCCCAGTACTATGGATTCAGTCCCTACCGTCCCCTTAAGAAATAAATATCTACCCTGTGCGTCCCTCCATGTCTTCCTGTGTGTGTATGGAACCCGCCTATGGATCAGAATCGCAACTTCCCGGGACACCCTCGCAAACCCAGAGTGAAATACATGAATGAAACCAAAGCGTTGAAAGCATAGCGCCTTAGTGCCCATACGATGTGTTTCTTTCAGCATGAGGACGTCTGTATGCATTCGCTTCGCCTGTTTGAGTATAGCGCCTCACTTGATTTTGTCTAGCTCCCCCCTGACATTCCAACTCATTATTTGAAGGGTCCCAGAGGGATCCCACTTATCACCAGAAGACACCGCCATGTGAAGGTTCGAAGTACAAATGTGGTCTAGACAAGAATATGTGGTCTGGATAAGGCGACTCTGAAGCAATGTAGGCCAGTGTGATCAAACAACAAAACCCCCTTCCCCCCAAACATCCAAACAGCACCCCCCCACCCTATACCTCAAAAACAATGAAGTATCGTGAGTGGCAGACCCCAACGGGAGGTCGCCCCCCCACCCGTCAATGGATCCCTAACTTACAGCCCATTCTCAGCTAGCCCTTTCCCTGCCAACTGATGTGTTGCAGGGATATCGGCCCTCAATTGTGCTTTCCCGGTCAAGGCAAACATATCAGGGAACTATTGGAATAAAGCGCCCCCCCAAGATTATTCTGATGAGGTAGGCAATCGCTGGGCTGATGCAGCTCGGGATGAGGTGCCACACGACTGAGACTTTCACCTGGACCTGGAGCATCTGTTTCCCTTCCCCCTCTGCGTAGGTTGTTTCCGCACCATCTTTCTCGACGAGGAATCAGAGTCCCTCCGGCGCGGTGAGTGTGGGCGAAGATGCACTGTCTCAGCTGTCCATTGGAAGACCTCTTCTGGCGAGTCGAAAAAATGGGTGCGGGATCGATAGACCACCCGCAGTCTGGCTGGGTAGCGCAGGACATAGGAAAGTTTGAGCTCCCGGAGACGGGCCTTTGCTGCCATAAAAGACTGCAATCGTTGCTGGACCAGTTTAATATAGTTGGGGCAAAGTATGATACGTGCATTGTCAAACAGCAGTGGTTCCTTGGCCCTAGCCTGTTTCAGGACAGTGACCCCGGAGGTAGCCTACTCCCAAGCCACTAGGTGAGGAACCACTCCATGCCACCCTCCTCGCACCCCTCCAGGAATCCAACGATGCGAAGGTTGTTGCGCGGGCCCTCCCTTCAGCGTCTTCTACCCGGGATGCCAGCCCTCGTTGGATTGTCTCCAGGGAGGCTACTTGCTTCTGCAGGGTATCGACCACGTCTTCCACCCCAGAGACCCTCGTATCCATAATCTGTGCCACCACGTGGCGTAAATCTTGGTGTAGCAACATGGCGGCGGATCCAACCGCCCCAATCTTGGCATCCAGGGCATCTCTCGACTGGGTGATGGCGGCCATAAGGGCGGCATTGTCAGGCACGTCACTAGGCGCCCCCCCGATGCCACTGCAGAGGCCCCAGGGCCCGTGAACTTGTCTCTTGTACTTTGCTTGTACGATCCCCCACCCGGCCGGTCCCTCGTCATGGCAAGTTCGACACGTCCCTGTGGCAAAAAGTTTTGTGCCCGCCCCTTGCACAGCGTAGTCTGGATATTGTGGGACCCCAAAATGCCACTAGGGGATAGGTTGCTGCATAGCTCTGTTACGTGGATTCACCCCAATTCAAGAGGCTGGTATCCATCAGGGGGGTCCTCTCCAGTCAGTCTGGCCTGGCTGCCAATCACAGGGTTGGCAATAGGATGAGGAGAAGGGGACCTCAGGAACCCCACACAACCAAGGGCCACATATAAGGACACCACTCACTGGATCCACTCACAATCCAACAGTCCACTACAAGCGCGTTTCCCAGCCAAGAGCGCGGGGGTCCCACTATAATCCCTCAAGAGCCTCCACACAGTGTATAGATGGTGTCACTGCAGCCTTGACCGTGTACTCGGGGACCTTGTGGTGAGCTTGTGTGGCCCGACCGACCACCAAGATGAGCCGGCCGCTCCTCAAAGGAGGTATGTGTGTTGGCCAGTCCCTCGCCTGGGGCCCCAAGACAGCACAGGAGGCGTCCGGCCCAAACTCCACAGGCAGGGTTCCAAATACGACCCCACAATGCAGCTGGCCCCCAACACAGGACCTCGGGTGGCAGAGGGGAGATATGCCTGAGAGACCCCGCACCAGGCACCGGCAGGACCACAGATTCGCACCCGTATAATGGCCACCGCTCTCTCAAGTAGGTGGCAGATGACACCTCCCCCGCGGCTCGACACAGCCGCTGATCGTTGGCACATAGTTCCCAAGGGGAGGGGGTCAGCCGGAGGGCACATTCTGGTCACCAGGGAAAGCCACCCAGGGGGGCCACCACTCCTGTGATCTTCCACTGGGGCCCACGTGTGAGCCCATCTCGCCACAGGGGGAAGGGAGCGCACAGCAGGTCCTCAGACCCGGGGAAGCCACTATCACTGGCTCTTGATCAATCCCAGTGCGGAGATGTTCAGCCCCCGGCCCAGCTGCGCACACCCAAGGCGCATCCCCTCGTGACGCGATATGGCCACCGACCAACTACACTCACCGCACTTCAACGGGCGAGGGGGAGGGCAGCAATCCATGCCCGGCGGGCCCAAGGCAGGTCAGGGAGCATCCACCATGTCCCAGATGGCTCTAGGGCAATCCGCAGCACACCAGCTTTCGGCTCCGGCAAGGCCCAGCACAGTCTGGCGCTCTGGCCTCCACGTTAATTAGGCCCCCGGAGGGAACTTGTGTGGTGTCCTGTATTTCGCCCTGCGCCGCCGTAATCCACTGCTCTTGGGGGCTCAACCTCCGGTGGGCATCGCGGTCCCTTTCCGGTCAGCTCAGGTTGCCGCTCGTGCCTCTCCGGGGCCTCGGTTCATCCTCACACCGGGCCCCAGCGCTTGCCTCCGGTGATTCAGGGAGAGGGAGGCTGCCAGACCATGACTGCGCCGCTTGGTGTGCGCCGCGATCCCCCGCAAAAGGCCGGGCCTTGCTCCACTCTGCCCCGACTCGGTCGCAAAGCTGGGGGCTTGCCTGATGGAAAAGGCCGCCCGCATCACACCCTCGTTCCGGTCCAGCACCTGGTCTCCAGAGGATGGGGCCGCCGCGCAGCCACAGAGAGAGGCAGTGAGACCGGAGTTGGGTCACTGGATGCAGCTTGCTCATGCCGATTTGGCACTGCCACTGGAGTGCAGGGTTTGCCGGATTTATGCCGGATTCAGCAGGGGTGAAGGCTCGGTGGCACGGAGCCCTCGGGTCAGGCGGCCATCTTAGCCGGCGCCTAGCCATGCCGTCCCAGTATGACACCATTTAAACTGGAATGTTTCCTCTACAAAGACCAGATTACTAAATGTTCTATTATGGGCACATCTGCAGTAGACACTATGACCGTATGAACATTGAAGACTGCTACACCCCAAGTGTCAACTCAGATTAACCAAATAAGAGTGGTTGGCACTGGCTAGTAATATTTCTATCAAAAGAGAATTCTGTCCGAATTCTATATGTCAATCTTAAAAATGAAATATCAGACAGAATATTATTTCACAATAAAAGGTCTGATTAATGGGGTGCAAACACTTTCGCCATTTGAGCTCCTCACTTTTGGGGAGATTATAGTGGGTTGGGTAAATGTATGAGATGCCTCTGACAGCAAGTAGTTCAAAGTAATATTATGATTTTTTTGGGAAACTATTTTGGATTCCAGAACGAAGCAGCCTGCTGAACATTCCAAGCACAGCATCCACATAGAGACAAATGACCCCCATCTGACCATCCACTGCCTAAGTATCTGCCTGATGATCATATTGAGCACAGCATCCACAGAGACAAATGACCCCATCTGACAATCCACTGCCTAAGTATCTGCCTGATGAAAATTCCAAGCACAGCATCCACATAGAGACAAATGACCCTCAGCTGACAATCCACTGCCTAAGTATCTGCCTGATGAACATTCCGTGGTACAAAAGGAGGTGGTGATGGACGGAGCATCTGAACCAATCAAACCCTCGGAAGCTTGTTTCCGGTCCAGGGAAGACATGGCTTGGCAGTTCGGGCTGGACTGTTCCCATGAGGCACAGGGTCAGACTGATTTTCATATAGCCATGTCTGAACTGGGGTGGCAGAGTGGGCTAAAGAACGGTGATGGATTAAACCCAGATCTTTTGACTGGGTGTGAGTGTTTGATTGATTCAGATGCTCCGTCCATCACCACCCCCTTTTGTACCGCTTTTAGCCACCATAAGTGTGGCAGGGTATGCTCAGACGTGAGTCCCTTGCTCACTTTGCCACTGGATTCAAGCAAGCCGGGCTGAAGACGTCTGGAATGCCAGAAATCGGTCCTCGGAAGCTTGTTTCCGGTTCTGGGAAGACATGGCTTGGCAGTTCGGGATGGACTGTTCCCATGAGGCACAGGGTCAGACTGATTTGCATATAGCCATGTCTGAACTGGGGTGGCAGAGTGGGCTAAAGAACGGTGATTGATTAAACCCAGAACTTTTGACTGGGTGTGAGTGTCTTATTGATTCAGATGCTCCGTCCATCACCACCCCCTTTTGTACCGCTGATGAACATTCCGAGCACAGCATCCACATAGAGACAAATTACCCCAGCTGACAATCCACTGCCTAAGTATCTGCCTGATGAACATTCCAAGCTCAGCATCCACATAGAGACAAATGACCCCAGCTGACAATCCACTGCCTAAGTATCTGCCTGATGAACATTCCAAGCTCAGCATCCACATAGAGACAAATGACCCCAGCTGACAATTCACTGCCTAAGTATCTGCCTGATGAACATTCCAAGCTCAGCATCCACATAGAGACAAATGACCCCCAGCTGACAATCCACTGCCCAAGTATCTGCCTGATGAACATTCCGAGCACAGCATCCACATAGAGACAAATGACCCCAGCTGACAATCCATGCCTAAGTATCTGCCTGATGAACATTCCAAGCACAGCACCCACATAGAGACAAATGACCCTCAGCTGACATTCCACTGCCTAAGTATCTGCCTGATGAACATTCCGTGGTACAAAAGGAGGTGGTGATGGACGGAGCATCTGAACCAATCAAACACTCTGAAGCTTATTTCCGGTCCAGGGAAGACGTGGCTTGGCAGTTCGGGCTGGACTGTTCCCATGAGGCACAGGGTCAGACTGATTTTCATATAGCCATGTCTGAACTGGGGTGGCAGAGTGGGCTAAAGAACGGTGATGGATTAAACCCAGATCTTTTGACTGGGTGTGAGTGTTTGATTGATTCAGATGCTCTGTCCATCACCACCCCCTTTTGTACCGCTTTTGGCCGCCATAAGTGTGGCATGGTATGCTCACACGTGAGTCCCTTGCTCACTTTGCCACTGGATTCAAGCAAGCTGGGCTGAAGACGGCTGGAATGCCAGAAACCGGTCCTCGGAAGCTTGTTTCCGGTCCAGGAAAGACATGGCTTGGCAGTTCGGGCTGGGCTGTTCCCATGAGGCACAGGGTCAGACTGATTTGCATATAGCCATGTCTGAACTGGGGTGGCAGAGTGGGCTAAAGAACGGTGATGGATTAAACCCAGATCTTTTGACAGGGTGTGAGTGTTTGATTGATTCAGATGCTCCGTCCATCACCACCCCCTTTTGTACCGCTTTTGGCCGCCATAAGTGTGGCAGGGTATGCTCAGACGTGAGTCCCTTGCTCACTTTGCCACTGGATTCAAGCTAACGGTGGGCGGCCAGCTATGCTCCGTGCACGGAGTGCACGTAGTGCCGTCTCCTACGCATTTTGCGTAGCGGGCGTAGCCAGGCGGCACTACGCACGCTCCGCAGACGGTGCGTAGCTGGCCGCCACTCGCCTCCCTCCCGCCCTCCCTAAATACTGAAATAAAAGGATAGAAAGCTTTTAAAAACACTTACCTTGTCCGCCGCGTCCCCGGGGCTCCCTCTCGCCGTCCCTGGATTCGCGCCGCCATTTCGGATACTAATGCGCATGCGCGGGCGGCCGCGCATGCGCATTTCTCATGAGGAATGCGCATGCGCGGGCGCCCGCGCATGCGCATTAGTATCCGAATCGGAGCCCCGGGGACGCGGCAGACAAGGTAAGTGTTTTTTAACGCTTTCTATCCTTTTATTTCAGTATTTAGGGAGGGCGGGAGGGAGGCGGGCAGCGCGGAGTGGGGCTACGCGGAGTGCGCGGGTGGGCGTAGTTTTGCGCCCACTTCGCGTAGCTCCACGGAGCCCCACTCCGCACACTACGCCCAGGGTTAATTCAAGCAAGCCGGGCTGAAGACGGCTGGAATGCCAGAAACCGGTCCTCGGAAGCTTGTTCCCGGTTCTGGGAAGACATGGCTTGGCAGTTCGGGCTAGACTGTTCCCATGAGGCACAGGGTCAGACTGATTTGCATATAGCCATATCTGAACTGGGGTGGCAGAGTGGGCTAAAGAACGGTGATGGATTAAACCCAGATCTTTTGACTGGGTGTGAGTGTTTGATTGATTCAGATGCTCCGTCCATCACCACCCCCTTTTGTACAGCTGATGAACATTCCGAGCACAGCATACACATAGAGACAAATTACCCCAGCTGACAATCCACTGCCTAAGTATCTGCCTGATGAACATTCCAAGCTCAGCATCCACATAGAGACAAATGACCCCAGCTGACAATCCACTGCCTAAGTATCTGCCTGATGAACATTCCAAGCTCAGCATCCACATAGAGACAAATGACCCCAGCTGACAATCCACTGCCTAAGTATCTGCCTGATGAAAATTCCAAGCACAGCATCCACATTGAGTCAAATGACCCTCAGCTGACAATCCACTGCCTACGTATCTGCCTGATAAACATTCCAAGCACAGCACACACATAGAGACAAATGACCCTCAGCTGACAATCCACTGCCTAAGTATCTGCCTGATGAACATTCTGTGGTACAAAAGGAGGTGGTGATGGACGGAGCATCTTAACCAATCAAACACTCGGAAGCTTGTTTCCGGTCCAGGGAAGACATGGCTTGGCAGTTCGGGCTGGAATGTTCCCATGAGGCACAGGGTCAGACTGATTTTCATATAGCCATGTCTGAACTGGGGTGGCAGAGTGGGCTAAAGAACGGTGATGGATTAAACCCAGATCTTTTGACAGGGTGTGAGTGTTTGATTGACTCAGATGCTCCGTCCATCACCACCCCCTTTTGTACCGCTTTTGGCCGCCATAAGTGTGGCAGGGTATGCTCAGACGTGAGTCCCTTACTCACTTTGCCACTGGATTAAAGCAAGCCGGGCTGAAGACGTCTGGAATGCCAGAAACCGGTCTTCGGAAGCTTGTTTCCGGTTCAGGGAAGACATGGCTTGGCAGTTCGGGCTGGACTGTTCCCTTGAGGCACAGGATCAGACTGATTTGCATATAGCCATGTTTGAACTGGGGTGGCAGAGTGGGCTAAAGAACGGTGATGGATTAAACCCAGATCTTTTGACTGGGTGTGAGTGTTTGATTGATTCAGATGCTCCGTCCATCACCACCCCCTTTTGTACCGCTTTTGGCTGCCATAAGTGTGGCAGGGTATGCTCAGACGTGAGTTTCTTGCTCACTTTGCCACTGGATTCAAGCAAGCCGGGCTAAAGACGGCTGGAATGTCAGAAACCGGTCCTCGGAAGCTTGTTTCCGGTCCAGGGAAGACATGGCTTGGCAGTTCGGGCTGGACTGTTCCCATGAGGCACAGGGTCAGACTGATTTGCATATAGCCATGTCTGAACTGGGGTGGCAGAGTGGGCTAAAGAACGGTGATTGATTAAACCCAGATCTTTTGACTGGGTGTGAGTGTTTGATTGATTCAGATGATCCGTCCATCACCACCCCCTTTTGTACCGCTGATGAACATTCCGAGCACAGCATTCACATAGAGACAAATGACCCCAGCTGACAATCCACTGCCTAAGTATCTGCCTGATGAACATTCCAAGCTCAGCATCCACATAGAGACAAATGACACCAGCTGACAATCCACTGCCTAAGTATCTGCCTGATGAACATTCCAAGCTGAGCATCCACATAGAGACAAATGACCCCAGCTGACAATCCACTGCCTAAGTATCTGCCTGATGAAAATTCCAAACACAGCATCCACATAGAGTCAAAGGACCCTCAGCTGACAATCCACTGCCTAAGTATCTGCCTGATGAACATTCCAAGCTCAGCATCCACATAGAGACAAATGACCCCAGCTGATAATCCACTGCCTAAGTATCTGCCTGATGAAAATTCCAAGCACAGCACCCACATAGAGTCAAATGACCCTCAGCTGACAATCCACTGCCTAAGTATCTGCCTGATGAACATTCCAAGCTCAGCATCCACATAGAGACAAATGACCCCCAGCCGACAATCCACTGCCTAAGTATCTATCTGATGAACATTCTGAGCACAGCATCTGCATAGAGACAAATGACTCCCAGCCGACCATCCACTGCCTAAGTGTCTGCCTGATGAACATTCCAAGCTCAGCATCCACATAGAGACAAATGACCCCCAGCCGACAATCCATTGCCTAAGTATCTATCTGATGAACATTGCGAGCACAGCATCTTCATAGAGACAAATGAGCACCAGCCGACCATCCACTGCCTAAGTATCTGCCTGATGATCATATTGAGTACAGCATCCACACAGAGGCAGTGGATTGTTAGATGGGGTCATTTGTCTAAGTATCTGCCTGATGAGCATTCCGAGCACAGCATCCACAGAGACAAATGACCCCAGCTGACAATCCACTGCCTAAGTATCTGCCTGATGAACCTTCCAAGCTCAGCATCCACATAGAGACAAATGACCCCCAGCCGACAATCCACTGCCCAAGTATCTGCCTGATGAACATTCCGAGCACAGCATCCACAGAGACAAATGACCCCAGCTGACAATCCATGCCTAAGTATCTGCCCGATGAACATTCCAAGCTCAGCATCCACATAGAGACAAATGACCCCCGCTGACGATCCACTGTCTAAGTATCTGCCTGATGAAAATTCCAAGCACAGCACCCACATAGAGACAAATGACCCTCAGCTGACAATCCACTGCCTTAGTATCTGAATGATGAACATTCCAAGCACAGCACCCACATAGAGACAAATGACCCTCTACTGACAATCCACTGCCTAAGTATCTGCCTGATGAACATTCCGTGGTACAAAAGGAGGTGGTGATGGACGGAGCATCTGAACCAATCAAACACTCGGAAGCTTATTTCCGGTCCAGGGAAGACGTGGCTTGGCAGTTCGGGCTGGACTGTTCCCATGAGGCACAGGGTCAGACTGATTTGCATATAGCCATGTCTGAACTGGGGTGGCAGAGTGGGCTAAAGAACGGTGATGGATTAAACCCAGATCTTTTGACTGGGTCTGAGTGTTTGATTGATTCAGATGCTCTGTCCATCACCACCCCCTTTTGTACCGCTTTTGGCTGCCATAAGTGTGGCAGGGTATGCTCAGACGTGAGTCCCTTGCTCACTTTGCCACTGGATTCAAGCAAGCCGGGCTGAAGACGGCTGGAATGCCAGAAACCGGTCCTCGGAAGCTTGTTTCCGGTCCAGGGAAGACATGGCTTGGCAGTTCGGGTTGGACTGTTCCCATGAGGCACAGGGTCTGAATGATTTGCATATAGCCATGTCTGAACTGGGGTGGCAGAGTGGGCTAAAGAATGGTGATTGATTAAACCCAGATCTTTTGACTGGGCGTGAGTGTTTGATTGATTCAGATGCTCCGTCCATCACCACCCCCTTTTGTTCTGCTTTTGGCCGCAATGAGTGTGGCAGGGTATGCTCAGACGTGAGTCCCTTGCTCACTTTGCCTCTGGATTCAAGCAAGCTGGGCTGAAGACGGCTGGAATGCCAGAAACCGGTCCTCGGAAGCTTGTTTCCGGTCCAGGAAAGACATGGCTTGGCAGTTCGGGCTGGACTGTTCCCATGAGGCACAGGGTCAGACTGATTTGCATATAGCCATGTCTGAACTGGGGTGGCAGAGTGGGCTAAAGAACGGTGATGGATTAAACCCAGATCTTTTGACTGGGTGTGAGTGTTTGATTGATTCAGATGCTCCGTCCATCACCACCCCTTTTGTACCTCTTTTGGCCGCCATAAGTGTGGCAGGGTATGCTCAGACGTGAGTCCCATGCTCACTTTGCCACTGGTTTCAAGCAAGCAGGGCTGAAGACGGCTGGAATGCCAGAAACCGGTCCTCGGAAGCTTGTTTCCGGTCCAGGGAAGACATGGCTTGGCAGTTCGGGCTGGGCTGTTCCCATGAGGCACAGGGTCAGACTGATTTGCATATAGCCATGTCTGAACTGGGGTGGCAGAGTGCGCTAAAGAACGCTGATGGATTAAACCCAGATTTTTGACTGGGTGTGAGTGTTTGATTGATTCAGATGCTCCGTCCATCACCACCCCCTTTTGTACAGCTGATGAACATTCCGAGCACAGCATCCACATAGAGACAAATTACCCCAGCTGACAATCCACTGCCTAAGTATCTGCCTGATGAACATTCCAAGCTCAGCATCCACATAGAGACAAATGACCCCAGCTGACAATCCACTGCCTAAGTATCTGCCTGATGAACATTCCAAGTTCAGCATCCACATAGAGACAAAAGACCCCAGCTGACAATCCACTGCCTAAGTATCTGCCTGATGAAAATTCCAAGCACAGCATCCACATAGAGTCAAATGACCCTCAGCTGACAATCCACTGCCTATGTATCTGCCTGATAAACATTCCAAGCACAGCAGCCACATAGAGACAAATGACCCTCAGCTGACAATCCACTGCCTAAGTATCTGCCTGATGAACATTCTGTGGTACAAAAGGAGGTGGTGATGGACGGAGCATCTTAACCAATCAAACACTCGGAAGCTTGTTTCCGGTCCAGGGAAGACATGGCTTGGCAGTTCGGGCTGGACTGTTCCCATGAGGCACAGGGTCAGACTGATTTTCATATAGCCATGTCTGAACTGGGTTGGCAGAGTGGGCTAAAGAACGGTGATGGATTAAACCCAGATCTTTTGACAGGGTGTGAGTGTTTTATTGATTCAGATGCTCCGTCCATCACCACCCCCTTTTGTACCGCTTTTGGCCGCCATAAGTGTGGCAGGGTATGCTCAGACGTGAGTCCCATGCTCACTTTGCCACTGGATTCAAGCAAGCAGGGCTGAAGACGGCTGGAATGCCAGAAACCGGTCCTCGGAAGCTTGTTTCCAGTCCAGGGAAGACATGGCTTGGCAGTTCGGGCTGGGCTGTTCCCATGAGGCACAGGGTCAGACTGATTTGCATATAGCCATGTCTGAACTGGGGTGGCAGAGTGCGCTAAAGAACGCTGATGGATTAAACCCAGATCTTTTGACTGGATGTGAGTGTTTGATTGATTCAGATGCTCCGTCCATCACCACCCCCTTTTGTACCGCTGATGAACATTTCGAGCACAGCATCCACATAGAGACAAATGACCCCAGCTGACAATCCACTGCCTAAGTATCTGAATGATGAACATTCCAAGCTCAGCATCCACATAGAGACAAATGACCCCAGCTGACAATCCACTGCCTAAGTATCTGCCTGATGAACATTCCAAGCTCAGCATCCACATAGAGACAAATGACCCCAGCTGACAATCCACTGCCTAAGTATCTGCCTGATGAAAATTCCAAGCACAGCATCCACATAGAGTCAAAGAACCCTCAGCTGACAATCCACTGCCTAAGTATCTGCCTGATGAACATTCCAAGCTCAGCATCCACATAGAGACAAATGACCCCAGCTGACAATCCACTGCCTAAGTATCTGCCTGATGAAAATTCCAAGCACCGCACCCACATAGAGTCAAATGACCCTAAGCTGACAATCCACTGCCTAAGTATCTGCCTGATGAACATTCCAAGCTCAGCATCCACATAGAGACAAATGACCCCCAGCCGACAATCCACTGCCTAAGTATCTATCTGATGAACATTCTGAGCACAGCATCTGCATAGAGACAAATGACTCCCAGCCGACCATCCACTGCCTAAGTGTCTGCCTGATGAACATTCCAAGCTCAGCATCCACATAGAGACAAATGACCCCCAGCCGACAATCCATTGCCTAAGTATCTATCTGATGAACATTGCGAGCACAGCATCTTCATAGAGACAAATGAGCACCAGCCGCCCATCCACTGCCTAAGTATCTGCCTGATGATCATATTGAGTACAGCATCCACACAGAGGCAGTGGATTGTTAGATGGGGTCATTTGTCTAAGTATCTGCCTGATGAGCATTCCGAGCACAGCATCCACAGAGACAAATGACCCCAGCTGACAATCCACTGCCTAAGTATCTGCCTGATGAACATTCCAAGCTCAGCATCCACATAGAGACAAATGACCCCCAGCCGACAATCCACTGCCCAAGTATCTGCCTGATGAACATTCCGAGCACAGCATCCACATAGAGACAAATGACCCCAGCTGACAATCCATGCCTAAGTATCTGCCCGATGAACATTCCAAGCTCAGCATCCACATAGAGACAAATGACCCCCGCTGACGATCCACTGTCTAAGTATCTGCCTGATGAAAATTCCAAGCACAGCACCCACATAGAGACAAATGACCCTCAGCTGACAATCCACTGCCTTAGTATCTGAATGATGAACATTCCAAGCACAGCACCCACATAGAGACAAATGACCCTCAGCTGACAATCCACTGCCTAAGTATCTGCCTGATGAACATTCCGTGGTACAAAAGGAGGTGGTGATGGACGGAGCATCTGAATCAATCAAACACTCGGAAGCTTATTTCCGGTCCAGGGAAGACGTGGCTTGGCAGTTCGGGCTGGACTGTTCCCATGAGGCACAGGGTCAGACTGATTTGCATATGGCCATGTCTGAACTGGGGTGGCAGAGTGGGCTAAAGAACGATGATGGATTAAACCCAGATCTTTTGACTGGGTGTGAGTGTTTGATTGATTCAGATGCTCTGTCCATCACCACCCCCTTTTGTACCGCTTTTGGCTGCCATAAGTGTGGCAGGGTATGCTCAGACGTGAGTCCCTTGCTCACTTTGCCACTGGATTCAAGCAAGCCGGGCTGAAGACGGCTGGAATGCCAGAAACCGGTCCTCGGAAGCTTGTTTCCGGTCCAGGGAAGACATGGCTTGGCAGTTCGGGCTGGACTGTTCCCATGAGGCACAGGGTCTGAATGATTTGCATATAGCCATGTCTGAACTGGGGTGGCAGAGTGGGCTAAAGAATGGTGATTGATTAAACCCAGATCTTTTGACAGGGTGTGAGTGTTTGATTGATTCAGATGCTCCGTCCATCACCACCCCCTTTTGTACTGCTTTTGGCCGCAATGAGTGTGGCAGGGTATGCTCAGACGTGAGTCCCTTGCTCACTTTGCCTCTGGATTCAAGCAAGCTGGGCTGAAGATGGCTGGAATGCCAGAAACCGGTCCTCGGAAGCTTGTTTCCGGTCCAGGAAAGACATGGCTTGGCAGTTCGGGCTGGACTGTTCCCATGAGGCACAGGGTCAGACTGATTTGCATATAGCCATGTCTGAACTGGGGTGGCAGAGTGGGCTAAAGAACGGTGATGGATTAAACCCAGATCTTTTGACTGGGTGTGAGTGTTTGATTGATTCAGATGCTCCGTCCATCACCACCCCTTTTGTACCGCTTTTGGCCGCCATAAGTGTGGCAGGGTATGCTCAGACGTGAGTCCCATGCTCACTTTGCCACTGGATTCAAGCAAGCAGGGCTGAAGACGGCTGGAATGCCAGAAACCGGTCCTCGGAAGCTTGTTTCCGGTCCAGGGAAGACATGGCTTGGCAGTTCGGGCTGGGCTGTTCCCATGAGGCACAGGGTCAGACTGATTTGCATATAGCCATGTCTGAACTGGGGTGGCAGAGTGCGCTAAAGAACGCTGATGGATTAAACCCAGATTTTTGACTGGGTGTGAGTGTTTGATTGATTCAGATGCTCCGTCCATCACCACCCCCTTTTGTACAGCTGATGAACATTCCGAGCACAGCATCCACATAGAGACAAATTACCCCAGCTGACAATCCACTGCCTAAGTATCTGCCTGATGAACATTCCAAGCTCAGCATCCACATAGAGACAAATGACCCCAGCTGACAATCCACTGCCTAAGTATCTGCCTGATGAACATTCCAAGCTCAGCATCCACATAGAGACAAATGACCCCAGCTGACAATCCACTGCCTAAGTATCTGCCGGCCTTTGTCTCACCATAGCCAAATGGTTGAGGAAGATCCTGTGGATGTTGCCAGTGTCAACGCAAAAGACCGTAGTCAATGCCCTTATCACATCAAGGCTTGACTACGGCAACATCCTCTATCTGGGCGCAAACAAATCTGTGATCGGACGACTACAGGTAGCGCAAAACGCTGCGGTCAGACTCCTTTGCAATATTCCGAAGAACTCTGGAGTCTCGAACCATCGTCGGAATCTTCATTGGCTCAGGATAGAGAGCAGAATCCGCTTTAAGACCCTGAACTACATGTTCAGAATAAAAGCAGGAATAGCACCAAAATATCTCCAATCTCTTGCCTGCCTCTATACGCCCAAGAGAAACCTCCGGTCACAGACAGCAGCCTGTTTCTGCATACCTAGGTTTAAACGTGCAAGAACAGGTGGCAGATCTTTTGCCTATCTGGGACCCTCCCTGTGGAACTCGCTTCCCCCCGGTATCCGGAAGGAGGAAAACTACTGTAGGTTCAGAAAGCTTGTAAAGACCTGGCTGTATGAACAATAACCACTTAACAGTCACCTCCTTCTCTGTCCTCAATCTAGCTGTGTCTAGGCGCCGGGAAACCCTTTTTGGGTAGCTGTTGCGCCCTATAAATTGATAAAATAAATAAATAAAATAAATGAACATTCTGTGGTACAAAAGGAGGTGGTGATGGACGGAGCATCTTAACCAATCAAACACTCGGAAGCTTGTTTCCGGTCCAGGGAAGACATGGCTTGGCAGTTCGGGCTGGACTGTTCCCATGAGGCACAGGGTCAGACTGATTTTCATATAGCCATGTCTGAACTGGGTTGGCAGAGTGGGCTAAAGAACGGTGATGGATTAAACCCAGATCTTTTGACAGGGTGTGAGTGTTTGATTGATTCAGATGCTCCGTCCATCACCACCCCCTTTTGTACCGCTTTTGGCTGCCATAAGTGTGGCAGGGTATGCTCAGACGTGAGTCCCTTACTCACTTTGCCACTGGATTCAAGCAAGCCGGGCTGAAGACTTCTGGAATGCCAGAAACCGGTCTTCGGAAGCTTGTTTCCGGTTCAGGGAAGACATGACTTGGCAGTTCGGGCTGGACTGTTCCCATGAGGCACAGGATCAGACTGATTTGCATATAGCCATGTTTGAACTGGGGTGGCAGAGTGGGCTAAAGAACAATGATGGATTAAACCCAGATCTTTTGACTGGGTGTGAGTGTTTGATTGATTCAGATGCTCCGTCCATCACCACCCCCTTTTGTACCGCTGATGAACATTTCGAGCACAGCATCCACATAGAGACAAATGACCCCAGCTGACAATCCACTGCCTAAGTATCTGAATGATGAACATTCCAAGCTCAGCATCCACATAGAGACAAATGACCCCAGCTGACAATCCACTGCCTAAGTATCTGCCTGATGAACATTCCAAGCTCAGCATCCACATAGAGACAAATGACCCCAGCTGACAATCCACTGCCTGAGTATCTGCCTGATGAAAATTCCAAGCACAGCATCCACATAGAGTCAAAGAACCCTCAGCTGACAATCCACTGCCTAAGTATCTGCCTGATGAACATTCCAAGCTCAGCATCCACATAGAGACAAATGACCCCAGCTGACAATCCACTGCCTAAGTATCTGCCTGATGAAAATTCCAAGCACCGCACCCACATAGAGTCAAATGACCCTAAGCTGACAATCCACTGCCTAAGTATCTGCCTGATGAACATTCCAAGCTCAGCATCCACATAGAGACAAATGACCCCCAGCCGACAATCCACTGCCTAAGTATCTATCTGATGAACATTCTGAGCACAGCATCTGCATAGAGACAAATGACTCCCAGCCGACCATCCACTGCCTAAGTGTCTGCCTGATGAACATTCCAAGCTCAGCATCCACATAGAGACAAATGACCCCCAGCCGACAATCCACTGCCTAAGTATCTATCTGATGAACATTGCGAGCACAGCATCTTCATAGAGACAAATGAGCACCAGCCGACCATCCACTGCCTAAGTATCTGCCTGATGATCATATTGAGTACAGCATCCACACAGAGGCAGTGGATTGTTAGATGGGGTCATTTGTCTAAGTATCTGCCTGATGAGCATTCCGAGCACAGCATCCACAGAGACAAATGACCCCAGCTGACAATCCACTGCCTAAGTATCTGCCTGATGAACATTCCAAGCTCAGCATCCACATAGAGACAAATGACCCCCAGCCGACAATCCACTGCCCAAGTATCTGCCTGATGAACATTCCGAGCACAGCATCCACATAGAGACAAATGACCCCAGCTGACAATCCATGCCTAAGTATCTGCCCGATGAACATTCCAAGCTCAGCATCCACATAGAGACAAATGACCCCCGCTGACGATCCACTGTCTAAGTATCTGCCTGATGAAAATTCCAAGCACAGCACCCACATAGAGACAAATGACCCTCAGCTGACAATCCACTGCCTTAGTATCTGAATGATGAACATTCCAAGCACAGCACCCACATAGAGACAAATGACCCTCAGCTGACAATCCACTGCCTAAGTATCTGCCTGATGAACATTCCGTGGTACAAAAGGAGGTGGTGATGGACGGAGCATCTGAACCAATCAAACACTCGGAAGCTTATTTCCGGTCCAGGGAAGACGTGGCTTGGCAGTTCGGGCTGGACTGTTCCCATGAGGCACAGGGTCAGACTGATTTGCATATAGCCATGTCTGAACTGGGGTGGCAGAGTGGGCTAAAGAACGGTGATGGATTAAACCCAGATCTTTTGACTGGGTGTGAGTGTTTGATTGATTCAGATGCTCTGTCCATCACCACCCCCTTTTGTACCGCTTTTGGCTGCCATAAGTGTGGCAGGGTATGCTCAGACGTGAGTCCCTTGCTCACTTTGCCACTGGATTCAAGCAAGCCGGGCTGAAGACGGCTGGAATGCCAGAAACCGGTCCTCGGAAGCTTGTTTCCGGTCCAGGGAAGACATGGCTTGGCAGTTCGGGCTGGACTGTTCCCATGAGGCACAGGGTCTGACTGATTTGCATATAGCCATGTCTGAACTGGGGTGGCAGAGTGGGCTAAAGAACGGTGATGGATTAAACCCAGATCTTTTGACTGGGTGTGAGTGTTTGATTGATTCAGATGCTCCGTCCATCACCACCCCTTTTGTACCGCTTTTGGCCGCCATAAGTGTGGCAGGGTATGCTCAGACGTGAGTCCCATGCTCACTTTGCCACTGGATTCAAGCAAGCAGGGCTGAAGACGGCTGGAATGCCAGAAACCGGTCCTCGGAAGCTTGTTTCCGGTCCAGGGAAGACATGGCTTGGCAGTTCGGGCTGGGCTGTTCCCATGAGGCACAGGGTCAGACTGATTTGCATATAGCCATGTCTGAACTGGGGTGGCAGAGTGCGCTAAAGAACGCTGATGGATTAAACCCAGATTTTTGACTGGGTGTGAGTGTTTGATTGATTCAGATGCTCCGTCCATCACCACCCCCTTTTGTACAGCTGATGAACATTCCGAGCACAGCATCCACATAGAGACAAATTACCCCAGCTGACAATCCACTGCCTAAGTATCTGCCTGATGAACATTCCAAGCTCAGCATCCACATAGAGACAAATGACCCCAGCTGACAATCCACTGCCTAAGTATCTGCCTGATGAACATTCCAAGCTCAGCATCCACATAGAGACAAATGACCCCAGCTGACAATCCACTGCCTAAGTATCTGCCTGATGAAAATTCCAAGCACAGCATCCACATAGAGTCAAATGACCCTCAGCTGACAATCCACTGCCTATGTATCTGCCTGATAAACATTCCAAGCACAGCAGCCACATAGAGACAAATGACCCTCAGCTGACAATCCACTGCCTAAGTATCTGCCTGATGAACATTCTGTGGTACAAAAGGAGGTGGTGATGGACGGAGCATCTTAACCAATCAAACACTCGGAAGCTTGTTTCCGGTCCAGGGAAGACATGGCTTGGCAGTTCGGGCTGGACTGTTCCCATGAGGCACAGGGTCAGACTGATTTTCATATAGCCATGTCTGAACTGGGTTGGCAGAGTGGGCTAAAGAACGGTGATGGATTAAACCCAGATCTTTTGACAGGGTGTGAGTGTTTGATTGATTCAGATGCTCCGTCCATCACCACCCCCTTTTGTACCGCTTTTGGCCGCCATAAGTGTCGCAGGGTATGCTCAGACGTGAGTCCCTTACTCACTTTGCCACTGGATTCAAGCAAGCCGGGCTGAAGACGTCTGGAATGCCAGAAACCGGTCTTCGGAAGCTTGTTTCCGGTTCAGGGAAGACATGACTTGGCAGTTCGGGCTGGACTGTTCCCATGAGGCACAGGATCAGACTGATTTGCATATAGCCATGTTTGAACTGGGGTGGCAGAGTGGGCTAAAGAACGGTGATGGATTAAACCCAGATCTTTTGACTGGGTGTGAGTGTTTGATTGATTCAGATGCTCCGTCCATCACCACCCCCTTTTGTACCGCTTTTGGCCGCCATAAGTGTGGCAGGGTATGCTCAGACGTGAGTTTCTTGCTCACTTTGCCACTGGATTAAGCAAGCCGGGCTAAAGACGGCCGGAATGCCACAAACCGGTCCTCGGAAGCTTGTTTCCGGTCCAGGGAAGACATGGCTTGGCAGTTCGGGCAGGACTGTTCCCATGAGGCACAGGGTCAGACTGATTTGCATATAGCCATGTCTGAACTGGGGTGGCAGAGTGGGCTAAAGAACGGTGATTGATTAAACCCAGATCTTTTGACTAGGTGTGAGTGTTTGATTGATTCAGATGCTCCGTCCATCACCACCCCCTTTTGTACCGCTGATGAACATTCCGAGCACAGCATCCACATAGAGACAAATGACCCCAGCTGACAATCCACTGCCTAAGTATCTGCCTGATAAACATTTCAAGCTCAGCATCCACATAGAGACAAATGACCCCAGCTGACAATCCACTGCCTAAGTATCTGCCTGATGAAAATTCCAAGCACAGCATCCACATAGAGTCAAAGGACCCTCAGCTGACAATCCACTGCCTAAGTATGTGCCTGATGAACATTCCAAGCTCAGCATCCATATAGAGACAAATTACCCCAGCTGACAATCCACTGCCTAAGTATCTACCTGATGAAAATTCCAAGCACAGCACCCACATAGA
Organism: Lissotriton helveticus; assembly: GCF_964261635.1. NCBI lineage: Eukaryota > Metazoa > Chordata > Amphibia > Caudata > Salamandridae > Lissotriton > Lissotriton helveticus. The sequence goes on from NC_136069.1 coordinate 42,382,738, forward strand.
GTCAAATGACCCTCAGCTGACAATCCACTGCCTAAGTATCTGCCTGATGAACATTCCAAGCTCAACATCCACCTAGAGACAAATGACCCCCAGCCGACAATCCACTGCCTAAGTATCTATCTGATGAACATTCCGAGCACAGCATCTGCATAGAGACAAATGACTCCCAGCCGGCCATCCACTGCCTAAGTGTCTGCCTGATGAACATTCCAAGCTCAGCATCCACATAGAGACAAATGACCCCCAGCCGACAATCCACTGCCTAAGTATCTATCTGATGAACATTCTGAGCATAGCATCTGCATAGAGACAAATGACCCCCAGCCGACCATCCACTGCCTAAGTATCTGCCTGATGATCATATTGAGTACAGCATCCACACAGAGGCAGTGGATTGTTAGATGGGGTCATTTGTCTAAGTATCTGCCTGATGAACATTCCGAGCACAGCATCCACAGAGACAAATGACCCCAGCTGACAATCCACTGTCTAAGTATCTGCCTGATGAACATTCCAAGCTCAGCATCCACATAGAGACAAATGACCCCCAGCCGACAATTCACTGCCCAAGTATCTGCCTGATGAACATTCCTAGCACAGCATCCACATAGAGACAAATGACCCCAGCTGACAATCCATGCCTAAGTATCTGTCTGATGAACATTCCAAGCTCAGAATCCACATAGAGACAAATGACCCCCGCTGACAATCCACTGTCTAAGTATCTGCCTGATGAAAATTCCAAGCACTGCACCCACATAGAGACAAATGACCCTCAGCTGACAATCCACTGCCTAAGTATCTGCCTGATGAACATTCCTTGGTACAAAAGGAGGTGGTGATGGACGGAGCATTTGAACCAATCAAACACTCGGAAGCTTGTTTCCAGTCCAGGGAAGACATGGCTTGGCAGTTCGGGCTGGACTGTTCCCATGAGGCACAGGGTCAGACTGATTTTTATATAGCCATGTCTGAACTGGGGTGGCAGAGTGGGCTAAAGAACGGTGATGGATTAAACCCACATCTTTTGACTGGGTGTGAGTGTTTGATTGATTCAGATGCTCCGTCCATCACCACCCCCTTTTGTACCGCTTTTGGCCGCCATAAGTGTGGCAGGGTATGCTCATACGTGAGTCCCTTGCTCACTTTGCCACTGGATTCAAGCAAGCTGGGCTGAAGACGGCTGGAATGCCAGAAACCGGTCCTCGGAAGCTTGTTTCCGGTCCAGGAAAGACATGGCTTGGCAGTTCGGGCTGGACTGTTCCCATGAGGCACAGGGTCACACTGATTTGCATATATACATGTCTGAACTGGGGTGGCAGAGTGGGCTAAAGAACGGTGATGGATTAAACCCAGATCTTTTGACAGGGTGTGAGTGTTTGATTGATTCAGATGCTCCGTCCATCACCACCCCCTTTTGTACCGCTTTTGGCCGCTATAAGTGTGGCAGGGTATGCTCAGACGTGAGCCCCTTGTTCACTTTGCCACTGGATTCAAGCAAGCCGGGCTGAAGACGTCTGGAATGCCAGAAACCGGTCCTCGGAAGCTTGTTTCCGGTTCAGGGAAGACATTGCTTGGCAGTTTGGGCTGGACTGTTCCCATGAGGCATAGGGTCAGACTGATTTGCATATAGCCATGTCTGAACTGGGTTGGCAGAGTGGGCTAAAGAACGGTGATGGATTAAACCCAGATCTTTTGACTGGGTGTGAGTGTTTGATTGATTCAGATGCTCCGTCCATCACCACCCCCTTTTGTACCTCTTTTGGCCGCCATAAGTGTGGCAGGGTATGCTCAGACATGAGTCCCTTGCTCACTTTTCCACTGGATTCAAGCAAGCCGGGCTAAAGACGGTTGGAATGCCAGAAACTGGTCCTCGGAAGCTTGTTTCTGGTCCAGGGAAGACATGGCTTGGCAGTTCGGGCTGGACTGTTCCCATGAGGTACAGGGTCAGACTGATTTGCATATAGCCATGTCTGAACTGGGGTGGCAGAGTGGGCTAAAGAACGGTGATTGATTAAACCCAGATCTTTTGACTGGGTGTGAGTGTTTGATTGATTCAGATGCTCCGTCCATAACCACCCCCTTTTGTATCGCTGATGAACATTCCGAGCACAGCATCCACATAGAGACAAATGACCCCAGCTGACAATCCACTGCCTAAGTATCTGCCAGATGAACATTCCAAGCTCAACATCCACATAGAGACAAATGACCCCAGCTGACAATCCACTGCCTAAGTATCTGCCTGATGAACATTCCAAGTTCAGCATCCACATAGAGACAAAAGACCCCAGCTGACAATCCACTGCCTAAGTATCTGCCTGATGAAAATTCCAAGCACAGCATCCACATAGAATCAAAGGACCCTCAGCTGACAATCCACTGCCTAAGTATCTGCCTGATGAACATTCCAAGCTCAGCATCCACATAGAGACAAATGACCCCAGCTGACAATCCACTGCCTAAGTATCTGCCTGATGAAAATTCCAAGCACAGCACCCACATAGAGTCAAATGACCCTCAGCTGACAATCCACTGCCTAAGTATCTGCCTGATGAACATTCCAAGCTCAGCATCCACATAGAGACAAATGACCCCCAGCTGACAATCCACTGCCTAAGTATCCATCTGATGAACATTCCGAGCACAGCATCTGCATAGAGACAAATGACTCCTAGCCGACCATCCACTGCCTAAGTGTCTGCCTGATGACCATTCCAAGCTAAGCATCCACATAGAGACAAATGACCCCCAGACGACAATCCACTGCCTAAGTATCTATCTGATGAACATTCCGAGCACAGCATCTGCATAGAAACAAATGACCCCCAGCCGACCATCCACTGCCTAAGTATCTGCCTGATGATCATATTGAGTACAGCATCCACACAGAGGCAGTGGATTGTTAGATGGGGTCATTTGAATAAGTATCTGCCTGATGAACATTCCGAGCACAGCATCCACAGAGACAAATGACCCCAGCTGACAATCCACTGCCTAAGTATCTGCCTGATGAACATTCCAAGCTCAGCATCCACATAGAGACAAATGACCCCCAGCCGACAATCCACTGCCCAAGTATCGGCCTGATGATCATATTGAGTACAGCATCCACACAAAGGCAGTGGATTGTTAGATGGGGTCATTTGAATAAGTATCTGCCTGATGAACATTCTGAGCACAGCATCCACAGAGACAAATGACCCCAGCTGACAATCCACTGTCTAAGTATCTGCCTGATGAAAATTCCAAGCACAGTACCCGCATAGAGACAAATGACCCTCAGCTGACAATCCACTGCCTAAGTATCTGCCTGATGAACATTCCGTGGTACAAAAGGAGGTGGTGATGGACGGAGCATCTGAACCAATCAAACATTCGGAAGCTTGTTTCCGGTCCAGGGAAAACATGGCTTGGCAGTTCGGGCTGGACTGTTCCCATGAGGCACAGGGTCAGACTGATTTGCATATAGCCATGTCTGAACTGGGGTGGCAGAGTGGGCTAAAGAACGGTGATGGATTAAACCCAGATCTTTTGACTGGGTGTGAGTGTTTGATTGATTCCGCTGTTCCGTCCATCACCACCCCCTTTTGTACCGCTTTTGGCCGCCATAAGTGTGGCAGGGTATGCTCAGACGTGAGTCCCTTGCTCACTTTGCCACTGGATTCAAGCAAGCAGGGCTGAAGACGGCTGGAATGCCAGAAACCGGTCCTCGGAAGCTTGTTTCCGGTCCAGGAAAGACATGGCTTGGCAGTTCGGGCTGGACTGTTCCCATGAGGCACAGGGTCAAAATGATTTGCATATAGCCATGTCTGAACTGGGGTGGCAGAGTGGGCTAAAGAACGGTGATGGATTAAACCCAGTTTTTTTGACTGGGTGTGAGTGTTTGATTGATTCAGATGCTCCGTCCATCACCACCCCCTTTTGTACCGCTTTTGGCCGCCATAAGTGTGGCAGGGTATGCTCAGACGTGAGTCCCTTGCTCACTTTGCCACTGGATTCAAGCAAGCCGGGCTGAAGACGGCTGGAATGCCAGAAACCAGTCCTCGGAAGCTTGTTTCCGGTCCAGGGAAGACATGGCTTGGCAGTTCGGGCTGGACTGTTCCCATGAGGCACAGGGTCAGACTGATTTGCATATAGCCATGTCTGAACTGGGATGGCAGAGTGGGCTAAAGAACGTGATTGATTATACCCAGATCTTTTGACTGGGTGTGAGTGTTTGATTGATTCAGATGCTCCGTCCATCACCACCCCCTTTTGTACCGCTTTTGGCCGCCATAAGTGTGGCAGGGTATGCTCAGACGTGAGTCCCTTGCTCACTTTGCCACTGGAGTCAAGCAAGCTGGGCTGAAGACGGTTGGAATGCCAGAAACCGGTCCTCGGAAGCTTGTTTCCGGTCCAGGAAAGACATGGCTTGGCAGTTCGGGCTGGACTGTTCCCATGAGGCACAGGGTCAGACTGATTTGCATATAGCCATGTCTGAACTGGGGTGGCAGAGTGGGCCAAAGAACGGTGATGGATTAAACCCAGATCGTTTGACAGGGTGTGAGTGTTTGATTGATTCAGATGCTCCGTCCATCACCACCCCCTTTTGTACCGCTTTTGGCCGCCATAAGTGTGACAGGGTATGCTCAGATGTGAGTCCCTTGCTCACTTTGCCACTGGATTCAAGCAAGCTGGGCTGAAGACGTCTGGAATGCCAGAAACCGGTCCTCGGAAGCTTGTTTCCGGTCCAGGGAAGACATGGCTTGGCAGTTCGGGCTGGACTGTTCCCATGAGGCACAGGGTCAGACTGATTTGCATATAGCCATGTCTGAACTGGGATGGCAGAGTGGGCTAAAGAACGTGATTGATTAAACCCAGATCTTTTGACTGGGTGTGAGTGTTTGATTGATTCAGATGCTCTGTCCATCACCACCCCCTTTTGTACCGCTTTTGGCCGCCATAAGTGTGGCAGGGTATGCTCAGACATGAGTCCCTTGCTCACTTTGCCACTGGAGTCAAGCAAGCTGGGCTGAAGACGTCTGGAATGCCAGAAACCGGTCCTCGGAAGCTTGTTTCCGGTCCAGGGAAGACATGGCTTGGCAGTTCGGGCTGGACTGTTCCCATGAGGCACAGGGTCAGACTGATTTGCATATAGCCATGTCTGAACTGGGATGGCAGAGTGGGCTAAAGAACGTGATTGATTAAACCCAGATCTTTTGACTGGGTGTGAGTGTTTGATTGATTCAGATGCTCCGTCCATCACCACCCCCTTTTGTACCGCTTTTGGCCGCCATAAGTGTGGCAGGGTATGCTCAGACGTGAGTCCCTTGCTCACTTTGCCACTGGAGTCAAGCAAGCTGGGCTGAAGACGGTTGGAATGCCAGAAACCGGTCCTCGGAAGCTTGTTTCCGGTCCAGGAAAGACATGGCTTGGCAGTTCGGGCTGGACTGTTCCCATGAGGCACAGGGTCAGACTGATTTGCATATAGCCATGTCTGAACTGGGGTGGCAGAGTGGGCCAAAGAACGGTGATGGATTAAACCCAGATCGTTTGACAGGGTGTGAGTGTTTGATTGATTCAGATGCTCCGTCCATCACCACCCCCTTTTGTACCGCTTTTGGCCGCCATAAGTGTGGCAGGGTATGCTCAGACGTGAGTCCCTTGCTCACTTTGCCACTGGATTCAAGCAAGCTGGGCTGAAGACGGCTGGAATGCCAGAAACCGGTCCTCGGAAGCTTGTTTCCGGTCCAGGAAAGACATGGCTTGGCAGTTCGGGCTGGACTGTTCCCATGAGGCACAGGGTCAAACTGATTTGCATTAAGCCATGTCTGAACTGGGGTGGCAGAGTGGGCTAAAGAACAGTGATGGATTAAACTCAGATCTTTTGACTGGGTGTGAGTGTTTGATTGATTCAGATGCTCCGTCCATCAACACCCCATTTTGTACCGCTTTTGGCCGCCATAAGTGTGGCAGGGTATGCTCAGACGTGAGTCCAATGCTCACTTTGCCACTGGATTCAAGCAAGCCGGGCTGAAGACGGCTGGAATGCCAGAAACCGGTCCTCGGAAGCTTGTTTCCGGTCCAGGGAAGACATGGCTTGGCAGTTCAGGCTGGACTGTTCCCATGAGGCACAGGATCAGACTGATTTGCATATAGCCATGTCTGAACTGGGGTGGCAGAGTGGGCTAAAGAACAGTGATGGATTAAACCCAGATCTTTTAACTGGGTGTGAGTGTTTGATTGATTCAGATGCTCTGTCCATCACCACCCCCTTTTGTACAGCTGATGAACATTCCGAGCACAGCATCCACATAGAGACAAATTACCCCAGCTGACAATCGACTGCCTAAGTATGTGCCTGATGAACATTCCAAGCTCAGCATCCACATACAGACAAATGACCCCAGCTGACAATCCACTGCCTAAGTATCTGCCTGATGAACATTCCAAGCTCAGCATCCACATAGAGACAAATGACCCCAGCTGACAATCCACTGCCTAAGTATCTGCCTGATGAAAATTCCAAGCACAGCATCCACATAGAGTCAAAAGACCCTCAGCTGACAATCCACTGCCTAAGTATCTGTCTGATGAACATTCCAAGTTCAGCATCCATATAGAGACAAATTACCCCAGCTGACAATCCACTGCCTAAGTATCTGCCTGATGAAAATTCCAAGCACAGCACCCATATAGAGTCAAATGACCCTCAGCTGACAATCCACTGCCTAAGTATCTGCCTGATGAACATTCCAAGCTCAGCATCCACATAGAGACAAATGACCCCCAGCCGACAATCCACTGCCTAAGTATCTATCTGATGAACATTCCGAGCACAGCATCTGCATAGAGACAAATGACCCCCGCTGACAATCCACTGTCTAAGTATCTGCCTGATGATCATATTGAGTACAGCATCCACACAGAGGTAGTGGTTTGTTAGATGGGGTCATTTGAATAAGTATCTGCCTGATGAACATTCCGAGCACAGCATCCACAGAGACAAATGATCCCAGCTGACAATCCACTGTCTAAGTATCTGCCTGATGAAAATTCCAAGCACAGCACCCACATAGAGACAAATGACCCTCAGCTGACAATCCACTGCCTAAGTATCTGCCTGATGAACATTCCGTGGTACAAAAGGAGGTGGTGATGGACGGAGCATCAGAACCAATCAAACACTCGGAAGCTTGTTTCCGGTCCAGGGAAGACATAGCTTGGCAGTTCGGGCTGGACTGTTCCCATGAGGCACAGGGTCAGACTGATTTGCATATAGCCATGTCTGAACTGGGATGGCAGAGTGGGCTAAAGAACGTGATTGATTAAACCCAGATCTTTTGACTGGGTGTGAGTGTTTGATTGATTCAGATGCTCCGTCCATCACCACCCCCTTTTGTACCGCTTTTGGCCGCCATAAGTGTGGCAGGGTATGCTCAGACGTGAGTCCCTTGCTCACTTTGCCACTGGAGTCAAGCAAGCTGGGCTGAAGACGGTTGGAATGCCAGAAACCGGTCCTCGGAAGCTTGTTTCCGGTCCAGGAAAGACATGGCTTGGCAGTTCGGGCTGGACTGTTCCCATGAGGCACAGGGTCAGACTGATTTGCATATAGCCATGTCTGAACTGGGGTGGCAGAGTGGGCCAAAGAACGGTGATGGATTAAACCCAGATCGTTTGACAGGGTGTGAGTGTTTGATTGATTCAGATGCTCCGTCCATCACCACCCCCTTTTGTACCGCTTTTGGCCGCCATAAGTGTGGCAGGGTATGCTCAGACGTGAGTCCCTTGCTCACTTTGCCACTGGATTCAAGCAAGCTGGGCTGAAGACGGCTGGAATGCCAGAAACCGGTCCTCGGAAGCTTGTTTCCGGTCCAGGAAAGACATGGCTTGGCGGTTCGGGCTGGACTGTTCCCATGAGGTACAGGGTCAGACTGATTTGCATTAAGCCATGTCTGAACTGGGGTGGCAGAGTGGGCTAAAGAACAGTGATGGATTAAACTCAGATCTTTTGACTGGGTGTGAGTGTTTGATTGATTCAGATGCTCCGTCCATCACCACCCCCTTTTGTACCGCTTTTGGCCGCCATAAGTGTGGCAGGGTATGCTCAGACGTGAGTCCAATGCTCACTTTGCCACTGGATTCAAGCAAGCCGGGCTGAAGACGGCTGGAATGCCAGAAACCGGTCCTCGGAAGCTTGTTTCCGGTCCAGGGAAGACATGGCTTGGCAGTTCAGGCTGGACTGTTCCCATGAGGCACAGGGTCAGACTGATTTGCATATAGCCATGTCTGAACTGGGGTGGCAGAGTGGGCTAAAGAACAGTGATGGATTAAACCCAGATCTTTTGACTGGGTGTGAGTGTTTGATTGATTCAGATGCTCCGTCCATCACCACCCCCTTTTGTACAGCTGATGAACATTCCGAGCACAGCATCCACATAGAGACAAATTACCCCAGCTGACAATCGACTGCCTAAGTATGTGCCTGATGAACATTCCAAGCTCAGCATCCACATACAGACAAATGACCCCAGCTGACAATCCACTGCCTAAGTATCTGCCTGATGAACATTCGAAGCTCAGCATCCACATAGAGACAAATGACCCCAGCTGACAATCCACTGCCTAAGTATCTGCCTGATGAAAATTCCAAGCACAGCATCCACATAGAGTCAAAAGACCCTCAGCTGACAATCCACTGCCTAAGTATCTGTCTGATGAACATTCCAAGCTCAGCATCCATATAGAGACAAATTACCCCAGCTGACAATCCACTGCCTAAGTATCTGCCTGATGAAAATTCCAAGCACAGCACCCATATAGACTCAAATGACCCTCAGCTGACAATCCACTGCCTAAGTATCTGCCTGATGAACATTCCAAGCTCAGCATCCACATAGAGACAAATGACCCCCAGCCGACAATCCACTGCCTAAGTATCTATCTGATGAACATTCCGAGCACAGCATCTACATAGAGACAAATGACCCCCGCTGACAATCCACTGTCTAAGTATCTGCCTGATGAACATATTGAGTACAGCATCCACACAGAGGTAGTGGATTGTTAGATGGGGTCATTTGAATAAGTATCTGCCTGATGAACATTCCGAGCACAGCATCCACAGAGACAAATGATCCCAGCTGACAATCCACTGTCTAAGTATCTGCCTGATGAAAATTCCAAGCACAGCACCCACATAGATACAAATGACCCTCAGCTGACAATCCACTGCCTAAGTATCTGCCTGATGAACATTCCGTGGTACAAAAGGAGGTGGTGATGGACGGAGCATCTGAACCAATCAAACACTCGGAAGCTTGTTTCCGGTCCAGGGAAGACATGGCTTGGCAGTTCGGGCTGGACTGTTCCCATGAGGCACAGGGTCAGACTGATTTGCATATAGCCATGTCTGAACTGGGGTGGCAGAGTGGGCTAAAGAACGGTGATGGATTAAACCCAGTTTTTTTGACTGGGTGTGAGTGTTTGATTGATTCAGATGCTCCGTCCATCACCACCCCCTTTTGTACCGCTTTTGGCCGCCATAAGTGTGGCAGGGTATGCTCAGACGTGAGTCCCTTGCTCACTTGCCACTGGATTCAAGCAAGCCGGGCTGAAGACGGCTGGAATGCCAGAAACCGGTCCTCGGAAGCTTGTTTCCGGTCCAGGGAGGACATGGCTTGGCAGTTCGGGCTGGACTGTTCCCATGAGGCACAGGGTCAGACTGATTTGCATATAGCCATGTCTGAACTGGGGTGGCAGAGTGGGCTAAAGAACGTGATTGATTAAACCCAGATCTTTTGACTGGGTGTGAGTGTTTGATTGATTCAGATGCTCCGTCCATCACCACCCCCTTTTGTACCGCTTTTGGCCGCCATAAGTGTGGCAGGGTATGCTCAGACGTGAGTCCCTTGCTCACTTTGCCACTGGATTCAAGCAAGCTGGGCTGAAGACGGCTGGAATGCCAGAAACCGGTCCTCGGAAGCTTGTTTCCGGTCCAGGAAAGACATGGCTTGGCAGTTCGGGCTGGACTGTTCCCATGAGGCACAGGGTCAGACTGATTTGCATATAGCCATGTCTGAACTGGGGTGGCAGAGTGGGCCAAAGAACGGTGATGGATTAAACCCAGATCGTTTGACAGGGTTTGAGTGTTTGATTGATTCAGATGCTCCGTCCATCACCACCCCCTTTTGTACCGCTTTTGGCCGCCATAAGTGTGACAGGGTATGCTCAGATGTGAGTCCCTTGCTCACTTTGCCACTGGATTCAAGCAAGCTGGGCTGAAGACGTCTGGAATGCCAGAAACCGGTCCTCGGAAGCTTGTTTCCGGTCCAGGGAAGACATGGCTTGGCAGTTCGGGCTGGACTGTTCCCATGAGGCACAGGGTCAGACTGATTTGCATATAGCCATGTCTGAACTGGGATGGCAGAGTGGGCTAAAGAACGTGATTGATTAAACCCAGATCTTTTGACTGGGTGTGAGTGTTTGATTGATTCAGATGCTCTGTCCATCACCACCCCCTTTTGTACCGCTTTTGGCCGCCATAAGTGTGGCAGGGTATGCTCAGACATGAGTCCCTTGCTCACTTTGCCACTGGAGTCAAGCAAGCTGGGCTGAAGACGTCTGGAATGCCAGAAACCGGTCCTCGGAAGCTTGTTTCCGGTCCAGGGAAGACATGGCTTGGCAGTTCGGGCTGGACTGTTCCCATGAGGCACAGGGTCAGACTGATTTGCATATAGCCATGTCTGAACTGGGATGGCAGAGTGGGCTAAAGAACGTGATTGATTAAACCCAGATCTTTTGACTGGGTGTGAGTGTTTGATTGATTCAGATGCTCCGTCCATCACCACCCCCTTTTGTACCGCTTTTGGCCGCCATAAGTGTGGCAGGGTATGCTCAGACGTGAGTCCCTTGCTCACTTTGCCACTGGAGTCAAGCAAGCTGGGCTGAAGACGGTTGGAATGCCAGAAACCGGTCCTCGGAAGCTTGTTTCCGGTCCAGGAAAGACATGGCTTGGCAGTTCGGGCTGGACTGTTCCCATGAGGCACAGGGTCAGACTGATTTGCATATAGCCATGTCTGAACTGGGGTGGCAGAGTGGGCCAAAGAACGGTGATGGATTAAACCCAGATCGTTTGACAGGGTGTGAGTGTTTGATTGATTCAGATGCTCCGTCCATCACCACCCCCTTTTGTACCGCTTTTGGCCGCCATAAGTGTGGCAGGGTATGCTCAGACGTGAGTCCCTTGCTCACTTTGCCACTGGATTCAAGCAAGCTGGGCTGAAGACGGCTGGAATGCCAGAAACCGGTCCTCGGAAGCTTGTTTCCGGTCCAGGAAAGACATGGCTTGGCAGTTCGGGCTGGACTGTTCCCATGAGGCACAGGGTCAAACTGATTTGCATTAAGCCATGTCTGAACTGGGGTGGCAGAGTGGGCTAAAGAACAGTGATGGATTAAACTCAGATCTTTTGACTGGGTGTGAGTGTTTGATTGATTCAGATGCTCCGTCCATCACCACCCCATTTTGTACCGCTTTAAGCCGCCATAAGTGTGGCAGGGTATGCTCAGACGTGAGTCCAATGCTCACTTTGCCACTGGATTCAAGCAAGCCGGGCTGAAGACGGCTGGAATGCCAGAAACCGGTCCTCGGAAGCTTGTTTCCGGTCCAGGGAAGACATGGCTTGGCAGTTCAGGCTGGACTGTTCCCATGAGGCACAGGATCAGACTGATTTGCATATAGCCATGTCTGAACTGGGGTGGCAGAGTGGGCTAAAGAACAGTGATGGATTAAACCCAGATCTTTTAACTGGGTGTGAGTGTTTGATTGATTCAGATGCTCTGTCCATCACCACCCCCTTTTGTACAGCTGATGAACATTCCGAGCACAGCATCCACATAGAGACAAATTACCCCAGCTGACAATCGACTGCCTAAGTATGTGCCTGATGAACATTCCAAGCTCAGCATCCACATACAGACAAATGACCCCAGCTGACAATCCACTGCCTAAGTATCTGCCTGATGAACATTCCAAGCTCAGCATCCACATAGAGACAAATGACCCCAGCTGACAATCCACTGCCTAAGTATCTGCCTGATGAAAATTCCAAGCACAGCATCCACATAGAGTCAAAAGACCCTCAGCTGACAATCCACTGCCTAAGTATCTGTCTGATGAACATTCCAAGTTCAGCATCCATATAGAGACAAATTACCCCAGCTGACAATCCACTGCCTAAGTATCTGCCTGATGAAAATTCCAAGCACAGCACCCATATAGAGTCAAATGACCCTCAGCTGACAATCCACTGCCTAAGTATCTGCCTGATGAACATTCCAAGCTCAGCATCCACATAGAGACAAATGACCCCCAGCCGACAATCCACTGCCTAAGTATCTATCTGATGAACATTCCGAGCACAGCATCTGCATAGAGACAAATGACCCCCGCTGACAATCCACTGTCTAAGTATCTGCCTGATGATCATATTGAGTACAGCATCCACACAGAGGTAGTGGTTTGTTAGATGGGGTCATTTGAATAAGTATCTGCCTGATGAACATTCCGAGCAAAGCATCCACAGAGACAAATGATCCCAGCTGACAATCCACTGTCTAAGTATCTGCCTGATGAAAATTCCAAGCACAGCACCCACATAGAGACAAATGACCCTCAGCTGACAATCCACTGCCTAAGTATCTGCCTGATGAACATTCCGTGGTACAAAAGGAGGTGGTGATGGACGGAGCATCAGAACCAATCAAACACTCGGAAGCTTGTTTCCGGTCCAGGGAAGACATAGCTTGGCAGTTCGGGCTGGACTGTTCCCATGAGGCACAGGGTCAGACTGATTTGCATATAGCCATGTCTGAACTGGGGTGGCAGAGTGGGCTAAAGAACGGTGATGGATTAAACCCAGATCTTTTGACTGGGTGTCAGTGTTTGATTGGTTCCGCTGCTCCGTCCATCACCACCCCCTTTTGTACCGCTTTTGGCCGCCATAAGTGTGGCAGGGTATGCTCCGACGTGAGTCCCTTGCTCACTTTGCCACTGGATTCAAGCAAGCCGGGCTGAAGACGTCTGGAATGCCAGAAACCGGTCCTCGAAAGCTTGTTTCCGGTTCAGGGAAGACATAGCTTGGCAGTTCGGGCTGGACTGTTCCCATGAGGCACAGGGTCAGACTGATTTGCATATAGCCATGTCTGTACTGGGGTGGCAGAGTGGCCTAAAGAACGGTGATGGATTAAACCCAGTTTTTTTGACTGGGTGTGAGTGTTTGATTGATTCAGATGCTCCGTCCATCACCACCCCCTTTTGTACCGCTTTTGGCCGCCATAAGTGTGGCAGGGTATGCTCAGACGTGAGTCCCTTGCTCACTTGCCACTGGATTCAAGCAAGCCGGGCTGAAGACGGCTGGAATGCCAGAAACCGGTCCTCGGAAGCTTGTTTCCGGTCCAGGGAAGACATGGCTTGGCAGTTCGGGCTGGACTGTTCCCATGAGGCACAGGGTCAGACTGATTTGCATATAGCCATGTCTGAACTGGGGTGGCAGAGTGGGCTAAAGAACGTGATTGATTAAACCCAGATCTTTTGACTGGGTGTGAGTGTTTGATTGATTCAGATGCTCCGTCCATCACCACCCCCTTTTGTACCGCTTTTGGCCGCCATAAGTGTGGCAGGGTATGCTCAGACGTGAGTCCCTTGCTCACTTTGCCACTGGATTCAAGCAAGCTGGGCTGAAGACGGCTGGAATGCCAGAAACCCGTCCTCGGAAGCTTGTTTCCGGTCCAGGAAAGACATGGCTTGGCAGTTCGGGCTGGACTGTTCCCATGAGGCACAGGGTCAGACTGATTTGCATACAGCCATGTCTGAACTGGGGTGGCAGAGTGGGCCAAAGAACGGTGATGGATTAAACCCAGATCGTTTGACAGGGTGTGAGTGTTTGATTGATTCAGATGCTCCGTCCATCACCACCCCCTTTTGTACCGCTTTTGGCCGCCATAAGTGTGGCAGGGTATGCTCAGACGTGAGTCCCTTGCTCACTTTGCCACTGGATTCAAGCAAGCCGGGCTGAAGACGTCTGGCATGCCAGAAACCGGTCCTCGGAAGCTTGTTTCCGGTTCAGGGAAGACATGGATAGGCAGTTCGGGCTGGACTGTTCCAATGAGGCACTGGGTCAGACTGATTTGCATATAGCCATGTCTGAACTGGGGTAGCAGAGTGGGCTAAAGAACGGTGATGGATTAAACCCAGATCTTTTGACTGGGTGTGAGTGTTTGATTGATTCAGATGCTCCGTCCATCACCACCCCCTTTTGTACCGCTGATGAACATTCCGAGCACAGCATCCACATAGAGACAAATGACCCCAGCTGAAAATCCACTGCCTAAGTATCTGCCTGATGAACATTCCAAGCTCAGCATCCACATAGAGACAAATGGCCCCAGCTGACAATCTACTGCCTAAGTATCTGCCTGATGAAAATTCCAAGCACAGCATCCACATAGAGTCAAAAGACCCTCAGCTGACAATCCACTGCCTAAGTATCTGTCTGATGAACATTCCAAGCTCAGCATCCATATAGAGACAAATTACCCCAGCTGACAATCCACTGTCTAAGTATCTGCCTGATGAAAATTCCAAGCACAGCACCCACATAGAGTCAAATGACCCTCAGCTGACAATCCACTGCCTAAGTATCTGCCTGATGAACATTCCAAGCTCAGCATCCACATAGAGACAAATGACCCCAGCCGACAATCCACTGCCTAAGTATCTATCTGATGAACATTCCGAGCACAGCATCTGCATAGAGACAAATGACTCCCAGCCGACCATCCACTGCCTAATTGTCTGCCTGATGAACATTCCAAGCTCAGTATCCACATAGAGACAAATGACCCCCAGCCGACAATCCACTGCCTAAGTATATATCTGATGAACATTCCGAGCACAGCATCTGCATAGAGACAAATGACCCCCAGCCGACCATCCACTGCCTAAGTATCTGCCTGATGATCATATTGAGTACAGCATCCACACAGAGGCAGTGGATTGTCAGATGGGGTCATTTGTCTTAGTATCTGCCTGATGAACATTCCGAGCTCAGCATCCACATAGAGACAAATGACCCCCAGCCGACAATCCATTGCCCAAGTATCTGCCTGATGAACTTTCCGAGCACAGCATCCACATAGGGACAAATGACCCCTCAGCTGACAATCCACTGCCTAAGTATCTGTCTGTTTCCTTGCAGACTTGGCATTGCCAGAGTGAAAGCAAAGTCCAGCACCAAACATTCTGTGGCCTGGCTGATGGAGTGTATGTGTTGTTTAAGAGACCAGACCTGGTGGTATGAAATGACTGTTGCATTAAAAAAGATGTATAGGTGCACCTCGGGTTAGGCTTTTGACATTAGGCCTCTTCTTGATTTAAGTGTGGGTTCAATATGATTTTTGGGTTTCAATATGCCTGGATAGTGAAGGAGAGCATCATATTTTTTGAGTATGGGGAGCTTATAGAGTAAAGTATGGCAATTTAGAAAATAAATAGCTTTTGTGTCCCCCAGAGGGCTTCTGAGCTGTGGAGTCATTTGTTGGCAACTAACTCTTCGACTAGCCTTGTAGAAAGAAAAGTACTCGCATGTCCAGGCAATGTAAACCATTTGTAGTGTGCTCAGGGTCTGAAATATGTAGTCATTAATCCCAATGTTAATGAAAATGTCTATATATTGGTTTCATGGTTTTTGCGTGTCAAGAGTAAAACAAACCCAAAACTAGCCTCCAGCTTGTGGATTGAACATTTGCTAGTTTTTCAACATAAGGTTTTAATTACGTCTTGCTGATAGGCTTGAGAGTGAACTATAGTGTTGTAAGTTTGGTTACAGAGAGCTAACAGACTAATGTATGATTTAGCAGTTTTAGACATTACGAAAAAATAAGCTATCGTCATCCCCAACGTGGATGGGAGTACTTACCTAAGGAGGAGGAGTCTCAACAATGCTGAAAGTAGACGAAGACTTGCATAGGAAGAAGAGAGGAAAATGTAGAACCAGCATAAAGACTGACAAACAGGGAAAGAAGGAAAAATTAGAAGACACAAAAAACAATACAGAGGGATGACACGGAGAGGAAAAACCAACAAAGGACTATAAGGTTCTCTCATTCTGGCAATCTTTGACTCCCAGACCTGGGAAGCGGAGGACAACCAACGAGGAGTGGACTCACGGAGGAGGATACCGTGCTGCACAGTGAACACGATGAGGAGCTCCGGCACATATGTCAGCCAGGAGGAATCAAAGCTGAGGAGCTCTGTTGGAGGGAAGAGCACCTACGAGGAGTCGACTCACAGAGGAGGATACCGTGCTGCACAAGGAACACAGAGGAGCTCCAGCACGGAGGACAGTCAGGAAGAATCGAAACCAAGGAGCTGCTGTTGGAGGGAGGAGGACCTTGGAGCCAAGGGGCAGACCTAGAAATACAGGTAAATGACAGAGATGGAAGCCTGCACTCCACCTGGAAACACTGTGGCCCCACCATGGTTCTGATGAGGACCAGGTGCGTGACAGAGGTAGTTCGGGGAAGGAACTGGTAGGCAAGAGTACAAGCATAGAGGCTGGTGCAGAGTCCAAGGAGAACAACCGGGGTCAAAACCATGACAATCGTGCATTTATGACCCTCAAATCTCCTGGGTTTCTTTTCTTTTAGAAGCAAGTCTTGATGGCCAAACTAAGTGCCTTATTCTTGTGATGGATAAGAAAGTGTGAAGGGCTAAGAAACATAGCAGAAGAAAGGATAAAACAGGAGAAACAAAGAGGAAGAAATTCAGGCAGACCATAGAAAGCAGAACAGGCTGGAAAAGATATAGGGCTATATGTAGGTAAATCAGATTTACCGATTCATAAATACTGAATTTTACCGATTCGGTATTCATGAATCGGTAAATCTGATGTAGGTAATTATTCGGTAACACATACCGAATCAGTAGGATTCGATATTTACCGATTCGATAATTACCGAATCGGTATTTGCCATATGGCAAATACCGATTCGGTAATTACCGAAACGGTAAAAATACCGAATTGCCAAGGGGAACAGGGTGTCACTTTGACACCCTGTTGCACCCCTGTTTCTGGCTTGTGTGCCATGTGACACACATACATGCCCTTAGGGCAGGTATGTGTACCACATGGCACAGGTGTACATGCACAGATGTGCATGTACACAGGAATTCGTTATTTACCACCCAATAGTATTGGGTGGTAAATAACGCATTTTTAAGGGCCTGTGGCACTGTTTACTGTGCCACCTACATATTGATTTACAGAATCGGTAAATTTACCGATTCGGTATTTTACCGATTCTGTAAATTTACCGAATCGGTAAATTTACCGATTCTGTAAATCAAAGGCCCCCTACATTACAAAACCCAAATACCTTTCGATAACGGCCGAAATCGGCCGTTACCGACCGGTATTTGGTCTCCTACATCTGGCCCATAGTTGGGAAGAACAGCAATAGATCCATTGGATCTCCAATAATCGAGATTTTTATTTTTTATTTGACCTGTGTTAAAATGGCACTTACCTTTAATCTGGGGACATTGGAGGTGGCGCCTCCGCCGCTCTCTGGAGCTAAGAAGGAGTCTGCAGGGCCAAATCCTAGGGAGAGTAGAAGAAAGAATCCTATTAGATCTTTACTGACTTTTCAAAGAATTTGAGCCTGTATGATGAATGGAGAACAATAAAACAGTTACTCAGAAAGCCGTGTAATTGACCTGGGTTACTGTATTTAAACAAACAAAACAGAGACCGAGAAATTTATATGCAGAGTCCCTCAGCCTCACCCTTTTCAACATGTACAAGACTCTACTCGCCAACATCACTGTCTTTTCCAACAGCGATCACACACAAGTCATCTTTTCCCTGACAGACAAAACAACCACAGCCAGAACTAACTTCTCAAACTGCATGACCATGAAAGCAGACTGGATGCAAACCAACTGCCTGCAGCTCAACTCTGACAAGACAGAAGTACTGGTCTTTGACATCAAGACCTCCCCAATGGACTCCACCTGGTGGCCATCGAAGATAGGACCAAACCCTGCACCCACAGGCCACGCAAGTAATCTAGGATCACCCTATTCAGCATGGCGGCTCAAGTCAGCGCAGTGTGCACCTAATGCTTCCACTGCCTACTCATGTTGCGAAAAAATCCTCAAATGGATGCCTCAGAACACATGGGGCAGTATTACAATAAGTGCCCTGGGGGCGCAACGGGCGTTTGCGCCCCCTTTGCGCGACCCTGGGGCAATTTGGTATCATAGAAGGTGGTGCAGACGCTTGTGTGTTCCCTTCTATAATACCGATAGAGCTGGCACACATAAAGCGTCAGCGCTACCTTCAGAGGGTGTTTCCTCATTTGCATAGTAGCTTGCCCTATGCAAATGAGAGAATTCCTTTGACTCTGCGCTTGCGGCGTATTACAGAAGCACGCGCAGAGTCAAAGGAGCCCTCAGGAGGTGCACTGAGAGTGCGCCATTTTAAAGGTGGCCACTGTCAGTGCGCCTCTTGACAGCAGCCCTCTGCAGTGGCTAGAGGGGGTCCCATTGACCCCCCAGACATCCCCCTGCAGGCGGGTGCTGTCACTGACTGCACCCGCCTGCAAGGGGAGCTCTATTCCTGTGTAAAAGTGCAGGCGGGTGCCACCTGCACTGTGAAAACATGGAGCAGCTGCTCCGTGTTCACACATGAATGCGCTGTCACAGGAGAGGAGTGAAGGGGAGAGGCTGCACAGGAGAGGAGGGAAGGGTCGAGTCTGAACGGGAGAGGTGGGAGGGGAGAGGAGGGAGGGGAGAGGCCGCACAGGAGAGGAGGGAGGGGAGAGGCTGCACAGGAGAGGTGGGAAGGGAGAGGCTGCACGGGAGAGGTGGGAGGGGAGAGGAGGGAGGGGAGAGGCCGCACAGGAGAGGAGGGAGGGGAGAGGCTGCACAGGAGAGGTGGGAGGGGAGAGGAGGGAGGGGAGAGGCCGCACAGGAGAGGAGGGAGGGGAGAGGCTGCACAGGAGAGGTGGGAAGGGAGAGGCTGCACGGGAGAGGTGGGAGGGGAGAGGCTGCACAGGAGAGGAGGGAGGGGAGAGGCCGTACAGGAGAGGTGGGAAGGGGAGAGGCTGCACGGGAGAGGTGGGAAGGGTCGAGGCTGCACAGGAGAGGTGGGAGGGGAGAGGCTGCACGGGAGGTAGAGGCTGCACAGGAGAGGTGGGAAGGGGAGAGGCTGCACAGGAGAGGTGGGAAGGGTCGAGGCTGCACAGGAGAGGGGGGAGGGGAGAGGCTGCACAGGAGAGGAGGGAGGGGAGAGGCTGCACAGGAGAGGTGGGAGGGGAGAGGCTGCACAGGAGAGGAGGGAGGGGAGAGGCTGCACAGGAGAGGTGGGAGGGGAGAGGCTGCACAGGAGAGGTGGGAGGGGAGAGGCTGCACAGGAGAGGAGGGAGGGGAGAGGCTGCACAGGAGAGGTGGGAGGGGAGAGGCCGTACAGGAGAGGTGGGAAGAGGAGAGGCTGCACAGGAGAGGTGGGAAGAGGAGAGGCTGCACAGGAGAGGTGGGAGGGGAGATGCCGCACAGGAGAGGTGGGTGGGGAGAGGCCGCACAGGAGAGGTGGGAAGAGGAGAGGCTGCACAGGAGAGGTGGGAAGAGGAGAGGCTGCACAGGAGAGGTGGGAGGGGAGAGGCCACACAGGAGAGGTGGGAGGGGAGAGGCCGCACAGGAGAGGTTAGAGGGGGAGAGGCCGCACAGGAGAGGTGGGAGGGGAGATGCCGCACAGGAGAGGTGGGAGGGGAGAGGTGGGAGATGAGATGTGAAGGGGCTGCAGGCGGGGTTGGGTCATGGCTTGAAGTGGGGAGTTGAGGTTGTCAAGAAGCGGGGAGCGGAGGGTGGACGGGAAGACTCCTACCTGCAAAGACACCTGCTCAGAGCCCTCTCTCCTTCAGCCTGGGACGGTGAAGATGACAATCTGAGGCGGGGGTGATGTTCGAGGTCAGAGGGTGAAGGTCACCGCACAGACAGAGGATCCTTCCACCCCTAAAGCTGCGTGAGCCGAGGAAGAGGCCGGAATCGACTGCATTCACTGCTGGTGCTGTCTCTGCCCTCGCTGACCTGGAAGAGAAAATCACAGGCCTGAGTGTAACTAAAAGAGAAAATAGACTAAACGTAGTCCACTAATGCCATTAACATCAGCGTGAGCGCAGAAGTGTTTCTCAGTTCCTGTTTAAAACTCTTACTTTTTAATACATACTTCTGAATGCAAAGATATGATCTGACATATGAAGTTGAAACTCTTCTACGTGTTAAAGAAATACACTTATTTGGATTTTGAAGATACTATATTCTTAGAAGCTTCAGAATCATTACACAGATGCAGTAGGGTAAGTAGACTTTATTTCCAAAGTTACAACCTGCGGAGGTCACAACACCTCATCCCCGGCCTGCTGTAAAGCCTGCCTGTTCTGGAACTTTGGACTCACGAGTGGAACATGCAACGCACTAAGCACAGTGCTCCATAATCCAGACATGAGACCAAAGCTCATTACAACACATATCATATTCTAACACGTTATTTGTTGCATGGTTTTGATGGAGCAAGGTTTCACATATATCCAAACTTGCTTGCTTGTACTCAGCTCTCTCTAAATAACCTGTAATATATTAACCAACAATATTTGCACAACAACATTTCTAGTATTTAGGGGAAATTTGCATATGTGCTTTTACTAACAGTAACTCAATTGCATTAAAATGGCCGCCGCAACAGGGGAAACCTTCTGCGCATGCGCCTGTCACATCTACGTGGCATGACATACTTCTATGCTTGGTGGGAATTCTTTGCTTCTGCGCACTAGTGACAAAATGGCCGCTTTAAATTTCACATGCTAACGCTATGCTGCTGCTTGTACTAAAACTTGTTTGTTCTGCCTAATCAATAATGCACAAGTTAAAATAAAGTAATGGGGTTAGAGTAGAGATAGGGGGTATACAGTGTAATCATTTCTTTTTGTATTCTAATGTGTCTCTTTGACTTTGCTACTAGCTCGTATTTGGGCCTGAATATCCAGAGTGTGCCCATCTTTGTCAGCCCTGCGCAAGCGCATTACGTCTCCGAAAGTGCTGACGCATTGGCACTGTACTACAGCAAAGACTCTGCTTACCCACGATGTGCCTGGGATCCTGCTCTGCTGACCTCCAGAAAGGGAGCAAGAAGACTCAAATAAATACAATGTATATAAATTGTATGACAATATTGTTGGGCGGAATAAAATCATGGGAAAATAATATTGTGGGTGGAGATTCAATCAATATGAATCAAATTGAAATGACCTCATCTTAGTATGGTGGGATGACCTCTCCTCGTCTTTCCAACCAATCACTGAAGGGGAACACATAGATTTGCAACATTTAGGGGTGGTATATTGTCCTCGAAATGGTATATCTAAGGTAGGTTTAGAAGGAGAATTTGTCCGACTTGTCCGAATAGCTTACCTGTCACTGACCCAACGACGGCTATAGGAGATCGAGAACAGAGGTGCTGGCAAAGCACTCTGTCTGAAAATTTGAGGTTATCGATTACCCAATCGAGGTACTAAATTGACTTATCCAGAGCGAGAGGGGGGTGTGAAGCTGGCGTTGCAATTTAGTAGAGGTCACCTGTCCTTAACTGCACCTGTCTGGCCCCGTGGGTGCCTGATTTGTCGGGTGCCTGGTCCTGATATTTGCCCAGCCCATGACCAGGATTGGTCATCGCATCATTCTAGGTAAATATAATCCGTGTGGGATGTCTTTGTGCTATTTCCCTTTCTCACCCTACCCAGGTACCAATCTCTTAAGGTGTTACTGTGATTTCTTGCAAACTTTACCTTTTAATAATCATATTCTTGCTCATTAAATTCATGATTTCTGTAATTTGGTCAAAGACCCACTTAAAACTTGCATAGATAAACTTTTAAACCCCCCCCACCCGAGTCTGTGGTTATTTTAGGATATGATAAATGTTTAAGTAAATACCTGTTTTATTCTAACTCCTTTTGATCCACAGGACTTAGAGCCAAGGTGGCAAGGATTGGTTAGTCATGGTTTACAGGTATAGGTCCTCAAAGGACCTCAATTTACTGACAGGAGAATAAAAGAAATTAGTTAAGCAGGATTACTAGTTCAAAGGTGTGAATGTCCATGGGCCCAGGTGAGTATGTTAAAATTGAGCTAGTGATCCCGCGCGCTCTCTATCAGTTTACATGCTAAATATTTTCAAGGCTCGGCTCGTGCGCAGGGTCAAAGAGTCAGCGCCAACCCTTGCTTGGCACGACCTGTTGATTGGTTAGCTTGCGCACCTTTAATGAATGACTACTAGTGAAATTAGTCAATGACAACTCTGCCGTAGTCCGTTCACTTGTGTTTGGAGAGATGCCTGCCCGGGTGCACAGTGTCTGTGGTCACAACAGCAGTGGCCGACTATCCAGCCTTTGCCATGTCGATGGGCCTGAGTCTGAGAGACACAGAGAGTGAAGTATGCCTGCCATTCAACGCAACAAAGCCACCACCGGCTAACAGCCAGGAAGAGATGGCCTTACGGTGAAGCAGTTTTGTGACCCTGGACTGTGCCAGACCAGAACTCAGGCTGCCTGCAATCCGCACAGTGGAAACTGTAGAAGAAAATGGTGGCGAGAGGAAAACTGATATGATTGTGACACTTCAAATACAATTACTCGTTTCACAAGTCTAGAATCGTTAATTTCACGGTCTAATGATTTCAGAATTGAAACATTTCAATTCACAAGAAAATCATTCTTATTCATTTTTTTTACTTCAAAGAGTTTATTGGGGTTTGTAAACAGAACAAAAGAGACAATGATGTGATTGTTTAGCAAGGTAAATAATAAACAGATTACATACGCTGGATTAGGTGATAGTCAATGGGCTCTACAGAAACTGAAAAGTAACTCCTACAGAATGGAAAAGCAATATCCAGAGCACAACATCTAGGACACAAGGAAGGTAAAGTAAAGAAATTAAAGAGAGGTTCGTAGAGGGGATCACGGCAGGGGATATGACCCATTGCAGTTCAGAAACAGTAGACTAACCCACAACTTCTTCAGGGCTAAGAGGGCTGAAGGGCTGGGAGGGGATAATAGCTCTCCACCGGTTGTAATACTCGGACCTGAAGGTAGAAACCGGAAGTCACTTCAGGTTTCTACCTTCAGGTCCGAGGATTCTGTCGGCGTACTCGCTGCATCCATCTGACGTTCTACCAGTTCATTCATTGATGGTACTGACCACTACACTCTCTGATGCTCTTTTCTTTGGAGTCACTCACCCTCAGCCGGGACGGATGTACAACCGGTGGAGAGATATTATCCCCTCCCAGCCCACCTGCCCTCTTAGCCCTGAAGAAGTCGTGGGTCCATTACCCTGACGAAACACGTGTTGGCTGAGTATCTGATCGACATTAAACCAAGAACAAAACGCAGCTTTGGACTACTGTGATTGTTGTGTTTTTTACATATCTGTATTCCGGATTTTCAGTATTTGTTCTGCCTCTATTTTTCACGTGTGCACAGGCACCATGTATATGTCCACTTATAGTAGTGTACAAAGAAGAACACCACTATAGAGACATAAGCTTGCACTTATATGTCCTCACTTTTAATATAATGCACCTGGGCTCAGGAGTCCTTTCTTAGGGGGTGACTGGTGTATATTAGAAATAGTGCATGGGGCATGGCCAACCGCTGAGGATAATGGCCACCGAGCGCACCCGCTCCACCATAAATCTGGCCAGTAATCCGGCTTTTTTCTGGGCAATGATCCATAGATACGTAGCCCGGGTCATCATGGGTATCGATTGAGCCATGACACCGCCGATTCCTGCTGGCGGTGCCGGGGATCGGCTTGGTGTCGCATTTAGCCCTGCAGCGGAGGAGTTCGTGGTGGCGGAGGGGCGTGAGGGCCTCGAGTGCTGACTGCGCTGAAATAGCTGATTGTGGACCTCCTTGGTGGCCTGAATATTAGAGCCTGCCCGCCGTGTCCCGGGGTTGATGGGCGCCGGCTGGGGGCTCCTGGGTGCACTTGGAGTTGGTGGCTGTGCTTCTGTTGGGGCAGCGGTGCATTGCATAGCCCAGTGGCCGATCGGGCATAAGCCCCATCCGAAACTCTTGTTGTGCAGGTGCCCGCCCGGGGACCCCGTACTTGGATGGGGAGCTGGTTCAGAGCCCCCAGGGACACATCCGGGGCGGTTTGCTGCCTGAACAGGCGGGGCAGAGGGACCGCGAGGCCCTGCGGCCGATTGGGTCTCGGCCTCTCCCGTGTTGGTGGATTATTTTATTGTTTTCTTGGTGCATCCTGGGGCCAGGGAGGGTTGGGGGGGGGGTGGCCAGTGGCTCCTCGGCACCCCAGGGCACCTGTTTGATTACTGGGATGTGGCGTCACACAACTGCGGGCCGGGCCTCTTGTGTCGCATGTGCTGGCACCCACCCCATATATCCTTGGACCAGACTGCTGGAGCTGCACCTCCCTGTGATGCTGGAGATGTGGTTGGCCGCAGCGAGGACCCGCTGTACTTCCCGCGAGTGTTTGGATCAAGCGGTGGATTAATAATTGAGGCTGGCAGTGCCACCCCCTCTCTCCTCCCCCCCGACACCTGAGGATTGGCCCCCTGAGATCCCAGACATTATTCGGCCCGGCCCTGCAGCTGTCATGGCTGGTTCTCCCCCTGGAATTGGGTGGTGGGGGGGCTCGGCATCATAATCTGCCCCCCCTCCTTTTGACTCCTCACCACTTACTCCTGCCACAAATAAATGTAAGCTCAGTGTCATACCTTTGCATAGACTACCAGCTGCACAGGAGCCCGCCGGACAAGTGCTGCTTTAACTACGTGTTTACCTGATTGGCAAAGTGGAAGTGACTGGTCCTTCCTATCTGGGTCTGGGCTCGTGTCCCTTGGCCATTCATTGAATGAACTGGGCCTGTCGGGCTGTTTAGACCTTGTGTGGTGCATGTTTAATTTCTGTGAGATCTGGCCCGTGTCCTGCGTGCTGGGGGTCACCTCTGGCATTGTCCCCTCTAGCCGTGAGTAGTTCTCCCCCTATGGTGCTGCCTGCATTGTCCCAGCCAGGAGGTGCTGTTCATTGGGGACATTGGTGAGTTGATCTGCTCCCACACTCTCCATCCTAAGTGATACCTGCGCTCACCTGTGGGCTCCCTGTTTGTCCTTGCATTTGTCTGGTGGTCACCGCCATGGTTGGATGTAATTCCAAGGCCGCGCAGGCAAAGTTGGTGAAATATGCCTGGGACAAGGGCTCTGGCGAGGTCGAGAAGGGGGGCGACGCTCCGTCTGATAGGCAACAACTTGAGGAGGGGGGCAAAGGAAACGACGCTACAGGATATCCTAACTGCCATTACCACGGTTCGCACTTCCTTGGAGTCACAGATCGACTATCTTCGGAGGTGTCCCTTATACGCACGGACATGTGCTCCATGAACACTAGACTACAGGACATGGAAGACAAGTCAAGCTCGCTGGTCACTGACACTTCTGACTTACAGCGGAGGGTGGTAGATCTTCAGACTCTCACTACGAAGTTGGAGGCGCGGCTGGACGAATATGAAGGGCGCTCCCGGTGCAATAATGTTCGCATACTGGGGGTCCCAGAGAAAGTGGAGGAGCCAGCAGCAGACTTTTTAGTCGATGACCTGGTGAGCAATCACCTGAAACCAACAAGTCTGTCCAACCTTTTTTCCTTGGAGCGGGCGCACCATGTGCCAGGTGGCAGACCGAGACTGGGGGTCCCAACCTCGGCCCATCATTACTAGGATTTTTACCTACAGGGGCAGGGACTTTATCCTCCAGGCTGCCCGAGTCTCATCCCCACTGGCATTCCAGAATAGTATGATAACTTTTTTCCGGTGTTTACCCTCAAGGTACAGCAACAACTGCAGTTCCTGGGATGTTAAATGTTCTCTCCGAGACAAAAACGTGAAATAGGCCATGTTATTCCCAGCCGAGTTAAGGGGGAATCGGAGGGGAGGGCCTGGTTTTTCACTACCCCTGAGAGGCTTAGGACTGGCTGGTGCTCAGTGGGGTGGGTGAACACTAATCGCATTCAAAAGCCAATAAGGAGGGTGCCCAGAGTGGCACTGATGGCGTGCCCCATCGAGCAGTGCTGGATAATTTGGTCTGTACTCAAACCCCTTTTTGCGTGCTGGCTCCTCCTCGGTGGCCTGTTTGTCCGGGGTGGCTGCGTCCTCCCACTTGAAGTGGCTTAAGCTGCAAGAAAAGGGGTGTGCGACTGTTTGGTATACTGGACTTCCGTCAATCAATCCTTTACATGATGCAACTGGGCCCACAGCTTCTTTACATACTATTGTTTTATCGTTGTCTTTCATACGTGGGGCGGGTGCCATGTAGGAACTGGGGTCACCAGTTCCCCGGGGGTAGCCTGGCACGAGCAGGTAGGCACCTGAAAGCTTAGGTGTTAAGTGACTACACAGCACACGCATCCACTGAGACAATAAATGCACGCACAATGAGTGAGTCCACACCAGTGTGTTTTGATTAAAACGATAAACTTTTATCTAAGATCAAGGTTCAGGAGTGGAAAATCACAGAATCAATTCTCATCAAAGCATTTCATTAGAGGGGAGTAAAGGGAGCAATTCAAGAATCAGAATAACATATCTCAACGATCATTGCATTAGGGGAAGAAAGAGAGCCTTTCATTAAAAGATTAAACATTTCATCATGTCAGGAATCAGCATGTTAATAACCAGGAGTAAAACATTTCCTGAGGTAAAGATAAACATTACATCCAGTAGGAATAAAACCTTTCATCTGGCAAGAGTCAACATTTCCTCACATAAGAATAAACATTCCTGCCATCAGAATATTATTAAGCCCGAGCATAACCTTTCATGGGGCTGGGGTAAACCATTCAATCGTTAGAAGTCATAGGGCTCCACACTTCCTCAGACCAGGGTAATGAGCTCCTTAGTCAAGAGGAGCATTTCATCAAGACTAACCACTTCATTACAGAACTGTAGGCATTTCAATCCCCAGGTCAGTAGGTCAGAATCAACATTTCGGTACCTAAATGTAAATGTATGTGTCCTGTAAAGCGCACTGCTGCCCTGAGGCATTGTGGCGCTGTAGACCGCTGGGGAACCCGTCCTGCTATCCCTGTGAGATGGTCCCTACTGGGTATCTCCAAGGTGAAACCAGGCATCCCCGGCGCTGAAGGGGCCGTTGTAGAGATAAGGCAAGCTAATGCCCAGAGTTGCCGAGTGTGATCCCTGGTTAGAGTAGGCACCGAGGCGAGAATTATCGAGTCCGCTGACCCTGGTCCACGACCCTGCCGCGTCGGGAATTGAACCCTGGTCGCGGGCCGTTCTCTGCTTCCGGGTCTGCTGCCTCTAACCAGTGAGTCACACCACTCCACCTACACTACACTAAGCAGGCGCAACATTTCTGCGCCCAAGAGTAACCCTGCTGGTAGGTAGAAGTTAGAACACTGGGGCAGGAAGAACAGTCAGTTCAGCATCGGCAGACCATCCCATAAGCATGGGGAAAATACTAACTGGGCTATATTAGCCAGGCATCTCATAAGAGCCCCTAATCAGGGTAGAATAAGAACCTCATTATTCTAGAATAAGCCATGTATCGGGGATAAACACTACATGGCGTAACTGAAGGCATTCAGGAAATGCAGCATCAACATTTCATTGACCAAGAGTAAACCGCTTATTAGACCAGCATAAAACTTCCTTAGTCCGGAAACAAACATTTCATCAGGCAAGAATGACCACCATTCCTGGGGCAAGAACAACTTTTTCCTAATCAGGGCCTGGCATTAGCCTGTAAGGAACTATCCCCCATCCAGGGGTCAACTTTTTATGAAGGCGGAAATAAACAGTGCCTGCAGTAACATGGGCATCTCATTAATACATGTGGCCTGTCACAATACCCAGTTCATTAGATAGTTGAACGCTGCATTGCTTAGCAATAAACATTTCGGGGAGGGGCTAAGGCCCTCGGGAACACTGCGTTAGGCAAGAACATATAACACTTCCTAGCTGCAGGGATCAGTAGGTCATTAAATGAGGATAATCAGTTCATTTCTCCGCCCTCAACATGCATTAGGCACTAATAAACGAGGCATCAAGCAAAGATGAGCACCTCAGTGGGCAGGGATAACCCACGCACCTGGCTAAAATGAGCATTTCATTTAATCCAAAACAACCCATGCATCAGGCTAAGGGTGAAACATCTCAACAGGCCACATCTCATTAGGCGGGAGGAAACATTTCACTAGAAATCAGGCACATTTCTCGAGGCAATAACTCACTAACTCCTTAGGTCAGGAGTAAACATTTCAGCAAGCACGGGTACCCACGTCCTTAATCAGTGCCTGGCAGTAGCTGGTATCAAACTGTTCCCCAGCTGGGGGTTAACTCCTCCAAGTCCAGGCCCCCGAATGCTCTGACAGGGCTCTGGCCTAGCTCAAGATTCCCTCTTTGGTGTACTAGGGCCAACGGGGCCTGACAACAATCTCCAGCAGGGGGGGTGGGCGGCCTCGGGCCTATTGCTGCCCCCCTCCTCCCCTCCCTCAGGTTACCTTCAGGCTTCGGCTCCTCGGGGAGCCCTTGCGGCGCTGTCCGAGAAGGGGGGTAGCTCTCACTCTCCCCTGAGCCCCTCCACTATGTCCCGCGCTGCAATGGAACCGGTCCCGGCTCCTCCGGCCTCGGGACCGGTCGGGGACACAGCGCGGGCAGCAGCAGAAGCCGGATGGGCCCGGCCTCTCTCTAGGCCTTGGTCGGCCCAAGAAGCAATCACTGGAGGATGAGGGGAGGCGCGCCCGCCTATGGCAGCGCGGCCAGAGGGGGCGTCACGGCCTCTCCTCCAATCGCTGGGCAAGGTAGGCAGGGCGCGCCCGATGACGCGGCGCCCCCGTCACGTGGTGCCGGAGCTCGTGGTCTCAGGCCTAGTGCGGCCTGACAGGATTTCGTGGCGGCCTCCTCAGGCTCCGGGGGCCGCCGCAGGGATTCGTCACTCTGGGGCTGGGCCGCGGCGGTGATTTCGCACTCACTGAGGAAGCGCCGGTGAGTCGACCAGGCTGCAGTGCTCGCCGGGGCACACACGTGGCGACAAGCGGCGCTTAGCACTTCTAGCCCCTCGGGGGTCACAGCGCTCAACGGGGCAAAAGTGCTTCAGGCAGTCCAGCGCTAGCAGGGCAGGAATAGCGCCCAGGAGCTTCATGGTGCTTCAAGGGCAGCTACAGCAGTTCTGGCCAGTCTAGCGCTCAGAGAACAGGTACAGCACTTTCAAGGGCACCACTATTCTGGCAGTTCAGATGATGCAGGTCAGGCCACACGACAGTGGCAGATCAGCAAAGGGGACCCAGGTGGCGTCAGGAAGCGCAGGGGGTGACACAGCGCCAATACCTGGTTGATCCCCAAGTAGTCTGGTGGTCTCTAGGTTTCTTCTTGGAGCTAGATAGGTTTGACGCCCTTGTGGATAGCAGTTTCTTGTTTCTTGTTTCTTGAAGGGGGGTTGAGTTGGGGGCTGCTGACAGGCTTCCTCAGCAGGTCACTGTAGATGGTCCCTGGGTTCCCCTCCCGCCGGGCCAGATCAGTGGGCTAGTCCAGGGTTCCTCACTCAACTTAGAAGGCAGCACCTAAGCCCTGTCACTCCCAGTGGCATAGGTCCCTGACTAGGCCCTACCGCCTAAATCTCCTGCGTGGGTCCCCCAGGTCAGTGATGCCCCAACTGACTGGAAAGTTTCCCTCCCTTTCTTTTTATAGGCCCAGGTCAGGTGACCACCCTCTAAGGCGGCAAAACTAGGCTCCGCCCCTATTCTAGAAGGTGCCAGGAGCTTCCCTACTCTAACTGTGGGCAGACAAGGCAGACTGGAATGGCAACAATGTTTGGAGTCCCTGCCAGCTCCTGGCAACTAGAATGCGCCCAACGAATGGGCTCAACTTGCTATCCTGGAATGTGAACGGGTTGGGGGATAAAATCAAGCGGGGCATTGTGCTCCAATTCCTGAAGCTATTATTTAAAACAACAGTGGTCCCTAAGAGAGAATGAGCAGAAAGCAATGAATACAGACCCAATCAGTGATGTATTGGTTGGACTTGTCCAGCCGGACAGTGGTTCAATGTTTAATTAGTCAACAATTCTTTAGGTAATGTGCAGACAAGGATACTGAAAGTGGGACACAAGCCTGCGTCCTACTATAGAAACATAGAGACATACAGTTGGGGAAACATTAAGGGGAGGCTCAGGCTATGCTCACGGCTTGTTTCCAAGACAAATCATCAATAGACAAACAAATCGCAAGGAACAACTCTACATAGGAGATAATAACATCACAGTGTATGTATGAGACGTTTTGTGGTGTTTCCCCAACTGTATGGCTCTATGTTTCTATAGTAGGACGCAGGCTTGTGTCCCACTTTCAGTATCCTTGTCCGCACATTACCTAAAGAATTGTTGGCTAATTAAACATTGAACCACTGTCAGGCTGGACAAGTTCAACCAATACAGCACTGATTGGGTCTGTATTCATTGATTTCTGCTCATTCTCTCTTAGGGACCACTGTTGTGTTAAATAATTGATTCCCAAGGTCCCTAGTTGACTTTAATTGGGTCACCATTGTTGTTTAAAAGAAACCTATTCCTGAAGCATCACTCCCCTGATGTTGTCTTGTTGCAGGAAACTCACCTGTTAGGAAACGCCTGCAAAGCTATGTCCAGATGGGGATTCAAATTGGTGGCGCATCCTGCTTTTGGGTCTGGCTCCGGGGCCTGGGAATACTGCTACGGAAATCATTCCCCATGATGATGGACCTTGTCCGCACAGATAGCTTGGGTAGATTTGGGCCCATTTCTGGGACCTGGAAGGGGGCTATCCTAAATCTTCTTTCAGTCTACGTACCGCTGGGCCTACGCGCCCAGGCTTTTGTGGACCTGGGAAGTCTTCTCCTGGGGCTGCCGGAGGGTCGAGTATTAATTGGTGGAGATTTTAACTCAATTGTCTCCAGCTCCCTTGTTCGCTGGCCCCAGAGGGCTTTGCCCCCCTCCTGAACGCAGATTCACGTTTTTTGGGGAGCACTGCACCTTTGAAGGAAACTGCAGCCTGTTGAACAACAGTATACATTTTATTTTGATTGCATTATGTCCTGGATAAATAATGTCCTGTCCTTACCCCACCAAATAGACAGTGTCAAGGAAATCCAACACTTGGCTAGGGGCATTTCAAACCACTATCCAATTTTGTGTCGCCTTGAGGTGGGGGAACCAACTATTGGCCGCAGAGCACCAATTGACCCCTGGTACCTTAAGAATCCTCAGGTTAGTGATAAGATCCTTGGTGACTGTTCTTTATTTTCGGGAGATTGAGGGGTCAGTTGATTCATCAGCGACATTGTGGGAGGCTTACAAGACAGTTATTCGGGGTGTGGCTCTGTCTCAAATTGCGGAACTGCGGAAGAAAATAAGTGCGGATATGACCTGCTTGGAGGGTGATATTCTTACATTGGAGGGGGCACTTAGTGGGCAGGACTCGGAGGAGTTGTGGCACGAATTGCAAATTAAAACCAAGGCATATACGGCTTTAGCTACTGAGGCTGCCTGGGCAAACCGTAGAGCGACACTCAGCAGGATTTATGACGTGGGAGACAAGGCTGTTAAATTACTGGCCTGGTTTGACCGTAGGGAAAAGGCCCACCGGGTAGGGGTTGAAATAGAAGCGGATAGTGGCCTCCGCCTCACTGCCCCGCAGGATATAGCAGACTCCTTTGGCCAGTACTACCAGACCCTCTATACATCTCAATCCTTGCAATCCAAGGAGGAGGAGGCATCCTACTTCCTGCACAACATCTCGCTACCGCTGCTTACGGAGGAGGAGCGCCTCGATTTGGATCTTGACCTTACGGAGGGGAAGGTGGAAAAAGCTATACATGACTTACGAGGAGGGAATGCCTCGATTACTAACGGCTTGCCTATTGAGTTGTTCAAACTTACGGCGGGTAAGATCGCTCCATATCTTACTAGAATGTTTCTCAAGAGCAGGGAGGCGGGAATACTGCTGGTTGACCAGAGGCGTATGACTGTTGTAGTCATTCACAAGGAGGGCAAGCCACGTAATAAATGCTCCTCCAATAGGCCAATATCCCTACTCAGTGGCGAGGCTAAGATCCTGGCGAAGGTTCTCGCCTGCTGAGTTTTATTGCCTGTTTGGTCCATCCGGACAAATTGGGATTCATGCCCGCTAGGAAAACCTCCCTCCACCTGCGCCGACTCCATGGTGTTTTGAGCCGAACCTCCACCATTTGCGAGGATGCAGTAGTGATTTGCCTCGATGCAGCTGCAGCGTTTGACCCCATCGAGTGACCCTATCTGAGTGCAGTACTCCAAAAATTAGGCCTGGGTCCTGAATGCATCCAATGGGTTTGTCTCCTGTATCAGCAGCCACTAGCCCAAATAGTGCTTAACAACAGAAATTCCTCCACTTTTGTACTCAGCAGGGGCACCAGGCAGGGTCGCCCCTTGTCCCCACTGCTTTTTGCCCTCACTCTTGAGCCTCTGGCAATGTGGGTTCGAAGGGACCGTATTGTCAGGGGGCTCAGATGGACCTCTGGTTGGGAGGACGGCATATCGGTCTATGCGGATGACATTTGAATCAATCTTGCGTCACCGACAACGTCCCTCCACAGGGTTCTGAACATCTTCAGGGCGTTCAGCAGCATTGCTGGTTATAAAATCAATTGGACCAAGTCAGTGCTGTATGTCCATAGTGGTGTGGCACCTCGACTCGCCTGGGGGCTCCAGCTTGAGGAGGCCACTGAGGGTTTTAAGTACCTTGGGATCTGGGTCTCTAGGGACCCTTCCAGGGTCCACAAACGCAATCTCTGTCCGCCCTTGCAGTGTCTCCCATCTGATGTCCAACACTGGAAATCACTCCCTCTCTCTCTCTCGGGTAGAGCGGCCCTTTTTAGGTCTCGCCTACGCAGCGCGCATGCGCTGCATGGGAAAAGGCCTATTGATTCCATTGGCTGGCAGTCACATTTCTTCCTTCCCTTGTGATGGAATTTGGTGATTATTGCTTGTTAGACGGACCGGGAGGGTCGGCCGAGGATACGGGGAGAGGTCTCCGGGGAGAGCCGTCTCCAGTGAATCGTACAGACAAGTAACTTCCCCCCCACAGACGGACACCACACGATGATAAAGTTCAACGATACTTTATAGACAATTCTTCAAGTACGGTAGAATGGTACAAGGAGGTCTGGACTCAGGGGTCCCCTCTATTCTGGTCTCTGTTTGGGAAAAGGGTAGCGGGACAGTCTTGTTACCAAAAAGATGGAAAATAGCTCTCAATCCTCGAGCTCGGTGGTGTAGATGAACGGGCCGCGGCGGAGCCAGCAGGTCCCGAGATGGATGAAGGAAGACGACGGTCCGCGGCAGAGCCAGCAGGTCCCGATGAAGGTGGTGGTTACAAACGGTCCGCGGCCACGCCAGCAGGTCCCGACGATGATGAAGGATAGGGTGGTTCCCAAAGCCGCGGCAGCGCCAGCAGGCAAGACGAGGGTGCACAAGACAGAGCTACGGCAGCGCCAGTAGTCCGTCAAGGATGAGTTCTTCTTTGCGTCTCTCGACTCCAAGATACAACTACCGTCCTGCTCTGGAGCTGCCCCAGTTATAGGGCTGGGGTGCTTTGATGTCCGGACCCTCGCACTTGGAGGTCGGGAGGTCCGGGATGAGGGGGTTCAGACACCCAGCAGGGGGGTGGAGCCAGCGCCCGGGGAGGCGATGGGCGAGCGGCACTTGGCGGGGGAGAGCCATCGACACCTCTTGCTCCTATTGACTGACCAAGTAGCCCGCTCACCTCCTGGGTGGATGTTGGTGCCGGAATGTCTGAGGCCTGGCCAGGCCCAGGGTTGAGGTCGATCGGGGGCCAGGCGGCCTCGTGGTGGAGTGTCCAAGATGGCGCCCAGGATGGGCGCGCAGGCCGGTAGTGGGTCGGCCTACGCGGTCAACAGGTTCGAGTGTAGGGGTCCCTGCGGGGACGGTGGGCGTGCAATGGTGGTGTGTGGTACTTGCGTGGCTGGTTCGGGCCTGGTTGGGCCGGGGGAGAGCGGCCCTTCATGTGGCCTGTCCAACATGCGTCCCCCCCAGCTGAAGGCGGGGAGAGTTACCCATTCTCTTGGGGACTTTTCTCGTCGAGGCGGAAGAACCGGGACAGGCCATCTGCGTTGGCGTGATCTGGCCCAGGCCGATGTTCAACTGTGAAGTCCATCCCTTGTAGGGAGATGGACCAGCGTAGTAACTTCGGGTTTTCCCCCCGCATCTGCATCAGCCACTGCAGGGGTCGGTGGTCGGTCTGTACCCGAAAGGGTGTGCCAAAAAGGTAGGGCCGGAGCTTCTTGAGGGCCCATACCACCGCGAAGGCCTCCCTCTCTATGGTGCTCCAGCGTTGTTCCCGTGGTAGGAGTCGCCGGCTGATGAAGGCCACCGGCTGATCACGGCCCTCGGTGTTCACTTGAGACAGGACTGCCCCAATGCCATGGTCGGAGGCATCCGTTTGGACGATGAACTCCCGGCTGTAGTCGGGGGCCTGGAGCACAGGGGCGGAGCACATGGCGGCTTTCAATTGTTCAAATGCAGCTTGACACTCTGGGGTCCAGTTGACTTTCTGGGGCTGATTTTTTGACGTGAGCTCTGTGAGGGGCCTCACAATAGTACCATAGTCTTTCACGAACCTTCGGTAATAGCCCGTGAGGCCCAGGAAGGCTCGTACCTCGGTCTGGGTAATGGGGGGCTGCCAGGACTGGATGGCGGCAATTTTTAGCTGCAGAGGGGCCACCAGGCCGCTTCCCACCTGGTGCCCGAGGTAGGTTACAGACCCTTGCCCAATTTGACATTTGCTGGCCTTGATCGTGAGGCCAGCTTGCTGAAGGGCGTGCAGCACTGCTCGGAGGTGGTGGAGGTGCTCGGACCACTGGTTGCTGTATACAGCGATGTCGTCTAAGTAGGCGGCGCTGAATCCTTCGAGCCCCGCCAGGACCTGATTGACGAGCCGTTGGAATGTTGCTGGGGCATTCTTCATGCCGAAGGGCATGACTGTGAAATGGTAATGGCCATCGGGAGTGGAAAAGGCAGAACGTTCTTGTGCCCGGGGTGTGAGGCCGATTTGCCAGTAGCCCGCCGTCAGGTCGAAGATACTGAGGTAGCGGGCAGCTCCCATGCGGTCGATTAGTTCATCTGCCCGGGGGATGGGATGTGCGTCTGTCCTGGTGACCGCATTCAAGCCCCGGTAGTCGACGCAGAACCGGAGTTCTGGTGTGGTGCCGGGGGCAGCTGCTTTGGGGACCAGTACTACCGGGCTGGCCCAGGGGCTGTCTGAGGGCTCGATGACCCCGAGCGTGAGCATTTTGGCTACTTCCTCCTGGATGCAGGCCCGTACCCGATCTGGCACGCGGTAGGCCCGGTGGCGGATAGGGGGGCTGTCCCCAGTGTCCACATCGTGCGTACACCAGGAAGTGACACCTGGGGTGAGGGAGAACAGGCTGGCGAATTGTGACAGGAGCACTTGGCACTCCTGGTGTTGCTCTCGGGTGAGGGCCTCTGAGAGTCGGACCCCATCTACGGAACCGTCTTTCTCCCGCGTCCGTAGGAGGTCCGGGAGGGGCTCGGAGTCCTCTTCAGCCCCATTGTCTGTGGCCATCAGGAGGCTGAGTTCTGTCCGTACAAAGTGCGGTTTCAGTCTGTTAGCGTGGAGGACCCGGAGGGGGTTCCGGGAAGATTCCAAGTCGATGAGATAGGTAGCCGGACCCTTGCGCTCGACCACTTTGAAGGGCCCTGTCCACTTGTCTTGTAGGGCGCAGGGTTCGGTGGGGGACATCACCCATACCTGTTGCCCAGGTTCAA
This sequence comes from Lissotriton helveticus, assembly GCF_964261635.1. Taxonomy (NCBI): domain Eukaryota; kingdom Metazoa; phylum Chordata; class Amphibia; order Caudata; family Salamandridae; genus Lissotriton; species Lissotriton helveticus. The sequence continues at coordinate 42,418,683 of NC_136069.1, forward strand.
ATTCAATGGAGGAGGCATTCCGGTCATACCACCTTTTCATGTCCTCCTGACTGGCCTCTAGGTTGGCTTTTGCTAGTTCTCGGAATCGCCGGGTCTGGTTGCGGAGTGTTAGGAGGTAGCGGAAAACATCTGGTGGGTTCTTTAGAGGGGGCATCTCCCAGCCTTCCTTAACTAGGCTGAGCGGCCCGCGTACGGGGTGTCCATATAGCAGTTCAAATGGGCTGAAGCCCAGGGACTTCTGGGGAACCTCTCGATATGCGAAGAGGAGGCACGGCAGCAGCACATCCCACTGGCGACGGAGGGGCTCTTCCAACCCCCCGATCATCCCTTTGAGCGTGCGGTTGAACCGCTCAACGAGTCCGTTTCCTTGAGGGTGATAGGGGGTCGTGAACCGGTAGGTAACCCCGCACTGTTGCCAGAGAGATTTCATATATTTCGAAATAAAGTTCGTGCCTCTGTCACTGACGACCTCCCGGGGGAAGCCCACCCGGGAGAAGATCCCCATCAGAGCCCGGCCGACTACCGGGGCTGTCACAGTCCGCAGGGGAACAGCCTCCGGGTAGCGGGTGGCGTGGTCCACTAGCACCAGGATGAATCGATGGCCTTGTTTTGTGCGCGGGTCCAGGGGCCCTACGATATCGATTCCGACCCTCTCGAACGGGGTGGTGACCACGGGAAAAGGTTGCAGGGGGGCTTTCAGTTTGCGGCCGCTCTTCCCACTGGCTTGGCACGTGGGGCAAGATCGGCAATGCTGGTGTACATTGTCCCTCATTTTGGGCCAGAAGAAGTGGGTCACCAGGCGGCTATAGGTTTTGTCTTGACCCAAGTGTCCTGCCAGGGGGACATCGTGGGCCAGGTTTAGCAGAAAGTCTCTAAAACGGAGGGGTACCACCAGGACTCGACTGGCCCCCAGCTCCGCGATTCTTTGCTCACTGTACAGCAGATCATTGTCCCAGTAGACCCAGTGAGTTCCGGAGGTATCCCCTGCGCTTTGGGCTAGCGCTTGCTGGCGGAGTCCCTCGAGGGAGGGACAGGTCTTTTGTTCTTGGCGAAATTGTTCTTGCGTGGGCCCCCCCTCTTGAGGCCACTGGTCGAGGTTAGCGAGGTCTGGAGGTTGAGCTGGTTCGGGGGGGACGTCACGGTCGGTGGTTTCGGCGGGGGCGACCGGAGGCGGTGGCGCCGGCCATTCGAGTTCCTCTGGGCGGGTGTTGGCACGGGCGGTCATGGACCGGGTGGTGACGCACGCCCAGTCCGGGACGCCCAGCATCCCCAGGTGCTCTTTTCGTTCGACTGCTGCCCATGGAGAGCTTTCCAGGTCATTACCCAGGAGGCAGTCTACGGGGGCATCATCTCGGACCGTCACCTTCAACATGCCGGAGACCCCTCCCCATTCGAAGGGGACGCAGGCCATCCGACACAGACTTTCTGAGTTATCGGCTGAACGTACAGGGCAGAGAATGTTTGGTAAGTATTGTTCGGGGGTCACCAGGTGACAGCGGACGGCTGTTACACTGGCCCCAGTGTCACGAAGGGCTTCAGCCCGGCGTCCATTGATGCCCACCCATTGGCTGTACTTCTGGGTATTAGCGGGTAGGGGGACCCGCGGGACCATGTCTCTCCCCCCTAGGCAGGCGAGAGCCATGGCGGCCGGCTCCCATTCTTGGTGTTCCTGTTCATATTCTTCTTGTTCCTCTGAGATCTGTTCCTCCCCCAGAGCAGCAGCGGCTACTTGGCGGGGTCTTGGGCTCTGGTACTGGGGGCAGTTTGGGTCGTTTGCATAGTGTCCGACTCGTTGGCATCGATGGCAGGTAACATTGGCTCGATGTCCCGGTCACGCTGGGGTGCTGCCCCGGTTGGCCGGGGGGGTGGTGCTGGTAGTGGGGGTGACCGGAGCGTTGCTCCTTCCGCGTCCTTGGCCTCCACCTCCTCGGGGACGGTGCTGACCATTGTTGTTCCTGTTCTGTTCGGAGGACCCATTTCGACTCACTCTGGTGATCTCCCACCGGTCTGCTTCGGCTGCGAGCTGCCGGGGATCCGTTAACTTGCTGTCGAGGAGGTGCTGGCGAAGTTCAATGAAGCAATTGTTCGACAGATGCTCCCATACCATAAGGTTGAACAGTTGTTCGTAGGTTGTGACCTTGCTTCCTTTGATCCAGCCCTCGAAGGCTCGGCTAAAGTAATTGACATAGTCCACCCAAGTTGTACCCGGGATGCGGGTGCAGTCTCGGAACCTCTGACGGTACATTTCGGGTGTGAGGCCATAGCGGGTGAGGAGTGCAGCTTTCATATGGTCATAGGAGGTCATCTGCTGGTCCGGGAGTTGCAGCAGGGCGTCGCGGCCCTCATTGAGGAATCTCCCCCACAGACCGGCCCCCCAATCGCTTCTATCGATCCGGTGTGCAGTCATAGCGATTTCATAGGCCTTAAACCATTGCTGGATGTCGTCTTCTCGGAAGTATTCTCGAACGACATCCTTGGGGATGTGTACCTTCTTCTCTGTTGCCCCTGGAGTGTGGGGTTGCTCGGGCACCCCTGTTTCTTTATTCTGTTTGCGTAGGTCGATTTCAGCTAATTTCCGCTCATGTTCATATGCCAGTTTCTTTTCCTCGAGCTCCCTTTGTCTCTGTTTCTCCTCTCTTTCTTCTCGGAGACGCAGGTGCTCTAAGTTGATTTTCTGTTCGGCCAACTTCAGTTCAACGTCCATTTTGAGCCGGGCCATTTCCAGCTCGTGTAGTCGGGTTCTTTCTCGTTCCTGGATCTCGTCTGGCGAGAGACCCGTTCTTCGTTCTTCAGGGGCCATGGGGGTTTGTGCTGCGATGTCTTGATCGGGGGTTCCGGCAGCCCCGGTTTCTGCCCAAGATTCTAGGGCCTGCTTAAAGTCATCTTTGGTATTTAGTCCGGTGGTAGCGATACCTAATTCGATACAGAACTGTTTAAGTTCACGATGGCTGTATTCGTCCAATTTCTTCATCTGGAATTTCTCCGTTGATCCGCTGTCTTTAGTTGACATCGTGATTCGCCGTGGGGTGAGCTACTCTCTGTACGGTTTATGCGGTGATTCGGATCCCGTCGCTGGCCACCAATGTTAGACGGACCGGGAGGGTCGGCCGAGGATACGGGGAGAGGTCTCCGGGGAGAGCCGTCTCCAGTGAATCGTACAGACAAGTAACTTCCCCCCCACAGACGGACACCACACGATGATAAAGTTCAACGATACTTTATAGACAATTCTTCAAGTACGGTAGAATGGTACAAGGAGGTCTGGACTCAGGGGTCCCCTCTATTCTGGTCTCTGTTTGGGAAAAGGGTAGCGGGACAGTCTTGTTACCAAAAAGATGGAAAATAGCTCTCAATCCTCGAGCTCGGTGGTGTAGATGAACGGGCCGCGGCGGAGCCAGCAGGTCCCGAGATGGATGAAGGAAGACGACGGTCCGCGGCAGAGCCAGCAGGTCCCGATGAAGGTGGTGGTTACAAACGGTCCGCGGCCACGCCAGCAGGTCCCGACGATGATGAAGGATAGGGTGGTTCCCAAAGCCGCGGCAGCGCCAGCAGGCAAGACGAGGGTGCACAAGACAGAGCTACGGCAGCGCCAGTAGTCCGTCAAGGATGAGTTCTTCTTTGCGTCTCTCGACTCCAAGATACAACTACCGTCCTGCTCTGGAGCTGCCCCAGTTATAGGGCTGGGGTGCTTTGATGTCCGGACCCTCGCACTTGGAGGTCGGGAGGTCCGGGATGAGGGGGTTCAGACACCCAGCAGGGGGGTGGAGCCAGCGCCCGGGGAGGCGATGGGCGAGCGGCACTTGGCGGGGGAGAGCCATCGACACCTCTTGCTCCTATTGACTGACCAAGTAGCCCGCTCACCTCCTGGGTGGATGTTGGTGCCGGAATGTCTGAGGCCTGGCCAGGCCCAGGGTTGAGGTCGATCGGGGGCCAGGCGGCCTCGTGGTGGAGTGTCCAAGATGGCGCCCAGGATGGGCGCGCAGGCCGGTAGTGGGTCGGCCTACGCGGTCAACAGGTTCGAGTGTAGGGGTCCCTGCGGGGACGGTGGGCGTGCAATGGTGGTGTGTGGTACTTGCGTGGCTGGTTCGGGCCTGGTTGGGCCGGGGGAGAGCGGCCCTTCATGTGGCCTGTCCAACATTGCTATATTTACTATGCGAGACTTGGGGAGAGGAGTTGGCCTAACGCTCGACCTCGGACCTGGGGATCCGGGTTATTGTCTCGGTAATGACGAAAAAACCTCCTGTGATTCTGGGCAAATCACTTAATCTCCCCGTGCCTAAAATGAATGTGTGTCCTCATGTAACATAACTGGTGCTATATAAAGCGCTCTGATACCCGATTCGTGTCTAGTTCGCGCTATATAAAACTCTGCCCAAAAAAAAAATTGATTCGGCTTTTCAGCCAAAAACGTGCCCGCATTGAATTGCTTTCAATGGCAATGCGGGCAAGTTTGGCGATTCCCTTGCGGGAGCGAGCAGCGGCACCATATGTTAGCAAATATCGTGCTTTGCTGCTCGCTCCCGCAAGGGAAACCTGCGCAGGCCCCCTCCTCTCTCCCCTCCCCCTGCTGCCGCGCGAGTGCTTGTTTTTTTTTGCAGAAGCAGCGAGGATGGCTTTTAGGAGGATTCAGAGGCCAACATTTGGTTAGTTGGGGGGGGTGGAGGGAGAGGGGGACCCCCTGGAGATATCATGGAACATTTGTAGCCAAAATAGATTCTCATGTGAAACAAAGCAGCCAGGAGCCCACCGTTCGAGTGTAGACGTCACTGCAAGAGCTGAGCCTTCTGTGCAGTGTCACAGATGCTCAGACGAGGACACCTACATTTGGGACAATAGGGGGCACGTATGTGGCAATGCCCAACACATACCAGGAGGAGGAAAAACAGGAACCCACTAAGTGGGGGAAAAAAGCTGCTTGTCCTTGAAGAAACTGCTCCGGCAAGCACCGCCACCCACATCTTCGCTCCCTTTTCCTAGTTGCAAATACGCCCCCCCACCCCTCCACGCTGCACCTCCATCTCAAGTCTTGCATAGTAAATATAACAATAATCACCAAATTCCATCACAAGGGAAGGAAGAAATGCAACTGCCAGCCAATGGAATCTATGAACGTCACAAAGGAATGCCGCAACACCAGAGCCACATTCCTACCAGTGTGCGGAAAGCCAACCCCGAGACCATAACAGCACCCAGGGCGTGGACCCGAAGTGGGAGAGCATACCCCACGGCCCCTGCAGCATTCAACTCGGTAGAGACGGAAGTAGTTCGCTCTACACTTCACCTACCCACATGGCGAAAAGGAGGAGTGCTGAGGGCGCCTCATAGTAATGCGCTCATTTTAGTATGCGAGGCCCCTTCATGTTTCTGGCACTCCACCCAGTATGTGGAGAGACATACCCTTTGCTGGAGCGTCCACACAGAGCGGATACAGCAACAAATGCCACACAGACAACCCGCCCCGCCCCGGAACAAGAGTGCACCCAAGTGCTGGTTACTGCAGCCGCTCGACACCCTACAAGAGTTCCATCAGCAGCCCTTAGCAAATGCCCCAGGCCTCACACAGTGCGCTCACCTGGATGGTGACTACAGCTTTAACGCAGTCAGACCAAATTAGATACTACACTGCAAACATAAGTGGTATTAAAATGCGTGACAATGCATTTCAGTGCAGGGATGCGGAACACCACACTGAAATGTGTTAATGTCACGCCTGATGCGTGATACTTGGCAGGCGTGCCGGCCCGGACATCACGTGCGCTAGGCTAAAGCCTATCTTTTATTTTTATTTAATGCGATTTTATATAGCGCGAACATTACCCGAAGGTGTCAGAGCGCTTTACAAAAGAACCAGTTGCGTTACATAAGTACTTTGGATTACATGAGTTACATAAGAGATACAAACAGAAACAACTGCAACTGTACAAGTTGAAAGTCACTCAAGGAAGAGATACAAACAGATAAACTCTAAAATCACATAGGAATGGTAGTAAGTACAAAAGTCTACTACATATACTAGTGGTTAGAGTTCTATATATACAAATAGTAAATTCACACAGGATTACATTTTAACAGCAATTAGACTTGGACAATTATATAATACATATTTACATATATATTTAAGGCCGTCCAGCAAAAAGAGAAAAACGATCAGGATGAATCCTGAGGGAGAAATAGAGGTGAGACGTCGGCTTCGCTCATATTACTGAGCTAAATCCTGTGCCCCAAACACACAAAGCGGCAAATGTGGATTAGACAGGACTCTTAGAGCCGGTGTACTATCGATAGAGCCACCCCATCTGTCTATACACCCCCCGCGTTTCCACGCATGCGCATAATTATGCGCATGCGTGGAAAGCCCATGTCCTGGCTGCCTGTATTTTGAAGCTCCCCACTCTGATGGCCGTTTAGTGCGCATGCGTCTTTTTGCACGCACGCGCTTTCAAGATCCGGCGGCGAACACTCCTCCTGCTCGAGCAGCGTTAACCCCATCGCTGCCAGCCAAGGCAGAGCAGAAGGAGCCAGGCAGCGGCTGCACAGCTCTCAGACACAGGAAACTAAAGGCAGCTCAGAACGAATGAAGCATCCATTGTATTTATTAATGGCAGCCACAGCAGGTCAGCTGCACCGGGCTCAGGGAGGTGCACTGGGCTCAGGGAGAGCTCTGCCAATATCATACTATCCTGCTGACTTTCAAAGGGGCTGCTTCCATTAGGACCGGAGGATCACGGGTCAACTGGTGGCAATGGAATATTGATATAGCTTCTATGGCTGCCATCCGAGCACTCAGGATGGTTTGCAGTGGCTGCTAGGAGTCAGTGAGCTTACAGAGAGCCCCCTTTTCGGTCACAGGCTGCTCTGAAGACAGGCAGTAGCAGTAAAACACACCACTGTGTGTGTCACTACACTGTCCGAACACCGTTATCTTACTGGGACATGAGGTATGGTAACAGTTATGTATTACGCTGGTGGCCCAAGGAGCTAATGTGCCTACTCCAAGGATCTGTGTTTGCTCTCCTATACTCACATGTTCACTTGTTTGATTCCACATGAGTTTACATAGCTTTTCATCCTTCTAAGGTCGATAAAATGAGTACCATTGAACAGAGGATCTTTGACCATTCAATAGCACAACTAAACTTTTCAGTGAGCTTACAGAGAGCCCCCTTTTCGGTCACAGGCTGCTCTGAAGACAGGCACGACAACAGACAAAACGACGGGGGTGGAAATTTAGTTAGAACACCGGCTGGCCTCCCAGTCCAGCGCAGGCAGGGCAGCTCACCGGGTTCAGACCGGGGAGACGGGTGGCAGAGGGCAGCAGGGAAGCCAGGGCGACAGGGGGCAGCAGAGGGCAAGCCAGGGCGACATGGGGCAGCGGGGCAAGCCAGGGCGACAGGGGGCAGCAGGGCAAGCCAGGGCGACAGGGGGCAGCAGGGCAAGCCAGGGCGACAGGGGGCAGCAGAGGGCAAGCAAGGGCGACATGGGGCAGCAGGGAAGCCAGGGCGACAGGGGGCAGCAGGGCAAGCCAGGGCGACAGGGGGCAGCAGGGCAAGCCAGGGCGACAGGGGGCAGCAGGGCAAGCCAGGGCGACAGGGGGCAGCAGGGCAAGCCAGGGCGACAGGGGGCAGCGGAGCAAGCCACGGCGACAGGGGGCAGCAGGGAAGCCAGGGCGACAGGGGGCAGCAGGGAAGCCAGGGCGACAGGGGGCAGCAGGGCAAGCCAGGGGTCAGCAGGGAAGCCAGGGCGACAGGGGGCAGCAGGGAAGCCAGGGCGACAGGGGGCAGCATGGAAGCCAGGGCGACAGGGGGCAGCAGGGAAGCCAGGGCTACAGGGGGCAGCAGGGAAGCCAGGGCTACAGGGGGCAGCAGGGAAGCCAGGGAGACAGGGGGCAGCAGGGAAGCCAGGGCGACAGGGGGCAGCAGGGAAGCCAGGGCGACAGGGGGCAGCAGGGAAGCCAGGGCGACAGGGGGCAGCAGGGCAAGCCAGGGCGACAGGGGGCAGCAGAGGGCAAGCAGGGGCGACATGGGGCAGCAGGGAAGCCAGGGCGACAGGGGGCAGCAGGGCAAGCCAGGGCGACAGGGGGCAGCAGGGCAAGCCAGGGCGACAGGGGGCAGCAGGGCAAGCCAGGGCGACAGGGGGCAGCAGGGCAAGCCAGGGCGACAGGGGGCAGCGGAGCAAGCCACGGCGACAGGGGGCAGCAGGGAAGCCAGGGCGACAGGGGGCAGCAGGGAAGCCAGGGCGACAGGGGGCAGCAGGGAAGCCAGGGCGACAGGGGGCAGCAGGGCAAGCCAGGGGTCAGCAGGGAAGCCAGGGCGACAGGGGGCAGCAGGGAAGCCAGGGCGACAGGGGGCAGCATGGAAGCCAGGGCGACAGGGGGCAGCAGGGAAGCCAGGGCTACAGGGGGCAGCAGGGAAGCCAGGGCTACAGGGGGCAGCAGGGCGACAGGGGGCAGCAGGGCAAGCCAGGGGTCAGCAGGGAAGCCAGGGCGACAGGGGGCAGCAGGGAAGCCAGGGCGACAGGGGGCAGCAGAGGGCAAGCAGGGGCGACATGGGGCAGCAGGGAAGCCAGGGCGACAGGGGGCAGCAGGGCAAGCCAGGGCGACAGGGGGCAGCAGGGCAAGCCAGGGCGACAGGGGGCAGCAGAGGGCAAGCAGGGGCGACATGGGGCAGCAGGGAAGCCAGGGCGACAGGGGGCAGCAGGGCAAGCCAGGGCGACAGGGGGCAGCAGGGCAAGCCAGGGCGACAGGGGGCAGCAGGGCAAGCCAGGGCGACAGGGGGCAGCAGGGCAAGCCAGGGCGACAGGGGGCAGCAGGGCAAGCCAGGGCGACAGGGGGCAGCGGAGCAAGCCACGGCGACAGGGGGCAGCAGGGAAGCCAGGGCGACAGGGGGCAGCAGGGAAGCCAGGGCGACAGGGGGCAGCAGGGAAGCCAGGGCGACAGGGGGCAGCAGGGCAAGCCAGGGGTCAGCAGGGAAGCCAGGGCGACAGGGGGCAGCAGGGAAGCCAGGGCGACAGGGGGCAGCATGGAAGCCAGGGCGACAGGGGGCAGCAGGGAAGCCAGGGCTACAGGGGGCAGCAGGGAAGCCAGGGCTACAGGGGGCAGCAGGGCGACAGGGGGCAGCAGGGCAAGCCAGGGGTCAGCAGGGAAGCCAGGGCGACAGGGGGCAGCAGGGAAGCCAGGGCGACAGGGGGCAGCAGGGAAGCCAGGGCGACAGGGGGCAGCAGGGAAGCCAGGGCTACAGGGGGCAGCAGGGCAAGCCAGGGTGACAGGGGGCAGCAGGGAAGCCAGGGAGACAGGGGTCAGCAGGGAAGCCAGGGCGACAGGGGGCAGCAGGGCAAACCAGGGCGACAGGGGGCAGCAGGGAAGCCAGGGTGACAGGGGGCAGCAGGGAAGCCAGGGCGACAGTGGGCAGCAGGGCGACAGGGGGCAGCAGAGGGCAAGCCAGGGCGACAGGGGGCAGCAGGGAAGCCAGGGTGACATGCCCACCCGCCCTGCGAGGTTCTCCTCACAGAGGGCCCCACAGTGCTGGCAGGATACTCCCGCTGGGCCCCTTATGGCTCCGCATTCATCAAGGGCGCTTGGCTAGGGTGACCAGGCGTCCCGGAGTTGCCAGGACGGTCCCGGTTTTTCACCAGCTGTCCGGGCAGATTTCGAGAAATTTAGCTCATGTCCCGGTTTTTGGAGAGGGTCGACTAGAAACGGGGTTGGGGGGGTTTATGTATTACAAAGCGGGGATTGTTAGCAGTTGTTCCAAGAAACAATTTAATTCACAGGCAAGCTTCTGGGTTTAAAAACCAGCATCTTATGTATGTTCTTACTGCGAGTTTTGTCATTTTCTACCGAGGAGCGCTGTCATGCTGTGCGCTCGCTTGATGTAAAATTATACTCCTATTTTGGTGAAATGTCCTGTTTTTTTTTAATTTAAAATTCTGGTCACCCTCGGCTTGACGCGGCATACGGATGCCACAGAAAACAGGTACAAGGAGGGGGGTGGGGTGGGGGTCCGGGCCGATATATGCAGCCAGGGAAGGTATTTTTTTTTGCAGATTAATATAGCGCGAATTCTGCCCGAAGGTATCGGAGCGCTTTACACGAGCACCAGTGACGTCACACAAGGACACACTCATTATTTGGTAGGCGCGGGGAGATGAAGTGAAACGTGATTTGCCCAGAATCACACGATGCAGCTCAGCCAACGCTCCGGGGTGGGCAGCTCTGGGCGTTAGACTACATCTTCGACCCTGCCGTCCGAGGCACAGAATGCAAACGTGGTGTAGATGCCATTAGAGCCTGAATAGCGCCCCGCCCTGGCTCTCAGGCGTGCCAAGTACAAGGCACCAGAAAGGGGGAGGGGTATTGCGCCCAGGGTCAGGGCTCCCAGGAGCGCAGCCGGCTGAACATGGCAGTGTGCCGCTGAGCATGGCAGTGTGCCGCTGAGCATGGCAGTGTAACGCTGAACATGGCAGTGTGCCGCTGAGCATGGCAGTGTGCCGCTGAGCATGGCAGTGTAACGCTGAACATGGCAGTGTGCCGCTGAGCATGGCAGTGTAACGCTGAACATGGCAGTGTGCCGCTGAGCATGGCAGTGTGCCGCTGAGCATGGCAGTGTAACGCTGAACATGGCAGTGTGCCGCTGAGCATGGCAGTGTAACGCTGAACATGGCAGTGTGCTGCTGAGCATGGCAGTGTGCCGCTGAGCATGGCAGTGTAACGCTGAACATGGCAGTGTGCCGCTGAGCATGGCAGTGTGCCGCTGAGCATGGCAGTGTAACGCTGAACATGGCAGTGTGCCGCTGAGCATGGCAGTGTAACGCTGAACATGGCAGTGTGCCGCTGAGCATGGCAGTGTGCCGCTGAGCATGGCAGTGTAACGCTGAACATGGCAGTGTGCCGCTGAGCATGGCAGTGTGCTACTGACCATGGCAGTGTAACGCTGAACATGGCAGTGTGCCGCTGAGCATGGCAGTGTAATGCTGAACATGGCAGTGTGCCGCTGAGCATGGCAGTGTGCCGCTGAGCATGGCAGTGTAACGCTGAACATGGCAGTGTGCCGCTGAGCATGGCAGTGTAACGCTGAACATGGCAGTGTGCCGCTGAGCATGGCAGTGTGCCGCTGAGCATGGCAGTGTAACGCTGAACATGGCAGTGTGCCGCTGAGCATGGCAGTGTGCTGCTGACCATGGCAGTGTAACGCTGAACATGGCAGTGTGCCGCTGAGCATGGCAGTGTAACGCTGAACATGGCAGTGTGCCGCTGAGCATGGTAGTGTAACGCTGAACATGGCAGTGTGCCGCTGAACATGGCAGTGTTCCGCTGAACATGGCAGTGTGCCGCTGAGCGTGGCAGTGTGCCGCTGAACATGGCAGTGTGCTGCTGAGCATGGCAGTGTAACGCTGAGCATGGCAGTGTGCTGCTGAACATGGCAGTGTGCTGCTGCCCCACCAGCAGTGGGGGGGGGGTGACATTATTTTTTTTTGCTTGCACGAAGGTCCGTGGCTCCCACTGATTTCACCTGGTCTCGCGCACCTGCCCTGGAGGTTCCCAGCCAAGGGGTTCAGGTGCTGGGAACTTACGAACTCCTTTGCCCGAGCTTCACCTGCAGACACGGGGGAGGGGGAGGAAGGTCAATTCAGTAAAATACTTTTGGGCAGATTTACAAGCCCCTTGCGCCACTTTTGCGTTTTTTTAACAAGCGAAAAGTGGCGCCAGGGGCTTGTGAATCTGCCCCATGATTGCGAGGGGGGAAGAAAAATACAGCCCCCACCAAGTTGTTTTAGATTCACCCGTTCAAACTCGGGCTCAAGGGGGACGCAGCCTCAGCGCCTAAAACCAAGACTTACTGTGGGGGAGCGCAATGAGCCGGAAAACCTGCACATCGACACTAGAATCCCCTCAAGGAGCCCCGGGAGGGGGCCGTGGAGAACACCCCCGCCCCGTCCGTACAAACGCCACACCCAGGGCGCCCTACAGATCAGGCATGAAAAGAAACCACAGGCCACCGCCAGCCCGAGAGGCGCGATAAGAAAACGGAAAAAGAAAGCAATGCAGCCGTTTCTCTGGTTTGTAGCGCCCTGAGGCACTCATCGGCGCTATCACCCGGAGCTAGAGACGCCCAAAGCATGGAAATGACCCCAAACCGCAAAACAGCCCCAGCAGCAAAGCCCAGCGCGAGGCTCCAGCAATGGCTTCAAAAAACAAGGACCGCAACCACGTTACAGCCCACCTTTAACATAGAACAAGGCCTCTAGCGCCTCTAACACAGAACAAGGCCTCTAGCGCCTCTAACACAGAACAAGGCCTCTAGCGCCTCTAACACAGAACAAGGCCTCTAGCGCCTCTAACTCTAGCGCCTCTAACATAGAACAAGGCCTCTAGCGCCTCTAACACAGAACAAGGCCTCTAGCGCCTCTAACTCTGGCGCCTCTAACACAGAACAAGGCCTCTAGCGCCTCTAACTCTAGCGCCTCTAACATAGAACAAGGCCTCTAGCGCCTCTAACACAGAACAAGGCCTCTAGCGCCTCTAACTCTAGCGCCTCTAACACAGAACAAGGCCTCTAGCGCCTCTAACTCTAGCGCCTCTAACATAGAACAAGGCCTCTAGCGCCTCTAACACAGAACAAGGCCTCTAGCGCCTCTAACTCTAGCGCCTCTAACATAGAACAAGGCCTCTAGCGCAAACAGATCTTACAGATCCCGCGTCCAGTCTTCACAGTAACAGCTGCTCGCGGGGGGGGGGGGGGGAACAGAGGGCGGACTGGGGGGGGGGGGGTGCGCGGGGCAGGGGGCGGAGAGGACAAGTGCTGCATCGCCCGAGTTTGCTCAAATACAAAGATGGGCGGGGTCCCCAAAACGCGGGCATTGGGGCCCCGCACGAGCCGCACGAGCAGCCCCCCTCAAGGAATACGAAGTAGTTTGAGAACCCCCCACAAGGAATGTTTTAATGACCCAAAACCCACAGAAACCAAAACCGATTAATGAAACAGTTAATCAAAGGCCAACGCGAAAAGTATAAGCTGCCCCTCAGCTAGTGGCAAGTACACACCTGAACCATCACAGCTCACTGCGGCCCTAAAGCGCCCCCACTCACCTGTGGCCCCCACACACCTGTGGCCCCCACACACCCCTCAGCTCGCCCTGGACTGATCCACTCACCTGCTCCCCAGGCCCTTTAAACTCTTTAAAGCTCCCGCGCTGGGATTGGTGGGAGAGAGTCACGTGACCCCAGACCTGCTGAACCAGTTCCCCTGTGTGTTCAGGGCGGGGTCACGACGACTGCCCTTCATGTGCCCTCCTTATGCAGGAATGTGTCTCTGATGGCAGCTCCTCTGAGTGCACAGGGAGGAGACAGACACCACAGTCAGGGGAGTCACTGAGCACAGGGAGGAGACAGACACCACAGTCAGGGGAGTCACTGAGCACAGGGTGGAGACAGACATCACAGTCAGGGGAGTCACTGAGCACAGGGATGAGACAGACACCACAGTCAGGGGAGTCACTGAGAGGGTGGAGACAGACACCACAGTCAGGTGAGTCACTGAGCACAGGGTGGAGACAGACACCACAGTCAGGGGAGTCACTGAGAGGGTGGAGACAGACACCACAGTCAGGAGAGTCACTGAGCACAGGGATGAGACAGACACCACAGTCAGGGGAGTCACTGAGAGGGTGGAGACAGACACCACAGTCAGGTGAGTCACTGAGCACAGGGTGGAGACAGACACCACAGTCAGGTGAGTCACTGAGCACAGGGATGAGACAGACACCACAGTCAGGGGAGTCACTGAGAGGGTGGAGACAGACACCACAGTCAGGGGAGTCACTGAGCACAGGGTGGAGACAGACACCACAGTCAGGGGTGTCACTGAGCACAGGGATGAGACAGACACCACAGTCAGGAGAGTCACTGAGCACAGGGTGGAGACAGACACCACAGTCAGGGGTGTCACTGAGCACAGGGATGAGACAGACACCACAGTCAGGCGAGTCACTGAGCACAGGGAGGAGACAGACACCACAGTCAGGGGAGTCACTGAGCGCAGGGATGAGACAGACACCACAGTCAGGGGAGTCACTGAGCGCAGGGATGAGACAGACACCACAGTCAGGGGAGTCACTGAGCACAGGGTTGGAGACAGACACCACAGTCAGGGGAGTCACTGAGCGCAGGGTGGAGACAGACACCACAGTCAGGAGAGTCACTGAGCGCAGGGTGGAGACAGACACCACAGTCAGGGGAGTCACTGAGCACGGGATGAGACAGACACCACAGTCAGGAGAGTCACTGAGCACAGGGATGAGACAGACACCACAGTCAGGGGAGTCACTGAGCGCAGGGATGAGACAGACACCACAGTCAGGTGAGTCACTGAGCGCAGGGTGGAGACAGACACCACAGTCAGGGGAGTCACTGAGCACAGGGATGAGACAGACACCACAGTCAGGGGAGTCACTGAGCACAGGGATGAGACAGACACCACAGTCAGGGGAGTCACTGAGCACAGGGATGAGACAGACACCACAGTCAGGTGAGTCACTGAGCGCAGGGTGGAGACAGACACCACAGTCAGGGGAGTCACTGAGCACAGGGATGAGACAGACACCACAGTCAGGGGAGTCACTGAGCACAGGGATGAGACAGACACCACAGTCAGGGGAGTCACTCAGCACAGGGTTGGAGACAGACACCACAGTCAGGTGAGTCACTGAGCACAGGGTGGAGACAGACACCACAGTCGGGAGTCACTGAGCACAGGGTAGAGACAGACACCACAGTCAGGTGAGTCACTGAGCACAGGGTGGAGACAGACACCACAGTCAGGGGAGTCACTGAGCACAGGGAGGAGACAGACACCACAGTCAGGGGAGTCACTGAGCACAGGGATGAGACAGACACCACAGTCAGGGGAGTCACTGAGCGCAGGGTGGAGACAGACACCACAGTCAGGGGAGTCACTGAGCGCAGGGTGGAGACAGACACCACAGTCGGGAGTCACTGAGCACAGGGATGAGACAGACACCACAGTCAGGTGAGTCACTGAGCGCAGGGTGGAGACAGACACCACAGTCAGGGGAGTCACTCAGCACAGGGATGAGACAGACACCACAGTCGGGAGTCACTGAGCACAGGGTGGAGACAGACACCACAGTCAGGGGAGTCACTGAGCACAGGGATGAGACAGACACCACAGTCAGGGGAGTCACTCAGCACAGGGATGAGACAGACACCACAGTCGGGAGTCACTGAGCACAGGGATGAGACAGACACCACAGTCAGGTGAGTCACTGAGCACAGGGTGGAGACAGACACCACAGTCAGGGGAGTCACTGAGCACAGGGTGGAGACAGATACCACAGTCAGGGGAGTCACTGAGCACAGGGTTGGAGACAGACACCACAGTCAGGGGAGTCACTGAGCGTAGGGTTGGAGACAGACACCACAGTCAGGGGAGTCACTGAGCACAGGGTGGAGACAGACACCACAGTCAGGTGAGTCTCTGAGCACAGGGTGGAGACAGACACCACAGTCAGGAGAGTCACTGAGCCCAGGGTGGAGACAGACACCACAGTCAGGAGAGTCTTAAAGATGGGTTTGGGTTATGGGGTGCACAGTGTATTTTTCGAGTATGGTATTTTTAAATTATAGGGTTGGTTTTGAGGTGCTAGGGTATTTTTCGGGTTAATGGGGTAGGTTTAGGTTTTGGGGTGTAGGGGGTTTTATTAGGGTTCAGGGTGGGTTTTGGGTTATGGCGTTCAGGGGTATTTTTAGGGTTCAGGGACAGGTTTGGGTTTTGGGGTACAGGGGTATTTTTAGGGTTCAGGGCTAGGTTTGGGTTTTGGGATACAGGGGTATTTTTAGGGTTCAGGGCTAGGTATGGGTTTTGGGGTACAGGGGTATTTTTAGGGTTCAGGGCTAGGTTTGGGTTTTGGGGTACAGGGTATTTTTAGGGTTCAGGGCTAGGTTTGGGTTTTGGGGTACAGGGGTATTTTTAGGGTTCAGGGCTTGGTTTGGGGTTTGGGGTACAAGGGTATTTTTAGGGTTCTGGGCAAGGTTTAGGTTTTTGGGTACATGGGTATTTTTAGGGTTCAGGGCAAGGTTTGGGTTTTGGGGTACAGGGGTATTTTTAGGGTTCAGGGCAAAGTTTGGGTTTTGCGGTACAGGGGTATTTTTAGGGTTCAGGGCTAGGTATGGGTTTTGGGGTACAGGGGTATTTTTAGGGTTCAGGGCTAGGCTTGGGTTTTGGGGTACAGGGGTATTTTTAGGGTTCAGGGCTAGGATGGGTTTTGGGGTAAACAGGTATTTTTAGGGTTCAGGGCTAGGTTTGAGTTTTCGGGTAAAGGGGTATTTTAGGGTTCAGGGGGTAGGTTTGGGTTTTGGGTACAGGGGTATTTTAGGGTTCAGGGGTAGGTTTGGGTTTTGGGGTACAGGGGTATTTTTAGGTTTCAGGGGTAAGTTAGGGTTTTGTGGTACAGGGGTATTTTTAGGGTTCAGGGGTAGGTTTGGGGTTAGGGGTACAGAGGTAATTTAGGGTTCAGGGATAGGTTTGGGTTTTGGGGTACAGGGGTATTTTTAGGTTTTAGAGCTAGGTTTGGGTTTTGGGGTACAGGGGTATTTTTAGGGTTCAAGGCTAGGTTTGAGTTTTGGGGTACAGGGATATTTTTAGGGTTCAGGGCTAAGTTTTGGTTTTGGGGTACAGGGGTATTTCTAGGGTCAGGATGGGTTAGTGTTTAAGGGTGCTGGGGTATTTTAAGGAGTAAGGGTGGGTTAGGATTTTGGTGTGCTGGGGTATTTTAAGGGAGCAGGGTGGAATTCGTTTTTAGGGTGAAAAGAGTAATTTAAAACATATTATATATATATGTGTAAAACATACCTGTAAAAAATATAAATGTAAACTATATATATATTTATATACATATGCATTATTAAGTATATATATATATACACATATGTATATATATATATACATATATATATATATATATATATATATATATATATATATATATATATATATATATATATATATATATATATATATATATATGTGGTAAGTACATTTACTAAGTTTATAATTTCACCACACATGCCTTTGCGTTGTAAAGGCATGCATGGGAAAGTTATATGTGGGGTAAAAGATTGAGGAGTGATGGTACTGCGGAGTAATGGCTCATGCGTTGTAATAAATTCGCAGTCATGGTATGCGGGAATAAAATTTGCGGAATAACGTCATATATTCGGAGACAGACACCACAGTCAGGGTAGTCACTGAGCACAGGATGGAGACAGACACCACAGTCAGATGAGTCTCTGAGCACAGGGTGGAGACAGACACCACAGTCAGGAGAGTCACTGGGCACAGGGTGGAGACAGACACCACAGTCAGGGGAGTCACTGAGCACAGGGTGGAGACAGACACCACAGTCAGGGGAGTCACTGAGCACAGGGTGGAGACAGACACCACAGTCAGGTGAGTCACTGAGCGCAGGGTGGAGACAGACACCACAGTCAGGGGAGTCACTGAGCGCAGGGTGGAGACAGACACCACAGTCAGGTGAGTCACTGGGCACAGGGATTGAGACAGACACCACAGTCAGGGGAGTCACTGAGCACAGGGTGGACACAGACACCACAGTCAGGTGAGTCACTGAGCACAGGGTGGAGACAGACACCACAGTCAGGTGAGTCTCTGCGCCAACAGGGAGGGGCCTCTCGAACCACTGTCCAGGTGACACACATATGCAGATTCGGATCCATTCTAGGCTGTGCTATAAGTGATAGTAGCTCCTGTTTTTCATATCTATTCTGGTACTTGTATTTCTTATATTCCCCATTATACCAGGAGCGCCTCTGTGCACACACCAGCCTCCATGACATTTCAGGATCCTTCCTCCGAATTCTGGAGAGTATTCGACATATTTTGTGTAATGTAGCTGACTAAAAGTACCAGAATGCAACGGGAAAGGCAGGCTACAATGAACCATTCTTGCCTCCATAGGGCAACCTGTGCACTTATGAAGTTAGGATGTTTAACAGGGGGCTGTATGAAAAAAGCATTGGCATAGCCAATAGGTCCCGCTTTTGGGACCTTCTAAGTATTTAGTTATGCAGCACAATATCCTTGGTGCAACAACATTAACTGTTGCGTGGCTAAACACTTTTAAGGACGCAAAGGCGAGACCTATTGGCTATGCCAATGCTTGTTATGATGATGTTCCTTCCTTGGTTCCTTTACGTCTTGCAGAACACTCCCCATGATGTAAATTCTGCGTACTTTACAGAAGTAGACAGTCTTTTACGGGACCTTCTCTGGGAAGGTAAGCCCCTCGGATAGCCACACATAGGCTTGTGCTGGGGTGGTACGAGGGTGGTACCGCTCTGCCCAATATTAAGAGGTACTATTGGGCATCCCATCTCGCTGCAATAAACCAGTGCACGTACCGAGCGCCGGGCGATCCCGCCTTCCAGATTGACAGGTGGCTTCTTCCGGGAGGGAGCTTTGAGGGGGCATTGTATGTCCGATCGCTGAAGCCGCCTTGTCCGGGCCCACTGGCCATGGGGTACAAGTGTGGAAAGCTGCCACTAGGAGTCTGGGATGGGAGGGCCGGATCACACAGGCCACACCTCTGTGGCACAGCAAGCAATTGGGACGGTTGATCCTCTTGAAGGGTTTTGATCGCTGGGACCTCATTGGCATAACAAGAGTGGGAGACATGTGGAAGTCCGGTGACATTATTCCTTTCAGCCAGCAGCAGCAGGAATATGAGTTGGTTGATTCGGAATATAAATTTAAAAAAAATTCTCCTCGAGAGGTTGCCATTTCCTCTAGGCTTCGCTTGATTCAACTTAAGACCCTTCATTGGTCCTACTTGTCAGGTCCACTATTGATGCGGATGGGGTACAGTAGGGGCGGAGGGAGCTCCAGACGGTGGGGCAGGAAGGCACCTTTGTTCATACACTTTGGGAATGCGCCACAATTCAAAGGTACCGGGCGGCAGTGGTGGGACTCGTTGAAGAGGTGCTAGGGCAGGAGATTGATTGTAATTTTAAGCTTTTTATCCTAAATGCTTGGGGCCCTACTGACCTCAACTCCAAAGAGCGACTACGGGTAACCCTGGGATTGATGGTGGCAAATCGCTATATTGCGAGACTGTGGAGGGCCTCAACTTCGCCAACCATTGGGGATTAGAGTACGGATATGGACTGGTATAGGGTCACAGAAAGAACCATATATGTAGCAAGGGATGCCCTGCTAAGTGAACTCAGATTTGGGACAATTGGAATACCCCGTGAGCGAGGGATGAAATGGTAATACAAGATCTTAATACTCGCGGACTGTGACTTTTAGGCTGCTGTTTCCTTGCTTCTTTTCCATGTATAACCCTCCTATCCTAAGAAGCCATCGCAACTAAATGCTCTACAACTTCTTATTACCACACCTCACTATACACATATGGTGTCAAAATTGTACATACAACTAGAGGGAGACATTGATGGCACTATGCACAAAGCGCTAGAGCGCTGGAACAACAAGCTTGATACTCATCTCACAGACGAGGTATGGGCGACCCGTGGCACCATAAGCTCATATGCTCACTCCGAATGGCAACTTGCGACTGCTACACTATAATTACTTGCATCAAACATATCATACGCCTGATCGACTATATAAATGTGGGCTCAGATCGTATGCACGATGTCAACGTTGTGGAACAGATAATGCTAACTTTATACATCTTGCTGGCACTGTAATCCAATTAGCGCATATTGGGTAGAGGTTGTGCAGACGTTAAGTGAAATGGTGGGAGTTGTTATTGAACATGTTTACTGGGACTTATCACTAATGTACGAGCTGCCAAACGTACATTGTGTCTGATAGCTCTGCTACTGGCTAAGCGGAGAATTTCACTGTGCTGGGGCAGTAGGGGAGCCCCTGGGCCCAAACAGTGGCTTCAAGATATGGCCCATTGTAAAGATACCCTAAAGACTTATGAGGAAGAACTGCCGGCTGATTCCAAACCACAAGACTACTCGATGTATTTGGTTGATTATCTACAAGTAAAACAAATTGTGTAACTGTACATTGCGAAATAGAACAAATGGTATAATTGAGGGTACTGTTGTTTCCTGCAAAGTCTGGAATTACCAATATATCCGTACTGGAGTCTGTATGTTGGTTGTTAAAATGTCGGACATTGTAGGTCACTGTTAAAATGCTTATAAATAAAAAATAAAAATTAATGTTGTAGTGTCACCTTTAAAAAAGGCTAGTATAAAAAGTGGCAGGCCTTCGGACCCTTGGTATACTTCCTTCTTAAAAGAGTTCAAGTGTGGCTGCAAGAAATTGGAAAGAGTCTGGCGTTTGTACCATTCCCCTTCCATGAAATTGGAGCCTAAAAAGGCCATGAAACACTATAAATAGTCTGAGCCTTGTTTGTCCCAAAGTGTGCATTATCTGCTGCTCAGCAATCACAGGGACTAGCAGTTAAGATTTCACATTTATATGAGGAAACATTATTATATGTAACCCACAGGGATGTCCCACACTGAATATGCAGAGGCGGCTGCTTGTTTTCAAAAGTGATTGGGTGGCCAGGCAGATATTATCTATCAACTTTCAGGCACTCCAGAAATTACCTTTAGCACAACCCCAAAGCTCTCAATCATTTCTGTTATAAACAGTGTTTATAACCAGCCATGATTACGAGGTCTAGAGTTGAAGATGAAGGCAGTGCGAGCTTTCACATTGCATGGTGGTGTGTACAAATAAATGAAACAATATAAATATTTTAATAAACATACTTACTGTTAGGATCTCACTCTCTCCACGCATTCCATACAGAATGTTCCCTGCGTGGAACATATAGTTGATTCTTTTCTTGGCAGTTGCTGCCGGAGAGTTGCTGTAGCTGGACGCAGAATAAAGCTGTGGTTCAACTTACCCGTCGTGTGGACCATTCTTCTTTTCAGTGGCGACGATCGGGTCCAACTTCCAGCCTCTCCAATCCTGATGAGGATCTCTGCACCCGAACGAAGATTTCTTCGTCGAAAGTTGAAGCCGACACACCTTACTCTTCGTCAAAGGTCGAGATCGACGTCTCCTTGTAGGAGCCTTCTTCTACGCAGTCCTGCGGTATCCAATTTTCCTGTGGTACCCTCAATTCTCCCCAACTTTATAATTCAGGTACTTTTTTCTAATTCCATACGCGACTGAACCTCGCGCTGTTCTCGCGTTAACACGCGAACGTGCCTGACCTGCCTGACTGCGCTTTTGTGACAATCCAAGTTGCATACGGCGTCCATTTTAACCTGCATCCTAGCAACCAAATGCTGGCCGCGCAACGGAATCTCCACTGATGCGCACAGCGTTTCTTTGCCAATTACGAGCGAACAGTTTTTAATGCCTAAATTTCATCGCTGATGCGCACAGCTCATCACCTACCTTAAATCTTCGTTTTAACGCTGTTGGGCACAGCAATGCACTTTCTTACCTCGTGTGTGATATTAAATGGGCACATTCCTTTGCCCATTCATTAGCGCAACGTTTGAACACACTGAGCAGAGTTCCTCCTTGTTTGTTGTTGAGCACAACGACTGTATGAATACATGATCTGATCATCGTTAAATCCAACATGATTGTATAATATGTTTGGATTTCTTTTTTTGTGAAAAAAAAAGAGTTTTCTATTTAATTCCTGTTGTGTGTACTGTGGCAGCAACTCACCCACGCAATGGATCGTATTTTGGCTCCTCCTCCTTTCTTACAAACTGCTGGCACTCCCCCTATTCCGTGGGAGCAGTGGAAAGACACTTTTGAAGCGTATTTAGAAGCTATCGATGGCGATACCTTCACTGGCAAAAAGAAAAAAGCATTACTTATTTATAACCTTGGCAATGAAGGCAGAAACATATTAAAAACTTTAACTCTTGAAGTAGTCAGCATTACAGTTAGTGGTGGTGAGGCTGGAGAATCACTTCTTATTGACGATTATGCCACTTTGATCAAAACTCTAGACAAGAGATTCTCTCCTAAGAGGAACATTGTACTCGAACGCCATAGATTTCTTCAACGTGCCCAAACCCCAGGCGAATCAATTGATGATTTTGTAGCAGCACGTCGCATTTTAGCTATCAACTGCAACTACAGAGAATTCAGAGATGAAATCATACGTGATCAACTTATCGAAAGGACTTCCAACAAGAAAATTCAAGAGAATCTACTTGCTTCTGGCGATCCTGATTTAGAAACCGCCCTTACTTTAGCCAAAAGTATTGAACATTCCCAATTTTGTGTTAAGGAAATTAGTTCTTCCTCTTCATCAACAACCTCTTCTTCAACAGAAGTCAAACTCTTGAATTCTAAGCCTACTTTCAAACCCAAAACCTCTGTTTTACCTAGTGTTACTCGTTCCATTCCTTCTAACAATTCTTCCAGAAACAGACCTGCCCAGAATGAATTGATATGTTTTCGTTGTGGCAGTAGGTCACATCTAGGTTCTGCCAAATTTTGCTTTGCTCTCAATCAAACATGCTATAAATGTGGAAACAAGGGTCACTATTCCCGGATGTGCAAAGCTACCTCCACATATAAGCCTGTTCCCTCTGTAAAATACATTTCAGAAGATTCTGATGAAGAACGTTATGAACTGTTGATGCTGTCTTCGACATTGCACGAGGCCGGAGTAGTAGAACTGTCTGCTTTATCTGGCCTTCGGAAGAGGAAGTCTCCTTCTTGTTTAATAGCTGTGGGAGGGATTGTCTGCAAATTCCTTGCAGATTCTGGTTCTCCGTTTACTTTGTTGAATTTTACTGACTTTAGCAAACTTTCAAATGTACTTTTAGAACCTTCTAGTATCAAAATCTTTGCTTATAATAGCAAGCGAGTTGAGGTTTTGGGGAAATGTTCTGCTAAACTTGAATTTCATGGCGATCACATTACTTGTGTTATGTTCATAGTTAAGGATGGTACCAATTTGTTGGGGTGGGATGAACAAGGAGATTTGAACATTATTTTAGATCCCAACCATCCAAACATGGTAATATCTCGTAATGAATTGTGCGAGTTCTACTCTACAGTGTTGGGATCACCAAAAGCTCTTACTGTATCTCATGTGTCTAACACCAAGTGGGCTCTCATGTTTCCTGAATTTTTTAATGAAGAATTAGGCAAGCTCAAGGGTTTCCAACACAAGATCATTTTAAAAGAGGGTGCCATTCCTGTTGCCCATAAGGTACGGAAGGTGCCTTTGAGCTTACGAGCGGAGTTAAAGAAAGAATTAGAGCGGTTATGCGCTGCTGGTGTAATTGAACCGATAGAAGGTTCTGAGTGGCTTGCTCCCATAGTTTTAGCGAGGAAATCTGACAAATGCTTGAGGATGTGTGTTGACCTGCGTGATCTCAATGCCAACATTTGGATTGACCGGTAACCACTTCCAAACATCAACGAAATGTTAGCCACCCTCGAAGGTGCAACATTTTTCACCTCCCTCGATATTTCATCTGCTTATCATCAGATTGAGCTATGCCCTAATTCCAAGCACCTCACATCCTTTGTAACTCCGGAGGGTGCTTATCGTTACATCCGCATGCCGTTTGGTTTAGCTTCAGCCTCGGCTGTTTTTCAGAGGCTAATGAACAACCTGTTTAAAAACATTCCTGGTGTTGTCTTTTTCCAGGACGACATTCTAGTTCACGGCAAACCTGAACTTGAACATGATGAACGTGTTAAACTTCTTCTCAGCATACTAAGGTCCAGTGGGTTAACTTTGAGGGAAGATAAATGCAAATTTCTTCAAGATGGAGTAGACTATCTTGGTCACCACATTTCCCAGAATGGGGTTGAACCAAAAGTCAAAATTATTGAAGCCATTCAGAATGCTCCTGTTCCTACGAACAAGGATCAATTACGTTCATATCTCGGTTTGGTAGAGTATTACTCTAAATTTGTTAAAAATTTCTCTACCAAAACTGCTGCTATGCGTGGCCTGCTCAAGAAGAATGTCAAGTTTAATTGGGATAATGATTGTGATAGCAACTTCAATGCCATCAAACAAGAGATTATTGAAGACCGTCCTCTCAAGTTGTTCAACATCAATGACTTAAGCATTCTTTCCACCGATGCTAGCAATGTGGGTTTGGGGGCTGTCCTCGTGCAGAAAAGGAGTGATGGTCGCGAAGAAACTATTGCTTTTGCCTCCAGAACTTTGAGGGGTGCTGAGGGGATTTACTCTACTATTGAAAAGGAGGCACTAGCAATGTGGTGGGGTGTTTTGCATTTCAAGAATTTCTTGTGGGGGAACAGATTCATCTTGAGGACTGACCATAAGCCCTTGATTGACCTATTCACGACCAAAGGTGGTGAGGGCGACTCCAAGAATCTCTAAGTGGCAATTCAGATTGCAAGAATTCCAATATCAGCTTGAATATGTACCTGGGGCGAAGAATTTGGTTGCTGATTACCTATCCAGACTACCTCTCTCCGACGATGACAACTGTGTTGTGAGCGATGATTTGGGGTTGGTTTGTGCTGTTGGTTCCTTATGTGACTCTGTTGGATGTGCCCTTTCAGAATGCGAGTGGTTGGAAAGCGTTGCTTCTGATGATGACATGCAGGTAGTTATTGATCTTCTCTCCAAACCTTGGCCGTGTGAAAAAGCTTGTCCTGCCGCTATTATTCCCTATTTACGTGTCAAGGATGAGTTGTCTCTTGTTGATGGAATTTTGAGAAGAGGCGGGCTATTAGTTGTTCCAGTTTCTATTCGTGGGAAGATTCTTGGTTTAGCTCACGAAGGTCATCCAGGCATCCGGTCCATGAAACGCAGAGTGAGGCAGGATTTCTGGTAGCCGTCTGTGGACAAAGATGTTGAACATTTTGTTCATGAGTGTTGTGAATGTATTGTCAGTGATAAGTCACAAGTCACTCTTCCTCTGCCTGTTGAACCTATTGTTGTGAAAAATGTTCCCTGGTCCAAATTAGCTTTGGATATTGCCGGACCTTATGGTCTCCTTGGTTCGACTCCCAAATTTATCTTGGTGTTGATTGACTATATGACTAAGTGGCCAGAAGTAAGATTTGTCGACTCCATCAGTTCTTCTGTAGTAATTTCTTTTTGCATGATGTTTTCTCTAGGGAGGGTTTTCCTGAGGAAATAGTTTCGGATAATGGCACGCAGTTAGTTTCAGCTGAAATGTCTTTGTTTTTCAAGGAAGTTGGTATTAAGCATGTTTGCACGTCACTTTATCATCCTCGCAGCAACGGTCTGGTTGAACGTTTCAACCGTGTTGTCAAGGAACATCTTCAACTGGCTTTAGTGAACGGGTTGCAGTGGCGTCAAGCGGTTGCCGACATGTTGTGGGCTGTAAGAACTACTCCGCATGTTTCAACTGGGGTTGCTCCTTTTACTTTGCTGCGTGGTAGGATTGCTGGTACCAAGTTAAACAAGGAATAGATGTCCAGAAAAGTTGTAAGTGCTACTGAGTTAGCTAGAGTGACTGATGTCAGGGTTTCGGTTCAGAGCAAGTACAGTACCAAATCTAATGTATTGTCTTCTTGCAAGGTGAAAGTGGGGGATTGGGTGAGGATAAAGAAACCTGGGTTTCTCCGTAAAGGGGAGTCACGATTTTATTCTCCCAAGAAGGTAGCTGCTGTGAGAGATTATGTGGTGGTGTTGGAAGATAAAGAGTTTGGAGTAAGAGTATGGTTTCTATCGTTCCCAGACCCATGGTTGAGAGGGTTGGGAAGCGGTTGGGGTCAGTATTTCTCCTTCTGATTGCAAGGCGAGTGGTGTGATGCACTCAGATGGAAACCTTCCATGAAGAGAAACGTCCTCCAGAGTCAGATCTGTCCCTGCCAAATTTCAGGATTTTGTAATGAGGTAATTCCTATACCACATGGTAGATGCAATGTATGTTGAAATGCTTTCACATGATGTTTGTTTTTCTTTGCAAATGATGCGATCTATTTACTTTGTGCTTTCCTTCCTTAAGCTTCTATTCTTTTCTACTACATCTTCATTTCTCTCTACCTTTTCTTTTCTTTGTTTTCTCTGTGGAGAAAGGGAGGTGTGTTAGGATCTCTCTCTCTCCACGCATTCCATACAGAATGTTCCCTACGTGGAACATATAATTGATTCTTTTCTTGGCAGTTGCTGCCGGAGAGTTGCTGTAGCTAGACGCAGAATAAAGCTGTGGTTCAACTTACCCGTCGTGTGGACCATTCTTCTTTTCACTTACCTACTCTGGTCTCACAATCAAAGGTAAGGAGTCTTAGACGCAACTCCGATTCGATTCGCATTCGGGTCAAGTTCACGCTATATAAAACTCAGCAAAAGAAAATCCAGATGCTGCTCTCATGCTATTAACCAGCATGAGCGAAGCACCAGGATTGGTTGGAGCAGGCTGGCTCAGCACTCCTACAAGCACTGGAGGCCTGTGCCTGCTCTCTATCCAGCTGTCTAAGACAGCTTGGTTTGCAAAAGTTCACAGTATGCACGTCAGGCTGGCCGCCGCAAGACAGCCAGCCAAAATGACATGCGCACTTTACACTTTAAGTGTGCACCACTCCTCCTCCCACTTGGCTCGAGCTGGCCGGCTGGACTGAAAAATAAAAAGGTAATAAACTGCAGCTGAGAATATGCTGTGCTATACAAATGTCTTAGCTAATCATCCCCTCAGGTTTTCAATGTGTCCTAATATGGTCTGTCCAACTTCAGTCTGATGGATACTGCTGAAGTCCCACCAATAGGTGGCGCAGGGGTGATGCAGTGACCAGAGAGGTGTCATTATTCCTTCGCTTAGATCACTGAGATCCATTCTGTTTGGAACAATTAACAAAATAAAACCATTCATCTCAACCAACGACCTAAAACAAGCCACCCAAGCACTGGTGCTATCCAGACTCGACTATGGGAATGCCGTCTTCACTGGTACAACAAAATCTCACCTAGCCCCCCTCAAAACTACTCTCAACGCAGCAGCTAGAATGGTCACTGGAATCAGGAAATACGATCACATTTCACCAGCACTCAGAGAACTAAAATGGCTCCCAATTCAACTGCGAGCCAGATCCAGAACTGCCTGTCTCCCACGTAAAGCCCTGCACACAGGAAAACCTGAGTATTTGGCTGCCAAACTCAAGAGGGCTGGTCAGACAAGGAACCTCAGGAGCTCCAGCACCCTACTACTCATCCCCATGAAAACACATAAACAAAAAACTGCTGCACGGCCCTTCGCCGGAAACGCACCCAAAATCTGGAACGCCATCACAGTCGGTATCAGGACTATCCCGTCCTTCACACAATTTAAAAAACAACTTAAAGTCCATTTCCTCAACCGCTCCCTCCTGAATGGATAGCCGCCATCAAAATGCTATCCCCTGCTCGTTGTCTCTTCCTGACATTGTAGCTCTAAGACATACCTCCTCCCTGCTATATGTCCCCCAGCTGCTCCTCCCTTCCACTTAATTGGTTCAACCCCAAGACGTCGTGCACTCTATGAGGTTATCTCAGGACTCGCATAATACCTCAGTGCTGCTCAGCACACTTGGACTGACAAACTTATATGTTGAATACTGCTTATTGTATGATTCTTGCTCAAAAACTGTTGTGAAGCGCTCCGATACCCTCGGGTCAGGCTAGCGCTATATAAAACTCCTTAATAAATAATAAAAATAATAAACAAATCACCAGGATTGAATTCGGAGTGGATTCCACCTAATATGTGAAAAGCAGCTACTTTCAAACTTCACTTGATGTCTGCAATAGCTCTATAAATAATTCTCGGGTTCCGCCAAATTGGAAAAAGGCACTGATAATTTCTTTATTAAAGAAACTTTATGCAGATAAAACTTTCCTTTCCAACATTCGGCCAATATTTCTGCTGCGCTTTGCAGTTAAGAAGAATGTGAATAGGTCACGCTCCATCTTCCTGGAATGAAATTAGACCCTAGGCCCAGCACAATTTGGGTTCAGTTTAGGACACAGTACAGACAAAGGTTTGCTGTCAGTTCTAGATGATCTGTGTTCATCAGCGGATGAGGCTAGTACAGTTGTCTTTGTGCTACTGGATTTGTCTGCCGCTTTGACACGGTGCCACATGGCACACTTCTGTCCAGACTGTATGAGGCTGGTATCTGTTGGTCTTATGCTGTGTACCCTCCACCTTTTATGCCAGAATTTAAAACCCTGAACCAGCGAGTCCCCACAAGGGTCTACGCCAATTCCCACTTTGTTCAACATGCAAGTCTGTCCTTTTGGAAAATTACTTAGATCTCTTGCACTCAGCTGCATGAATTATCTAGATGATACTTGATGGAAGCCGGAGTCCCTGTTACGCTCCACTGTCATCAAATGCACAACCCGGGACTCCTCCCTCAACATTAGGCCAAGTAAGGACACCGTTTGAGATAGCCCTGCTCACCCTCTTAGTAGCTTGGCACGAGCAGCTAGGCCTATCTCCAAGGCACGAGTGTACAGTATGTGTAACCACGCCAACAGCAACCTCCTGGTGACACCACAAATGGACTCCACACAAGTTTTATAAAACGGGTATAAACTTTATATAAAAAGATATATGATCGGACCACACAATACAAAAGCCAACATATAATGCAGGGTAGTATTCGTTCCGGCTGGCTGGTAGGTTCAAATCCCAACCACCGCTATCCAAACGCTATGCTGCTCTTAGTGCTAGAATCACACATGTTGCAATTGACAAACAATAGTGCACTGTGTAACCATACAATCCTGTGTTACGCAAAGGAGAAATAATACAATGCATAATAAAACACCCTGGTACCTTGCAATGGGAGAAATAATGCAATGCGTAACGCTACAATCATGTACTTTGCAATGAAGGAATAATGTAATGTGCGCCAATACAATCATGTACTTTGCAATGAAGGAATAATGCAATGCATAGCACCACAATCATGTACTTTGCAATGAAGGAATAATGTCAGGCGCAATAAGACAGTCCAGCAGTTCGTTAGCAGCAATATTGGCAATGTGTATTACGACAATCAGCCTCTTCGATAACAGATGCTCTCAGTATGTATCTTCGATGACCTCAAGTACAGCTTCTCACTCGGGCCCCAGTACAGCCACTCCTCTGGGCCAGTACGGGCCCCAATCTGAGCCGAAGCAAAGGCTCATGCCTTCAAAAGGAATGGACAGGCCGAGAGAGTGTCCCTCCGAGCCCGCACCCCGCCCAGGTAGTGCTCCACGTTACCTGGGGGCGTGACCCCACTCTTCTCTCCTCCATCAGCGAATTGTGCCTTCCGTGTAAAACTTTCTCAATGGACCACAGCGGCTCGGCCTGGCAGCTCAGCATCTCCGGGGCTGCCAGTCTGGGCCACGACTGTTAGAAAGGTCTCAGGCATCCGCAGGGCACACATACCCCGTGCCCCTGAGATTACTTTACTCTGGGTGTACGTTCACCACAGCCCTCCGGGTCTCCTCTGGCACGAAGCCACACACACAACGCTGATGGGACTTCACGTCGACTCCGAGTCCATGTTCACCAGGCAATCCTTCCGGAGGTCTCAGTTGGCAGCAACACACACACAGCGTGCTGTAGAGATTCACTTTCTTCCGGTGCACACAATGACCAGCCGATCACCTCCACAGTCCCAGGTTGCACCAAAGCACTCACCCTGCTTCACTGAGACTTACTCCAACTCTGGTGCCCCGATATCCAGGCGCTCTTCACCAACGCCTTCGGCCGCACCACGACACCCTCACCATGTCCGAGCCTCACTTCTCCTCCCGATATCCAGGCGCTCTTCACCAATGCCTCCTGTGCACCCCAACACACACCCTGCGCATCCGAGACTCACTCCGCTTCTGATGCACACGTTGACCAGGCGCGCCTCACAAACGCTTCCTGTGCACCACAACACGTACCCTGCACGTCCGAGACTCACTAAACCTCCGATGCACCCGCTGATTAGACGCTCCTCACCAGCGCCTGCAGTGCACCACGACAGGCACCCTGCGCGTCCGAGTCTCACTTCATCTCCGATGCACACACCGACCAGGCACTCTTCACCAACACCTGCGGTGCACCACGACATGCACCCAGCGCGTCCGAGACTCGTTTCACCTGCGATGCACGCGTTGACCCGGTGCTCTTCACCAACGAGTCCTGTGCACCATGATGCACACCCAGCACGTCCAAGTCTGACTTCTCCTCCATGTGTCCAAGATCACAGGGCACACCTTCCGAGGGTCTCAAGCTCAGTATATGTTCTACCTTTTGCTTACACTGCACCCTGCCACGGGGGTTACCTGGGACCTACCACAGGGGTGACCAATGTGTACGCAATAGGGAAAGTAAGGCCTGGCAAGTGGCCCTTGTCAGGACAACATGCTAACTTAGCAAACTGCATGCAGGCCCTACAGTGCAGACCTGTGCTCCCTTCTCCGCGCACCTTTGC
The DNA here is from genome assembly GCF_964261635.1 of Lissotriton helveticus. Lineage (NCBI taxonomy): Eukaryota > Metazoa > Chordata > Amphibia > Caudata > Salamandridae > Lissotriton > Lissotriton helveticus. Next base: position 42,449,108 of record NC_136069.1, read on the forward strand.
CTTATTAGCCCGGGCACACTCAGTGCACATCACTAGGGAATTTACTAGTAAGGCAAACAGACCAATCATGGCCAACCAATTACCATTACACTTCACACAGGGAACACTTGTACTTTGACACTGATCAGCAGTGGCAAAGTACCCAAACCATCTAAAGCAAAGGAGGTAGAGGCAGAAAGTTGGGGGTAATCACTCCAAGATATGCCAGGTCTAACAATACTCAATTAATTATTGCCATGGACCAATATGGCTCTGCCCCTGTTGAGACCTTCCATCTATTTATTTCTGCAGTTTCCATCCTGTTTGTGATACTCCAAAGTTAATATCTGACTAGCCCGAGGTGCTTTGCAATCACCACAATCAACCAATGGCGGTAAAGAGAATTGCTTGAGGATCCCTCAGCAAGGGTCACAGCCCACAGATAATGGGGTTGGGTCAGCCATATCCGACCCCAAACTGCCCCTGTGCGCCGGCATATTACAATATAGGGTCGGGAACCTCAAGTCTTCATCTTGGGATGTGAGGGTTAGCGGGTCCCATTTTATTTGGGCCATTTGTCTGCCATGATTAGTTCAGTTAGTAGTGACTGGAATGTATATAAAAAGAGCCTGGTTGGGCATTTAGGAATGTTAGTGAAAAGGTAGAGACATTTAAGCAGGGTATTTATCTTTAATAAGGTGATCTCCTATTCATCCTTTGGAGAACTGTGCCCTCACCTTCTTGGTCTCTTGGTTCCTGCTGACTGTTTGCGTGTCCCTGCTTGGAGGCGTCACCTCAGCGTCACCTCACCGCCTCGCCGGACCCGCTCCGCGGGACCCGCAGCACTGTTTGCTCAGTGACGCTGCTTGCTCCGTGTTGAAGCTTGGGAGGAGTGCGGGGCTGGTGACTGTGTCAGCGGGGCTGCGAGCACAAGACAGGGACTCCAGTGCCCAGGAGTCCCTGCGCGCCCAACCAGCTCCACCTGGGCTGCTCTCCCTGCTGGCCACGCCCCCGCCATCCGAGTGAAAGGCGGACCCCGACCACGGTTCCTTGGGAATCCTTTGGAGAACTGTGCCCTCACCTTCTTGGTCTCTTGGTTCCTGCTGACTGTTTGCGTGTCCCTGCTTGGAGGCGTCACCTCAGCGCCTCGCCGGACCCGCTCCGCGGGTCCCGCAGCGCTGTTTGCTCAGTGACGCTGCTTGCTCCGTGTTGAAGCTTGGGAGGAGTGCGGGGCTGGTGACTGTGTCAGCGGGGCTGCGAGCACAAGATAGGGACTCCAGTGCCCAGGAGTCCCTGCGCGCCCAACCAGCTCCACCTGGGCTGCTCTCCCCGCTGGCCACGCCCCCGCCATCCGAGTGAAAGGCGGACCCCGACCACGGTTCCTTGGGAATCCTTTGGAGAACTGTGCCCTCACCTTCTTGGTCTCTTGGTTCCTGCTGACTGTTTACGTGTCCCTGCTTGGAGACGTCACCTCAGCGCCTCGCCGGACCCGCTCCGCGGGTCCCGCAGCGCTGTTTGCTCAGTGACGCTGCTTGCTCCGTGTTGAAGCTTGGGAGGAGTGCGGGGCTGGTGACTGTGTCAGCGGGGCTGCAAGCACAAGACAGGGACTCCAGTGCCCAGGAGTCCCTGCGCGCCCAACCAGCTCCACCTGGGCTGCTCTCCCCGCTGGCCACGCCCACCCACCCGCCTATCATTCAATGAGATTGTTGCACTTGTTGTTTTAAGGAGACCAGTCCCACCGCTTCGTGGGAGCGCGCCGGGAGAAGCCCGGGACAAGGGCGGGACCGTCTGTGGCCGTCCGGGGCCGCTGGAGGCCGGGCCGGGCCACCCCGCTGACATCTGCATACATCTGCTAGTTAGTGGTAAATAGGTCTCCTAATCTTAAGGAATGCCGGATCACCCTAGTAACACCGCCTTGAGGACCCCACCGGGCGATGCCGGCCAATCAGTTGTTGGTCCTTTGGATAAGTTCTTCAATCGCCCCATCCAGTTGATTGATAAAGAACTATCGCTTGCTGAGAGGCGTGCAGAGCGAAGATTATCAATTGAACTTTTAAAAAACCCTGGGGATAAGCGCTCTGGACAAATCTATCCTGCTTTAGTTACACCTTTGTCTTCACTACATTTACCTGTCGTTTCCAACTTGGGTCATGATGTAACTACTAATGGGGTCAATCAGGGTACTGTGGGCGACTTGATTCCTCTCTGTGTGAGCCACACAGAGACTACAACCTGTTCAACTGAGGTGTGTGCTCCATTGACCAATCCTAAACCAGGTCTTAAAAGGAAAGGTAATAGTTTATCTAGGAAATGCCTTCCACTTAAGCCACCTTATGAACTTAGGAAAGTTAATAAAAGTATGCATTCTAGTAAGGCAGCCTCCGAAGTGAGCCATGGGAGAGAAACTATGCAAGAGGGGGCTGTTGTACCTTCTGGTAGTCCAGATCCCAGTTCTACCATCCCTATAGATACAGGGACGGCAACGGTCGATACACAGCCATGCCTGAGCAGTTTGCTCCCTGAAGTAGAACGGATGTTACGGTCCCTATTGCTTCCATTAGAGGAACGCATTATTAAGCTCACAGACCGCCTAGACCATTTCGAGCAGGCAACACTAGACAATTTTTTCTCCACCAAGGCACTGATAAAAGTACAGGCTAGGTTGGATGGTAACAGTAATTGCCAGAATACTGCTCAAGCTCCATCACATGCTAAGGTACAAAGGGAACAACCCAACTCTCCACTACCTGTAAAGACTGACAGTGTGGTGGTAAAGAGACCCCCGAAGTCGCTTAATTCGGCACCACAGGGTATTGCTGTAAATGCCCCCATTACTGTAGTACCTGCCCAGTCTGCTGTGCATCAACCGCTGCCTAGCACAAATCCTTTGGTCACTCCAGTGGTAGGAGGTGTGGAGGGCACTAAAAAGGGTACTGCTATAACATCTGCCCTACCTACTGGAAATCAACCATTAGTGAACAAATCGATACTCCGCCCTGCCTCTACTGTTTCCAGACCGTCCTTACCACCTCCGAAAAAGCCACCTCACAAGAAACCCCCCATGAACCTCACCCCAGATTCCTTCCCCTTTGTAGCAGTCCTGATAAATGTCCCACCACTTCCACCGGGACAGAGAGAAACCTTCCAGATGCTTAAAAACAAAGCCATGCACTGGTTAAGGGTGAACCGGCCTCTACCTGGGGAAGTTGATGGTCTCATATTGGGAGTGAGGCGAATAGATGGGATAGGTTCCACCACTAAAAATCTGGGGGGGGACTGTATCGTGGTTAATTTTCAAGATCCAAGGGTGGTAGGATGGCTAACGAGACAGGGCTGGTGTACGGGTAAGGGAGGAATCGGTATTGTCGACCTTACTTTCTTTTATCCACGCCCCACTAGTGTTTCAACCTCTTTGATTAACGAGTTCAATGGCCCCAGAAGTTGCCCGTGGCCAGGGATTGGTACAGTAGCCCCATACACACAGAATTATAATCATACTATTGTCCCGTTCACTACCGATTTGGGCGGGTGGCAAGATTTAGGGAGGGGATGGTGACAATCCCTTGATCGCCAGGAAAAAAATAGGAGCTTAACTACTAATAGAGTGGTTGGTATTTCTAACTGCGGAAATTCAAACTCCGCAGCAGAACTCAACCCATTGCCCACTTTAGGAGAGCATATGGATTCAGGTGACATAAGGGAACCAGGGGTAGTGCCAATTCTAACCGAGCCTACAAACGCCTGTCCTTCTGTGGGAGTCATAGACCTGGTAGATACCGTCGAGGCCGGTAGCATTCCGACTGTGACGGACCAACTTATCAGGGTTCTCAGTTGGAACGTGGCCGGTCTGGACAGGAAATTGCCCCTGCCTGACTGGAACGCTTTGGTGGAGGAATACTCTATATGTCTGTTCCAGGAAACCTGGTGCAGGGAGCCCTCTCATAAGGCGGGATATTCGTCCCACCATATACCAGCAGTACAAATTGAGAGTGGCAGAGGCCGTCCTTCGGGAGGTCTCCTTGTTTGGGTAGCCACTGCACTTAATTGTAGGGTGGACGAGCACGATACCCAATGTCCTGACCTTCTTAATATCACGTTGAAAAATCCAAAGGGCCAGGTTATCCTAAACATTTTCAACATTTACGCCCGAGGTGTGAAGGGAGGCAGAGAATCCCCCACTATAGCGCGCCTGGAGGCTTTGCTTCGATCCTCGCCACATAAGCACCGCACCTTGGTTGGAGGTGACCTCAATTGCACTTTTGAGCCCCTTGGCCCTGAAGTTTTACAGGACCAAGAGGTTGATGATAATAGGTGGGGTATACGTGCTCTAGAGCTTAGTCCAATCAAAAAATGGTCGGAAGTGGTGCTCCAGGTTAACTCTATAACAACCGAGTTTGACCTGAGGGCACTTAATGGTAGGACTAATTCTGATAAAAAGGGAGCCCACACATACAATAGGCCCGCGCATTCCTCTAGAATAGACTATCTTCTTCTTGATATCCATCTATGGAGTATGGTTAAGGATATGCTCATTATACCCTCTGTAGAAAGTGACCACAATCTTCTTTCACTTACCCTGACCAATAGGTGTTTAGACGGTTTAGGCAGCAGAACTTTGTGTTCTTCCGTCCCGGACATGTCGGTAGTTTCAAATTGCAGTCGACGGCTAAAGTGGGCCAAGCTGTCGCTCTCAGCAGAGAAACTACTTTCCATATCGCAGATCCTAGCTGCAGTCGTAGGTAACCTTGACCCTCTGGGGGGTGGGTTGGGGGATGTGTCTGCCAGATTTTGTAACCTAACCCTGGCTCTTAGTGATCTTTTTATTGTTCCAGGTAGTACAAATGGAAAGAGACCAGGTTCCCGGGCTAGACAAGGCTGGTTTAACCGTACGTGCAGAGAGGCGAAGACTCTGCTCGTTGACGCAGTTAAATCTAAATCCCAAATTAGGATTAGGGAGGCCAGAAGGTCATACTCACACTGCCAAAGAGTAGCTAAGGAAGAATGGGAAGACAACTTTTGGCAGGACCTCCTGACGGCCAGTCAAGGGAGAGAGGCCAAAAGATTTTGGGACCTGGTGGGTCCCGATGACACCTTGAGGACTTGTACTATTACTGCCAAGGCATGGTTTGACCATTTTTTGGGTCTCTATTGTGCCATTGACGGCCCACTTAATGATCATTTTATCCTTCCCCCCTATTCTTTGGATAGAGATATGGACTTTTTTTCCGCTCGTGAAGTCACGAACCTAATTAAAACCCTCACTCCACTAAAGGCAGCCGGCCCGGATGGGTTACCAGGGGATCTTCTTCGTGCTTATCCAGGTGATTGGGGGGTGTTGATTTCTGCTCTCCTAAATGCCATTATTGAGGGAGGGTCTGTCCCAGAGTCCTGGAAAGGGGCAGAGGTAGTCCCAATTTTTAAAAAGGGAAATCGTGATATACCAGGAAACTATAGGCCTATAAGCCTTATAGACTCGACCCAGAAGGTGGCGGGAAAAGCAATTTTGGGAAGGATTCTTTCTTGGGTGGATGACAACCACATACTATCCGAGATGCAGGCCGGGTTTCGCACAGGCACAGGAACAATTGAACAAGTCTTTAGACTCCTGTTACTGTATTGGAAGGTGGTGGTGCTGGGCAAAGGCAGTCTTTACTTGGCCTTTATAGACCTGAAGACTGCCTTTGACCTAGTTCCCAGGGAGGAACTTTGGAGGGTGTTGTATGGTCTTGGGATGCCCCCTTATATTGTGGACCTCCTAATGAAATTGCATAATGCCAACTATGCCCAGGTTAGATGGGGTTTGAATGGGGAGAAGACTGACAAGATCCGGGTAGAGAGGGGTGTCCGGCAGGGCTGCGTCCTAGCACCCACCCTTTTCTCGCTATACGTGAACGGGGTGGTAGACCATTTGCTTGAAGAACCAGCAGACGCCCCTACCCTCTGTGACGTTAAGATCCCAACTCTGTTGTTTGCCGACGACACCCTTCTCATCTCGAAAACACCCCAGGGCCTTCAGAAGCTCCTGAACCGGTTCCAGGATTTTTGTGTAACGAGAGGTCTTGTTATAAATGTAGAAAAAACTAAATATCTAGTCATGCATCCCCCCAGAAAACTTGGCCGCCCCCCTATCCTGAATTCTATCCCCCTTGAAAAAGTTTCTGAATTCGACTACTTGGGAATTCGGTTGAGTGATGGTATGAATTGGATGCCCCATACCAACAAAATGACACTGGTCCATAAAAGGGTGGGGGGAGCCTTGCTAAAGGAGTACAATACTTCATCGAAACACTGTGTATCTCCGATCATTGATATATACAAGGCTAGAGCAGTACCCGCATCACTTTACGGAGCGGAGTTATTGGGTCTGGGCAACAAAAAGGGTTCTCTGTCTAAAGCGGAGAACAAATTTATCAAGGATCTAATGGCAGTCCCGATGAGCACCCCGACAGTCCCGGTGCTTATGGATGCGGGCTGTAAACCAATTAAAGACCTGGCCCGCCTCCGGCCTCTCCTACTGTGGGCCCGCCTGTGGAGAGTCCCGGAATTAAAATCCTATGCAGACGGGCTGGTAGAGGTAATGCATTCGGATGGCTGGCAGAAGATTAAATGGCTCAGGGACATCAAACACCTGCTTGGGGATCTAGGCCTGGGTTCCTGCTGGTTTACTCACTCAGCTCCCCCGAAGGAGTCTCTGAAAAAAATATACTGGGATTGGGTGTCCTCAAAGCTCATGAGCAATCAGCATCACTGCAATTCCACCGCAGCATATCTGAGGATTAAAGATGTTACTGCCTTTGAACCCTTTTTGGATATTATCACCATTCCAATGGGCCGGGCCCTTTATATCAAATTCAGACTAGGAACTTTACCCCTAGCCGATCTCCTTTCCAGATGGAACTCGAATAAGCAGGTATCACGCTATTGTGCCCTTTGTCCTGATTGTTGCGAAACAGTGGCACATGTTCTCCTTGATTGCCCTGACTACGTGCGCCCAAGATCTTATTGGCTTAAACCGCTTTGTAAAGAGATGGGTATCCGCCAGCACTCGGTGGCTTTACGTATTCTACTGACCAATACTGCTCCCCCTATTGTTTGTGCTGTCTCTAAATTTTTTAAATGGGCTTGGTTGATTCGCCTAAAAAGACTGTCCTTATCGATTTAATGCTTTTTTAAACTTATTTATTCTGTTTTTATTACTTGATGTTTTTATGTACAGTCTATGATTTTTGATGTGCTGTTTTATATATTTCTGTGTAATGCTTTTAAGATATATGCATATCGAAATAAAGCTATCAACCAACCTAATCAGAGTGGAAATCTATTCCATTGATCTACTTGTTCAGTTAGGCGAATAAGGGATTCACCATAGTTCCATTTCATTACCACTTTAATTGCTGAGTGGACATGAATGCCCAGTTATTTCACTCAATCCGTGGTCCAATTAGGCAGGTATTCTTGGTGGCCTGACATCTGTTAAGGAAGCACAGTGGTTTGCTCCAGTTAATGTTCATCCCAGATATAGTAGAAAATTGTGTAATTGCTCTGATAAAAGGTTCAATTCTAGGTCAAGGACGAAGTGGGCAATATCGTATGCGTACAACGATATGACAATGCGACGCAGCCAGAAGCGGAGACCTCCTTGTGCACGGTGTCGACGGAGCATGGAGGCAACGGGTTCCATAGCAACCGCGAAAAGTGGTTAGGACAAAGGGCACCCTTGACGTGTTCCCCGTTGAATGCTTTGCTGGGAATGGCATGTAGTTAACAAGCAGAACTGCCATGAAGTGGATATATAGTAGTCCAGAAGTTCCCAACATTTCAACTCCTGAGGACCCTGATTGAGTCACACCTGGAAGCGGGGACCCCCTAGCAATTTGTATGATTTAAATTTCAAACATTTAAACAATAATACACAAAAAATACACAAACAAGTACAAACTAAACAAATACTCGAATTACTAAAGATTGAATAATATTATATTGAAAAAATATGCAACAATGTCAACATTTTAATGGGAAGGTTGGTTCTGCATGTCAGCAACTAACTTTTCAAAGTTTAGTTTTATTTCACAATGCGAAGCTCCTGCCAGAGCTGGACTGGGAACCCAAAGCAGCCCTGGTAAATTTTGTCAGACCAGCCCCAGTACGGTGCATAGCGACTGCAGCGAGAACACCTGACCACTACAAAGGGGGGCTTTGAGGCATTCGCCCCCAAGATAAATTGGAATTAAATGGTGCATTCTACAACACATTTGCCATTATATACTCAATTATATTAGCTGGTAAAGAATAGTAAATGATGTCCTTACTGTGCACGAGGATACAACAATCTTTGTTGGGGCTCTTCAATGATTCCTTTACCATCACCCTCCAACAGTGCCTCTCATCTCTCCGTAGCTCCTCTGTCACATGTATTTCATTTGTTTTATAGCGCCTCTCATACCAGAGAAGGGTGTCAGAGCACTTTACATCACACACATAAAGAGACAATAAATCATACATGTGTAAATCAGTGTACAGAAAATGTCACATAAGGCAAAGGGGACTACAAGGTGTGGTATTCACGTCATCTTATTGGCTGGCATTTTTAATGAGTGCTTGGACTGGAGAAGCACAAACGCAGGATTCAGAACATAACACCGTGGTTAGTGTTGACCTTTATAATAAGAATGTATTTCTGCCCAAATAAACCTTTTTTTAGCAGCATCAGGATAATAAAAGACTGGGAAAAAACATAATTTTTTAACTTGTACCATGCAGTTTGCATGCAGCAACTCGGATGGCAGTTCGTGGCTTACTCTGATAGATTACAATTGTAACTCATGAAGGGCACAGTAACAAAAGAGTCTGTGACAAAAGCAATAACCCACTGAGCTATGCACATAAAATACTGTTCTTTGATATGCATGGTACACGTTCTTTGCAGCAGGCATATTAACCATTTGTGCTACCTTAGATGAGTCAAATCTGCCACTAGACAAAACTCCCATCTCTCTCCAGCAAGAACATTGATCAGAGTTATTGTGAAACGTTTACACTTTTATTGTTGCCTTAAATCTGCTGGATAGACAAGAAACTTTCCAGTGCTTTTAAAATGCTGCACAAATGAAATAACAAATATGACAACACTCATGTATTTTTGTTGAGAAGCTACAGCTGGAGAAGTGCCTTCCTGCTTACCTAGGCCTTAAGATTCCCGAACACCGTTCAGCATCAAACAACAAGAGTCACAGCGCTAGGCCTTGCTGGCGACGTATGGCCAGAAGTGCATCTGGAACAGCGGCATCAAAATGCTCTGGACTGAAACACACTCACTTACACACAAGGGGACACCAGCACTGCTGTGTGAGTGTAACCCAGAGCCATATAATAAAATATGGCTGCTCGGGGGGCATGGCCAAGCACCTAACATGGTGGTCGTGTTCTGAAAACACTCCACTCCTTATCCCCCAGTCATCCTGGCAATCCGAAGGTAGGGCAACTGGAAACTTACAATGTTGCCCTGGAGTGTGTGGGGGACCCCGCGCTGATCCGAGTGAGGGGTCTCTTGCTGCTGGAGACGCTGTGGTGCCGGAGCCTTGACTGGCGGCGCGTGAGGTGAGCATGAAGGGCGGAGCAGCGAGGCCCCCTGGGTGGAGGAAAGTCAGCGCGACACTGGCGGAGACGTGACGGCCCGGCCTGTCTTGGTCGCCGTGCCCACAGGAGAGACGGGTGCAGCAGTATAGAAGGAACCGTCCGGACTGAAGAGGGGAACAACGCCTGCCTTAAAAGCTGTGGGGGGGTGAGATCCTTTGAGGCTATCGGCGGGGTGTCCCTCAGTGGATCCGGTAGACCCCGAAGGAGCTTGGTGAATCCTGCTCGGGGGGCACCTGTCGGACAGTCTGTGTCACCCAGCTGCGGGCCGCATGAGCACCCGGTGGGATTTGAGGCGAGCCGGAGCTGACTGGGTGCCCCGCGGTGCCGGCGGAGGGGATCAGAGCTGCCCTGGTGCCTCGCTCGGGACTGCGGCCGGCCTGGTGCCTGCAATGAGACTTGGTGCAGCGGGGTGCAGCTGGGCCCAGTGACAAGGCTGCTGCACCCGCATCAGCCCAGAGGAGTGCCCGCGACTCGCTGCTTTCCATGAGTGGCCAGGCCAGGTCACATTTAGCCCATTTCAGTCGGGGGGATCCCACGTTGGGCCAGAGGGGTGCTCCCCATTCCTTTCCTGCTGCCGTGGAGTTTCGGGGGTAGCCATGCTGAAAACACATGAGAGGCAACTGGGTCGGGTGCCAGGTGAAGCCCCCTAGGACTGCTGACTGCCATATGAAGAGACCTTGACCTCGTCGACAGGAGACTCCCTCCTGAATGGGTGGCCGCCATCTTGTGAAGCTCCCACCCTTTACGGTAGAGACAATACAGGGGAGATGAGGTTCGGGGGGTCGGCCTGTCCTAAGCCCCCCTCCCTGGGGTTGAAGAGGATGGAGACAAAACATGGGTTGACAGAGCACAACAGAACAAAGTGACTCCAGTGAGTCTACATTAAGTTAAACAACACTCATACAACTCCAATGATATCAGCAACAAAAGTTTTATTTTTCAGATCTTCATCAATATTAACACGTGGAAATAACACAAGAACAGCCAACACGTGTTTCGTCTTGAAAAAAAACTTTTTCAAGGCTAATAACGATAAGTTATGTCTCCAATGCGATATGATGAACTTTTTAACTTATCAGGATTGCGCTAATGCAACTACGTTCTATCACGAGTACAGTATGGTATAAGTTTCTTGAGTTTCTCTGGAATGCGGTAGAAGCCTAAGTAAAGATAACCCAGCTCTTGAAATGTCAATGTATAGGCAGAACGGGCATGTAATCCCAGTAGGTCGTCAACCCACAGTGTAGTCAGCGCGTCCCAAATTCACTGCCACAAGTGGTCATTTGTGGGCATATAGAATGCGAAAAACAGCCATTCGGAGAAAAGAGTCAGTATGCTCGCAAAGTTGAAGAAAACCGCCAAGAACAACACCTCGCATAATAATGGTGTGTTCAGGTCACTCCCAAACATGAGGAACCTGTCTGTAAAGTCACCGGTCCGAACTCTACAGCGGCAACAAAAGAGGACGGAGGTGGGCGAGCGCCGGGGAACAGTGCGGAGGCCAGTTTGGGCTTATGCTGACCCTGCCTTGTGTGACCACGTAGGGATCCATGCCTGCGGCGGGGGCGGCAAGCTGAGGCAGGGTGGTCCGGGGGCTGGTGTAGCCTAGTCCCCCCCTGGTGTTAAAGGGCACGGCAGTAGGCGGAAGCCTGGGCAACGCAGTGAGGGGAACAGTGCAGAGATCAGACGGGCCTATGCTGTCCCTGGCCTTGTGTGACCATACGGGGTTCCTTGCCTGCAGCGGGGGCGACTAGCTGAGATGGGGGGGCACGGGGTCAATCAGGGCTAGTCCCTCCTCGCTCGATCCTTCCTGTACTGGTCTAATGGGACCGCAGTAGTGTTCGAAATTGAAAGGGATGAACCCTGCTCCAGTGTGCTTCCTGAACAGCGACGTCTCTTTCATCATCTGGCTAGCCTCTGTGGTGGTGCACTACTCTGAAGAGTTGGGGGAGCAGTGGAGAAGCTTCGGAGTCCACGGATGGAAGTCACTCACATTCCGCCCCATATGCCGAGCGCTTAGCAGATAGTCATGGGGCGCCTTCTTTCCAACAGGCGCCAAGATGCTACGCCCCGGGGCCTGATCGAAGGGGCTCCCGAAGCTTCTGGAGCATACATCGGGCCAAGCCAGTCAGACATCACAACCAAGTTGGACTCGATGCTGGTGGAATATTTGGGTTGGACGCACTCCGATCACAATCCACAAATAATGCACTTGGAGTGGGAGGCCGAGTCACGCCTGGTTCCAGCTTGGCATCTACAGACGGCAGCACTGGAGGACCCGGAGTTCTGGAGCGCTCTGGAGTCTGCTTTGATTGGATACTTTGATCTTAAAGAAGACTCTGTGGACTCGGTATTGACGGAATGGGAGTTATTTAAAGTGGTGACAAAGAGGCATTGCCTTGCGCACATGTGGAGTATCCATAAACAACTTGACGGATCCGTATCCGCCATTGATCGTCAATTACTCCGGTTGGAAGCGCAAGCTATCGATCAGCCTGATAGGCAAAAGCAACTTGATGACGCCCATGCTGAGCGGGAAGCGCTATTAGAAAAACTACGATGTCATAATTTCATGGCGCATTTGGATCGGTCTCACGCTACAGCGGATAGGGTGGGCATTCTGCTGGCTTACCTAATCAGACAAGAACACCCTCAACACCCCATACAGCTCCTAGTGGACGCACTGGGCCTTAGGAGCTGTACACAGAGAGATACTCATGCAGCAATGAGAGTGCACTACACCGGGTTATATTCCGCTCTGTTGACTAGGAATGGCTCTCACATTGAGTCATTCCTCTCCACTGTGGAACTGTCCACACCGACGCTTGACCACTTGCTCACTCTGGCCCCACCCCCTGATAGTGGACAAAATTCGGGAAGCAGTGCAGTCCCTGGCATCTGAAAAGATTCCGGGACCCGATGGGCTTCCCACTGAATTTTTTAAAACTACGCAGAGACTCTGGTGCCTCGTCTGCACTCCTTGTATGCCTCGGCAATTAATGACCAGGCTTTACAACCCTCGATGTGCGCAGCTAACGTGGTTTCCCTTTTGAAGCCGGGAAAGATCCAACCTCCCCCAGATCACATAGACCGATAGCAATACTAAACGTCGACTATTAAAGTTTGGCCAAAGTTTTAGCTAACCCCGTGGTGTGCCTTATTCCGCCTTGGTCCACCCTGATCAGAACGGGTTCGTTCCTCAACGAAACACAGCTCTAAACATTCGCTGGTACACCCCCTCAAATGGCCTCGATTGGGTTGCCTGGTGTTAGACCTTGAGAAGGCATTTGATTCACTTGACTGGAATTTCCTTTTCGCCTCCCTAGCCCGGTACGGTATAGGGTCTAATTGCCTCAGTATGGTTCACCTGCTGTATGGGCATCCATCAGTCGGGGTGCGGACGGGCCGCTACTTATCAGATCCCATCCAGGTAAGGCGCGGAACTAGACAGGGATCCTCGCTGCCCCCCCTCCTTTTCGCACTGGCGGTGCAACCACTGGTGGCGCACATCCGTGCGCACGTGGACATGGGAGTTACACTGGGGGACGGGTCGCACGTTATTTCGGTAAATGAAGACGACTTATTGATGTACGTATGAGACCTCCATGACATCCCACCCTCCGTGGATCAGAATTTATCACTCTTTGCCAAGGCTTCGGGCCTGCGGGTTAATGCAGCACAATCTATTCTTTCTACAGATGACTCCTGACCCGGGGTATTCCATGGGAGGCGTGCCTATGACGTGGTGCACTGACCCCTTGGATACCTAGGTGTGCGCATATACCGGTCTAGGAAGGATCTGCTTGAGGGGAACGTAGTCAGAGCTACAACAGCTATCCAATCACAAATGAACTTCCCACTGGCAATCTCGGGCAGGGGAGCCCTTCTAAAAATGGTAGCTCTCCCTCGTCTCCTCTACTATTTCACTATCCTACCTATTATCATTTCCCTGCTCTTTTTTTGCAAATGGGAAGGGATAATAAGGGACTTTATATGGGGAACGTCCAGGCGCAGAGTATCTATGGGGAAACTTTATTTATTCACAGACCAGGGTGGGGTAACGGTGCCCAACTTTTAACACTATTACTTGGCCTCCCAGCTCCAGTGGATTGCCCGATGGCTATCATCCCAGTATCTGGCAGACACGGCCTCACTGCAACCTCCAATCCTGTACCAAACATTATTACAAATCTTTCACCCATGCACAAAGTCTAGGCCCATAGATGCGCTTCTACCCACTATAGCTTTCAAGTTTTTCCGTAGGAACCTCTCCCTCACCAGGGCTCTCATACCAGATGCCCCCGCTATCCCATTATTGGGTACAGCACAAGGTGACATAAACACCACAGCAACTGAATTGCGTCTCTGGGACACAGAAGGTGTTCAGGAACTGGGAAACCTTCACCGGGATGGTTCCCTCATTCCTTACTAGGGACTCATGTTGGAGGGAACATGTACCCGGGCAGTTCTTATTACATCGGGCGATTATAGCCTCGCTTGCTTCTAGGTGGTGTAGTGTCACTCAGGAACTGCCCATGCGGCATGATACAGTACCTACATGTGATGGGAAATGGGGGGCACGTGGCTTGTTGGTTTGCATCCTCACTCCTCCAGCACATAGAAATCAACTTCACCCCCCTGAAGTAACATTGGGAGGAGGCTCTGGGGAAAGTATTTATAGACAGGGAATGGTTTGTTGTTCGGTGTGGACCGACATCGATTCCATGCAATCAGCGCTTTAAACAAATCCAATTTTTTATATTGCAGTGGGCATACCTTGTCCCAGCCCAAATCAATAAGTGTTTTGCCAGATCAGATGCGGATTGCCCTAGGTGCTGCTTAGTGAATGCAGACATACTACATATGTTATGAGGTTGCCCCGACTTGCGTGAATACCGGGCCAAGGTGACATGTACAATAGCTACCTGCACCTCCAGAGCCATCCCCCTTCTCTGGGAGGCACACATACTGCATTTGTTTAGTAGGAGTAAGAAGCACAGAGCAGCCACCCGGTTCCTTGATCTGGGGTTTATAGTGGCTAAACGCCTAATCACCAAAGGGTGGAAGTCCCCAACGGCTCCTCACGCCATAGCCTGGCGACGCTCCTTACTTAATTGGGCCAGGGCGGAGGGGGTTGCATTAAGCCGGGATGACTTGCTTGGGATCCGTAAGGTCCCGTTGGCACACCACTGGGATGCTATGGTGTCGAGTTTGCAGGGCATGGATAATGTCATGAAGGAAGGGCCCCAAGGCCCCAAGGCAGGGAGCAAGATGGGGAGCCCCGCTCTTAGCAATTGGTAGTACACGCACAGAACTGGCCTCACATACTAACATGATTTCACTTCATAGAGTTTCTGTCGGTCTGCTCTAGCATGGCCGTCCCCCCCCCCCTTTTTTCATAGCACATATGGCAGCGGGTTCAGGCAACTATCGCATCCCTCCTTTGGTCCCTTGCCCTCATTTTGTTGTACCCTATGCCCACAGTTTGACTAAATGTTGCACCACAGCTAAGAGGGCTACGAGGTGGTCCATCGCAATGCCTGACACGATAATGCTGCAGCCATTGCAAGGACAATCCTCCAGGAACTATTACCAATAACTCATCTGACAGCGTTTCTATTAATAAACGGATTGTATGCTAAACTGTTTACCTTGTTGTTCGCCCAAAAGGCCACCGACACACTGAGTATGTTGTATGAAACTATGAAAACAAAATTAATAAAAAGATTTAAACAAAAAAAATTTAAAATAAGGCTGCTCAACCTTCAGCTTGCATCTAAGCCTGAATGGTGATTGGCCTGATTTTATTTTAGTCCCGCCACCCTAGCGCTGTCATTCACAGCTCTTGTTTGCTGTGAGGGTGCATGGGCGTTTCTTTATCCAGCAGTCGATCCCAATGGCTTCAATTATGAGAGAAGCCTCGGGTAGGTGCTCGAGACCGGGGGAACCCCTGGGAACCGCTGTAGTAGTCTAACCCAGGTGATGGTCAACCCATGCCAGGTGGACTGGGTTTGAAATAAGTATGGCCATTCTAGAGAGTCCAATACTTTGACACGTCTAACAGCACTGCAGCGGTGCTATCTGTGCATTTAGTTGGTGTAGAAGAGTAAAAACAGTACACATTTTAAAAGTGTCGGAAAACCCCAGTACGAAACCCGACTCTTTCAGCAGTACAATATTAGCCATGAGTGGGAGCAAGTGGCTGGAAATAATTTTGCCAGGATTTTATTGTTGGTGTTGATTAGGAAGATACCTTCTTTCGAATGCTTCTAGGTAAACATTAGTAAAGTGATGGGATATAAGTGTTGCTAACTCTCTGTAAAAGCCGACCTGCAAACCATCGCTGCCAGAGGCTTTACCGCTCGCCATGCTACAGACTGTGGCGTTTATTTCTTCTTCTAATTTGGGACATACTAACTATTCACTCTGGTCATTAGTGAGCGAAGCCAGCACTATCTCATTTGAATAGTTGTCTGGATTGGTTAGAGGAACTCAATTGTAGATTCAGAAGTGGAACACCGAGGAGGGTGTGCCTCCGTGGGCAAGTACTATTTATTTAATTTATTGAAAATGTTATTCAATCAATCAATCAATCAATCAGTTTGTAAAGCGCGCTACTCACCCGTGAGGGTCTCAAGGCGCTGAAGGGAGGGGGGTGCCGCTACTGCTCGAATAGCCAGGTCTTGAGGTGTTTCCTGAAGGTGAGATGGTCCTGGGTCAGTCGTAGGTGTGTGGGAAGGGAGTTCCACGTCTTGGCTGCCAGGTAGGAGAACGATCTTCCTCCGGTGGTGGTTCTGCGACTCCGAGGGACGGTGGCGAGGGCGAAGCTGGGGGAGCGTAGCTGGCGGGTGGGAGTGTAGAACGACAGGCGGTTGTTGAGGTATTCGGGCCCGTGTCGTGGAGCGCTTTGTGTGCGTGGGTGAGCAGCCTGAACGTGATCCTCTTGCTGACGGGGAGCCAGTGCAGGTTTCTCAGTTGGGCAGATATGTGGCTGTAGCGAGGGATTTCGAGGATGAGTCGTGCGGAGGCGTTCTGTATGCGTTGAAGGCGTTTCTGAAGTTTGGCTGTGGTTCCTGCGTACAGGGCGTTTCCGTAGTCCAGTCGGCTGGTGACGAGGGCCTGGGTGACCGTCTTTCTGGTTTCGGTGGGGATCCACCGGAAGATCTTTCCAAGCATGCGCAGGGTGTTGAAACATGAGGACGAGACTGCGTTGACTTGCTTGGTCATCGTGAGGGAGGAGTCCAGGATGAATCGCAGGTTGCCTGCCTGGTCCTTGGGTATCGGTGCGGTGCCCAGCGTCGTGGGCCACCAGGAGTCGTCCCAGGCGGATGGGGATTGTCCGAGGATGAGGATTTCCGTCTTGTCCGAGTTGAGCTTCAGACGGCTGAGCTTCATCCATTCTGCGACATCTTTCATTCCGTCCTGGAAGTTGGCTTTGGCGGTGAGGGGGTCTTTGGTGAGGGAGAGTATCAGTTGGGTGTCGTCGGCGTAAGAGATGATGTTGATGTTGTGTTTGCTTGCGATGGCAGCGAGGGGGCTCATGTAGATGTTGAAGAGGGTAGGGCTGAGTGAGGAGCCTTGGTGTATGTCGCAGATGATCTTGGAGGCCTCGGAGCGGAAGGGTAGGAGGCGGACTCTCTGGGTTCTGTTGGAGAGGAATGATGTGATCCAGTCTAGGGCCTTTCCTTGGATCCCAGTGTTGTAGAGGCTGGTTATTAGGGTGCGGTGGCAGATGGTGTCAAAGGCTGCCAAGAGGTCGAGGAGGATGAGGGCGGCTGTCTCTCCGTTGTTCATCAGGGTCCTGATGTCATCGGTGGCTGCTATGAGTGCGGTCTCGGTGCTGTGGTTGGCTCGGAATCCGGACTGGAATGGGTCGGCCGAGTTGTTTTCTTCGAGGAATGCTGTCAGCTGTTTGTTGACGGTCTTCTCGATGACTTTAGCCGGGAAGGGGAGGAGAGAGATGGGGCAGAAGTTCTTGAGGTCTTTGGGGTCCGCTGTTGGTTTCTTCAGTAGGGCGTTGATTTCTGTGTGTTTCCAGCTTTCAGGGAATGTGGCTGACATGAGGGAGTTGTTAATGACGTTCCGGAGGTGGGGTGCGATGATGGTGTCGGCTTTGTTGAAGATATGATGAGGGCATGGGTCGGAGGGGGAGCCTGAGTGGATGCTGTTCATGACGCGTGTGGTGTCTTCGGTGCTGATGGGGGTCCATGCGTTGAGGCTGGAGGTGGGGGTCGTTGGTTTGGTGGTTGGGGGCTGGGTCTGGGGTCCAAAGCTGTCGTGTATGTCTGTGATCTTGTGGTGAAAGAATGTGGCGAGGGAGTTGCAGAGGTCTTGTGATGGTGAGATGTCATTGTGGCTGGCGCTGGGATTGGAGAGCTCTTTGACGGTGCTAAAGAGTTCCTTGCTGTTGTGGGAGTTGTTGTCCAGCCTGAATGATGTCCTTTTGGTGCTGCGGATCATCTGGTGGTATTCGCGGGTGGCGCTCTTGAGGGCTGTCATGTTTTCTTGTGTCCGCTTGCCAGGCTTTTTCGAGGGTTCTGCATGATTTTTTGCGATTTTGAGGGCGTCTGTGAACCATGCGGTTTTTCTGTTGCTAGTCTTGCCATGGGCGAGGTCTGTGGTGATTTTGCTCCAGCATCTGCGGGGAATCCGTGGTGTCTGGTGGTGGGAGGTGGTCTTTTTGAAGGTGAAGTGGATGAGTCCGAGGTTGGCAAGGTTGTTGAGCAGGGTGGTGGTGTTGCTGTCGTTGTTTTTCTCCAGGTGGAAGTTCAGGTCCCCTAGGAGGATGTACTCTGGAGAGGCTAGGGCGTGCGGGCTGATGAAGTCGGCGATGGTCTCGCTGAATTGTGTTCGTGGGCCCGGGGGTCGGTAGATGAGGGTTCCTCTGAGGGTAGTCTGGGGGTCGGTGTGGATCTGGAAGTGTAGGTGTTCGGCGGCAGTGAGTGTGTCTTCGACATTGGTCTTGACGCTGATGGTGTTCCTGTAGATAATGGCGACACCTCCTCCCGCTTTGTTAACGCGGTCCTTACGGGTGATTTTGTAGCCGTCCGGGATCGCTATGGCAATGTCGGGGGCCGAGGAGGCGTTCATCCAGGTTTCCGTGAGGAAGGCGACGTCTGGAGCTGTTGTGTCGAGGAGTTCCCAGAGTTCGACGGCGTGTTTGTGGACGGAGTGGGTGTTGAGCAGGATGCACTTGAGGATGTTGTTGTTGTCGTTGCTGTATTTGGTGGGTGGGGTGCAGGTATGGAGGCAGGTAAATTTGCAGGCTTGGCAGGTGAGGGGTCCATGGGTGCGCTTCGGGGTGGCTTGGTAGCAGGCGGGTGGTCGTCCGGTGTGGAGTGCGTTGAGGGCGGCGGAGTCGTATCTCAGTCGGGCAGCTTGGCTTCGGCGGGGGCCAGGGGTTCTGGCGCTGGGCGCGGTCCAGGCGCGGACGGGGGCACCAGCGGCGCGTCCGCTGTGCGGCCGAGCAGTGGCCTCCATTAAGAAGGGGCGAGAAAGGGAGGAGCAAGTGGGAGGGGGAGCGGGGGTCCAATCAGGCATGGGGGGCGGGGCCGCAGGGGAGGCAGCGGCGGGAGCGGGAGGCGGGAGAAAAACGGCGGGAAAGTAGAGGCAGCAAGGAGGCAGCAAGGGTGGTGCTGGCGCGGTGGGGGAGCGACCTGGCCTGTGACCAGGGTCAAGGGTATTCTAGTGTGGTTTATTTTAACTTTGGGGCGGGGGTTATTTGGGGGTTTTGGAGGCCATAGGTATTTGATTATAAGCTTTTGGAGGAAGGTTTTTTTTTTTTGTGAAATGGTGGCGCCCCCCCACTTTCAAAGGGTACAAGCTGCCCAGCTCTCAAAGGTTGCCAGGCATCCTCAGGCCTAGAAGTAAGGGGCTGCAGCTGTGCATAGTCTTTACTAATTTTGCCACAGTTTGTCATGCTTTTGAGCCATGAAGAGTATGTGCCCCAATGTAAAGCAAGCTCCAGTTTATCAAGTAGTAGTGACACAGTGGTAAATCTGCAAGTGGAAATGGGGGATGTCATGTGTGTGACCTAGCAGTGCTATCAAGGGGTCACGCGCGACTGTGGATTCTGGCATAGTAGAGATGAGGGCGACGATAGTGATCCAGTATCAGCCTATGTGGGGGCACAACCAGATTAAATGTGCAAAGTTGGTGTCGGGGACGTGGCATTTGGGACAGTGGGTCGAGCATGTGGGAACAAACCATGCAATATTTGTGGGGGTGACGTATGCAGGATGTAGGAACTTAAAGTGTAGAAGCTTATGTTTATGATTAACAGAGATGAGTTATATTTGGAAGCAACACTAAGACCAAATTTTGTCAGAAGGTAGATACCCCAAGTCAGTACTCCAGGCCTCCCTAAGGTGCCTGGTGGAATCAGGTCAATCAATCAATCAATCCATTTCTAAAGCATGCTACATAACTGTGAGGGTCTCAAGGCATGGGGTGGGGGGTGCTACTGATCGAAGAGCCAGGTCTTAAGAAGTCTTCTGAAGGCCAGCAGGTCCTGGGTCTGTCGTAGGCTGGTGGCAAGAGTGTTCCAGGTATTGGCGGCGAGGTAGGAGAAGGATCTGCCGCCGGCGGTGGCTTTCCAGATGCAAGGAACTGTGGCGAGGGCGAGGTTGGCTGAGCGGAGGCTTCGGGTGGGGGTGTGGAAGCTGAGTCGGTTGTTGAGGTATGTGGGTCCGGTGTTGTGTAGGGCTTTGTGTGCGTGGATGAGGAGTTTGAAGGTGATACTCTTGCTGACGGGGAGTCAGTGCAGGCCTCTCAGGTGGGGTGTGATGTGGCTGCGCCGGGGGACGTCAAGAATCAGTCATGCCGAGGCGTTCTGGATTCGTTGTAGTCGTCTCAGGAGCTTGGTGGTTGTTCCTGAGTCGAGGGCGTTCCCGTAGTCGAGTCTGCTGTTTTTCTTGTGTCGGGGGGATCCATTTGAAGATCCTGCGGAGCATTCGGAGGATGTTGAAGCAGGACGCGGAGATGGCGTTGACTTGCCTGGTCATGGAGAGGGTGAAGTCGAGGATGACTCCCATGTTGCGTGCGTGGTCTGTGGGTTCCGGGGCTGTGCCTAGCAATGTGGGCCACCAAGAGTCGTCCCAGGCCGATGGGGTGGGTCCGAGAATGAGTACCTCCGTCTTGACTGAATTCAGCTTTAGTCTGCTGTCCTTCATCAAGTCGGCTACGGCCTTCATTCCTTTGTGGAGGTTGGCTTTGGTGGTGTGGGGTCTTCGGTGAGGTATATGATCAGCTGGGTGTCGTCTGCGTAGGAGATGATGTTGAGGTTGTGTTGTCGTGCGTCGTGGGCGAGCGGTGCCATGTAGTTACTGAACAGCGGTTTCAAGGCCAGGTAGGCAAGATACAGCCTAGAGAGGAGTCGATCTCCATTAGTGTCACATGTGATGAGTGTTAGTAGGGGAAAAGTGTTCTGGAGTGAGGGGATTAGGTGGGAATGTATGAGCGCAGGGTGCTAAGAAGCTGTTGCAGTACAACACGGTTCATTTAGGAGACACTCTCAGAGTGGGCGTTGTCAGCATGCACAAGGACTTGGCCAAATGGGAATTGATCTCCTGTGGTGTGCAGGTCATGGCGTCGTAAGGTGTGCCTAACAAGCGTGAGGGGATGAAGGGATTATCAGCTACAGGTAAAGCAGAAGACTAAAGGCTGCCCACTCGTAAGACACAGCGGAGCTTACGCCATGCCCAGCAAGTGGTAGACGAAGTCTGGATGTCTATAACAGATCCACAGGGAGGCTCTTCGGTAGGACAGAAGACGAGGGTGATAGATCACCAAGAGGGTCTCTCTCGGGTTTGAGATAAGGGACACAGGTGTCTGGGTAGTACCAGTGATTTGGATATTGGCATTGTGCTGTCAGATAATAAAGGTGAAAGTCTGGGTCTCCAAAGCCACCGCGTTCGTAAGCGATGTTAAGGTATCTCACCGGATACGGGGCTCCTGCCGGCCCATATTAGTCTCAGTAAGAGACTGAGGTGTGTTGAAGAAACGTTATGAAACCAGTATTAAGATATTAAGGAAGAGATACAAGAAGCGGGGGAGGACCGCCATTTTAATTATCATCACTGGTCCCGCTATGGACTGTGGAAGTTTGATCCAACGTTCCACTTGTGTCAAGAGATTGTCAATGGTCGATCCATAATTGAGCCTGAGAATTTGGTCTTTGTCTCTATGTAGGCGTATGCCTAAGTATTTGGTGGAGTCTGTGGTCCAAGTTAAAGGGAAATCAACAGCCATAAGGTGGGTGCTCTTGGTTGATGGGGAGAGCTCAGGTTTAGCCCAGTTAATGTTGAGGCCGAAAAGATCCCAAACAGGATATCACACCTTAGAGGGAGGAGGTTATCAGATGGACAATGGACAAACAGCAGTAACTCATCTGCATACAGTAGAAGTAAAAGGGGGCCATGTGCGAGTTGATGGCCACTGTGCATGTGCCGTTCCTGGAGGTGCAGCATCTTGCCTGGTCCATCTAGTGATAGGGAAGGTGCCAGCGAGGGAACCACTCACACTAAGGCATGCCACTGGGTTAGAATAAAGGGGCATAACTAGGAAAATGAAACTGCGGGGGAGACCTAGCTTTGTCAGCGTGGCTCTCAGGAAAGGCCACTCCAATGAGGCAAACGCCCGGTCAGCATTTAACAAGGTCACCACTGCAGGAGTAGTTGGGGAGAGCCTGTTTAATACAATGGATATAGACCTCAAATTGAGGGAGTTGGACCCATGGGGGGACAAAGTTGGCCTGGACAGGAGGGTTACTCTGCTCCATCAGCAGGGTCATTCTCATGGTGAGGACTTTGGCTAAAATCTTGTCTACGTTGAGGAGGGAAAGTGGGTGGTAGGTAGACCATAAGTGGGGATTCCTTCCAGGGTTCAGGAGAACGTAAGCACCACCTTGTGCATTGTGGGTGGTAGAGAGCCTGTGTCCAGGGACTCCATGTACATAGCAAAGCGCTGTGCTTGTAAGCTTTGAAAAATGCTCTAATAAGGCCATCAAGGCCTGGGGCTATGAAACTGTCCAAGGCATATATTTGCTGTATAATTTCCTCACGTTATGGGTTCAGCTAAAAGCAGTGCTGGCTATATGGAGTTCGTGGATATACCCACTCAGATGATTAGGACAGAGTTTAATGCTATCTCGGTCTGCCAGATCACAATATTCGGTCATTAGGACCGAGTGTCTATGTAACTGAGGGTGGCAGCCCAGTCGGGAGTCGGCTCGGTCAATGTCTCGAAGATCAGATTAGATCTGGGTGTATATCTTGGAGAATACCCGCATGTTTAGATATGCAGTAACCATGGATGTAGGCCTTAAAGGCTTCCCAGAGAGTCGACACCATGCCCTATTTAAAGCAAAACATTCTACAATGGCTTCATGTAGCTCAGTGCAGGAAACCTGATCATGTAGGGCATCGCTTGGGAATCTCCGCCATAGGGGACATGCAGTCTGAGAGGGACCAGAGAATGGTCAGAGTATGCAACAAATGTCTCACATCTATGGTCCAGAGCGAGGCATTGGCAGATACGAGCTAAGAGTTAAGCCATGTCCTTGGGAACGAAATAGAAGGTATAGTCCGTTGGGGAAGGGTGATGTGAGCTCTATATCTCGCTGAGAGCATAAGTGTCTACAACATGGAAAAAGATCCCCCAGGAGTGGGGTACCACTCGGTTGTGTATTGGAGGAGTCTACTAATATATTCTGAACCAGGTTGAAGTCTCCACCCATTACAATCAGATCCGCCACCGCCTGACCCATAAGTGCATGATGTCATGAAACAACTCAGGCGAATCAGTAGTAGGAGCCTAGATATTAATCAATAATGTACATTTGTCTACCAAGATGCCAGTCAGTATAATGTAACGACCCTCTGGGTCTAGGTGGCAGGTGAGGAGTGAAAAAGGGACACTTATGTAGAAGGATACAAACGCCTCTGTAATAGGCACTGGAAAACTATTGATGTGTGGCCCAGGTGGAAGCAAATGTCTAGGAGTCCATA
Organism: Lissotriton helveticus; assembly: GCF_964261635.1. NCBI lineage: Eukaryota > Metazoa > Chordata > Amphibia > Caudata > Salamandridae > Lissotriton > Lissotriton helveticus. The sequence goes on from NC_136069.1 coordinate 42,472,729, forward strand.
GGTGGTAGATGAGTTTTGTGAAGGAAGGATATTTTAGCTCCATGCCGGGACAAGTATGAGAGGACCGGTATACTCTTATGCAGATTGTTAATACTGTGAATATTTCTAGTGAGGAGGGGGATGTCTGCCACCATCTCCCGGTCCGTCACTTGGCATTCAGAATAGGGGCATATGAGAATGTGTGCCATGTAAATTCCCTGGCTTTCCAGGTATGTCCAGAGATGCAGGGCCTCTTGACACAGGATCCCCAACCAGGGCCCGCTTGCTACAATACCAATGGCTGAGGTGTTGTTGATAAACAAGCCTTCCCTTGAAGGAGCAAATACAGGCTTTAAATGCCAGCAGGATAGCTCTGCGCTCCAGCAGGCTGACGTGGAGCTGAGTCTCCACTGGAGCCCAGAGTCACCGGGACTTTGACCTCCCCCATATGGTCATAGCAGCCCAGGAGTGAACCATCTGTCACTACGGTTAGTTCCGGGTAGTGAAGGGAGAGGGATCCACTGCTGATCATTTGTACTTGCTTCCGATATCTGGACCAGGTCGGAGATTCCCCTAATGCTGCTCACACTGGGACTTCATGTCGCAATGTAGAGCCCATATTTGCCAATGGGCTTGAGTTACCAGCAGGAGGCCATGAGGCCGAGCGGCCTCAGTCTAACCGAAATCCTGGCTAGAGGCTGAAACATCAGAATCATAGCCTGAATCACCTGCACTGGGTGTTCTGGAGACTAGGCCGGTTAGACTGGCATCATTGGTGTGGTTTCCTCTAACTTTTTGCCTTCTGACCTCCTGTTTTGCGGCCTTATTTTTTGTTTGTTGAGTTTTGGAGTCCGGGCGCTTTACCAGTGCTAAAGTACAATACCTTTTACCTATTCTTGAATACCGAATTGTACCGATTTGGTATTAAAGAATAAGTAAATAGTATGTAGGTAATTTTTCGGTAAATGTTACCGAATCTGTATGTGGGAGGGCAGGTCGGATATACAGACGCGTAGGCTGAATATATTGTCGAACAGCACCTTTATTATCAGGAATCAAAGTCTTAGGTTTCACAGTGGGTTCCGCAATTCCTCCTTCAGCAACTGTCTCTTCACTATTGAAAGGGTTGGCCGTGGTACTCAGAGTTGTTTCTCCCTCTTCTGCCAGATGATGTATTTCCTGGGGCGATGAGGGCTCCGTGGCGTTGGTTTACCCGGAGGTAAACGTAAACGTAAACGTGGTTACTTATATAGCGCACGTATCACCCCCGCAAAGGGGTCTCACGGCTCTTGCTTAGGGAACCCGTCCTGGTATTCCCCTGTGAGATAACCCCGGCAGCGTATCCACAAGGTGAAAGCCAGGCATCCCGCCGCGAGGGGCCGTAGTGGAGATTAAGCAAGCTATTGCCCAGAGTCGCAGAGTGTGAACCCGTGAGTCGAGTAGGCACCGGGGCGAGAATTATCGAGTCCGTGGAATTTTTAGCCCAAGACCCGCCGAGGCGGGGAATTGAACCCTGGTCCAGGACCGATCTCAGCTTCCGGGTCTGCTGCCTCTAACCCCTGAGCCACACTTCTCCACAGGTACCGAGAGGAAAAGAGAAAAGGGGCCGTCAGTTGGTCTGTTCGAAAGTAACCCTTGTTCTTACACCCGGAGGTAGTGCGCGACAGATGGAATGGTGATAGGTTGTGCACAAAGGTTCGGGATGTGAAGGTTGGTGAGAGGGAGGAGATTGGAGGAGCCAGGGAGAGAAGGTAGTAGATAGGGAATAGCCGTAGACCAAAGTACTATTTCCAAAATAGACAACCAGTGTGCCGCTTTTAATCACTGCCATTCTAGCGAGCGCAGCCTCCATGTCTCCGTTGGATCCCACTTCTGACACCACTTGTGGGAGGGCAGGTCGGATATACAGACGCGGAGGCTGAATATATTGTCGAACAGCACCTTTATTATCAGGAATCAAAGTCTTAGGTTTCACAATGGGTTCCGCAATTCCCCCCTCAGCAACTGTCTCTTCACTATTGAAAGGGTTGGCGTTGGAACTCAGAGTTGTTTCTCCCTCTTCTGCCAGATGATGTATTTCCTGGGGCGATGAGGGCTCCGTGGCGTTGGTTTACCCGGAGGTACCGAGAGGAAAAGAGAAAAGGGGCCGTCAGTTGGTCTGTTCGAAAGTAACCCTTGTTCTTACACCCGGAGGTAGTGCGCGACAGATGGAATGGTGATAGGTTGTGCACAAAGGTTCGGGATGTGAAGGTTGGTGAGAGGGAGGAGATTGGAGAAGCCAGGGAGAGAAGGTAGTAGATAGGGAATAGCCGTAGACCAAAGTACTATTTCCAAGATAGACAACCAGAGTGCCGCTTTTAATCACTGCTTTCTGACAACCTGTGAATGTGCAGTTCTTTCCCCTTAATCAATTCCACCCTCCTCCCACGACATACGCACCACCACCCACCACCCGTAACACAGAGCAATCCCAGAATGTTCCCCGGACCAGTTTACTCACCGGCCCCGCCGTAACTCTCCTGAGTCACGGCACGCTCTCCAGCCTCCTCCGGGGGACACCACCACTCCTCCGTCCAGCGGTCTTCGGCCTCCCCCGCCTCTTCCTCACGCTCAGCAACGCTGTCTTGACTCTCGGCGTTCAGCTCCGGCTCCCGGCTCCGAGATTCGGCGTCTTCCGCGTGGTCCGTCCCAGGTTCCGCCTCCTTGACGTTCTGCCACCCCTCTTCCGGTGTGGCGTCCGTTTTTACTCGTCCATTCTCTGTAGCTCCTCCTCTCGATGTTGTCCCTCGCTGTGGAAAGAGAGGAGAGACATGGATCGCCGTCCCTGGTTCCTGTGTGACGTGACTCATAGGACAGCGTCCTGTTCGTGCAGGGAAGTCTGGGTCCCGTAGTCCAACCCTACAGTGAGTTCCGCCAGGTCCCTTCTCACATCCCCTTTCCCTTGCTGTCTTGATACTAGGGTTTCTTTCTTGTGGATATCTGGACAGGAAGTCTACATTTCCTTGTTCTGACCCTTTCCGATGTTGTGTGCGGAATCTATATGGTTGTAATGCCAGGAACCACCTCAACACTCGATCGTTGTTTCCCTTGTTTCGGGCTAACCATTCTAAGGGTGCATGATCTGTGAATAAGGTGAATTCTCTTCCTTCCAAGTAATATCTCAGTGTTTCGATAGCCCATTTTACAGCCAATGCCTCTTTCTCGATGACTACATAATTTTGTTTTCTTGGGAACAATTTCCTACTGATGTACAAAATGGGCTGTTCTTGTCCTTGACGGGATACCTGAGAAAGCATCGCCCCCAACCCTTGGTCCGATGCGTCTGTCTGTAGCACAAATGGTAGGGAATAGTCAGGACTGGCTAACACTGTCTCAGACGTGAGCGACCCTTTCAGGGTGTGAAAGGCTCTCAGGATGTCTGGAGTGGGATGCTTTAAACATTCTTCTGTTTTAGATGCTTTTTGCAGGAGATTGGTGAGAGGGGATGCTATTTGAGAAAAATTAGGGATAAATCTCCGATAATACCCCAGGAGGCCTAAAAAAGCCCTAAGGTCTTTTTTTGTCTTAGGTAGGGGTATTTGGTATATGGCTGTCAGTTTAGAATCTTGGGGCCTAATCATTCCTTCACCCAGTAAGTATCCCAGATACCGCACTGTTTGTGCTGCCAAGTGACTTTTTGAGGGGTTAATTTTCAAACCATGATGTCCTAACGTTTCAATAACTTGTCTTAAGTGGTGTACGTGTTGGTCCCAGGTATCACTAAAGATGACTATGTCATCAATGTATGCACTCGCATACCTCTCATGGGACGTAGAATGCAATTCATGGCTCTCTGAAAAGTGGCTGGAGCACCATGTAACCCAAAAGGCATAACCTTGAAATGGTATAACCCATCAGGAGTGGAAAAAGCTGTTTTCTCTTTGTCTTGTGGACGTAAAGGGATTTGCCAGTACCCTTTACACAGGTCCAGGGTGCTGATGTATTTAGCTCTCCCTATTTTCTATACCATCTCATCCACCCTTGGTAATGGATAGGTATCAAATTCAGACAGTTTGTTGACTTCTCTGAAGTCGATACAGAACCGGACCGAGCCGTCCGGTTTTGGAACCAGGACAATAGGTGAGTTCCACTCACTAGAAGAGGGTTCAATGATGTCCATTTCTAACATCTTTTGGACTTCCTCACGTATGGTGTGACGACGTGCCTCTGGTATACGATAGGGCCGAAGTCGCACCCTTTTCCCTACAGGTGTTCTGATGGCATGTTCCACCAAGGTGGTTCTCCCTGGAGTTAGGGAAAACACTTCACCTAGGGGCATAAGGCCTTGGGTCAACTCTTCTTTTAAAGGGCTAGGAAGAGTGATGTCTATGCACTGGGCAAACAAGGGGGTCTCGGTCTCGGCTTGTACAGTTAGGATAGGCACAGGTCCTTCCCATTTTTTTAACAAATTGACATGATAAATTTGTGAAGTTCCCTTGGCTGCATCTAATTCTATTCGATAGGTTACTGGGGTGACCTTCTCTGTGATTTTATAGGGACCATGCCATTGGCCAAGCAATTTGTGGTCAGAGGAGGCCATCATCAATAGAACGAGGTCTCCCACCTCAAACTTTCTCTCTTTCGCTTTTTTATCATACTGGGTTTTCTGAGCGGCCTGGGCTTCTTCCAGATTACTACGGACAATAGTCCGGATCTGTCCAAGATGTGTTTTAAGAGTTGAGACATAGTCAACCAAGGGTTTGGTATTGTCTGGTTCGCTCTCCCATTTCTCTTGAGCCATGTCTAAAAAAGTACGTGGTTGATGTCCATATAACAACTCAAAAGGAGAGTATCCAGTACTTATTTGTATTTTACATCGTATAGCAAATAGGGCCAAAGGTAACATGTCCTCCCATTTCCTGGTTTCTAGCTCTAATAGTTTTTTCATGGTTGTCTTAAGGGTGGCATTGTACCTTTCCACCAACCCATCTGTCTGAGGGTGGTAGGCTGCCGTTCTGATTTGGTGTATGCCTAATTGTGTACAAACTTGTTTCATGACCTTGGATACAAAGGGGGTTCCTTGGTCAGTCAGTATTTCTTTTGGAAACCCTACTCTAGAAAATACTGTTATCATCGCTTTGGCGATATTGATAGCATCAGGTCGACGTAGGGCTATAGCTTCCGGGAAGCGTGTAGCATAATCCACCAGCACAAGTACGTATCTACACCCACTCCTAGATGGCAACAAGGGGCCTATAATGTCCATGCCTACCCTATTGAAAGATTCTTCTATTACGGGAAGTGGACGTAAAGGTGCACGGGGTGGTATGTACCTGCTATGTCTCTGACAGATAGGACATTCCCTGCAATACCTTTTGACTTGTTGATAAATACCAGGCCAATAAAACCTCTCCAAGATCTGTTTTTCTGTTTTCTCGGGCCCAAAGTGTCCTCCTAACAGATGGCTATGAGCCAAAAACATTACTTTCTCACGAAAGGGCATAGGAATTATTAGCTGTGGGGTTTGGTTAGGACTTCCTTTCCTATAAAGCATCCCATTTTTCTTAAGGAAATAGGGACCTACATGAAAGGGGTCTTCCTGGTCTAGGGCATTCGTCCACGCTTCCTGTAGTACCGGATCTTCTCTTTGCGTGGCACGAAAACTTCTGTCTGTTTCCCATGGGTTCTCTTCAAGTATAGCTGGAAGTACTGTAGGTGGTTTCCTCTTTTCTGTTCTTCTCTGTTTTCGACTTTTCCAAAGTTTTGACATTGGCCACTCGGGTTCTTCTTCTTTAGAAAAGGGAGCTTCAGCCCACCAATCTTCACCTTTGTGACTATCATGTGCTAGCATCTGAGAGAGATGTGGATAATCATTTCCCAAGATGACTTTTTCAGGCAGATTAGGTATGAGGCCTACTTTTAGGGATGTTCCCGGATCATTAACATGTTGGATCTTAACCTGCGTGGTTGGGTATTGTTTAACATCTCCGTGTACACACCGTATAGCAACCATCTCCTCACTTGCTACAACCCTTGGTTGGAAATCCTGCGGTCGAACTACACTCTGTCGACACCCAGTGTCTGCTAAGGCCAATGTGGGCTGCCCGTTGACCTTTACTGCACAGTGATATGGGGGTAGAGGTTCTCCTGATGTAGAACAGTAGTAATTCCTGGCTATCTCTATCTCCATAGGTTCCTCTTTTTGTGGACAAAACTTAGCAATGTGTCCTAGCCCCCCACAATGGAAGCACTGGGGTCCAGGATTCGGTGGTCGGAATACTGGTGTGGGTGTAACGGGTCCCGGGAAGAGAGTTACAGGTTCAGATTTTTTTGGAACAGAATTGCGGGTGGTCTATGGTTTCCCGGTCCACTGGCTCTCCATTGAGTATCCTCTCTACCCTTTTGGATCTCCTGTGCCCTGTTGTAGGCACTAGCAATCTCTACCGCGGTTTCTAAAGTCAAGTGAGGTTGTTGTCTGACCCACTTCTGGATTGGTGGGTGTAGGGAGGTCAGATACTGTTCTAAGTAGATTTTAGACATGATGATACCATCTTTATCTGTTGTAGCAGGTTTCAACCAACAGCCGGTCATGTCTTTTACCCTAAAGTACAGAGCTCGGGGTGTTTCTTGGGGTCCCTCTTTGATCTGGCGTAATTTTATCCTGTAGGATTCGTCATCCACTCCCAACCTTTCCATTATACACCGTTTAATGCCAGCGTATGGCACTGTCCCTTGTATAGTGGCTGCCTGGTATGCTGCCTGCAAATCCCCTGATAAGAGAGCACCTAGATACTGACCCCACTTATCAGCTGGCCACGCTGCAGCAGTGGCTATACGCTCAAAATTTGTAAAAAAGAAATCAGGATCTTCTCCATTGACGTATTTCTGCATGACCATAGAAGGAAGTGTAGTGGGTCCTCTTTGATTTCCCAGGATTTCAGCTAATTTGTCCATAGCAGCTCCATGTGATTGACTTTGTCCTGTTAGGGCCTTCTGTGTCTTCTCGCGGTCTTCTTCTACGACATGTAGAATTTTTTCCATCACCTTGCCCAAATGTTCCTGGTGTTCCGCCATTCTAGCGAGCGCAGCCTCCATGTCTCCGTTGGATCCCACTTCTGACACCACTTGTGGGAGGGCAGGTCGGATATACAGACGCGGAGGCTGAATATATTGTCGAACAGCACCTTTATTATCAGGAATCAAAGTCTTAGGTTTCACAATGGGTTCCGCAATTCCTCCCTCAGCAACTGTCTCTTCACTATTGAAAGGGTTGGCCGTGGAACTCAGAGTTGTTTCTCCCTCTTCTGCCAGATGATGTATTTCCTGGGGCGATGAGGGCTCCGTGGCGTTGGTTTACCCGGAGGTACCGAGAGGAAAAGAGAAAAGGGGCCGTCAGTTGGTCTGTTCGAAAGTAACCCTTGTTCTTACACCCGGAGGTAGTGCGCGACAGATGGAATGGTGATAGGTTGTGCACAAAGGTTCGGGATGTGAAGGTTGGTGAGAGGTAGGAGATTGGAGAAGCCAGGGAGAGAAGGTAGTAGATAGGGAATAGCCGTAGACCAAAGTACTATTTCCAAGATAGACAACCAGAGTGCCGCTTTTAATCACTGCTTTCTGACAACCTGTGAATGTGCAGTTCTTTCCCCTTAATCAATTCCACCCTCCTGCCACGACATACGCACCACCACCCACCACCCGTAACACAGAGCAATCCCAGAATGTTCCCCGGACCAGTTTACTCACCGGCCCCGCCGTAACTCTCCTGAGTCACGGCACGCTCTCCAGCCTCCTCCGGGGGACACCACCACTCCTCCGTCCAGCGGTCTTCGGCCTCCCCCGCCTCTTCCTCACGCTCAGCAACGCTGTCTTGACTCTCGGCGTTCAGCTCCGGCTCCCGGCTCCGAGATTCGGCGTCTTCCGCGTGGTCCGTCCCAGGTTCCGCCTCCTTGACGTTCTGCCACCCCTCTTCCGGTGTGGCGTCCGTTTTTACTCGTCCATTCTCTGTAGCTCTTCCTCTCGACGTTGTCCCTCGCTGTGGAAAGAGAGGAGAGACATGGATCGCCGTCCGTGGTTCCTGTGTGACGTGACTCATAGGACAGCGTCCTGTTCGTGCAGGGAAGTCTGGGTCCCGTAGTCCAACCCTACAGTGAGTTCCGCCAGGTCCCTTCTCACACTGTAAAATTCGGTATTTACCGAATCGGTATTTAAAGATTCGGTAATTGCCATTCATTCCTATGGGCCTGGAGGCCCATAGGAATGAATGTCAATTACCGAATCGGTAAATATCGATTCGGCAAAAGGGGGAAAACATTGAAGGGTGGCAGAGTGTCACTTTGACATCCTGTTGCACCCCTCAATTGTGTATGGGTGCACATGTTGCAGACATACATGCCCTAAGGGCATGTATGTCTGCAACATGGCACTGAAGCAATTTGCATAAAATTGCTTTTTTACATTTTTTTATTTACCACCATCTTGTGGTTGGTGGTAAATAACGAATCCTAACACGGGATAAGCACTCATTTAAGTGCTCCCTACATTAGGAATTCGGTAATTTACCAAATCGGTATTTAAGAAATCGGTAATTTACCAATTCCTTAAATTACCGATTTGAATCCTTACTTTCGGCCCCTACATCAGGAAAGCCTATTATCGGTCGGTAACGGCTGAAATTAGTTAATTTTAGCCATTACCGACCGGTAATAGCCTTCCTACATATGGCCCTTGGTGCCTTCTGCCTGTATCTGTAATACACTGGTGTGGGAGATAGCTGGCTTCCTTCATTCCCTCTAGACAGCCGGAAGAATAGGTGTGACTGGGCAGCGATCTGCATGTTGATGGGTCATCCTGAGGCAGAGGGAGAAGCGGATACTCTGCATCTGAAAGAGGTAGGCCCTGTCCGCACACAAAGGGTTGCAGACCCCCCTGTAGTGAGTCTGAGGCCAAGACAGGAAAGGCAGGATCTTGTGCACTTCAAAGCATCTCTTTGAAGTCTCCCTATTTCAAACGACCAAATGAATACAAGTACTGGACCTATGACATTTTTACTTCAGACAACTTCTGGAACGGAGGACATTCTACCAAGAAGGACTGCTGTGCTGCCACGAGTAACTGCCACTTGCTGTGACTGCTTTGCTCAGTTGGCCTGCTGCTTCTTGCCTGGGAGTGAGAAGGACTGGATCCTCTCTACATCCGACTCTCTACATCCTCCAAGGACTTAAGTGACTCCAAGGGCTTGCCTTCACTTTTGAAGTCTCAGGAACAAAGACTTCCTTTAACTTTGCTTCAACTGATGGACTCTGCCAACTGAGAGTCCAGGTTTGCCAAGAGGTGCCATCGTCGACTTTGCATCAATCGAAACAGACGCATTTCCTTCTACGTCGACACAGCACTGATGCAAGGACATCGCTGCGTGACTCTGCGATGACGCGGAACCAGCCTGTGAGGTTTGATGATGCATTGTCTTCATTGTAAGGGGTTTGAAGACAATGCAAGATTCAACTGTGAGACTTGATATCAAGGAATCACATTCATTTTTAAGGGGCTCAATAACGAAGTAGGATGCAACTGCGTGACTCGGAAAAAACGCAACATGGTTTTGCGGATGACGAAACCTCTGGAAAGGCCCTATTTTCAGCGGGACCTGCGTGGATTCTTTATCCGATCCATGCTCCATCGTGGTTGGCTTGAACTTTTGGATTTACCCTGGTCAATCGCAACCAGATGTCCCGGATGGCACTTTATGCTTTTAAGCAATATATTGCAGTTTGATCTTTAAAAAATTCATATCTCAAATTCTACGTTTTGGTCTTGTTTTACTCAGAAAAATATTCTCTATTTTCCTAAACTGCTTACGTCTTTTTGTAGTGTTTTCACTGTATTACTGCACAAAAACTTTACACATTGCCTCTTAAGTTAAGCCTACCCGCCCTGTGCCAAGTTACCAGAGTGTGAGCACCGATTAATTTTTGCTGTGTATCTGACTTACCCAGACTAGGATTCTTGCTCCTGCTTGGACAGGGTGTACATGCCAAACTGAAACTTCAATTTCTAAGAAGGCCTAAAACTGCACTGTATTCAGAACAACTCCGATTAAAAGGGGCATCTGAGCGGGAGTCTGGTGCAACATCGGCATGTTTAGGGTGAACCCCTGTAAATGCAGGCGGTTTGCCGTAGTCTGGAGGTGGGAGGCAAATTCCTGGAGTGAGCCCACTTTCAATCGCAAGTTATTGAAATAGGGAAATACTGGAACCCTCGACTTCCACATGTGTTTTGAAGTCCCAACATCACCTTGGTGAGAACCAGAGGAGCACTCAAAAGGCCAAAATGGAGCACAGAGAAACGATAATGCTCATGGCCCACCGTGAACAGCAGGTAGTGCCTGAGCAGGCAGGACGGGAATGTGGAAGTAGGTGTCCTGCAAGACCTAAACTACCATCTGGTCTCAAGGGTCTGGGGCGGACCGAACCTGCCTAAAGTGTGCATTCTGAATTTCTCCTTCTTCAGACAGAAACTGAGAGGGCACAACTCTAAATTAGGGTGGAGGCTTCCATTGTTCTTGGGCACCAGTGAGTAGCGGGAATAGAAACCACAACAAACTTCTGATGCCGGCACCCTCATGATGGCTCTTTTGGCCAAAACAGCTTGACCTTCTTGAAGGAGAAGGTAGATATGGTCCACTGTCAGCCGGTCCAAAGATGGCAGCATTGTTGGATGGTTTTGTTAAAAGACGATAGAGTAACCCCGCTGAACAATCTGAAGTACCCACTTGTCAGCTGTTATAGACCGCCAGTCAAGCAGGTGAGGTTGGATCCTGCCGCCAACTGTGTGCCCATAATGGTACGAGGGCAAACTAAAGTGGTTTGGAGGCTGCGGCTGCTAGGGGGTGTTGGTGGTGGACTGTGTAGACCCTTGGCAGTGTTTCCATGAAGACCACAAAAGAATGGGGGTGCCTCTTGGCCTTGGTAGCAAGGTGGAAATGGACGTAGCTGGTAGCCTCTACCATAGCCACAAAGGTGGCGAAAGGCAGAGAATGGGATTGGCGTGGGGCCTGGAGCGGCCCATGGACTGGCAGTGGCCCAGCTATCCTTAAAGTGCTGCAGTGCTGAATTTTCCTTTGTTGTCGAAGAGGCAGATACCATCAAAGGGCATGTCTATAAGGGATACCTGAGCATCCCCCAAAAAGCCAGTCGACCTCAGCCAGTAGTGACATCTGAGTCCCACTGATGACTCAATCACTCTGCCTAGAGAGTCAGTTGAATCCAGGCCAAAGTGATTTGGTGAAATTTGCTTGAGTTTCTGGCTGTGAGAATTGGGTCTCGCCCCAGACCATGGGGAACACGTGCAATTGAAGCCCAAACCATGTGGGTGTATCAGCCCAAAAGACATGCAGTGTTCACCAACCACAGTGCAGGACTGTCGGAAGAGAACATCCCCTTGCCAAATGTGTCCAGCCTCTAGTATTCCCTATCTGGAGGTGTGGTAGGGAACGTGCCAGGGTTGACCTTGGCTGTGGAGGAATGGACAACCCAACTCTCCGAGGTAGGGTGCTTTGTGGGGAAAGCTGGGTCCCCAGGAGTGGGCGATGACTGGCAACTATCCTATGCACTGACATCCCAGTGCAAGGCTTTGCCTAGACTCTGAGCAGGAGATTTGTGAAGGTTTCGTTAAAAGGGAGAAGAGGGTCTGAGGGGTTGATTCCCAGTTAAATCACCTCCATCAGAGGGCAGGGGGCGTGGCTTGGCACGCAATGGCAGAGGACGCACTAGGGTAGAGCTCTGATCAGGGCTCCCCTTTCCCGGGCCGCTTCTCCGACCCAGATATCCTGAGCTGTCCGAAACTGTTGGCGAGCCCCTGACTAACCCCTGCCCACCCACTGTCCAAGTTTGGGGCCAGCTGCTCACCGGGCCCCGCACCGGCACCGGCTGAAGGAACGCGGCTGCCCCAGCTGCTGCTCTCCTGGGGCGCCTGGCTACGAGAAGCCGTGGCCTTGAATGAGACTCTGGGACCGACGCTGCGGCCTACGAGACGCTCCGCGGTGGCCTGCGGCATCTGCAGGGGAGGCCCGGATATCTCCTCCCGCCTCCTACCGCTGCGCTACTGGGTGGCTTTCTCTACATCGCAGTGTTCCTCCCCCCCACCCGAGACTACGCGGACCTTGAGGTGGCACCGAGGGATTGCAGTGGAGCTCCCGGAGGACTGCATGGGGCCAGGTGCGAGACACTGCATACTGGGCTCTGACGGGGGCGGCCGTGGTGGAGGGTGTGCCGGCTGGGCTAAGACGTGGTCCGATACCCCAGAAGACACAGGGGGGACCTGTAAGTGGGGAGTGAGGTACTGTCCGAAGGCGGGGAATAACTACACACCCCAATGACGGAAAGGCGCCCCTACCCGATGCGCCGGACCTGGGAGTTGCGGCCTACCACATTCATTGCTGAACCTGTAGAGGCCGAAGGTGCGGTGCGGACAGATACCCCCCCTTGGCGCCAACACTGTATGGGCGCAACCCCCCCCACGCCACGGCTCAACACCGTCACCGGGCCTCAGCACTGGCGAAGGTGGACCCAGCGCCATGGAAACGACAAGGCCCCGCGGGCCGGGTGCGGAGAATGAGGCAGCACGACTGAAAGCCGCGGCGGACGCACTGGACCAGGTAAGCGGCGCTGCCCTCTGCCTTGGGGTCGGAACCGGGAGGACGCAGGGACATGCACTACCCGGCTGCGGAGGCTCTCGCACCTGGAGTACCGGCAGAACCAGTAGAAGCGAGGAGAGGGCTGCCTGCCCACACGAGCTACGCCGCGCTACAACTGGCCACTGGTCTATAATGCACAATACACCCGGAGGGGCCGAGACGATGCGGGGTGTCCCATGGCGGTGAGGGCCCACACTTGAAGGCACCGGACTCCCTGGGAGAGTACTGCTGGAGGCGGCGCCCGCTTGGGGATCGCTGGGCCGCTCCGGCTCCTGATCATTCTACGGCCGGGAGAGCTGGCTCATCCGTGAACACGCACTGGCAGAAGGGCCCCCCTGGAGACAAGCTTAACCCTGCGACCCCCGGCCCCTTTCGTGGACACCGCACACCTCGGGGTCAACAGAATGAGGTAATCCTTGTGGGTCAGTGGTGTGGGGTGGCCCTGCTTGGACGCTTGCTGACCGACTGCTGGGGAACGGATTGTCCATCTCAGCTGCTATGCCTCCATTCATCGCATAACCTCATCTGTGTCTCTGCGAAGTGCCCTCGCTACCTGCTCTACCTGCCTGCGCACCCGCGGGCGGACATCGAATTTGGAGCCGGCCCCACGGACGCGGTATTGCACGAACTCTATGATACCACTGCTGATACTGCCTCCCTAAGCCAGGACTGAACTTGTGAATCCTAACCCACCGAAAACCCACATACTTGCTTGCTAGTGCTGCACCTTGGGTTGGTCCTCTTGTGTGTAGGACCTGTGTAACTGCCCCGCCTGGCCCATGTCTGGGGGGGTGAAGACACAAACCGGCCCCGGAGGCACGTCGATGAAGAGAAAACTGATGAAGTCAGTGTCCAGGATGGATGCGGAACAGGTGACGCCAAAGCTGGACAATGTCCTGGCTGTCATGGAGCGGCTGGAAGAGTCCCTCCAGCAGACTCGCGCCTCCCTGGAGACCAAGATAGACGGTTTGGCGATTGACTTAACCCACCTCAAAGCCGACCATAAGAAGCTACAAGATCGCACTACGACCCTGGAGAATGTGGTGGCGGCGCTGGAACCCACGGTGAGCCAAGCAGACCAACATATCCGAGAACTGCTCAACCAGGTAGAGTTCTTGGAGGAACGCGCTGAGGATGCGGAGGGACGGGCGCGAAGGACCAACATCCGACTAGTAGGCATCCCGGAGAAATGGGAAGGGATGGATCCCACTCGGTGAGTGGAGGACTGGCTGCGAGACCTGCTGCCAGAGGGCACGTTGTCGCCTCATTTTGTGGTGGAACGCGCACACCGAGTCCCCACGAGACCCCTTCCTCCTGGATCCAACACCAGACCTCTCATCTTCCGCATCCTTAACTACAGAGATCGTGACACGATTCTGCGTGAGTCCAGGAAACTTGGCGACATCCAGATCGACAATGCCACAGTCATGTTTTTTCCCGACTATACCGTGCAGGTGCAACGGCAAAGACACTCCTTTCTGGCTGTGAAGCGACGGCTGCGACAGGCGGACCTCAAATATTCGCTACTCTTCCCCGCCAAATTACGGGTGGTTGCGCAGGACAAAACACACTTCTTCACCAGCCCTGAGGAGGTCGAGGCCTGGTTGGATGGAGGAATGGCTGAGGCGCCCAGAAGAGCGCAAGGAACCACCACGATGTCCCGTGTGCGTGGATCGAGGCGACGCCGTAGACGCAGAACGTCTACACCCCCCCCCGCACGCAGGAGGCGCCGACCCACTCTCCGCCAGCAGACCTGATTCTGCAGGAGCAACAAGATGCGCTGCACAAGGTCACGATAATCAGCAGCTCTCCGACGCCATCCTTTGCTCCAAACACTAGCCCAACCACATTTCCGAGTGACGATGAAGCAATCTACGGATTACCGGACTCCCAACGCTCTACGGAACCCCCAGATGTCACACCGCAAACGGTGGACCTTCTCGGATGAGAGAGACCTTGAAGCTTCTCCCCCCTGCAGTGGGGGGCTGGCGCGACTAGGCCGGCACTGTTGGAACTCGTCCTGAAGTGAGCGTATTGCAGCCTTGTCTGGTGTGGAGCTCCCCCGCCCCGAGGAACCGGGTGACGTCGAGACACAGTGAGTAACATTTTAGTACGCACACACATCCCTGTCCTCTGCCTCAGCGGGACCACACCACAAGATGTGTCCACATGTACACTGGTGGTCTGTGTCCCGGCCCACCCCTAGGGGTGTGAGCGCCCCTCGAGCCTACCCCACGCCCTCTGACATCGGACAGACTTTTATCCAGTGCAATGGGCGGGCGGACATCGGATGCTGCCTCTCAGCTACGGCCTTCTCCCTTTTGGCCCGGGAAAGGGCGACATTCCTTCTCAAGAACAGTATTGACATTCAGCCTTTTGTCACATCAGCCTACTAGCACCCCCTAGAACTGTATAGTTTACTTCAGCTCACTCGAGTGTTTGGACGGCGACATGTTGTGCAGCCGACCTTTTGGCATTTATTGTTATGTTGCCCTTTCCTGGTTTTATGTGTTCCCTTTCTCCCCTACCCGTATGCCTCTGACGGAGTATCTGTCGATTGTGTTAGCAGCTATGAGTGGTCTTGGAGCGGGAGTGGTTTTGCGGGACTTGGAGGGAGCTTCATCTGGAGGGCCGGGGCTGGCTGGTGATTGTGGGACTTGGACAAGTAGTGATTATGGCTGAACTCTAGATTTGCACCTGGAATGTCAGGGGCATGCACACACCGGCGAGACGATACCAAATTTACTCCTATTTGAAACGCCATAAGATCCATGTAGCACTGCTCCAGGAAACGCATTTAAACAAGACAGAAGTGCGTGCACTGCATCGCAGGTGGCGCGGGCAGCTCTATGCCACGGAATACTCCTCCTTTGCGCGCGGCACCCTCCTGTGGGTCCGGACACGCACATAGACCCTGAAGGCAGATATGTGGTGGCCCAGGGTAGGCTAGATGGGCAACAAGTGGTGTTGGCCTCCATATACTCCCCGAACACTGAGCAGGGCGGTTTCCTTGCACGCCTCTCCGCGACAATGGCGACCTGGCAAGCTGTCCCGTTGATATTGGGGGGCGACTACAATTGTATATTGGATGCGACACTGGACCGCTCTTCCCCACACCAAGCTGGCGCACCAACACACAGCGCCATGAAAGCGCTCCTCAGCTGGGCCACACAATGGGACTTACATGACGCTTGGCGGACTCGCAACCCCACGTCGAGAGTATATTCCTATTACTCTGGTGCACATGACCTACATGTACGCCTGGACAGGTTTATGGTATCCACTGAACTCCTCCCACTTGTTACTGACGCACGCTACATGGGGCGCACACATTCCGACCACAATCCGAACGTCCTGACTATCGCATGGGAACGACCGCACCCACCCATCCCCACCTGGCGACTCCAACCGGCGCTATTGCTGGATGCGGCTTTCCGCGATTCCCTTCTCACACAAACGGCCCAATGCAATTCCGACACGGCATCCTCCCCCCAGATTGAATGGGACGCTTTTAAGGCTGTGATCTGTGGGCACTGCCTAGGCACACAGGGGCACATGCAGCGACAAATAGAGGGTGCATTAACGTGGCTGGAGACCGGCTTACTCGATCGGGAACGGGACGCGGTCGGCGGCACTGACGGCCCACTAGCAGAAGCACAGACAGAACATACGCGCCTGCTAGAGCGGCTACGCAACCTTAATTACGCTGCTCACTCAGCGCGCACACACCATCTAGGTTGATAGACCTGGCAAACTGTTGGCCTGGCTAATTTCGCAGGAAGACCGTGCAGCCCCGGTGACCGCGATACATACAGACGGGAGGGGGCTGCTGTACTCACAGCGCCACATTCATGAAGCGTTCACAGTTCACTATGACGCCCTATATCGCTCCCTGCTCCGCGACCCACGACCAGACATAACGGAGTATCTTGCCCCTCTCCCGATGCCACACCTGATCATTGCGCAGCAAGACGAACTCGGGGCATTGCTAGCCCCAGAGGAACTCTGCGAGGCAATTTTTAAATGATCCAATGGCAAATCCCCCGGCCCAGACGGTTTACCGGCCGATTTTTATAAGGCCGGTTCGGACATTCTCATTCCTGAGCTCCTGAAAGTGTTCACTGCAGCCGCAGAGGATTTCTCCCTCCCTCCCACGCTAAATGAAGCCAATCTGATTTCCATACTTAAACCTGGAAGGGACGGCACGCAAATGGGCTCCTATCGCCCCCTGGCCCTCTTGAACACAGACTATAAAATACTTGCTTCCACCCTTGCCCGACGACTGGCCCCTCTGGTCCCACTCCTGGTACACCATGACCAGAATGGCTTCGTTCCAGCGCGCCACACCTCTCATAACATCCGTCGCTTGTTCCGTATACAAGAATATGCCGTCCGGCGCTGGCCACGGGCAGGGTGCCTAGTGTTGGACCTCGAGAAAGCATTTGATTCTGTTGAGTGGCCGTACCTGAGGGCGGTGATGGAAAAATACAAACTGGGAGGCTTCTATGAGACCATGGTTGACCTACTCTATCAAGGGCCCACGGTCCGAGTCCGCACTGGCGAACTGCTCTCCGAAGCCATTCGTGTGCGGAGGGGTACCAGACAGGGCTGCCCCCTGTCCCCCCTGCTGTTCTCCTTGGCCATGGAACCCCTGGCCACGATCCTCCGTACGCAAGGAGAGGAGTGGGGAATCCCGATGGCAGATGGAATCCACGTGATCTCACTGTATGCAGACGACTTGCTACTATACGTCAGGGATTTGACCAATGTCCCGAGATCTCTCAGTGACATTTTTCAAACCTTCGAGGATATGTCGGGATTGCTGGTCAACTGGTCCAAGTCGGGAGCCTATTCCTTCAGCCCAGATACGCCAGAAAGCGATATCCGCCTCGGAGGCGAGAGGCTACATTGGTACCCCACCACATTCCACTATTTGGGTATCCAGTTCAGTTCATTTGGTCTTTATTTCGAATAAAAAAATCATAAAAGACAATATACAACCATTCACAATATAAAAATCCACTGGTTATTCCCTGGTACAAATAAAGTACAATACAACATGCACATAAATTAATACTGCTAATAACCACGTTAAGCTAAAAGAACATGATACAAAGATATACATCTGGATAGAACAATCAATGCAAGGGTATACTCAGTCTCTTAGTTCGAATCAGCCAGGCCCATCCCAAAAATTTAGCAACACAAACCACCATTGTTTCTGATCTAATTACTTGTAGTTTTGTGAGTGCATCTCGGTGACCACTACAATTCAGGGATGAACATATGGGTTTTAGCCATTTGCTTCTAGGCGATCGATAAACAGGACAACCGAAGAAAAGGTGGCCAACACTTTCTTCCTGGTCAGGACACCAGAAGCATTTATTTCCTGTCTTCGTGTCCCACTTTGCAGTAAAGGAATTGACAGGCAAGGTGCCAGTACGGAACTGATGGTATAGTTTGCGGTCTAACACCTTGGAAATCAAGTCCCAGTACTGCTCGAGGGAAGGAATAACCTTATGCAATAGAAATAAACCAGTTAAATTTGCATCCAGGGATTGGGTTACTAAAATAGATTTTTTCCAGGCCCAAAAGAGCGCCTTAAACTCAGGTTTTGATGGAAAGATTGACCCCCCTGGGTTGGACCATAGCTCTGGAAGGCCCATCATGTGCAGGATGTTTTTGACTTCCCTAAGCCATGGTATTTTTTGCGCACCCCACAGTGATTTTACCTCGTCTAATTCACGAGAGAAAAGACTAAGCTCTGGGGTAGTCCAGAGACGATGCCATAGTGCCACTAAGCGATACTGCGCCATCTCGTTGATAGGTCTACAGCCGAGATCTAGTAACAAAGGTTTTATAGGTGCAGACTGCGGGAGACCTACCAGGTTCCGTAGGAACCTGTTCTGCGCAGCGGCCAAGCATGATAGATCCTTGTGGCCCCAGACTTCAGCTCCAGATAGGGTTGCAGAAATAACCTTAGCCTCATAGATCTTTAGGGCTGGAGTGATACGCTTTGTTAGGGAGTTCTTTTGTTCATGGACCAGACATCCAGCCAGCCGGTTAAATTTAAGTTTTGACGTCTCCAATTGGGGGTTCCAATTGAGTTGGTGATCAAGAGTCACACCTAGGTATGTCATGACCTTGACCTGCTCAATTAGAACACCGTTTAAGGTGACAGAGCTATTAGGGGGGTTTTCTTGCAAAAAACCATAAATTTGGTTTTATCAACATTTATTTGCAAGTCATTTGTTTTGCAAAACTCTGAGAATCTGTTCAGGGTTACCTGAAGCCCACCTCTTGTTTTTAAAAGGAGAAGGGTATCGTCTGCAAAGATTAACATGGGGTATTTAAGACCGCCCAGAGTGGGTGCGTCGGACTGTGTATTATTAAAATATTGGGCTACCTGATTAATAAACAGAAGGAACAGGGTGGGGGCCAAGACGCAGCCTTGGCGCACCCCACGTTGTACAGGGAAGCTTTTGGTCACCTGCCCCTGGCTCCCCCACCTTACCTGAGCAAAATTATCCTCATGTAAACGCTGGACTAAGCTCAATAGCTCTAATGGAAGACCCATTAATCTAAGAGCCTCCCATAGCTTCTTCCTTGGGACTAAATCAAAGGCCGAATTAAGGTCGACAAATGCGACGTATAGCACACCGCCACCCAAAAAAACCACCTTCCAAAAAAGCCGTGAAAACCGGAAGACCTGATCTATAGTGCTGGTACCAAACCTAAACCCTGCCTGCATAGGGGAAAGTATGTTGTTTGATTCGATCCAACCCTGAATTCTTACTAAAATCATCCTTGACACTATTTTCTGGATCGAATCGATCAGACTAATGGGCCGATAATTATTTGGAATGGAGCGGTCACCTTTTTTGTATACTGGCAGAATTTCCGCCCCCTTCCAAGATTTGGGGATCTCAGCCCCTGCAGCTATGTTGTTAGCCAGTAGCGTAATGTAGGGAACCCATAGGTCAGGGTTAAGCTTGAAAAGGTCTGCAGGAATAGCATCTAGGCCAGGAGCTTTACCAGACTGTACAGACTCAAGGGCATGTACAGTATCAGATTCTAGGAATGTAAGTCTGTCTCCTATTTGTGGTAGGGTACACAGTGGCGTAATTGCAGTCGTTTGGTCCTGAGCTACACTTGGGTCATTAAATTGTGCCGAAAAGAATTCCACCCAAGACTGAGCTGAGACGTGATTGTCGGGTGTTTGGGCAACTGAGTCCCTACCCCGCCTGACAATCAGCCAAAATTCAGTTAGGTTAGAGGATTCACAGGCTCTGAGGAGATCGAGCCAGTAAGAATCATCCCAGTCCCGCTTGGCTGCCCAAAGGGTATGCTTGTAGCGCTGCCTAGCTGTCCTAATATCATATATATTCCGGGCCTTAACAGCAGCTATTAAGTTGCTGTGAGCGTCTCTGCAACTCTTATTGTACCATTTTTTGTGCACCTTTGCAATAACAGACTTTGAGGGTTTGGTAAGGAGGTTTTTAAGGCCCAAAAAACACTCCTCGTGGAGATTGGGGATTATAGAATCAACGTCACCAGAGGAGGATAATGGTGGCATCCTACTCCACACACTCAGAACCTTCTCCTCAATCTTAGAAATAAGCGCTGGGTCAACTAAAACCCTGGACCATTTTACTCGCCGTCTGTTGTCGCACAGAACTACATCAGACGTTAAGCAATTAGTTCCCATGACTGGAGCACCCAAACCGGGGACCAAAATCTCAAGGGAAAGAGGATTATGATCACTCTCTGGTCGGGACTCTACCACCATATCTCGCACAATAGACCAAGATTCGATATTAATCAGTAGATAGTCGATACGGCTAGAGCTCTGACCATTGTCAAAGGTTTTAGTCCCTAAGCTGTCAGAGCGTGTGCGCCCATTAACAGCCCGAAGACCCCATTCCAGACAGAGACCCAACCAATGTAAAGCTGCCTCAGTGCCCCTAACTCCCTTGGTGATGGTTAGCGGGGGAATATTCCAGGCTGTATCCTCCTCAGAACCCACATCCTCTGCCAAGGTAAGTATGGGCTCGAAAGATGTATTCATGTCACCCGCTACAATGACAGTCTGATCGACTTTAGAGTTCTTAAAAAGTCGATCGAGGTCATTCAGGACAGTTTGTTTCCTCCCACCCTGACAGCCACGGGCATAGACATCAACTAGGAGGAAATCCGTGGTATTGGCTTTGCTCAAGATAATACATAAGAGGTCTGCACTCTCTACCAAGATTTCCTTACCATGAAAGCCCAGATTGTTTTTAATCCAGATGGTAAGGCCACCAGAGGCCCTACCCTTGGGACTCTGGATAGCAGGTTTTGAAAAATTAAGATAACCCAGTCTAAATAAGGGGACTGTTGACCATGTTTCCTGGAAAACAACAATATCATAGGAGTCAATGAAATTGACCCAATCGTCGTTGTCCAAGCGTCCCCGTAACCCTGCAATGTTCCAGGAGGCCACTCTTAGTGGATTATCCATGCCATTGGCATGGGGTGTCTGTGCCAGGCCCATTTCCTCTGACCCAGTCTTAACTAAGATATTAGTAGGATCTGAGATTGGACCTAGATTTTTAGGGGGAATTAAGCCATTACAAGGTGATGTTAAAGTAGTGGGTAAGACAATCCCCAGTGAGTGAGGAGAGTCCATAATAGGCATTCTGTCACCAGACCCCCCAAGTCAATCAACCTCCTCCAGGCAGCCAAACATGTTAGAGGTGGGTGCACCCTGCCACCAATTATGCTGGCTATGCCCATCAATCCTGTGAGTTGGCCGTCTGGCATTCTGGACAATTGACCATAAACCCTCCTTCGCGGGTTGGTGTCTTGGAGGATAGAAAAAGGTAAGAGGTCTCACAACTATTGTGGAATTAGCTTCGTAAGATGGCCATGCACAGAGATGCTGAGCTGTGTGGGGGTCTGCAAAAGATACCACAACACAGTCACCGGCTATGGACTTGTGTGTGGGGCCTATCCAAGGCACTCTCCGTACCATTAATACACTGCTTCTTTGGTGGACGGGAAGCTGTTTGTTTGAATTAAGCCAATGAATGACTTTGTTTTTCAAGGAATGATGGTTCTCCTGGGAATGCAGGTCCAATTCTGGGACGCCAGCTAATATAATAACATAGGGCCCAGCTTCCGGTGGAAGGTCAATAAACCCTCCACGAAAATTGGGACGACTAGCCTGCCGTTGTGGGTTGTTCGCAAGTTCTGGCCTTATGGCGTGGTGTGATACAGCTCGTGAGTTGGGGTTCTGCCTGTATGCTGGATTTTGCGAGGGAAGAGATTTTGGTGCGACAGAGCTAGGGGTGGGTGCAGTATGGTTTACAACAGTGGTGCGGGGCTTTGGTATGGGTTTGGGTGTTGGTAGGGTCGCAGGGATATTTTGAGGTATTTGTGGGGGTAGTAATATGGGTTCTGGTGCCTTAGTCTGAAGGGTTGGTTCGGTTTCACGTGGAAGCTTAGCTTCCATTTCCTTTAAGCTCAGGCTAGCCAGGGTGACTATAGTCCTATCCATTTCTAACAAATTGTTCTCTATACGAGAAAGCCTTAGTTCCAAGGGGGTAAGTAATTGCTTTAACGTGCCCCAAACTATTTTAAGGAATTCTTCGTCACCCCCCCTATCGTTCACAGATGCACTCAACCGACCCTCCAGTTGATTCGCTCTGTTCGTCCCTGGGGAGGCAATCAAAATATTGTCGGCCACCGGGCTATGTGAGCCAAGAGCGACTTCCCCGCCCAAAATGCTGGGATTAATTTTAGAACTATCGTCTTTCATCCCAAGAGAACCCAGAGCCCTTCTACTGTTGAAAAACTGTGATCTGGCAATTTTAGCTTTTTTCCGTGCATGTATAGACCTGGCAAGGCATTTCTTTTTATAGATTGCTGCTTTCTTGACACTGCTTGATCTCGTGGATGAATTAATTTTGGGAGGAAAGGAGGGGCCTGTCACACAAGTTAGTGGGACAGGATCCTTATTTTGTTGCACTGGAATGGGTTGGGGGTTAGGGGGAGATATTGGAGAGGTAGTAGAAGGGGCAGGATGGATAGCTGCCGTTATTAACAATGGCCGAGGACCTACTGTATGCTCGGGGGTACGGGCAGAAGCAATATTCCCCAGGGAGGATTTTTTTGTGCTGGCTAAGTGCTCAGATAACCTTCTTGCAGCTTCAAGATCCAAGGAAACCCTGTGCTGCATTTTACTAATTTCCTCGTCAATGGCCAAATTGGTTTTGATTAGGAAATCATCCAGGGTTCTGTTGGAATTGCTCGCAGCCATAAGGGTTTTACTCCGACTACCCCGTGAGCACATTATACAGGATATATAAATAACAATAAATACAAAACAATAAAACTGTATAATGCACCAACAAGGGGGGGTGGCCCAGCCCAGCCCTCTTAGTCCTCGAACGGCCTCAAACGGCCCGCTCTTTGCCCGGTCTTCGCCCCGGGCTGCGTCCCGCGCTGCGGGAGTGGTGTGACAATATATAGGAGGGCGTGTGAGGCGGGGGGCGGGGCAGCAGGGAGAGCGGACTGGAAGGTCGAAGATGGTCTTGCAGGGACTCCTGGGTACTGGAGTCCCCTGCACGCTCGCAGCCCCGCTGTCCCCACTCACCCGGTGCCCTGCTCTCAGTCCGTCAACAATTGCCCCAGTGCCTAGCGAGGCGAAGCGGCACCCGCGGAGCGGGTGCGGCGAGTTGTGAAGTGGAGTCCAGGAAATGCCGCTTCAATCCAGGTAAAACAAAGTGCCTCTGTGCTTTTGTTCGCGTCCCACAGGAGAAGAGGTGAGGGGAGTTTTTAAGACCACAGAGGGGCGGGGGGCGGGGCAGCAGGGAGAGCGGACCGGAAGGTCGAAGATGGTCTTGCAGGGACTCCTGGGTACTGGAGTCCCCTGCACGCTCGCAGCCCCGCTGTCCCCACTCACCCGGTGCCCTGCTCTCAGTCCGTCAACAATTGCCCCAGTGCCTAGCGAGGCGAAGCGACACCCGCGGAGCGGGTGCGGCGAGTTGTGAAGTGGAGTCCAGGAAATGCCGCTTCAATCCAGGTAAAACAAAGTGCCTCTGTGCTTTTGTTCGCGTCCCACAGGAGAAGAGGTGAGGGGCGTTTTTAAGACCACAGAGGGGCGGGGGGCGGGGCAGCAGGGAGAGCGGACCGGAAGGTCGAAGATGGTCTTGCAGGGACTCCTGGGTACTCGAGTCCCCTGCACGCTCGCAGCCCCACTGTCCCCACTCACCCGGTGCCCTGCTCTCAGTCCGTCAACAATTGCCCCAGTGCCTAGCGAGGCGAAGCGGCACCCGCGGAGCGGGTGCGGCCAGTTGTGAAGTGGAGTCCAGGAAATGCCGCTTCAATCCAGGTAAAACAAAGTGCCTCTGTGCTTTTGTTCGCGTCCCACAGGAGAAGAGGTGAGGGGAGTTTTTAAGACCACAGAGGGGCGGGGGGCGGGGCAGCAGGGAGAGCGGACCGGAAGGTCGAAGATGGTCTTGCAGGGACTCCTGGGTACTGGAGTCCCCTGCACGCTCGCAGCCCCGCTGTCCCCACTCACCCGGTGCCCTGCTCTCAGTCCGTCAACAATTGCCCCAGTGCCTAGCGAGGCGAAGCGACACCCGCGGAGCGGGTGCGGCGAGTTGTGAAGTGGAGTCCAGGAAATGCCGCTTCAATCCAGGTAAAACAAAGTGCCTCTGTGCTTTTGTTCGCGTCCCACAGGAGAAGAGGTGAGGGGAGTTTTTAAGACCACAGAGGGGCGGGGGGCGGGGCAGCAGGGAGAGCGGACCGGAAGGTCGAAGATGGTCTTGCAGGGACTCCTGGGTACTCGAGTCCCCTGCACGCTCGCAGCCCCACTGTCCCCACTCACCCGGTGCCCTGCTCTCAGTCCGTCAACAATTGCCCCAGTGCCTAGCGAGGCGAAGCGGCACCCGCGGAGCGGGTGCGGCCAGTTGTGAAGTGGAGTCCAGGAAATGCCGCTTCAATCCAGGTAAAACAAAGTGCCTCTGTGCTTTTGTTCGCGTCCCACAGGAGAAGAGGTGAGGGGAGTTTTTAAGACCACAGAGGGGCGGGGGGCGGGGCAGCAGGGAGAGCAGACCGGAAGGTCGAAGATGGTCTTGCAGGGACTCCTGGGTACTGGAGTCCCCTGCACGCTCGCAGCCCCGCTGTCCCCACTCACCCGGTGCCCTGCTCTCAGTCCGTCAACAATTGCCCCAGTGCCTAGCGAGGCGAAGCGGCACCCGCGGAGCGGGTGCGGCGAGTTGTGAAGTTGTGAAGTGGAGTCCAGGAAATGCCGCTTCAATCCAGGTAAAACAAAGTGCCTCTGTGCTTTTGTTCGCGTATTTGGGTATCCACATCTACCGGAACCCAACGGATGCCCTGGAAGGAAATCTGATGAGGGCGATTGCCTCCATTCGGTCCCAGATAGGCTTCTGGAAAACCCTACCTCTGAATGTGCCCAGCCGTGTGGCATTAGCTAAGATGATAGTCTTACCGAGACTATTGTACTATTTCGCCAATGTTCCAACGTATGTTCCCAACAACAAGGTATTTCGGGAACTAGAGGTTCTGCTTCAAGGACTCGTCTGGAATACGGGCGGCCCCCGCGTGGCACTGACAAAGTTGTACATGCCCACTAAATCGGGAGGCCTAGCGGTTCCCAACATGGAGCTGTAATACCTGGCGGCACAGCTGCAATGGGTGTCGGGATGGCTTTGCGGTAAGGGCTTGGGCGACACTGCCACGGATGTCACCGCCTGGACTCAGACGCAGGTTTGCACATTATTCCATCATCTGACCCAAGCCCCCTGTCCCTCTCAACTACACCTGGCGGTGGCGCGCAGGTGCTTCCTTCGATGCCTACGGCTTACCCGGGCGACGAAGCCGTATGCCCCGATACTCCCTCTGCTGGGCACTCCCGGAGCCACTGGAGCGCTGACGGAGGCCCTGCTGGCCAGCTGGTCACGGGCAGGAGTGGAAACATTGGGCGACCTCTACGCTGACGGTGCGCTGCTTTCTTTTGCGGACCTCGCCACAAGCACGGATCTCCCCGCCGGGCAATTCATATTGCATGCGTCCTTCATGCGTACACTGTCAGCCACATGGGGCGATATAACTGAGGAGTTGCCGATGCATCACTTCGTACAGTATTTGCATGTCATGGGCAACGGCTCCCACATAATACATTGGCTGGCGCAGGCCCTACTGATCCACACGCAATCTTCCACCTCACAGCTCCGGGAGAAATGGGCGACCGATAGGGGAAGGGATTGGACTGACAGGGAATGGGCGATGGTGTTGGCTGGACCAACTAACATCCTGCGCAACCCTCGCTTCAGGATCATCCAATGTTATATCTTGCACCGAGCCTATCTCATGCCCGACAAGATAAATAGGTATTTTTCGGTCACCAACACTGCCTGTCAACGCTGTTCCCTGGTAGGAGCAGATCTTCTGCATATGCTCTGGCAGTGTCCTCACATCCAAACATACTGGGACGAGGTCACAACCCTACTCACGCAGAGCACTGACGAACATGTGCCGCGAACATGGGAAGCCTGTATCCTAGGGCTCTACAAACGTACGAAGTTGAATAAGGTACCGACAAGGTTCTGGGACATGGGGCTGATCACGGCCAAACGCCTACTCACCAAACATTGGAAGGCCAATACTCCCCCACATACCCGACACTGGTGCACGTCCTTCACTAATTGGGCGTGGGCGGAAAGCACGGTACTCCTCCGGGAGGAAACTGTGGGCCTCCGGAAATTCCCCATTGTGCAGCTCTGGGACGATTTTCTCAAGTCCTTTCAACAAGCCTGTCTGGAACAGGGGATCACTTGACGTGACAAACACCAACGCTCCCTCACTGCGTGAGACGCGGCGAGAAACTGCCACACCCACTGCCTCCCACACACCTGCACGTTGCTACCTCCATGCCGACGCTAGCGCCCCTGCCTACCCACAGCACTGCACATGCTTGAAATACACCGCACTCGCTACCGCACTCTCTTCCTCCTCCAGCCCTGCCGCGTATCCCGCGCACCGCATACTGGCCATACACCCCGGAACGTGACCTTGCTGCACCCTGAGGATCTTACCCAAGCCCCCCCCCCACACACTAGCGCCACCGTCCCGCTGCCTCCCGTACCCAGACCACTGACCCTTCGCCCCGGCTGTGACACCCCTCCCCCTCTCCCCCCTGCGCACTGACGGGCGCTCTCGCTTTCTCATTTTCCTCCCTCTGCTATCCCCTCCCTGTTCTGGTTCATGTTTCTGCTTCGTTCTTGGTCACGTTCCCCGACCAGACCTCTTATTACTGATGACGAAGACATCATGCACGCTATGATCGTGTCGATGGGTTCTATGTCCATGTGGACACAACACACTTCCTTCGCAATGACATGACACAACCCCCAAGTGCATGGTCTGAGGGTAAAAACTGGGGCAGGTGTCTTCCGGAACGGGGCGGCTGGGCCTGGGCGATACTTCCCGACTCTACTAACCATGCCTACAACACCATCGTTGGCAGGTTCCGCGCACGGCCGGACACCAGACACAGCGGCCCCGACTGCGGCAGGCACTGTCTGACGCCGCTGACTAAATGAGACAACTCTCTTACCTTAGTGAGCTATACAACCACACACTTGCGAACATCATGGTGGCATCTTTACAGATTGCTTTTCAGTTCCTCTACCACCTGTCCACACAGTACCTGACAGCTGTAACTGCTAACCGCACTCCACAGTGGACATGGACTGTTACTCATATGGTACAGACGCCAGGGATTCATTGATACACCGAAAATAAAGGAAAAAATAAAAAACCCATAGACCTGCTTGTCTATTATGCTGTGAATTGTAAGATGTCTACATGTCATTATTTTACTGTGCCGCCGGCTGAAAGGCTGTGTCATCTTGACGATTTTTCCTATTATTGCCATCCTCCGCATCCGGCCCTTGAGGGTTGTAGGCCAGGAGTTATGTGAATGATATTTTGCACAATAAAGGTCTTTAAACATAAAAAAAAAGAAAAATCAGAGGGCAGCACAGATCTAAGATCTCAGCCACCCTTCTCACCACATTTGCAAAGGAAGCCCCTTTCTCCATATCCACACTAGGAAGAGAGACTAGGCCAGTTTCTGCAGGGGCGTCCAGACCACTGGCACCCGCCAGTTCCTCATACCAGTTATCTCCGGCCTCATCATGGTGGTTGGTGTAACCATAAGTATCCTCAGATCCTCCCTAATAATACTCCTTCCCATGCCTGGCAAACAATGCAGGGCCTGGTTCAGACTCGGAAGGTTAAGCTCTGGTCATTGCAGCCAGGAACAACGTCACTGGAACGGGCACCAGAGAAAGTTGTGGTCTAATGATAGGAGTCGTTCCGGATCTGAGGGCCTAAAACTGCTCCAGAGGGGCGTCCTTCCCCCAAAAAAGGTGCATGGCCTCATAAAATCTTGTAGCTGGGAGGCGGCGCTCCGATTCCAGGAAACTCAGTCAGATTTTGACAGGACCCAGATGCAGGCAATGTGTAGAAGTCGGGTCTAGAGTGAGATCTTTCCTGCACCTCGTCTGACGTTTTGGACCAGCTCCATGAAGTCCAAGGGCATTTCCAGCTCTTTGACTTTTTGGGCTTCTTGTAGGACTTACCTGACGTCTTTGAGAGCAATGATGAGTGCCTGGAATGGCTCTGTAAACTGCCCTGGGACCTTCCTCGCAATTAGGGAACGTCTTGGAGGCGACTTGTGTCAAGTGACTGGGAGTTTTAAGCTTCAAGGAACACTCCCTCAGCACCTTAGGCTTAATGGGTGGCAGTCCTCTTAACTCGTGGTCCGATCGAAGCACCAAAGGCAAATCAGTTGGAGGGGGGGTCGTAGACAGACCACAGGGCTTAAACACCAGTTTTGTGTGGGACATCTATACATACGATGGGAGAAAAAGACACAAAAAAAATCAATGTCAAAAATATTCTAAAAAAGTTGTTCAAAAGTGGACTATCGTAACTCACTCCAGATCTGCGCTTACTGGAACGGAAAGAAAAGAATGGAGACCAACGTGCTGGGGTGGCACATATATAGGCACTGCACAGTCCAGTCGACGCGGAGCAAATCAACACCACCTACTGGTATG
Source organism: Lissotriton helveticus (assembly GCF_964261635.1). Lineage (NCBI taxonomy): Eukaryota > Metazoa > Chordata > Amphibia > Caudata > Salamandridae > Lissotriton > Lissotriton helveticus. The sequence goes on from NC_136069.1 coordinate 42,501,511, forward strand.
CAGAGGTATTGCTTAAAAAGGTTCCGGATCCAGTCTGATGCCTAGGGACTTTACTAAGGTAAGGAATCTGCAGCTAGAAGTCTCTATCAGATAAGCACCTTTACATTTCATGATAGGAGCTTTATACAGGTTGTAAGGGACTGTTTTATACACTGCACTATCATTGGCGGGTGAGTATGGAAACCACGTAAGGGTGTTGTAATCTCATGTCAGTCGTGTACATACTTTGCAATCTGCTATGGCATGTTTAGTTTAGTGAATCAAATCTTAAAATGCCCAAATCATCCCTCCACCCACCCAGACCACCTCCAATTGGTCAGTGAACTATCTCAATCACCCAAGAAAGCCATATGAAAGAACTAAAAGGTGTGTAGGCCTTGAGGGGCTCCTGTCACGGCAACCTATGCCCTTTTCTGAAGACCAGTAGTTTATCTAGGTGGAAACAACTACCAAATGATTGCAGCTCAACATTATATCAAAACTATACCATTGTCTCTGCCACATGTGATCATGCACACAGTTGCAATCTTACATATTAAGACCTGTGGAAAGAGTGAAGTCAGTAAACAACACTTCTGAGTAGTTCTGGCATAGGAGATCCTTCCTACTTGGGCCATATGAAGAGCAGTGTCCCTACCACTCTAGCTTAAGAAGCGCCTGATAATGACACATGGTGGAGCACCGGGGGCGCATGTTCCACAATAAAGCCCTCTAAAAAAGGCTGGTCTGCCGATTAATTCTGCCAGTATCATATCCACAAAATGTTCTATTTTGCCCGTAGTCATGGTTTTGCGGATGCACAATGCCAGTAGATTGTTTCTTCTTGAGCCGACTTCCAAATCTTCCTTTTTTATTTTTATTTCAGCCAGTTCTTTACTACGGTTGGTTTGTTGTATGTCATGTACCGCCACTTGGCCCTCTCAGTCAGTTTTCCCTCATTCTACCATATCAATTCTCTCTGCCTGTTTGGACATTCTCACCTTTAGATGGTCCACGCTCACAGTCTTTTTTTGTTTTTTTTTTAAAAATAATTTTATTGTTTTCTTGCAAGGAAATACAGCAGTAGATAGTAACAGAATTCCGACTGTATACATAATAAGAACAAAAACATTTGCAAATTTAAGCAAAATAATTAAATCCATTCAGCAATGGGTGCCCAGATCTTCTCCCCCAGAGCTCTTCTTTTGACCCCTCTTAGCTTATAAATAGCAGACTCTAAATTATACATAAAAAGTAACTTCTCACGCCAAGTAAAGAAAGAAGGGGGATCTGAATGGATCCATTCCCTAGTAATGCATGCTCTGGCTACTGCCATACAGATAAATAAAAAGCACCTTATTGATTTAGTTCTTGAGATGCCGGATTCTAAGCCCAAAAGCACCAATTCGGCAGTTATTATAATATCACAGCTTAGAACAACCGTCAGAAAGTTTTCAATTTGTTGAAAGAAATCCCAGAGTTTAGGGCATTGAAAAAACATATGGACATCGTTAGCTGCATGTAGCCCACACCGACTACAATTCGTTCCAGTGGTCGTGCTCCACTTAACGACCTTGCTGGGGGTGTAATAGAGGTCATGTAAACACATAAAATGCTGTGATTTCATCATCCCTGTGATTAAACAATCTGAAGCTAATTTAACAGAACACAGAACATCAACCCCCGACACCCCCAGTTTGTTAGCCCATTTCAGTTGGCACTGATCCATATCATCCCCACATTCTTGAACCAGACTTAAGTACAACGAGCCAATAGGGGCCTTTTTCTGTGACAGTTCAAACAAATGAATTCTAATCATTCTGGCTGACTTAATAGCCGAAGAGCTCTGTAAGAAACTACGAATCTGAAGAAATTTGAAAAAATCACTTCTTGCCAAGGAGAAATTATTCTCTAATTCCTGAAATGAAACCATTTCACCATTCATAAATAAGTCGCCCAAATATCGTAATCCTTTCTGCTCCCACTTGTGAATAGTTAAATCACAGAAGATCACAGATGGCAAAAGACCAGGCGAAGCTACGGGAGTATAGACATTCAGTTTAGACAAGTCCAAAAGCTTCCGAACTTTTTGCCAGACTGTGAAAGCTGCCTTCAGCGTCTTATACTTTGTTTTTTTATGATAGCTGGGCTCAACAACCTTAAGGAAGCTAGTTTTCACTCTCTCTCCCATAGTCATTTCAAAGATCGATGGAGTATGGAGTTTGACAAGCGGGGATATTTACTCTGTCTCCTATTATGAGGGGGCTGATATACTGGAGTGCTGCCGCCAGGTAGTAAAACAGAAAGTAAGGGACATTCCATCCCCCACACTCTTTACTCATTTTTTTAAGGGCTTTGCGATGCCGTTTATAGCCCCAAAGGAACCTAGAGGTGGCCCTTTCTAAATTTTTAAAACAGGAAGAATGATATTCCAAAGGTATAGTGCGATATAGATACAGCACCTTTGGTAGGATCAGCATTTTCAAAATGTTGAGCCTACCATATAATGATAGGTGATGATCAAGGCGATTTAATGTAGTATTGATTTGGGCTATCATAGGATTAAGATTAAGTTCTGGTATTTTTTCAATGGGCAAAGATATTTTGATTCCCAGATATGTAACCTCAGAAATAATAGGAATATTCGGTGATGGATTATCCCCAGAGCATAAAATCTGAGTTTTCCCCAAGTTTAATTTATAGCCAGAGAATGATCCAAATTGTTTGGCAAGATCGTTTATTGCCGGAAGAACAGTCTGAACATCCGTGGTGGTAATTACAATGTCATCGGCATAAGCCAAAGCTCGGTAGTTTGTGTTGGCTAGACAGATAGGTCTAATCTTTTCCTCAGAAATAAAACGGTTAATTAAGGGGTCTATATAAAGTGCAAAAAGTAAAGGTGAACAGGGGCATCCTTGACGAGTGCCCCTAGAAATTAAAAAGGAAGGGGAAAGTTGGGCATTAATTCGAATACGGGCTTTCGGAGAGACGTACAATGTTTTTAAAGCCATTATAAAACCTGGACCAAATCCCTTTCTAGCAAGCACATCCCACAGATCCCACAGATAACCCCAGGCAACCCGTCAAAGGCTTTTTCAGCGTCTAGAAATATGAGTCCAACATTAGACCGAGTTGCCTGAGACCAATCCAGAAAAGTGATTACCCGTCGAATATGGTCAGCGGTATCGCGAGCAGGAATAAACCCATGTTGATATTTAGAAACTAAAGAAGAAATAATATTAGACAGAAGTGAGGCGAGGATTTTAGAAAAGATTTTACTGTCCGCATTTATGAGGGAGATAGGATGAAAAGATGACAGTAGCAAAGGGGGGTTGCCTTTTTTTAAGAAATACAGTAATTATGAATTCCCGCCAAGAAGCAGGGGCGCTGCCACGTTGAGCTGCTGAAAATAAGTCGGACAGTTCTGGTCTTAATATGCCTCGAAAGAGCTTAAAAAACTCTGAAGGAATAGCGTCAGGGCCAGCAGCTTTTCCGGATGCCAAGGACAACAATGACGTCTCAATCTCCTCCCAAGTAATGGGCAAGTCCAGCTTCTCCCTCTCTTGTATAGATAAAATACGCTCACAGTCAAAGGAATTTTTTCCCATCTATTATGTGCAGGCCAGTTTTCAGGTCTAGTACAAGAGATTCATTATCGGCTGTGTCCAGCTTGCCATAGAGGGCTGTAACCTCCACATCTGTGTTTTCCTGTTTCAACACACCCTTTTGCTTGTAGGACTGTTTGGATTGCTGCTGACCCATGTTTAGTTTCAGAGTATCCACTGGCTTCAGCGTCAGATCAGATGAAACTCTGCTATCCTCCAACTTCGAGGGGTGTGGTAGATGTTTTCGTGTGACTAGCAGGTTTGTGAGTGGTAGGGCTCCCAGGTCCTCAGATTCTGGTTGTAATGTTCAAATAAGCCGGTGCCCATTTGTGATCGTGGTGATCATGGAGACCCACGCCATTGTGATGGTGAATGTGCAAGTCTGTGTTAATATTCTAAGGCCTTGATTACGAGTGTAGGTGCTATTTAGCATGCTTGATACATAAAGATACCAAGAGTTACGATCGGGTGCAATAAATAACACCTATTAAGAGTTTTTGGAGAATAACATGCAGAGTTTGGTGTTTAATGCACCCAAATCCACATAGTGGGGTAAATAACATATATAATTGCAATGTTACATTCCAGCAGGTGTGATCTGCTGAAATTTAATGAAGCTTGAGGTATTTAACACATGTGATAATTATTGGATATGTTAAATAGCGTTTCACTCGTAATTCCAACTAGTGCGTAATCAAAGGTTTACAAATGAGTTGAAATTAACCTACCCACCCATAACCAGGCTTTGAGTCTCCTAGTTGATATTGGCGCTGAACCCAACACCAAAGATTCTGGCAACATGAAGTTCAGCAGTTCGATTTTGCTTTCGCCTAGGCCCGATATAATCCCTGCAGCACATAGCTGGTCCTTCTACTCGAGCCCCAGCGCTGTGGACACAGGCCCAACAATGCGCTATTACGTAGTCAGGTAAAGCAGGTAGATATACTCATTAGCACGTGCAGAGGGAGGACAGATGCATATCCGCTGAGTTCAGAATCTGGTTTTGTGATATGCAGCATGAATTGAGGCTCTCAATGAGCATGCTGGAATTGTTACGCCACACCTTACTTGGACACAGTAGGCCTGAGTGATAAAATAGTTCTCCCCCGTCTTTTTATAGCTGTGTTCTTGTGAATTTTGCCTCCCTTCATCAACTGGGCACATCAATGTAGGCCAGATGATGGTGGTGGCCATGCCACTGCCCAAGAGGCCAGTGCAGTCCATCCATGAGCTCTTACAGTGCCAATTTGGCTGTCACCGGCGCAGTTCTCTGCTGAAACCCACATGGACGTGTACTGCTGCCAATGGAGTTATCGAAAGGTCCTCTTCACACCTTTAGACCTCGCAACTGGAATGAATGAACGCAGCAGGGCTGGCTTCAGGCATCCCATATTCTGCCCAGCTCCACGGTCACGCCAAGTACCCTCCCTGGCCTCACACGATTTAGATATGACATTGTTTGGCATTTTTCAGCGTATCAGCTGTAGGATCGAGGTGGATTTTAGACTCTGGGATCAGAAGCTTAGTGCAGAGTGGGCAGCAGCTCCCTGCAACCCCTTTTGCTTTGGTTATGGCTAAATAGTTTTGCCAATAACTAATCCACGAGAATCCTGCATGAAAATCATACAATGCAAAGCTGCTGAGTATAATTTGCTGCTTATGAACTTTGCTAATGGATGAACTGACGATTTCCCAGCTCGAATTTCACACCCCCTTCCAACATACACAAGTTAGTCTGTGCATCAACATACATTCTGTTTTATTATTTACAAGACTAGGACTATTTAACGTTTAGCGTTAGTCAAAAGCCATAATTCAGTAAAAAAAATAAAAAGCCTCCTCACAATGAAATATTAGCCATATGACGTAGCTTTATAGTCGCAACAACTTCAATTAAACAAAAAAAGTATGTGTACATCATTTTGGGCCTTCCACAGAGCCACCTTCCAGAGAGAGTAAAGCTCTCCATTGGGGCAGACAGTTAGCATGATCTCCAACCCGGACCATCATTTAGGGCCTACACACCAATATCATCTGAGCACAGACTGTATCACGTTAACATGGAAGTTCATGGTGTGAATGATGCATGCTTAATATTTAGTTTAGCGTTTTTCAAAGCAAGGAGAATGCTTAGGAAGTGGTACACATTTTCTGCAGCTTTCCATCGCATGTTCAGCTTTTCTAAAAAAATAAGCTCCATTTACTTCCCCCATGTGTATGTTACAGACTAATCTTTTGAACCTGGGAACCCCACATTGCTTTTTCTGTTTTTTATCAGACATAAAAGATATGCACGCCACAGACAGAGTGCCATGAAAGTAAACATTGCTGTTTAATAATGGAGACATTTATTAACATGCAATCCTTAAAGCAACATTCCCAACAAAGCAGAATGACAATATCTATGCTAAAGTGTAATCTGTACACAAAGTTGAGAAACATGTTTGAACCTGGATTGTTATTTATAGATATGACAAGATTACCAACAGTAAATGAAATCAAACATTTTTAAAAAGATAAAAAATGCATTCTGAATTCTTTTTTTAAAAATTAAATACAAATAGTAGGACACCATAAGGATGTCCAGATGAATCAATATCACATGGGTGCTGCGTGACAGGATTTCATTGAATATACATTAGTACATTGCAGGTATTGAAATCATGGTTCTTTTTCAATGGAAACTGACAGACCTCATTATCATGACTGTTAAAAGAAAATTCAAGACTTGAAAGGTTTTTGTAAAATGGTGTCATCTGACCACTCTACACATCATAATGACTATCAAAAAAAAGAAAAAACTACATAAAAATATACTCTTCCATTTATAAGCACGTACATTTACCAGATCTGAACAATGACATAAGATCATACTTTAATAGAGGAAAATCACATAGTGGTTAATGCAGTAATAGGAATGGGGTTCTGGAGGCATTTCATGGGTCTCTATGAAACATGGATTTCATCAGCAAGTGAATAGCCTCAAACCAGTCTGCAGAGCTTTACTATTGCGTTTTGTTGATTCAATATTCCAATGATAAAAATTCACCTTTATACAGACTTCACTTGCAGTTTTTAATAAACAATTGCATTTGAAAAAACAATAAAACTATTCAACCCAACTGCCATAAAATAATCATGTAATATAAATATAAAACATATCTTATAAAAAATACAAACTGAAAAACATTTATTACATGACCCTTCATTCCAATCTAAGGAATCTGCTCATATATACAAACCACATCGCCCTTGGCGTTGTTTTTTATAACATCATCAGTACCCCATGATGAACATGTACATTGAAATATACCTGGACCTTAATGTTTACATAATTCATTAAGGCCTCCACCATCCCCAAGCACATGAATAGAATAGAAAAATGTGCCCCATGGTTACAAGGTTTAAGGTTCCCAATATACCGAGTAATCAGATTAAAGAGCCATCTCTTTTTACAGCATACACAAGGCAACTTCCACAGGGGAGGGTAGTTTCAACATGTTATTGTGTTTTTCCAAAGCTAGAAAGCACAATAATTGAATCTTACCTGACATTCACAATGTCTAGACATGGTTCCTTCATAAACCGTGTAACTCTGCAAGGTGAAAGAAACCCTCCCATGTTTACTGTAGCCAAAATTATTTTCTTGGATGTGTTGCTGAAATGAAGTATAATTTCAAAACAGCCTTCCTCTTTGGGAAGAGGATGTGGCCTAACAGCTAGGGTGGTCGACTCAAATCTGGGGAACTGGGTTTGAGTCGGCAACGACGCTCAACATCCTGTGATTCTGGGCAAATCACTTAATCTCCTCGAGACTAACATAAATGGATGTGTCTTCATGTAATACAACTGGTGCTCATGTAAAGCACTTTGATAACTGCAGGTCAAGTTCACGCTATATAAAACTCAGGGGGAAAAAACACATTGTATTTGAAGCTTATGTATGAGTTTTCCTGTGTATATTTACCCAAGCACACTTAGTTGCAAACAAGCATGGAAGCCCCTCCAGATGTTACTTCCTCTTTCTGTGTTCACTAATTAACCACTATGCATAATAAATCATAAAAGCCATTCCCTTATTTACATCTGCAGGAGGTGTCTTACGGTATGAACGACTGAAACAGCCTAGATATTTTATGTTGTTTTTCCTATGTGTGATTGCTGGTGGCATTTTAGGTATGTTGAGCTAGCAAAGCCCATTCCACCTTCACTGCATTTGTATGATTTGTCTTCTGTATGCCTTCATAGATGGATGGTTAGGACTGACCCTTTAATTGAATGGATTTACCAAACGTCTTTCAACATTCATTGCATTTGCATGTTTTTTCTTCTGAATGCCATTGCAGAAGGATGGTTAGACCTGATGCTCTGATTAAAGAATTCCCCCTGTGTGTTAGATGGTGGTTCTTTGGATGCGTGGATTTACTAAAGCTTTTTCCACATTCACTGCAAGTGTATGGTTTTTCTGCTACATGCATTGTAAGATGGATGCTTAGGATTGATGCTTAAGTGAAGAAATTTCCCCATTCATCCATGTGTACGGTTTTTCCTGTGTGCATGCGCTGGTGGATCTTTACAGTTGACAAACGAGTAAAGCTCTTTCCACATTCGCTGCAAGTGTAAGGTGTTTCCCCTGTATGTATACGCTGGTGGTTCTTTAAAGTTGATAAATGAGCAAAGCTCTTTCCACATTCACTGCATGTGTATGGTTTTTCTCCTGTATGCCTTCGCAGATGAGAGGTCAGGCCCGATGAGTGAGTAAAGCTCTTTCCACATTCACTGCATGTGTATGGTTTTTCCCCTGTGTGTGTTCGCTGGTGGTGCTTTAGAGGTGTGGAGGTACTAAAGCTCTTTCCACATTCACCACATGTGTATGGCTTTTCTCCTGTATGCTTTCGCATATGGGTGTTTAGGTGTGTTGCTTGAGTAAAGCTCTTTCCACATTCACTGCAAGTATATGGTTTTTCTCCTGTATGCTGTCGGAGATGGATGGTTAGGTCTGATGCTTGAGTAAAGCTCTTTCCACATTCATTGCATGTGTATGGTTTTACCCCTGTGTGTGTCAGATGGTGGGTCTTTAGATGCGTAGATCTAGTAAAGCTCTTTCCACATTCACTGCATGTGTATGGCTTTTCTCCTGTATGCTTTGTATGCTTTTGCATATGGGTGGTTAGGTGTCCAGCTTGCGTAAAGCTCTTTCCACATTCTCTGCATGTGTATGGTTTTTCCCCTGTGTGTGTTCGCTGGTGGCTCTTTAGAAGTGTCGAGCTACTAAAGCTCTTTCCACATTCACTGCATGTGTATGGCTTTTCTCCTGTATGCTTTCGCATATGGGTGGCTAGGTGTCCAGCTTGCGTAAAGCTCTTTCCACATTCACTGCAAGTATATGGTTTTTCTCCTGTATGCTGTCGGAGATGGATGGTTAGGCCTCTTGCTTCAGAAAAGCTCTTTCCACATTCACTGCATGTGTGTGGTTTTTCTCCTGTATGTGTTAGGTAGTGGCTCTTTAGATTTGAGGCTGTACTAAAGCTCCTTCCACATTCTTGACATGTGTATGGCTTTTCCCCTGTGTGTGTTCCATGGTGTCTCTTTAGATATATAGATCTACTAAAGCTCTTTCCACATTCGCTGCAAGTATAAGGTTTTTCTCCTGTATGTGTTAGGTGGTGGCTCTTTAAATTTGCAGATGTACTAAAACTCTTTCTACATTCTTGGCATGTGTATGGCTTATCCCCTGTGTGTGTCAGATGGTGTCTCTTTAGATATCTAGATCTACTAAAACTCTTTCCACATTCTTGGCATGTGTATGGTTTTTCTCCTGTATGCTGTCGCAGATGAATGGTTAGATCCAATGCTTTAGTAAAGCTCTTTTCACATTCACTGCATGTGTACGGTTTTACCTCTATTTGCTTTCCCTGATGGACATTTAGTTTTAATAAATCAGTAAAGTGTTTGCTACATTCCCTGCAAGGATATGCTTTTTCCCCAGTGTGTGATTGCTGATGGATCTTTAGTTTTCCTGAGAAAGTAAAGCTCTTTCCACATTCACGGGGGATGTAAGGTTTTTCTGTGTTCAGTTGATGGATCTTTAGGTTTGCTGAGAGAGTAAAGCTCTTTCCATTTTCACTGCCTGTGTCTGTATGTTCTGCTGTATGTGTTTCATATTTGCCCCACAGAGCCGATGACTCATTAAAAGTCATCTCACATTCATTACACCTAAATACGCTTTCTGTTTGGCTGTTAGTGGTGGCAGTGTAGGGATTAGAAGTTATTAAAACTCTTCTCACAAACACAGAACCTTTATGTTGTTTCTTTTGTTTTTGTTTGTTAATGAACTCTTAGTTGTAATGGCTGATGAACCCTATTGCCACATTCAATATATCCTCATGTGTTTTCCCCTGTGCATTGGTGGTGATGCTACTTCAGTAATGAGGAGAAGCCCAAGCGTGTCTTATGTTCTGTGTATGGTTTTTTCTTTGAGGTTTAGAGTCTAAGCGTCGGTTATATTTTGGAATAAATCATGTTAATGTGTTTGCTGACTGATTATTGTGGTTCCTGAATCACTAACTATATTTTAATCATCATTAGGTATTTGCAGTAGATCTGTTCTTGCAGGACTGGGAACATATGTATGATATTTCTATCAGGAGCTGTGTCCTCAACCTGCGTTAAGAACTTTCTAAGATGTGTGCAAAGAATAAACCTCACAGCTTATCTAAATAGTCTGTTTCTTGGACAATATTTATGAAATACACACAAAGAACAAAACTCAATACCAAGTCGTTATGCTCTAGAATAATGTTCTGCATTGCAAGTAGCCAAACACTTCTTTCTTTTAACTTTCAGATGTGTGCTTCCCGATTCAGGTTTTGTATACCTATGTTTTGTATACCTCTTTCTAGGGATTGTAAGGTTCAACCAAAACAGCGTTTATGATGGACTAACACCATTATATTGATATTGTCATATTAGAGAGGGGAGCACTTTTTATAACTACCTGATCATTATCTAAGATAAAGGGAGGTATCTAGCATGTTTATATTTTGGATGTGTTCTGGCAGTGTCATTTTTGTGATTTTACTTTATTTGGATGTTTTAGGACCAGCAGAATAGATGCCCTCAGCCTCTTGAAGCCTCCGGATTGCACTTGATGTTCCTGCAGGATACGACTGTTCATGTACGAGATTCTCTGTCTCCTACTGAGTTGTTCTATTTCAAATTACTGTTTGGCATCATTTCTGGTTCTTCTCGAGTATCAGATAGCTTTCCAGCATTGTCATGTTTTCTTCAATACTCATCTTATTACAAGTTCAGGAATCTCCTTCTGTGGATACAAAAATACCTGTAATGTCATAAACTATAAGCAGCAAAGTGTCTGAAGAAATGAAAAAAAAAATCTAACACTTGAATACATTTTAGCCACCGGTAATTACTCTAGGTTGCAATGCAGTACATCTTTTTAGCTCACTGTGCCACTATCCACAATAATCATTCTTACGGAAATCGTCATTCATTGATCATGCTGCAAGAAAATAAGAACAGCCCAATTTGGGGGGACGATGTAGCCTTACGGCTAGAGCGGTCAACACTAAAGCTGGGGAACCGGGTTCGAGTCTCGGCAACAACGCTCAACATCCTGCGATTCAGCGCGAATCACTAAATCTCCCCGTGCCTAACAAAAATGAATATGTCCATCTGTAACGAAACTGGTGCTCATGTAAAGCGCTCGGATACTTGATATCTTCGGGTCTAGTTTGTGCTATATAACACTCTAAAAAACATTAAAAAAAATATGTACCAGGGTCCACATTCATTTGAATAGTAACATATGCAACACCAGGGCAGTGTTCAGTGTTTGCAACCTTACCATAAGTAATTAAGTTCTTTTAACACTGTCCACAATCTCAAACAAACGGATGTTAACCATATGGGGTGCCATAAGATTTCGAGGTGATACATATGATGCACAGATCAATCAGGAAGAAACCAAATCTGCTAATCAGATCCAAGTAAGATGTGTAAGACTAACTGAGGCTGACTTGAACAAGACTTATGCACAAGTTTAAACAAGTTCTGGAAGTGCCAGATTTAAAATGACACAGAGTATACTCGGCTCCCAAGAAGCTACATGAGATAGGTTTGTACCAGGTATGGAAATCCCAGAGCTGACTTTTATCTACATATTGCAGTCCAGCTCAGTGCTAGCACTCTACTGTGAGATTACAGTAAACTCATTGAAAGGTGTTTAAAGAGACAACAATTTCTGTATTTACCCTGCCATCAGTTAGGAGACGAATAGCCAAGCACTGGTTAGACTGATCAGGCTCAGCAAGTGGCTTAAAGCTGCTGGTCACTGGAGTGTTGCTGAACAAATTCACATGCAGCACACGGGAAATGACCCTAAACGTAATGAGCACCTGGGAAGATGATACAAAATACTGTCTTAGGGGATGAATGTCTAAGAAACGTTGCCTTCCTGAAACACAACGCAGCCTACTTTTATACCCGACAGTCTTTCTTTAGAGTACCCTTTTAAACAATTAGTGTAACTGATTTAGAACTATTACACTTTTTTTAGGCTGTAATTGATGACTTGTTAGTTTGGTAGATCACCCACTCGATACTATATTTGATGCTTGTATTTAAAGATTATTAAAACACAATACAAAAAACAAAGATCTGTCAATGCACCAGAAAACGGGAGCTCGGAAATCATCAAACAATACTTAAAAATTACTTATAGAAATGTCTAGTACTTTAAGAGAACCAAGCAACTTCTATCTGGTGCATTCAGGGCAACTAAAACTATCAACTAGAAAATGTATTGCTAACTACAGACTTCTCTCAACCCAACCTACAACTACTCACAAAAACAGCAGCAGATAGTGACGGAAGGTATGAATCTATGAAACAACTAACAACAATGACATCACAGACACAGAGCACCATACAAGGCCAAAGGGAAGCATACTACAGTGGAATGGCAACCTGCAGACCCAGCAGCACAGACACAACCATCTCCAACCACAAACCAAACATATCCTAAAATGTATGGCCTCATGTGAGGTTCAAGATGCAACCCTGCAAGACGTGTGGAGAGGGTGTAGCCTTACGGTTAGAGCGGTGGACCTCGAAGCTGAGGAACCGGGTTAGAGTCTCGGCAACGACGCTCAACATCCTGCGATTCTGGGCAGATCACTTAATCTCACCGTGCCTAACAAAGAAATGAATGTTTCCATCTGTTACACGAAACTGGTGCTCATGTTAAGCACTCTGATACCCGATGTGTCGGGTCTAGTTTGCGCTTTATATAACTGTTAAAAGAAAATAAAAAAATGTGTGTGATAAATTGCAACAGTTCAGATGGTAAGAGACAGTGCTTTAGGGTCACAATAACTTTGGCCCAGAAACATAAAAAGGAAAAGCAAAAATAGCAGTACTGCAATCAGCATCGAGTGGCAGACGCTGTATTAAGGTCAGAATGCAAGATTGTTCAACTGGGAAACAATGCAACGGCACATTCATTATACTCTGGATTAAAAGACATTTTAATTGTTATATGTCACGCGATACAAACACTTTAAAAAACGTATTATACCCATCATGTGCTAGTCTTTGTTATGATATGCCCAGAATTCCCTGATCCTGGTCATACGGCAGTCATTATCAAGATGTGTCCAAACACTGCATCAAACTGCTGGAGTGTGGAGTTATTTACACAAAAAACCCACCCAAAGGGCAAAATGCTAGTGAAATCTACCTGGCCAATTAAGAATTTCACTTTTCAAATCAACTTCCTAAATTATTTTATGTTTGAGCAAAAAAAGCATTAATAGATTTCTATTTTGTTTTACTAAAACTAGCACAAATTAAATGCTTTGCAACAATGCTCAACTCAAATATTTTGTAATAGAAAGTGGTATTATTCTTGTTTGCACAAAACATACTAACACATAATATAAATGCTGTGTAATAGGTAATTTCAGGTAGCTTGGTAATCACTGTACACGAAGCAAGATGAGGCCCATTTAATCGGACAGGCTGCTCTGAAAATTATGTAATTTATAGCTCCTGTATTCAACAGAGAGGGGCACTCCTTGACCGTATGTGCACAGCAACCATTGTCCTTATACCCAAGGTTGGGAAGCCTGCAGACAGGTGGGACTCCTACAGGCTGATATGTCTGCTTAATTCGGACAACAAATAACTGGCAAACCGATTGAGAGGAGTAATCTTGGATTTCAAACACCCAGACCAGATTGAGTTTATGCCACATAGATCGATCACATTGAACATTGCCACAGCAAAAGGAATTAGGGCTCCGTTGGCAGTAGCCTCACTGGACACCTATAAGAGGTTGATTCCATGAAATGGTCCTTCTTATTCGGCATTATGAGCAAGATGGGATTTGGTTCCAGCTTCTTGAAATGGGTCAGGTTGCTCTATACCACTGGTACTCATAGTACGGCCCGCGACGCCTTCACTGGCGGTCCGCGGACCTTGCCTTGCAATTTCCACTGCCGGCAGTAAACACAGAAGAAGACTGCAGGAGCATACGTAGTGAATACCTAATAATTAGGGTTTCACTATGTATGCTCATGCAGCCATCTCCTGTGTTTACTGCTGGTCTCTGTGACGTCAGGGCACCTTCAGAAAGCTTCCCAAAAGGCCCTTTAAAAGTCAGATGTAAGCGCTTTCCCAGTTCATTTTTAAGAGAGGTTTTGGGAAGCTTCCTGTTTGGACAGAGACAGATAGAGACACAGAGACAGATAGAGATAGAGACACAGAGACAGATAGAGATAGAGACACATAGACACAGAGACAGATAGAAATAGAGATAGAGACACAGAGACTGATAGAGATAGAGACACAGAGACAGATAGAAATAGAGATAGAGACAGATAGAGATAGAGACACAGAGACAGATAGAGACACAGAGACAGATAGAGACACAGAGACACAGAGACAGATAGAGATAGAGACACAGAGACAGATAGAGATAGAGACACAGACACAGAGACAGATAGAGACACAGAGACAGATAGAGAAAAGACACAGAGACCGATAGAGACAGATAGAGATAGAGACACAGAGACAGAGACAGATAGAGACACAGAGACAGATAGAGAGAGACACAGAGACCGATAGAGACAGATAGACACAGAGACCGATAGAGACAGATAGAGAGAGACACAGAGACCGATAGAGACAGATAGAGATAGAGACACAGAGACAGATAGAGAGAGACACAGAGACCGATAGAGACAGATAGAGATAGAGACACAGAGACAGATAGATATAGACACACAGAGACAGATAGAGATAGAGACACAGAGACAGATAGAGATAGAGATAGAGACAGATAGAGATAGAGACACAGAGACAGATAGAGATAGAGACACAGAGACAGATAGAGATAGAGACAAAGAGACAGATAGAGATAGAGACCCAGAGACAGATAGAGATAGAGACAAAGAGACAGATAGAGATAGAGACACAGAGACAGATAGAGATAGAGACAAAGAGACAGATAGAGATAGAGACACAGAGACAGATAGAGACACAGAGACCGATAGAGATAGAGACACAGAGACAGATAGAGATAGAGACAAAGAGACAGATAGAGATAGAGACCCAGAGACAGATAGAGATAGAGACAAAGAGACAGATAGAGACACAGAGACAGATAGAGATAGAGACACAGAGACAGATAGAGATAGAGACAAAGAGACAGATAGAGATAGAGACCCAGAGACAGATAGAGATAGAGACAAAGAGACAGATAGAGATAGAGACACAGAGACAGATAGAGATTGAGACACAGAGACAGATAGAGATAGGGACAAAGAGACAGATAGAGATAGAGACACAGAGACGGATAGAGATAGAGACACAGAGACAGATAGAAATAGAGACACAGAGACAGATAGAGATAGAGACAAAGAGACAGATAGAGATAGAGACCCAGAGACAGATAGAGATAGAGACAAAGAGACAGATAGAGATAGAGACACAGAGACGGATAGAGATAGAGACACAGAGACAGATAGAGATAGAGACACAGAGACAGATAGAGATAGAGACACAGAGACAGATAGAGATAGAGATAGAGACACAGAGACAGATAGAGACACAGAGACAGATAGAGATAGAGACACAGAGACAGATAGATATAGAGACACAGAGACAGATAGAGATAGAGACACAGAGACAGAGACAGATAGAGATAGAGACACAGAGACAGATAGAGATACAGACACAGAGACAGATAGAAATAGAGACACAGAGACAGATAGAGATAGAGACAAAGAGACAGATAGAGATAGAGACAAAGAGACAGATAGAGATAGAGACACAGAGACGGATAGAGATAGAGACACAGAGACAGATAGAGATAGAGACACAGAGACAGATGGAGATAGAGACACAGAGACAGATAGAGATAGAGATAGAGACAGATAGAGATGGAGACACAGAGACAGATAGAGATAGAGATAGAGACAGATAGAGATAGAGACACAGAGACAGATAGAGACACAGAGACAGATAGAGATAGAGACACAGAGAGAGATAGAGATAGAGACACAGAGACAGATAGAAATAGAGACACAGAGACAGATAGAGATAGAGACACAGAGACAGATAGAGATAGAGACACAGAGACAGATATAGATAGAGACACAGAGACAGATATAGATAGAGACACAGAGACTGAGAGAGATAGAGACACAGAGGCAGATAGAGATAGAGACACAGAGACTGAGAGAGATAGAGACACTCCATAAGTTTTGCTTGTTTTGCCGTAATTTGTGCTTGTTTTCTGTGACATTGTATTTTCTGTGCTAACGTTCTTTCTCCTCCTGTTTTCGATCTGTTCCCCCCCCCATCTGTGCCGGTAGTATTGTTATTGCTGTCTACCCTTTTCCCGCCGCCCTCGCCGCTCTCCCTCCCCGCTTCCCGCCACCGCCAGTTACCCCGCCCCTTTCTCTTTTGTTCCCTCCCCGCTCCCGCCTCCCAGCTGCTCCGCCCACCCGCGCACTTGGCCTTATATGGCGACCGTGCGACGCAGGTGAGTGTGACCCACTTGTGGGACACCCCCGCGCCGCACGGCCACCAGCTGCTGCGTGTGCCCCTCTGCCCCGCTGTGCCTGACTGCCTCGCCGCCGGCCTCGCGGCCGTCTTGCGTCTCCCTTTGCGCTCTGCTCCAGCTGTTTTGCCGTAATTTGTGCTTGTTTTTGGCCGTAATTTGTGCTTGTTTTTCCATAAGTTTTGCTTGTTTTGCCGTAATTTGTGCTTGTTTTCTGTGACATTGTATTTTCTGTGCTAACGTTCTTTCTCCTCCTGTTTTCGATCTGTTCCCCCCCCCATCTGGGCCGGTAGTATTGTTATTGCTGTCTACCCTTTTCCCGCCGCCCTCGCCGCTCTCCCTCCCCGCTTCCCGCCACCGCCAGTTACCCCGCCCCTTTCTCTTTTGTTCCCTCCCCGCTCCCGCCTCCCAGCTGCTCCGCCCACCCGCGCACTTGGCCTTATATGGCGACCGTGCGACGCAGGTGAGTGTGACCCACTTGTGGGACACCCCCGCGCCGCACGGCCACCAGCTGCTGCGTGTGCCCCTCTGCCCCGCTGTGCCTGACTGCCTCGCCGCCGGCCTCGCGGCCGCCTTGCGTCTCCCTTTGCGCTCTGCTCCAGCTGTTTTGCCGTAATTTGTGCTTGTTTTTGGCCGTAATTTGTGCTTGTTTTTCCATAAGTTTTGCTTGTTTTGCCGTAATTTGTGCTTGTTTTCTGTGACATTGTATTTTCTGTGCTAACGTTCTTTCTCCTCCTGTTTTCGATCTGTTCCCCCCCCATCTGTGCCGGTAGTATTGTTATTGCTGTCTACCCTTTTCCCGCCGCCCTCGCCGCTCTCCCTCCCCGCTTCCCGCCACCGCCAGTTACCCCGCCCCTTTCTCTTTTGTTCCCTCCCCGCTCCCGCCTCCCAGCTGCTCCGCCCACCCGCGCACTTCGCCTTATATGGCGACCGTGCGAACGCACAGCGTTGACGCGCAGCGGGCGCGCCGATTGTGCGCCGAAGGCGCGCCAAAGGTAAGCCCGTCTGCGCCCGTCCGCGCCTGGACCGCGACCAGCGCCAGGACCCCTGGTCCCCACCGACGGAAGCCGACCCGACGAACCTACAACGCCGCGGACCTCCTCGCACTCAACGCCGGCCGCACCCCAGGATGTCACCAAGCCGCCCCGAAGCACACCCACGGACCCTTCAGCTGCCACGCCTGCGAGTTCACCTGCATCCGCACTCACCCTGCACCAGCACTCGCCAAGCCGAACACCAGCAGCAACCACCTCAAGTGCTTCCTGCTCAACACCCGCTCCGTCCACAGACACGCCGTAGAACTCTGGAACCTCCTCGACACCACCGCCCCTGACGTTGCCTTCCTCACCGAGACCTGGATGAACGCCTCCTCAGCCCCAGACATCGCCATCGCCATCCCGGAGGGATACAAGATCATCCGGAGGGACCGCACCGCCAACCTGACGGGAGGAGGCATTGCCATCATCCACAGAGACACCATCCGCATCACGACCAACACCGACGACACCCTAACCACCGCTGAACACCTGCACTTCCAGATCCACACTGACCCGAAGACCACCCTCAGAGGCACCCTGATCTACCGACCCCCGGGACCACGCACACGATTCAGCGAGGACATCACCGACTTCGTCAGCCCGCATGCCCTCCCCTCCGCCGACTACATCCTCCTGGGGGACCTCAACTTCCACCTGGAGAACAACAGCGACCGCAACACCATCAGCCTGCTCGACAACCTCGCCAACCTCGGACTCAAGCAACTGGTGACCACCCCCACCCACCTCGCCGGACACACACTCGATGCCGTCTTCTCATCCAGCAAAGACGTCACCTTCAGCCACGCAACAGGACTCCACTGGACGGACCACAGCTGCGTCCACTTCACCTTCAAAAGAACGACGATCCACCACCACCAGCAACAGGCTGCCCGAAGAAGCTGGAACAAGATCACAGCCGGCCAGCTCACCGCTTCCCTGAGCCAGCACCCTCCCGCCAACTCAGCGAACCCCAGCCAGGCCGCCGACAACCTCACGATGTGGATCAACAACTGCGCTGACGGACTCGCCCCTCTGAGAACCCCACCCAGCGGACCCTGCAGCAGAAAAACACCATGGGTCACCGACGAACTCAAGAGCTCCAAGAAGAACTGTCGAGCCCTCGAGAAAGTCTGGAGAAGGGAACCAACTACGGACAACATGACCACCCTCAAGAACGCCACCCGGAAACACCACCAACTGATCCGCGCCACCAAGAAAAACACATACAAGGACCGGCTGGACAACAACGCACACAACTGCAAGGAACTCTTCAACATCGTGAAAGAGCTCTCCAACCCCAACGCCGCAAACAACGACATCACCCCGTCGCAAGACCTCTGCAACTCCCTCGCGTCCTACTTCCACAACAAGATCGCGGACATACACAACAGCTTCAGCAACCAACCAACGGAAGCCACAACCGCAACAACGCCACCCACCACCACCCTCCGCACCTGGACTCCGATCAGCACCGAAGACACCATCCGCACAATGAACTCCATCCACTCCGGATCTCCGACCGACCCCTGCCCTCACCTCGTCCTCAACAAGGCCGACGCTGTCATCGCACCCCACCTGCGGGACATCATCAACACCTCCTTCGACACCACCACCTTCCCTGAGAGCTGGAAGCACGCCGAACTCAGCGCCCTTCTCAAGAAACCCACAGCAGACCCCACCGACCTCAAGAACTACCGTCCCATCTCGCTCCTCCCGTTCCCGGCCAAAGTCATCGAGAAGACCGTCAACAAACAACTGGCCGCCTTCCTCGAGACGAATGGATCCCTCGACCCCTCACAGTCTGGCTTCCGAGCGAACCACAGCACCGAGACCGCCCTCATCGCTGCCACCGATGACATACGATCTCTGATGGACAACGGAGAAACAGCGGCCCTCATCCTCCTGGACCTCTCCGCGGCTTTCGACACTGTCTGCCACCGCACCCTAGCACAGCGCCTCGGCAACATCGGAATCCAGGACAAGGCACTGGAATGGATCACCTCCTTCCTCGACGGAAGAACACAGAGAGTCCGTCTACCACCGTACAAGTCAGAGGCCACCGAAGTCATCTGCGGCGTACCCCAAGGATCCTCGCTGAGCCCAACCCTCTTCAACGTCTACATGAGCCCCCTCGCGACCATCGCACGCCAACACAACCTGAACATCATCTCCTACGCAGATGACACCCAGCTGATCCTCTCCCTGACCAACGACCCCGACGCCGCCAGAGCCAACCTGCACGAAGGGATGAGAGAGGTAGCCGAATGGATGACGACCAGCCGCCTGAAACTGAACTCAGACAAGACGGAGGTCCTCATCCTGGGCTCCTCGCCCTCCGCCTGGGACGACTCCTGGTGGCCCCCCGCCCTGGGCACCGCACCCAAACCAACGGACCACGCACGCAACCTGGGCTTCATCCTGGACTCCTCCCTCTCCATGACCAGACAAGTCAACGCCGTCTCCTCGTCATGCTTCAACATCCTGCGCATGCTACGGAAGATCTTCCGGTGGATCCCCACCGAGACGAGGAAGACGGTCACCCAGGCCCTCGTCACCAGCCGACTGGACTACGGCAACGCCCTCTACGCCGGAACCACCGCCAAGCTCCAGAAAAGACTCCAGCGGATCCAGAACGCCGCGGCCAGACTCATCCTCGACATCCCCCGACGCAGCCACATCTCCGGACACCTGAGAGACCTGCACTGGCTCCCGGTCAACAAGAGAATCACCTTCCGCCTCCTCACCCACGCGCACAAAGCCCTACACGACCAAGGCCCGAGCTACCTCAACAACCGGATCAACTTCTACACTCCCACGCGCCTCCTCAGATCAACCAGCCACGCCCTCGCCGCCGTCCCCCGCATCCGAAGAGCGACAACAGGAGGAAGGTCCTTCTCCTACCTGGCTGCCAAGACCTGGAACTCACTCCCGTCCGACCTGCGCCTGACCCAAGACCACCTCTCCTTCAGGAAGAAGCTCAAGACCTGGCTGTTCGAGCAGTAACGGCACCCCCCCCCCCCCTCCCAGCGCCTTGAGACCCTACGGGTGAGTAGTGCGCTCTATAAATGACTTGATTGATTGATTGATTGAGACAGATATAGATAGAGACACAGAGACAGATATAGATAGAGACACAGAGACAGATGGATATAGAGTCACAGAGACAGATAGAGATAGAGACACAGGGGCAGATAGAGATAGAGACACAGAGATAGAGACACAGAGACTGAGAGAGATAGAGACACAGAGACAGATAGAGATAGAGACACAGAGATAGAGACACAGAGACTGAGAGAGATAGAGACACAGAGACAGATAGAGATAGAGACACAGAGATAGAGACACAGAGACTGAGAGAGATAGAGACACAGAGACAGATAGAGATAGAGACACAGAGACAGATAGAGATAGAGACACAGAGACAGATAGAGGTAGAGATAGAGACACAGAGACAGATAGAGATAGAGACACAGAGACCAACAGAGATACAGAGACCGATAGAGACACAGAGACCGATAGAGACACAGAGACAGATAGAGACACAGAGACAGATAGAGGCGACTGATAGAGACACAGAGACAGATAGAGGCGACCGATAGAGACACAGAGACAGATAGAGGCGACAGATAGAGACACAGAGACAAGTAGAGGCAGAGAGACAGGGATAGACAGAGATAGAGACAGAAAGAAACAGACAGGGACAGACAGAGACAGAAAGAAACAGAGAGGCAGAGAAAGAGACAGAGAGAGCCAGAGACAGAGAGAGGCAGGGACAGAGGCAAGGACAGATAGAGGCAGGGACAGATAGAGGCAGGGACAGATAGAGGCAGGGACAGATAGAGGCAGGGACAGATAGAGGCAGGGACAGATAGAGGCAGACAGACAGAGAGACAGACAGATGGAGAGTCAGACAGACGGAGAGGGAGTCAGACGGAGAGGGAGACAGACGGAGAGGGAGACAGATGAAGCGGGAGACATACGGAGAGGAAAACAGACGGAGAGGGAGACAGACGGAGAGGAAGTCACAATAAAGTTTTTTGAATCCTCCATTTTTTTAATCCTGTTTTGCCGCAATGGCATCTTGTGATGACGTCATACGCCGCACACCGAGCCACGGGATTAAAGGATTACCTAGACGCAGTTGAGAGAACATCCCCTTGAAGAGGAGAGCGTCGAATGGCGGGAGCTGCGATAAAACTAAGCTAATAAACTCTCCCTTTGTGTCGGGAGGTTTTATAAGGATTGCGGAGTAAACTATGAAGATATAAACTTTAAATGTCTTGTTCACTGATGTGTTTGCAGATATTGCGGTGCCAGGTGGTTGGCGGCAAAATGTCACCTTAGTCCATAAGCTTGCTTGAGAAGGTATGCACGCAAATAATTTTATAACTCTTTACCGGTCAACTTGCTTTACACAAACTTTGTAAAAATGAATGTCTTTGCTGTTTTAGTGGTAATTAAAAAATGACTTCCGTTTGGACGTGTGGCGCAGAGGATTTGTATTCTTGCTGTAAGCCGCCTTTTTGAAATTACAAGTGAGTGCACGTGGCCTTCAATATTCTGTTGCGATTTTGTGTCTGGCCCTTTTAAAGGATATCATTAAGTATGGTGTATATTGTGTTACTTTCGATAGAATTACAAGGTTGAAGGACACTGTCTGGTCAACATTTGTGTGTGTCGGGCGCGCAAGGAAACATTTAAGGTACTTTTTACTCTGAAGATAGCTGAGGTGGCGGAGTATGATTGAAAGCGACATGTATATAATACAAGCAATTTGGTTTTATTTTCACAGCTCTTTTCCCCTGCTGCTGAGGAGAACTCCTTTAACCCCTCCCATGCTGGTGATGGAACCGCTCCGTCACCAGCCTCGGCCGCGCTGTACTGGTGACGGAGCGGTTCCGTCAAGGTCCGCTCGACGCGCCTGTGCCGCGCTGATTTCGCGCCTGCGCGGCGCGTTCTATTGAGCGGGCGGGGCCATGACGGAACCGCTCTGTCACAAGCACAGCGCGCCCGAGGCTCGTGACAGAGCGGTTCCGTCATGAGCATGGGAGCGCCGTGCGGCCCCCCTCCCCCCTAGTGTTGCGGCGGAATTGCCGCAGCAGCGAAGGGGTTCATTATCCGTAGGGTTTGAAACGCATAGACCTGTTTGTGTTTGGCAAATTTAAGTATTATTAATATATCAGGTTTATTTAAAAGAATACATAATCAAAAGGATTTTAGTACATAAACCTGTAGCTTATACTATTTTGCCATCATTTGCTGGGATTCTATCTATTCCCCTTCTATTTTTCTTTCTTATAAAAACTTTTCATCTCTTCTTTTGATTTTATTCTACTATAACCTGATTCTGATTAATTGTGGGAAAGTGGGCTTTTCTGTTATATTGAATCTGTGTTATATTAAATTTTGATTGTACTGGATAAATGTATATGGAGGTAATTATGTGTATAATGTAAATATTATTGTTAGGTCCATTTGAAAATTGTTCTATTGTGTATCTAAAAATAAAAAGATTCCAAGAGTAGATTTAAAATATAACATTTTAAAAAATCCATTTAAAATAATTTGAAAAATTCTTTTCAAATCACTATGAGTGGCACGAGTGATTGGTAGATTTGGTTGTACTAGTGGTATCAGCATTGGCTCATTTGTGTTTGGATAGCCAGAACCTTGGCCTCTACATTAAGAAGAAATATATGGCGGTACGACGCTTGCTGATCTGGAAGGCTACCAGGCTTGTGTCAAATGTAATGTAATGTAATGTAAAATGTAATGTAATGTAAAAAATTCTTATAAAGCGCGACTTACACCGGCCGGTTTCTTGGCGCTGGGGGAGAGGCACAGCGGGGAAAGGATGAATGCCTATGTGTAGATGCTACGGAAAAGGTGAGTTTTGAGGAGAGACCTAAAATGGGGGTAGGAGGGGGAAAGTCTGAGTTCCGACGGTAGTGAGTTCCAGAATGAAGGAGCCAGGAACACAACAATCTCCGCGTGTCTCCAATCGCAAGGCAGACGGCCTCCTCTACTACTCTACAAAAGTGCGGCCCCAGCTGCAGAAAATATGGTTTAAAAAATTCACCTGGGAAGCCATTCGGCCCCGGGGCCTTTCCAGGCTGCATCTCACCCAGCGCTGCGCCCAGTTCCTCTTCCGTGCGCGGGAGATCGAGCTCCTCACTCGCTGCAACAGAAAGGGCCTTAGGTGGCAGGTCATCGAGGAAGCAACCAACTACAGCTGCGGGGAGGCATTTCCTGGAGGCATAAAGGTCTGCATAGTACATGGCAAAGCTTTCAGCAATAGTGGAGGGGTCTGTGAGAGAGGACCCATCCGGGCCCAAAATGACTGGCAGGGCTTGGGAGTATATAACGACCTCGGCATAACCTAGTCAGTAAATTGCTGGGCTTATCTCCCCACTGGTAAATCCTACTGTGGGTCACTAGCAATGCCTACCGGGCTTCGTCTAGAAGAAGATGGGCATATTCCTGCTGCGTCAACAGGAGTTGGCGGCGAGCCTGCTGATCTGCATTATCTCTACAGCGAGATTCCAATTCAAATTGCTTTGCCTCCGCCTGGACGAGGGACTCCCTACGCAATCTGCGAGCTGCTGCGCAAAAAGAAATGTCTACCCCGGCGCGTGGGCTTCATCGCCTCCCAAAGGCAGTCAGCCCCTTCAACCGTCCCTACGTTAGATGTCAAACATTGGTCAATGGCACCGTCCAGATGATCTCTATAGTCTTCTCTCTGGAGGTTCTATGCAGAGAGACGCCACCAAAACGGCTGCTGTGCCCGGCCCACACATAACGTGAGAGTGGTCGGCGAGTGGTCCGAGAGTCCACACGGAAGAATATCGGCTGCAATCACTCTGTTATCTATTGCCCGGGGGACAAAGATATAATCAAGGTGGGAGAAGGAGTCATGGCCGGCCTACAGGTATGTATAGCCCTGCGCCGTCCCATGTAGGCGTCGCCAAGGGTCCACCCAATCCAGACCCGCCACCAGTAAATGTAACTTAGTATGCCGACCTGCGTCCAATAGACCCCCAGGTCGCCAACGATCCCAGACCAGGTCTAGCACGTCACTTCAACCTCCCACAACAGCCAGCCCATCAGGCATGTCTGTCCACAGGGTCATGAGTTTTCCCCCATGCCCAAAGAAAGGGGCGGGGCATATACACATTCCAGTACTATGGATTCAGTCCCTATCGTCCCCTGAAGAAATAAATACCTACCCTGCGTGTCCCTCCATGTCTTCATATGTGTGTGTATGGAACCCGCCTATGGATCAGAATCGCAACTCCCCGGGACCCCCTCGCAAACCCGGAGTGAAATACATGAATGAAACCAAAGCGTTGAAAGCATAGCGCCTTAGTGCCAATACGATGTGTTTCTTGCAGCATGAGGACGTCTGTATGCATTTGCTTCGCCTGTTTGAGTATAGCGCCTCACTTGATTTTGTCTAGCGCCCCCCTGACATTCCAACTCATTATTTGAAGGGTCCCAGAGGGATCCCGCTTATCACCAGAAGACACCGCCATGTGAAGGTTCGAATTACAAATGTGGTCTAGACAAGAATATGTGGTCTGGATAAGGCGACTCTGAAGCAATGTAGGTCAGTGCGATCAAACAACAAAACCCCCCTCCCCCCAAACATCCAAACAGCACCCCTCCACCCTATACCTCAAAAACGATGAAGTATCGTGAGTGGCAGAACCCAACGGGAGGTCGCCCCCCCCGCCTGTCAATGGATCCCCAACTTACAGCCCATTCTCAGCTAGCCCTTTCCCTGCCAACTGATGTGTTGCAGGGATATCGGCCCTCAATTGTGCTTCCCCGGTCAAGGCAAACATATCAAGGAACTATTGGAATAAAGCGCCCCCCCAAGATTAGTCTGATGAGGTAGGCAATCGCTGGGCTGATGCAGCTCGGGATGAGGTGCCACACGACTGAGACCATCATCTGGACCTGGAGCGCCTGTTCCCCTTCCCCATCTGCGTAGATTTTGTTCCGCACCATCTCGCTCGACGAAAAATCTGAATCCCTCCGGTGCGGTGCGTGTGGGCGAAGATGCACTGTCTCATCTGTCCATTGGAAGACCTCTTCCGGCGAGTTGAAAAAATGGGTGCTGGATCGATAGACCACCCACAGTCTGGCTGGGTAGCGTAGGGCATAGGAAAGTTTGAGCCGCCATAAAAGACTGCAATCGCTGCTGGACCAGTTTAATATAGTTGGGGAAAATTAGGATACGTGCATTGTCAAACAGCAGTGGTTCCTTGGCCCTAGCCTGTTTCGGGACAGTGACCCCGGAGGGAGACAACTCTCAAGCCACTAGGTGAGGAACCACTCCATGCCACCCTCCTCGCACTCCTCCTGGAATCCAACGATGCAAAGGTTGTTGCGCCGAGCCCTCCCTTCAGCGTCTTCTACCCGGGTTGCCAGCCCTCGTTGGATCGTCTCCAGTGAGGCTACTTGCTTCTGAAGGGTATCGACCACGTCTTCCACCCCAGAGAACCTCATATCCATAATCTGTGCCACCACGTTGCGTAAATCTTGGTGTAGCAACATGGCGGCGGATCCAACCGCCCCAATCTTGGCATCCAGGGCATCTCTCCACTGGGTGATGGCCGCCATAAGGGAGGCATTGTCAGGCACGTCACTAGGCGCCCCCCTCCCCCCAGACACCACTGCAGAGGCCCCAGAGCCCGTGAACTTGTCTCTTGTACTTTGCTTGGACGATCCCCCACCCGGCCGGTCCCTCGTCATGGCAAGTTCGACACGTCCCTGTGGCAAAAAGTGTTGAGCCCGCCCCTTGCACAGCGTAGTCTGGATATTGTGGGACCCTAAAATGCCACTAGGGGATAGGTTGCTGCGTAGCTCTGTTAGGTGGATTCACCCCAATGCAAGAGGCTGGTGTCCATCATGGGGGGGGTCCTCTCCAGTCAGTCTGGCCTGGCTGCCGATCACAGGGTTGGAAATAGGATGAGAAGGTGACCTCAGGAACCCCACACAACCAAGGGCCACTGATAAGGACACCACTCACCGGGTCCGCTCGCAATCCAACAGTCCACTACAAGCGCCGTTCCCAGCAGAGAGCGCAGGGGTCCAACTATAATCCCTCAAGCGCCTCCACACAGTGTACAGATGGCGTCACTGCAGCCTTGAGCATGTACTCGGGGACCTTGTGGTGAGCTCGTGTGGCCCGACCAACCACCAAGGCGAGCCGGCCGCTCCTCAGAGGAGGTATGTGTGTTGGTCAGTCCCTCACCAGGGGTCCCAAGAAAGCACAGGAGGCACCCGGCCCAAACTCCACAGGCAGGGTTCCAAATACGACCCCACAATGCAGCTGGCCCCCAACACAGGACCTCAGGTGGCAGAGGGGAGATAGGCCTGAGAGGCCCCGCACCAGGCACCGGCAGGACCACAGATTCTCGCCCGTATAATGGCCATCGCTCCCTCAAGTAGGTGGCAGATGACACCTCCCCCGCGGCTCAACACAGCCGCTGATCGTTGGCACATAGTTCCCAAAGGGAGGGGGTCAGCCGGAGGGCACACTCTGGTCACCAGGGAAAGCCACCCAGGGGGGCCACCACTCCTGCAATCTTCCACCGGGGCCCACGTGGCCTGATAGACCGCCTGTGTGAGCCCATCTGGCCACAGGGGGAAGGGAGCGCACAGCAGGACCTCACTGGCTCTTGATCAATCCCAGTGCGGCGATGTTTAGCCCCCGGCCCAGCTGCGCACACCCTAGGCGCTTCCCCTCGTGACGCGATATGGCCACCGACCAACTACACTCACCGCACTTCAACGGGCGAGGGGGAGGGCAGCAATCCATGCCCGGCGGGCCCGAGGCAGGTCCGGGAGCATCCACCATGTCCCAGATGGCTCCAGGGCAATCCGCACCGCTGAGGCAGCACACCAGCTTTCGGCTCCGGCAAGGCCCAGCACAGTCTGGCACTCTGGCCTCCGCCGCAGGCCACCTGATCCCAGCGAAGACAGGCCCGAAGCAAAATGGAAAACAAGACTTATAAGTGTGGAATATGGATATGATACCAACAAAGAAATTCATCCTTTTCTGTAGACTGGATGGGAGTATATAAAGTAATATCCTATTGGATTTATGGGTACAGCTTTTTCCCAGCACTGACGGAGTTGGTGTATGATACTATGAAATGGGATTATGGATAAAATGACAACATAGGGATCCTTCAATTATGTTTATCAATATACTGATATACTGGGGATGCAGGAGTGAAATTATCCAGGTACCTTTGTCGCCATAGATCTAACAGGTTCAGAATTTTAATATAGTCTAACATGACTCTGGACATTCACGGCTTATTCTGTTTATGAGTACGAGATGTAGAGTCTAGCTCCAGATTCATAAGAAAATGATTGAAATCTCACCCTAACCAATTTCTCTGGATGGTCAACAATATCGGAGTACTGCATCTATCATATTTAGACTGAATAAGACAGATTGCTAGAATAACGTTTTGAGACCAAGATATAGAGAGCTGGGCCTTATTTTAATATTCTTTAAGATATTTTCTCAGTTAAGGGGGAGGTGTAATGGCTGCCTTACTCAGACCTCATGCCTCTAATGTAGATTGACATTATTATTTATTTTTGGTGGTAGTGGCATGAGCGGTGCTTCTTCTTGCTAAGCCTCAGCCATTCTTGTAAATCTTTCATTGAGTCTCCTGGATTAAGACCACATTTTGAGGGTGTTGTTTAACAAATTGAGCAACAACCCGTCATGATTTTATTTTCATGGCATTTGACAAGAGAATAGGTAATCAAATAGGCGTGTTCTCTGATTTGTCATTATGAACCCATATTAATGCCAAGACTGGCTGTGTAGAGAGTGGTAGCTTTGTATCATGCATCGGGAACATTAATATCAGCATTTTCCCATTTGTAACAATTCTCTTCGCCACATTTACAGTACTTCCTGAGTGCACAACCACTGCCATCCCAACTTGTGGAAAGGTCTGCTGCCCACTCCCATCCTTAGTACACTTATCTAAACTGCAACAATTTAAACATCACCCCAACAAAAATCTGATAAAGAGCTCCACTCTGGTGTAATTCTTTCCAGTGCTCCCTCCTCTACACTACTTACAGCTGATGGGGACAGAGGTTATGTCAACCGATACCAAGTGACCCATCCCTTTTGGTGGCTCGCTATCATTTTGACCAGTGTCTTAAGAGCCAGGAGGACTCTTCTTTCAAGTACATCCACTAATCAATTCAGTTTTATTGTCAGCAAGGGGTGTACACAGTTCAGCTGTGGTCCATTTACGTCCATGACCAGTCATCTCTGGATGTGGTATGGTTAGCCTGTAATCATGTTAGGTGATCTTCCCTCTCGTCACTTCGTGGAATCTATTTTTCTCTACGCCTCTTTTCGTCTCTGTCCTGGAGTCTTCATCGACATCTAAGGCGTCATCTGTTCTAGGTAGTTATTGGGCTCTAGGGTGCAGTGAGGGTGATCACCCCACTCATCTCCAGGTTAGTCCACCATCTGGGGTGAGTTTGACACTTTTTGGTCCTCATAGTCTGGGTGCCAGAGGAGACCTGCACTCTATTACAAGCAGTGTCATTCTGCAGCCGGTGTCTTTCCTCAAACCATGTCAAGGAAACTACTGGTATTTCAAAGACATTTTGACCTGGAATATCACTTTCACTTTGACAGGGCACAGAAGCATATTTTGTAGTCCCAAGGACCTCGTTATTTTGCTTTATGTGGTTGTAGGTTTTTTGTAGAGGAGTCAAGCAGTGTCTCCCCTTTTGCTCTAGTCTTACAAAGAATAAACTCTTGGTCCCGATAGTTGGGGAATCATGCTATCACCGGCCTCGGAGGGGGCGTTGGAGGAGGCTTACTAATCATCACCCTCTACAATGTTTCTAAAGAAAGCAGGAGGAAAGATTTGAGCTCTGTCAAGAAGAGCCGGATTTTTAAGAAATCCGCTGTGTAATAAAAGTACAATGAGCTTCCCAAGAGGCAATTGAATTAATCCGGTAAGAAGAGCTTTTATTGTGGTACTTGCAGTCACAGCGTATGATCTTGAATGCCGTTTAACAGTACGGCAACTCTATTTAAGCAGCGCGTCTTCATTCAAGAAACAATACACACACGCGACTCACACACGCGGCACAGACATGCATGCACATATCGACATTCAAAGAATAACATACTGACTCGCGGCACCAACTTACATATACACTTCACGCACACTCAACACGAGACAATTCACATTCAAACCACAACAGGATGTTTATTGTTGTGAATGACGCGCCTGGATGCACGCGCGTCATTACTAACAACAACCATACACTACACACCTCCCTCCTTTTTTTTTTTTTTTTTTTTTAAGACAGAACAAAATCATTGAACCTTGAAGGAATTTTTCGACATCTTGAACTCCTCAACAATTCTTGTGAATCACAATCAGTGGAGACAGTAGATAATTCACTGTCAGTGGTAACAGTAGATAACTCAGATGACTTTGAGTCATTAACATCAATATCCAGAAATACATTGAATGAATCATCTTCATTCAAAACCGCTTTTGATGAAACATTTCCATAAAATTCCTTGCTACTATTATATTTCGAGACTCTGCTGAAATGCCACACACTACCATCAGTCACCCTAACAGCATTCTTAAACACCTCAACAACTTTAACAGGGTCAGACCACTTTGCTAACCCTTTATGTACATAACTGCCTTTCTTCAACCTCACAAGATCACCGACATGAACAGGCACACAACTCCTTGTTCTATCTCTTGATAATTCTTCCCTCATCCTTTCTTTATAAGCGTCAACTTTCCTGCGAATCTCCTCAAAATCCACTTCTGCAAAATCAATACGATTACTATCCTTATTCTTTAACCACCAAGGAACTAAATTAGTGCTGGGTTTGCGCCCTCTTAACATTTCAAAAGGAGATAGTAAAGTAATTGCATTAGGAGTAGTCCTATAAGATAATAACATGGACTGTAAAGCCTTGTTCCAGCACAATCCACCTTTGACAGCTAGTTGGATAGCTTCTTTGACAACCCTATTGAATCTTTCTATTTGACCATTGGCCTCAGGATGGAATACTGCTATCCTTCTGTGAAAAATGCCACATCTACTAAAATACTTTTCCATTTGTCTACTAACAAACTGCGGACCATTATCCGTCACTACTTCCTGGGGAATACCCTCCCTGCAGAAAATTTCATCCATAAACTGTATTATAGCATCACTAGTCACTTCCTTGACTGTTTTTATCTCTGGCCATTTTGAAAAGTAATCTATAAGTACAATACCAAAGGAATGTTGTTGTGGTAAAACACCGAATGGTCCAATAATATCTATCCCAATCTTATTCCATGGTGATGCTGGTAAACCAACAGGTTGTGGCACACTGGGTAAGGCTTTAGCCGTTTTGTCACTGTTGGTACATAAGTCACACAATTTCACCTGTTGCTCAACAAAATAGTCAATACCTGGCCACCAGAAATTATTCTTCAACCGTCTTCTAGTGACTGATATCCCAAAATGCCCAACATGAGCCAAATCTAAAAAAAAAATTCTGAGACCGAAAGGTGGAATAAATTCCTTAACAATATCCCATTTTCTATGGTTAATTCATCCTTAATCATGTGATAACTCATTAAACCACCTGTAAAATTCTTTCCTTCAGGCCAACCTCCCAACACATATTCTTTAACTTTTGTGAGTTCTAAGTCTTTGTTCATTTCCTCATTCCATGTTTCCTCTTCTACTATTGAACTTTCACCAAACACTAAATTAACATCATTATAAACATATGCTACTTCGCATTCATCTTTATCAATCACATCAGAATCTCTGCATGGTAATGGAAGCCTCGACATACAATCTGCATGAACATTCGATTTCTCAGGGATATATTCTAAGGAATATTGAAAATTTTGCAACCTTGATGATAATCTGGCTAATCTTGAAGAAAGAGTGCGTCCTCCACCAGGTGATAATATATGTACTAAAGGCTTGTGGTCAGTTTTAATGGTGAATTTCGTTCCCCATAAGAAGGATCGGAAATGTTCAGCACCCCAAACACACGCCAGAAGTTCTCTTTCAATCACCGAATAATGACGTTCAGACTCTCTCAACGTTCTTGAGGCATATGAAACAATCCATTCTTTACCCCATTCCTCTTGAATCAGTACAGCACCCAACCCACAACTACTTGCATCTACTGTCACTATACATTTCTTGCCAATTACAAATGGTTTAAGACAGGGTGCCTTGGTAATCATTGACTTCACGGCATTGAAAGTTCCAGTCATAGTTTCTGTCCATTCAAATTTTGCATTCTTCTTCAAGAGCATCCTGAAAGGTTCAATTACACTCGCATAATTTTGGATAAATTTTGCATAGAATTCAACAAGACCTAAAAATGCAACTAACTGTTCCTTGTTCTGAGGAATGGGAGCTTTGCTGATGTTTTCCAAATGTGAGTTCTTAGGTCTGATGCCATTAGCACTAATACAATGTCCAAGATATTCTACTTCATCCCTCCTAATTTTGCACTTGGACGCGCGTAATGTTAAACCCTTCTCGGCCAAGGCGTTCAATACTTTAAATAAATGCTTATCATGTTCAATTACGTCTTTTCCGAAGACTAAAATGTCATCCTGGAATGCGATTGCCCCAGTTAATCCATCCAGTGTCTCTTTCATCAGTCTTTGAAAAACTGCAGCTGCACTTGCTAACCCAAAAGGCATCCTGCAAAATCTATATAGCCCTTCAGGAGTAATAAAAGCAGTCAAATCTTTTGAGTCTTCATGCAAGACCACCTGATGATACGCACTTGCTAGATCTAAACATGAAAAAAATTTGGCATTGTTAAGAGTAGATACCATTTCGTGTAGATTGGGCAAAGGGTGTGAGTCTACACAAATTGCATTGTTCAAACTGCGCAAATCTATGCATACACGAAGATCTCCCCCAGATTTGATCGAAATCACAATGGGAGAAACCCATGGAGACGATTCGATGGGTTCTATAATGTTCTTTTTGCACATGTCATCAAGAATTTCTTTCAATTTTCCTCTGTAAGAAAGAGGCACATTCCTTACTTTATGGCGGACAGGTAAAGCATTTGCATGTACTTTTATCTGATGTTCAAATCCCTTATATTTGCCTAGAACATCACAAAATAATTTGGGAAATGCTTCTTTAATTTTTGAAGTCAAATCTTCTCCAGTTTTACTTTGTGCAGATTCATTGGATACAGAATCAATTGCATAAACTGGTGGATCAGCACTAGGATCAAGTTTCATACCTAATTGATCAGCATGTGGCCAACTCAATAATGAATCACCAGATTCCGTTATATACACCTTCCCATGTGCAGAGTAGTTTTTGAATTTCAGTTCGGCAATGAAATAACCAATGAGTTGCAATTTATGTCCCGTATATCCACTTGGTGTGACATCTGGTGGTATTATTTTGATATTAGGCCAGTTAGATTTGAACAAGACATTAGGTAGAACCGTGTACCATGAGCAAGAGTCAACAAATACTTTGGTAGAGACTCCATTAATAGTGATAAAACACGAAGGAAACTTCCTTACTTTTTGCTCTTTAGTTATACACATTATGGTATTCACATCAAATTCACAATCACTTGAATTTTCTTGTTCCTGGTCTTGCACTAAACTGACTTTCCTTGGTGCTGATCTGCAAACTTTTGAAAAATGCCCTTTTTTTCACATCTTGAACAAACTTTGTCTAAAGCTGGACACAATCTTGAGTTCCCTAAATGAAGGTTACTACCGCATCTGAAACAGTAGATATTATAAGTTCTTGCATCAGGTTTCTGCCACATATTCATCCTTTGATCAGATCTTTGCCATGTATTTGTTCTCTGATCAGGTTTCTGCCATCTATTTCTGTATTCACTTTTATACTGGTTATCATTCCTTGTGTTAGTATATTTCCCATATTTCCCTGAGTCTTTAAATTTCTCATTTTCCTTGTTTATAATTAAAATATCAGATTTACTGTTATTCTGTGAACGTATTTCATCTACAAATTTTTCTGAGTGTTCTATTGATTTTGCAATTTCAATTGCTGCATTTAAGGTCATGTCTGAAGTTGTCCATAGTCTTTGTTGTATCTTCTTGTTATTAGTACACATAAGGATCTGGTCTCTTAAAACCTGGTCATAGTTAATGTGTTCAAAATCGCAAGTGACTGCTAATGCTCTCAATGCAGATACATAGTTGTCAATAGACTCATCTGCTTGCTGTTTTCTTGAGTAGAATTTAAATCTTTCCATAACCATGTTAATCTTTTTCCCATATCTAATGGTCAATTGCCTGGTAGCAATTTGATATACATTTAAATTAGAAGTGTCGCTTAATGGAGGAAGACTTTTGAATTCTTTGAGAGCTATTCCACCAAGACAGTGCTTTAATAAAGCTAGTTTCCTTTCTGCTTCACATTCTCCTTCCTCTAAAACATCAACATATGCTAAAAACATAGGTTCCCAAATGTCCCATTCAATAGGAGGATCACCTTTGCTAGCTAAGAATAAAGGAGGAGGTTGAATCCCAGTCATGGTTAATAAAGGACAAAGATTTAAAGTGAAGAGAAATAATTATTTATAATAGAATTATTTGTGACTCACAACAGTGTGTGCGAATCACAGATGTCACTTACTGTCAATTTGTCTTTGTAAATGCTTCTCCAAACGATTATATTCCAGTTGTTGTTAATCCACAGTGAACTGAATAAATAAAGTGTTGGTTTTTTTTTTTTTTTATTTTTTTTTTTGGAAGATGATGCTCACGAAATAGCCAATGAAAAGAGCTTTTACTAATCCATTTAGTGTAATCCAATTAGAAACGTTGAAGAGTATCCAATAGGAAGTGCTGGTGTAAAAATTTTCGAGTGTAACAGCCAATGAGAACAATTTGTTGCAAAAAATGGAAAACCCTTGAAAAATGTACTCGTTGCACGTATGGAAACGTGTTCCCGATCGTCGCCAGTGTAATAAAAGTATAATGAGCTTCCCAAGAGGCAATTGAATTAATCCGGTAAGAAGAGCTTTTATTGTGGTACTTGCAGTCACAGCGTATGATCTTGAATGCCGTTTAACAGTACGGCAACTCTATTTAAGCAGCGCGTCTTCATTCAAGAAACAATACACACACGCGACTCACACACGCGGCACAGACATGCATGCACATATCGACATTCAAAGAATAACATACTGACTCGCGGCACCAACTTACATATACACTTCACGCACACTCAACACGAGACAATTCACATTCAAACCACAACAGGATGTTTATTGTTGTGAATGACGCGCGTGGATGCACGCGCGTCATTACTAACAACAACCATACACTACACGCTGATTTCAATCCCTCTGTATTTTTCACTTTATATTAGAAGCCTTTCCTGTTTAACTAAAGAAATGTTGATCTGGTTGTATTGAATACACCAAAGGAACATAAAACGAGGCCCACGTGTAGCCTGTGTCATTTATTTGATATAACTGTACTGAATACATCGAAGCAAAGCAACGCGAGACCAGTGTGTGTTCTTAACCATTTGTTTATGTAAACAAACTTAGAGAGAGATACACTGCCTCTAGTGGTATTGACAATAGTGATGATATGAAATGTATGCGTTTCTCCCCACCAGAACCATTGTCCTTATATACTCAGACATGTGCCATGGTCACTTCTCAATACAAACGTCAGGTAACATACTACTGGAACTTTGGTTTAGCGTATGTTTGCCGGAAACTATAAACTTTCTGATCTACATAGTATTTCATACAAATCAACCACAGGAGGGAGGTATTGAGTGCCTGTGCAATAAAGGTATGACACCATTTAAACTGGAATGTTTCCTCTACAAAGACCAGATTACTAAATGTTCTATTATGGGCACATCTTCAGTAGACACTATGACCGAATGAACATTGAAGACTGCTACACCCCAAGTGCCAACTCAGATTAACCAAATAAGAGTGGTTGGCACTGGCTAGTAATATTTTTAGCAAAAGAGAATTCTGTCCGAATTCTATATGTCAATCTTAAAAATGAAATATCAGACAGAATATTATTTCACAATAAAAGGTCTAATTAATGGGGTGCAAACCCTTTCGCCATTTGAGCTCCTCACTTTTGGGGAGATTATAGTGGGTTGGGTAAATGTATGAGATGCCTCTGACGGCAAGTAGTTCAAAGTAATATTATGAATTTTTTGGGAAACTATTTTGGATTCCAGACAAAGCAGCCTGCTGAACATTCCGAGCACAGCATCCACCTAGAGACAAATGACCTCCATCTGACCATCCACTACCTAAGTATCTGCCTGATGATCTTATTGAGCCCAGCATCCACAGAGACAAATGACCCCATCTGACAATCCACTGCCTAAGCATCTTCCTTGATGAATATTCCAAGCACAGCATCCACATAGAGACAAATGACCCCCAGCTCTCAATCCACTGCCTAAGTATCTGCCTGATGAAAATTCCAAGCTCATCTTCCACATAGAGACAAATGACCTCCAGATGACAATCCACTGCCCAAGTATCTGCCTGATGAACATTCCGAGCACAGCATCAACATAGAGACAAATGACCCCAGCCGACAATCCACTGCCTAAGTATCTGCCTGATGAACATTCCAAGCTCAGCATCCACATAGAGACAAATGACCCCCATCTGACCATCCACTGCCTAAGTATCTGCCTGATGATCATATTGAGCACAGCATCCACAGAGACAAATGACCCTATCTGACAATCCACTGCCTAAGTATCTGCCTCATGAAAATTCCAAGCACAGCACCCACATAGAGACAAATGACCCTCAACTGACAATCCACTGCCTAAGTATCTGCCTGATGAACATTCCGAGCTCAGCATCCACATAGAGACATATGACCCTCAGCTGACAATCCACTGCCTAAGTATCTGCCTGATGAACATTCCGAGCACAGCATCAACATAGAGACAAATGACCCCAGCTGACAATCCACTGCCTAAGTATCTGCCTGATGAATATTCCAAGCTCAGCATCCACATAGAGACAAATGACCCCCAGCCGACAATCCACTGCGGAAGTATCCATCTGATGAACATTCCGAGCACAGCATCCACATAGAGACAAATGACCCCAGCTGACAATCCATGCCTAAGTATCTGCCTGATGAACATTCCGTGGTACAAAAGGGGGTGGTGATGGACGGAGCATCTGAACCAATGAAACACTCACACCCAGTCAACAGATCTGGGTTTAATCCATCACCGTTCTTTAGCCCACTCTGCCACCCCAGTTCAGACATGGCCATATGCAAATCAGTCTGACCCTGTGCCTCATGGGAACAGTCCAGCCCGAACTGCCAAGCCATGCCTTCCCTGGACCGGAAACAAGCTTCCGGGGAGCGGTTTCTGGCATTTCAGTCGTCTTCAGCCCGGCTTGCTTGAATCCAGTGGCAAAGTGAGCAAGGGACTCACGTCTGAGCATACCCTGCCAACTTATGTAAACAAAGTGGTACAAAAGGGGGTGGTGATGGACGGAGCATCTGAACCAATCAAACACTCACACCCAGTTAACAGATCTGGGTTTAATCCATCACCGTTCTTTAGCCCACTCTGCCACCCCAGTTCAGACATGGCCATATGCAAATCAGTCTGACCCTGTGCCTCATGGGAACAGTCCAGCCCGAACTGCCAAGCCATGCCTTTCCTGGACCGGAAACAAGCTTCTGGGGACCGTTTCTGGCATTTCAGCCGTCTTCAGCCCGGCTTGCTTGAATCCAGTGGCAAAGTGAGCAAGGGACTCACGTCTGAGCATACCCTGCCAACTTATGTAAACAAAGTGGTACAAAAGGGGGTGGTGATGGACGGAGCATCTGAACCAATCAAACACTCACACCCAGTTAACAGATCTGGGTTTAATCCATCACCGTTCTTTAGCCCACTCTGCCACCCCAGTTCAGACATGGCCATATGCAAATCAGTCTGACCCTGTGCCTCATGGGAACAGTCCAGCCCGAACTGCCAAGCCATGCCTTCCCTGGACCGGAAACAAGCTTCCGGGGACCGGTTTCTGGCATTTCAGCCGCTGAGCCTTGCACAGGCCTGGTCGCCCCCACGCTCCTCCTGCTGCCTACCTGATTGTTTGCCTAGGGCGACTCAGCCGCCTCTGAGCCGCCCGCACCAGACTTTCCCGCCGCTGCCTCCCTGCGGCCCGCCCCCCCGCCAGCCCATTGGCCGCCCCGCTCCCGCCACCCAGCTGACCCTCCCTCGACGCTACCTTCTTATGTCGCCCCTGCGCTCGCGCAGCGGGTGCGCCGATTGTGCGCCGAAAGCACGCCTAAGGCAAGCCTGTCTGCGCCCGTACCCAGCGCCAGAACCCCTGGTCCCCGCAGATGCCTGCCCACCCGCCAGACGTACGACGCCGCCACACTCAACGCACTCAACACTGGCCAGATCCCTGGATGCTACCAAGCCACCCCGCGACGCACCCACGGACCCTTCCGCTGCCGATCCTGCAACTTTTCCTGCATCCGGACCTGCACCGCACCCG
Source organism: Lissotriton helveticus (assembly GCF_964261635.1). Classification (NCBI taxonomy): domain Eukaryota; kingdom Metazoa; phylum Chordata; class Amphibia; order Caudata; family Salamandridae; genus Lissotriton; species Lissotriton helveticus. The sequence continues at coordinate 42,539,812 of NC_136069.1, forward strand.
CCAAGCCAAGCACCAGCAGCAACCACCTGAAGTGCATCTTGCTCAACACCCGCTCCGTCCACAGACACGCCGTGGAACTCTGGAACCTGCTCGATACCACATCTCCAGACGTCGCCTTCCTCACGGAAACATGGATGAACGCCTCATCAGCGCCTGACATCGCCATCGCCATATCGGACGGATACAAGATCACCCGGAGGGACCGCGTCAACCAGACAGGAGGAGGCATCACCATCGTCCACAAAAACACCATCTGCATCACGACCAACTCCGACGACACCCTCACAGCCGCCGAACATCTCCACTTCAAGATACACACCGACCCCAAGACCACACTCAGAGGCACCCTCATCTACAGACCCCCAGGACCTCGCTCACAATTCAGCGAAGACATCGCAGACTTCATCAGCCCGCACGCCCTCTCCTCCGCTGACTACATCCTCCTAGGGGACCTCAACTTCCACCTAGAGAACAACAAGGACAGCATCACCACCACCCTGCTGGACAACCTCGCCAACCTCGAACTCAAGCAACTGGTGAACACCCCCACCCACTACGCCGGACACACTCTTGACCCCGTCTTCTCCTCCAGCAAGGACGTCTCCTTCAGCCACTCCACCTGACTCCACTGGACAGACCACAGCTGCGTCCACTTCAGCTTCAGAAGGACCACGACCCACCACAACCCGCAACAGGTTCCCCGCTGGAGCTGGAACAAGATCACCTCCAACCAGCTCTCCACATCCCTGAACCTGAATCCTCCCACCAGCTCAACGGACCCCAACCAGGCAGCCAACAACCTCACACAGTGGATCACCAACTGCGCTGACGACCTCGCACCCCTGAAAAACCATCCCAGCAGACCCGGCAGCAAGAAGGCTTCCTGGTTCAAAGATGATCTCATGAACTCCAAGAAGAACTGCCGCACCCTCGAGAAAACCTGGCGCAAAGACCCGACTACAGACAACATGACTGCCCTCAAGCACGCCACCCGCAAACACCACCAGCTGATCCACCAAGAAGACAGCATTCAAGGAATGACTAGACTACAACGCACACAACAGCAAAGAACTCTTCAGCATCGTCAAAGAGCTCTCGAACCCCAGCGCCGGGACCAACAACATCACCCCCTCGCAAGAACTCTGCGACTCACTCGCCTCGTTCTTCCACAGCAAGATCGCCGACATACAATACAGCTTCGGCACACAGCCCACGCACCCAACCACCGAACCGACGCCCCCCACCACCACCCTTCACGCCTGGACCCCGGTCAGCACCGAAGATACCATCCACACAATGAGCACCATCCATGCCAGATCACCAACAGACCCCTGCCCCCACCACGTCTTCAACAAGGCCGCCTCCGTCATCGCACCCCAACTCCGAGAAGCCATCAACTGCTCCTTCAACACCGCCACCTTCCCGGTGAGCTGGAAGCATGCCGAACTCAGCGCTCTCCTGAAGAAACCATCAGCAGACCCCACCGACCTCAAGAACTACCGCCCCATCTCGCTCCTCCCATTTCCTGCTAAAGTCATCGAGAAGACCGTCAACCGACAGCTTGCCGCCTTCCTCGAGATGAACGGATCCCTCGACCCCTCGCAGTCCGGCTTCCGAGCCAACCACAGCACCGAGACTGCCCTCATCGCAGCCATTGACGACATCCAAGCCCTGCTCGACAACGGGGAAACAGCGGCCCTCATCCTCCTGGACCTCTCCGCAGCGTTCGACACGGTCTGCCACCACACCCTAGTACAACGCTTCAGCAACATCTGAATCCAAGAAAAGGCACTGGAGTGGATCATCTCGTTCCTCGACGGAAGAACCCAGAGAGTCCGCCTGCCCCTGTTCAGATCCGAGGCCACCGAAGTCATCTGCAGCGTACCACAAGGATCATCACTCAGCCCCACCCTCTTCAACATCTACATGAGCCCCCTCGCAGCCATCGCACGCCAACACAACCTCAACATCATCTCCTACGCCGACGACACTCAGCTGATCCTCTCCCTCACCAAGGACCCAGCCACCGCCAGAACCAACCTTCACGAAGGAATGAAAGAAGTAGTCGAGTGGATGAAGAACAGCCGTTTGAAACGGTATACAACGGTTAGCACGCATTTTTTACAACGCAGTGCTGTTACCACGCTACTTTTACCACGCAAGTCGTTACAACGACTTGCGCTGGGGGGCTCTCCAGGATATTAAATAGTTTAATTTACTATCCAACTCCTTCCCTAGAGTCCACGGGGACTGGAGTTGGAATAGTAAATTAAAAAATGTACTATCCAGCGCCCCTCCACGCAAGTCGTTGTAACGACTTGCGTGGTAAAAGTAGCGTTGTAACGGTACGCGTTGTAAAAGTACGCGTGGTACCGTCATACATCCGTTTGAAACTCAACTCAGACAAGACGTAAGTCCTCATCCTAGGACCATCTTCCTCCGCCTGGGACGACTCCTGGTGGCCCCCTTCCCTGGGCAGCGCACCCAAACCAACGGACCACGCACGCAACCTGGACTTCATCCTGGACTCCTCCCTCTCGATGACCAAACAAGTCAACGCCGTCTCGTCCTCGTGCTTCAACATCCTATGCATGCTCCGGAAGATCTTCTGATGGATCCCCACCGAAACCAGGAGACGGTCACACAGGCACTCGTCACCAGCCGTCTGGACTACGGAAACACCCTCTACACCGGAACCACAGCCAAACTACAGAAGAGACTCCAACGCATCCAGAACGCCTCCGCACGACTCATCCTGGACATCCCCCGTCACAGCCACATCTCCGGACACCTGAGAGACCTGCACTGGCTCCCCGTCAACAAGAGAATCACGTTCCGACTCCTCACCCACGCACACAAGGCCCTCCACGACCTGGGCTCCAGGTACCTCAACAACCGCCTGACCTTCTACACTCCCACCCGCCAACTTCGTTCGACCAGCCACGCCCTCGCCGCCGTTCCACGCATCCGAAGAGCCACCATGGGAGGAAGATCCTTCTCCTACCTGGCAGCCAAGACATGGAACTCCCTCCCCATCCACCTCCGTCAGACCCAAGACCACCTCTCCTTCAGGAAGAAACTCAAGACCTGGCTGTTCGAGCAGTAGCAGACCCCCCTCCCCCAAGCGCCTTGAGACCCTCCGGGTGAGTAGCGCGCTATATAAATTTCTTGATTGATTGATTGATTGATTGGATTCAAGCAAGCCGGGCTGAAGACGGCTGGAATGCCAGAAACCGGTCCTCGGAAGCTTGTTTCCGGTCGAGGGAAGACATGGGTTGGCAGTTCGGGCTGGACTGTTCCCATGAGGCACAGGGTCAGACTGATTTGCATATAGCCATGTCTGAACTGGGGTGGCAGAGTGGGCTAAAGAACGGTGATGGATTAAACCCAGATCTTTTGACTGGGTGTGAGTGTTTGATTGATTCAGATGCTCCGTCCATCACCACCCCCTTTTGTACCACTTTTGGCCGCCATAAGTGAGGCAGGGTATGCTCAGACGGGAGTCCCTTGCTCACTTTGCCACTGGATTCAAGCAATCCTGGCTGAAGACGGTTGGAATGCCAGAAACCGGTCCTCGGAAGCTTTTTTCCGGTTCAGGGAAGACATGGCTTGGCAGTTCGGGCTGGACTGTTCCCATGAGGCACAGAGTCAGACTGATTTGCATATAGCCATGTCTGAACTGGGGTGGCAGAGTGGGCTAAAGAACGGTGATGGATTAAACCCTGATCTTTTGACTGGGTGTGTATGTTTGATTGATTCAGATGCTCCGTCCATTACCACCCCCTTTTGTACCACTTTGTTCGCCATAAGTTGGCAGGGTATGCTCAGACCTGAGTCCCTTGCTCACTTTGCCACTGGATTCAAGCAAGCTGGGCTGAAGACGGCTGGAATGGCAGAAACCGGTCCTCGGAAGCTTGTTTCCGGTCCAGGGAAGACATGGCTTGGCAGTTCGGGCTCCATCTGACCATCCACTACCTAAGTATCTGCCTGATGATCTTATTGAGCCCAGCATCCACAGAGACAAATGACCCCATCTGACAATCCACTGCCTAAGCATCTTCCTTGATGAATATTCCGAGCACAGCATCCACATAGAGACAAATGACCCCCAGCTCTCAATCCACTTCCTAAGTATCTGCCTGATGAAAATTCCAAGCTCTCATCCACATAGAGACAAATGACCTCCAGATGACAATCCACTGCCCAAGTATCTGCCTGATGAACATTCCGAGCACAGCATCAACATAGAGACAAATGACCCCAGCCGACAATCCACTGCCCAAGTATCTGCCTGATGAACATTCCGAGCACAGCATCAACATAGAGACAAATGACCCCAGCCGACAATCCACTGCCTAAGTATCTGCCTGATGAACATTCCAAGCTCAGCAACCACATAGAGACAAATGACCCCAGCTGACAATCCACTGCCTAAGTATCTACCTGATGAACATTTCAAGCTCAGCATCCACATAGAGACAAATGACCCCAGCTGACAATCCACTACCTAAGTATCTGCCTGATGAAAATTCCAAGCACAGCATCCACATAGAGTCAAATGACCCTCAGCTGACAATCCACTGCCTAAGTTTCTGCCTGATGAACATTCCAAGCTCAGCATCCACATAGAGACAAATTACCCCAGCTGACAATCCACTGCCTAAGTATCTGCCTGATGAAAATTTAAAGCACAGCACCCACATAGAGTCAAATGACCCTCAGCTGACAATCCACTGCCTAAGTATCTGCCTGATGAACATTCCAAGCTCAGCATCCACTTAGAGACAAATGACCCCCAGCCGACAGTCCACTGCCTAAGTATCTATCTGATGAACATTCCGAGCACAGCATCTGCATAGAGACAAATGACCCCCAGCCGACCATCCACTGCCTAAGTATCTGCCTGATGAACATTCCAAGCTCAGCATCCACATAGAGACAAATGACCCCCAGCCGACAATCCACTGCCTAAGTATTTATCTGATGAACAGTCCGAGCACAGCATCTGCATAGAGACAAATGACCCCCAGCCGACCATCCACTGCCTAAGTATCTGCCTGATGATCGTATAGAGTACAGCATCCACAGAGACAAATGACCCTAGCTGACAATCCACTGCCTAAGTATCTGCCTGATGAACATTCCAAGCTCAGCATCCAGATAGAGACAAATGACCCCCAGCCCACAATCCACTGCCTCAGTATCTGCCTGATGAACATTCTGAGCACAGCATCCACATAGGGACAAATGACCCCTCAGCTGACAATCCACTGCCTCAGTATCTGCCTGATGAACATTCTGAGCACAGCATCCACATAGGGACAAATGACCCCTCAGCTGACAATCCACTGCCTAAGTATCTGCCTGATTCCTTGCAGACTTGGCATTGCCAGAGTGAAAGCAAAGTCCAGCACCAAACATTCTGTGGCCTGGCTGATGGAGTGTACGTGTTGTTTAAGAGACCAGAAATGGTGGTATGAAATGATTATTGCATATAAAATATGTATAGGTGCAACTCGGGTTAGGCTTTTGACTTTAGGACTCTTGTTGATTTAAGTGTGGGTTCAATATGATTTTTGGGTTTCATTATGCCTTGCTAACAGGATGGATAGTGAAGCAGAGCATCATATTTTTTGAGTATGGGGAGCTGATAGAGGAAAGTATGGCAATTTAGAAAATAAATAGCTTTTGTGTACCCCGGGAGGGCTTCTGAGCTGTGGAGCAACTAACTCTTCGACTAGCCTTGCAGAAAGAAAAGTACTCACATGTCCAGGCAACGTAAACCATTTGTAGTGCGCTCAGGGTCTGAAATATGTAGTCATTAATCCCAATGTTAATGAAAATGTCTATATATTGGTTTCATGTTTTTGCGTGTCAAGAGTAAAACAAACCCAAAACTAGCCTCCAGCTTGTGGGTTGAACATGTGCTAGTTTTTCAACATGAGGTTTTAATTACGTCTTGCTAGTACGCTTGAGAGTGAACTATAGTGTTGTATTTTTGGTTACAGAGAGCTAACAGACTAATGTATGATTTAGCAGTTTTGGACATTACAAAAAAATAAGCTATTGTCATCCCCAACGTTGATGGGAGTACTTACCTAAGGAGGAGGAGTCTCAACAATGCTGAAAGTAGACGAAGACTTGCATAGGAAGAAGAGAGGAAAATGTAGAACCAGCATAAAGACTGACAAACAGGGAAAGAAGGAAAAATTAGAAGACAGAAAAAACAATACAGAGGGATGACACGGAGAGGAAAAACCAACAAAGGACTATAAGGTTCTCTCATTCTGGCAATCTTTGACCCCCAGACCTGGGAAGCGGAGGACAACCAACGAGGAGTGGACTCACGGAGGAGGATACTGTGCTGCACAGTGAACACGATGAGGAGCTCCGGCACATATGTCAGCCAGGAGGAATCAAAGCTGAGGAGCTCTGTTGGAGGGAAGACCACCAACGAGGAGTAGACTCACAGAGGAGGATAGAGGAGGATACCCTGCTGCTCAGGGAACACGATGAAGAGCTACGGCACATATGTCAGCCAGGAGGAATCAAAACTGAGGAGCTCTGTTGGAGGGAAGACCACCAACAAGGAGTCGACTCACAGAGGAGGATACCGTGCTGCACAAGGAACACAGAGGAGCTCCAGCACGGATGACAGTCAGGAAGAATCGAAACCAAGGAGCTGCTGTTGGAGGGAGGAGGACCATGGAGCCAACGGGCAGACCTAGAAATACAGGTAAATGACAGAGATGGAAGCCTGCACTCCACCTGGAAACACTGTGGCCCCACCATGGTTCTGATGAGGACCAGGTGCGTGACAGAGGTAGTTCGGTGAAGGAACTGGTAGGCAAGAGTACAAGCATAGAGGCTGGTGCGGAGTCCAAGGAGAACAACCGGGGTCAAAACCATGACAATCGTGCATTTATGACCCTCAAATCTCCTGGGTTTCTTTTCTTTTAGAAGCAAGTCTTGATGGCCAAACTAATTGCCTTATTCTTGTGATGGATAAGAAAGTGTGAAGGGCTAAGAAACATAGCAGAAGAAAGGATAAAACAGGAGAAACAAAGAGGAAGAAATTCAGGCAGACCTTAGAAAGCAGAACAGGCTGGAAAAGATATAGGGCTAGATGTAGGTAAATCAGATTTACGATTCATAAATACTGAATTTTACCGATTCGGTATTCATGAATCGGTAAATCTGATGTAGGTAATTATTCGTTCTATATGTCAAATATGAATTCCCTTTGGGCATTTATAAGTTTAGAGACACCAATTCTTTCAACTACAACAGATAAAATTCACTCAGAGACATTATAACTAAAGCAATGCACAGTATAACACAACAATTCCATAAACAGATTAGATCCAGTTTACACAATTTATTAGAAGTACAATACACAGTGATTAAGGAATATTCTGACTGCTGTGGAATATTAACCCTTATTTTGTACCTCCTTTGTAGTCATAGGAAATGTTCATGATGAATTTTTGTGAAATTCTTGTTCCTTCTGTATATTATCTGTGTTCCCAATTATTTTAATTATTTTATGATTCTATTATGTCTTTTTAAATAGTTTTTAATACATTTAATAAATCGTGTAAACTGGATCTAATCTGTTTATGGAATTGTTGTGTTATACTGTGCATTGCTTTAGTTATAATGTCTCTATGAGTGAATTTTATCTGTTGTAGTTGAAAGAATTGGTGTCTCTAAACTTATAATTGCCCAAAGGGAATTCATATTTGACATATAGTCAGCTCTGGTACCCCATCCCTTTAGTTTTGGGTCCCTCTCTCTTTTATTAGAGGTAATTATTCGGTAACAAATACCGAATCAGTAGGATTCGATATTTACCGATTCGGTAATTACCGAATCGGTATTTGCCATTGATTCCTATGGGCCTTGAAGCCCATAGGAATCAATGGCAAATACCGATTTGGTAATTACCGAAACGGTAAAAATACCGAATTTCCAAGGGGGACAGGGTGTCACTTTGACACCCTGTTGCACCCCATGTTTCTGGCTTGTGTGCCATGTGACACACATACATGCCCTTAGGGCAGGTATGTGTGCCACATGGCACAGGTGTACATGCACAGATGTGCATGTACACAGGAAGTCGTTATTTACCACCCAATAGTATTGGGTGGTAAATAACAAATTTTTAAGAGCCTGTGGCACTGTTTACTGTGCCACCTACATATTGATTTACAGAATCGGTAAATTTACCGATTCGGTATTTTACCGATTCTGTAAATTTACCGAATCGGTAAATTTACAGATTCTGTAAATTCTACATTACAAAACCCAAATACCGGTCGGTAACGGCCGAAATCGGCCGTTACCGACCGGTATTTGGTCTCCTACATCTGGCCCATAGTTGGGAAGAACAGCAATAGATCCATTGGATCTCCAATAATCGAGATTTTTATTTTTTATTTGACCTGTGTTAAAATGACACTTACCTTTAATCTGGGGACATTGGAGGTGGCGCCTCAGCCGATCTCTGGAGCTAAGAAGGAGCCTCAGGGACAAATCCTAGGGAGAGTAGAGGAAAGAATCCTATGAGATCTTTACTGACTTTTCAAAGAATTTGAGCCTGTATGATGAATGGAGAACAATAAAACAGTTACTCAGAAAGCCTTGTAATTGACCTGGGTTACTGTATTTAAACAAACAAAACGGAGACCGAGAAATTAATATGCAGAGTCCCTCAGCCTCACCCTTTTCAACATGTACAAGACACTACTCGCCAACATCACTGTCTTTTCCAACAGCGATCACACACAACTCATCTTTTCCCTGACGGACAAAACAACCACAGCCAGAACTAACTTCTCAAACTGCATGACCATGAAAGCAGACTGGATGCAAACCAACTGCCTGCAGCTCAACTCTGACAAGACAGAAGTACTGGTCTTTGACATCAAGACCTCCCCAATGGACTCTATCTGGTGGCCATCGAAGATAGGACCAAACCCTGCGCCCACAGACCACGCATGTAATCTAGGATCACCCTATTCAGCATGGCCGCTCAAGTCAAAGCAATGTGCACCTAATGCTTCCACTTCCTACTCATGTTGCGAAAAAAATCTTCAAATGGATGCCTCAGAACACATGGGGCAGTATTACAATAAGTGCCCTGGGGGCGCAACGGGCGTTTGCGCCCCTTTGCGCGACCCTGGGGCAATTTGGTATCATAGAAGGTGGTGCAGACGCTTGGGTGTTCCCTTCTATAATACCGATAGCGCTGGCACACCTAAAGTGTCAGCGCTACCTTCAGAGGGCGTTTCCTCATTTGCATAGGAGCTTGCCCTATGCAAATGAGGGAATTCCTTTGACTCTGCGCTTGCGGCGTATTACAGAAGCACGCGCAGAGTCAAAGGAGCCCTCAGGAGGTGCACTGTGCGTGCAGCATTTAAAAGGTGGCGCACTGTCAGTGCGCCTCCTGACAGCAGCCCTCTGCAGTGGCTAGAGGGGGTCCCATGGACCCCCCAGACATCCCCCTGCAGGCGGGTGCTGTCACTGACTGCACCCGCCTGCAAGGGGAGCTCTATTCCTATGTAAAAGTGCAGGCGGGTGCCACCTGCACTGTGAAAACATGGAGCAGCTGCTCCGTATTCACACATGAATGCGCTGTCACAGGAGAGGAGTGAAGGGGAGAGGCTGCACAGGAGAGGTGGGAGGAGAGGCTGCAGAGGAGAGGGGGGAGGAGAGGCTGCAGAGGAGAGGAGGGAGGGGAGAGGCTGCAGAGGAGAGGAGGGAGGGGAGAGGCTGCAGAGGAGAGGTGGGAGGGGAGAGGCTGCACGGGAGAGGTGGGAAGGGGAGAGGCCGAGGCCGCACAGGAGAGGTGGGAGGGGAGAGGCCGCACAGGAGAGGTGGGAGGGGAGAGGCCGAGGCCGCACAGGAGAGGTGGGAGGGGAGAGGCCACACAGGAGAGGTGGGAGGGGAGAGGCCGCACAGGAGAGGTGGGAGGGGAGATACCGCACAGGAGAGGTGGGAGGGGAGAGGCCGAGGCTGCACAGGAGAGGTGGGAAGGGGAGAGGCTGCACAGGAGAGGTGGGAAGGGGAGAGACTGCACAGGAGAGGTGGGAAGGGGAGAGACTGCACAGGAGAGGTGGGAGGGGAGAGGCTGCACAGGAGAGGTGGGAGGGGAGAGGCCGAGGCTGCACAGGAGAGGTGGGAAGGGGAGAGGCTGCACAGGAGAGGTGGGAAGGGGAGAGACTGCACAGGAGAGGTGGGAGGGGAGAGGCTGCACAGGAGAGGTGGGAAGGGGAGAGGCTGCACAGGAGAGGTGGGAAGGGTCGAGTCTGCACAGGAGAGGTGGGAGGGGAAGAGGCTGCACGGGAGAGGCGGGAAGGGAAGAGGCTGCAGAGGAGAGGTGGCAAGGGGAGAGGCTGCACAGGAGAGGTGGGAAGGGTCGAGTCTGCATGGGAGAGATGGGAGGGGAAGAGGCTGCACGGGAGAGGCGGGAAGGGAAGAGGCTGCAGAGGAGAGGTGGGAGGGGAGAGGTCGCACAGGAGAGGTGGGAGGGGAGAGGATGGGAGAGGCTGCACAGGAGAGGTGGGAAGGGACGAGTCTGCACGGGAGAGGTGGGAAGGGTCGAGGCTGCACGGGAGAGGTGGGAAGGGTCGAGGCTGCACAGGAGAGGTGGGAAGGGGAGAGGCCGAGGCCGCACAGGAGAGGTGGGAGGGGAGAGGCCGAGGCCGCACAGGAGAGGTGGGAGGGGAGAGGCCGCTCAGGAGAGGTGGGAGGGGAGAGGCCGCACAGGAGAGGTGGGAGGGGAGAGGCTGCACAGGAGAGGTGGGAAGGGGAGAGGCCGCACATGAGAGGTGGGTGGGGAGAGGCCGAGGCTGCACAGGAGAGGTGGGAAGGGGAGAGGCTGCACAGGAGAGGTGGGAGGGGGAGAGGCTGCACAGGAGAGGTGGGAGGGGGAGAGGCTGCACAGGGGAGGTGGGAGGGGAGAGGCCGCACAGGAGAGGTGGGAGGGGAGAGGCCGAGGCTGCACAGGAGAGGTGGGAAGGGGAGAGGCTGCACAGGAGAGGTGGGAGGGGGAGAGGCTGCACAGGAGAGGTGGAGGGGAGAGGCTGCACAGGAGAGGTTGCACAGGAGAGGTGGGAGGGGGAGAGGCTGCACAGGGGAGGTGGGAGGGGGGAGGCCGCACAGGAGAGGTGGAAGGGGAGATGCCACACAGGAGAGGTGGGAGGGGAGAGGTGGGAGATGAGATGTGAAGGGGCTGCAGGCGGGGGTTGGGACATGGCTTGAAGTGGGGAGTTGAGGTTGTCAAGAAGCGGGGAAGGGAGGGTGGACGGGAAGACTCTTACCTGCAAAGACACCTGCTCAGAGCCCTCTCTCCTTCAGCCTGGGACGGTGAAGATGACAATCTGAGGCGGGGTGATGCTCGGGGTCAGAGGGTGAAGGTCACCGCACAGACAGAGGATCCTTCCACCCCTAAAGCTGCGTGAGGCGAGGAAGAGGTCGGAATTGACTGCATTCACTGCTGGTGCTGTCTCTGCCCTCGCTGACCTGGAAGAGAAAATCACAGGCCACAGGGCTGAGTGTAACTAAAAGAGAAAATAGACTAAACTTAGTCCACTAATGCCATTAACATCAGCGTGAGCACAGAAGTGTTTCTCAGTTCCTGTTTAAAACTCTTACTTTTTAATACATACTTCTGAATGCAAAGATATGATCTGACATATGAAGTTGAAACTCTTCTACGTGTTAAAGAAATACACTTATTTGGATTTTGAAGATACCATATTCTTAGAAGCTTCAGAATCATCACACAGATGCAGTAGGGTAAGTAGACTTTATTTCCAAAGTTACAACCAGCGGAGGTCACAACATCTCCTCCCTGGCCAGCTGTAAATCCTGCCTGTTCTGGAACTTTGGACTCACAAGTGGAACATGCAACGCACTAAGTACAGTGCTCCATAATCCAGACATGAGACCAAAGCTCATTACAACACATATCATATTCTAACATGTTATTTGTTGCATGGTTTTGATGGAGCAAGGTTTCACATATATCAAAACTTGCTTGCTTGTACTCAGCTCTCTCTAAATAACCTGTAATATATTAACCAACAATATTTGCACAAACACAACAACATTTCTAGTATTTAGGGGAAACATGCATATGTGCTTTCACTAACAGTAACTCAATTGCATTAAAATGGTCGCCGCAACAGGGGAAACCTGTGCATGCGCCTGTCACATCTACGTGGCGTGACGCACTTCTATGCTTGGTGGGAATTCTTTGCTTCTGCGCACTAGTGACAAAATGGCCGCTTTAAATTTCACATGCTAACGCTATGCTGCTGCTTGTACTAAAACTTGTTTGTTCTGCCTAATCAATAATGCACAAGTTAAAATAAAGTAATGGGGTTAGAGTAGAGATGGGGGTATACAGGTAATCATTTATTTTTGTATTCTAATGTGTCTCTTTGACTTTGCTGCTAGCTCGTATTTGGGCCTGAATATCCCGAGTGTGCTCATCTTTGTCAGCCCAGCGCAAGCGCATTACGTCTCGAAAGTGCTGAAGCATTGGCACTGTACTACAGCCAAGACTCTTCTTACCCACGATGTGCCTGGGATCCTGCTCTGCTGACCACTAGAAAGGAAGCAAGAAGACCCAAATATATACAATGTATATAATTCGTATGACAATATTGTTGGGCGGAATAAAATCATGGGAAAATAATATTGTGGGTTGGGATTCAATCAATATGAATCGAATTGAAATGACCTCATCTTAGTATGGTGTGATGACCTCTCCTTGTCTTTCCAATCAATCACTGAAGGGGAGCACATAGATTTGCAACATTTAGGGGTGGTACATTGCCCTTGAATTGGTATATCTAAGGTAGGTTTATATGGAGAATTTGTCCGACTTGTCCGAATAGCTAACCTGTCACTGACCCAACGACGGCTATAGGAGATCGAGAACTGAGGTGCTGGCGGAGCACTCTGTCTGAAAATTTGAGGTTATCGATTACCCAATCAGGGTACTAAATTGACTTATCCAGAGAGAGAGGGGGGGTGTGACGCTGGCGTTGCACTTTAGTGGAGGTCACCTGTCCTGAACTGCACCTGTCTTGCCCCGTGGGCGCCTGATTTGTCGGGTGCATGGTCCGGATATTTGCCCCAGCCCGTGACCAGGATTGGTCATCGCATCATTCTAGGTAAATATAATCCGTGTGGGATGTCTTTGTGCTATTTCTCTTTCTCACCCTTCCCAGGTACCAATCTCTTAAGGTGTTACTGTGATTTCTTGCAAACTTTACCTTTTAACCCCTTCGATGCGGATGACAAAGCCAGCTCGTCATGGGCGTTAACTGCGCTACGCGCATGACGAGCTGGCTTTGTCATGTAACGCGGGATTTTTAAAAATCCAGCGCGCAGCGGGAAAACCCGCTAGCGCGCATGCGGTTAATAATCATATTCTTGCTCATTAAATTCATGATTTCTGTAATTAGGTCAAAGACTCCCTTAAAACTTGCATAGATAAACTTTTAAACTCCTCCCACCCCCCCCCCCCAGAGTCTGTGGTTATTTTAGGAGGGGATACATTTTTAAGTAAATACCTGTTTTATTCTAACTCCCTTTGATCCACAGGATGTATAGCCAAGGAGACATGGATTGGTAAGTCATGGTTTACAGGTATAGGTCCTGAAAAGACCTCAATTTACTGATAGGTGAAAAAAAGAAATCAGTTAAGCAGGATTACTAGTTCAAAGGTATGAATGTGTTATGGGCCCAGGTGAGTATGTTAAAATTGAGCTAGTGATCCCGCGCGCTCTATCAGTATACTTTTCTGGTAGCAGATAGATGGTTAGGGTTTAGTTAAGAAATAGTTAGTTAGTAGTGTAATTGATTATTGATTATGTATTATTGATTGTGTATTGATTTTGGGTTCTATTTGATTTATATGTACTAACCAATGTTTGCTCGTGTTGTTAAGTGTTGTCTTGGAAATATCCCGGGATATAGAAAGCAGTTGGCAGAATAGATGTCATACTGCTCCGAGGATACTTACCTTGAGGAAAGGTGCGGAAAGTTAGGTAAAACTTGAAGCACTAATTAGGGATTATTTTTCTGGTATAAAAGTGAGAGTGATTGGTAGCAAAGGAGTTCGCTGGTGAAACTTTGGTCTTATATCACCTAGAAAGGGTAATTTCGAAAGAGTAGCAGGTTCTTTTTGCTCAAGTGAGTGGTAGACGGAAGGTAGTTCACTCACAGTGTATGATTGGTAGACGGAATTGGGTTTACTCGCTGTAAATGAAATGATCTGTTCTTCTCTTTTTAGTCAATCAGGTACAGTAGCAAATGTTTTTATGTTGTCAAATAATGAAATATGAAATTGAAATTTAAAGAAATTGAATTGTCGTATTACCTTGCAAAGGAGGGAGTCAGCCGCGGGTGCTGAACTGACGTCATAGTGAGCCGCGCTGGGATTGGTAGAAACAGTGGGTGTGTAACCTTGAGAAAGTTGTAAAGGAGGGGTGAGTGTTGAGAGTGAAATTCACGTCACAGAAAACCCGCGCAATCATTGGTTAATGCTGCTTGTAAATTAAAATTTAATTGGTCAGAAAAAATAAAAGACACGCTGGTATTTGAGAAATATTTCTGCAAAGGTAAACAAACTAAATTGAAATTACTGAAAATAAAATAGCGGTATATGTGGCATCTAGATTCAGCATTTATAGGAAATTGTCCTGATAGAAAATATTTAGGGTTTGCTAGAGAACAACAGATTAGAGGAAGACCTTATATCATGTATGGCGAGAAAAGAAAAATTTCATTTTTCAAGAGAATCAAAAATTCTTTTAAAAAAGGACAAAGTTATTAAAACAAGAGAAGGATTATTATTCCACCACCTAATAAGCCTGCATCATACATGATGGTAGAAAGGGTCTACCACACATGTGTGTGGTTAGAGAATTGGATAGAATATACAAAACACGATGGTGTTTTAGCATTTCCAGAACATGGTACCTTTAATGGTAGAATTTTGTATAACCTAAGAAATCGCATGAATAAATTAGATCCCAGACATAGATGAACACAGTATGAAGCATTAAAGGAATGGGAGACAGAGGCATTTGAGCGAGACCGGTCCAGAAGTGACCGCAATTGGAGTACATTTTATCCCAGATTTCCTACAGAGACGAGAGACAAGCAAATGAAAAAATAGAGACAGTCTATGTTATTGGAAGGATTATATCCTGTTTTCCCCATAGAAGAACCTACGGGAAGTAAAAGTACTGACAAAAACAAACATCTAATGACTGTTGGTGGTGATTCAGATGATGATTATTTAGAGGATTTGTTAATGGAAAATCTGCCACCTTATCAAGAAGAAGGAGGAGAACATGGCGGCCGGCTGAACTCCTAGGTCGTGAGCTCCGCAATCGTTTGGCAGTAGTTCATTAAAACGGCTCAATTTAAGTAATTTAGATGCGATATTAGGGGGCTCTACTAACCGGGCAGACGCGGTCGTTTGATTCAGTGAATTCGGCTGCAGTACTACAGAGATACGCTGAGGTTATCAAAGGTCCGCAGCGGAGGAGTGCTTTGTCGGAGCTCCTGCTAGACAGCTGTGGCGGCTCCGGGTCGACATTCGACACGAGGCGGAGACTGCTAGCGAGCTCAGTGGTGGCTGGAGGTAACTACAGGGTGTTGCTGCTGTAGGAAGGCAGCTCTACGTGGAAGCTTGATCGTGAACAAGATTGAGTGAATCAGCCCAACGCAGGCTGCGCTCAAAGGCACCTGCTCAGCGGAGGGGACGGCATCGATCAAGTAAGGGCTAATTTAGGAGTTATTTGGGCAGAGGCCGCCGGCACCTTTAAACATTTACGTGGGGCTTCATTTAGAAAATGCTTTAGGGGGCCCCCTCATAAACTTTCTTATCTACCGGGGTGTTTGTATACAAAGGGTCCATAGAGACCCTTTCAGGCTCAATAGAGACAGAAAAAATCCTCTTAGAATCTTAGTCAACTTCAAACCGTATTCAATAAAAGAATATATTTTGAATAAAGCTCTGAACTCTGGTACGCTCACAAAAGATAGATACAATTACAAAATCCACTTGGATATATCTAAAGCAACGGCTGACAGACAATGGGCTTTAGAAAAATTCATGCAAGATCTCAGGGCCGAAGGAGCAACCGTTCAAATGAAGTTTCCAGCTCTCTTACGTATAATGTGGTGTAACAAAACCCTCAATATTAGAGACCTGAAAGAAGTAGAACGATTTTTGGATCGTATGAAAATAAATAGGGAAAAGTAGCACTATGAGCCTATCTGCGTTAATTAATTCCTTTATGATTGCGGATCTCAAATTGGGCAATTAGGATTGCTCAAACAGCTGTAGGGAGGGTTCTCCAGGGTGAGGGTCAGCACAAGCTTGTTTTTTTTCTTTTTTAGTGCACATTGTAGATTTCTTGGGTGGGGAGCATTGTGGAAAAAAATAAAAAAAATATTTGTCTGATATGTAAATTTTATAGCAAACAGGACTGGAGTAAAAAGCAGGAGAAAAGATGCTGAATTTAATGGGTGATTTAAAAATAGCATCATGGAATGTGAATGGGGTAAGAATGAGGGGCAGGGGACAAAAATGCTTTGAGTACCTCAAGTTGCTGAATAGTGACATAATTATATTACAAGAAACCCACCTCCTCAGAGAGGAGTGGCTTGAAGCTATAAAAGAAGAGAAATGGATTGGGGAGACTGTCTGTACAAATCAAACTTGTAACATTAAGGGGGTCTCTGTTATAATCAAAAAAATCACCCTATCTTACGTTAGTAGGACAAATTGTAGATTTAAGGGGAAGATGGGCTATAGCAAATATAAAAGTCGGAGACATGGTACTGTCTGTGGTGGGATATTACGGCCCCAACACAGATGACCCCGCTCCTCATCAATCCCTGTATGCGCAATTGCTACTACTGTCCACACCAATCATAATAGGAGGTGATTATAACATTTTGTTAGACCCCAAGAGAGACAGACACCCCCCAGGCAGAGTTTTAAACCTCTCTTGATGCAAGAATGTCTGAATAGGTTTATAGATGACTTGGGCTTAGTTGACATTTGGAAAAGGAAAGGGGACCGAATCAACAAATGTACTTATAGGAATCATAAATATGGCCACGCATCAAGAATAGATTTATTTTTGGATGATAATCTTGTAAGTAACAAAGTTAGGGGAGTTTATCATCAGCCTGCACATCTCTCCGATCACTCGATGGTTCAACTAAATATAGGGCTGCAGTTAGTGCAGGTAGACAAAAGGTGGTCTTTAGACCGAACACTCCTATTGGACCAGCAAGTTATTGATAACATAAGACTAACAACAGAAAATTACTTTAAAGAAAATGGTGAGGGCGAGACCCCCTAGCGGTAGTCTGGGATGCTTATAAAGCTGTTCTTAGAGGAACACTAATGGGTATAGCGATAGGAATAAACAAATTAAAAAGGCTTAAAGTATCACAATTAGAGGCTGACTTATTAGCGAAACGTAAACTTTAAGCTTGGAAACTTAAAACCGATTCTAATAGAAATAGAATAACAGCTATCCACAAGGGCAACAGTGGACAGATAGTAGTAGGCAGAGAAGGTATTGAAGAAGCTTTCATACTTTTTTTCCAGTCATTGTATGAGGAAGATCTATCCCCTTCACCTACAGTAGTGGATTCATATTTAAACAAATCACAACTTCTGAAGTTAGATGTAGACTCCTGTGAAATATTAAATTCAGCTATCAGCATAAAGGAGGTAATGGAGGCAATTAACAACCTGAAGAGAAGTAAGGCAGCGGGCCTGATTCTATACCTAACGAGCTCTACTTAGCTTTGAAAGATTACTTAGCCCCTATACTAACTAATCGTTTTAATACCATCTTTCTTGAGGGCCGTTCAATTCCTAAATCGTGGAATGAAGCAACGATTAGCTTGATTTTAAAACCGGGCAAAGACCCCTCTCATTGTGAATCATACAGGCCAATCTTCTAAACACAGATTACAAGATCTTTTCCCAGGTTTTAGCAAAAAGACTAGCCTCCCTTTCTGGTAAGCTTATACATGAGGACCAGAAGGGCTTCATTACAGGCAGACAGTTGTACAATCTCACCCATCAACTGATCGGAGCCATTGATATTGCAGCTCTTGAGAAGGTTCCCCTTGTGATATTCACTTTTGACGCGGCCAAAGCTTTTGACTGTGTCAACTTGTCAAACTTACAGAAAGTTATTTTATATAATAATTTAGGTCAGAAATTCTCCAGGGTAATTGAAAATATCTATTCTGCTCCTATGGGGAAAATACTTATTAATGGAAGCACATCAAATAGTTTTCAAATCAAAAGAGGTACCAGACAGGGGTATCCACTCTCCCTTCACCTTTTAAATCTATATATAGAGCCCCTGGCCAATGTGATTAGGACTACAAGAGAAATCATCCCATTTAGCTTCAATAGCTGGAACTTAAAAGTGGCAATATATACTGACGACTTGATGATTTATTCTAGCAATTTAGAGGAGTCTTTTAACATTATAGTCAGAATTTGGGGAAATCTCTGGGTATCAAATAAATCACCAAAAAAACAGAGGTTATGCATTGGAATATATCCTCCCCACAAATTGAATCCAAAAATAAAATTAAATATCTTGGGATCCAGGCCTCAAAGAACATTGAGGAAATCTCCCAGGTAAATTTGGAACTAAAAATCAAAGAGATGAGGAAACTATTAAAGTCATGGAACTGTTTATCCCTCACTTTTATCGGGAGAGCCAATGTGATAAAAATGGCTATCCTACCAAAGTTTACTTTTGTTTTTAACACAATACCTCTGGAGTTTAGCTCACACTGCATACAAAAATTACAGAGTGAAATTGATACCTTTATTTGGTCGTCCAAAAGTGCTAGGATAGCTTGAAACTAAGTTAGAAGAAACTTCGAGGAGGGATAGCAAGTCCGGATCTTACGTTGTATTATAAGGCTTTTCACTTTAAGAATATAAGGCATCTTTTTCAAGCTTATGAGTCTTATTCCGCCTATTGTAAAGCAGTAACTAATCACGATCATTGCCTTTATAAGTTTGGCCACCAAAAGTACTTAAAAAAAATCAGGTTAAAGGTGCCAGGATCAGCATTTAAATTGTGGTCAGAGATAAGGAAAGTATGGAAGTTCCCGTATTATAGGCCACAAGCACCGATATGGAATGCTCCAGGAACCCCTGAATGTCTGAAAGACTCCTTAGCACTTCCGCTGAAAAGGGCTGGTATCGTCAAATGGGGAGATCCTTTGGACAATGGTAACTTAAAATCATGGGATGAGATACTGGAAAGAACTGAGAATGAAATATCAAGGTTCATATTTTATCAGCTGATCAAAAGATCAAATTTTATGCCCTCAATATTTTGGGAACCTAGAAGGTGAATTTCAGAAAGACCCTGCGCAGAAGGAAGTCGCCAAGTGGTACTGTGACTTGGTGGAGAAGATGGAGTCCGAATAGGATATTCCAGATCGTATTTGGAAGAAGACTTTTCAGGCTCAAGACTTGCAACAACTTTGGCAAGTATCCTGCACTTAATTATGGCACAATATAATTTCTACATCTCTTTGGAAAAATCATTTGTTTACTTTACACAGATCTTACTGGACCCCTGAAAAGTTGTCACAAATGAACAATCAGATGACGAAAAAATGCCCTAAATGTGGTGAGAGGGAAGCAAACGATACCCATGTTTTACTCATGTCATCTCCTTGATACATTTTGGTACGAAATTGGTAAGATCATTGATAAAAGCTTAGAGATGACTATCAAGGTAAGCGCTTTTACGATTATCTTTGGCATTGTGGATATTGAAGAATTAAGCATAATTTTAACAACAACAAAAAAATCAGAAATCTCTCTTATTTACCTTAATACTGCTTGCTAGATGCGAGATCTGTATAAATTGGAGTCTTCCCTCTGCCTCTAGGATAGACGACTGGGTTCGATCAGTAAAAAAGTTTAGAAATATGGACAGAGCTAGAGGGGAAAGTAAGCGCACGAAGCACTGAGATCTTTGGGATAAATATAGACGGTAGGGTAGGGAGGGATGTCCAATGATTTAACCAACGCGATTACAATCTGCATGAGTTTTTTTTGGGGTGGAACAGTGTTACGCTAACTCATGGAAATTGTTGGATTAAGGCATGGTTCTCACCTATCTTTGAGGGCATCTGCTGTGAGGTCACCCTGTTGCTAAAACAACAAAGATCGCATAAATGAGGAAAAAAAAAGAAGCTCATAGGATTACTCCTAGTGCTCTGTTTTTGCAACCACCTTTAGGTCCGCAAATCGTACATGAAACTTCACTAGAAAAGGTACTACAAGAGAGAGAGAGAGACAAAAGCTTTAAACAAACAGCGTAGTGAATTAATTCAGAAAATCTCTCAATTAAATACAAATCCTGAAGCTCTGACAATACCAGTGACTATAGGTCCGGTAGGTCCCTTATATGGAGATAAGAAAGCTAGTCCTAAAACTCCCATTCTGACTACACCCATAGTGCAGCCTAGAAAAGAAACCTTAATAATTGATGATCAAGCAAGCAAGTGTGAATCAGCAATTTCTCTGATGGATTTACCCATATGCGAGCCAGTGAATGACTCGATCAGAAAAATTACTCCCCAAGGGTCAAAAGATGTACAAATTGTGACATCTTCGGGAACGAGAAATGCAACGGTAGTAAGTCCGGAGGAAATAGACAGATGGACACGAGACATAGAAAAGCCAAAATCACAGCCAAAATTATTGGACATATTCAAATTAAGGGTTGAATTAGAAGAAATGATTGCAGAAAATATAGTTTTGGACAGATTGAATACATTCAATGAAGATGGATTGTTGTTTATATGCAGAGGTATTACTCGAAATACAAAAATATATCATGAAAAATTAATGCATTTGGCTAATGAAATGGGAATTGACATTGTAAAATCAAAAGTGTTACAGAGACCATATAGAGCTGAATTTTCTGACAAATATTTAGAAAATATGAATGTGTCAGGACGTAATTTACAGATTAAAGAGTTGTTGTCATTGTTGCAAAAATTGGGTGATCTAGACAAATGGAAAGCTAGATGAAAAAAAAAAAAAAAAGAAGAGTCACAGGCAAATAAAACTACATCTGAGTATTTACTAAAAGAAGCAGAAAAAGTCGAAAGGTTGTGTCCGATGTGGGAAGTGGCAGGAGGAGGTTATGTACATGTCCCATGGTCCCGACAGGATATTCTATAATTTACCAATGAATTTCCAAACCTTAGAGAAAAACCTGTTGAATGGTATCGGCAAGTCGAAAGGTTTGTGAAAGTATTAAAAGTATTGTTGAAAGATTTAGATGGATTATTTGACATTGTTGTTCCAGCTGATTTGTGGTCAGAGTGCAAAATAACCATAGATTGGCCTAGTGACGAATACCCTAGAGACCCAAAGACAGGAGCCCCTTCAGGAGAGGTGATGAAGAAATACAATCAGGTGATAAGTTACCTAAAAGGAAAGATTCCTCCAAAAGAGACAGAGTGGACTAAAATCAACAGAACCCCCCAAAATAAAGATGAATCTGTACATGCATATTATGAACGCCTCTTGCAGGTATTTAAACCGTACAGTGGTCTAGAAAAAATTGACAATAAGGATATGACACATTTTATTTATCGTTTTGTGTCTGGACTAAAACCTGAAATTTCCCAAAAAAGAGCATAAATTGTGTTGGCAGGCAAAGCCTGTTGACGAGATTCTCAAGTATACAAAATACTGTGAGGATGAAATTGATAATAAATTAGAGGAAAAGGTAATGTGGGCTCAAGTGAAAATGACAGAGTAACAGGAACTTCAGTTAAGTCAGAAAGCAAGCAATCAGAAGAAAGGGGAAGGCCAAGGGTATGGAAGTGGAGGAAAACCTAGAGGGAAAATGAGTAGAGAAGAGGCAAAGAAAAAGTTTCCTTGTCATGGATGCGGAAAGATAGGGTATTGGAGAAACAAGTGTAAATTAATACAGAATAATAATGTCCAAAATCAAAATTTAAATCGACAGACGCAGAAGGATGTGTTAATGAGACAGGTAATACAGAATCAGTTACCTCAAGCGCCCATGCCAGATTTTGTGAGTCAACCAAAATACAGCGTGGACACCGGATTTCGGGAGGGAAGTTGTAAGAAAAATACGGTAACACCACAGTTTATTTTGCAGGACACATTTTTTTAATGACGATGAGTACTGACGGGGGGGGGAAGAGGATTGTGTACTTGGCGCATCCTTGCCGGTAGATTAATCAGGTCCTTTTATGAGGGAAAGGTAGAAGGAAATTATGTTACCTTTTTGTTGGACACTGGTGCTACCCATTCTACTGTGAGAACAGCAGACATCCCAAACCTACCCCTTTCAGGAGAAGCGATCCAAGTAGTGGGCATTTCTAATAAACAAATTAGGATCCCTGTTACAGAACCTAGGGAAGTTTGCATTGGCAACTTTAGAGAAATGCACAAGCTAGTGGTGTGTGACTCTAGTCCCGTAAATTTGTTAAGGAGAGATTTACTGTGCAAAATGAACTGCACAATCTTTTGCACACCCAGTGGTGTGAAAATACAAACCCCAGATGAAGATGGAGTGTACAAAATTATGTTAGCACAACAAGAACCAGAAGTTAAAGAGATGTGTCTAGAAGATTTACCAGGAGAATTAAAAACCTTTGTCAATCCTGATGTGTGGGATTTTACAGGAAAAGAAGTAGGCCTGATGGCAGACGTAGACTCCATTAAAATTTCAGTGAAAGAAAGTGCAATTTACCCAAACATTAGACAGTACAAGATGAGTAAAGGCAGGAGTGGCACAAGAAATACAGCGTTTGGTCGAACAAGGCATTTTAGAAGAAATAATGAACAGTACTTGTAATTCACCTATAATTGGCATAAAGAAACCAAACAAAAAGTACAGGGTGGTCCAAGACCGCCGAAAAATAAATATAATTGTTGTCTCATGCTGCCCAATTGTACCGAATCCAGCAGTAATCCTGTATCAAATACCACGGGGAGCAGGATGGTTTACTGTAATTGACTTATGCCATGCTTTCTTTTTCATTCCACTGCACCCAGACAGCAAATTTTTATTTTCGTTCAAATTTGACAAGCATGTTTACGTTTGGAATCGTGTTCCTCAGGGTTACACAGAAAGTCCTCCAATTTTAATCAGATTTTGTAAAAATGCCTTGAATCCTTGGTGCAATCAGTCCTGGTGCAGTATATCTATGACCTATTAGTGGCATCGAGAACCCGAAATGATTGCATGATCAATACCATTGCATTATTGAACCACTTGGTAAAAGGAGAACATAAAGTGCCCCCAGAAAAATTGCAGTACTGTACCACCTTAGTTAAGTATCTGGGACACCAGATAGAAAGAGGGGTCAGGCGAGTGACATCTGAAAGAATCAGGATAATTCAAAACATGAAGCTACCCCAAACCCAGAAAGAAACCAGGATGTTTCTCAGAGTTGTAGGTTACTGCAGGCAGTGGATTGTGGGATTTGCCGTACTAGCCAAACCATTGGTTCAAATGACCAAGAAAAGAGCAAGGGACCCAGTCGAATGGGATGATGAAAGCATGCTTTTCTAAAATTACGTAACAGTCTGTGTGAAGCTCCAGCACTAGGGATACCTGATTACTCAAAAGAGTTTGCACTGTTCTGTGACACAAGAGACAATTGTGCTCTCTCAGTCTTAACCCAGACCCATGGATTAATGCGACGACCTGTGGCATATTTTTCTGACACATTGGACCCAGTAGCAGCAGCATTGCCAGTTTGTTTAAAAGCGGTAGCTGCAACATGTACGAGTCTTGAGCAAAGTGAATCCATTAGAATGGGACACCCTGTAACAGTGTATGTTCCACATTCAGTTGTGATTCTGTTAACCAGACGACTTACTCAGCATTTAACACCTAGTCAGATGACTAAATACGAAAGAATTATTGTGGGTTCAGAAAACGTGACAAGTGTGAGGTGCACTGTTCTAAATCCAGCAACCTTATTGCCCGATTCCCATTTTGCAGAAGTGAGAGAAGAAGTCGAACATGATTGTATCGACTTGACTGAATTCAGTACTAAACCTAGAAAGGACATACAGGAAGTACCTTTAACCCCTTAAGTGCTGCCGTCGGCCATTGGCCGACGGCAACACTACCTCACTGGTGCTGCCGTTGGCCAATGGCCAACGCGGCCCTGCCCGTTTTGCGGAAGTGCCGCACTTCCGCAAAATCGCGGGCGCAGGAGAGAGGTTAAAAGATCCTGAGCATGAATTCTTTGTCGATGGCTCATGTATGCGCCATGAGGATGGAGGACTAAGTGCTGCTTATGCTGTGTGCACATTGGCAAATATAGTCGAAGTATCCTATTTACCAGGAGTCAAGTCTGCACAAGCAGCCAAATTGATTGCTCTAACTAAAGCATGCAACATTGGGAAAAATTGGAGAATAACCATTTACACTGATAGTCAGTATGGTTATGGGGTTGTGCATGACTATGGCCAGCTCTGGATGCAAAGAGAGCTCTTGACTTCTTTGGGAACCCCTCTAAAAAATGGACAATATGTAAAAGAATTACTTGAAGCAATTCAATTGCCAAAAGAATTGGCCTTGGTCAAATGTGCTGCTCACCAATCAGTAAAAGACAGAGTGGCAGCTGGAAATAATTATGCTGACCAAATGGCCCAACATGGTGCCAAATATAAAATGGCAATAAACAAGAAAATAGAATCATGTGGAAACAGCTGCCAACTTATGTTGTTGTGTGGTGTGAATACTTGGGAAGAAGTGAAAGACTTACAAAATGAGGCAGAACAGAAAGAAAAGGACAATTGACAGAAAATAGGGTGTCGATAGAGACCTGAAGACTGAGTGATAATCTACCTATATGGGAGTCCAGTACTACCTTACTGTATGCTTGCAGCAATGGCTAGAATGTACCATGGGGATACACACATAGGGAGAGATGCTATGGTCAGGTTATTCAGACAGGACTGGTTTATTTTGAAGTTCAGGAATGTAGCAGAGAGTCTTTGCAGGGGATTGTTGTGTTTCTATCTAGGACCTTAATTCGATATTCCCGATTTATGCCCTTATATGGTTATAACAAACAATATCCTTATAAAGGCATAAGAATCATATCCATATTTAGTAATAGCCCATGCAGTCCAAATACGGCAAGGCTACTACCATAGACTCCTAGAAAGTACAACGCGTTCTTTAAACAAACCAATCCTCCAGCAGCCCAGGAATTCCCCCTGCTTTTGTTTTGATTTAAACAAGAACTCCTGGAGTCCAGAAAGAACTGTTAGTTCTTTGTGACGTCTTATGTCCAACCTTACGTCAGACCCGGCACCTTTCAGGTATAAATATACCAATGTTGCCTTAAGCAAACACACGGTGGTTTGGAACAGAGCAGCTATCTACTTGCCCGACGCCCAGCTGATGCGAGAGCCGAAGGAAGCTGACCCTCCCTTTTGACGCACTGAGAGAGACGCTGTCTTTTCTCCTGCCGAGAAATTCCAGCTCCGGTGTTTCAAGTCATCCTTGCGGGTTGCTGGGAGATCGAGTCCTGAGAGAGAGATACAAGACCTCCTCCATTCTAGCACCAAGGTACGGAGCTGACTAAACCCTTGAGAGAATTCTTCATTCAGATTCTTGGCAAAAACCAACTTAACTGTCAGGTACACCGGGGTAGGCGTATCTTAGAAGCACCAATTGAGTACGTTAGTCAATGTTTTTATGTATGTATATATTTTATCCGTTTTAAAGTATCATATGGCTAAGAAACCATATCAATGCTTTTATAGTATTATTTCATAATACTACTTTTACTGTACGCACTTTACTTCATGATAAGTATTGCAATTGTGGCAACTCATTTCTCTTGCATGAGAAAGAAGACTGCTCAATAAATAACAACTTTTATTGAAAACGCCTGTCTCTCTATTTCTCTGCACTCTGGTGAAATTAAGCATGCACGATTGAGTGAGTGAAATAGCTGTCTATTGTTTTCACACGACTCTAGAGATATAGTCTTTATTCTGAGGGAGCAAAGTTGTCATGTTTATGCGGTTGTCAGACACTAATCCCTTCTTGTCTAAATCAGAAAGGTTAACTCTTTCCTGAACATTCGAGAACGTTTCTAGTGACCTCTGAGCTAGCTGGCAAAACTAATTAAGTCTAACATAGTCAGTAGAGACCTAGATGACCTCAGTCCTACGTCTAAACTGTTGTTTATGTTATTCCAATGCGCAGAGCCTATTGGGAATATAGGAACTACACTGCATGGCGCCCAACGTTTGGTAAGGCGATAATCTAACGCAAGACATTAGAGTAACTCAGTCGTGCTTTTCACACAGACCCCTTTTCCCGTAAAAACTCCAAAAGACGTCTGGAGTGGGTAAAAGGTTAATATCCGCTTGAACTTAGTAGGAATAGAATCCCATATATTAGTTTTTGGTTTAGTCAATGTTGAAAGATACAGTGTTCCAAAATATTGTGCACCTAATCTTTGTTTCCTTGAAACTTGATCTGCAACAAAACGTTCTATCAGTAAAATGACGGAAAGTGAAGAAGAAAGAGATAGAAATGCGTTAGCATCTCAACTGTTGTTAGATGACACAACTATCCAACAGATTGACCCGAATGCTATAATCATTCTGGTCAATATAAGAAGAACTATAACTCTTAAACTTATAGAAAATGGACTATCACCAAGAGGTGGTACAGTCATATTTGTGGTAGAGGCCCATGAATATCGGCAGACAGAGGTATTCTATTCATGGATACACTTTCCAGCAGCAAACGCTGTAACACAAGACTTCCACTATTACAAAATAGAGGAACCTCCGGATGAATACGCTCCTTTCAAGGACGTTGAAATCCCACTAACTTACCAAGAGCACATGCTCTGGTTTAAAGGCGCCCTAAAACATCAAAATCACATCACCAGGCTAGGTCCACTAGGTAGACCAGGAGCCACGTGGCCGGTTCTAGCCAGCTACACACCACATCCCGACATTAACAAAATGTCAAGCGAATAACTCTTAGTTAAACTAAAAGAATTAACAAAGGCATATAGAGAATTAGTTAAATTGGCAATGAACGATAAAACATACCTGCAGAAATTGAAAGAAACAGATACAGCAGAACAACCTTTTGAACTTGCCAGAATCATAGAAAAATCCTATGAAGAACTAGGTAGAGATAGTTTGGGTGGGAAACCAGTAAAACCCCAACTAACTGAAAATCCTGAAAAAACATTTATTAAAAATAATCTGAACACTCCAAAAAAGAGTTGGGAGGCTGATAAACAATCCACTCCCAGAGAAAAACGGTTTCAGTCCAGCGGGAGGTCTCCTCAGCGGAGAGATAGATCTCCGGACTGAGGAAACAAGTCTCCCCAGAGGGAGCCCTCTGAGAAAAGATACAACCTTAGAAATTGGGATAATTTGAGAAAACCTGACAGATATCAAGATATTGATACACGTCCCTCTCAATCTTTTCAGACTTCCTCACAGAAATCGGAAAGAAGAGGACGGTCAGAACACAAGGAAGAGCACGTCAAGTTCAAAGACAAGGAACCTGCTCATCAAAGTAAAAAATTACAATTTCCAAAGAAGAAGGTAGCCAGTATTAAAATTAAACATGCTGAGGATTCTGAGGACACAACTGAAAAACGGAGAGTGGGCCCAGACAATGCTAGACAGCGCAGCAGAAGTAACCATAGCTCGCAGATCCTGATGAATCTTCTGGAGACAGTGGACACGAATGAATACATTCAAGTGGAAACGGCAGATACCAGAGTTAGCAAACCCCATAAACTATACGAAATAACATTGCGTATAGAGGGGGACAAAACTAGGAAAGTAAGGGGTCTCTTTTGGGATAACCTTTCGAAAGGCTATGACATACTGTTAGCTGAGAAAGACTGGCCACCAGAGTTTGTCAGGGAGTGCCCTCATGGCGAAGAAATGATTATGCCTGCCTTCTCAAATCAAATTCCAACTCATAAAAAATACACATTTGCAAGAAAATGGGCAGTAGCCCAAGCCCCTGCATTATATAAGAATCATGTAGGATTGGATGAGGATTTTCCTCACCATAAAATGAAGTTAAAAAGTCAACCTACTGCACAAAGGCAGTACCCAGTTAAACAAGAAGCTAAAAAACAAGTCAGGGAGATCTTAGATCAACTTGAATACCAGGGGGTGATTGAAACATGCACCTCACAAATGAACAATCCGTTGGTTCCTGTCTCCAAGCCAGACGATTCATATCGTCTAGTTTTGGACTACAGACACTTAAACTCCTGCTGCAAAACATTTGCAGTACAAAACTCACACAGTGCAGCACTAATGAATAACATCGTGCGCAAAAAATATAAAACGACATTAGACATCTCTAATGGATTCTTTTGTCAAAACATTGCACCTGAAAGCAGGTATTTGACCGCTCTCTCAACAATGGGGTCGCATAAACTATTCTGTCGACTCCCACAGGGATTCAAGAATAGCCCAGGATTATTCTCAGCAAGGGTAACAAAGTTACTACAAATACATGATGATGAGGCATTATCTTATGTCGATGACATCTATCTCACAGATGATGACCTGGAGACTCACTTAAAAAGAGTGAACACCATAATACTTGGGTTCGCAGCTGAAGGGTACAAATTCAACTTTAAAAAGTCACGAATTGCCCATCTAACTGTCCTGTTTTTAGGATATGAACTATCAAGTGAAGGCAAAAGCCTAGCAGACAACTTCTTAGAGGAGTGTGCTGTACTCCAAGCTCCAAAATCGCTGAAGAATTTACAATCAATACTAGGTTTCCTGAATTTCGGAAGAACATACATTCTAAATTATGCAGAGAGGGTTAAACCTCTCTATGAATTAATAAAACCTGATTTCAAACCAATAAATTGGACTCAGAAACACACAGAAATTTTAAGATAATTTCAAACAGACATGTTAACTAAAACAAAACTGCAAACACGCGAAAACATACGCAACCTTGTAATTCGAGTCATCCCAGGAAGATGCGGATTCACGTACCTAACCTCTAATGAGGGAGAAACGGTACCAACAGCTTACAAATCACTCTTGTACACACAAGCTGAAATGAAATTCAGTTCTACTAGAAAAATTCTAATAGCGGTTCAAACTGCTGTAGCAAAAGAAAGAGCCCAGCCCAAGGCAAGAGAATATCTGTTTTAACATCAGAATCATCCCTTGAGGCATTAACAAGCCCACGCAATCTAAATGCGGTGGCATTAGATCCAAAATGGATACAATGGGAAAATTATCTTGCTGCAGAAGACGTGAAACACTATTTTGACCCGAAAATGAAAAAACTAGAAGATCTAGAATATGAACATGAATATCCTCTGCCAATCGAAATTCTGCCTCTCGAACAGTACACCTGTGTAATCTACATGGACAGATTTGCACAACACTACGATGTGGATAAAAAATCCTACAATGCAGCGTGCGCGATTGTTAAAGGTCGCTGGCGCTTTGGTAAATTCAGACCGATAATCACCAAAACTGAATCACTCAGAAACTGTACAGCTCAGCGAGCTGAAATAAGATCTTTAAAGATGGCGCTTGAAAATGCCAATCGCGAATTACCCACACTAATAGTGTGCGATTCGCATTGCTGCGTCAGGTCTTACAATAATGACATGCAGACATGGATCAAAAACGGTTACAAAGATGACACAGGTGCCACAATAAAGCATAAAAAGCTCTGGGAACAAGTAGTTCTTTTACAGAAAGAACTACGAAAGACTCGGGGAATTCATTGGCTAACAGACCCACAGCGCAGCGGTTCAACCGGCTTCCGTGGGTCACAAAAAAGCGTTCTAAAAAACACATAGATGGAGAAACCATGCTGGCAGTAAAAGCCTCATTAAAAGGCGATTATGCCGCATTACCTCTCAACTATCCACTCAGTAATACATACATAATTGATGCAAACTCCGTTCCTTTTGCTCAAATCCCTGGAGTGGGGAATGGAGTAATTCCAAACACGAACCGGAGGGCTTAGTTGATTCAAGAAGCACACATGGGACAAGGTCTGAGGCACCAAGAAATCTTGAAATCTGTAATAGAATTACAGTCACAATACTGGTGGCTGGGGACGTGCTTGCAAATGTACAACTTTGCAATGGACTGTCAGAACTGCAATAGAGATTGCAGTGGTGAACCTGACAAGACACCAGCCCGGATACCTTTATTAGAAAGCATCAGACTATCTATACGCAAAAATACAGAAGGAAAAAGGCGTTCCCATAATTATTAAGACTAGATTCACTTAAGATGTAGACACCAGCGCTCGGCCAGAACTGTTATAAAAGATTTGCGAGTCTTTACCGGCACATACGCAATTGGCATGCTACACTCTGACCAGGGTCCTGCGTTTAGCTCTCGGGCTTACAAGGAGTCCATGGCCAGAATGGGCATTGCATTGCGGTACTCTTCTCCCTCCCATCCTGAGGGAAATGCGGTAGAGGAAAGAAAAAACCATGTCATAAAGCAATCTATAACGGCGAGGGTATTAGGTTCGGGTGATGGGTGGGTCAAACATCTAACAAGTGTCCAACGTAGTCTTAACAATCTGCCAAGAAATTCTCTAAAACGTCTCACTCCATACGAACTATTGTGCGGCACTAGAATGCAAATCCAGGACTTAGATTGTCACACTTCAGTGGTGAAAGAAAAAGCCTTTGATATCAAAGACCGTTTGGCTGTTTTACAGGACTTAAATGAAACAAGAAGAAGTCTAAGTAACATAAAGTTAAAGCCAACGACCACTGAAGAAAAACCACCTGTCCCAGCAAGACCTGTCTGGATTCCAAAGATTGGGGATCTAGTCAGAGAAAAGATCGCGGTGAAGAAGGAATTTGGGCCTTCTTACAGAAAAGCAGTACCTGTCTTAGCTGTCAACGGAATAAGATCAGTAGTACTACCGCCAATTGCTGGTAAAAAGGAGAACAGAGTTGTATCCATCGACCTGGTAAAACCACATTCATGTGGCCAATAATAAGTAGTAGGCCCAGTGGACTCCGAAGAAATAGCAGAAGACCAAATCTTGCTACAATCCAAGAGGTTCAAACTGAGAGACTAATCACATTTGATAAACCTGCAGTGAATACAAAAGGACTATGCAACAAAGCCATGGAACTTGTGCCTCTTGAGACCCAAATTGCAACAGTTCATCAAGAAACACCTGTCTACAACGATGTAGCCTCAGACTATGCTAATGAAACAAAGAAAGATCCAAAGGCTAATGAAAATCCGTAAGCAATTCCAACAATTGACAGAACTGCATCTGGCTACTTCATCAATTTCGATGACTTTTCTGATGATCCAAGTGAACATGAAGAAACGCCAGCAACAAAAACTTTCAAAGAAAAATTGACTGAACTTTTTCACCAACTAAAAGAAAAATTTCTGATTTCACCATGGATTGAATTTTGGATTGTGTTAGGTGTACTTTTCCTCCTGCTTTGGCTCATCGTGGTTTTATGTTTGGGTAGATTTATTGATGTAAAATATAGTACAATGGACACAGCAAGTCAGAACATCAACTTGGTCCTAAAGCCTCACAGATCCTCTCACATCGAGAAAAGAGAACTGTCATCAGTGAAAAGAGAACTGTCATCAGTGAACATCACAGCCAATCCAATACCCGGTGGGGTAGCATGGGACAAAACTGATTATGTTTGGAAACTCTTACGAGAGGTAAGAACTATCCCAGAGCACTCTTGGTGCACAACAGTGCGTGGCTAGGTAGTTGATCAAGTAAGTATCAGAGATATTCCAAACGGTCTGAAATGGTATCTTTAATAGTATACTTCAGGTTGATCCAAAATGGTATCATTTCATCATATTAGCTTCATATGTTAGCGACACTTGTATGTAGACGAATTCCTTTCAATCAAATACATCTTTCTTCTTATAACAACATTGTCAGTTAAAGCCCCGATGCATTTCGTGCTACACAGCACTTCTTCAGGGGGAATGTATTTCTACAAGAAATAGATAACAAAAAACGATGTAGAACGCCGGTATGTAGGAGCACAGAACACATTGAAGATTGTAGAAATAGAGAATAGGTGAAGATGGAAACCAAGTCGAATATGGAGATAGAGTTGCACCCGTATGTGAAGAGTGTACAGGTATCCGTGGTGATTATGATAAGGTATAAACAACCAAAGGTCCCCGTTTCAAAAAGACACATTGAAAGTGCAAACAGCACGTGATTAGAAAAAAAAGTTTGCAAGGCAGAAAACTAGGAAATTGTGATAGCTGGAAATTAAAAGGAACATGCTAAAGTAATCGTGCACACAGTGAGTTGAAACCCTAAAATGATAAAAATAGAGATAAGAGAGTAGCTTACCCGTCACCGAAGTGAATCGGATATGGTGCAGAGTGTAATCGGTCCAGTGTAACCAGACGGCGACCCGCAAGACGCCGAGCATGCGCATAAGCGCTAGTAGTGAAGCAAGGTCGTGGTCATAGAAATGGGATTTCCCAGAGTGTGAGAATGCAGGAGAAAGATGGCGACGAAGCAAAAACGAAAAGAGGATTGTGAAAACGTGCGGCCCAAAAAGGACAGGCGAAACTAGTGAATGTAATGGAAAGGGTAACATGAATAAAGTTAAATGCGGAGCAAAATAAAGAGAAAAAATAAGAGATGGAAAGATATATATATATATATTAGCTCAGAGGTCCATAGATAATACGTCATAAGTACATTATTGTAAAAAAGTAAATGCGGGAAAAAGCATAATAATAAATCACAGGCATGAGAGAGATCAAGTACAATGCATGTAATGATGAACAATAATCATAAGTGACAGCTAAGTTTTATTCTGTAATTTAATCCCTTCGGTTGAAGAGCTTGTAAAAGGTATATCCAATGAAGTTCACGTTGCAATAGGTGTTTACTATTTCTTTGTGAGGTAGTTTATTAACCACTTCAAGGATGAGAAAACCAATTTGGCTAGGATTGTGGGATTGTGCAACAAAGTGTGCAGCTATACATGACTTCAAGTTCTTGCTGCGAATGTTACTGCGATATTCAGTCTTGTTTTAATTTTTCGTTCCGTTTTTCCCACATATGGGAGTCCGCACGGGCATTTTAGCATATATACAACGTTTGTTGAATCACAAGTCGCATTATCTCCATACATATACCTAATGCCAAAAATTCACAAACACCCCAAAAAAAAACCGTTCAGACCTATTGCGAGCACCTGTGACTCTATCCATGAACCCACTGGACTATACATCGATAAACATCTTCAAGCCAGTGTCAAAGCCATTTCTATGACCACGGCCTTGCTTCATTACTAGCGCTTATGCGCATGCTCGGCGTCTTCCGGGTCGCCGTCTGGTTACACCGGACCGATTACACTCTGCACCATATCCGATTCACTTCGGTGACGGGTAAGCTACTCTCTTATCTCTATTTTTATCATTTTAGAGTTTCAACTCACTGTGTGCACGATTACTTTAGCATGATCCTTTTAATTTCCAGCTATCACAATTTCCTAGTTTTCCGCCTTGCAAACTTTTTTTTCTAATCACGTGCTGTTTGCACTTTCAATGTGTCTTTTTGAAACGGGGACCTTTGGTTGTTTATACCTTATCATAATCACCACGGATACCTGTACACTCTTCACATACGGGTGCTACTCTATCTCCATATTCGACTTGGTTTCCATCTTCACCTATTCTCTATTTCTACAATCTTCAATGTGTTCTGTGCTTCTACATACCAGCGTTCTACATCGTTTTTTGTTATCTATTTCTTGTAGAAATACATTCCCCCTGAAGAAGTGCTGTGTAGCACGAAATGCATCGGGGCTTTAACTGACAATGTCGTTATAAGAAGAAAGGTGTATTTGATTGAAAGGAATTTGTCTACATACAAGTGTCGCTAACATATGAAGCTAATATGTTGAAATGATACCATTTTGGATCAACCTGAAGTATACTATTAAAGATACCATTTCAGACCGTTTGGAATATCTCTGATACTTACTTGATCAACTACCTAGCCACGCACTGTTGTGCACCAAGAGTGCTCTGGGATAGTTCTTACCTCTCATAAGACTTTCCAAACATTGACTGTATTTTGCACCTTTTCGGAACCGGAAGGTGATCTCCCCGAGCACCTATAACAATACTAACATTTTGACCAGCTGATTTATAATTCTTAAATTGGAGTGCAGCGGTTGCCACATCAATTTCCTATATTTCCCTCTGGTTCACCACCGCTTGGCACCCGTATAAAATGTCCTATGCTGATATTGCCAGTTTAACCAGCAACAAAGCGGATACTTTTGAATTCAACACGGATGACACTGATCGCATCCACTCACTGTTACAGGAGCCTGAATACATTGAATCCAGTACTGGCTCTGTTCAAGCCAACATCCAACAACTGTTATTCACAGCCAAGAGAGAGATTAACCAAAGGCTACATGCCTCAACACTAATCAAATATCATCGAGTCCAACGCATTCCCTGTGGATTGCGAATTCCCTTGAAATCCACCTTGTGCAAAAACAATCCGCGTTTCACCGAAAAGTGGTATGGAATATTAAATAAATGTTCTTTGGATCTTATATTGCTAATTGTGGAAGAATTGTCTAAACTGTTGGAAGAATTGGAAAACGAAGTTAAACAATTAAAACATGAATTAAGCACCAAACTTACACCCGACAAACTTTCTAAGTCTGTGGAAGAAGTTAATATTCAACTAGACAAATATGTCAAAGAAATAAATGAACGCAAGTTAAGAAAATTTAAGCGCGACACTGTCGACTACAAACTGGGCGAAGTGTACAATTGGGCTGAAATATACGCACCAAGGAGACAAAATCGCAGCCAGACAAATAGATCAACAGAAGGAGATTCGACATCGTCGGAAGAACCATCATGAACAGGTTCATTTAGAGGCAGACCCAGACAGCAAGGTCCCCAACAAGGAACCAAAACATCGGACCAACCGTCAACATCTAGAACAAGCAGTGTCCCCAGAAGCAACACTAACATCACTACAGACACGGATTCTTTTTTAGGGGCAGGCCTAACACCTACTGTAGACCCAGGAGGTCCCGAAGGAAACACCACCTCACTACCCCCAGCCAAATCGACCAGGAGTCACAGAATTTGATTATAAATATTTCTCAAACTCCTTTGACAATGTCTCAACAAAAAGTTCTTCAAAAGGGGATGAACTTTGTACCAATATATCGTACCAACGAATTGAATACCACCATATCGTTCTTTAAATTCATGAGAACATTACGACTAAGACATTTTTTCACTAATCTATGCGTACCTACTAACAAACAAGAAGAAAGCACACTCATGGGCTTACGTCCAAAGAGTACTTTTACGCCGCCTACAAGCCACAAAGTGTTGGATTGCTTTGAAACAGTTGTCCAACAAGATCTGCATGGGAGTTTTTTCATCTACCATATCACATCGATCTAACTTGTCTAACAATGAACGCCAGGATCTGAGACAGCTTGCCAATAACACGGATTTGAAAATCATCAAAGCTGACAAAGGTGGCGCCATAGTAGCCTTAGACACCAGCTATTATGTTGAAAATGTTGATGTTCACCTCAACAACCAAGACCTTTACATGACACTAAATTCGGATCCCACCAATGATTTCAAAGCCATTTTGGTTACCATAGTTAACAATGCAGTTCTCGCCAATACCATCACAGAAAGAGACAAAAGATTTTTAATCAAGGAATATCCACAGACTCCATACATATACCTAATGCCAAAAATTCACAAACACCCCAAAAAAAACCATTCAGACCTATTGTGAGCACCTGTGACTCTATCCATGAACCCACTGGACTATACATCGATAAACATCTTCAAGCCAGTGTCAAAGCCATGTCTACATACATCCAAGACACCACTGACTTTTTGACAAAACTCCAAGAGATCTATATTCCACCAGACCAATCCATCATTCTGACTACCATAGATGTCAGCTCACTATACACTTCGATCCCACACAACCTGGGCCTTGAAGCTTTAGAATCTACTTTGGTACAAACCAACAAACCCACCGATCTACAGATTTTCATCCTGGAACTTATGCAGTTTACTCTTCACCACAGCTATTTCAAATCTTCAAATAACCAACATTACCTACAGTTATCTGGAGTAGCCATGGGCAATTGTGCTGCTCCAGCCTACGCCAATTTGTTCATGTATTATTTTGAAAATCAACATATCTTGAAACACCAAAATTGGGAACCATTCCTTTGTTCGTACCACCGGTACATTGATGACATTTTCCTAGTTTGGAAGGGCAACGAAACACAATTGAACAGTGCCATTGAAACTCTCAACTCTATTAACGACCGCATTCAATTCACTCACACTTTCAGCAGAACTGAAATATCTTTCTTAAATGTTCAAATCAAACTTATCAATAATCAATTTGTCACATCCATATACACCAAAGAAACAGATCGCAATAACTACCTACATTACCAAAGCTTCCATCAACCGAGACTGAAACGTCACCTACCTTATTCACAACTCCTACGTGCCAAAAGAATTGCATCAACTACTGAAATATATACCCAAGACAGTCAAAAAATCATCACCAAATTTCACCAATGGGGTTACCCGACAACACTCACGAAAATTGCAGAACAACGAGCACTGACTCACAAAAGAGAAGACTTACTAAAACCTAAAAATATCTGCCAAGAAGATGACAACCGTCTTGTCTTTGTATCTAAATTTTCTACTCAATCTAAAAAAATCAAGGAGGTAATTCGCAAACACTGGCCAATGCTACAATTGGAAAAAGACTTCTATAACATTTTTGATAAACTGCCAATTTTCGCATATCAGCGTTTCAAACATATACAAACTCTTTTAAAGTTAAAACGCCCGTGCGGACTCCCATATGTGGGAAAAATGGAACGAAAAATTAAAACAAGACTCACTGAACATCGCAGTAACATTCGCACCAAGAACTTGAAGTCATGTATAGCTGCACACTTTGTTGCACAATCCCACAATCCTAGCCACATTCGTTTTCTCATCCTTGAAGTGGTTAATAAACTACCTCACAAAGAAATAGTAAACACCTATTACAACGTGAACTTCATTGGATATACCTTTTACAAGCTCTTCAACCGAAGGGATTAAATGACAGAATAGAATTTAGCTGTCACTTATGATTATTGTTCATCATTACATGCATTGTACTTGATCTCTCTCATGCCTGTGATTTATTATTATGCTTTTTCCCACATTTACTTTTTTACAATACTGTACTTATGACGTATTATCTATGGACCTCTGAGCTAATATATATATATCTTTCCATTTCTTATTTTTTCTCTTTATTTTGCTCCGCATTTAACTTTATTCATGTCACCCTTTCCATTACATTCACTAGTTTCGCCTGTCCTTTTTGGGCCGCACGTTTTCACAATCCTCTTTTCGTTTTTGGTTCGTCGCCATCTTTCTCCTGCATTCTCACACTCTGGGAAATCCCATTTCTATGACCACGACCTTGCTTCATTACTAGCGCTTATGCGCATGCTCGGCGTCTTCCGGGTCGCTGTCTGGTTACACCGGATCGATTACACTCTGCACCATATCCGATTCACTTCGGTGACAGGTAAGCTACTCTCTTATCTCTATTTTTATCATTTTAGGGTTTCAACTCACTGTGTGCACGATTACTTTAGCATGTTCCTTTTAATTTCAAGCTATCACGATTTCCTAGTTTTCCGCCTTGCAAACTTTTTTTTCTAATCACGTGCTGTTTGCACTTTCAATGTGTCTTTTTGAAACGGGGACCTTTGGTTGTTTATACCTTATCATAATCACCACGGATACCTGTACACTCTTCACATACGGGTGCAACTCTATCTCCATATTCGACTTGGTTTCCATCTTCACCTATTCTCTATTTCTACAATCTTCAATGTGTTCTGTGCTCCTACATACCGGCGTTCTACATCGTTTTTTGTTATCTATTTCTTGTAGAAATACATTCCCCCTGAAGAAGTGCTGGGTAGCACGAAATGCATCGGGGCTTTAACTGACAATGTCGTTATAAGAAGAAAGATGTATTTGATTGAAAGGAATTCGTCTACATACAAGTGTCGCTAACATATGAAGCTAATATGTTGAAATGATCCCATTTTGGATCAACCTGAAGTATACTATTAAAGATACCATTTCAGACCGTTTGGAATATCTCTGATACTTACTTGATCAACTACCTAGCCACGCACTGTTGTGCACCAAGAGTGCTCTGGGATAGTTCTTACCTCTCGTAAGACTTTCCAAACATTGACTGTATTTTGCACCTTTTCGGAACCGGAAGGTGATCTCCCCGAGCACCTATAACAATACTAACATTTTGACCAGCTGATTTATAATTCTTAAATTGGAGTGCAGCGGTTGCCACATCAATTTCCTACAAAACTGATTATGAAATCTATGGATCGATTGAGCTCTTGAAATATCTACACAGGTTTAAGGTTTCCTTAAGTGACTTTGTGACACCAAGTACTTTCTCTGATGATTGGGACTTTGAAAATATTAATAATATGATGTCAGATTTAGTAATGTCAGCTAAATTCACAGAACATGATTATTTACAGGGTTCATCAAATTATGAAGAGTTGTATTGCTATAATCATTTTGGTGATCACTATTTGCATAAATCTGCTCAACCTCGAAATGTTTTAACCAATGGGAACATTGTCTGACTCCGCCAAAAGGCAGTTCGAAAACATTTTATGAGAAATTCCAATACTTCTCAGGTTTTAACAACAGTGATCCAGAAACGTTTTTTTTTTTTTTTTTTTTTAAAGTGCAAAACATTTATTTAGCATTTCCAGGAGTACACAGCGTCTTACCAACAACCCGGAGGCCGGCCGCCATCAATGCATACAGAAAAATAAATCGTAGCAGATATGCATGAATGTGACAACATTCCAGGCCCCAGCATAATCAGAGTGGCAAATGCAGCGTCAGTACAGCGAAATCTATGAGTCTTGCATTTTTACAAGTTATACCTTAAACTAAACATGAACAGTAACATGTGCAATGTCTATCCGAACCCAAGCATGAGGGGGGGGGGAAGGGGAGGGGGGGGAAACAGGCACATCGGGCACAACAAATCCTGAGGGGCACGTGGGCAGCATAGCTACACAACTAGAAGCCAAATGCGAGGCGGGCCACAGTCTCAGAGGCAGTAGGCCGCGCGAGACTTGGGGGAGGACGTTCTGATTAAAACGGGGTGACCAGGGAGCACAAAGCAGGGGGGGTGGGGGGGGGGGGGGGGGCAGGAGCAACAAGCAGCGCACATATCATGCCAGATACATCAGCCCAGGAGTGTCAATGTGAGATCAAGAAACAACAACCGCTCAGTATCTCAATAACTCAACCTCAAGTGCTATCACCCTCTAGCGGGTTAGTTACCAAATAGCATTGTAACGGGGCCCAGATGTCAGTAGGCCTAGAAGTGGGCGGCAGTAGCTCAGAATATGTACTTAACTCCTCCTGGCAGTACACCATGTCACTCATCCAGTCCTTAAATTTTGGCGCCCTTCCTCTCCCCCATCTACAGGCCACCCTGCGTTTGGCCAGAAGCATAGCCAGCGCCACATATTTACGGTGAGCCGCCTGGAGAGGCGCAACATACCCCAGAAGTGCCACCAACGGGGATGGAGCAACCGTCATGTGTATCATTTTGGATAGTGCCGTAAACACTTGAGTCCAGTATAAGTTCACTTCAGCACACCCCCAGGCAAGGTGAAGGAAATCCGCCCCTGGAGCCCCACACCTGTCACATGTATCAGTAGGCCTAAGCTGGAACCTGTGGAGGCGCGCTGGAGTGTAATATAGCCTGTGTAGGAATTTATAATGAAGTATCCTATAACGGCTGTTAGAGGAGATGCGCTCGGTCTGTTGCAGGCAAAAATCCCATTGGGTGTCTGTGAGAGCGAAGGCCAGGTCCTGTTCCCATTTACGCCTAGCGGGCAGATCATTATAGGTGATGTTAGTCCTAACAGATTTATACAGTGTGGACACCAGTTTAATAGGGTTATCAAGAAGCAACATGTTTTGCAGGGGAGGAAGTACTGAGGGCTCGCAAGGGAAGTCAGGCGTTATGGCTTGTAACCCGTGTCTGAGTCTGACATAGTAAAACACGTCAAGAGGTGTGGGTTGTATGCTCCCGTAAAACTGATCTCTAGTCCGGAAGACACCGTCCAGATACAGGTCCCCCCATGTACTGACGTTTAGCTTCCCAAGCAGTTTTTGAAAGCCAGCCTCTTGCAGGAGCGGCAGTTTCGGGTGATAGGCTAGCGGCAGCCGTGGGGCATAAAGAAAGTCCAGGTCAAGCATAGCACCAATGGAGTGCCACGCCGTCACCGTGCTGGACACCGTGGAAGGAGTCTTATCCCTACCCTCATCCCGGGAGTAGAGGGCACCTTCAATGGGGATCGGATGGGCCAACCAGTGTTCGGCCGCTAATTGCGGCATATACCTCTGCTGGCGTATCCAGAAGTATGCATAATGGGCCTGAGCAGCTCGGTAATAAAGCTCAAAGTCAGGTATCCCGAAACCCCCCTGGGAGAATGGTCTGACTAGTATATCCCACTTGAGCCTGGGTGTCTTACCACCCCATACTAGGCGGAGCATTTCCAAACGCAGTAACCGAAAGAAATGGGATCCGGGGTGAAACGGAATGTTCATGAAGAGGTACAACAGCTGAGGGAGTATAACCATTTTAATCAATGAGGCACGACCCGCCATGGAGAGGGGGAGTGTGATCCATCTAGATATACTGTCACGCATCTTGTCCATTACAGTGCCATAATTGGCACGTATCAGCTCCTCTCTGCCTCTTTCCACATGTATGCCTAAGTATTTAAAATCTCCCGAACACCAAGCAAGAGGGAACTCCAGCTGAAACGGACTTGTCGAGGCAGTAAGGGGGAAGATACATGACTTCTTCCAGTTAATCTGGATGCCAGAAAGGGCACCAAATCGTATGAACTCCCTAAGTATGGGGTGCAGGTTATCGCTAGGGTGGCGAACATAAAGGGTAATGTCGTCCGCATACATAGAGACGAGTAACTGTCTCTGAAAACAACGCAGTGCACTGTCCCGATGCCGCTGTCTCAGTTTGGCAGCTAGTGGTTCAGTGGCTATGGCAAAAAGGAGGGGGGACAGGGGGCAGCCCTGCCTCGTCCCTCTGGAGATCGGGAAGGCTGACGACAATTTCCCATTAATGAGGACTCTGGCCTCCGGCCTGGTATACAGTAATCTAATCCAGGAGATAAACACAGGCGGGAATCCCATTCGCTCAAGAACCCTGAACACATAATTCCATTCGAGCAAATCGAACGCCTTGGTGGCGTCCAAAAAAATAGCCGCCATCGGGAGGTCTTCATGAATGGAATCATACACCGAAAAAAAAGTGCGGAGATTGTGTGACGTCGCCCTTCCAGGCACAAATCCGGCCTGATCGGGTAGTATCAGAGTCGGCAGTAGGAGGCTGATGCGCGTTGCAATCAGTTTCGCGAGAATTTTAACGTCAC
Source organism: Lissotriton helveticus (assembly GCF_964261635.1). Taxonomy (NCBI): domain Eukaryota; kingdom Metazoa; phylum Chordata; class Amphibia; order Caudata; family Salamandridae; genus Lissotriton; species Lissotriton helveticus. Next base: position 42,581,521 of record NC_136069.1, read on the forward strand.
AATTTAGGAGGGACAACGGTCGGTAGGAATCGCAGCTCGAGGCTGGCTTCCCCGGTTTAAGCAGTGACGTAATAAGGGCAATTCTCATGGAGGCCGGTAGATGGCCCACCTCCAGCGCGTCCTCATAGACCTCCCGCAGTACCGGCGCCATGAAGTCAATGAACGTTTTGTAGAACTCAATGGGTATACCATCTAATCCAGTGGCCTTACCCGATTTCATGCCCATGATAGCCTCCCTGACCTCATCCAGCTCAAAGGGGGCGCTCAAGAACTCTCGCTGTGCATCGCTCAACCACCCTAAAGAGACATCAGTCAGATAGTCGTCTAGTGTGAGCCCGCCAGTCCCGTTAGAGGTGTACAGCGTACCGTAATGCTGCACAAATTCATTCAGGATTTGGGTAGTGTCCCTGAGAACCAATCCCTCAGCCGTTTCCAGTTCCAGTATGACCGTCGGCGATCGCATCAGTTTGACCGTCGCCGCCAGAGCTTTCCCAGGTCTCTCGCCCTCCCCATATCGCCTGGCCACCCAGTACTTGTACCTAAACTTCACCTCACGAGCAGCCTCCTCGGAGAACTCCGTTAATTTCACACGAATGGTTGCAAGGGTTGCACCATCAGGATTAGCCCTAAGGCGGCTCTCAGCACTACGCAGGTCATCTTCTATGGAGCGCAATTTAGCCAGTATACTCTTGAGTACCCCCGATCCTTTTGAAATACATAAGCCCCGGAGCGTGGCCTTAAAGGCGTCCCATATGGTCTCCACGTCCTGGACAGAGTCCTTATTTCTTTTAAAGAAATCCAGACATTCCTCTCGGAGCTCATCTTGGAACACCGAGTCCAGTAGCATAGAGGGTTGCATACGCCACGCCGTCACTGGGGGGCCTAGCTCAGAGCCGGTCAGTGTAATAAGAACAGGGGAGTGGTCGGAATACGTCCTAGGGAGGTGTGACGCGTGTGTAAGCGCCGTGTACAGTTGTGAGGTTAGGAGGAAGTAGTCAAGCCGCGCCCACGACTTGGCCTGTGCCGTAAAGTGCGTACCCTCCTGTCTCGTCCCGCAATGTGAGCGCCAGGCATCAACGAGACTGTTATCGGCAATGGTCGCACTAAGGACTTCTCGCCCATTAGTATAATGGTGTGGGGCAGGGTGCGACCTGTCCAAAGGGGGGCGCAGTGTCACGTTAAAATCTCCTCCCCACATGAGGTGCTGTGGCCCTGTCTCAACTATCGCAGCCCATAAGGATGTGAAGAAGTGCGGGTCATCTGAATTGGGCCCATAACAACATGCTAATGTCACTGACATATGCCCTAGCCTGCCCCATAACAAACAATACCTCCCCTGTGGATCAGCCCTAGAGCCCACTAGCTGAAATGGTGTGGACCTCTTAACTAGAATGGCCGTACCTCTTGCATATGAGGAGTAATTGGCGAATATCGAATGAGAGGCCCACCTATTCCCAAATGCGCATGTTTTGTTGGGCGCAAAGTGTGTTTCCTGGAGGAAAGCAATGTGGATGTTATGGCGATCTAGGTACCTCAAGATGTGCCTCCTCTTCCTATGGTCCCCCAGCCCTCGCACATTCCAAGTGACAACATTTAGGCGTGTATCAGCCATGTAGGAGGGTAAATGAACAGTAGCAACAGCAGAGAGTGGAAACAGCTAAACAATGTTCAGCAAACAATATGCCATTAGCCAATCGGCCCAGGTCAACGACACCCCACAAGATAGCAGAATGGCGCAGCACCGAAACGCCTTTGTCGATCGTGCCACCCCCCAGCCACGAATAACGCACAAACCACCCATCCCCACCCCACATCCCCCAGTTATGTCTAAGAAGCCCCCCATAGGGCAGACAATAGAGCACAGAACATCGCATGCACATGTTAAAACCAAAAACCCAACAACCATCCCGGCATTTTTCCCACCCCTTCCCCTCCCCAACAGCCTCAACAGCCAGCCGCAGCTGGAAAAAGGGCAAACATTCCTCAATACAGAACCATACAATGCTAATGTCATCAGTTATTCGAACAGATGCCGCATCTCACCTATTGCAAGGTCGACACCTCCAAGAAGTAACCCACCACCCCCCGCCCACTGAAGCCACCCCAACCAGCCAGCACCCTAGTCCCGCCCCCCACCCACAAACACAGAAAATATTCAAAACTATCCAATAAACATGAATCCAAGTAAAGGTCATTGGGGAACACCCAGTAGAGGTCATCAGAGGTGCACGTACCGCCACCCCCAGCTATCCCACTCCGCACAAGTCCACCCTTGGAGTCGCCATCCAGGGCAGAGAGGGAAGAAGGGGGTGGGGGCCTGGCATACATTACCACCTGCAGTCCAACACTCGCCCGCGGCACCCCATAGGCGGCCGCAGCCACCACCACGTTGAATGAGTCCCCGTTAGTCGGGAGGGAAGTGAAGGCAAATCAGTGAGATGCAAGAAGCGTAGCTGCAGAGAGTCAGTTGCGGCCTACTCAACGTCAGAAGCATTCAAGTCCGCAGCGACCTCAGATCTCCTGGGCCGTTTGGGCAGAGTCTTAAGGTAGTCCTCAACCTGTTGCGGGTTGAGAAAGAAGTGTTGCGTACCCTGGTGTGTAACACGCAGCTTGGCTGGGTACAGGAGAGCATAGTCAATGTTCAAGTCCCGCAGTTTCCGTTTGACGGCAAGAAACTTCCGTCGCTGTTCCTGGACTACCGGGGTAAAGTCTGGATAAATGGAGAAGGGCACGCCATCATATGTTAGGTTCTGGTTCGCTCTGGCGGCTCTGAGTGCCGCATCTCGATCCCGGTAGTTGAGTAGGCGTGCTATGATGGGCCGCGGTGGGGCTCCGGGCTTGGGTTGAGGACCAAGAGAACGATGTGCACGTTCCACAATAAATTGACTCGAGAGCGCATCCTCCCCCACCGTCGCTGTTAGCAGTTTCTCGATGTAGAGCTCCATTTTCCCGGTGTTGGTCGATTCGGGAATGCCCGTGACGCGGACGTTGTTCCGCCGGCTCCTCGCCTCCAACTCCTCGTTCTTGGCGGCAATCACCCTCAGTACATTGTCCATCCTAGCCAGGCGAGTGTCATGCGCCGCAGTCGCGTCATCAGCAGCCGAGATCCTGCGCTCCGCCTCATTTATACGTTCTTCATGCACGTCCATCTTTTGGGCTATGCCATCCATCCTAGATGTCAGCCGGTCTACCTTGTCGACCACCGTCGCGAAGCCCTGGCGCATCTCTTGCAGTATGGTGGCCATATCCGGGGTCAGTGGGGCCGACGTCGAGGCCACCGCAATCGGGCTTCTAGGCGGCGCCGTGTCCCCTGTGTGCCGCGTCGTCTTCTTCTGCGCCGCGCTGTCAAACTGCAGCTTGGGTTGGCGACTGTCAGGCTTGCCCATGTTGCCAGCAAAGTGTGTTAGCAGTGCGACTATGCGCTGTGTGCACCGCCGCCGGAGGTGAGGCGGAAAGAGAGACAGCTCTCGTACCCTATGTGGCACAGCAGTTTGTCACCCGCAGCCAGGGCGCCAGTCAATGCAGGGCGGCACAGTGATTCCCAGCGGGGCTGTTCAGAGCGCCCAGAAGTGCAGGTCAGGATGAGAGAGTTCACCAGCGCTCCAGCGCGGGAAGCACATCTAGAGGCGTAGCGCCTAGAGGGGAGGAGGCAGGCACCGCAATAGAGTCGGCCGCTCACCAGGGAACAAGCACAGGCAGTCCCCAAGGCCGTGAATGAGGCGGGAAAGCAGTCCTTCGGCCGCGCCGACCCCCCGCTGGCGCGTGTAGCCGGTCCACAATGGCGCCAAAACAATGCGCCCAGAAAGTCAATAGTGGAGCGCCTAAGAGCGTGATACTTGAGGGAGGCTTACACCGTCTCCCCTCCCGCGCAGTACTCAGTGTGCTTCACAGGCATCCCACCGCTTTTCGCTCGCCGGCAGTCCCAGCGCCACAGCCGGTCGCGTTGCCCACTCAGTGCCAGAGGCCTACCTGCCTCGTGGGGATCCCCGGGCTCGCGCACGTCCAGGCGCCGGCTGCAGGCTCCGTCTCAGCAAGGCTCGCGCAGCCGGGGGCTCCGCAGCTCGTAACTCCGGGACACAATGGAATAGCGGATCCAAACTTGCACCGATTGTGGAGAGTGGCCCGCCGCCCCTCCGTGGGGATTTTCGGGCAGGTACGTGCAGGGGAACAGGAGAAATGCAGGATAATCACGCCAGGCAGCTGGAGCCTCACGTAGGTGCGGCCATTCAGCAAGTGCGCCCTCTAGCGCCCCCAGTGATCCAGAAACGTTTTATTTCAAAATGTTAAATAGGACAGGAATGAAAACAATGTTGACAAATACTAAATTGATTTATTCTGAAAAATGTTATGAAAAAATGTCAACATTTGGTTTTGAATTTTGAAAAAACATTGAAACAATACCATCAGGGGTACAAAAGACTGGCAGGTACAAGGTTTAGAAGCATTATTTAGAGCCTGCATGATCCGAGAACAGATAATATTCCTGAATGACACCATTCAACAAACTACTTGTCTTGGCCTAGCTAAGATAAAACACTTAAACAAACTATCTGTTCCGAAGCCCATAACTGATAGTAATAGCACTACAGATGTGGAGATAGACGCATCCCATATTTTACACCAAAACATAACAAATACTGATTGGGAAAAATGGTTGATCTGGCCCACAGACACAAATAACTGTCAAGGTAGATTCCTGAACAAAACACAGGGGTTCAAACAGACCAGGCCAGACCCAAGATATTCCCAGAGACAACATCCAGGGATAGTTACAACATACAGTGTAGGAAAACTATGCCTTGAGTGGCTACAGAAATCCACACTGGCTGAAATTAAGCAACACTTGACTTTACTTAAAGAAGGTGCTGACTTGCGAGATTTCATATTGGGACCTCGCAAACAGCGTCAAAAACATTTCATAGCAGCCGGTATATACGCAGCTTACAAAGAAGCTTGGAAAGTAATGCAAATTGAAACAGCAGAAAAAATACGAGAAATTGATCGTATTAATTTGGAAAAATCCCTTTCTGTAGTGGACAATGGGTTAACGACTCTGTCCTTCAGAATACATTCACTCGACAGCATTGTATCATCTGCTATTGATATAATAGAGCAGGACTTGCTAATGTTACAACATGGCCAGTCCCAATTGCGTTCTATTGTACAGCTAGGCTGGACGTTGCAAAACCTGCGTTCAGGCTATGTGCCATGGCGTCTAATCAACATAACGTCATTATTTTCTATCTTTAACCTTACTGATAAACAAATCAGTTTGGCACAAAAAGGAGCAGACTATACGATTCTGAGCATTGAAAAACTTGAGAGATTACCATTGACAATGTCAGAGAGACCTGTCATTGAATGGATAATACACGGAACAATTACAATTCTGATAACAACTTTCCAGTTTAAGTATTGCCAAAAATATACACCAGCAGGCCTGTATGAAAGGTTGGGTAAAGGATACATCAAATCAACCTGGGATTTACCTTATACACACAAATGTTATAGTGAAGGGAAAAAAGAAGTATTCCTTAGTGGTAACAATTGTAAAAAATCACTAAGCGGTACACTTCTGTGTCAAGGTATTAACTTGCATGGAGCCTGCGAAGGGTCATCAAATAACCTTTCATGTCACATGCATGGCACTCCTGCAACACAGATTTTGCCATTTTTCAGGCAGCTTTCCAACTGCAGTTATGTTCTAATAAGTGACCACAGCTGTTGTGGCATGGTGCCAGGAAAAGCATATCTCGTAACTGTTACTTCCAGGGTCATTTGCTGTATGCAAGTATTGTATCCACACAGCAATCCAGACATGGAGGCGGCAATATGGCCTTCTTTGAATATCTCTTCTATTCGAATTGATACTTTAAGCAGAATGAAGTCTATTCTTTTACAGACAACTGTGCCTTTAACCTCGTCCAAAGAGACGTATGATCCGCAAGTTGCAAGGACAGCGGCAGAGATACATTCCCTATTATCGACAAATTGCCCCATGCATTTCATAGAAATGTTAGGTCAAATCTTAAAAATGTCTGATACCAGTGGCATTGCACATGTATTTAAGAATTTTTTTTCGGGACTGTTAGCACCCTTTGAAACAGTTCTGGGCATCTTTCCGAATTTTGTCCATTCGTTATTCGGCGGCCTGCCTCTTCTTTTGGGACTCGTAGCAGGAATTTTATTTTTGATCCTTCTGCTCCGATATGGCAAGCCAAGCCACAGACAAAACTCCAGCAACGATGGAAGAAACGATCTTAGCAATACGATACCGAGACCGAATCACTAAAGTCCTCGGATTAGCCCGGCTAAGAGATCTGAGTACTACCTGGTTTCTTTCATTCAGACCAATCTGGCAAGATTGCATCTTACCTGTGCTTTGATGTCTGCTATGCGGAGAAGAATGTGTCTTGGACGTCTGTCTTATACTACTTGTGGAGAAGTGTGGCTCACCGATTAGAGTCCTGAGGCAGAGGTCTGGCCCGGGACCAGGGTTCAATTCCCGACGCGGCGGGGTCTTGGGCTCAATGTTCACGGACTCGATAATTCTCGCCTAGGTGCCTACTCTAATCATGGGTCCCACTCTGCAACTCTGGGCAATAGCTTGCTTAATCTCCACAACGGCCCCAAAAGCGCTAGGATGCCTGGCCTCACCTAGGAGGGCTGGCCTCCCTTGCTCACTTTGCCACTGGATTCAAACAAGCCGGGCCGAAGACGGCTGGAATGTCAGAAACCGGTCCTCGGAAGCTTGTTTCCGGTCCAGGGAAGACATGGCTTGGCAGTTCGGGCTGGACTGTTCCCATGAGGCACAGGGTCAGACTGATTTGCATATAGCCATGTCTGAACTGGGGTGGCAGAGTGGGCTAAAGAACGGTGATGGATTAAAACCGGATCTTTTGACTTGGTGTGAGTGTTTGATTGATTCAGATGCTCCGTCCATCACCACCCCCTTTTGTACCGCTTTTGGCCACCATAAGAGTGGCAGGGTATGCTCTGACATGAGTCCCTTGCTCACTTTGCCACTGGATTCAAGCAAGCCGGGCTGAAGACGGCTGGAATGCCAGAAACCGGTTCTCGGAAGCTTGTTTCCGGTCCAGGGAAGACATGGCTTGGCAGTTCGGGCTGGACTGTTCCCATGAGGCACAGGGTCAGACTGATTTGCATATAGCCATGTCTGAACTGGGGTGGCAGAGTGGGCTAAAGAACGGTGATGGATTAAACCCAGATCTTTTGACTGGGTGTGAGTGTTTGATTGATTCAGATGCTCCGTCCATCACCACCCCCTTTTGTACCGCTTTTGGCCACCATAAGTGTGGCAGGGTATCCTCAGACGTGAGTCCCTTGCTCACTTTGCCACTGGATTCAAGCAAGTCGGGCTGAAGACGGCTGGAATGCCAGAAACTGGTCCTCGGAAGCTTGTTTCTGGTCCAGGGAAGACATGGCTTGGCAGTTCGGGCTGGACTGTTCCCATGAGGCACAGGGTCAGACTGATTTGCATATAGCCATGTCTGAACTGGGGTGGCAGAGTGGGCTAAAGAACGGTGATGGATTAAACTCAGATCTTTTGACTGGGTGTGAGTGTTTGATTGATTCAGATGCTCCGTCCATCACCACCCCCTTTTGTACCGCTTTTGGCCGCCATAAGTGTGGCAGGGTATGCTCAGACGTGAGTCCCTTGCTCACTTTGCCACTGGATTCAAGCAAGTCGGGCTGAAGACGGCTGGAATGCCAGAAACTGGTCCTCGGAAGCTTGTTTCTGGTCCAGGGAAGACATGGCTTGGCAGTTCGGGCTGGACTGTTCCCATGAGGCACAGGGTCAGACTGATTTGCATATAGCCTTGTCTGAATTGGGGTGGCAGAGTGGGCTAAAGAACGGTGATGGATTAAACCCAGATCTTTTGACTGTGTGTGAGTGTTTGATTGATTCTGATGCTCCGTCCATCACCACCCCCTTTTGTACCGCTTTTGGCTGCCATAAGTGTGGCAGGGTATGCTCAGATGTGAGTCCCATGCTCACTTTGCCACTGGATTAAAGCAAGCCGGGCTGAAGACGGCTGGAATGCCAGAAACCGGTCCTCGGAAGCTTGTTTCCGGTTCAGGGAAGACATGGCTTGGCAGTTCTGGCTGGACTGTTCCCATGAGGCACAGGGTCAGACTGATTTGCATATAGCCATGTCTGAACTGGGGTGGCAGAGTGGGCTAAAGAACGGTGATGGATTAAACCCAGATCTTTTGACTGGGTGTGAGTGTTTGATTGATTCAGATGCTCCGTCCATCACCACCCCCTTTTGTACCGCTTTTGGACGCCATAAGTGTGGCAGGGTATGCTCAGACGTGAGTCCCTTGCTCACTTTGCCAATGGATTCAACCAAGCCGGGCTGACGACGGCTAGAAATGCCAGAAACCGGTCCTCGGAAGCTTGATTCCGGTCCAGGGAAGACATGGCTTGGCAGTTCGGGCTGGACTGTTCCCATGAGGTACAGGGTCAGACTGATTTGCATATAGCCATGTCTGAACTGGGGTGGCAGAGTGGTTTAAAAAACGGTGATGGATTAAACCCAGATCTTTTGACTGGGTGTGAGTGTTTGATTGATTCAGATGCTCCGTCCATCACCACCCCCTTTTGTACCACTTTTGGCCGCCATAAGTGTGGCAGGGTATGCTCAGACGTGAGTCCCTTGCTCACTTTGCCACTGGATTCGAGCAAGCCGGGCTGAAGACGGCTGGAAATCCAGAAACCGGTCCTCAGAAGCTTGTTTCCGGTCCAGGGAAGACATGGCTTGGCAGTTCGGGCTGGACTGTTCCCATGAGGCACAGGGTCAGACTGATTTGCATATAGCCATGTCTGAACTGGGGTGGCAGAGTGGGCTAAAGAACTGTGATGGATTAAACCCAGATCTTTTGACTGGGCATTTGTTGGGACTTCACCACTACGATTAGGGGGTGGTGGAGTACAAGAGGAAAGTGGCACCACACAGGTACAACCTTCTGTGAGCATTGATGATGTAGAAATCGATGATGGCAATGATTCTCACATATGCACTATTTCGGCTTTTTCGAACTTGGTCGAACTTTCACCTACTGTTGTAGATCAATTTTTTGCCAGCCTTTCTGATATGATGTTCTCTCCTAACAACAAGAATAACTTTTAAATAAGCCTGGGCTTAGTAGGCGTAGTGGGGCTACGCGAAGCTACGTGAAGTGGACCAGAAACTACGTCCACCTACGCACTTCGCGTAGCCCCACTACGCGCCACCCGCCTCCCTCCCGCCCTCGCTAAATATCACCCGCCTTCCTCCCACCCTCCCTAAATACTTAAATAATGATTTTATAAACAATAAACACCACTTACCTTGTCGGCTGCGTCTCCGGGGCTCCCTCTGGTAACCGCGCCGCCATCATCGATAGTAATGCACATGCGCGGCCGCCCGCGCATGCGCATTTCTCACGAGAAATGCACATGCGGGGGCGGCCCCGCATGCGCATTACTATCCATGATGGCGGCGCGGTTACCAGAGGGAGCCCCGGAGACGCAGCCGACAAGGTAAGTGGTGTTTATTGTTTATAAAATCATTATTTAAGTATTTAGGGAGGGCGGGAGGGAGGCGGGTGGCGGGCAACTTTGCTACGCCCACGGAGTGGGCGTAGTGTTGCCTGCTACGCCTACTTCGCAAATGGCAAAGTAGGCAACACTACGCCCACTCCGTGGGCGAAGCGAAGTGCTACGCCCAGGGTTACTTTTAAAAAACAATATGCACACAGCGTTCCCTGAACTCTGAATTCGGCCTTCAGTTTTGATAAACAACACTTCCAAAATATTGACTTTTTTTGGCACATGGTACTCTGCTTAAAGTAGAACTATTCTTAGAGAACAGAGCTTCTATTTTAGGATACTAGAGACAATATTTTACCTCAGCCTCTAGCACATGTACAGTTTTGTATAAATATGTGATGAAATGGTCTCGACCTTCTTTTCTGTATTAAGAGCCATTTCATAAATGTAATTTTCGCAATTCATTCAGCTGATATATATATGCTTTTAACTGAATGATACCCCTGCTTCAAAAACGTACCATACCAATACTCATTTTCGTGTATATACCATACACCATTTCAAATGCAATATATATTTTGGGGTGGGTTGGAAAACACACATGCATCGTTATATGTTTAGTATTGCTTAGTTTTAGTAATGATGGACATAAATACGTGGATTGGGTGTTGTGTTTCTATCTAGGACCCTAATTCGATATTCCCGATTTATGCCCTTATATGGTTATAACAAACAATATCCTTATAAAGGCATAAGAATCATATCCATATTTAGTAATAGCCCATGCAGTCCAAATACGGCAAGGCTACACCCATAGACTCTTAGAAAGTACAACGCGTTCTTTAAACAAACCAAGCCTCCAGCAGCCCGGGAATTCCCCCTGCTTTTGTTTTGATTTGAACAAGAACTCCTGGAGTCCAGAAAGAACTGTTAGTTCATAGTGACGTCTTATGTCCAACCTTACGTCAAACCCGGCACCTTCCAGGTATAAATGTACCAATGTTGCCTTAAGCATACACAAGGTGGTTCTACTTGCCCGACGCCCAGCTGATGCGAGAGCCGAAGGAAGCCGACCCTCCCTTTTGACGCACTGAAAGAGACGCTGTCTTTTCTCCAGCCGAGAAATTCCAGCTCCAGTGTTTCCAGTCACCCTTGCGGGTTGCTGGGAGATCGAGTCCTGAGAGAGAGATACAAGACCTCCTCCATTCTAGAACCAAGGTACAGAGCTGACTAAACCCTTGAGAGAATTCTTGATTTAGATTCTTGGCAAAAACCAACTTAACTTAAACTGTAACTTACTTACTCCTTCCCACGTATTAGGCTTAGGTCAGGTAAAACGGGGTAGGCGTATCTTAGAAGCACCAGTTGAGTACGTTAGCCAATGTTTTTATGTATGTATATATTTTATCAGTTTTAAAGTATCATATGGCTAAGAAACCATATCAATGCTTTTACAGTATTATTTCATAATACTACTTTTACTGTACGCACTTTACTTCATGATAAGTATTGCAATTGTGACAACTCATTTCTCTTGCATGAGAAAGAAGACTGCTCAATAAATAACAACTTTTATTGAAAACGCCCGTCTCTCTATTTCTCTGCACTCTGGTGAAATTAAGCATGCACGAGCTGTCTATTGTTTTCACACGACTCTAGAGATATACTCTTTATTCTGAGGGAGCAAAGTTGTCATGTTTATGCGGTTGTCAGAAACTAATCCCTTCTTGTCTAAATCAGAAAGGTTAACTCTTTCCTGAACATTCGAGAAAGTTTCTAGTGACCTCTGAGCTAGCTGGCAAAACTAATTAAGTCTAACATAGTCAGTAGAGACCTAGATGACCTCAGTCCTACGTCTAAACTGCTGTTTATGTTATTCCAATGCGCAGAGCCTATTGGGAATATAGGAACTACACTACAAGATGTTTAACCTGTCAGCGACTTAACCCTGGGAAGAGAACTGTGGTTTGTCCGGGAAAATATGGGAAAGCAGAAGGTCCATTCATTAGGTTACTAGAAGATTTCATTCAGTTGCCTCCTTGTCGAGGACTAAAATATGTTTTGGTAATTGTCTGCCTATTTTTAAAATCGGTAGAAGCATTTCCCACCCGTAGAAACGATAGCTTAACTGTAGCCAAACTGCTTTTAAGAGAATTCATCCCACGATTCGATTTTCCAGTCACGACTGAGTCAGACCGAGGAAAACATTTTAAGAGTGAAATAATTAAAGTTATCTGTGAAACATTCAAAATTGAACAAAAACTGCACTGTGCATACCGCCCAGAGGCTTCTGGAGTGGTAGAACAATTAAATGGCACAATAAAAGCAAGATTGGGAAAGATGTGCGACTACCTAATTAGATTGGCCTGATGCTTTACCTCTTGTCCTGATGGGACTCAGAAGCATTCCTGACAAGAAGACAGGCTTGAGTCCTCATGAGAAACTCATGGGAAGGGCAATGAGGCAAGCATGTGTACCAGGACATCAGCTGTTAACTATATCTGATGATTTAGTGTTGGAGTACTGCAAAGAATTGGCTGACCTAGTGCGTTTGGGGAAGATGCTGAAGCCAGAAATTCAACTTCAGCACATGATTTGAACTCTGGAGATTGGGTAGTGATAAAAGATCACACCCAGGAATCTTGCCTAGCACCAAGGTGGGGAAAGCCACATCAAGTGATACTGGTTACCATCACAGCTGGATCCACGCCAGCCACACCAACTGGATCCATGCCAGCCACACCAAAAGGGTGCCAGAATCTGAGGCTAAAGGTTGTACAGCTGAAGGGTCTCAAGAAGTTGATCCTGAAGTAGTTGACGATGAACAACTGAGCACCAGTCAGGATGAATGGATTCCAGTAGTTAACATACCTGAATTAAGCATAAAAACAAGAAGCCAAACATATCTAGATAGTCAGACTGATAGTGAGGATGAGATAGGCATAGAAGAACATACTCAGATTACATAAAACAAAGCCAATGGTAATCGTGAGGAGGACCAGATAAGGAAAGAGCAATACACTCAGACCAACGAAACCCCCACATAACACCTTTGTCTGAGGAGGGACAGATAGGCACTAGCCAAAGAGCACAGGCAGAAGACAATCAATATTCAGCAAGACTTGTGCAGGACCAGACAGGTTTAGCAAAACGGGTTCAGGACGAAGAAAAAACTCCAGGCCCAACAAAGTCATATCCTGAATCAGGTCAGATTAGTCTAGAAGAACCCATCCAGGAAGAACAGTCAATAATAAGCCCTGGACCAAGTCAGTTAGAGAGGATACCTGACGTTGATGAAAATCAAGTTGTGCCACAACTTAAAGGAAACAAGAGAACATTTGAAGACTCAGAAAGCACAGTGCCAACTAAAAGACTCAGAAAGGGCGATCAATGGCCTGTTGGTGTTAAGAGACTGAAATATTGCCTAGTCACAATTAATGAGGAACTTGAACAGGTGGATGAAGTGACAAGAAATTGAACAATCAACCAGTAGAGGAGAAGTCCACGCCTGAAAAGACTGAATAACAAATTCAAAGGCCCTAAATGGACATATATCATCCTTGAAGATTTCGAGAATCTGGAAATCAGTGAAGAAAGTGACAAGGAATTGATTACTGATCAATATATTGAAGTGAGGCCAACTTGAGATAAATTCACAGGTGTATTTTGTGTAAAATTCTCAAAGAGGGGTTAAGCCTCCTTAGACAAAATGGCTGATAAAAGAGTTGCTGGAAAACCAAAAAGAAGTTGTATAAAGACATGCTGTAGAATATGCATATGTAGTGTAGCAATAGTGCTCATAGTATGGCTAGGACTGACAATAGCAATATTGTACATAATGGCTGTTAAGCAAAATGACACTAGTATACACGCAAAAATAGCGCATCGCAAACAAGATAGAGTAGACTTAGAGACACCAGAGGAGTTAGATTTACATCACTTTAGCAATAGAAATGAAAGAGATATGAATGTTTTCGCAAATCTATTAGTGTACTATGTGGAGACCATGCAGATTAGTGATTGTTATGCTTGTATGAAACTACCAGCTTATGTAGCTGAATGTGTTACTTACCACCATTTACCCCTGACCTATGGTATTTCCTGTAGCATATTAACTAATCTGTTTTATAGAACTGGAAGGTTACAATATTATTATTCTAATATAGATGTCATTTTCTCTGAAATCCCTATCCGTAGAAAGATTAATCCTGTCCTCAGTAGTAAAGACTCACAATTCATGGGTGATTTTTTCCTAACAATGAAATCAATAGATATAGCTGAAGCACCCAAAGACAACTTAACCTGTAGATTACACGAAGAAGAGAAAGTATTCCTGAATTTAGTAGAGAAAAGGAGACAGGATTTCCATTAAAAAAGCCACTGAACCGAAACCCCAGATACCTAAATGGGCTGAAAGGGTGGAATTTATGGCAACTGGCAAGACTCATGCTGCTATGTCACTGGATTTTGAAAAGAAAGGGAAAATCTGTATCCATAGAAAGAAAACGGAGTATATCAATGTATTCATCGGTTCCAGTGAATGTGAACACAATTTCCTCGTAATTGGGGGCTGTGGGCTAAAAGGGGGAACTGATCCAGTATTTCCGGGAATCTATTATATTTGTGGGGACAAAGCTTACTTTAAGCAGCCTGATCATTGGTATGGGAGTTGCTATTTCGGAATAGTATTCCCAAAGGTATACCATCTAAAAAGAATCACCGGAAGCATAAACACAAAAATGAATTAACACGTTATAAAAGAGCTAGTTTTGCTGACATTTTAGGTGATATATTTAGTGCATTGATACCTTCAGTGGGAGTAGTTTTGAATATTCAAAGAATCTGCAAATTATCTACAGTGGTGGATTGCTTATCAACAGACACTGCTGGAGGTTTTCTATTGATCAATACCGAATTGGTTGCGATCAGATCAATCAATGGTTTTACAAAATCGACTTGCTCTTGACATATTATTGGCAAAAGAGGGCGGAGTCTGTAGAATGTTGAAAGTGCAACATTGTTGCACTAACATACCTGATAAAAGTGTTGAAATTGGAAGGTATGTCAGGAACATTACTCATTTGGAAGAAGAACTGAAAGCACTAGACATTGAGAGATAGGGGGTACACTGTGTAATAATTTATTTTTGTATTCTAACGTGTCTTTCTTTCACTTTGCTGCTAGCTCGTATTTGGGCCTGAATATCCCGATCTTTGTCAGCCCTGCGCAAGCGCATTACGTCTCCGAAAGTGCTGAAGCATTGGCATTGAACTACAGGCAAGACTCTTCTTACCCACGATGTGCCTGGGAAACCTGCTCTGCTAACCTCTAAAAAGCAAGCAAGAAGACTCACAAAAATACAATGTATATAATTCGTATGACAATATTGTTGGGCGGAATAAAATCATGGGAAAATAATATTGTGGGTGGGGATTCAATCAATATCAATCTAATTGAAATGACCTCATCTTAGGACAAGGATACTGAAAGTGGGACACAAGCCTGCGTCCTACTAGAGAAACAGAGACATACAGTTGGGGAAACATTAAGGGGAGGCTCAGGCTATGCTCACAGTTTGTTTCCAAGACAAATCAGCAATAGACAAACAAATCGCAAGGAACAACTCTACATAGGAGATAATAACATCACAGTGTATGTATGAGAGGTTTTGTGATGTTTCCCCAACTGTATGGCTCTATGTTTCTATAGTAGGACGCAGGCTTGTGTCCCACTTTCAGTATCCTTGTCCGCACATTACCTAAAGAATTGTTGACTAATTAAACATTGAACCACTGTCAGGCTGGACAAGTTCAACCAACACAGCACTGATTGGGTCTGTATTCATTGCTTTCTGCTCATTCTCTCTTAGGGACCACTGTTGTGTTAAATAATTGATTCCCAAGGTCCCTAGTTGACTTTAATTGGGTCACCATTGTTGTTTAAAAGAAACCTATTCCTGAAGCATCACTCCCCTGATGTTGTCTTGTTGTCTCTTCCGAGCCAACCACAGCACCGAGACCGCCCTCATCGCTGCCACCGATGACATCCGAACCCTGATGGACAACGGAGAAACAGCGGCCCTCATCCTCCTAGACCTCTCCGCGGCATTCGACACTGTCTGCCACCGCACCCTAGTGCAGCGCCTCGGCAACATCGGAATCCAGGAGAAGGCACTGGAATGGATCACCTCCTTCCTCGACGGAAGAACACAGAGAGTCCGCCTACCACCGTACAAGTCAGAGGCCACCGAAGTCATCTGCGGCGTCCCCCAAGGATCCTCGCTGAGTCCCACCCTCTTCAACGTCTACATGAGCCCCCTCGCGGCCATCGCACGCAAACACAACCTCAACATAATCTCCTACGCCGACGACACCCAGCTGATCCTCTCCCTGACCAACGACCCCGCCGCCGCCAGAACCAACCTGCACGAAGGGATGAGAGATGTAGCCGAGTGGATGACGACCAGCTGCCTGAAACTGAACTCAGACAAGATGGAGGTCCTCATCCTGGGCTCCCCGCCCTCCGCCTGGGACGACTCCTGGTGGCCCCCCGCCCTGGGCTCCGCACCCAAACCGACGGACCACGCACGCAACCTGGGCTTCATCCTGGACTCCTCCCTCTCCATGACCAGACAAGTCAACGCCATCTCCTCATCATGCTTCAACATCCTACGCATGCTAAGGAAGATCTTCTGGTGGATCCCCACCGAGACCAGGAAGACCGTCACCCAGGCCCTCGTCACCAGCCGACTGGACTACGGCAACGCTCTCTACGCCGGAACCACCGCCAAGCTCCAGAAGAGACTCCAGCGGATCCAGAACGCCTCAGCCAGACTCATCCTCGACCTCCCACGAAACAGCCACATCTCCGGACATCTGAGAGACCTGCACTGGCTCCCCGTCAAGAAAAGAATCACCTTCCGTCTCCTCACCCACGCACACAAAGCCCTACATGACCAAGGCCCGAGCTACCTCAACAACCGAATCAACTTCTACGCTCCCAAGCGCCACCTCAGATCAACCAGCCACGCCCTCGCCGCCGTCCCCCGCATCCGAAGAGCAACAACAGGAGGAAGGTCCTTCTCCTACCTGGCCGCCAAGACCTGGAACTCCCTCCCGACTGACCTGCGCCTGACCCAAGACCACCTCGCCTTCAGGAAGAAGCTCAAGACCTGGCTGTTCGAGCAGTAACGGCACCCCCCCTCCTAGCGCCTTGAGACCCTACGGGTGAGTAGTGCGCTCTATAAATGTCTTGATTGATTGATTGATTGATTGCAGGAAAGTCACCTGTTAGGAAATGCCTGCAAGGCTATGTCCAGATGGGGATTCATATTGGTGGCACATCCTGCTTTTGGGACTGGCTCCGGGGCCTGGGAATACTGCTATGGAAATCATTCCCCATGATGATTGACCTTGTCCGCACAGATAGCTTGGGTAGATTTGGGCCCATTTCTGGGACCTGGAAGGGGGCTATCCTAAATCTTCTTTCAGCCTACGTACCGCTGGGCCTACGCGCCCAGGCTTTTGTGGACCTGGGAAGTCTTCTCCTGGGGCTGCCGGAGGGTCGAGTATTAATTGGTGGAGATTTTAACTCCATAGTCTCCAGCTCCCTTGTTCGCTGGCCCCAGAGGCCTTTGCCCCACCCCTCTCCCCCTGAACGCAGATTCACGTTTTTTTGGGAGCACTGGGCCTTGTAGACGTTTGAAGGAAACTGCACCCTGTTGAATGACAGCATACATTTATTTTGATGCGCATCGCAGTATGCCCCGGATAGATTATGTCCTGTCCTTACCCCACCAAATAGACAGTGTCAAGGAAATCCAACACTTGGCTAGTGGCATTTCAAACCACTACCCAATTTTGTGTCGCCTTGAGGTGGGGGAACCAACTATAAGGCCTGGGTCCGGAATACAACCAGTGGGTTTGTCTCCTGTATCAGCAGCCACTAGCACAAATAGTGGTTAACAATAGAAATTCCTCCACTTTGTACTCGGCAGGGGCACCAGGCAGGGTTGCCCCTTGTCCCCGCTGCTTTTAGCCCTCACTCTTGAGCCTCTGGCAATGTGGGTTTGAAGGGACCCTATCATCAGGGGGCTCAGATGGACCTCTGGTTGGGAGGACGGCATATAGTTATATGCGGATGACATTTTAATCTATTTTACGACACCGGCAACGTCCCTCCACACGGTTCTGAACATCTTCAGGGCGTTCAGCAGCATTGCTGGTTATAAAATCAATTGGACCAAGTTGGTGCTGTATGTCCATAGTGTTGTGGCACCTCGACTCGCCTGGGGGCTCCAGCTTGAGGAGGCCACTGATGGTTTTAAGTACCTTGGGATCTAGGTCTCTAGGGACCTTTCCATTGTCCACGAACGCAATTTCCGGCCGCCCTTGCAGCGTCTCCGATCTGATGTCCAACACTGGAGATCACTCCCTCTCTCTCCCTCTCTTGGGAAGAGAGGCCCTTTTTAGGTCTCGCCTATGCAGCGCGCATGCGCTGCATAGGAAAAATACCTATAGAAATCGATTCGGCTTTTCAGCCAAAAACGCGCACGCATTGCATTGCTTTCAATGGCAATGCGTGCACGTATGGCGATTCCCTTGCGGGAGCAAGCAGCTGCACCATATGTTAGCACTTATTGTGCTTTGATGCTCGCTCCCGCAAGGGAAACCTGCGCAGGCCCCCTCCGCCCTCCCCTCACCCTGCTGCTGCGCGAGCGCTTGTTTTTTTGCAGCAGCAGCGAGGATGGCTTTTAGGAGGATTTAGAGGCCAACATTTGGTTAGTTGGGGGGATGGAGGGAGAGGGGGACCCCCTGGAGATACCATGGCCAAAAGAGATTCTCATGCGAAACAAAGCAGCCCGGAGCCCACAGTTCGAGTGTAGATGTCACTGCTCGAGCTGAGCCTCCTGTGCAGTGTCACAGATGCTCAGACAAGGACACCTAAGTTTGGGACAACAGGGGGCACGTACATGGAAATGCCCAGCACATACCAGGAGTAGGAAAAACAGGAACACACTAAGGGGAAAAAAAAGCTGCTTGTCCTTGAAGAAACTGCTCCGGCAAGCACCGCCACCCACATCTTCGCTCCCTTTTCCTAGTTGCAAATACGCCCCCCCCCCCCGCCCACGCTGCACCTCCATCTCAAGTCTTGCATAGTAAATATAGCAATAATCACCAAATTCCATCACAAGGCAAGGAAGAAATGCGACTGCCAGCCAATGGAATCTATGAACGTCACGAAGGAATGGCGCAACACCAGAGTTACATTCCTAGTGTGCGGAATGCCAACCCAGAGACCATAACAGCACACAGGGCGTGGACACGAAGTGGGAGAGCATTTCCCACGGCCCCTGCAGCCTTCAACTGGGTAGAGAAGGAAGTAGTTCGCTCTACACTTCACCTACCCACAGGGCGAAAAGGAAGAGTGCTGAGGGCGCCTCATAGTAATGCGCTCATTTTAGTAGGTGAGGCCCCTTCATGTTTCTGTCAGTCCACACAGTATGTAGACAGACCCTTTGCTGGAGCGTTCACACAGAGCGGGTACAGCAACAAATGCCACACAGGCAACCCGCCCCGGGAGTGGAACAAGAGTGCACCCAAGTGCTGGTTACTGCAGCCGCTCGACACCCTACAACAGTTCCATCAGCAGCACTTAGCAGATGCCCCAGGCCACACACAGGGCGCTCACCTGGATGGTGACTACAGCTTTAGTGCAGTCAGATCAAATTAGATACTACACTGCAAACATAAGTGGCATTAAAATGCATGACAATGCATTTCAGTGCGGTGATGCGGAACACCACACTGATATGCGTTACAGTCACGCCTGATGCCTGATGCTTGGCAGGCCTGTATCATACGTGCTCTAGGCTAAAGCTTAACTTTACAACACCTGCTGAGAAATAGGGGTGAGACGTCGGCTTTGCTCATATTACCGTGCTAAATCCTGTACCCCCCAACACACAAAGTGGCAAATGTGGATTGGACAGGACTATTTTAGGAGCCCACTGGCCTCCCAGTCCAGCGTAGGCAGGGCAGCTCACCTGGTTCAGAATGGGGAGACGGGCGGCAGAGGGCAAGCCAGGGCAACAGGGGGCAGCAGGGCGACAGGGGGCAGCACGGCAAGCCAGGACGACAGGGGGCAGCGGGGCAAGCCACGGTGACAGGGGGCAGCGGGGCAAGCCACGGCAACAGGGGGCAAGCCACGGTAACAGGGGGCAAGCCACGGCAACAGGGGGCAGCGGGGCAAGCGAGGGCGACAGGGGGCAAGCCAGGGCGACAGGGAGCAGCAGGGAAAGCCAGGGCGACAGGTGGCAGCGGGGCAAGCCAGGGCGACAGGGGGCAGCGGGGCAAGCCAGGGCGACAGGGGGCAGCAGGGCAAGCCAGGGCGACAGGGGGCAGCAGGGCAAGCCAGGGCGACATGGAGTAGCAGGGTAAGCCAGGGTGAATGGGAGCAGCAGGGCAAGCCAGGGCGACAGGTGGCAGCGGGGCAAGCCAGGGCGACAGGGGGCAGCGGGGCAAGCCAGGGCGACAGGGGGCAGCAGGGCAAGCCAGGGCGACAGGGGGCAGCAGGGCAAGCCAGGGCGACAGGGGGCAGCAGGGCAAGCCAGGGCGACAGGGGGCAGCGGAAGCCAGAGTGACAGGGGGCAGCGGGGCAAGCCAGGGCGACAGGGGGCAGTGGGGCAAGCCAGGGCGACAGGGGGCAAGCCAGGGCGACAGGGAGCAGCAGGGAAAGCCAGGGCGACAGGGGGCAGCAGGGAAAGCCAGGGCGACAGGGGGCAGCAGGGCAAGCCAGGGCGACAGGGGGCAGCAGGGCAAGCCAGGGCGACAGGGGGCAGCAGGGCAAGCCAGGGCGACAGGGGGCAGAAGGGAAGCCAGGGCGACAGGGGGCAGAAGGGAAGCCAGGGCGACAGGGGGCAGCAGAGGGCAAGCCAGGGCGACAGGGGGCAGCAGAGGGCAAGCCAGGGCGACAGGGGGCAGCAGAGGGCAAGCCAGGGCGACAGGGGGCAGCAGGGCAAGCCAGGGCGACAGGGGGCAGCAGGGCAAGCCAGGGCGACAGCGGGCAGCAGGGAAGCCAGGGCGACAGGGGGCAGCAGGGCAAGCCAGGGCGACAGTGGGCAGCAGGGCGACAGGGGGCAGCAGAGGGCAAGCCAGAGCGACAGGGGGCAGCAGGGCAAGCCAGGGTGACATGCCCACCCGCCCTGCGAGGTTCTCCTCACAGAGGGCCCCACAGTGCTGGCCGGATACTCCCGCTGGGCCCCTTATGGTTCCGCATTCATCAAGGGGGCTTGGCTAGGGGGACCAGGCGTCCCGGATTTGCCAGGACGGTCCCGTTTCTTTTTTTACCAGCTGTCCGGGCAGATTTCAGGAAATTTAGCTCATGCCCCGGTTTTTGGAGAGGAGGGGGGTGGGGGGGTTGGGGGGGGGTTATGTTTTACAAAGCAGGGATAGTTAGCAATTGGCCCAAGAAAGCAATTAAATTCACAGGCAAGCCTCTGGGTTTAAAACCAGCCTCTTATGTAGGTTCTTACTGCCGGTTCTGTCAGTCTCTACCGAGGAGCGCTGTCATTCTAGGCGCTCGCTCGACGTACAATTATAATCCTGTTTTTGTGAAATGTTCCGGTTTCTTGCTTTAAAAGTCTGCTCTCCCTAGGCTCGCCGCGTCCCATGGATGCCACAGGAGTCCGGTGGAAGGAGGGGCCAGGGAAGGGATTGATTTTGTTTTTGCAGATTAATATAGCACGAACTCTTCCCGAAGGTATCGGAGCGCTTTACACGAGCTCCAGTGACGTCACACAAGGACACTCATTATTTGGAAGGCGCGGGGAGATGAAATTCGGCTGAGCCCACGCTTCGGGGGTGGCAGCTCTGGGCGTTAGGCCACATCCTTGACCCCGCAGTCCAAGGCCCAGAATCACACGATGCGGCTGAGCCCACGCTCCAGGGTGGCAGCTCTGGGCGTTAGGCCACATCATTGACCCCGCCGTCCGAGGCCCAGAATCACACGATGCTGCTGAGCCCACGCTCCAGGGTGGCAGCTCTGGGCGTTAGGCTACATCCTTGACCCCGAATGCAAGCGTGGTGGAGATGCCCTCAGAGTCTGGATAGCGCCCCCCCCCTGGCTCTCAGACGTGCCAAGCACTGGGTGCCGGAGAGGGGGAGGGGGATTGCGCCCAGGGCCGGGGCTCCCGGAGCGCGGCTGGCTGAACATGGCGGCGTGCTGCTGCCCCACCAGCAGTCAGGGAAGGAACAGTAGGGTTTCTTTGCTTGCACGAGGGTACGGCCTTATCCCCCCCCCCCCTCTGACCCGCCACCCCATGAGTGCACATGCTTTAGTTTATCGGTGATAAGTGAGGGGTGAACAGAAGAGACCAGAGCCCAACCACCCCCCCCCCCCCCCCCCCCCCCCCCCCCCCCCCGCCTCAGGTCAGGAAAACACTTTATTAAGAGGGGAAAAAACAGGGGGAAAAAACATAATAATTGAAGAATACACCCACTCACCTGCTGCCCCTCACACACCCCTCAGCTGGCCCTGGACTGATCCACTCACCTGCCCCACAGGCCCTTTAAACTCTTTAAAGCTCCCCCGCTGGGATTGGTGGAAGAGCGTCACGTGACACCATACCTGCTGAACCAGTTCCGCTGTGTGTTCAGGGCGGGGTCACGACGACTGCCCTTCAAGTGCCCTCCTTATGCAGGAATGTGTCTCTGATGGCAGCTCCTCTGAGTGCACAGGGATGAGACAGACACCACAGTCAGGGGAGTCACTGAGCACAGGGATGAGACAGACACCACAGTCAGGGGAGTCACTGAGCACAGGGTGGAGACAGACACCACAGTCAGGGGAGTCACTGAGCGCAGGGTGGAGACAGACACCACAGTCAGGGGAGTCACTGAGCACAGGGATGAGACAGACACAACAGTCAGGGGAGTCACTGAGCGCAGGGTGGAGACAGACACCACAGTCAGGGGAGTCTCTGAGCACAGGGATGAGACAGACACCACAGTCAGGGGAGTCTCTGAGCACAGGGTGGAGACAGACACCACAGTCAGGTGAGTCACTGAGCACAGGGTTGGAGCCGACACCACAGTCAGGTGAGTCACTGAGCACAGGGTGGAGACAGACACCACAGTCAGGAGAGTCACTGAGCACAGGGTGGAGACAGACACCACAGTCAGGGGAGTCACTGAGCACAGGGATGAGACAGACACCACAGTCAGGGGAGTCACTGAGCACAGGGATAAGACAGACACCACAGTCAGGGGAGTCACTGAGAGGGTGGAGACAGACACCACAGTCAGGTGAGTCACTGAGCACAGGGTGGAGACATACACCACAGTCAGGTGAGTCACTGAGCACAGGGTGGAGACAGACACCACAGTCAGGGGAGTCACTGAGCACAGGGTGGAGACAGACACCACAGTCAGGAGAGTCACTGAGCACAGGGTGGAGACAGACACCACAGTCAGGGGAGTCACTGAGCACAGGGATGAGACAGACACCACAGTCAGGGGAGTCACTGAGCACAGGGTGGAGACAGACACCACAGTCAGGGGAGTCACTGAGCACAGGGTGGAGACAGACACCACAGTCAGGGGAGTCACTGAGCTCAGGGATGAGACAGACACCACAGTCAGGGGAGTCACTGAGCACAGGGATGAGACAGACACCACAGTCAGGGGAGTCACTGAGCACAGGGTGGAGACAGACACCACAGTCAGGGGAGTCACTGAGCACAGGGATGAGACAGACACCACAGTCAGGGGAGTCACTGAGCACAGGGTGGAGACAGACACCACAGTCAGGGGAGTCACTGAGCACAGGGTGGAGACAGACACCACAGTCAGGGGAGTCACTGAGCTCAGGGATGAGACAGACACCACAGTCAGGAGAGTCACTGAGCGCAGGATGGAGACAGACACCACAGTCAGGTGAGTCACTGAGCACAGGGATGAGACAGACACCACAGTCAGGTGAGTCACTGAGCACAGGGTGGAGACAGACACCACAGTCAGGAGAGTCACTGAGCACAGGGTGGAGACAGACACCACAGTCAGGGGAGTCACTGAGCGTAGGGTTGGAGACAGACACCACAGTCAAGGGAGTCACTGAGCGCAGGGTGGAGACAGACACCACAGTCAGGTGAGTCACTGAGCACAGGATGGAGACAGACACCACAGTCAGGCGAGTCACTGAGCGCAGGGTGGAGACAGACACCACAGTCAGGTGAGTCACTGAGCACAGGGTGGAGACAGACACCACAGTCAGGGGAGTCACTGAGCACAGGGTGGAGACAGACACCACAGTCAGGAGAGTCACTGAGCACAGGGTGGAGACAGACACCACAGTCAGGTGAGTCACTGAGCACAGGGTGGAGACAGACACCACAGTCAGGGGAGTCACTGAGCACAGGGTGGAGACAGACACCACAGTCAGGGGAGTCACTGAGCGTAGGGTTGGAGACAGACACCACAGTCAGGAGAGTCACTGAGCACAGGGATGAGACAGACACCACAGTCAGGGGAGTCACTGAGCGCAGGGTGGAGACAGACACCACAGTCAGGAGAGTCACTGAGCACAGGGTGGAGACAGACACCACAGTCAGGGGAGTCACTGAGCACAGGGTGGAGACAGACACCACAGTCAGGGGAGTCACTGAGCACAGGGTGGAGACAGACACCACAGTCAGGGGAGTCACTGAGCTCAGGGATGAGACAGACACTACAGTCAGGTGAGTCACTAAGCACAGGAAGGAGACAGACACCACAGTCAGGGGAGTCACTGAGCTCAGGGATGACACAGACACCACAGTCAGGCGAGTCACTGAGCACAGGGTGGAGACAGACACCACAGTCAGGGGAGTCACTGAGCGTAGGGTTGGAGACAGACACCACAGTCAAGGGAGTCACTGAGCGCAGGGTGGAGACAGACACCACAGTCAGGCGAGTCACTGAGCGCAGGGATGAGACAGACACCACAGTCAGGGGAGTCACTGAGCACAGGGTGGAGAAAGACACCACAGTTAGGTGAGTCACTGAGCACAGGGTGGAGAAAGACACCACAGTCAGGTGAGTCACTGAGCACAGGGTTGGAGACAGACACCACAGTTAGGTGAGTCACTGAGCACAGGGTGGAGAAAGACACCACAGTCAGGGGAGTCACTGAGCGCAGGGTGGAGACAGACACCACAGTCAGGTGAGTCACTGAGCGCAGGGTGGAGACAGACACCACAGTTAGGTGAGTCACTGAGCACAGGGTGGAGAAAGACACCACAGTCAGGGGAGTCAGAGCACAGGGTGGAGACAGACACCACATTCAGGGGAGTCACTGAGGGCAGGGTGGAGACAGACACCACAGTCAGGCGAGTCACTGAGCGCAGGGATGAGACAGACACCACAGTTAGGTGAGTCACTGAGCACAGGGTGGAGAAAGACACCACAGTCAGGGGAGTCAGAGCACAGGGTGGAGACAGACACCACAGTCAGGTGAGTCACTGAGCGCAGGGTGGAGACAGACACCACAGTCAGGTGAGTCACTGAGCACAGGGTGGAGACAGAAACCACAGTCAGGGGAGTCACTGAGCACAGGGAGGAGACAGACACCACAGTTAGGTGAGTCACTGAGCACAGGGTGGAGAAAGACACCACAGTCAGGGGAGTCAGAGCACAGGGTGGAGACAGACACCACAGTCAGGTGAGTCACTGAGCACAGGGTGGAGACAGAAACCACAGTCAGGGGAGTCTCTGAGCACAGGGTGGAGACAGAAACCACAGTCAGGGGAGTCACTGAGCACAGGGATGGAGGCAGACACCACAGTCAGGGGAGTCACTGAGCACAGGGATGAGACAGACACCACAGTCAGGTGAGTCACTGAGCACAGGGTGGAGACAGACACCACAGTCAGGGGAGTCACTGAGCACAGGGATGAGACAGACACCACAGTCAGGGGAGTCACTGAGCACAGGGATGAGACAGACACCAAAGTCAGGTGAGTCACTGAGCGCAGGGTGGAGACAGACACCACAGTTAGGTGAGTCACTGAGCACAGGGTGGAGAAAGACACCACAGTCAGGGGAGTCAGAGCACAGGGTGGAGACAGACACCACAGTCAGGTGAGTCACTGAGCGCAGGGTGGAGACAGACACCACAGTTAGGTGAGTCACTGAGCACAGGGTGGAGAAAGACACCACAGTCAGGGGAGTCAGAGCACAGGGTGGAGACAGACACCACAGTCAGGTGAGTCCCTGAGAGGGTGGAGACAGACACCACAGTCAGGTGAGTCACTGAGCACAGGGTGGAGACAGACACCACAGTCAGGGGAGTCACTGAGCTCAGGGAAGAGACAGACACCACAGTCAGGGAAGTCACTGAGCACAGGATGGAGACAGACACCACAGTCAGGAGAGTCACTGAGCACAGGGATGAGACAGACACCACAGTCAGGTGAGTCACTGAGCACAGGGATGAGACAGACACCACAGTCAGGGGAGTCACTGAGCACAGGGATGAGACAGACACCACAGTCAGGTGAGTCCCTGAGAGGGTGGAGACAGACACCACAGTCAGGGGAGTCACTGATCACAGGGTGGAGACAGACACCACAGTCAGGGGAGTCACTGAGCACAGGGTGGAGACAGACACCACAGTCAGGGGAGTCACTGAGCTCAGGGATGAGACAGACACCACAGTCAGGTGAGTCACTGAGCACAGGGATGAGACAGACACCACAGTCAGGTGAGTCACTGAGCACAGGGATGAGACAGACACCACAGTCAGGGGAGTCACTGAGCACAGGGTGGAGGCAGACACCACACTCAGGGGAGTCACTGAGCACAGGGTGGAGACAGACACCACAGTCAGGTGAGTCCCTGAGAGGGTGGAGACAGACACCACAGTCAGGTGAGTCACTGAGCACAGGGTGGAGACAGACACCACAGTCAGGGGAGTCACTGAGCTCAGGGAAGAGACAGACACCACAGTCAGGGAAGTCACTGAGCACAGGATGGAGACAGACACCACAGTCAGGGGAGTCACTGAGCGCAGGGATGAGACAGACACCACAGTCAGATGAGACACTGAGGGCAGGGTGGAGACAGACACCACAGTCATGGGAGTCACTGAGCGCAGGGTGGAGACAGACATCACAGTCAGGGGAGTCACTGAGCACAGGGATGAGACAGACACCACAGTCAGGTGAGTCACTGAGGGTGGAGACAGACACCACAGTCAGGGGAGTCACTGAGCACAGGGTGGAGACAGACACCACAGTCAGGGGAGTCACTGAGGGTGGAGACAGACACCACAGTCAAGGGAGTCACTCAGCACAGGGTGGAGACAGACACCACAGTCAGGGGAGTCACTGAGCACAGGATGGAGACAGACACCACAGTCAGGTGAGTCACTGAGCACAGGGTGGAGACAGACACCACAGTCAGGGGAGTCACTGAGCACAGGGTGGAGACAGACACCACAGTCAGGTGAGTCACTGAGCACAGGGATGAGACAGATACCACAGTCAGGGGAGTCACTGAGCACAGGGATGAGACAGACACCACAGTCAGGGGAGTCACTGAGCACAGGGATGAGACAGACACCACAGTCAGGGGAGTCACTGAGCACAGGGTGGAGACAGACACAACAGTCAGGGGAGTCACTGAGCACAGGGTGGAGACAGACACCACAGTCAGGGGAGTCACTGAGCGCAGGGTGGAGACAGACACCACAGTCAGGGGAGTCACTGAGCTCAGGGATGAGACAGACACCACAGTCAGGTGAGTCACTGAGCACAGGGTGGAGACAGACACCACAGTCAGGGGAGTCACTGAGCTCAGGGATGAGACAGACACCACAGTCAGGTGAGTCACTGAGCACAGGGATGAGACAGACACCACAGTCAGGGGAGTCACTGAGCACAGGGATGAGACAGACACCACACTCAGGGGAGTCACTGAGCACAGGGTGGAGGCAGACACCACAGTCAGGGGAGTCACTGAGCACAGGGTTGGAGACAGACACCACAGTCAGGGGAGTCACTGAGCACAGGGTGGAGACAGACACCACAGTCAGGGGAGTCACTGAGCTCAGGGATGAGACAGACACCACAGTCAGGTGAGTCACTGAGCACAGGGTGGAGACAGACACCACAATCAGGGGAGTCACTGAGCGCAGGGATGAGACAGACACCACAGTCAGGGGAGTCACTGAGCACAGGATGGAGACAGACACCACAGTCAGGAGAGTCACTGAGCACAGGGATGAGACAGACACCACAGTCAGGTGAGTCACTGAGCACAGGGTGGAGACAGACACCACAGTCAGGGGAGTCTCTGAGCACAGTGATGAGACAGACACCACAGTCAGGGGAGTCACTGAGCACAGGGATGGAGACAGACACCACAGTCAGGAGAGTCACTGAGCGCAGGGATGAGACAGACACCACAGTCAGGAGAGTCACTGAGCACAGGGATGAGACAGAAACCACAGTCAGTAGAGTCACTGAGCACAGGGATGAGACAGACACCACAGTCAGGGGAGTCACTGAGCACAGGGATGAGACAGACACCACAGTCAGGGGAGTCACTGAGCGCAGGGATGAGACAGACACCACAGTCAGATGAGACACTGAGCACAGGATGGAGACAGACACCACAGTCAGGTGAGTCACTGAGCACAGGGTGGAGACAGACACCACAGTCAGGGGAGTCACTGAGCACAGGGTGGAGACAGACACCACAGTCAGGTGAGTCACTGAGCACAGGGATGAGACAGATACCACAGTCAGGGGAGTCACTGAGCACAGGGATGAGACAGACACCACAGTCAGGGGAGTCACTGAGCACAGGGATGAGACAGACACCACAGTCAGGGGAGTCACTGAGCACAGGGTGGAGACAGACACAACAGTCAGGGGAGTCACTGAGCACAGGGTGGAGACAGACACCACAGTCAGGGGAGTCACTGAGCGCAGGGTGGAGACAGACACCACAGTCAGGGGAGTCACTGAGCTCAGGGATGAGACAGACACCACAGTCAGGTGAGTCACTGAGCACAGGGTGGAGACAGACACCACAGTCAGGGGAGTCACTGAGCTCAGGGATGAGACAGACACCACAGTCAGGTGAGTCACTGAGCACAGGGATGAGACAGACACCACAGTCAGGGGAGTCACTGAGCACAGGGATGAGACAGACACCACACTCAGGGGAGTCACTGAGCACAGGGTGGAGGCAGACACCACAGTCAGGGGAGTCACTGAGCACAGGGTTGGAGACAGACACCACAGTCAGGGGAGTCACTGAGCACAGGGTGGAGACAGACACCACAGTCAGGGGAGTCACTGAGCTCAGGGATGAGACAGACACCACAGTCAGGTGAGTCACTGAGCACAGGGTGGAGACAGACACCACAATCAGGGGAGTCACTGAGCGCAGGGATGAGACAGACACCACAGTCAGGGGAGTCACTGAGCACAGGATGGAGACAGACACCACAGTCAGGAGAGTCACTGAGCACAGGGATGAGACAGACACCACAGTCAGGTGAGTCACTGAGCACAGGGTGGAGACAGACACCACAGTCAGGGGAGTCTCTGAGCACAGTGATGAGACAGACACCACAGTCAGGGGAGTCACTGAGCACAGGGATGGAGACAGACACCACAGTCAGGAGAGTCACTGAGCGCAGGGATGAGACAGACACCACAGTCAGGAGAGTCACTGAGCACAGGGATGAGACAGAAACCACAGTCAGTAGAGTCACTGAGCACAGGGATGAGACAGACACCACAGTCAGGGGAGTCACTGAGCACAGGGATGAGACAGACACCACAGTCAGGGGAGTCACTGAGCGCAGGGATGAGACAGACACCACAGTCAGATGAGACACTGAGGGCAGGGTGGTGACAGACACCACAGTCAGGGGAGTCACTGAGCGCAGGGTGGAGACAGACATCACAGTCAGGGGAGTCACTGAGCACAGGGATGAGACAGACACCACAGTCAGGTGAGTCACTGAGCACAGGGTGGAGACAGACACCACAGTCAGGTGAGTCAATCAGCACAGGGATGAGACAGACACCACAGTCAGGGGAGTCACTGAGCGCAGGGTGGAGACAGACACCACAGTCAGGTGAGTCACTGAGCACATGGTGGAGACAGACACCACAGTCAGGGGAGTCACTGAGCACAGGGTGGAGACAGACACCACAGTCAGGGGAGTCACTGAGCTCAGGGATGAGACAGACACCACAGTCAGGTGAGTCACTGAGCACAGGGATGAGACAGACACCACAGTCAGGAGAGTCACTGAGCGCAGGGTGGAGACAGACACCACAGTCAGGGGAGTCACTGAGCACAGGGTGGAGACAGACACCACAGTCAGGGGAGTCACTGAGCTCAGGGATGAGACAGACACCACAGTCAGGTGAGTCACTGAGCACAGGGATGAGACAGACACCACAGTCAGGTGAGTCACTGAGCACAGGGATGAGACAGACACCACAGTCAGGGGAGTCACTGAGCACAGGGTGGAGGCAGACACCACACTCAGGGGAGTCACTGAGCACAGGGTGGAGACAGACACCACAGTCAGGTGAGTCACTGAGCACAGGGTGGAGACATACACCGAAGTCAGGTGAGTCACTGAGCACAGGGTGGAGACAGACACCACAGTCAGGGGAGTCACTGAGCACAGGGATGAGACAGACACCACAGTCAGGTGAGTCCCTGAGAGGGTGGAGACAGACACCACAGTCAGGTGAGTCACTGAGCACAGGGATGAGACAGACACCACAGTCAGGGGAGTCACTGAGCACAGGGTGGAGGCAGACACCACACTCAGGGGAGTCACTGAGCACAGGGTGGAGACAGACACCACAGTCAGGTGAGTCACTGAGCACAGGGTGGAGACATACACCACAGTCAGGTGAGTCACTGAGCACAGGGATGAGACAGACACCACAGTCAGGGGAGTCACTGAGCACAGGGATGAGACAGACACCACAGTCAGGTGAGTCCCTGAGAGGGTGGAGACAGACACCACAGTCAGGGGAGTCACTGATCACAGGGTGGAGACAGACACCACAGTCAGGGGAGTCACTGAGCACAGGGTGGAGACAGACACCACATTCAGGGGAGTCACTGAGCACAGGGTGGAGACAGACACCACAGTCAGGGGAGTCACTGAGCTCAGGGATGAGACAGACACCACAGTCAGGTGAGTCACTGAGCACAGGGATGAGACAGACACCACAGTCAGGTGAGTCACTGAGCACAGGGATGAGACAGACACCACAGTCAGGGGAGTCACTGAGCACAGGGTGGAGGCAGACACCACACTCAGGGGAGTCACTGAGCACAGGGTGGAGACAGACACCACAGTCAGGTGAGTCCCTGAGAGGGTGGAGACAGACACCACAGTCAGGTGAGTCACTGAGCACAGGGTGGAGACAGACACCACAGTCAGGGGAGTCACTGAGCTCAGGGAAGAGACAGACACCACAGTCAGGGAAGTCACTGAGCACAGGATGGAGACAGACACCACAGTCAGGGGAGTCACTGAGCGCAGGGATGAGACAGACACCACAGTCAGATGAGACACTGAGGGCAGGGTGGAGACAGACACCACAGTCATGGGAGTCACTGAGCGCAGGGTGGAGACAGACATCACAGTCAGGGGAGTCACTGAGCACAGGGATGAGACAGACACCACAGTCAGGTGAGTCACTGAGGGTGGAGGCAGACACCACAGTCAGGGGAGTCACTGAGCACAGGGTGGAGACAGACACCACAGTCAGGGGAGTCACTGAGGGTGGAGACAGACACCACAGTCAAGGGAGTCACTCAGCACAGGGTGGAGACAGACACCACAGTCAGGGGAGTCACTGAGCACAGGATGGAGACAGACACCACAGTCAGGTGAGTCACTGAGCACAGGGTGGAGACAGACACCACAGTCAGGGGAGTCACTGAGCACAGGGTGGAGACAGACACCACAGTCAGGTGAGTCACTGAGCACAGGGATGAGACAGATACCACAGTCAGGGGAGTCACTGAGCACAGGGATGAGACAGACACCACAGTCAGGGGAGTCACTGAGCACAGGGATGAGACAGACACCACAGTCAGGGGAGTCACTGAGCACAGGGTGGAGACAGACACCACAGTCAGGGGAGTCACTGAGCACAGGGTGGAGACAGACACCACAGTCAGGGGAGTCACTGAGCGCAGGGTGGAGACAGACACCACAGTCAGGGGAGTCACTGAGCTCAGGGATGAGACAGACACCACAGTCAGGTGAGTCACTGAGCACAGGGTGGAGACAGACACCACAGTCAGGGGAGTCACTGAGCTCAGGGATGAGACAGACACCACAGTCAGGTGAGTCACTGAGCACAGGGATGAGACAGACACCACAGTCAGGGGAGTCACTGAGCACAGGGATGAGACAGACACCACACTCAGGGGAGTCACTGAGCACAGGATGGAGGCAGACACCACAGTCAGGGGAGTCACTGAGCACAGGGTTGGAGACAGACACCACAGTCAGGGGAGTCACTGAGCACAGGGTGGAGACAGACACCACAGTCAGGGGAGTCACTGAGCTCAGGGATGAGACAGACACCACAGTCAGGTGAGTCACTGAGCACAGGGTGGAGACAGACACCACAATCAGGGGAGTCACTGAGCGCAGGGATGAGACAGACACCACAGTCAGGGGAGTCACTGAGCACAGGATGGAGACAGACACCACAGTCAGGAGAGTCACTGAGCACAGGGATGAGACAGACACCACAGTCAGGTGAGTCACTGAGCACAGGGTGGAGACAGACACCACAGTCAGGGGAGTCTCTGAGCACAGTGATGAGACAGACACCACAGTCAGGGGAGTCACTGAGCACAGGGAGGGAGACAGACACCACAGTCAGGAGAGTCACTGAGCGCAGGGATGAGACAGACACCACAGTCAGGAGAGTCACTGAGCACAGGGATGAGACAGAAACCACAGTCAGTAGAGTCACTGAGCACAGGGATGAGACAGACACCACAGTCAGGGGAGTCACTGAGCACAGGGATGAGACAGACACCACAGTCAGGGGAGTCACTGAGCGCAGGGATGAGACAGACACCACAGTCAGATGAGACACTGAGGGCAGGGTGGTGACAGACACCACAGTCAGGGGAGTCACTGAGCGCAGGGTGGAGACAGACATCACAGTCAGGGGAGTCACTGAGCACAGGGATGAGACAGACACCACAGTCAGGTGAGTCACTGAGCACAGGGTGGAGACAGACACCACAGTCAGGTGAGTCAATCAGCACAGGGATGAGACAGACACCACAGTCAGGGGAGTCACTGAGCGCAGGGTGGAGACAGACACCACAGTCAGGTGAGTCACTGAGCACATGGTGGAGACAGACACCACAGTCAGGGGAGTCACTGAGCACAGGGTGGAGACAGACACCACAGTCAGGGGAGTCACTGAGCTCAGGGATGAGACAGACACCACAGTCAGGTGAGTCACTGAGCACAGGGATGAGACAGACACCACAGTCAGGAGAGTCACTGAGCGCAGGGTGGAGACAGACACCACAGTCAGGGGAGTCACTGAGCACAGGGTGGAGACAGACACCACAGTCAGGGGAGTCACTGAGCTCAGGGATGAGACAGACACCACAGTCAGGTGAGTCACTGAGCACAGGGATGAGACAGACACCACAGTCAGGTGAGTCACTGAGCACAGGGATGAGACAGACACCACAGTCAGGTGAGTCACTGAGCACAGGGTGGAGGCAGACACCACACTCAGGGGAGTCACTGAGCACAGGGTGGAGACAGACACCACAGTCAGGTGAGTCACTGAGCACAGGGTGGAGACATACACCGAAGTCAGGTGAGTCACTGAGCACAGGGTGGAGACAGACACCACAGTCAGGGGAGTCACTGAGCACAGGGATGAGACAGACACCACAGTCAGGTGAGTCCCTGAGAGGGTGGAGACAGACACCACAGTCAGGTGAGTCACTGAGCACAGGGATGAGACAGACACCACAGTCAGGGGAGTCACTGAGCACAGGGTGGAGGCAGACACCACACTCAGGGGAGTCACTGAGCACAGGGTGGAGACAGACACCACAGTCAGGTGAGTCACTGAGCACAGGGTGGAGACATACACCACAGTCAGGTGAGTCACTGAGCACAGGGATGAGACAGACACCACAGTCAGGGGAGTCACTGAGCACAGGGATGAGACAGACACCACAGTCAGGTGAGTCCCTGAGAGGGTGGAGACAGACACCACAGTCAGGGGAGTCACTGATCACAGGGTGGAGACAGACACCACAGTCAGATGAGACACTGAGGGCAGGGTGGTGACAGACACCACAGTCAGGGGAGTCACTGAGCGCAGGGTGGAGACAGACATCACAGTCAGGGGAGTCACTGAGCACAGGGATGAGACAGACACCACAGTCAGGTGAGTCACTGAGCACAGGGTGGAGACAGACACCACAGTCAGGTGAGTCAATCAGCACAGGGATGAGACAGACACCACAGTCAGGGGAGTCACTGAGCGCAGGGTGGAGACAGACACCACAGTCAGGTGAGTCACTGAGCACATGGTGGAGACAGACACCACAGTCAGGGGAGTCACTGAGCACAGGGTGGAGACAGACACCACAGTCAGGGGAGTCACTGAGCTCAGGGATGAGACAGACACCACAGTCAGGTGAGTCACTGAGCACAGGGATGAGACAGACACCACAGTCAGGAGAGTCACTGAGCGCAGGGTGGAGACAGACACCACAGTCAGGGGAGTCACTGAGCACAGGGTGGAGACAGACACCACAGTCAGGGGAGTCACTGAGCTCAGGGATGAGACAGACACCACAGTCAGGTGAGTCACTGAGCACAGGGATGAGACAGACACCACAGTCAGGTGAGTCACTGAGCACAGGGATGAGACAGACACCACAGTCAGGTGAGTCACTGAGCACAGGGTGGAGGCAGACACCACACTCAGGGGAGTCACTGAGCACAGGGTGGAGACAGACACCACAGTCAGGTGAGTCACTGAGCACAGGGTGGAGACATACACCGAAGTCAGGTGAGTCACTGAGCACAGGGTGGAGACAGACACCACAGTCAGGGGAGTCACTGAGCACAGGGATGAGACAGACACCACAGTCAGGTGAGTCCCTGAGAGGGTGGAGACAGACACCACAGTCAGGTGAGTCACTGAGCACAGGGATGAGACAGACACCACAGTCAGGGGAGTCACTGAGCACAGGGTGGAGGCAGACACCACACTCAGGGGAGTCACTGAGCACAGGGTGGAGACAGACACCACAGTCAGGTGAGTCACTGAGCACAGGGTGGAGACATACACCACAGTCAGGTGAGTCACTGAGCACAGGGATGAGACAGACACCACAGTCAGGGGAGTCACTGAGCACAGGGATGAGACAGACACCACAGTCAGGTGAGTCCCTGAGAGGGTGGAGACAGACACCACAGTCAGGGGAGTCACTGATCACAGGGTGGAGACAGACACCACAGTCAGGGGAGTCACTGAGCACAGGGTGGAGACAGACACCACAGTCAGGGGAGTCACTGAGCTCAGGGATGAGACAGACACCACAGTCAGGTGAGTCACTGAGCACAGGGATGAGACAGACACCACAGTCAGGTGAGTCACTGAGCACAGGGATGAGACAGACACCACAGTCAGGGGAGTCACTGAGCACAGGGTGGAGGCAGACACCACACTCAGGGGAGTCACTGAGCACAGGGTGGAGACAGACACCACAGTCAGGTGAGTCACTGAGCACAGGGTGGAGACATACACCACAGTCAGGTGAGTCACTGAGCACAGGGTGGAGACAGACACCACAGTCAGGGGAGTCACTGAGCACAGGGTGGAGACAGACACCACAGTCAGGAGAGTCACTGAGCACAGGGTGGAGACAGACACCACAGTCAGGGGAGTCACTGAGCACAGGGATGAGACAGACACCACAGTCAGGGGAGTCACTGAGCACAGGGTGGAGACAGACACCACAGTCAGGGGAGTCACTGAGCACAGGGTGGAGACAGACACCACAGTCAGGGGAGTCACTGAGCTCAGGGATGAGACAGACACCACAGTCAGGAGAGTCACTGAGCGCAGGATGGAGACAGACACCACAGTCAGGTGAGTCACTAAGCACAGGGTGGAGACAGACACCACAGTCAGGAGAGTCACTGAGCACAGGGTGGAGACAGACACCACAGTCAGGGGAGTCACTGAGCGTAGGGTTGGAGACAGACACCACAGTCAAGGGAGTCACTGAGCGCAGGGTGGAGACAGACACCACAGTCAGGTGAGTCACTGAGCACAGGATGGAGACAGACACCACAGTCAGGCGAGTCACTGAGCGCAGGGTGGAGACAGACACCACAGTCAGGTGAGCCACTGAGCACAGGGTGGAGACAGACACCACAGTCAGGGTAGTCACTGAGCACAGGGTGGAGACAGACACTACAGTCAGGGGAGTCACTGAGCACAGGGTGGAGACAGACACCACAGTCAGGAGAGTCACTGAGCTCAGGGATGAGACAGACACCACAGTCAGGTGAGTCACTGAGCACAGGGATGAGACAGACACCACAGTCAGGTGAGTCACTGAGCACAGGGATGAGACAGACACCACAGTCAGGGGAGTCACTGAGCACAGGGTGGAGGCAGACACCACACTCAGGGGAGTCACTGAGCACAGGGTGGAGACAGACACCACAGTCAGGTGAGTCACTGAGCACAGGGTGGAGACATACACCACAGTCAGGTGAGTCACTGAGCACAGGGTGGAGACAGACACCACAGTCAGGGGAGTCACTGAGCACAGGGTGGAGACAGACACCACAGTCAGGAGAGTCACTGAGCACAGGGTGGAGACAGACACCACAGTCAGGGGAGTCACTGAGCACAGGGATGAGACAGACACCACAGTCAGGGGAGTCACTGAGCACAGGGTGGAGACAGACACCACAGTCAGGGGAGTCACTGAGCACAGGGTGGAGACAGACACCACAGTCAGGGGAGTCACTGAGCTCAGGGATGAGACAGACACCACAGTCAGGAGAGTCACTGAGCGCAGGATGGAGACAGACACCACAGTCAGGTGAGTCACTAAGCACAGGGTGGAGACAGACACCACAGTCAGGAGAGTCACTGAGCACAGGGTGGAGACAGACACCACAGTCAGGGGAGTCACTGAGCGTAGGGTTGGAGACAGACACCACAGTCAAGGGAGTCACTGAGCGCAGGGTGGAGACAGACACCACAGTCAGGTGAGTCACTGAGCACAGGATGGAGACAGACACCACAGTCAGGCGAGTCACTGAGCGCAGGGTGGAGACAGACACCACAGTCAGGTGAGCCACTGAGCACAGGGTGGAGACAGACACCACAGTCAGGGTAGTCACTGAGCACAGGGTGGAGACAGACACTACAGTCAGGGGAGTCACTGAGCACAGGGTGGAGACAGACACCACAGTCAGGAGAGTCACTGAGCACAGGGTGGAGACAGACACCACAGTCAGGTGAGTCACTGAGCACAGGGTGGAGACAGACACCACAGTCAGGGGAGTCACTGAGCACAGGGTGGAGACAGACACCACAGTCAGGAGAGTCACTGAGCACAGGGTGGAGACAGACACCACAGTCAGGGGAGTCACTGAGCACAGGGTGGAGACAGACACCACAGTCAGGGGAGTCACTGAGCACAGGGTGGAGACAGACACCACAGTCAGGTGAGTCCCTGAGAGGGTGGAGACAGACACCACAGTCAGGAGAGTCACTGAGCGCAGGATGGAGACAGACACCACAGTCAGGTGAGTCACTAAGCACAGGAAGGAGACAGACACCACAGTCAGGCGAGTCACTGAGCACAGGGTGGAGACAGACACCACAGTCAGGAGAGTCACTGAGCGTAGGGTTGGAGACAGACACCACAGTCAGGGGAGTCACTGAGCGCAGGGTGGAGACAGACACCACAGTCAGGTGAGTCCCTGAGCACAGGGTTGGAGACAGACACCACAGTCAAGGGAGTCACTGAGCGCAGGGTGGAGACAGACACCACAGACAGGTGAGTCACTGAGCACAGGATGGAGACAGACACCACAGTCAGGCGAGTCACTGAGCGCAGGGTGGAGACAGACACCACAGTTAGGTGAGTCACTGAGCACAGGGTGGAGAAAGACACCACAGTCAGGGGAGTCAGAGCACAGGGTCGAGACAGACACCACAGTCAGGTGAGTCACTGAGCACAGGGATGAGACAGACACCACAGTCAGGTGAGTCACTGAGCACAGGGATGAGACAGACACCACAGTCAGGTGAGTCACTGAGCACATGGTGGAGACAGACACCACAGTCAGGGGAGTCACTGAGCACAGGGTGGAGACAGACACCACAGTCAGGTGAGTCACTGAGCACAGGGTGGAGACAGACACCACAGTCAGGTGAGTCACTGAGCACAGGGTGGAGACAGACACCACAGTCAGGGGAGTCACTGAGCACAGGGTGGAGACAGACACCACAGTCAGGAGAGTCACTGAGCACAGGGTGGAGACAGACACCACAGTCAGGGGAGTCACTGAGCACAGGGTGGAGACAGACACCACAGTCAGGGGAGTCACTGAGCACAGGGTGGAGACAGACACCACAGTCAGGGGAGTCACTGAGCACAGGGTGGAGACAGACACCACAGTCAGGAGAGTCACTGAGCACAGGGTGGAGACAGACACCACAGTCAGGGGAGTCACTGAGCACAGGGTGGAGACAGACACCACAGTCAGGGGAGTCACTGAGCACAGGGTGGAGACAGACACCACAGTCAGGTGAGTCCCTGAGAGGGTGGAGACAGACACCACAGTCAGGAGAGTCACTGAGCGCAGGATGGAGACAGACACCACAGTCAGGTGAGTCACTAAGCACAGGAAGGAGACAGACACCACAGTCAGGCGAGTCACTGAGCACAGGGTGGAGACAGACACCACAGTCAGGGGAGTCACTGAGCGTAGGGTTGGAGACAGACACCACAGTCAAGGGAGTCACTGAGCGCAGGGTGGAGACAGACACCACAGACAGGTGAGTCACTGAGCACAGGATGGAGACAGACACCACAGTCAGGCGAGTCACTGAGCGCAGGGTGGAGACAGACACCACAGTTAGGTGAGTCACTGAGCACAGGGTGGAGAAAGACACCACAGTCAGGGGAGTCAGAGCACAGGGTGGAGACAGACACCACAGTCAGGTGAGTCACTGAGCACAGGGATGAGACAGACACCACAGTCAGGTGAGTCACTGAGCACAGGGATGAGACAGACACCACAGTCAGGTGAGTCACTGAGCACATGGTGGAGACAGACACCACAGTCAGGGGAGTCACTGAGCACAGGGTGGAGACAGACACCACAGTCAGGGGAGTCACTGAGCTCAGGGATGAGACAGACACCACAGTCAGGTGAGTCACTGAGCACAGGGATGAGACAGACACCACAGTCAGGAGAGTCACTGAGCGCAGGGTGGAGACAGACACCACAGTCAGGGGAGTCACTGAGCACAGGGCTGAGACAGACACCACAGTCAGGTGAGTCACTGAGCACAGGGTGGAGACAGACACCACAGTCAGGGGAGTCACTGAGCACAGGGTGGAGACAGACACCACAGTCAGGAGAGTCACTGAGCACAGGGTGGAGACAGACACCACAGTCAGGGGAGTCACTGAGCACAGGGTGGAGACAGACACCACAGTCAGGGGAGTCACTGAGCACAGGGTGGAGACAGACACCACAGTCAGGTGAGTCCCTGAGAGGGTGGAGACAGACACCACAGTCAGGAGAGTCACTGAGCGCAGGATGGAGACAGACACCACAGTCAGGTGAGTCACTAAGCACAGGAAGGAGACAGACACCACAGTCAGGCGAGTCACTGAGCACAGGGTGGAGACAGACACCACAGTCAGGGGAGTCACTGAGCGTAGGGTTGGAGACAGACACCACAGTCAAGGGAGTCACTGAGCGCAGGGTGGAGACAGACACCACAGTCAGGCGAGTCACTGAGCGCAGGGTGGAGACAGACACCACAGTTAGGTGAGTCACTGAGCACAGGGTGGAGAAAGACACCACAGTCAGGGGAGTCAGAGCACAGGGTGGAGACAGACACCACAGTCAGGTGAGTCACTGAGCACAGGGATGAGACAGACACCACAGTCAGGTGAGTCACTGAGCACAGGGATGAGACAGACACCACAGTCAGGTGAGTCACTGAGCACATGGTGGAGACAGACACCACAGTCAGGGGAGTCACTGAGCACAGGGTGGAGACAGACACCACAGTCAGGGGAGTCACTGAGCTCAGGGATGAGACAGACACCACAGTCAGGTGAGTCACTGAGCACAGGGATGAGACAGACACCACAGTCAGGTGAGTCACTGAGCACAGGGATGAGACAGACACCACAGTCAGGTGAGTCACTGAGCACATGGTGGAGACAGACACCACAGTCAGGGGAGTCACTGAGCACAGGGTGGAGACAGACACCACAGTCAGGGGAGTCACTGAGCTCAGGGATGAGACAGACACCACAGTCAGGTGAGTCACTGAGCACAGGGATGAGACAGACACCACAGTCAGGAGAGTCACTGAGCGCAGGGTGGAGACAGACACCACAGTCGGGGAGTCACTGAGCACAGGGCTGAGACAGACACCACAGTCAGGTGAGTCACTGAGCACAGGGTGGAGACAGACACCACAGTCAGGGGAGTCACTGAGCACAGGGTGGAGACAGACACCACAGTCAGGAGAGTCACTGAGCACAGGGTGGAGACAGACACCACAGTCAGCGGAGTCACTGAGCACAGGGTGGAGACAGACACCACAGTCAGGGGAGTCACTGAGCACAGGGTGGAGACAGACACCACAGTCAGGTGAGTCCCTGAGAGGGTGGAGACAGACACCACAGTCAGGAGAGTCACTGAGCGCAGGATGGAGACAGACACCACAGTCAGGTGAGTCACTAAGCACAGGAAGGAGACAGACACCACAGTCAGGCGAGTCACTGAGCACAGGGTGGAGACAGACACCACAGTCAGGGGAGTCACTGAGCGTAGGGTTGGAGACAGACACCACAGTCAAGGGAGTCACTGAGCGCAGGGTGGAGACAGACACCACAGTCAGGCGAGTCACTGAGCGCAGGGTGGAGACAGACACCACAGTTAGGTGAGTCACTGAGCACAGGGTGGAGAAAGACACCACAGTCAGGGGAGTCAGAGCACAGGGTGGAGACAGACACCACAGTCAGGTGAGTCACTGAGCACAGGGATGAGACAGACACCACAGTCAGGTGAGTCACTGAGCACAGGGATGAGACAGACACCACAGTCAGGTGAGTCACTGAGCACATGGTGGAGACAGACACCACAGTCAGGGGAGTCACTGAGCACAGGGTGGAGACAGACACCACAGTCAGGGGAGTCACTGAGCTCAGGGATGAGACAGACACCACAGTCAGGTGAGTCACTGAGCACAGGGATGAGACAGACACCACAGTCAGGAGAGTCACTGAGCGCAGGGTGGAGACAGACACCACAGTCAGGGGAGTCACTGAGCACATGGATGAGACAGACACCACAGTCAGGTGAGTCACTGAGCACAGGGATGAGACAGACACCACAGTCAGGGGAGTCACTGAGCACAGGGTGGAGGCAGACACCACACTCAGGGGAGTCACTGAGCACAGGGTGGAGACAGACACCACAGTCAGGTGAGTCCCTGAGAGGGTGGAGACAGACACCACAGTCAGGTGAGTCACTGAGCACAGGGTGGAGACAGACACCACAGCCAGGGGAGTCACTGAGCTCAGGGAAGAGACAGACACCACAGTCAGGGAAGTCACTGAGCACAGGATGGAGACAGACACCACAGTCAGGGGAGTCACTGAGCGCAGGGATGAGACAGACACCACAGTCAGATGAGACACTGAGGGCAGGGTGGAGACAGACACCACAGTCATGGGAGTCACTGAGCGCAGGGTGGAGACAGACATCACAGTCAGGGGAGTCACTGAGCACAGGGATGAGACAGACACCACAGTCAGGTGAGTCACTGAGGGTGGAGACAGACACCACAGTCAGGTGAGTCACTGAGCACAGGGATGAGACAGACACCACAGTCAGGTGAGTCACTGAGCACAGGGTGGAGACAGACACCACAGTCAGGTGAGTCAATCAGCACAGGGATGAGACAGACACCACAGTCAGGGGAGTCACTGAGCACAGGGTGGAGACAGACACCACAGTCAGGTGAGTCACTGAGCGCAGGGTGGAGACAGACACCACAGTTAGGGGAGTCACTGAGGGTGGTGACAGACACCACGGTCAGGGGAGTCACTGAGCACAGGGATGAGACAGACACCACAGTCAGGTGAGTCACTGAGCACAGGGTGGAGACAGACACCACAGTCAGGTGAGTCACTGAGCACAGGGATGAGACAGACACCACAGTCAGGTGAGTCACTGAGCACATGGTGGAGACAGACACCACAGTCAGGGGAGTCACTGAGCACAGGGTGGAGACAGACACCACAGTCAGGGGAGTCACTGAGCTCAGGGATGAGACAGACACCACAGTCAGGTGAGTCACTGAGCACAGGGATGAGACAGACACCACAGTCAGGAGAGTCACTGAGCGCAGGGTGGAGACAGACACCACAGTCAGGGGAGTCACTGAGCACAGGGC
Source organism: Lissotriton helveticus (assembly GCF_964261635.1). Taxonomy (NCBI): domain Eukaryota; kingdom Metazoa; phylum Chordata; class Amphibia; order Caudata; family Salamandridae; genus Lissotriton; species Lissotriton helveticus. The sequence goes on from NC_136069.1 coordinate 42,623,856, forward strand.
TGAGACAGACACCACAGTCAGGTGAGTCACTGAGCACAGGGTGGAGACAGACACCACAGTCAGGGGAGTCACTGAGCACAGGGTGGAGACAGACACCACAGTCAGGAGAGTCACTGAGCACAGGGTGGAGACAGACACCACAGTCAGGGGAGTCACTGAGCACAGGGTGGAGACAGACACCACAGTCAGGGGAGTCACTGAGCACAGGGTGGAGACAGACACCACAGTCAGGTGAGTCCCTGAGAGGGTGGAGACAGACACCACAGTCAGGAGAGTCACTGAGCGCAGGATGGAGACAGACACCACAGTCAGGTGAGTCACTAAGCACAGGAAGGAGACAGACACCACAGTCAGGCGAGTCACTGAGCACAGGGTGGAGACAGACACCACAGTCAGGGGAGTCACTGAGCGTAGGGTTGGAGACAGACACCACAGTCAAGGGAGTCACTGAGCGCAGGGTGGAGACAGACACCACAGTCAGGCGAGTCACTGAGCGCAGGGTGGAGACAGACACCACAGTTAGGTGAGTCACTGAGCACAGGGTGGAGAAAGACACCACAGTCAGGGGAGTCAGAGCACAGGGTGGAGACAGACACCACAGTCAGGTGAGTCACTGAGCACAGGGATGAGACAGACACCACAGTCAGGTGAGTCACTGAGCACAGGGATGAGACAGACACCACAGTCAGGTGAGTCACTGAGCACATGGTGGAGACAGACACCACAGTCAGGGGAGTCACTGAGCACAGGGTGGAGACAGACACCACAGTCAGGGGAGTCACTGAGCTCAGGGATGAGACAGACACCACAGTCAGGTGAGTCACTGAGCACAGGGATGAGACAGACACCACAGTCAGGTGAGTCACTGAGCACAGGGATGAGACAGACACCACAGTCAGGTGAGTCACTGAGCACATGGTGGAGACAGACACCACAGTCAGGGGAGTCACTGAGCACAGGGTGGAGACAGACACCACAGTCAGGGGAGTCACTGAGCTCAGGGATGAGACAGACACCACAGTCAGGTGAGTCACTGAGCACAGGGATGAGACAGACACCACAGTCAGGAGAGTCACTGAGCGCAGGGTGGAGACAGACACCACAGTCGGGGAGTCACTGAGCACAGGGCTGAGACAGACACCACAGTCAGGTGAGTCACTGAGCACAGGGTGGAGACAGACACCACAGTCAGGGGAGTCACTGAGCACAGGGTGGAGACAGACACCACAGTCAGGAGAGTCACTGAGCACAGGGTGGAGACAGACACCACAGTCAGGGGAGTCACTGAGCACAGGGTGGAGACAGACACCACAGTCAGGGGAGTCACTGAGCACAGGGTGGAGACAGACACCACAGTCAGGTGAGTCCCTGAGAGGGTGGAGACAGACACCACAGTCAGGAGAGTCACTGAGCGCAGGATGGAGACAGACACCACAGTCAGGTGAGTCACTAAGCACAGGAAGGAGACAGACACCACAGTCAGGCGAGTCACTGAGCACAGGGTGGAGACAGACACCACAGTCAGGGGAGTCACTGAGCGTAGGGTTGGAGACAGACACCACAGTCAAGGGAGTCACTGAGCGCAGGGTGGAGACAGACACCACAGTCAGGCGAGTCACTGAGCGCAGGGTGGAGACAGACACCACAGTTAGGTGAGTCACTGAGCACAGGGTGGAGAAAGACACCACAGTCAGGGGAGTCAGAGCACAGGGTGGAGACAGACACCACAGTCAGGTGAGTCACTGAGCACAGGGATGAGACAGACACCACAGTCAGGTGAGTCACTGAGCACAGGGATGAGACAGACACCACAGTCAGGTGAGTCACTGAGCACATGGTGGAGACAGACACCACAGTCAGGGGAGTCACTGAGCACAGGGTGGAGACAGACACCACAGTCAGGGGAGTCACTGAGCTCAGGGATGAGACAGACACCACAGTCAGGTGAGTCACTGAGCACAGGGATGAGACAGACACCACAGTCAGGAGAGTCACTGAGCGCAGGGTGGAGACAGACACCACAGTCAGGGGAGTCACTGAGCACATGGATGAGACAGACACCACAGTCAGGTGAGTCACTGAGCACAGGGATGAGACAGACACCACAGTCAGGGGAGTCACTGAGCACAGGGTGGAGGCAGACACCACACTCAGGGGAGTCACTGAGCACAGGGTGGAGACAGACACCACAGTCAGGTGAGTCCCTGAGAGGGTGGAGACAGACACCACAGTCAGGTGAGTCACTGAGCACAGGGTGGAGACAGACACCACAGCCAGGGGAGTCACTGAGCTCAGGGAAGAGACAGACACCACAGTCAGGGAAGTCACTGAGCACAGGATGGAGACAGACACCACAGTCAGGGGAGTCACTGAGCGCAGGGATGAGACAGACACCACAGTCAGATGAGACACTGAGGGCAGGGTGGAGACAGACACCACAGTCATGGGAGTCACTGAGCGCAGGGTGGAGACAGACATCACAGTCAGGGGAGTCACTGAGCACAGGGATGAGACAGACACCACAGTCAGGTGAGTCACTGAGGGTGGAGACAGACACCACAGTCAGGTGAGTCACTGAGCACAGGGATGAGACAGACACCACAGTCAGGTGAGTCACTGAGCACAGGGTGGAGACAGACACCACAGTCAGGTGAGTCAATCAGCACAGGGATGAGACAGACACCACAGTCAGGGGAGTCACTGAGCACAGGGTGGAGACAGACACCACAGTCAGGTGAGTCACTGAGCGCAGGGTGGAGACAGACACCACAGTTAGGGGAGTCACTGAGGGTGGTGACAGACACCACGGTCAGGGGAGTCACTGAGCACAGGGATGAGACAGACACCACAGTCAGGTGAGTCACTGAGCACAGGGTGGAGACAGACACCACAGTCAGGTGAGTCAATCAGCACAGGGATGAGACAGACACCACAGTCAGGGGAGTCACTGAGCACAGGGTGGAGACAGACACCACAGTCAGGTGAGTCACTGAGCGCATGGTGGAGACAGACACCACAGTCAGGGGAGTCACTGAGCACAGGGTGGAGACAGACACCACAGTCAGGGGAGTCACTGAGCACAGGGATGAGACAGACACCACAGTCAGGGGAGTCACTGAGCGCAGGGATGAGACAGACACCACAGTCAGATGAGACACTGAGGGCAGGGTGGAGACAGACACCACAGTCAGGTGAGTCACTGAGCACAGGGATGAGACAGACACCACAGTCAGGTGAGTCACTGAGCACAGGGTGGAGACAGACACCACAGTCAGGGGAGCCACTGAGCGCAGGGTGGAGACAGACATCACAGTCAGGTGAGTCACTGAGCACAGGGTGGAGACAGACACCACAGTCAGGGGAGTCACTGAGCACAGGGTGGAGACAGACACCACAGTCAGGGGAGCCACTGAGCGCAGGGTGGAGACAGACATCACAGTCAGGGGAGTCACTGAGCTCAGGGATGAGACAGACACCACAGTCAGGTGAGTCACTGAGCACAGGGATGAGACAGACACCACAGTCAGGAGAGTCACTGAGCGCAGGGTGGAGACAGACACCACAGTCAGGGGAGTCACTGAGCGAAGGGATGAGACAGACACCACAGTCAGGTGAGTCACTGAGCACAGGGTGGAGACAGACACCACAGTCAGGGGAGTCACTGAGGGTGGTGACAGACACCACAGTCAGGGGAGTCACTGAGCACAGGGATGAGACAGACACCACAGTCAGGTGAGTCACTGAGCACAGGGTGGAGACAGACACCACAGTCAGGTGAGTCAATCAGCGCAGGGATGAGACAGACACCACAGTCAGGGGAGTCACTGAGCACAGGGTGGAGACAGACACCACAGTCAGGTGAGTCACTGAGCGCATGGTGGAGACAGACACCACAGTCAGGGGAGTCACTGAGCACAGGGTGGAGACAGACACCACAGTCAGGGGAGTCACTGAGCACAGGGATGAGACAGACACCACAGTCAGGGGAGTCACTGAGCGCAGGGATGAGACAGACACCACAGTCAGATGAGACACTGAGGGCAGGGTGGAGACAGACACCACAGTCAGGTGAGTCACTGAGCACAGGGATGAGACAGACACCACAGTCAGGTGAGTCACTGAGCACAGGGTGGAGACAGACACCACAGTCAGGGGAGCCACTGAGCGCAGGGTGGAGACAGACATCACAGTCAGGTGAGTCACTGAGCACAGGGTGGAGACAGACACCACAGTCAGGGGAGTCACTGAGCACAGGGTGGAGACAGACACCACAGTCAGGGGAGCCACTGAGCGCAGGGTGGAGACAGACATCACAGTCAGGTGAGTCACTGAGCACAGGGATGAGACGGACACCACAGTCAGGGGAGTCACTGAGCACAGGGATGAGACAGACACCACAGTCAGATGAGACACTGAGGGCAGGGTGTAGACAGACACCACAGTCAGGGGAGTCACTGAGCGCAGGGTGGAGACAGACATCACAGTCTGGGGAGTCACTGAGCACAGGGATGAGACAGACACCACAGTCAGGTGAGTCACTGAGCACAGGGTGGAGACAGACACCACAGTAGGTGAGTCACTGAGCGCAGGGTTGGAGCCGACACCTCAGTCAGGTGAGTCACTGAGCACAGGGTGGAGACAGACACCACAGTCAGGTGAGTCACTGAGCACAGGGTGGAGACAGACACCACAGTCAGGGGAGTCACTGAGCACAGGGTGGAGACAGACACCACAGTCAGGGGAGCCACTGAGCGCAGGGTGGAGACAGACATCACAGTCAGGTGAGTCACTGAGCACAGGGATGAGACGGACACCACAGTCAGGGGAGTCACTGAGCACAGGGATGAGACAGACACCACAGTCAGATGAGACACTGAGGGCAGGGTGTAGACAGACACCACAGTCAGGGGAGTCACTGAGCGCAGGGTGGAGACAGACATCACAGTCTGGGGAGTCACTGAGCACAGGGATGAGACAGACACCACAGTCAGGTGAGTCACTGAGCACAGGGTGGAGACAGACACCACAGTAGGTGAGTCACTGAGCGCAGGGTTGGAGCCGACACCTCAGTCAGGTGAGTCACTGAGCACAGGGTGGAGACAGACACCACAGTCAGGTGAGTCACTGAGCACAGGGTGGAGACAGACACCACAGTCAGGGGAGTCACTGAGCACAGGGATAAGACAGACACCACAGTCAGGGGAGTCACTGAGAGGGTGGAGACAGACACCACAGTCGGGTGAGTCACTGAGCACAGGGTGGAGACAGACACCACAGTCAGGGGAGTCACTGAGCACAGGGTGGAGACAGACACCACAGTCAGGAGAGTCACTGAGCACAGGGTGGAGACAGACACCACAGTCAGGGGAGTCACTGAGCACAGGGATGAGACAGACACCACAGTCAGGGGAGTCACTGAGCACAGGGTGGAGACAGACACCACAGTCAGGGGAGTCACTGAGCACAGGGTGGAGACAGACACCACAGTCAGGGGAGTCACTGAGCACAGGGTGGAGACAGACACCACAGTCAGGAGAGTCACTGAGCGCAGGATGGAGACAGACACCACAGTCAGGTGAGTCACTAAGCACAGGGTGGAGACAGACACCACAGTCAGGAGAGTCACTGAGCACAGGGTGGAGACAGACACCACAGTCAGGGGAGTCACTGAGCGTAGGGTTGGAGACAGACACCACAGTCAAGGGAGTTACTGAGCGCAGGGTGGAGACAGACATCACAGTCAGGTGAGTCACTGAGCACAGGGATGAGACAGACACAACAGTGAGGTGAGTCACTGAGGGCAGGGAGGAGACAGACACCACAGTCAGGTGAGTCACTGAGGGCAGGGAGGAGACAGACACCACAGTCAGGGGAGTCACTGAGCACAGGGTGGAGACAGAAACCACAGTCAGGGGAGTCTCTGAGCACAGGGTGGAGACAGAAACCACAGTCAGGGGAGTCACTGAGCACAGGGATGGAGGCAGACACCACAGTCAGGGGAGTCACTGAGCACAGGGATGAGACAGACACCACAGTCAGGTGAGTCACTGAGCACAGGGTGGAGACAGACACCACAGTCAGGGGAGTCACTGAGCACAGGGATGAGACAGACACCACAGTCAGGGGAGTCACTGAGCACAGGGATGAGACAGACACCAAAGTCAGGTGAGTCACTGAGCGCAGGGTGGAGACAGACACCACAGTTAGGTGAGTCACTGAGCACAGGGTGGAGAAAGACACCACAGTCAGGGGAGTCAGAGCACAGGGTGGAGACAGACACCACAGTCAGGTGAGTCACTGAGCGCAGGGTGGAGACAGACACCACAGTTAGGTGAGTCACTGAGCACAGGGTGGAGAAAGACACCACAGTCAGGGGAGTCAGAGCACAGGGTGGAGACAGACACCACAGTCAGGTGAGTCCCTGAGAGGGTGGAGACAGACACCACAGTCAGGTGAGTCACTGAGCACAGGGTGGAGACAGACACCACAGTCAGGGGAGTCACTGAGCTCAGGGAAGAGACAGACACCACAGTCAGGGAAGTCACTGAGCACAGGATGGAGACAGACACCACAGTCAGGAGAGTCACTGAGCACAGGGATGAGACAGACACCACAGTCAGGTGAGTCACTGAGCACAGGGATGAGACAGACACCACAGTCAGGGGAGTCACTGAGCACAGGGATGAGACAGACACCACAGTCAGGTGAGTCCCTGAGAGGGTGGAGACAGACACCACAGTCAGGGGAGTCACTGATCACAGGGTGGAGACAGACACCACAGTCAGGGGAGTCACTGAGCACAGGGTGGAGACAGACACCACAGTCAGGGGAGTCACTGAGCTCAGGGATGAGACAGACACCACAGTCAGGTGAGTCACTGAGCACAGGGATGAGACAGACACCACAGTCAGGTGAGTCACTGAGCACAGGGATGAGACAGACACCACAGTCAGGGGAGTCACTGAGCACAGGGTGGAGGCAGACACCACACTCAGGGGAGTCACTGAGCACAGGGTGGAGACAGACACCACAGTCAGGTGAGTCCCTGAGAGGGTGGAGACAGACACCACAGTCAGGTGAGTCACTGAGCACAGGGTGGAGACAGACACCACAGTCAGGGGAGTCACTGAGCTCAGGGAAGAGACAGACACCACAGTCAGGGAAGTCACTGAGCACAGGATGGAGACAGACACCACAGTCAGGGGAGTCACTGAGCGCAGGGATGAGACAGACACCACAGTCAGATGAGACACTGAGGGCAGGGTGGAGACAGACACCACAGTCATGGGAGTCACTGAGCGCAGGGTGGAGACAGACATCACAGTCAGGGGAGTCACTGAGCACAGGGATGAGACAGACACCACAGTCAGGTGAGTCACTGAGGGTGGAGACAGACACCACAGTCAGGGGAGTCACTGAGCACAGGGTGGAGACAGACACCACAGTCAGGGGAGTCACTGAGGGTGGAGACAGACACCACAGTCAAGGGAGTCACTCAGCACAGGGTGGAGACAGACACCACAGTCAGGGGAGTCACTGAGCACAGGATGGAGACAGACACCACAGTCAGGTGAGTCACAGAGCACAGGGTGGAGACAGACACCACAGTCAGGGGAGTCACTGAGCACAGGGTGGAGACAGACACCACAGTCAGGTGAGTCACTGAGCACAGGGATGAGACAGATACCACAGTCAGGGGAGTCACTGAGCACAGGGATGAGACAGACACCACAGTCAGGGGAGTCACTGAGCACAGGGATGAGACAGACACCACAGTCAGGGGAGTCACTGAGCACAGGGTGGAGACAGACACAACAGTCAGGGGAGTCACTGAGCACATGGTGGAGACAGACACCACAGTCAGGGGAGTCACTGAGCGCAGTGTGGAGACAGACACCACAGTCAGGGGAGTCACTGAGCTCAGGGATGAGACAGACACCACAGTCAGGTGAGTCACTGAGCACAGGGTGGAGACAGACACCACAGTCAGGGGAGTCACTGAGCTCAGGGATGAGACAGACACCACAGTCAGGTGAGTCACTGAGCACAGGGATGAGACAGACACCACAGTCAGGGGAGTCACTGAGCACAGGGATGAGACAGACACCACACTCAGGGGAGTCACTGAGCACAGGGTGGAGGCAGACACCACAGTCAGGGGAGTCACTGAGCACAGGGTTGGAGACAGACACCACAGTCAGGGGAGTCACTGAGCACAGGGTGGAGACAGACACCACAGTCAGGGGAGTCACTGAGCTCAGGGATGAGACAGACACCACAGTCAGGTGAGTCACTGAGCACAGGGTGGAGACAGACACCACAATCAGGGGAGTCACTGAGCGCAGGGATGAGACAGACACCACAGTCAGGGGAGTCACTGAGCACAGGATGGAGACAGACACCACAGTCAGGAGAGTCACTGAGCACAGGGATGAGACAGACACCACAGTCAGGTGAGTCACTGAGCACAGGGTGGAGACAGACACCACAGTCAGGGGAGTCTCTGAGCACAGTGATGAGACAGACACCACAGTCAGGGGAGTCACTGAGCACAGGGATGGAGACAGACACCACAGTCAGGAGAGTCACTGAGCGCAGGGATGAGACAGACACCACAGTCAGGAGAGTCACTGAGCACAGGGATGAGACAGAAACCACAGTCAGTAGAGTCACTGAGCACAGGGATGAGACAGACACCACAGTCAGGGGAGTCACTGAGCACAGGGATGAGACAGACACCACAGTCAGGGGAGTCACTGAGCGCAGGGATGAGACAGACACCACAGTCAGATGAGACACTGAGGGCAGGGTGGTGACAGACACCACAGTCAGGGGAGTCACTGAGCGCAGGGTGGAGACAGACATCACAGTCAGGGGAGTCACTGAGCACAGGGATGAGACAGACACCACAGTCAGGTGAGTCACTGAGCACAGGGTGGAGACAGACACCACAGTCAGGTGAGTCAATCAGCACAGGGATGAGACAGACACCACAGTCAGGGGAGTCACTGAGCGCAGGGTGGAGACAGACACCACAGTCAGGTGAGTCACTGAGCACATGGTGGAGACAGACACCACAGTCAGGGGAGTCACTGAGCACAGGGTGGAGACAGACACCACAGTCAGGGGAGTCACTGAGCTCAGGGATGAGACAGACACCACAGTCAGGTGAGTCACTGAGCACAGGGATGAGACAGACACCACAGTCAGGAGAGTCACTGAGCGCAGGGTGGAGACAGACACCACAGTCAGGGGAGTCACTGAGCACAGGGTGGAGACAGACACCACAGTCAGGGGAGTCACTGAGCTCAGGGATGAGACAGACACCACAGTCAGGTGAGTCACTGAGCACAGGGATGAGACAGACACCACAGTCAGGTGAGTCACTGAGCACAGGGATGAGACAGACACCACAGTCAGGGGAGTCACTGAGCACAGGGTGGAGGCAGACACCACACTCAGGGGAGTCACTGAGCACAGGGTGGAGACAGACACCACAGTCAGGTGAGTCACTGAGCACAGGGTGGAGACATACACCGAAGTCAGGTGAGTCACTGAGCACAGGGTGGAGACAGACACCACAGTCAGGGGAGTCACTGAGCACAGGGATGAGACAGACACCACAGTCAGGTGAGTCCCTGAGAGGGTGGAGACAGACACCACAGTCAGGTGAGTCACTGAGCACAGGGATGAGACAGACACCACAGTCAGGGGAGTCACTGAGCACAGGGTGGAGGCAGACACCACACTCAGGGGAGTCACTGAGCACAGGGTGGAGACAGACACCACAGTCAGGTGAGTCACTGAGCACAGGGTGGAGACATACACCACAGTCAGGTGAGTCACTGAGCACAGGGATGAGACAGACACCACAGTCAGGGGAGTCACTGAGCACAGGGATGAGACAGACACCACAGTCAGGTGAGTCCCTGAGAGGGTGGAGACAGACACCACAGTCAGGGGAGTCACTGATCACAGGGTGGAGACAGACACCACAGTCAGGGGAGTCACTGAGCACAGGGTGGAGACAGACACCACAGTCAGGGGAGTCACTGAGCACAGGGTGGAGACAGACACCACAGTCAGGGGAGTCACTGAGCTCAGGGATGAGACAGACACCACAGTCAGGTGAGTCACTGAGCACAGGGATGAGACAGACACCACAGTCAGGTGAGTCACTGAGCACAGGGATGAGACAGACACCACAGTCAGGGGAGTCACTGAGCACAGGGTGGAGGCAGACACCACACTCAGGGGAGTCACTGAGCACAGGGTGGAGACAGACACCACAGTCAGGTGAGTCCCTGAGAGGGTGGAGACAGACACCACAGTCAGGTGAGTCACTGAGCACAGGGTGGAGACAGACACCACAGTCAGGGGAGTCACTGAGCTCAGGGAAGAGACAGACACCACAGTCAGGGAAGTCACTGAGCACAGGATGGAGACAGACACCACAGTCAGGGGAGTCACTGAGCGCAGGGATGAGACAGACACCACAGTCAGATGAGACACTGAGGGCAGGGTGGAGACAGACACCACAGTCATGGGAGTCACTGAGCGCAGGGTGGAGACAGACATCACAGTCAGGGGAGTCACTGAGCACAGGGATGAGACAGACACCACAGTCAGGTGAGTCACTGAGGGTGGAGGCAGACACCACAGTCAGGGGAGTCACTGAGCACAGGGTGGAGACAGACACCACAGTCAGGGGAGTCACTGAGGGTGGAGACAGACACCACAGTCAAGGGAGTCACTCAGCACAGGGTGGAGACAGACACCACAGTCAGGGGAGTCACTGAGCACAGGATGGAGACAGACACCACAGTCAGGTGAGTCACTGAGCACAGGGTGGAGACAGACACCACAGTCAGGGGAGTCACTGAGCACAGGGTGGAGACAGACACCACAGTCAGGTGAGTCACTGAGCACAGGGATGAGACAGATACCACAGTCAGGGGAGTCACTGAGCACAGGGATGAGACAGACACCACAGTCAGGGGAGTCACTGAGCACAGGGATGAGACAGACACCACAGTCAGGGGAGTCACTGAGCACAGGGTGGAGACAGACACCACAGTCAGGGGAGTCACTGAGCACAGGGTGGAGACAGACACCACAGTCAGGGGAGTCACTGAGCGCAGGGTGGAGACAGACACCACAGTCAGGGGAGTCACTGAGCTCAGGGATGAGACAGACACCACAGTCAGGTGAGTCACTGAGCACAGGGTGGAGACAGACACCACAGTCAGGGGAGTCACTGAGCTCAGGGATGAGACAGACACCACAGTCAGGTGAGTCACTGAGCACAGGGATGAGACAGACACCACAGTCAGGGGAGTCACTGAGCACAGGGATGAGACAGACACCACACTCAGGGGAGTCACTGAGCACAGGATGGAGGCAGACACCACAGTCAGGGGAGTCACTGAGCACAGGGTTGGAGACAGACACCACAGTCAGGGGAGTCACTGAGCACAGGGTGGAGACAGACACCACAGTCAGGGGAGTCACTGAGCTCAGGGATGAGACAGACACCACAGTCAGGTGAGTCACTGAGCACAGGGTGGAGACAGACACCACAATCAGGGGAGTCACTGAGCGCAGGGATGAGACAGACACCACAGTCAGGGGAGTCACTGAGCACAGGATGGAGACAGACACCACAGTCAGGAGAGTCACTGAGCACAGGGATGAGACAGACACCACAGTCAGGTGAGTCACTGAGCACAGGGTGGAGACAGACACCACAGTCAGGGGAGTCTCTGAGCACAGTGATGAGACAGACACCACAGTCAGGGGAGTCACTGAGCACAGGGAGGGAGACAGACACCACAGTCAGGAGAGTCACTGAGCGCAGGGATGAGACAGACACCACAGTCAGGAGAGTCACTGAGCACAGGGATGAGACAGAAACCACAGTCAGTAGAGTCACTGAGCACAGGGATGAGACAGACACCACAGTCAGGGGAGTCACTGAGCACAGGGATGAGACAGACACCACAGTCAGGGGAGTCACTGAGCGCAGGGATGAGACAGACACCACAGTCAGATGAGACACTGAGGGCAGGGTGGTGACAGACACCACAGTCAGGGGAGTCACTGAGCGCAGGGTGGAGACAGACATCACAGTCAGGGGAGTCACTGAGCACAGGGATGAGACAGACACCACAGTCAGGTGAGTCACTGAGCACAGGGTGGAGACAGACACCACAGTCAGGTGAGTCAATCAGCACAGGGATGAGACAGACACCACAGTCAGGGGAGTCACTGAGCGCAGGGTGGAGACAGACACCACAGTCAGGTGAGTCACTGAGCACATGGTGGAGACAGACACCACAGTCAGGGGAGTCACTCAGCACAGGGTGTAGACAGACACCACAGTCAGGGGAGTCACTGAGCTCAGGGATGAGACAGACACCACAGTCAGGTGAGTCACTGAGCACAGGGATGAGACAGACACCACAGTCAGGAGAGTCACTGAGCGCAGGGTGGAGACAGACACCACAGTCAGGGGAGTCACTGAGCACAGGGTGGAGACAGACACCACAGTCAGGGGAGTCACTGAGCTCAGGGATGAGACAGACACCACAGTCAGGTGAGTCACTGAGCACAGGGATGAGACAGACACCACAGTCAGGTGAGTCACTGAGCACAGGGATGAGACAGACACCACAGTCAGGTGAGTCACTGAGCACAGGGTGGAGGCAGACACCACACTCAGGGGAGTCACTGAGCACAGGGTGGAGACAGACACCACAGTCAGGTGAGTCACTGAGCACAGGGTGGAGACATACACCGAAGTCAGGTGAGTCACTGAGCACAGGGTGGAGACAGACACCACAGTCAGGGGAGTCACTGAGCACAGGGATGAGACAGACACCACAGTCAGGTGAGTCCCTGAGAGGGTGGAGACAGACACCACAGTCAGGTGAGTCACTGAGCACAGGGATGAGACAGACACCACAGTCAGGGGAGTCACTGAGCACAGGGTGGAGGCAGACACCACACTCAGGGGAGTCACTGAGCACAGGGTGGAGACAGACACCACAGTCAGGTGAGTCACTGAGCACAGGGTGGAGACATACACCACAGTCAGGTGAGTCACTGAGCACAGGGATGAGACAGACACCACAGTCAGGGGAGTCACTGAGCACAGGGATGAGACAGACACCACAGTCAGGTGAGTCCCTGAGAGGGTGGAGACAGACACCACAGTCAGGGGAGTCACTGATCACAGGGTGGAGACAGACACCACAGTCAGGGGAGTCACTGAGCACAGGGTGGAGACAGACACCACAGTCAGGGGAGTCACTGAGCTCAGGGATGAGACAGACACCACAGTCAGGTGAGTCACTGAGCACAGGGATGAGACAGACACCACAGTCAGGTGAGTCACTGAGCACAGGGATGAGACAGACACCACAGTCAGGGGAGTCACTGAGCACAGGGTGGAGGCAGACACCACACTCAGGGGAGTCACTGAGCACAGGGTGGAGACAGACACCACAGTCAGGTGAGTCACTGAGCACAGGGTGGAGACATACACCACAGTCAGGTGAGTCACTGAGCACAGGGTGGAGACAGACACCACAGTCAGGGGAGTCACTGAGCACAGGGTGGAGACAGACACCACAGTCAGGAGAGTCACTGAGCACAGGGTGGAGACAGACACCACAGTCAGGGGAGTCACTGAGCACAGGGATGAGACAGACACCACAGTCAGGGGAGTCACTGAGCACAGGGTGGAGACAGACACCACAGTCAGGGGAGTCACTGAGCACAGGGTGGAGACAGACACCACAGTCAGGGGAGTCACTGAGCTCAGGGATGAGACAGACACCACAGTCAGGAGAGTCACTGAGCGCAGGATGGAGACAGACACCACAGTCAGGTGAGTCACTAAGCACAGGGTGGAGACAGACACCACAGTCAGGAGAGTCACTGAGCACAGGGTGGAGACAGACACCACAGTCAGGGGAGTCACTGAGCGTAGGGTTGGAGACAGACACCACAGTCAAGGGAGTCACTGAGCGCAGGGTGGAGACAGACACCACAGTCAGGTGAGTCACTGAGCACAGGATGGAGACAGACACCACAGTCAGGCGAGTCACTGAGCGCATGGTGGAGACAGACACCACAGTCAGGTGAGCCACTGAGCACAGGGTGGAGACAGACACCACAGTCAGGGTAGTCACTGAGCACAGGGTGGAGACAGACACTACAGTCAGGGGAGTCACTGAGCACAGGGTGGAGACAGACACCACAGTCAGGAGAGTCACTGAGCTCAGGGATGAGACAGACACCACAGTCAGGTGAGTCACTGAGCACAGGGATGAGACAGACACCACAGTCAGGTGAGTCACTGAGCACAGGGATGAGACAGACACCACAGTCAGGGGAGTCACTGAGCACAGGGTGGAGGCAGACACCACACTCAGGGGAGTCACTGAGCACAGGGTGGAGACAGACACCACAGTCAGGTGAGTCACTGAGCACAGGGTGGAGACATACACCACAGTCAGGTGAGTCACTGAGCACAGGGTGGAGACAGACACCACAGTCAGGGGAGTCACTGAGCACAGGGTGGAGACAGACACCACAGTCAGGAGAGTCACTGAGCACAGGGTGGAGACAGACACCACAGTCAGGGGAGTCACTGAGCACAGGGATGAGACAGACACCACAGTCAGGGGAGTCACTGAGCACAGGGTGGAGACAGACACCACAGTCAGGGGAGTCACTGAGCACAGGGTGGAGACAGACACCACAGTCAGGGGAGTCACTGAGCTCAGGGATGAGACAGACACCACAGTCAGGAGAGTCACTGAGCGCAGGATGGAGACAGACACCACAGTCAGGTGAGTCACTAAGCACAGGGTGGAGACAGACACCACAGTCAGGAGAGTCACTGAGCACAGGGTGGAGACAGACACCACAGTCAGGGGAGTCACTGAGCGTAGGGTTGGAGACAGACACCACAGTCAAGGGAGTCACTGAGCGCAGGGTGGAGACAGACACCACAGTCAGGTGAGTCACTGAGCACAGGATGGAGACAGACACCACAGTCAGGCGAGTCACTGAGCGCAGGGTGGAGACAGACACCACAGTCAGGTGAGCCACTGAGCACAGGGTGGAGACAGACACCACAGTCAGGGTAGTCACTGAGCACAGGGTGGAGACAGACACTACAGTCAGGGGAGTCACTGAGCACAGGGTGGAGACAGACACCACAGTCAGGAGAGTCACTGAGCACAGGGTGGAGACAGACACCACAGTCAGGTGAGTCACTGAGCACAGGGTGGAGACAGACACCACAGTCAGGGGAGTCACTGAGCACAGGGTGGAGACAGACACCACAGTCAGGAGAGTCACTGAGCACAGGGTGGAGACAGACACCACAGTCAGGGGAGTCACTGAGCACAGGGTGGAGACAGACACCACAGTCAGGGGAGTCACTGAGCACAGGGTGGAGACAGACACCACAGTCAGGTGAGTCCCTGAGAGGGTGGAGACAGACACCACAGTCAGGAGAGTCACTGAGCGCAGGATGGAGACAGACACCACAGTCAGGTGAGTCACTAAGCACAGGAAGGAGACAGACACCACAGTCAGGCGAGTCACTGAGCACAGGGTGGAGACAGACACCACAGTCAGGAGAGTCACTGAGCGTAGGGTTGGAGACAGACACCACAGTCAGGGGAGTCACTGAGCGCAGGGTGGAGACAGACACCACAGTCAGGTGAGTCCCTGAGCACAGGGTTGGAGACAGACACCACAGTCAAGGGAGTCACTGAGCGCAGGGTGGAGACAGACACCACAGACAGGTGAGTCACTGAGCACAGGATGGAGACAGACACCACAGTCAGGCGAGTCACTGAGCGCAGGGTGGAGACAGACACCACAGTTAGGTGAGTCACTGAGCACAGGGTGGAGAAAGACACCACAGTCAGGGGAGTCAGAGCACAGGGTCGAGACAGACACCACAGTCAGGTGAGTCACTGAGCACAGGGATGAGACAGACACCACAGTCAGGTGAGTCACTGAGCACAGGGATGAGACAGACACCACAGTCAGGTGAGTCACTGAGCACATGGTGGAGACAGACACCACAGTCAGGGGAGTCACTGAGCACAGGGTGGAGACAGACACCACAGTCAGGTGAGTCACTGAGCACAGGGTGGAGACAGACACCACAGTCAGGTGAGTCACTGAGCACAGGGTGGAGACAGACACCACAGTCAGGGGAGTCACTGAGCACAGGGTGGAGACAGACACCACAGTCAGGAGAGTCACTGAGCACAGGGTGGAGACAGACACCACAGTCAGGGGAGTCACTGAGCACAGGGTGGAGACAGACACCACAGTCAGGGGAGTCACTGAGCACAGGGTGGAGACAGACACCACAGTCAGGGGAGTCACTGAGCACAGGGTGGAGACAGACACCACAGTCAGGGGAGTCACTGAGCACAGGGTGGAGACAGACACCACAGTCAGGTGAGTCCCTGAGAGGGTGGAGACAGACACCACAGTCAGGAGAGTCACTGAGCGCAGGATGGAGACAGACACCACAGTCAGGTGAGTCACTAAGCACAGGAAGGAGACAGACACCACAGTCAGGCGAGTCACTGAGCACAGGGTGGAGACAGACACCACAGTCAGGGGAGTCACTGAGCGTAGGGTTGGAGACAGACACCACAGTCAAGGGAGTCACTGAGCGCAGGGTGGAGACAGACACCACAGACAGGTGAGTCACTGAGCACAGGAAGGAGACAGACACCACAGTCAGGCGAGTCACTGAGCGCAGGGTGGAGACAGACACCACAGTTAGGTGAGTCACTGAGCACAGGGTGGAGAAAGACACCACAGTCAGGGGAGTCAGAGCACAGGGTGGAGACAGACACCACAGTCAGGTGAGTCACTGAGCACAGGGATGAGACAGACACCACAGTCAGGTGAGTCACTGAGCACAGGGATGAGACAGACACCACAGTCAGGTGAGTCACTGAGCACATGGTGGAGACAGACACCACAGTCAGGGGAGTCACTGAGCACAGGGTGGAGACAGACACCACAGTCAGGGGAGTCACTGAGCTCAGGGATGAGACAGACACCACAGTCAGGTGAGTCACTGAGCACAGGGATGAGACAGACACCACAGTCAGGAGAGTCACTGAGCGCAGGGTGGAGACAGACACCACAGTCAGGGGAGTCACTGAGCACAGGGCTGAGACAGACACCACAGTCAGGTGAGTCACTGAGCACAGGGTGGAGACAGACACCACAGTCAGGGGAGTCACTGAGCACAGGGTGGAGACAGACACCACAGTCAGGAGAGTCACTGAGCACAGGGTGGAGACAGACACCACAGTCAGGGGAGTCACTGAGCACAGGGTGGAGACAGACACCACAGTCAGGGGAGTCACTGAGCACAGGGTGGAGACAGACACCACAGTCAGGTGAGTCCCTGAGAGGGTGGAGACAGACACCACAGTCAGGAGAGTCACTGAGCGCAGGATGGAGACAGACACCACAGTCAGGTGAGTCACTAAGCACAGGAAGGAGACAGACACCACAGTCAGGCGAGTCACTGAGCACAGGGTGGAGACAGACACCACAGTCAGGGGAGTCACTGAGGGTAGGGTTGGAGACAGACACCACAGTCAAGGGAGTCACTGAGCGCAGGGTGGAGACAGACACCACAGTCAGGCGAGTCACTGAGCGCAGGGTGGAGACAGACACCACAGTTAGGTGAGTCACTGAGCACAGGGTGGAGAAAGACACCACAGTCAGGGGAGTCAGAGCACAGGGTGGAGACAGACACCACAGTCAGGTGAGTCACTGAGCACAGGGATGAGACAGACACCACAGTCAGGTGAGTCACTGAGCACAGGGATGAGACAGACACCACAGTCAGGTGAGTCACTGAGCACATGGTGGAGACAGACACCACAGTCAGGGGAGTCACTGAGCACAGGGTGGAGACAGACACCACAGTCAGGGGAGTCACTGAGCTCAGGGATGAGACAGACACCACAGTCAGGTGAGTCACTGAGCACAGGGATGAGACAGACACCACAGTCAGGTGAGTCACTGAGCACAGGGATGAGACAGACACCACAGTCAGGTGAGTCACTGAGCACATGGTGGAGACAGACACCACAGTCAGGGGAGTCACTGAGCACAGGGTGGAGACAGACACCACAGTCAGGGGAGTCACTGAGCTCAGGGATGAGACAGACACCACAGTCAGGTGAGTCACTGAGCACAGGGATGAGACAGACACCACAGTCAGGAGAGTCACTGAGCGCAGGGTGGAGACAGACACCACAGTCAGGGGAGTCACTGAGCACAGGGCTGAGACAGACACCACAGTCAGGTGAGTCACTGAGCACAGGGTGGAGACAGACACCACAGTCAGGGGAGTCACTGAGCACAGGGTGGAGACAGACACCACAGTCAGGAGAGTCACTGAGCACAGGGTGGAGACAGACACCACAGTCAGGGGAGTCACTGAGCACAGGGTGGAGACAGACACCACAGTCAGGGGAGTCACTGAGCACAGGGTGGAGACAGACACCACAGTCAGGTGAGTCCCTGAGAGGGTGGAGACAGACACCACAGTCAGGAGAGTCACTGAGCGCAGGATGGAGACAGACACCACAGTCAGGTGAGTCACTAAGCACAGGAAGGAGACAGACACCACAGTCAGGCGAGTCACTGAGCACAGGGTGGAGACAGACACCACAGTCAGGGGAGTCACTGAGCGTAGGGTTGGAGACAGACACCACAGTCAAGGGAGTCACTGAGCGCAGGGTGGAGACAGACACCACAGTCAGGCGAGTCACTGAGCGCAGGGTGGAGACAGACACCACAGTTAGGTGAGTCACTGAGCACAGGGTGGAGAAAGACACCACAGTCAGGGGAGTCAGAGCACAGGGTGGAGACAGACACCACAGTCAGGTGAGTCACTGAGCACAGGGATGAGACAGACACCACAGTCAGGTGAGTCACTGAGCACAGGGATGAGACAGACACCACAGTCAGGTGAGTCACTGAGCACATGGTGGAGACAGACACCACAGTCAGGGGAGTCACTGAGCACAGGGTGGAGACAGACACCACAGTCAGGGGAGTCACTGAGCTCAGGGATGAGACAGACACCACAGTCAGGTGAGTCACTGAGCACAGGGATGAGACAGACACCACAGTCAGGAGAGTCACTGAGCGCAGGGTGGAGACAGACACCACAGTCAGGGGAGTCACTGAGCACATGGATGAGACAGACACCACAGTCAGGTGAGTCACTGAGCACAGGGATGAGACAGACACCACAGTCAGGGGAGTCACTGAGCACAGGGTGGAGGCAGACACCACACTCAGGGGAGTCACTGAGCACAGGGTGGAGACAGACACCACAGTCAGGTGAGTCCCTGAGAGGGTGGAGACAGACACCACAGTCAGGTGAGTCACTGAGCACAGGGTGGAGACAGACACCACAGCCAGGGGAGTCACTGAGCTCAGGGAAGAGACAGACACCACAGTCAGGGAAGTCACTGAGCACAGGATGGAGACAGACACCACAGTCAGGGGAGTCACTGAGCGCAGGGATGAGACAGACACCACAGTCAGATGAGACACTGAGGGCAGGGTGGAGACAGACACCACAGTCATGGGAGTCACTGAGCGCAGGGTGGAGACAGACATCACAGTCAGGGGAGTCACTGAGCACAGGGATGAGACAGACACCACAGTCAGGTGAGTCACTGAGGGTGGAGACAGACACCACAGTCAGGTGAGTCACTGAGCACAGGGATGAGACAGACACCACAGTCAGGTGAGTCACTGAGCACAGGGTGGAGACAGACACCACAGTCAGGTGAGTCAATCAGCACAGGGATGAGACAGACACCACAGTCAGGGGAGTCACTGAGCACAGGGTGGAGACAGACACCACAGTCAGGTGAGTCACTGAGCGCAGGGTGGAGACAGACACCACAGTCAGGGGAGTCACTGAGGGTGGTGACAGACACCACGGTCAGGGGAGTCACTGAGCACAGGGATGAGACAGACACCACAGTCAGGTGAGTCACTGAGCACAGGGTGGAGACAGACACCACAGTCAGGTGAGTCAATCAGCACAGGGATGAGACAGACACCACAGTCAGGGGAGTCACTGAGCACAGGGTGGAGACAGACACCACAGTCAGGTGAGTCACTGAGCGCATGGTGGAGACAGACACCACAGTCAGGGGAGTCACTGAGCACAGGGTGGAGACAGACACCACAGTCAGGGGAGTCACTGAGCACAGGGATGAGACAGACACCACAGTCAGGGGAGTCACTGAGCGCAGGGATGAGACAGACACCACAGTCAGATGAGACACTGAGGGCAGGGTGGAGACAGACACCACAGTCAGGTGAGTCACTGAGCACAGGGATGAGACAGACACCACAGTCAGGTGAGTCACTGAGCACAGGGTGGAGACAGACACCACAGTCAGGGGAGCCACTGAGCGCAGGGTGGAGACAGACATCACAGTCAGGTGAGTCACTGAGCACAGGGTGGAGACAGACACCACAGTCAGGGGAGTCACTGAGCACAGGGTGGAGACAGACACCACAGTCAGGGGAGCCACTGAGCGCAGGGTGGAGACAGACATCACAGTCAGGGGAGTCACTGAGCTCAGGGATGAGACAGACACCACAGTCAGGTGAGTCACTGAGCACAGGGATGAGACAGACACCACAGTCAGGAGAGTCACTGAGCGCAGGGTGGAGACAGACACCACAGTCAGGGGAGTCACTGAGCGCAGGGATGAGACAGGCACCACAGTCAGGTGAGTCACTGAGCACAGGGTGGAGACAGACACCACAGTCAGGGGAGTCACTGAGGGTGGTGACAGACACCACAGTCAGGGGAGTCACTGAGCACAGGGATGAGACAGACACCACAGTCAGGTGAGTCACTGAGCACAGGGTGGAGACAGACACCACAGTCAGGTGAGTCAATCAGCGCAGGGATGAGACAGACACCACAGTCAGGGGAGTCACTGAGCACAGGGTGGAGACAGACACCACAGTCAGGTGAGTCACTGAGCGCATGGTGGAGACAGACACCACAGTCAGGGGAGTCACTGAGCACAGGGTGGAGACAGACACCACAGTCAGGGGAGTCACTGAGCACAGGGATGAGACAGACACCACAGTCAGGGGAGTCACTGAGCGCAGGGATGAGACAGACACCACAGTCAGATGAGACACTGAGGGCAGGGTGGAGACAGACACCACAGTCAGGTGAGTCACTGAGCACAGGGATGAGACAGACACCACAGTCAGGTGAGTCACTGAGCACAGGGTGGAGACAGACACCACAGTCAGGGGAGCCACTGAGCGCAGGGTGGAGACAGACATCACAGTCAGGTGAGTCACTGAGCACAGGGTGGAGACAGACACCACAGTCAGGGGAGTCACTGAGCACAGGGTGGAGACAGACACCACAGTCAGGGGAGCCACTGAGCGCAGGGTGGAGACAGACATCACAGTCAGGTGAGTCACTGAGCACAGGGATGAGACGGACACCACAGTCAGGGGAGTCACTGAGCACAGGGATGAGACAGACACCACAGTCAGATGAGACACTGAGGGCAGGGTGTAGACAGACACCACAGTCAGGGGAGTCACTGAGCGCAGGGTGGAGACAGACATCACAGTCTGGGGAGTCACTGAGCACAGGGATGAGACAGACACCACAGTCAGGTGAGTCACTGAGCACAGGGTGGAGACAGACACCACAGTAGGTGAGTCACTGAGCGCAGGGTTGGAGCCGACACCTCAGTCAGGTGAGTCACTGAGCACAGGGTGGAGACAGACACCACAGTCAGGTGAGTCACTGAGCACAGGGTGGAGACAGACACCACAGTCAGGGGAGTCACTGAGCACAGGGTGGAGACAGACACCACAGTCAGGGGAGCCACTGAGCGCAGGGTGGAGACAGACATCACAGTCAGGTGAGTCACTGAGCACAGGGATGAGACGGACACCACAGTCAGGGGAGTCACTGAGCACAGGGATGAGACAGACACCACAGTCAGATGAGACACTGAGGGCAGGGTGTAGACAGACACCACAGTCAGGGGAGTCACTGAGCGCAGGGTGGAGACAGACATCACAGTCTGGGGAGTCACTGAGCACAGGGATGAGACAGACACCACAGTCAGGTGAGTCACTGAGCACAGGGTGGAGACAGACACCACAGTAGGTGAGTCACTGAGCGCAGGGTTGGAGCCGACACCTCAGTCAGGTGAGTCACTGAGCACAGGGTGGAGACAGACACCACAGTCAGGTGAGTCACTGAGCACAGGGTGGAGACAGACACCACAGTCAGGGGAGTCACTGAGCACAGGGATAAGACAGACACCACAGTCAGGGGAGTCACTGAGAGGGTGGAGACAGACACCACAGTCGGGTGAGTCACTGAGCACAGGGTGGAGACAGACACCACAGTCAGGGGAGTCACTGAGCACAGGGTGGAGACAGACACCACAGTCAGGAGAGTCACTGAGCACAGGGTGGAGACAGACACCACAGTCAGGGGAGTCACTGAGCACAGGGATGAGACAGACACCACAGTCAGGGGAGTCACTGAGCACAGGGTGGAGACAGACACCACAGTCAGGGGAGTCACTGAGCACAGGGTGGAGACAGACACCACAGTCAGGGGAGTCACTGAGCACAGGGTGGAGACAGACACCACAGTCAGGAGAGTCACTGAGCGCAGGATGGAGACAGACACCACAGTCAGGTGAGTCACTAAGCACAGGGTGGAGACAGACACCACAGTCAGGAGAGTCACTGAGCACAGGGTGGAGACAGACACCACAGTCAGGGGAGTCACTGAGCGTAGGGTTGGAGACAGACACCACAGTCAAGGGAGTTACTGAGCGCAGGGTGGAGACAGACATCACAGTCAGGTGAGTCACTGAGCACAGGGATGAGACAGACACAACAGTGAGGTGAGTCACTGAGGGCAGGGAGGAGACAGACACCACAGTCAGGTGAGTCACTGAGGGCAGGGAGGAGACAGACACCACAGTCAGGGGAGTCACTGAGCGCAGGGTGGAGACAGACACCACAGTCAGGGGAGTCACTGAGCACAGGGAGGAGACAGACACCACAGTCAGGTGAGTCACTGAGCACAGGGTGGAGACAGACACCACAGTCAGGAGAGTCACTGAGCTCAGGGTGGAGACAGACACCACAGTCAGGAGAGTCACTGAGGGTGGAGACAGACACCACAGTCAGGAGAGTCACTGAGCGCAGGGTGGAGACAGACACCAAAGTCAGGGGAGTCACTGAGCGCAGGGTGGAGACAGACACCACAATCAGGGGAGTCACTGAGCGCAGGGATGAGACAGACACCACAGTCAGGGGAGTCACTGAGCACAGGGATGAGACAGACACCACAGTCAGGGGAGTCACTGAGCACAGGGATGAGACAGACACCACAGTCAGGAGAGTCACTGAGCTCAGGGATGAGACAGACACCACAGTCAGGAGAGTCACTGAGCACAGGGTGGAGACAGACACAACAGTCAGGGGAGTCACAGAGCACAGGGTGGAGACAGACACCAGAGTCAGGGGAGTCTCTGAGCACAGGGATGAGACAGACACCACAGTCAGGGGAGTCACTGAGCAAAGGGTGGAGACAGACACCACAGTCAGGGGAGTCACTGAGTGCAGGGATGAGACAGACAATACAGTCAGATGAGACACTGAGGGCAGGGTGGAGACAGACACCACAGACAGGGGAGTCACTGAGCACAGGGATGAGACAGACACCACAGTCAGGTGAGTCACTGAGCACAGGGTGGAGACAGACACCACAGTCAGGTGAGTCTCTGAACACAGGGTGGAGACAGACACCACAGTCAGGTGAGTCACTGAGCACAGGGTGGAGACAGACACCACATTCAGGGGAGTCACTGAGACCAGGGATGAGACAGACACCACAGTCAGGGGAGTCACTGAGCACAGGGTTGAGACAGACACCACAGTCAGGGGAGCCACTGAGCGCAGGGTGGAGACAGACACCACATTCAGGGGAGTCACTGAGACCAGGGATGAGACAGACACCACAGTCAGGGGAGTCACTGAGCACAGGGTTGAGACAGACACCACAGTCAGGGGAGCCACTGAGCGCAGGGTGGAGACACACACCACATTCAGGGGAGTCACTGAGACCAGGGATGAGACAGACACCACAGTCAGGTGAGTCACTGAGCACAGGGATGAGACAGACACCACAGTCAGGAGAGTCTCTGAACACAGGGTGGAGACAGACACCACAGTCAGGGGAGCCACTGAGCGCAGGGTGGAGACAGACACCACAGTCAGGGGAGTCACTGAGCACAGGGTGGAGACAGACACCACAGTCAGGTGAGTCACTGAGCACAGGGTTGAGACAGACACCACATTCAGGGGAGTCACTGAGACCAGGGATGAGACAGACACCACAGTCAGGGGAGTCACTGAGCACAGGGTTGAGACAGACACCACAGTCAGGGGAGCCACTGAGCGCAGGGTGGAGACAGACATCACAGTCAGGAGAGTCACTGAGCACAGGGTGGAGACAGACACCACAGTCAGGGGAGTCACTGAGCACAGGGTGGAGACAGACACCACAGTCAGGGGAGTCACTGAGCACAGGGTGGAGACAGACACCACAGTCAGGGGAGTCACTGAGCGCAGGGTGGAGACAGACATCACAGTCAGGTGAGTCACTGAGCACAGGGATGAGACAGACACCACAGTCAGGGGAGTCACTGAGCACAGGGATGAGACAGACACCACAGTCAGATGAGACACTGAGGGCAGGGTGGAGACAGACACCACAGTCAGGGGAGTCACTGAGCGCAGGTTGGAGACAGACACCACAGTCAGGTGAGTCACTGAGCACAGGGTGGAGACAGACACCACAGTCAGGGAAGTCACTGAGCACAGGGAGGAGACAGACACCACAGTCAGGGGAGTCAGTGAGCACAGGGTGGAGACAGACACCACAGTCAGGTGAGTCACTGAGCACAGGTTGGAGACAGACACCACAGTCAGGTGAGTCACTGAGCACAGGGTGGAGACAGACACCACAGTCAGGGAAGTCACTGAGCACAGGGAGGAGACAGACACCACAGTCAGGGGAGTCAGTGAGCACAGGGTGGAGACAGACACCACAGTCAGGGGAGTCACTGAGCGCAGGGCGGAGACAGACACCACAGTCAGGAGAGTCACTGAGCACAGGGAGGAGACAGACACCACAGTCAGGGGAGTCACTGAGCACAGGGATGAGACAGACACCACAGTCAGATGAGACACTGAGGGCAGGGTGGAGACAGACACCACAGTCAGGGGAGTCACTGAGCGCAGGGTGGAGACAGACATCACAGTCAGGGGAGTCACTGAGCACAGGGATGAGACAGACACCACAGTCAGGTGAGTCACTGAGGGCAGGGAGGAGACAGACACCACAGTCAGGTGAGTCACTGAGCGCAGGGATGAGACAAACACCACAGTCAGGAGAGTCACTGAGCACAGGGTGGAGACAGACACCACAGTCAGGTGAGTCACTGAGCACAGGGATGAGACAGAAACCACAGTCAGGAGAGTCACTGAGCACAGGGTGGAGACAGACACCACAGTCAGGGGAGTCACTGAGCACAGGGTGGAGACAGACACCACAGTCAGGGGAGTCACTGAGCGCAGGGATGAGACAGACACCACAGTCAGGGGAGTCACTGAGCACAGGGATGAGACAGACACCACAGTCAGGGGAGTCACTGAGCACAGGGATGAGACAGACACCACAGTCAGGGGAGTCACTGAGCACAGGGATGAGACAGACACCACAGTCAGGGGAGTCACTGAGCACAGGGTTGAGACAGACACCACAGTCAGGGGAGCCACTGAGCGCAGGGTGGAGACACACACCACATTCAGGGGAGTCACTGAGACCAGGGATGAGACAGACACCACAGTCAGGTGAGTCACTGAGCACAGGGATGAGACAGACACCACAGTCAGGAGAGTCTCTGAACACAGGGTGGAGACAGACACCACAGTCAGGGGAGCCACTGAGCGCAGGGTGGAGACAGACACCACAGTCAGGGGAGTCACTGAGCACAGGGTGGAGACAGACACCACAGTCAGGTGAGTCACTGAGCACAGGGTTGAGACAGACACCACATTCAGGGGAGTCACTGAGACCAGGGATGAGACAGACACCACAGTCAGGGGAGTCACTGAGCACAGGGTTGAGACAGACACCACAGTCAGGGGAGCCACTGAGCGCAGGGTGGAGACAGACATCACAGTCAGGAGAGTCACTGAGCACAGGGTGGAGACAGACACCACAGTCAGGGGAGTCACTGAGCACAGGGTGGAGACAGACACCACAGTCAGGGGAGTCACTGAGCACAGGGTGGAGACAGACACCACAGTCAGGGGAGTCACTGAGCGCAGGGTGGAGACAGACATCACAGTCAGGTGAGTCACTGAGCACAGGGATGAGACAGACACCACAGTCAGGGGAGTCACTGAGCACAGGGATGAGACAGACACCACAGTCAGATGAGACACTGAGGGCAGGGTGGAGACAGACACCACAGTCAGGGGAGTCACTGAGCGCAGGGTGGAGACAGACATCACAGTCAGGTGAGTCACTGAGCACGGGGATGAGACAGACACCACAGTCAGGTGAGTCACTGAGATCAGGGAGGAGACAGACACCACAGTCAGGTGAGTCACTGAGCACAGGTTGGAGACAGACACCACAGTCAGGTGAGTCACTGAGCACAGGGTGGAGACAGACACCACAGTCAGGGAAGTCACTGAGCACAGGGAGGAGACAGACACCACAGTCAGGGGAGTCAGTGAGCACAGGGTGGAGACAGACACCACAGTCAGGGGAGTCACTGAGCGCAGGGCGGAGACAGACACCACAGTCAGGAGAGTCACTGAGCACAGGGAGGAGACAGACACCACAGTCAGGGGAGTCACTGAGCACAGGGATGAGACAGACACCACAGTCAGATGAGACACTGAGGGCAGGGTGGAGACAGACACCACAGTCAGGGGAGTCACTGAGCGCAGGGTGGAGACAGACATCACAGTCAGGGGAGTCACTGAGCACAGGGATGAGACAGACACCACAGTCAGGTGAGTCACTGAGGGCAGGGAGGAGACAGACACCACAGTCAGGTGAGTCACTGAGCGCAGGGATGAGACAAACACCACAGTCAGGAGAGTCACTGAGCACAGGGTGGAGACAGACACCACAGTCAGGTGAGTCACTGAGCACAGGGATGAGACAGAAACCACAGTCAGGAGAGTCACTGAGCACAGGGTGGAGACAGACACCACAGTCAGGGGAGTCACTGAGCACAGGGTGGAGACAGACACCACAGTCAGGGGAGTCACTGAGCGCAGGGATGAGACAGACACCACAGTCAGGGGAGTCACTGAGCACAGGGATGAGACAGACACCACAGTCAGGGGAGTCACTGAGCACAGGGATGAGACAGACACCACAGTCAGGGGAGTCACTGAGCACAGGGATGAGACAGACACCACAGTCAGATGAGACACTGAGGGCAGGGTGGAGACAGACACGACAGTCAGGGGAGTCACTGAGCGCAGGCGGGAGACAGACATCACAGTCAGGGGAGAACTGAGCACAGGGATGAGACAGACACCACAGTCAGATGAGACACTGAGGGCAGGGTGGAGACAGACACCACAGTCAGGGGAGCCACTGAGCGCAGGGTGGAGACAGACACCACAGTCAGGTGAGTCACTCAGCACAGAGATGAGACAGACACCACAGTCAGGGGAGTCGCTGAGCACAGGGTGGAGACAGACACCACAGTCAGGTGAGTCACTGAGCGCAGGGTGGAGACAGACACCACAGTCAGGGGAGTCACTGAGCACAGGATGGAGACAGACACCACAGTCAGGGGAGTCACTGAGACCAGGGATGAGACAGACACCACAGTCAGGGGAGTCACTGAGCGCAGGGATGAGACAGACACCACAGTCAGATGAGACACTGAGGGCAGGGTGGAGACAGACACCACAGTCAGGTGAGTCACTGAGCACAGGGATGAGACAGACACCACAGTCAGGTGAGTCACTGAGCACAGGGTGGAGACAGATACCACAGTCAGGGGAGTCACTGAGCGCAGGGTGGAGACATATACCACAGTCAGGGGAGTCACTGAGCGCAGGGTGGAGACAGACATCACAGTCAGGTGAGTCACTGAGCACAGGGATGAGACAGACACCACAGTCAGGGGAGTCACTGAGCACAGGGTGGAGACAGACATCACAGTCAGGTGAGTCACTGAGCACAGGGTGGAGACAGACACCACAGTAGGTGAGTCACTGAGCGCAGCGTTGGAGCCGACACCTCAGTCAGGTGAGTCACTGAGCACAGGGTGGAGACAGACACCACAGTCAGGTGAGTCACTGAGCACAGGGTGGAGACAGACACCACAGTCAGGGGAGTCACTGAGCACAGGGATAAGACAGACACCACAGTCAGGGGAGTCACTGAGAGGGTGGAGACAGACACCACAGTCGGGTGAGTCACTGAGCACAGGGTGGAGACAGACACCACAGTCAGGGGAGTCACTGAGCACAGGGTGGAGACAGACACCACAGTCAGGAGAGTCACTGAGCACAGGGTGGAGACAGACACCACAGTCAGGGGAGTCACTGAGCACAGGGATGAGACAGACACCACAGTCAGGGGAGTCACTGAGCACAGGGTGGAGACAGACACCACAGTCAGGTGAGTCACTAAGCACAGGGTGGAGACAGACACCACAGTCAGGAGAGTCACTGAGCACAGGGTGGAGACAGACACCACAGTCAGGGGAGTCACTGAGCGTAGGGTTGGAGACAGACACCACAGTCAAGGGAGTCACTGAGCGCAGGGTGGAGACAGACATCACAGTCAGGTGAGTCACTGAGCACAGGGATGAGACAGACACAACAGTGAGGTGAGTCACTGAGGGCAGGGTGGAGACAGACACCACAGTCAGGGGAGTCACTGAGCACAGGGAGGAGACAGACACCACAGTCAGGTGAGTCACTGAGCACAGGGTGGAGACAGACACCACAGTCAGGAGAGTCACTGAGCTCAGGGTGGAGACAGACACCACAGTCAGGAGAGTCACTGAGGGTGGAGACAGACACCACAGTCAGGAGAGTCACTGAGCGCAGGGTGGAGACAGACACCACAGTCAGGGGAGTCACTGAGCACAGGGAGGAGACAGACACCACGGTCAGGTGAGTCACTGAGCACAGGGTGGAGACAGACACCACAGTCAGGAGAGTCACTGAGCTCAGGGTGGAGACAGACACCACAGTCAGGAGAGTCACTGAGGGTGGAGACAGACACCACAGTCAGGAGAGTCATGGGGCGCAGGGTGGAGACAGACACCAAAGTCAGGGGAGTCACTGAGCGCAGGGTGGAGACAGACACCACAATCAGGGGAGTCACTGAGCGCAGGGATGAGACAGACACCACAGTCAGGGGAGTCACTGAGCACAGGGATGAGACAGACACCACAGTCAGGGGAGTCACTGAGCACAGGGATGAGACAGACACCACAGTCAGGAGAGTCACTGAGCTCAGGGATGAGACAGACACCACAGTCAGGAGAGTCACTGAGCACAGGGTGGAGACAGACACAACAGTCAGGGGAGTCACAGAGCACAGGGTGGAGACAGACACCAGAGTCAGGGGAGTCTCTGAGCACAGGGATGAGACAGACACCACAGTCAGGGGAGTCACTGAGCACAGGGTGGAGACAGACACCACAGTCAGGGGAGTCACTGAGTGCAGGGATGAGACAGACAATACAGTCAGATGAGACACTGAGGGCAGGGTGGAGACAGACACCACAGACAGGGGAGTCACTGAGCACAGGGATGAGACAGACACCACAGTCAGGTGAGTCACTGAGCACAGGGTGGAGACAGACACCACAGTCAGGTGAGTCTCTGAACACAGGGTGGAGACAGACACCACAGTCAGGTGAGTCACTGAGCGCAGGGTGGAGACAGACACCACATTCAGGGGAGTCACTGAGACCAGGGATGAGACAGACACCACAGTCAGGGGAGTCACTGAGCACAGGGTTGAGATAGACACCACAGTCAGGGGAGCCACTGAGCGCAGGGTGGAGACAGACACCACATTCAGGGGAGTCACTGAGACCAGGGATGAGACAGACACCACAGTCAGGGGAGTCACTGAGCACAGGGTTGAGACAGACACCACAGTCAGGGGAGCCACTGAGCGCAGGGTGGAGACAGACACCACATTAAGGGGAGTCACTGAGACCAGGGATGAGACAGACACCACAGTCAGGTGAGTCACTGAGCACAGGGATGAGACAGACACCACAGTCAGGAGAGTCTCTGAACACAGGGTGGAGACAGACACCACAGTCAGGGGAGCCACTGAGCGCAGGGTGGAGACAGACACCACGTCAGGGGAGTCACTGAGCACAGGGTGGAGACAGACACCACAGTCAGGTGAGTCACTGAGCACAGGGTTGAGACAGACACCACATTCAGGGGAGTCACTGAGACCAGGGATGAGACAGACACCACAGTCAGGGGAGTCACTGAGCACAGGGTTGAGACAGACACCACAGTCAGGGGAGCCACTGAGCGCAGGGTGGAGACAGACATCACAGTCAGGAGAGTCACTGAGCACAGGGTGGAGACAGACACCACAGTCAGGGGAGTCACTGAGCACAGGGTGGAGACAGACACCACAGTCAGGGGAGTCACTGAGCACAGGGTGGAGACAGACACCACAGTCAGGGGAGTCACTGAGCGCAGGGTGGAGACAGACATCACAGTCAGGTGAGTCACTGAGCACAGGGATGAGACAGACACCACAGTCAGGGGAGTCACTGAGCACAGGGATGAGACAGACACCACAGTCAGATGAGACACTGAGGGCAGGGTGGAGACAGACACCACAGTCAGGGGAGTCACTGAGCGCAGGGTGGAGACAGACATCACAGTCAGGTGAGTCACTGAGCACAGGGATGAGACAGACACCACAGTCAGGTGAGTCACTGAGATCAGGGAGGAGACAGACACCACAGTCAGGTGAGTCACTGAGCACAGGTTGGAGACAGACACCACAGTCAGGTGAGTCACTGAGCACAGGGTGGAGACAGACACCACAGTCAGGGAAGTCACTGAGCACAGGGAGGAGACAGACACCACAGTCAGGGGAGTCACTGAGCACAGGGTGGAGACAGACACCACAGTCAGGGGAGTCACTGAGCGCAGGGCGGAGACAGACACCACAGTCAGGAGAGTCACTGAGCACAGGGAGGAGACAGACACCACAGTCAGGGGAGTCACTGAGCACAGGGATGAGACAGACACCACAGTCAGATGAGACACTGAGGGAAGGGTGGAGACAGACACCACAGTCAGGGGAGTCACTGAGCGCAGGGTGGAGACAGACATCACAGTCAGGGGAGTCACTGAGCACAGGGATGAGACAGACACCACAGTCAGGTGAGTCACTGAGGGCAGGGAGGAGACAGACACCACAGTCAGGTGAGTCACTGAGCGCAGGGATGAGACAAACACCACAGTCAGGAGAGTCACTGAGCACAGGGTGGAGACAGACACCACAGTCAGGTGAGTCACTGAGCACAGGGATGAGACAGAAACCACAGTCAGGAGAGTCACTGAGCACAGGGTGGAGACAGACACCACAGTCAGGGGAGTCAGTGAGCACAGGGTGGAGACAGACACCACAGTCAGGGGAGTCACTGAGCGCAGGGATGAGACAGACACCACAGTCAGGGGAGTCACTGAGCACAGGGATGAGACAGACACCACAGTCAGGGGAGTCACTGAGCACAGGGATGAGACAGACACCACAGTCAGGGGAGTCACTGAGCACAGGGATGAGACAGACACCACAGTCAGATGAGACACTGAGGGCAGGGTGGAGACAGACACCACAGTCAGGGGAGTCACTGAGCGCAGGCGGGAGACAGACATCACAGTCAGGGGAGAACTGAGCACAGGGATGAGACAGACACCACAGTCAGATGAGACACTGAGGGCAGGGTGGAGACAGACACCACAGTCAGGGGAGCCACTGAGCGCAGGGTGGAGACAGACACCACAGTCAGGTGAGTCACTCAGCACAGGGATGAGACAGACACCACAGTCAGGGGAGTCGCTGAGCACAGGGTGGAGACAGACACCACAGTCAGGTGAGTCACTGAGCGCAGGGTGGAGACAGACACCACAGTCAGGGGAGTCACTGAGCACAGGATGGAGACAGACACCACAGTCAGGGGAGTCACTGAGACCAGGGATGAGACAGACACCACAGTCAGGGGAGTCACTGAGCGCAGGGATGAGACAGACACCACAGTCAGATGAGACA
This sequence comes from Lissotriton helveticus, assembly GCF_964261635.1. Classification (NCBI taxonomy): domain Eukaryota; kingdom Metazoa; phylum Chordata; class Amphibia; order Caudata; family Salamandridae; genus Lissotriton; species Lissotriton helveticus. Next base: position 42,656,347 of record NC_136069.1, read on the forward strand.
CTGAGGGCAGGGTGGAGACAGACACCACAGTCAGGTGAGTCACTGAGCACAGGGATGAGACAGACACCACAGTCAGGTGAGTCACTGAGCACAGGGTGGAGACAGATACCACAGTCAGGGGAGTTACTGAGCGCAGGGTGGAGACAGATACCACAGTCAGGGGAGTCACTGAGCGCAGGGTGGAGACAGACATCACAGTCAGGTGAGTCACTGAGCACAGGGATGAGACAGACACCACAGTCAGGGGAGTCACTGAGCACAGGGTGGAGACAGACATCACAGTCAGGTGAGTCACTCAGCACAGGGATGAGACAGACACCACAGTCAGGTAAGTCACTGAGATCAGGGAGGAGACAGACACCACAGTCAGGTGAGTCACTGAGCACAGGTTGGAGACAGACACCACAGTCAGGTGAGTCACTGAGCACAGTGTGTACACAGACAGCACAGGGAGGAGACAGACACCACAGTCAGGGGAGTCACTGAGCACAGGGATGAGACAGACACCACAGTCAGGTGAGTCACTGAGATCAGGGAGGAGACAGACACCACAGTCAGGTGAGTCACTGAGCACAGGTTGGAGACAGACACCACAGTCAGGTGAGTCACTGAGCACAGGGTGTAGACAGACACCACAGTCAGGGGAGTCACTGAGCACAGGGAGGAGACAGACACCACAGTCAGGGGAGTCACTGAGCACAGGGTGGAGACAGACACCACAGTCAGGGGAGTCACTGAGCGCAGGGCGGAGACAGACACCACAGTCAGGTGAGTCACGGAGCACAGGGTGGAGACAGACACCACAGTCAGGGGAGTCACTGAGCACAGGGATGAGACAGACACCACAGTCAGATGAGACACTGAGGGCAGGGTGGAGACAGACACCACAGTCAGGGGAGTCACTGAGCGCAGGGTGGAGACAGACATCACAGTCAGGGGAGTCACTGAGCACAGGGATGAGACAGACACCACAGTCAGGTGAGTCACTGAGCACAGGGTGGAGACAGACACCACAGTCAGGGGAGTCACAGAGCACAGGGATGAGACAGACACCACAGTCAGGAGAGTCACTGAGCACAGGGATGAGACAGACACTACAGTCAGGTGAGTCACTGAGCACAGGGCGGAGACAGACACCACAGTCAGGTGAGTCACTGAGGGCAGGGTGGAGACAGACACCACAGTCAGGGGAGTCACTGAGCGCAGGGCGGAGACAGACACCACAGTCAGGTGAGTCACGGAGCACAGGGTGGAGACAGACACCACAGTCAGGGGAGTCACTGAGCACAGGGATGAGACAGACACCACAGTCAGATGAGACACTGAGGGCAGGGTGGAGACAGACACCACAGTCAGGGGAGTCACTGAGCGCAGGGTGGAGACAGACATCACAGTCAGGGGAGTCACTGAGCACAGGGATGAGACAGACACCACAGTCAGGTGAGTCACTGAACACAGGGTGGAGACAGACACCACAGTCAGGGGAGTCACTGAGCACAGGGATGAGACAGACACCACAGTCAGGAGAGTCACTGAGCACAGGGATGAGACAGACACTACAGTCAGGTGAGTCACTGAGCACAGGGCGGAGACAGACACCACAGTCAGGTGAGTCACTGAGGGCAGGGTGGAGACAGACACCACAGTCAGTGGGGTCACTGAGCACAGCGTGGAGACAGACACCACAGAGGAAGAGGTGTGGCGCCGCGGCCAGGGTGACTGACGCTGGAATCTGGGGACCATGGTTCGATCCCCGGCTCCGGCGGCAGGTTAGCCCAGCACCATGTGACTCTGGGCAATAGCTCGCTTAATCTTCCCGACGGCCCCCCAGCGCCTAGAGACCCTTACGGGTGATTGTGCGCTTTACAAATGTGGACTTTACTTTACTTTACAGTCAGGGGAGTCACTGAGCACAGGGATGAGACAGACACCACAGTCAGGAGAGTCACTGAGCACAGGGATGAGACAGACACCACAGTCAGGGGAGTCACTGAGCACAGGGATGAGACAGACACCACAGTCAGGGGAGTCACTGAGTGCAGGGTGGAGACAGACACCACAGTCAGGGGAGTCACTGAGCACAAGGTGGAGACAGACACCACAGTCAGGTGAGTCTCTGAGCACAAGGTGGAGACAGACACCACAGTCAGGGGAGTCACTGAGACCAGGGATGAGACAGACACCACAGTCAGGTGAGTCACTGAGCACAGGGTGGAGACAGACACCACAGTCAGGTGAGTCTCTGAGCACAAGGTGGAGACAGACACCACAGTCAGGGGAGTCACTGAGCACAGGGTTGAGACAGACACCACAGTCAGGTGAGTCACTGAGCACAGGGTGGAGACAGACACCACAGTCAGGGGAGTCACTGAGCACAGGGTGGAGACAGACACCACAGTCAGGGGAGTCACTGAGCGCAGGGTGGAGACAGACATCACAGTCAGGTGAGTCACTGAGCACAGGGATGAGACAGACACCACAGTCAGGGGAGTCACTGAGCACAGGGATGAGACAGACACCACAGTCAGGTGAGTCACTGAGCGCAGGGTGGAGACAGACACCACATTCAGGGGAGTCACTGAGACCAGGGATGAGACAGACACCACAGTCAGGGGAGTCACTGAGCACAGGGTTGAGACAGACACCACAGTCAGGGGAGCCACTGAGCGCAGGGTGGAGACAGACACCACATTCAGGGGAGTCACTGAGACCAGGGATGAGACAGACACCACAGTCAGGGGAGTCACTGAGCACAGGGTTGAGACAGACACCACAGTCAGGGGAGCCACTGAGCGCAGGGTGGAGACAGACACCACATTCAGGGGAGTCACTGAGACCAGGGATGAGACAGACACCACAGTCAGGTGAGTCACTGAGCACAGGGTGGAGACAGACACCACAGACAGGGGAGCCACTGAGCGCAGGGTGGAGACAGACACCACAGTCAGGGGAGTCACTGAGCACAGGGTGGAGACAGACACCACATTTAGGGGAGTCACTGAGACCAGGGATGAGACAGACACCACAGTCAGGGGAGCCACTGAGCGCAGGGTGGAGACAGACATCACAGTCAGGTGAGTCACTGAGCACAGGGTGGAGACAGACACCACAGTAAGGGGAGTCACTGAGCACAGGGTGGAGACAGACACCACATTTAGGGGAGTCACTGAGCACAGGGTGGAGACAGACACCACAGTCAGGGGAGCCACTGAGCGCAGGGTGGAGACAGACATCACAGTCAGGTGAGTCACTGAGCACAGGGTGGAGACAGACACCACAGTAAGGGGAGTCACTGAGCACAGGGTGGAGACAGACACCACAGTCAGGGGAGTCACTGAGCGCAGGGTGGAGACAGACACCACATTTAGGGGAGTCACTGAGCACAGGGTGGAGACAGACACCACAGTCAGGGGAGCCACTGAGCGCAGGGTGGAGACAGACATCACAGTCAGGTGAGTCACTGAGCACAGGGTGGAGACAGACACCACAGTAAGGGGAGTCACTGAGCACAGGGTGGAGACAGACACCACAGTCAGGGGAGTCACTGAGCGCAGGGTGGAGACAGACACCACAGTCAGGTGAGTCACAGAGCGCAGGGATGAGACAGACACCACAGTCAGGGGAGTCACTGAGCACAGGGATGAGACAGACACCACAGTCAGATGAGACACTGAGGGCAGGGTGGAGACAGACACCACAGTCAGGGGAGTCACTGAGCGCAGGGTGGAGACAGACATCACAGTCAGGGGAGTCACTGAGCACAGGGATGAGACAGACACCACAGTCAGGTGAGTCACTGAGGGCAGGGAAGAGACAGACACCACAGTCAGGTGAGTCACTGAGCGGAGGGATGAGACAGACACCACAGTCAGGAGAGTCACTGAGCACAGGGTGGAGACAGACACCACAGTCAGGTGAGTCACTGAGCACAGGGATGAGACAGAAACCACAGTCAGGAGAGTCACTGAGCACAGGGTGGAGACAGACACCACAGTCAGGGGAGTCACTGAGCACAGGGTGGAGACAGACACCACAGTCAGGGGAGTCACTGAGCGCAGGGATGAGACAGACACCACAGTCAGGGGAGTCACTGAGCACAGGGATGAGACAGACACCACAGTCAGGGGAGTCACTGAGCACAGCGATGAGACAGACACCACAGTCAGGGGAGTCACTGAGCACAGGGATGAGACAGACACCACAGTCAGATGAGACACTGAGGGCAGGGTGGAGACAGACACCACAGTCAGGGGAGTCACTGAGCGCAGGCGGGAGACAGACATCACAGTCAGGGGAGTCACTGAGCACAGGGATGAGACAGACACCACAGTCAGATGAGACACTGAGGGCAGGGTGGAGACAGACACCACAGTCAGGGGAGCCACTGAGCGCAGGGTGGAGACAGACACCACAGTTAGGTGAGTCACGGAGCACAGGGTGGAGACAGACACCACAGTCAGGTGAGTCATTCAGCACAGGGATGAGACAGACACCACAGTCAGGGGAGTCGCTGAGCACAGGGTGGAGACAGACACCACAGTCAGGTGAGTCACTGAGCGCAGGGTGGAGACAGACACCACAGTCAGGGGAGTCACTGAGCACAGGATGGAGACAGACACCACAGTCAGGGGAGTCACTGAGACCAGGGATGAGACAGACACCACAGTCAGGGGAGTCACTGAGCGCAGGGATGAGACAGACACCACAGTCAGATGAGATACTGAGGGCAGTGTGGAGACAGACACCACAGTCAGGTGAGTCACTGAGCACAGGGATGAGACAGACACCACAGTCAGGTGAGTCACTGAGCACAGGGTGGAGACAGATACCACAGTCAGGGGAGTCACTGAGCGCAGGGTGGAGACAGATACCACAGTCAGGGGAGTCACTGAGCGCAGGGTGGAGACAGACATCACAGTCAGGTGAGTCACTGAGCACAGGGATGAGACAGACACCACAGTCAGGGGAGTCACTGAGCACAGGCTGGAGACAGACACCACAGTCAGTGGAGTCACTGAGCGCAGGGTGGAGACAGACACCACAGTCAGGGGAGTCACTGAGCACAGGGATGAGACAGACACCACAGTCAGATGAGACACTGAGGGCAGGGTGGAGACAGACACCACAGTCAGGGGAGTCACTGAGCGCAGGGTGGAGACAGACATCACAGTCAGGGGAGTCACTGAGCACAGGGATGAGACAGACACCACAGTCAGGAGAGTCACTGAGCACAGGGATGAGACAGACACTACAGTCAGGTGAGTCACTAAGCACAGGGCGGAGACAGACACCACAGTCAGGTGAGTCACTGAGGGCAGGGTGGAGACAGACACCACAGTCAGTGGGGTCACTGAGCACAGCGTGGAGACAGATACCACAGAGGAAGAGGTGTGGCGCCGCGGCCAGGGCGACTGACGCTGGAATCTGGGGACCATGGTTCGATCCCCGGCTCCGGCGGCAGGTTAGCCCAGCACCATGTGACTCTGGGCAATAGCTCGCTTAATCTTCCCCACGGCCCCCCAGCGCCTAGAGACCCTAAACGGGTGATTGTGCGCTTTACAAATGTGGACTTTACTTTACTTTACAGTCAGGGGAGTCACTGAGCACAGGGATGAGACAGACACCACAGTCAGGTGAGTCACTGAGCACAGGGATGAGACAGACACCACAGTCAGGAGAGTCACTGAGCACAGGGATGAGACAGACACCACAGTCAGGGGAGTCACTGAGCACAGGGATGAGACAGACACCACAGTCAGGGGAGTCACTGAGTGCAGGGTGGAGACAGACACCACAGTCAGGGGAGTCACTGAGCACAGGGTGGAGACAGACACCACAGTCAGGTGAGTCTCTGAGCACAAGGTGGAGACAGACACCACAGTCAGGGGAGTCACTGAGCACAGGGTGGAGACAGACACCACATTCAGGGGAGTCACTGAGACCAGGGATGAGACAGACACCACAGTCAGGGGAGTCACTGAGCACAGGGTTGAGACAGACACCACAGTCAGGTGAGTCACTGAGCACAGGGTGGAGACAGACACCACAGTCAGGGGAGTCACTGAGGGCAGGGTGGAGACAGACATCACAGTCAGTGGGGTCACTGAGCACAGCGTGGAGACAGACACCACAGAGGAAGAGGTGTGGCGCCGCGGCCAGGGCGACTGACGCTGGAATCTGGGGACCATGGTTCGATCCCCGGCTCCGGCGGCAGGTTAGCCCAGCACCATGTGACTCTGGGCAATAGCTCGCTTAATCTTCCCGACGGCCCCCCAGCGCCTAGAGACCCTAAACGGGTGATTGTGCGCTTTACAAATGTGGACTTTACTTTACTTTACAGTCAGGGGAGTCACTGAGCACAGGGATGAGACAGACACCACAGTCAGGAGAGTCACTGAGCACAGGGATGAGACAGACACCACAGTCAGGGGAGTCACTGAGCACAGGGATGAGACAGACACCACAGTCAGGGGAGTCACTGAGTGCAGGGTGGAGACAGACACCACAGTCAGGGGAGTCACCGAGCACAGGGTGGAGACAGACACCACAGTCAGGTGAGTCTCTGAGCACAAGGTGGAGACAGACACCACAGTCAGGGGATTCACTGAGCACAGGGTGGAGACAGACAACACATTCAGGGGAGTCACTGAGACCAGGGATGAGACAGACACCACAGTCAGGGGAGTCACTGAGCACAGGGTTGAGACAGACACCACAGTCAGGTGAGTCACTGAGCACAGGGTGGAGACAGACACCACAGTCAGGGGAGTCACTGAGCACAGGGTGGAGACAGACACCACAGTCAGGGGAGTCACTGAGCGCAGGGTGGAGACAGACATCACAGTCAGGTGAGTCACTGAGCACAGGGATGAGACAGACACCACAGTCAGGGGAGTCACTGAGCACAGGGATGAGACAGACACCACAGTCAGATGAGACACTGAGGGCAGGGTGGAGACAGACACCACAGTCAGGGGAGTCACTGAGCACAGGGATGAGACAGACACCACAGTCAGGTGAGTCACTGAGATCAGGGAGGAGACAGACACCACAGTCAGGTGAGTCACTGAGCACAGGTTGGAGACAGACACCACAGTCAGGTGAGTCACTGAGCACAGGGTGTAGACAGACACCACAGTCAGGGGAGTCACTGAGCACAGGGAGGAGACAGACACCACAGTCAGGGGAGTCACTGAGGGTGGAGACAGACACCACAGTCAGGAGAGTCACTGAGCGCAGGGTGGAGACAGACACCAAAGTCAGGGGAGTCACTGAGCGCAGGGTGGAGACAGACACCACAATCAGGGGAGTCACTGAGCGCAGGGATGAGACAGACACCACAGTCAGGGGAGTCACTGAGCACAGGGATGAGACAGACACCACAGTCAGGGGAGTCACTGAGCACAGGGATGAGACAGACACCACAGTCAGGAGAGTCACTGAGCTCAGGGATGAGACAGACACCACAGTCAGGAGAGTCACTGAGCACAGGGTGGAGACAGACACAACAGTCAGGGGAGTCACAGAGCACAGGGTGGAGACAGACACCAGAGTCAGGGGAGTCTCTGAGCACAGGGATGAGACAGACACCACAGTCAGGGGAGTCACTGAGCACAGGGTGGAGACAGACACCACAGTCAGGGGAGTCACTGAGTGCAGGGATGAGACAGATAATACAGTCAGATGAGACACTGAGGGCAGGGTGGAGACAGACACCACAGACAGGGGAGTCACTGAGCACAGGGATGAGACAGACACCACAGTCAGGTGAGTCACTGAGCACAGGGTGGAGACAGACACCACAGTCAGGTGAGTCTCTGAACACAGGGTGAAGACAGACACCACAGTCAGGTGAGTCACTGAGCGCAGGGTGGAGACAGACACCACATTCAGGGGAGTCACTGAGACCAGGGATGAGACAGACACCACAGTCAGGGGAGTCACTGAGCACAGGGTTGAGACAGACACCACAGTCAGGGGAGCCACTGAGCGCAGGGTGGAGACAGACACCACATTCAGGGGAGTCACTGAGACCAGGGATGAGACAGACACCACAGTCAGGGGAGTCACTGAGCACAGGGTTGAGACAGACACCACAGTCAGGGGAGCCACTGAGCGCAGGGTGGAGACAGACACCACATTAAGGGGAGTCACTGAGACCAGGGATGAGACAGACACCACAGTCAGGTGAGTCACTGAGCACAGGGATGAGACAGACACCACAGTCAGGAGAGTCTCTGAACACAGGGTGGAGACAGACACCACAGTCAGGGGAGCCACTGAGCGCAGGGTGGAGACAGACACCACAGTCAGGGGAGTCACTGAGCACAGGGTGGAGACAGACACCACAGTCAGGTGAGTCACTGAGCACAGGGTTGAGACAGACACCACATTCAGGGGAGTCACTGAGACCAGGGATGAGACAGACACCACAGTCAGGGGAGTCACTGAGCACAGGGTTGAGACAGACACCACAGTCAGGGGAGCCACTGAGCGCAGGGTGGAGACAGACATCACAGTCAGGAGAGTCACTGAGCACAGGGTGGAGACAGACACCACAGTCAGGGGAGTCACTGAGCACAGGGTGGAGACAGACACCACAGTCAGGGGAGTCACTGAGCACAGGGTGGAGACAGACACCACAGTCAGGGGAGTCACTGAGCGCAGGGTGGAGACAGACATCACAGTCAGGTGAGTCACTGAGCACAGGGATGAGACAGACACCACAGTCAGGGGAGTCACTGAGCACAGGGATGAGACAGACACCACATTCAGATGAGACACTGAGGGCAGGGTGGAGACAGACACCACATTCAGGGGAGTCACTGAGCGCAGGGTGGAGACAGACATCACAGTCAGGTGAGTCACTGAGCACAGGGATGAGACAGACACCACAGTCAGGTGAGTCACTGAGATCAGGGAGGAGACAGACACCACAGTCAGGTGAGTCACTGAGCACAGGTTGGAGACAGACACCACAGTCAGGTGAGTCACTGAGCACAGGGTGGAGACAGACACCACAGTCAGGGAAGTCACTGAGCACAGGGAGGAGACAGACACCACAGTCAGGGGAGTCACTGAGCACAGGGAGGAGACAGACACCACAGTCAGGTGAGTCACTGAGCACAGGTTGGAGACAGACACCACAGTCAGGTGAGTCACTGAGCACAGGGTGGAGACAGACACCACAGTCAGGGAAGTCACTGAGCACAGGGAGGAGACAGACACCACAGTCAGGGGAGTCACTGAGCACAGGGTGGAGACAGACACCACAGTCAGGGGAGTCACTGAGCGCAGGGCGGAGACAGACACCACAGTCAGGAGAGTCACTGAGCACAGGGAGGAGACAGACACCACAGTCAGCGGAGTCACTGAGCACAGGGATGAGACAGACACCACAGTCAGATGAGACACTGAGGGCAGGGTGGAGACAGACACCACAGTCAGGGGAGTCACTGAGCGCAGGGTGGAGACAGACATCACAGTCAGGGGAGTCACTGAGCACAGGGATGAGACAGACACCACAGTCAGGTGAGTCACTGAGTGCAGGGAGGAGACAGACACCACAGTCAGGTGAGTCACTGAGCGCAGGGATGAGACAAACACCACAGTCAGGAGAGTCACTGAGCACAGGGTGGAGACAGACACCACAGTCAGGTGAGTCACTGAGCACAGGGATGAGACAGAAACCACAGTCAGGAGAGTCACTGAGCACAGGGTGGAGACAGACACCACAGTCAGGGGAGTCACTGAGCACAGGGTGGAGACAGACACCACAGTCAGGGGAGTCACTGAGCGCAGGGATGAGACAGACACCACAGTCAGGGGAGTCACTGAGCACAGGGATGAGACAGACACCACAGTCAGGGGAGTCACTGAGCACAGGGATGAGACAGACACCACAGTCAGGGGAGTCACTGAGCACAGGGATGAGACAGACACCACAGTCAGATGAGACACTGAGGGCAGGGTGGAGACAGACACCACAGTCAGGGGAGTCACTGAGCGCAGGCGGGAGACAGACATCACAGTCAGGGGAGAACTGAGCACAGGGATGAGACAGACACCACAGTCAGATGAGACACTGAGGGCAGGGTGGAGACAGACACCACAGTCAGGGGAGCCACTGAGCGCAGGGTGGAGACAGACACCACAGTCAGGTGAGTCACTCAGCACAGGGATGAGACAGACACCACAGTCAGGGGAGTCGCTGAGCATAGGGTGGAGACAGACACCACTGTCAGGTGAGTCACTGAGCGCAGGGTGGAGACAGACACCACAGTCAGGGGAGTCACTGAGCACAGGATGGAGACAGACACCACAGTCAGGGGAGTCACTGAGACCAGGGATGAGACAGACACCACAGTCAGGGGAGTCACTGAGCGCAGGGATGAGACAGACACCACAGTCAGATGAGACACTGAGGGCAGGGTGGAGACAGACACCACAGTCAGGTGAGTCACTGAGCACAGGGATGAGACAGACACCACAGTCAGGTGAGTCACTGAGCACAGGGTGGAGACAGATACCACAGTCAGGGGAGTCACTGAGCGCAGGGTGGAGACAGATACCACAGTCAGGGGAGTCACTGAGCGCAGGGTGGAGACAGACATCACAGTCAGGTGAGTCACTGAGCACAGGGATGAGACAGACACCACAGTCAGGGGAGTCACTGAGCACAGGGTGGAGACAGACATCACAGTCAGGTGAGTCACTCAGCACAGGGATGAGACAGACACCACAGTCAGGTAAGTCACTGAGATCAGGGAGGAGACGGACACCACAGTCAGGTGAGTCACTGAGCACAGGTTGGAGACAGACACCACAGTCAGGTGAGTCACTGAGCACAGTGTGTAGACAGACACCACAGTCAGGGGAGTCACTGAGCACAGGGAGGAGACAGACACCACAGTCAGGGGAGTCACTGAGCACAGGGATGAGACAGACACCACAGTCAGGTGAGTCACTGAGATCAGGGAGGAGACAGACACCACAGTCAGGTGAGTCACTGAGCACAGGTTGGAGACAGACACCACAGTCAGGTGAGTCACTGAGCACAGGGTGTAGACAGACACCACAGTCAGGGGAGTCACTGAGCACAGGGAGGAGACAGACACCACAGTCAGGGGAGTCACTGAGCACAGGGTGGAGACAGACACCACAGTCAGGGGAGTCACTGAGCGCAGGGCGGAGACAGACACCACAGTCAGGTGAGTCACGGAGCACAGGGTGGAGACAGACACCACAGTCAGGGGAGTCACTGAGCACAGGGATGAGACAGACACCACAGTCAGATGAGACACTGAGGGCAGGGTGGAGACAGACACCACAGTCAGGGGAGTCACTGAGCGCAGGGTGGAGACAGACATCACAGTCAGGGGAGTCACTGAGCACAGGGATGAGACAGACACCACAGTCAGGTGAGTCACTGAGCACAGGGTGGAGACAGACACCACAGTCAGGGGAGTCACAGAGCACAGGGATGAGACAGACACCACAGTCAGGAGAGTCACTGAGCACAGGGATGAGACAGACACTACAGTCAGGTGAGTCACTGAGCACAGGGCGGAGACAGACACCACAGTCAGGTGAGTCACTGAGGGCAGGGTGGAGACAGACACCACAGTCAGGGGAGTCACTGAGCGCAGGGCGGAGACAGACACCACAGTCAGGTGAGTCACGGAGCACAGGGTGGAGACAGACACCACAGTCAGGGGAGTCACTGAGCACAGGGATGAGACAGACACCACAGTCAGATGAGACACTGAGGGCAGGGTGGAGACAGACACCACAGTCAGGGGAGTCACTGAGCGCAGGGTGGAGACAGACATCACAGTCAGGGTAGTCACTGAGCACAGGGATGAGACAGACACCACAGTCAGGTGAGTCACTGAACACAGGGTGGAGACAGACACCACAGTCAGGGGAGTCACTGAGCACAGGGATGAGACAGACACCACAGTCAGGAGAGTCACTGAGCACAGGGATGAGACAGACACTACAGTCAGGTGAGTCACTGAGCACAGGGCGGAGACAGACACCACAGTCAGGTGAGTCACTGAGGGCAGGGTGGAGACAGACACCACAGTCAGTGGGGTCACTGAGCACAGCGTGGAGACAGACACCACAGAGGAAGAGGTGTGGCGCCGCGGCCAGGGCGACTGACGCTGGAATCTGGGGACCATGGTTCGATCCCCGGCTCCGGCGGCAGGTTAGCCCAGCACCATGTGACTCTGGGCAATAGCTCGCTTAATCTTCCCGACGGCCCCCCAGCGCCTAGAGACCCTTACGGGTGATTGTGCGCTTTACAAATGTGGGCTTTACTTTACTTTACAGTCAGGGGAGTCACTGAGCACAGGGATGAGACAGACACCACAGTCAGGAGAGTCACTGAGCACAGGGATGAGACAGACACCACAGTCAGGGGAGTCACTGAGCACAGGGATGAGACAGACACCACAGTCAGGGGAGTCACTGAGTGCAGGGTGGAGACAGACACCACAGTCAGGGGAGTCACTGAGCACAGGGTGGAGACAGACACCACAGTCAGGTGAGTCTCTGAGCACAAGGTGGAGACAGACACCACAGTCAGGGGAGTCACTGAGCACAGGGTGGAGACAGACAACACATTCAGGGGAGTCACTGAGACCAGGGATGAGACAGACACCACAGTCAGGGGAGTCACTGAGCACAGGGTTGAGACAGACACCACAGTCAGGTGAGTCACTGAGCACAGGGTGGAGACAGACACCACAGTCAGGGGAGTCACTGAGCACAGGGTGGAGACAGACACCACAGTCAGGGGAGTCACTGAGCGCAGGGTGGAGACAGACATCACAGTCAGGTGAGTCACTGAGCACAGGGATGAGACAGACACCACAGTCAGGGGAGTCACTGAGCACAGGGATGAGACAGACACCACAGTCAGATGAGACACTGAGGGCAGGGTGGAGACAGACACCACAGTCAGGGGAGTCACTGAGCACAGGGATGAGACAGACACCACAGTCAGGTGAGTCAATGAGATCAGGGAGGAGACAGACACCACAGTCAGGTGAGTCACTGAGCACAGGTTGGAGACAGACACCACAGTCAGGTGAGTCACTGAGCACAGGGTGTAGACAGACACCACAGTCAGGGGAGTCACTGAGCACAGGGAGGAGACAGACACCACAGTCAGGGGAGTCACTGAGCACAGGGATGAGACAGACACCACAGTCAGGAGAGTCACTGAGCACAGGGATGAGACAGACACCACAGTCAGGGGAGTCACTGAGCACAGGGATGAGACAGACACCACAGTCAGGGGAGTCACTGAGTGCAGGGTGGAGACAGACACCACAGTCAGGGGAGTCACTGAGCACAGGGTGGAGACAGACACCACAGTCAGGTGAGTCTCTGAGCACAAGGTGGAGACAGACACCAAAGTCAGGGGAGTCACTGAGCACAGGGTGGAGACAGACACCACATTCAGGGGAGTCACTGAGACCAGGGATGAGACAGACACCACAGTCAGGGGAGTCACTGAGCACAGGGTTGAGACAGACACCACAGTCAGGTGAGTCACTGAGCACAGGGTGGAGACAGACACCACAGTCAGGGGAGTCACTGAGGGCAGGGTGGAGACAGACACCACAATCAGTGGGGTCACTGAGCACAGCGTGGAGACAGACACCACAGAGGAAGAGGTGTGGCGCCGCGGCCAGGGCGACTGACGCTGGAATCTGGGGACCATGGTTCGATCCCCGGCTCCGGCGGCAGGTTAGCCCAGCACCATGTGACTCTGGGCAATAGCTCGCTTAATCTTCCCGAGGGCCCCCCAGCGCCTAGAGACCCTTACGGGTGATTGTGCGCTTTACAAATGTGGACTTTACTTTACTTTACAGTCAGGGGAGTCACTGAGCACAGGGATGAGACAGACACCACAGTCAGGGGAGTCACTGAGACCAGGGATGAGACAGACACCACAGTCAGGGGAGTCACTGAGCACAGGGTTGAGACAGACACCACAGTCAGGTGAGTCACTGAGCACAGGGTGGAGACAGACACCACAGTCAGGGGAGTCACTCAGCACAGGGTGGAGACAGACACCACAGTCAGGGGAGTCAATGAGTGCAGGGTGGAGACAGACATCACAGTCAGGTGAGTCACTGAGCACAGGGATGAGACAGACACCACAGTCAGGGGAGTCACTGAGCACAGGGATGAGACAGACACCACAGTCAGATGAGACACTGAGGGCAGGGTGGAGACAGACACCACAGTCAGGGGAGTCACTGAGCACAGGGATGAGACAGACACCACAGTCAGGTGAGTCACTGAGATCAGGGAGGATACAGACACCACAGTCAGGTGAGTCACTGAGCACAGGTTGGAGACAGACACCACAGTCAGGTGAGTCACTGAGCACAGGGTGTAGACAGACACCACAGTCAGGGGAGTCACTGAGCACAGGGAGGAGACAGACACCACAGTCAGGGGAGTCACTGAGCACAGGGATGAGACAGACACCACAGTCAGGTGAGTCACTGAGATCAGGGAGGAGACAGACACCACAGTCAGGTGAGTCACTGAGCACAGGTTGGAGACAGACACCACAGTCAGGTGAGTCACTGAGCACAGGGTGTAGACAGACACCACAGTCAGGGGAGTCACTGAGCACAGGGAGGAGACAGACACCACAGTCAGGGGAGTCACTGAGCACAGGGTGGAGGCAGACACCACAGTCAGGGGAGTCACTGAGCGCAGGGCGGAGACAGACACCACAGTCAGGTGAGTCACGGAGCACAGGGTGGAGACAGACACCACAGTCAGGGGAGTCACTGAGCACAGGGATGAGACAGACACCACAGTCAGATGAGACACTGAGGGCAGGGTGGAGACAGACACCACAGTCAGGGGAGTCACTGAGCGCAGGGTGGAGACAGACATCACAGTCAGGGGAGTCACTGAGCACAGGGATGAGACAGACACCACAGTCAGGTGAGTCACTGAACACAGGGTGGAGACAGACACCACAGTCAGGGGAGTCACTGAGCACAGGGATGAGACAGACACCACAGTCAGGAGAGTCACTGAGCACAGGGATGAGACAGACACTACAGTCAGGTGAGTCACTGAGCACAGGGCGGAGACAGACACCACAGTCAGGTGAGTCACTGAGGGCAGGGTGGAGACAGACACCACAGTCAGGGGAGTCACTGAGCACATGGTGGAGACAGACACCACAGTCAGTGGAGTCACTGAGCACAGCGTGGAGACAGACACCACAGTCAGGGGAGTCACTGAGCACAGGGATGAGACAGACACCACAGTCAGGAGAGTCACTGAGCACAGGGATGAGACAGACACCACAGTCAGGGGAGTCACTGAGCACAAGGTGGAGACAGATACCACAGTCAGGTGAGTCAATCAGCACAGGGATGAGACAGACACCACAGTCAGGTGAGTCACTGAGGGCAGGGAGGAGACAGACACCACAGTCAGGTGAGTCACTGAGCGCAGGGATGAGACAGACACCACAGTCAGGAGAGTCACTGAGCACAGGGATGAGACAGAAACCACAGTCAGGAGAGTCACTGAGCACAGGGTGGAGACAGACACCACAGTCAGGGGAGTCACTGAGCACAGGGTGGAGACAGACACCACAGTCAGGGGAGTCACTGAGCGCAGGGATGAGACAGACACCACAGTCAGGGGAGTCACTGAGCACAGGGATGAGACAGACACCACAGTCAGGGGAGTCACTGAGCACAGGGATGAGACAGACACCACAGTCAGATGAGACACTGAGGGCAGGGTGGAGACAGACACCACAGTCAGGGGAGTCACTGAGCGCAGGCTGGAGACAGACATCACAGTCAGGGGAGTCACTGAGCACAGGGATGAGACAGACACCACAGTCAGATGAGACACTGAGGGCAGGGTGGAGACAGACACCACAGTCAGGGGAGCCACTGAGCGCAGGGTGGAGACAGACACTACAGTCAGGTGAGTCACTGAACACAGGGTGAAGACAGACACCACAGTCAGGGGAGTCACTGAGACCAGGGATGAGACAGACACCACAGTCAGGGGAGTCACTGAGCGCAGGGATGAGACAGACACCACAGTCAGGTGAGTCACTGAGGGCAGGGTGGAGACAGACACCACAGTCAGGTGAGTCACTGAGCACAGGGATGAGACAGACACCACAGTCAGGGGAGTCACTGAGCACAGGGTGGAGACAGACATCACAGTCAGGTGAGTCACTGAGCACAGGGATGAGACAGACACCACAGTCAGGGGAGTCACTGAGCACAGGGTGGAGACAGACACCACAGTCAGGGGAGTCACTGAGCACAGGAATGAGACAGACACCACAGTCAGATGAGACACTGAGGGCAGGGAGGAGACAGACATCACAGTCAGGTGAGTCACTGAGCGCAGGGTGGAGACAGACATCACAGTCAGGTGAGTCAATGAGCACAGGGATGAGACAGACACCACGTCAGGTGAGTCACTGAGGGCAGGGAGGAGACAGACACCACAGTCAGGTGAGTCACTGAGCGCAGGGATGAGACAGACACCACAGTCAGGAGAGTCACTGAGCACAGGGTGGAGACAGACACCACAGTCAGGTGAGTCACTCAGCACAGGGTGGAGACAGACACCACAGTCAGGGGAGTCACTGAGCGCAGGGAGGAGACAGACACCACAGTCAGGGGAGTCACTGAGCGCAGGGTGGAGACAGACACCACAGTCAGGGGGGAGTCACTGTGCACAGGGAGGAGACAGACACCACAGTCAGGTGAGTCACTGAGCACAGGGTGGAGACAGACACCACAGTCAGGGGAGTCACTGAGCACAGGGTGGAGACAGACATCACAGTCAGGTGAGTCACTGAGCACAGGGTGGAGACAGACACCACAGTCAGGGGAGTCACTGAGCACAGGGTGGAGACAGACACCACAGTCAGGGGAGTCACTGAGCGCAGGGATGAGACAGACACCACAGTCAGATGAGACACTGAGGGCAGGGTGGAGACAGACACCACAGTCAGGTGAGTCACTGAGCACAGGGATGAGACAGACACCACAGTCAGGTGAGTCACTGAGCACAGGGTGGAGACAGATACCACAGTCAGGGGAGTCACTGAGCGCAGGGTGGAGACAGATACCACAATCAGGGGAGTCACTGAGCGCAGGGTGGGGACAGACATCACAGTCAGGTGAGTCACTGAGCACAGGGATGAGACAGACACCACAGTCAGGGGAGTCACTGAGCACAGGGTGGAGACAGACATCACAGTCAGGTGAGTCACTCAGCACAGGGATGAGACAGACACCACAGTCAGGTGAGTCACTGAGATCAGGGAGGAGACAGACACCACAGTCAGGTGAGTCACTGAGCACAGGTTGGAGACAGACACCACAGTCAGGTGAGTCACTGAGCACAGGGTGTAGACAGACACCACAGTCAGGGGAGTCACTGAGCACAGGGAGGAGACAGACACCACAGTCAGGGGAGTCACTGAGCACAGGGTGGAGACAGACACCACAGTCAGGGGAGTCACTGAGCGCAGGGCGGAGACAGACACCACAGTCAGGTGAGTCACGGAGCACAGGGTGGAGACAGACACCACAGTCAGGGGAGTCACTGAGCACAGGGATGAGACAGACACCACAGTCAGATGAGACACTGAGGG
Source organism: Lissotriton helveticus (assembly GCF_964261635.1). Taxonomy (NCBI): domain Eukaryota; kingdom Metazoa; phylum Chordata; class Amphibia; order Caudata; family Salamandridae; genus Lissotriton; species Lissotriton helveticus. The sequence continues at coordinate 42,674,033 of NC_136069.1, forward strand.
CAGGGTGGAGACAGACACCACAGTCAGGGGAGTCACTGAGCGCAGGGTGGAGACAGACATCACAGTCAGGGGAGTCACTGAGCACAGGGATGAGACAGACACCACAGTCAGGTGAGTCACTGAGCACAGGGTGGAGACAGACACCACAGTCAGGGGAGTCACTGAGCACAGGGATGAGACAGACACCACAGTCAGGAGAGTCACTGAGCACAGGGATGAGACAGACACTACAGTCAGGTGAGTCACTGAGCACAGGGCGGAGACAGACACCACAGTCAGGTGAGTCACTGAGGGCAGGGTGGAGACAGACACCACAGTCAGGGGAGTCACTGAGCGCAGGGCGGAGACAGACACCACAGTCAGGTGAGTCACGGAGCACAGGGTGGAGACAGACACCACAGTCAGGGGAGTCACTGAGCACAGGGATGAGACAGACACCACAGTCAGATGAGACACTGAGGGCAGGGTGGAGACAGACACCACAGTCAGGGGAGTCACTGAGCGCAGGGTGGAGACAGACATCACAGTCAGGGGAGTCACTGAGCACAGGGATGAGACAGACACCACAGTCAGGTGAGTCACTGAACACAGGGTGGAGACAGACACCACAGTCAGGGGAGTCACTGAGCACAGGGATGAGACAGACACCACAGTCAGGAGAGTCACTGAGCACAGGGATGAGACAGACACTACAGTCAGGTGAGTCACTGAGCACAGGGCGGAGACAGACACCACAGTCAGGTGAGTCACTGAGGGCAGGGTGGAGACAGACACCACAGTCAGTGGGGTCACTGAGCACAGCGTGGAGACAGACACCACAGAGGAAGAGGTGTGGCGCCGCGGCCAGGGCGACTGACGCTGGAATCTGGGGACCATGGTTCGATCCCCGGCTCTGGCGGCAGGTTAGCCCAGCACCATGTGACTCTGGGCAATAGCTCGCTTAATCTTCCCGACGGCCCCCCAGCGCCTAGAGACCCTTACGGGTGATTGTGAGCTTTACAAATGTGGACTTTACTTTACTTTACAGTCAGGGGAGTCACTGAGCACAGGGATGAGACAGACACCACAGTCAGGAGAGTCACTGAGCACAGGGATGAGACAGACACCACAGTCAGGGGAGTCACTGAGCACAGGGATGAGACAGACACCACAGTCAGGGGAGTCACTGAGCGCAGGCTGGAGACAGACACCACAGTCAGGGGAGTCACTGAGCACAGGGTGGAGACAGACACCACAGTCAGGTGAGTCAGGGGAGTCACTGAGCGCAGGGTGGAGACAGACACCACAGTCAGGTGAGTCTCTGAGCACAAAGTGGAGACAGACACCACAGTCAGGGGAGTCACTGAGCACAGGGTGGAGACAGACACCACATTCAGGGGAGTCACTGAGACCAGGGATGAGACAGACACCACAGTCAGGGGAGTCACTGAGCACAGGGTTGAGACAGACACCACAGTCAGGTGAGTCACTGAGCACAGGGTGGAGACAAACACCACAGTCAGGGGAGTCACTGAGCACAGGGTGGAGACAGACACCACAGTCAGGGGAGTCACTGAGCGCAGGGTGGAGACAGACATCACAGTCAGGTGAGTCACTGAGCACAGGGATGAGACAGACACCACAGTCAGGGGAGTCACTGAGCACAGGGATGAGACAGACACCACAGTCAGATGAGACACTGAGGGCAGGGTGGAGACAGACACCACAGTCAGGGGAGTCACTGAGCACAGGGATGAGACAGACACCACAGTCAGGTGAGTCGCTGAGATCAGGGAGGAGACAGACACCACAGTCAGGTGAGTCACTGAGCACAGGTTGGAGACAGACACCACAGTCAGGTGAGTCACTGAGCACAGGGTGTAGACAGACACCACAGTCAGGGGAGTCACTGAGCACAGGGAGGAGACAGACACCACAGTCAGGGGAGTCACTGAGCACAGGGATGAGACAGACACCACAGTCAGGTGAGTCACTGAGATCAGGGAGGAGACAGACACCACAGTCAGGTGAGTCACTGAGCACAGGTTGGAGACAGACACCACAGTCAGGGGAGTCACTGAGCACAGGGTGGAGACAGACACCACAGTCAGGGGAGTCACTGAGCGCAGGGTGGAGACAGACATCACAGTCAGGTGAGTCACTGAGCACAGGGATGAGACAGACACCACAGTCAGGGGAGTCACTGAGCACAGGGATGAGACAGACACCACAGTCAGATGAGACACTGAGGGCAGGGTGGAGACAGACACCACAGTCAGGGGAGTCACTGAGCACAGGGATGAGGCAGACACCACAGTCAGGTGAGTCGCTGAGATCAGGGAGGAGACAGACACCACAGTCAGGTGAGTCACTGAGCACAGGTTGGAGACAGACACCACAGTCAGGTGAGTCACTGAGCACAGGGTGTAGACAGACACCACAGTCAGGGGAGTCACTGAGCACAGGGAGGAGACAGACACCACAGTCAGGGGAGTCACTGAGCACAGGGATGAGACAGACACCACAGTCAGGTGAGTCACTGAGATCAGGGAGGAGACAGACACCACAGTCAGGTGAGTCACTGAGCACAGGTTGGAGACAGACACCACAGTCAGGTGAGTCACTGAGCACAGGGTGTAGACAGACACCACAGTCAGGGGAGTCACTGAGCACAGGGAGGAGAGAGACACCACAGTCAGGGGAGTCACTGAGCACAGGGTGGAGGCAGACACCACAGTCAGGGGAGTCACTGAGCGCAGGGCGGAGACAGACACCACAGTCAGGTGAGTCACGGAGCACAGGGTGGAGACAGACACCACAGTCAGGGGAGTCACTGAGCACAGGGATGAGACAGACACCACAGTCAGATGAGACACTGAGGGCAGGGTGGAGACAGACACCACAGTCAGGGGAGTCACTGAGCGCAGGGTGGAGACAGACATCACAGTCAGGGGAGTCACTGAGCACAGGGATGAGACAGACACCACAGTCAGGTGAGTCACTGAGCACAGGGCGGAGACAGACACCACAGTCAGTGGAGTCACTGAGCACAGCGTGGAGACAGACACCACAGTCAGGGGAGTCACTGAGCACAGGGATGAGACAGACACCACAGTCAGTGGAGTCACTGAGCACAGCGTGGAGACAGACACCACAGTCAGGGGAGTCACTGAGCACAGGGATGAGACAGACACCACAGTCAGGAGAGTCACTGAGCACAGGGATGAGACAGACACCACAGTCAGGGGAGTCACTGAGCACAAGGTGGAGACAGATACCACAGTCAGGTGAGTCAATCAGCACAGGGATGAGACAGACACCACAGTCAGGTGAGTCACTGAGGGCAGGGAGGAGACAGACACCACAGTCAGGTGAGTCACTGAGCGCAGGGATGAGACAGACACCACAGTCAGGAGAGTCACTGAGCACAGGGATGAGACAGAAACCACAGTCAGGAGAGTCACTGAGCACAGGGTGGAGACAGACACCACAGTCAGGGGAGTCACTGAGCACAGGGTGGAGACAGACACCACAGTCAGGGGAGTCACTGAGCGCAGGGATGAGACAGACACCACAGTCAGGGGAGTCACTGAGCACAGGGATGAGACAGACACCACAGTCAGGGGAGTCACTGAGCACAGGGATGAGACAGACACCACAGTCAGATGAGACACTGAGGGCAGGGTGGAGACAGACACCACAGTCAGGGGAGTCACTGAGCGCAGGCTGGAGACAGACATCACAGTCAGGGGAGTCACTGAGCACAGGGATGAGACAGACACCACAGTCAGATGAGACACTGAGGGCAGGGTGGAGACAGACACCACAGTCAGGGGAGCCACTGAGCGCAGGGTGGAGACAGACACTACAGTCAGGTGAGTCACGGAGCACAGGGTGGAGACAGACACCACAGTCAGGTGAGTCACTCAGCACAGGGATGAGACAGACACCACAGTCAGGGGAGTCGCTGAGAACAGGGTGGAGACAGACACCACAGTCAGGTGAGTCACTGAGCGCAGGGTGGAGACATACACCACAGTCAGGGGAGTCACTGAACACAGGGTGAAGACAGACACCACAGTCAGGGGAGTCACTGAGACCAGGGATGAGACAGACACCACAGTCAGGGGAGTCACTGAGCACAGGGATGAGACAGACACCACAGTCAGGTGAGTCACTGAGGGCAGGGTGGAGACAGACACCACAGTCAGGTGAGTCACTGAGCACAGGGATGAGACAGACACCACAGTCAGGGGAGTCACTGAGCGCAGGGTGGAGACAGACATCACAGTCAGGTGAGTCACTGAGCACAGGGATGAGACAGACACCACAGTCAGGGGAGTCACTGAGCACAGGGTGGAGACAGACACCACAGTCAGGGGAGTCACTGAGCACAGGAATGAGACAGACACCACAGTCAGATGAGACACTGAGGGCAGGGAGGAGGCAGACACCACAGTCAGGGGAGTCACTGAGCGCAGGGTGGAGACAGACATCACAGTCAGGTGAGTCAATGAGCACAGGGATGAGACAGACACCACGTCAGGTGAGTCACTGAGGGCAGGGAGGAGACAGACACCACAGTCAGGTGAGTCACTGAGCGCAGGGATGAGACAGACACCACAGTCAGGAGAGTCACTGAGCACAGGGTGGAGACAGACACCACAGTCAGGTGAGTCACTCAGCACATGGTGGAGACAGACACCACAGTCAGGGGAGTCACTGAGCGCAGGGTGGAGACAGACACCACAGTCAGGGGGGAGTCACTGAGCACAGGGAGGAGACAGACACCACAGTCAGGTGAGTCACTGAGCACAGGGTGGAGACAGACCCCACAGTCAGGGGAGTCACTGAGCACAGGGTGGAGACAGACATCACAGTCAGGTGAGTCACTGAGCACAGGGTGGAGACAGACACCACAGTCAGGGGAGTCACTGAGCGCAGGGAGGAGACAGACACCACAGTCAGGGGAGTCACTGAGCGCAGGGTGGAGACAGACACCACAGTCAGGGGAGTCACTGAGCGCAGGGTGGAGACAGACACCACAGTCAGGGGAGTCACTGAGCGCAGGGAGGAGACAGACACCACAGTCAGGGGAGTCACTGAGCGCAGGGTGGAGACAGACACCACAGTCAGGGGGGAGTCACTGAGCACAGGGAGGAGACAGACACCACAGTCAGGTGAGTCACTGAGCACAGGGTGGAGACAGACCCCACAGTCAGGGGAGTCACTGAGCACAGGGTGGAGACAGACATCACAGTCAGGTGAGTCACTGAGCACAGGGTGGAGACAGACACCACAGTCAGGGGAGTCACTGAGCGCAGGGTGGAGACAGACATCACAGTCTTGTGAGTCACTGAGCACAGGGATGAGACAGACATCACAGTCAGGTGAGTCAATGAGCACAGGGATGAGACAGACACCACGTCAGGTGAGTCACTGAGGGCAGGGAGGAGACAGACACCACAGTCAGGTGAGTCACTGAGCGCAGGGATGAGACAGACACCACAGTCAGGAGAGTCACTGAGCACAGGGTGGAGACAGACACCACAGTCAGGTGAGTCACTCAGCACAGGGTGGAGACAGACACCACAGTCAGGGGAGTCACTGAGCGCAGGGAGGAGACAGACACCACAGTCAGGGGAGTCACTGAGCGCAGGGTGGAGACAGACACCACAGTCAGGGGGGAGTCACTGTGCACAGGGAGGAGACAGACACCACAGTCAGGTGAGTCACTGAGCACAGGGTGGAGACAGACACCACAGTCAGGGGAGTCACTGAGCACAGGGTGGAGACAGACATCACAGTCAGGTGAGTCACTGAGCACAGGGTGGAGACAGACACCACAGTCAGGGGAGTCACTGAGCACAGGGTGGAGACAGACACCACAGTCAGGGGAGTCACTGAGCGCAGGGATGAGACAGACACCACAGTCAGATGAGACACTGAGGGCAGGGTGGAGACAGACACCACAGTCAGGTGAGTCACTGAGCACAGGGATGAGACAGACACCACAGTCAGGTGAGTCACTGAGCACAGGGTGGAGACAGATACCACAGTCAGGGGAGTCACTGAGCGCAGGGTGGAGACAGATACCACAATCAGGGGAGTCACTGAGCGCAGGGTGGGGACAGACATCACAGTCAGGTGAGTCACTGAGCACAGGGATGAGACAGACACCACAGTCAGGGGAGTCACTGAGCACAGGGTGGAGACAGACATCACAGTCAGGTGAGTCACTCAGCACAGGGATGAGACAGACACCACAGTCAGGTGAGTCACTGAGATCAGGGAGGAGACAGACACCACAGTCAGGTGAGTCACTGAGCACAGGTTGGAGACAGACACCACAGTCAGGTGAGTCACTGAGCACAGGGTGTAGACAGACACCACAGTCAGGGGAGTCACTGAGCACAGGGAGGAGACAGACACCACAGTCAGGGGAGTCACTGAGCACAGGGTGGAGACAGACACCACAGTCAGGGGAGTCACTGAGCGCAGGGCGGAGACAGACACCACAGTCAGGTGAGTCACGGAGCACAGGGTGGAGACAGACACCACAGTCAGGGGAGTCACTGAGCACAGGGATGAGACAGACACCACAGTCAGATGAGACACTGAGGGCAGGGTGGAGACAGACACCACAGTCAGGGGAGTCACTGAGCGCAGGGTGGAGACAGACATCACAGTCAGGGGAGTCACTGAGCACAGGGATGAGACAGACACCACAGTCAGGTGAGTCACTGAGCACAGGGTGGAGACAGACACCACAGTCAGGGGAGTCACTGAGCACAGGGATGAGACAGACACCACAGTCAGGAGAGTCACTGAGCACAGGGATGAGACAGACACTACAGTCAGGTGAGTCACTGAGCACAGGGCGGAGACAGACACCACAGTCAGGTGAGTCACTGAGGGCAGGGTGGAGACAGACACCACAGTCAGGGGAGTCACTGAGCGCAGGGCGGAGACAGACACCACAGTCAGGTGAGTCACGGAGCACAGGGTGGAGACAGACACCACAGTCAGGGGAGTCACTGAGCACAGGGATGAGACAGACACCACAGTCAGATGAGACACTGAGGGCAGGGTGGAGACAGACACCACAGTCAGGGGAGTCACTGAGCGCAGGGTGGAGACAGACATCACAGTCAGGGGAGTCACTGAGCACAGGGATGAGACAGACACCACAGTCAGGTGAGTCACTGAACACAGGGTGGAGACAGACACCACAGTCAGGGGAGTCACTGAGCACAGGGATGAGACAGACACCACAGTCAGGAGAGTCACTGAGCACAGGGATGAGACAGACACTACAGTCAGGTGAGTCACTGAGCACAGGGCGGAGACAGACACCACAGTCAGGTGAGTCACTGAGGGCAGGGTGGAGACAGACACCACAGTCAGTGGGGTCACTGAGCACAGCGTGGAGACAGACACCACAGAGGAAGAGGTGTGGCGCCGCGGCCAGGGCGACTGACGCTGGAATCTGGGGACCATGGTTCGATCCCCGGCTCTGGCGGCAGGTTAGCCCAGCACCATGTGACTCTGGGCAATAGCTCGCTTAATCTTCCCGACGGCCCCCCAGCGCCTAGAGACCCTTACGGGTGATTGTGAGCTTTACAAATGTGGACTTTACTTTACTTTACAGTCAGGGGAGTCACTGAGCACAGGGATGAGACAGACACCACAGTCAGGAGAGTCACTGAGCACAGGGATGAGACAGACACCACAGTCAGGGGAGTCACTGAGCACAGGGATGAGACAGACACCACAGTCAGGGGAGTCACTGAGCGCAGGCTGGAGACAGACACCACAGTCAGGGGAGTCACTGAGCACAGGGTGGAGACAGACACCACAGTCAGGTGAGTCAGGGGAGTCACTGAGCGCAGGGTGGAGACAGACACCACAGTCAGGTGAGTCTCTGAGCACAAAGTGGAGACAGACACCACAGTCAGGGGAGTCACTGAGCACAGGGTGGAGACAGACACCACATTCAGGGGAGTCACTGAGACCAGGGATGAGACAGACACCACAGTCAGGGGAGTCACTGAGCACAGGGTTGAGACAGACACCACAGTCAGGTGAGTCACTGAGCACAGGGTGGAGACAAACACCACAGTCAGGGGAGTCACTGAGCACAGGGTGGAGACAGACACCACAGTCAGGGGAGTCACTGAGCGCAGGGTGGAGACAGACATCACAGTCAGGTGAGTCACTGAGCACAGGGATGAGACAGACACCACAGTCAGGGGAGTCACTGAGCACAGGGATGAGACAGACACCACAGTCAGATGAGACACTGAGGGCAGGGTGGAGACAGACACCACAGTCAGGGGAGTCACTGAGCACAGGGATGAGACAGACACCACAGTCAGGTGAGTCGCTGAGATCAGGGAGGAGACAGACACCACAGTCAGGTGAGTCACTGAGCACAGGTTGGAGACAGACACCACAGTCAGGTGAGTCACTGAGCACAGGGTGTAGACAGACACCACAGTCAGGGGAGTCACTGAGCACAGGGAGGAGACAGACACCACAGTCAGGGGAGTCACTGAGCACAGGGATGAGACAGACACCACAGTCAGGTGAGTCACTGAGATCAGGGAGGAGACAGACACCACAGTCAGGTGAGTCACTGAGCACAGGTTGGAGACAGACACCACAGTCAGGGGAGTCACTGAGCACAGGGTGGAGACAGACACCACAGTCAGGGGAGTCACTGAGCGCAGGGTGGAGACAGACATCACAGTCAGGTGAGTCACTGAGCACAGGGATGAGACAGACACCACAGTCAGGGGAGTCACTGAGCACAGGGATGAGACAGACACCACAGTCAGATGAGACACTGAGGGCAGGGTGGAGACAGACACCACAGTCAGGGGAGTCACTGAGCACAGGGATGAGGCAGACACCACAGTCAGGTGAGTCGCTGAGATCAGGGAGGAGACAGACACCACAGTCAGGTGAGTCACTGAGCACAGGTTGGAGACAGACACCACAGTCAGGTGAGTCACTGAGCACAGGGTGTAGACAGACACCACAGTCAGGGGAGTCACTGAGCACAGGGAGGAGACAGACACCACAGTCAGGGGAGTCACTGAGCACAGGGATGAGACAGACACCACAGTCAGGTGAGTCACTGAGATCAGGGAGGAGACAGACACCACAGTCAGGTGAGTCACTGAGCACAGGTTGGAGACAGACACCACAGTCAGGTGAGTCACTGAGCACAGGGTGTAGACAGACACCACAGTCAGGGGAGTCACTGAGCACAGGGAGGAGAGAGACACCACAGTCAGGGGAGTCACTGAGCACAGGGTGGAGGCAGACACCACAGTCAGGGGAGTCACTGAGCGCAGGGCGGAGACAGACACCACAGTCAGGTGAGTCACGGAGCACAGGGTGGAGACAGACACCACAGTCAGGGGAGTCACTGAGCACAGGGATGAGACAGACACCACAGTCAGATGAGACACTGAGGGCAGGGTGGAGACAGACACCACAGTCAGGGGAGTCACTGAGCGCAGGGTGGAGACAGACATCACAGTCAGGGGAGTCACTGAGCACAGGGATGAGACAGACACCACAGTCAGGTGAGTCACTGAGCACAGGGCGGAGACAGACACCACAGTCAGTGGAGTCACTGAGCACAGCGTGGAGACAGACACCACAGTCAGGGGAGTCACTGAGCACAGGGATGAGACAGACACCACAGTCAGTGGAGTCACTGAGCACAGCGTGGAGACAGACACCACAGTCAGGGGAGTCACTGAGCACAGGGATGAGACAGACACCACAGTCAGGAGAGTCACTGAGCACAGGGATGAGACAGACACCACAGTCAGGGGAGTCACTGAGCACAAGGTGGAGACAGATACCACAGTCAGGTGAGTCAATCAGCACAGGGATGAGACAGACACCACAGTCAGGTGAGTCACTGAGGGCAGGGAGGAGACAGACACCACAGTCAGGTGAGTCACTGAGCGCAGGGATGAGACAGACACCACAGTCAGGAGAGTCACTGAGCACAGGGATGAGACAGAAACCACAGTCAGGAGAGTCACTGAGCACAGGGTGGAGACAGACACCACAGTCAGGGGAGTCACTGAGCACAGGGTGGAGACAGACACCACAGTCAGGGGAGTCACTGAGCGCAGGGATGAGACAGACACCACAGTCAGGGGAGTCACTGAGCACAGGGATGAGACAGACACCACAGTCAGGGGAGTCACTGAGCACAGGGATGAGACAGACACCACAGTCAGATGAGACACTGAGGGCAGGGTGGAGACAGACACCACAGTCAGGGGAGTCACTGAGCGCAGGCTGGAGACAGACATCACAGTCAGGGGAGTCACTGAGCACAGGGATGAGACAGACACCACAGTCAGATGAGACACTGAGGGCAGGGTGGAGACAGACACCACAGTCAGGGGAGCCACTGAGCGCAGGGTGGAGACAGACACTACAGTCAGGTGAGTCACGGAGCACAGGGTGGAGACAGACACCACAGTCAGGTGAGTCACTCAGCACAGGGATGAGACAGACACCACAGTCAGGGGAGTCGCTGAGAACAGGGTGGAGACAGACACCACAGTCAGGTGAGTCACTGAGCGCAGGGTGGAGACATACACCACAGTCAGGGGAGTCACTGAACACAGGGTGAAGACAGACACCACAGTCAGGGGAGTCACTGAGACCAGGGATGAGACAGACACCACAGTCAGGGGAGTCACTGAGCACAGGGATGAGACAGACACCACAGTCAGGTGAGTCACTGAGGGCAGGGTGGAGACAGACACCACAGTCAGGTGAGTCACTGAGCACAGGGATGAGACAGACACCACAGTCAGGGGAGTCACTGAGCGCAGGGTGGAGACAGACATCACAGTCAGGTGAGTCACTGAGCACAGGGATGAGACAGACACCACAGTCAGGGGAGTCACTGAGCACAGGGTGGAGACAGACACCACAGTCAGGGGAGTCACTGAGCACAGGAATGAGACAGACACCACAGTCAGATGAGACACTGAGGGCAGGGAGGAGGCAGACACCACAGTCAGGGGAGTCACTGAGCGCAGGGTGGAGACAGACATCACAGTCAGGTGAGTCAATGAGCACAGGGATGAGACAGACACCACGTCAGGTGAGTCACTGAGGGCAGGGAGGAGACAGACACCACAGTCAGGTGAGTCACTGAGCGCAGGGATGAGACAGACACCACAGTCAGGAGAGTCACTGAGCACAGGGTGGAGACAGACACCACAGTCAGGTGAGTCACTCAGCACATGGTGGAGACAGACACCACAGTCAGGGGAGTCACTGAGCGCAGGGTGGAGACAGACACCACAGTCAGGGGGGAGTCACTGAGCACAGGGAGGAGACAGACACCACAGTCAGGTGAGTCACTGAGCACAGGGTGGAGACAGACCCCACAGTCAGGGGAGTCACTGAGCACAGGGTGGAGACAGACATCACAGTCAGGTGAGTCACTGAGCACAGGGTGGAGACAGACACCACAGTCAGGGGAGTCACTGAGCGCAGGGAGGAGACAGACACCACAGTCAGGGGAGTCACTGAGCGCAGGGTGGAGACAGACACCACAGTCAGGGGAGTCACTGAGCGCAGGGTGGAGACAGACACCACAGTCAGGGGAGTCACTGAGCGCAGGGAGGAGACAGACACCACAGTCAGGGGAGTCACTGAGCGCAGGGTGGAGACAGACACCACAGTCAGGGGGGAGTCACTGAGCACAGGGAGGAGACAGACACCACAGTCAGGTGAGTCACTGAGCACAGGGTGGAGACAGACCCCACAGTCAGGGGAGTCACTGAGCACAGGGTGGAGACAGACATCACAGTCAGGTGAGTCACTGAGCACAGGGTGGAGACAGACACCACAGTCAGGGGAGTCACTGAGCGCAGGGTGGAGACAGACATCACAGTCTTGTGAGTCACTGAGCACAGGGATGAGACAGACACAACAGTCAGGAGAGTCACTGAGCACAGGGAGGAGACAGACACCACAGTCAGGTGAGTCACTGAGCACAGGGTGGAGACAGACACCACAGTCAGGAGAGTCACTGAGCACAGGGTGGAGACAGACACCACAGTCAGGAGAGTCACTGAGAGGGTGGAGACAGACACCACAGTCAGATGAGTCACCGAGCAAAGGGTTGGAGACAGACACCACAGTCAGGGGAGCCACTGAGCACAGGGATGAGACAGACACCACAGTCAGGGGAGCCACTGTGCACAGGGATGAGACAGACACCACAGTCAGGGGAGTCTCTGAGCGCAGGGAGGAGACAGACACCACAGTCAGGTGAGTCACTGAGCGCAGGGTGGAGACAGACACCACAGTCAGGTGAGTCACTGAGCACAGGGATGAGACAGACACCACAGTCAGGTGAGTCACTGAGCACAGGGATGGAGACAGACACCACAGTCAGGAGAGTCACTGAGCACAGGGATGGAGACAGACACCACAGTCAGGTGTGTCACTGAGCACAGGGTTGGAGACAGACACCACAGTCAGGTGAGTCACTGAGCACAGGGTGGAAACAGACACCACAGTCAGGAGAGTCACTGAGCACAGGGTGGAGACAGACACCACAGTCAGGAGAGTCACTGAGCACAGGGTGGAGACAGACACCACAGTCAGGAGAGTCACTGAGCACAGGGTGGAGACAGACACCACAGTCAGGAGAGTCACTGAGAGGGTGGAGACAGACACCACAGTCAGATGAGTCACCGAGCAAAGGGTTGGAGACAGACACCACAGTCAGGGGAGCCACTGAGCACAGGGATGAGACAGACACCACAGTCAGGGGAGCCACTGAGCACAGGGATGAGACAGACACCACAGTCAGGGGAGTCTCTGAGCGCAGGGAGGAGACAGACACCACAGTCAGGTGAGTCACTGAGCGCAGGGTGGAGACCGACACCACAGTCAGGTGAGTCACTGAGCACAGGGATGAGACAGACACCACAGTCAGGTGAGTCACTGAGCACAGGGATGAGACAGACACCACAGTCAGGGGAGTCACTGAGCACAGGGATGGGACAGACACCACAGTCAGGGGAGTCACTGAGCACAGGGTGGAGACAGACACCACAGTCAGGTGAGTCACTGAGCACAGGGAGGAGACAGACACCACAGTCAGGTGAGTCACTGAGCACAGGGTGGAGACAGACACCACAGTCAGGAGAGTCACTGAGCACAGGGAGGAGACAGACACCACAGTCAGGTGAGTCACTGAGCACAGGGTGGAGACAGACACCACAGTCAGGAGAGTCACTGAGCACAGGGATGGAGACAGACACCACAGTCAGGGGAGTCACTGAGCACAGGGATGGAGACAGACACCACAGTCAGGAGAGTCACTGAGCACAGGGATGGAGACAGACACCACAGTCAGGGGAGTCACTGAGCACAGGGTTGGAGACAGACACCACAGTCAGGTGAGTCACTGAGCACAGGGATGAGACAGACACCACAGTCAGGAGAGTCACTGAGCACAGGGATGAGACAGACACCACAGTCAGGAGAGTCACTGAGCACAGGGATGAGACAGACACCACAGTCAGGAGAGTCACTGAGCACAGGGATGGATACAGACACCACAGTCAGGAGAGTCACTGAGCACAGGGATGAGACAGACACCACAGTCAGGAGAGTCACTGAGCACAGGATGAAGACAGACACCACAGTCAGGGGAGTCACTGAGCGCAGGGTGGAGACAGACACCACAGTCAGGAGAGTCTCTGAGCACAGGGTGGAGACAGGCACCACAGTCAGGGGAGTCACTGAGCACAGGGTTGAGACAGACACCACAGTCAGGTGAGTCACTGAGCACAGGGTGGAGACAGACACCACAGTCAGGGGAGTCACTGAGCACAGGGAGGAGACAGACACCACAGTCAGGGGAGTCACTGAGCACAGGGATGAGACAGACACCAAAGTCAGGTGAGTCACTGAGCACAGGGTGGAGACAGACACCACAGTCAGGTGAGTCACTAAGCACAGGGTGGAGACAGACACCAGAGTCAGGTGAGTCACTCAGCACATGGTGGAGACAGACACCACAGTCAGGGGAGTCACTGAGCACAGGAAGGAGACAGACACCACAGTCAGGGGAGTCACTGAGCGCAGGGTGGAGACAGACACCACAGTCAGGGGGGAGTCACTGAGCACAGGGAGGAGACAGACACCACAGTCAGGTGAGTCACTGAGCACAGGGTGGAGACAGACCCCACAGTCAGGGGAGTCACTGAGCACAGGGTGGAGACAGACATCACAGTCAGGTGAGTCACTGAGCACAGGGTGGAGACAGACACCACAGTCAGGGGAGTCACTGAGCACAGGGTGGAGACAGACACCACAGTCAGGGGAGTCACTGAGCGCAGGGTGGAGACAGACATCACAGTCAGGTGAGTCACTGAGCACAGGGATGAGACAGACACAACAGTCAGGAGAGTCACTGAGCACAGGGAGGAGACAGACACCACAGTCAGGTGAGTCACTGAGCACAGGGTGGAGACAGACACCACAGTCAGGAGAGTCACTGAGCACAGGGTGGAGACAGACACCACAGTCAGGAGAGTCACTGAGAGGGTGGAGACAGACACCACAGTCAGATGAGTCACCGAGCAAAGGGTTGGAGACAGACACCACAGTCAGGGGAGCCACTGAGCACAGGGATGAGACAGACACCACAGTCAGGGGAGCCACTGTGCACAGGGATGAGACAGACACCACAGTCAGGGGAGTCTCTGAGCGCAGGGAGGAGACAGACACCACAGTCAGGTGAGTCACTGAGCGCAGGGTGGAGACAGACACCACAGTCAGGTGAGTCACTGAGCACAGGGATGAGACAGACACCACAGTCAGGTGAGTCACTGAGCACAGGGATGGAGACAGACACCACAGTCAGGAGAGTCACTGAGCACAGGGATGGAGACAGACACCACAGTCAGGTGTGTCACTGAGCACAGGGTTGGAGACAGACACCACAGTCAGGTGAGTCACTGAGCACAGGGTGGAGACAGACACCACAGTCAGGAGAGTCACTGAGCACAGGGTGGAGACAGACACCACAGTCAGGAGAGTCACTGAGAGGGAGGAGACAGACACCACAGTCAGATGAGTCACTGAGCAAAGGGTTGGAGACAGACACCACAGTCAGGGGAGCCACTGAGCACAGGGATGAGACAGACACCACAGTCAGGGGAGCCACTGAGCACAGGGATGAGACAGACACCACAGTCAGGGGAGTCTCTGAGCGCAGGGAGGAGACAGACACCACAGTCAGGTGAGTCACTGAGCGCAGGGTGGAGACCGACACCACAGTCAGGTGAGTCACTGAGCACAGGGATGAGACAGACACCACAGTCAGGTGAGTCACTGAGCACAGGGATGAGACAGACACCACAGTCAGGGGAGTCACTGAGCACAGGGATGAGACAGACACCACAGTCAGGGGAGTCACTGAGCACAGGGTGGAGACAGACACCACAGTCAGGTGAGTCACTGAGCACAGGGAGGAGACAGACACCACAGTCAGGTGAGTCACTGAGCACAGGGTGGAGACAGACACCACAGTCAGGAGAGTCACTGAGCACAGGGAGGAGACAGACACCACAGTCAGGTGAGTCACTGAGCACAGGGTGGAGACAGACACCACAGTCAGGAGAGTCACTGAGCACAGGGATGGAGACAGACACCACAGTCAGGGGAGTCACTGAGCACAGGGATGGAGACAGACACCACAGTCAGGAGAGTCACTGAGCACAGGGATGGAGACAGACACCACAGTCAGGGGAGTCACTGAGCACAGGGTTGGAGACAGACACCACAGTCAGGTGAGTCACTGAGCACAGGGATGAGACAGACACCACAGTCAGGAGAGTCACTGAGCACAGGGATGAGACAGACACCACAGTCAGGAGAGTCACTGAGCACAGGGATGAGACAGACACCACAGTCAGGAGAGTCACTGAGTACAGGGATGGATACAGACACCACAGTCAGGAGAGTCACTGAGCACAGGGATGAGACAGACACCACAGTCAGGAGAGTCACTGAGCACAGGGTGAAGACAGACACCACAGTCAGGGGAGTCACTGAGCGCAGGGTGGAGACAGACACTACAGTCAGGAGAGTCTCTGAGCACAGGGTGGAGACAGGCACCACAGTCAGGGGAGTCACTGAGCACAGGGTTGAGACAGACACCACAGTCAGGTGAGTCACTGAGCACAGGGTGGAGACAGACACCACAGTCAGGGGAGTCACTGAGCACAGGGAGGAGACAGACACCACAGTCAGGGGAGTCACTGAGCACAGGGATGAGACAGACACCAAAGTCAGGTGAGTCACTGAGCACAGGGTGGAGACAGACACCACAGTCAGGTGAGTCACTAAGCACAGGGTGGAGACAGACACCACAGTCAGGGGAGTCACTGAGCACAGGGATGGAGACAGACACCACAGTCAGGGGAGTCACTGAGCGCAGGGTGGAGACAGACACCACAGTCAGGTGAGTCACTGAGCACAGGGTTGAAGACAGACACCACAGTCAGGTGAGTCACTGAGCACAGGGATGAGACAGACACCACAGTCAGGTGAGTTACTGAGCACAGGGTGGAGAAAGACACCACAGTCAGGGGAGTCACTGAGCACAGGGATGAGACAGACACCCTAGTCAGGTGAGTCACTGAGCACAGGGTTGGAGACAGACACCACAGTCAGGCGAGTCACTGAGCACAGGGTGGAGACAGACACCACAGTCAGGTGAGTCACTGAGCGCAGGGTAGAGACAGACACCACAGTCAGGGGAGTCACTGAGCACAGGGTGGAGACAGACACCACAGTCAGGGGAGTCACTGAGCACAGGGATGAGACAGACACCACAGTCAGGTGAGTCACTGAGCACAGGGTGGAGACAGACACCACAGTCAGGGTAGTAACTGAGCACAGGGTGGAGACAGACACCACAGTCAGGGGAGTCACTGAGCACAGGGTGGAGACAGACACCACAGTCAGGGGAGTCACTGAGCGCAGGGATGAGACAGACACCACAGTCAGATGAGACACTGAGGGCAGGGTGGAGACAGACACCACAGTCAGGGGAGTCACTGAGTACAGGGATGAGACAGATACCACAGTTAGGAGAGTCACTGAGCACAGGGTGGATCAGACACCACAGTCAGGGGAGTCACTGAGCACAGGGATGAGACAGACACCACAGTCAGTAGAGTCACTGAGCACAGGGATGAGATAAACACCACAGTCAGGTGAGTCACTGAGCACAGGGTGGAGACAGACACCACAGTCAGGGGAGTCATGAGCGCAGGGATGAGACAGACACCACAGTCAGATGAGACACTGAGGGCAGGGTGGAGACAGACACCACAGTCAGGGGAGTCACTGAGCGCAGGGTGGAGACAGACATCACAGTCAGGGGAGTCACTGAGCACAGGGATGAGACAGACACCACAGTCAGGTGAGTCAATGAGCACAGGGTGGAGACAGACACCACAGTCAGGTAAGTCACTCAGCACAGGGATGAGACAGACACAACAGTCAGGGGAGTCACTGAGCACAGGGTGGAGACAGACACCACAGTCAGGTGAGTCTATGAGCATAGGGATGGAGACAGACACCACAGTCAGGAGAGTCACTGAGCACAGGGATGAGACAGACACCACAGTCAGGTGAGTCACTGAGCGCAGGGTAGAGACAAACACCACAGTCAGGTGAGTCACTGAGCACAGGGTGGAGACAGACACCACAGTCAGGGGAGTCACTGAGACCAGGGATGAGACAGACACCACAGTCAGGTGAGTCACTGAGCACAGGGATGAGACGGACACCACAGTCAGGGGAGTCACTGAGCACAGGGATGGAGACAGACACCACAGTCAGGTGAGTCACTGAGCACAGGGTGCAGACAGACACCACAGTCAGATGAGACACTGAGGGCAGGGTGGAGACAGACACCACAGTCAGGTGAGTCACTAAGCACAGGGATGAGACAGACACCACAGTCAGGTGAGTCACTGAGCACAGGGTGGTGAAAGGATACCACAGTCAGGGGAGTCACTGAGCGCAGGGTGGAGACAGACATCACAGTCAGGTGAGTAACTGAGCACAGGGATGAGACAGACACCACAGTCAGGGGAGTCACTGAGCACAGGGATGAGACAGACACAACAGTCAGGTGAGTCACTGAGGCAGGGAGGAGACAGACACCACAGTCAGGTGAGTCACTGAGCGCAGGAATGAGACAGACACCACAGTTAGGAGAGTCACTGAGCACAGGGTGGAGACAGACACCACAGTCAGGTGAGTCACTGAGCACAGGGTGGAGACAGACACCACAGTCAGGTGAGTCACTGAGCACAGGGTGGAGACAGACACCACAGTCAGGAGAATCACTGAGCACAGGGTGGAGACAGACACCACAGTCAGGAGAATCACTGAGCACAGGGTGGAGACAGACATCACAGTCAGGGGAGTTACTGAGCACAAGGATGAGACAGACACCACAGTCAGGTGAGTCACTGAGCGCAGGGTGGAGACAGACACCACAGTCAGGTGAGTCACTGAGCACAGGGTGGAGACAGACACCACAGTCAGGTGAGTCACTGAGGGCAGGGAGGAGACAGACACAACAGTCAGGTGAGTCACTGAGCACAGCAATGAGACAGACACCACAGTCAGGAGAGTCACTGAGCACAGGGATGAGACAGACACCAGAGTCAGGAGAGTCACTGAGCACAGGGTGGAGACAGACACCACAGTCAGGTGAGTCACTGAGCACAGGGTGGAGACAGACACCACAGTCAGGGGAGTCACTGAGCACAGGGTGGAGACAGACACCACAGTCAGAGGAGTCACTGAGCACAGGGTGGAGACAGACACCACAGTCAGGGGAGTTACTGAGCACAGGGTGGAGACAGACACCACAGTCAGGGGAGTCACTGAGCACAGGGTGGAGACAGACACCACAGTCAGGGGAGTCACTGAGCACAGGGATGAGGCAGACACCACAGTTAAGGGAGTTTCTGAGCGCAGGGATGAGACAGACACCACAGTCAGGTGAGTCACTGAGCACAGGGATGAGACAGACACAACAGTCAGGTGAGTCACTGAGGCAGGGAGGAGACAGACACCACAGTCAGGTGAGTCACTGAGCGCAGGAATGAGACAGACACCACAGTCAGGAGAGTCACTGAGCACAGGGTGGAGACAGACACCACAGTCAGGTGAGTCACTGAGCACAGGGTGGAGACAGACACCACAGTCAGGTGAGTCACTGAGCACAGGGTGGAGACAGACACCACAGTCAGGAGAATCACTGAATACAGGGATGAGACAGACACCACAGTCAGGAGAGTCACTGAGCACAGGGTGGAGACAGACACCACAGTCAGGAGAGTCACTGAGAGGGTGGAGACAGACACCACAGTCAGATGAGTCACCGAGCAAAGGGTTGGAGACAGACACCACAGTCAGGGGAGCCACTGAGCACAGGGATGAGACAGACACCACAGTCAGGGGAGCCACTGTGCACAGGGATGAGACAGACACCACAGTCAGGGGAGTCTCTGAGCGCAGGGAGGAGACAGACACCACAGTCAGGTGAGTCACTGAGCGCAGGGTGGAGACAGACACCACAGTCAGGTGAGTCACTGAGCACAGGGATGAGACAGACACCACAGTCAGGTGAGTCACTGAGCACAGGGATGGAGACAGACACCACAGTCAGGAGAGTCACTGAGCACAGGGATGGAGACAGACACCACAGTCAGGTGTGTCACTGAGCACAGGGTTGGAGACAGACACCACAGTCAGGTGAGTCACTGAGCACAGGGTGGAAACAGACACCACAGTCAGGAGAGTCACTGAGCACAGGGTGGAGACAGACACCACAGTCAGGAGAGTCACTGAGAGGGAGGAGACAGACACCACAGTCAGATGAGTCACCGAGCAAAGGGTTGGAGACAGACACCACAGTCAGGGGAGCCACTGAGCACAGGGATGAGACAGACACCACAGTCAGGGGAGCCACTGAGCACAGGGATGAGACAGACACCACAGTCAGGGGAGTCTCTGAGCGCAGGGAGGAGACAGACACCACAGTCAGGTGAGTCACTGAGCGCAGGGTGGAGACCGACACCACAGTCAGGTGAGTCACTGAGCACAGGGATGAGACAGACACCACAGTCAGGTGAGTCACTGAGCACAGGGATGAGACAGACACCACAGTCAGGGGAGTCACTGAGCACAGGGATGGGACAGACACCACAGTCAGGGGAGTCACTGAGCACAGGGTGGAGACAGACACCACAGTCAGGTGAGTCACTGAGCACAGGGAGGAGACAGACACCACAGTCAGGTGAGTCACTGAGCACAGGGTGGAGACAGACACCACAGTCAGGAGAGTCACTGAGCACAGGGAGGAGACAGACACCACAGTCAGGTGAGTCACTGAGCACAGGGTGGAGACAGACACCACAGTCAGGAGAGTCACTGAGCACAGGGATGGAGACAGACACCACAGTCAGGGGAGTCACTGAGCACAGGGATGGAGACAGACACCACAGTCAGGAGAGTCACTGAGCACAGGGATGGAGACAGACACCACAGTCAGGGGAGTCACTGAGCACAGGGTTGGAGACAGACACCACAGTCAGGTGAGTCACTGAGCACAGGGATGAGACAGACACCACAGTCAGGAGAGTCACTGAGCACAGGGATGAGACAGACACCACAGTCAGGAGAGTCACTGAGCACAGGGATGAGACAGACACCACAGTCAGGAGAGTCACTGAGCACAGGGATGGATACAGACACCACAGTCAGGAGAGTCACTGAGCACAGGGATGAGACAGACACCACAGTCAGGAGAGTCACTGAGCACAGGATGAAGACAGACACCACAGTCAGGGGAGTCACTGAGCGCAGGGTGGAGACAGACACCACAGTCAGGAGAGTCTCTGAGCACAGGGTGGAGACAGGCACCACAGTCAGGGGAGTCACTGAGCACAGGGTTGAGACAGACACCACAGTCAGGTGAGTCACTGAGCACAGGGTGGAGACAGACACCACAGTCAGGGGAGTCACTGAGCACAGGGAGGAGACAGACACCACAGTCAGGGGAGTCACTGAGCACAGGGATGAGACAGACACCAAAGTCAGGTGAGTCACTGAGCACAGGGTGGAGACAGACACCACAGTCAGGTGAGTCACTAAGCACAGGGTGGAGACAGACACCAGAGTCAGGTGAGTCACTCAGCACATGGTGGAGACAGACACCACAGTCAGGGGAGTCACTGAGCACAGGAAGGAGACAGACACCACAGTCAGGGGAGTCACTGAGCGCAGGGTGGAGACAGACACCACAGTCAGGGGGGAGTCACTGAGCACAGGGAGGAGACAGACACCACAGTCAGGTGAGTCACTGAGCACAGGGTGGAGACAGACCCCACAGTCAGGGGAGTCACTGAGCACAGGGTGGAGACAGACATCACAGTCAGGTGAGTCACTGAGCACAGGGTGGAGACAGACACCACAGTCAGGGGAGTCACTGAGCACAGGGTGGAGACAGACACCACAGTCAGGGGAGTCACTGAGCGCAGGGTGGAGACAGACATCACAGTCAGGTGAGTCACTGAGCACAGGGATGAGACAGACACAACAGTCAGGAGAGTCACTGAGCACAGGGAGGAGACAGACACCACAGTCAGGTGAGTCACTGAGCACAGGGTGGAGACAGACACCACAGTCAGGAGAGTCACTGAGCACAGGGTGGAGACAGACACCACAGTCAGGAGAGTCACTGAGAGGGTGGAGACAGACACCACAGTCAGATGAGTCACCGAGCAAAGGGTTGGAGACAGACACCACAGTCAGGGGAGCCACTGAGCACAGGGATGAGACAGACACCACAGTCAGGGGAGCCACTGTGCACAGGGATGAGACAGACACCACAGTCAGGGGAGTCTCTGAGCGCAGGGAGGAGACAGACACCACAGTCAGGTGAGTCACTGAGCGCAGGGTGGAGACAGACACCACAGTCAGGTGAGTCACTGAGCACAGGGATGAGACAGACACCACAGTCAGGTGAGTCACTGAGCACAGGGATGGAGACAGACACCACAGTCAGGAGAGTCACTGAGCACAGGGATGGAGACAGACACCACAGTCAGGTGTGTCACTGAGCACAGGGTTGGAGACAGACACCACAGTCAGGTGAGTCACTGAGCACAGGGTGGAGACAGACACCACAGTCAGGAGAGTCACTGAGCACAGGGTGGAGACAGACACCACAGTCAGGAGAGTCACTGAGAGGGAGGAGACAGACACCACAGTCAGATGAGTCACCGAGCAAAGGGTTGGAGACAGACACCACAGTCAGGGGAGCCACTGAGCACAGGGATGAGACAGACACCACAGTCAGGGGAGCCACTGAGCACAGGGATGAGACAGACACCACAGTCAGGGGAGTCTCTGAGCGCAGGGAGGAGACAGACACCACAGTCAGGTGAGTCACTGAGCGCAGGGTGGAGACCGACACCACAGTCAGGTGAGTCACTGAGCACAGGGATGAGACAGACACCACAGTCAGGTGAGTCACTGAGCACAGGGATGAGACAGACACCACAGTCAGGGGAGTCACTGAGCACAGGGATGAGACAGACACCACAGTCAGGGGAGTCACTGAGCACAGGGTGGAGACAGACACCACAGTCAGGTGAGTCACTGAGCACAGGGAGGAGACAGACACCACAGTCAGGTGAGTCACTGAGCACAGGGTGGAGACAGACACCACAGTCAGGAGAGTCACTGAGCACAGGGAGGAGACAGACACCACAGTCAGGTGAGTCACTGAGCACAGGGTGGAGACAGACACCACAGTCAGGAGAGTCACTGAGCACAGGGATGGAGACAGACACCACAGTCAGGGGAGTCACTGAGCACAGGGATGGAGACAGACACCACAGTCAGGAGAGTCACTGAGCACAGGGATGGAGACAGACACCACAGTCAGGGGAGTCACTGAGCACAGGGTTGGAGACAGACACCACAGTCAGGTGAGTCACTGAGCACAGGGATGAGACAGACACCACAGTCAGGAGAGTCACTGAGCACAGGGATGAGACAGACACCACAGTCAGGAGAGTCACTGAGCACAGGGATGAGACAGACACCACAGTCAGGAGAGTCACTGAGTACAGGGATGGATACAGACACCACAGTCAGGAGAGTCACTGAGCACAGGGATGAGACAGACACCACAGTCAGGAGAGTCACTGAGCACAGGGTGAAGACAGACACCACAGTCAGGGGAGTCACTGAGCGCAGGGTGGAGACAGACACTACAGTCAGGAGAGTCTCTGAGCACAGGGTGGAGACAGGCACCACAGTCAGGGGAGTCACTGAGCACAGGGTTGAGACAGACACCACAGTCAGGTGAGTCACTGAGCACAGGGTGGAGACAGACACCACAGTCAGGGGAGTCACTGAGCACAGGGAGGAGACAGACACCACAGTCAGGGGAGTCACTGAGCACAGGGATGAGACAGACACCAAAGTCAGGTGAGTCACTGAGCACAGGGTGGAGACAGACACCACAGTCAGGTGAGTCACTAAGCACAGGGTGGAGACAGACACCACAGTCAGGGGAGTCACTGAGCACAGGGATGGAGACAGACACCACAGTCAGGGGAGTCACTGAGCGCAGGGTGGAGACAGACACCACAGTCAGGTGAGTCACTGAGCACAGGGTTGAAGACGGACACCACAGTCAGGTGAGTCACTGAGCACAGGGATGAGACAGACACCACAGTCAGGTGAGTTACTGAGCACAGGGTGGAGAAAGACACCACAGTCAGGGGAGTCACTGAGCACAGGGATGAGACAGACACCCTAGTCAGGTGAGTCACTGAGCACAGGGTTGGAGACAGACACCACAGTCAGGCGAGTCACTGAGCACAGGGTGGAGACAGACACCACAGTCAGGTGAGTCACTGAGCGCAGGGTAGAGACAGACACCACAGTCAGGGGAGTCACTGAGCACAGGGTGGAGACAGACACCACAGTCAGGGGAGTCACTGAGCACAGGGATGAGACAGACACCACAGTCAGGTGAGTCACTGAGCACAGGGTGGAGACAGACACCACAGTCAGGGTAGTAACTGAGCACAGGGTGGAGACAGACACCACAGTCAGGGGAGTCACTGAGCACAGGGTGGAGACAGACACCACAGTCAGGGGAGTCACTGAGCGCAGGGATGAGACAGACACCACAGTCAGATGAGACACTGAGGGCAGGGTGGAGACAGACACCACAGTCAGGGGAGTCACTGAGTACAGGGATGAGACAGATACCACAGTTAGGAGAGTCACTGAGCACAGGGTGGATCAGACACCACAGTCAGGGGAGTCACTGAGCACAGGGATGAGACAGACACCACAGTCAGTAGAGTCACTGAGCACAGGGATGAGATAAACACCACAGTCAGGTGAGTCACTGAGCACAGGGTGGAGACAGACACCACAGTCAGGGGAGTCATGAGCGCAGGGATGAGACAGACACCACAGTCAGATGAGACACTGAGGGCAGGGTGGAGACAGACACCACAGTCAGGGGAGTCACTGAGCGCAGGGTGGAGACAGACATCACAGTCAGGGGAGTCACTGAGCACAGGGATGAGACAGACACCACAGTCAGGTGAGTCAATGAGCACAGGGTGGAGACAGACACCACAGTCAGGTAAGTCACTCAGCACAGGGATGAGACAGACACAACAGTCAGGGGAGTCACTGAGCACAGGGTGGAGACAGACACCACAGTCAGGTGAGTCTATGAGCATAGGGATGGAGACAGACACCACAGTCAGGAGAGTCACTGAGCGCAGGGTAGAGACAAACACCACAGTCAGGTGAGTCACTGAGCACAGGGTGGAGACAGACACCACAGTCAGGGGAGTCACTGAGACCAGGGATGAGACAGACACCACAGTCAGGTGAGTCACTGAGCACAGGGATGAGACGGACACCACAGTCAGGGGAGTCACTGAGCACAGGGATGGAGACAGACACCACAGTCAGGTGAGTCACTGAGCACAGGGTGCAGACAGACACCACAGTCAGATGAGACACTGAGGGCAGGGTGGAGACAGACACCACAGTCAGGTGAGTCACTAAGCACAGGGATGAGACAGACACCACAGTCAGGTGAGTCACTGAGCACAGGGTGGTGAAAGGATACCACAGTCAGGGGAGTCACTGAGCGCAGGGTGGAGACAGACATCACAGTCAGGTGAGTAACTGAGCACAGGGATGAGACAGACACCATGTTGGATGTGGGATCCCCGGCTGGCCAGGGCTTTCGCCAAAGTCAGTCAGAGACCACCACACCCAAGTCAGGGCAAGGGAGTTACACGCCAAGATAACCCCTACTCACCCTCTAGGTAACGTGGCGCGAGCAGCAAGGCTAAACTTGGAGGCGATGTAGGCTAAGTATTTGCGCACGCACCCCAGCAACAACACCCAAAGGCCCACCACAAAGGAAACTCCACACAAGGTTATATAAAAATAGCCTTTGTATTACACCAAAACACATTAGATAAAACACACACTTTACAATGTGCCAGAGGCACGGGCAGAATTTACAAGGGATATGTACAAGACAGGGCCACCTGGACCACTGTCAGGAATCAGAAGTAGCACTTTCAGAAATAGCACTTAGAACATAGAATATAGCACAGAATAGCACACAACCAGTAACTACTGGTAACAGGATCTCACTAGCACCACCTGTACTAGGGAGAAAACAACCACCTATGTATCACAATACCTGTAGGGGTGTAAGAACATACACATGATGCAATGCATGACATTCATTCAGAGGTGTAAAAACAATATCAATTGCGCCAATCTCACAAGTCACCACCTGTGACTGTCCATGTGTCCCAATGTCAGGGCCTAAACGTGGCAGCTGCCCACGAAGTGCTGGGCAGCTGGAGATGAGGATGGGGCAACACGATGGAGCCTTGTGGGCTCAAGCACGCTGGTGGGCAAAAGGAAATGCCCCCTGGAGCCTCCTCTGGGCTCTAAACCCACCTGGCACCCAAAGAGCCTCTCTAGGCTCTGTAAGAATTATGGCACCCAAGAGCCTCTCTGGCTCTTAACACTGGGACGCCTTGGGGGAGCCTCTCAGGGCTCTGAACATCTAGCAATGCCCCCAAGAGCCTCGGGGCTCTAAGAACACTTGCCCCTTCGTTGGAGTCCCCCTCCTGGGGACTCAAAGCAACTATGGCCCTCCCAGAGCCTCTCAGGGCTCTGCAGCCAGAATGCCCCCACGACGTTGGAGCCTCTCCGGGCTCGAAACACCAGATGCCCTCCTTGAGCCTCTCAGGCTCACACACGAAATGAAGGGAGCCCAGATCACGGGGGCGGCACCGAAAGCGTGCCCGACACACCCCCCAACTGCCTCACTCCAAGCCCCACTCACCGGTTCTCTTGCCGCCGGTCTTCTTTCTGGTGTGGCCCAGCGCGGGGTAGGCTCTCGCCTGGGTCTGGATTCAGTTACCGGTCTCCTCTTCACGGCAGCAGGCGGGGCTCCCCCTCGGTCCCGGGAGCCCCGAGAAGGCAGGCGCCGCTCTCTCTTCCTGGTTACACGTCAGGTCCCGGGCCAGCAGCCAATCAGAGCGCGGCCCGGGAATGACGTCAGAGGTGTCCCGCAGTACCGCCCCCGGCCTGCCTGACTTCCTGGTCGCGGGCCGGGCGGCGGCGATTCTCGAGTAGGCAAACGAGGGGTGGGCTCCCTCCAGGAATTAAATATTAGGCGAGGTGGGCTCTCGCCATGGCGGCCAGGTCCCTGTCGAGGTGGGCACTCGCCAGAGGACTTCGAGAATCGGCCAATCAAGCGGGCACACGCCGGGTGGGCACCGGCTGTAGCAGGCAAAGCGCTCCCAAGCGCTACAGCCTGAATAAAGCGCTGTTAGGCGCTAGAAGGAAAACGAAGCGCTTCCAGGCGCTAGGGAAATCAGAAAGCGCTCCCCAGCGCTAGAAGTAATAAAAAGGTCCAGCAAAGTCCCTTCAGGGGGGGGGCAGGGGGCAAGGCTGGGCCCAGAGCCAGCACACTGGGTCTCCAGGCAGGGAGACACCCCAAGTGGCGGTCCTCTGGCCCAGCAGCAGCAACAACAGCCCCCTCAGGATCCTGGAACAAGAACAACTTCAGTGGGGACACAGCCCCATTTTTATACAGTGCATTCCTTTGTCTGAGGGTGCAGAGTGGGGGCGGAACCAGTCGCAGCTGGTTCTTGAGTACTCTGTTTACCTCAACCACCCTCTCTATTCACTGGCAGGGCTTGGGTCATTAGACACACCACAGGGGGGCGGAGCCAGCATTGTGTGGGGAAAACCCAGCCCATCCAGGACACAGGTACACTCCTCCCACACATCACTCATGCTAATCTCCCACTCACCACCGGGCAGACCCATCCAGACTTCCTGGAGCCTGGCATGCCAGCCAGCTCCAGCCAATCACACGCCAGCACCCTCACAGCACACGTACAGCCATGTCTAGAAATGGCGCTTCCCTACTAGACACATACATGCTGCATACACCGTTGCGCAGCATTCACTCACACGAGTTCGCACATACCAGACTCAAGCCTGTACACCCCACGCATCAGGAACTACCAGGGACACATACATTCCCCATGCATTCCTATGGGCGGGCAGGCCTAGCTCAGCACATGCACTCAGAGTGCGCACGCACTTTCCACTGGGACACAGTGAAAGTGCGCAGAATCCAAAAATCCCCATCTCCAGGTCACCATTTCAAGCAAAAAGTCTCGGGGTGAACCTGCCCTAAGGGCCAAAGTCCAACATAACCCCCTTCCAGCCAAAACGCAGGGGAGACCAATCACCACCGTGATGGACTTCCCTGCTTGGGGCGATAGAACACGGACGCAGGCCCGCAACTGCAGGGACACCCTCCTGTTCTACGCCACGGTGAACCCATGGGATTCCCTCTAAACACACTGTCTGGACCAACTGGGCTACCCCACTGGTACTCCCAAGTTGTCCGCGGCCAGGACCAGGCCCTGGGCCACCCAGGTGCCACTGGTCCATGCCAATTCGCAGAGCGGGGGGTAGTAACCCCTGGCACATAGGAGCCATTTTCCACTCTTCCTGTCTGCAAGACAGGACTAGACTGCCACTGGTACTCCAGCCTAGGGCCTACAACCTCAGGCGGACCAGGAGTCTCGGGGAAGGCTCTCCTCCCCCTACCTCTTCTCCTAGGGTTCCTCCTCCCTCTGCGAGGGGTACCCCTAGAACGCCATTCCAACCCAGGACTTATCCACTCAGGTTGCACCGGGGTCAGAGGTGGGCTCTCCCACCCTCTGCACCCCCTTCCAGAGGTCTGCCCTCTCCCACCTGGAGAAGTTCCTCTGGAAGAAGAACCGGTCAGGACACTGGTTACAGTCGTCCTACCCTTCAGGTCAGGCTGATCCTGAACCTGGCCTCCCAACCTCTGGTCTAAAACCTTCGGTGGAACAATTGCCTGGCACTCCAGGACTTCTGGGGATTCACACGCAATCCCCCTGAGGCTAACAAATGTCACATCGGTTGCGTGACTGTCTGTCTGGCGCAGATCTCCCGCCCTCTGTCCACCTGACAGTGCGTGACGATCCCCCAGACCAGAAGTGGTGTCACCATGGTCACTACACGGGAATCTAGCCCAACTGGGTAGTCCCTGACCCACTGGTCCTCCCACTGGGGAACTCCCCCAATCACTCCTCACTCTGGACTCCTGTACCCTCCCTATCGGAGCGGTACTGCCAGACTCTAGAACCACAGGAGCTCTGGTTACAGACGCTCCAGGTCCTCTACTCACTAGGAGATCCTCCTCAACTGGGTTAACAGGACAGCCTAGGTCCCCAACCTGGTGTTCCCTCAAGAAACCACCCAGGTTCTGAGACAGGGCTTCGGGCCTCTGGGGGCTCTCAGCCACCCACTGACTCCTGCTCCACTGAGCCAGGCAGTCAGCCCCTCCACCCTTCTCACTATACTGGGACCTCGCTGGGCTACACTGAGCCTCTTCCACCACGCTGGGCTGGAAGATCCCTGACCCACTACTTTTGGAGTCACTCACCAATGACTCTACAGAACCTCTGGTCCCTTCCCAGCGGTCTGCTTCCTCTGCCAGCTCACATGGTTCAGCCAATCCACACCCTAACAGGTGTTGGCGCAACCCTGGTGAACAACAACTGAGCAACTGCTCTCTGAGAAACATATCGAACAGTAGGTCCCAATCACATTTCGTGGGCTCCCGTACCCAATCACACAGGGCTTCACAACAGTCATCCTCAAAGTCTTCCCAAGACTGATGAGACGGTTTCCTAAGGTTCCTAAACCTCAACCTATTCTCCTCCTCTGGGGAAACAGGAACCATACTCTGGGAACTGGGACTTTCTAGACTGAGATTTAAATAGCTGCCACCACTGGACCCAACCCTCCCTGGGGGATCCAGAAACTCAACACTGCGCGCAGGGGATAGTCTACCCTCCAGAGCTACTTCGCCTCTGGTGGAGGCCCTCTCAGCCTCCTCTATCCTTTCCTGCGCTAAGACCCTCTCGGTCTCCAGCTGTTGCTTCTTAACCTCCAGCTGTTGCCTTCTAATGCCCAGCTGTGCCATAGCCTGGGCATGCTCCAACCTGAGCTTTTCTAAAGCCAGCTGGTGCTCCCTTTCTCTCCTCCTATCTTCCAGCTCCTCTGGGGACAGGTAAAGGGATGAGGCGCTGCCTCCTAAACTGGACCCAGCAAGGGACTCCCTATCTATGGGGTCCTCACTATCTGCTGGCGTCCCTGTGCTATCATCTTCTTCCTCCTCAGACTCTTCAGGGCTCCCCTCTGACCCACCACCCTCATGGTGTGAGACCCGGGCCCTCTCCGCACTGTGCTCACGCTCCCAGTCCTCCTTCTGCCATTGGATTAGGTTACCCCTAAGTTGGGACTGGGTGTCTGACTCATTCACTGAAATGTCTCTCTCTTCGCAAAACTCTCTCAGTTCATGCAAAAACAGACCCCAGACATTAAAAGCAGACTCCATCTTGGCAAGATGATCACAGACACGTGCAACACAGGGGACTGAACAATCTGAAGTAAGAGGACACAATTCCAAAACTTCAACAATCTCCTTATCAAAGAGAACTCATACTCATGCGTCCAGGAAAACACACCATTCATCCACACACACCCTCCCCTCGGATCGGTAAGGCAGTTTCTACCACCCCTGACTTCTCAACCTGACCAAAAGCGACACAGGTACCAAACTCTGGAAGCAGGGCGGGGGACAAATGTACTGAACACAATCAAATGACACTCTTCAGGAGAAGAAACAATGGAATTTCAAAAACAATACAATCCCCTAAAATGTGGTCATCTAAAATGCAGAGTTTTGTGGTGCAGCCAGCCGCTACTAAGGTACAAGGCAAACACAAATCCTTATCCCACCGCTTGCCGCCAATGTTGGATGTGGGATCCCCGGCTGGCCAGGGCTTTCGCCAAAGTCAGTCAGAGACCACCACACCCAAGTCAGGGCAAGGGAGTTACACGCCAAGATAACCCCTACTCACCCTCTAGGTAACGTGGCGCGAGCAGCAAGGCTAAACTTGGAGGCGATGTAGGCTAAGTATTTGCGCACGCACCCCAGCAACAACACCCAAAGGCCCACCACAAAGGAAACTCCACACAAGGTTATATAAAAATAGCCTTTGTATTACACCAAAACACATTAGATAAAACACACACTTTACAATGTGCCAGAGGCACGGGCAGAATTTACAAGGGATATGTACAAGACAGGGCCACCTGGACCACTGTCAGGAATCAGAAGTAGCACTTTCAGAAATAGCACTTAGAACATAGAATATAGCACAGAATAGCACACAACCAGTAACTACTGGTAACAGGATCTCACTAGCACCACCTGTACTAGGGAGAAAACAACCACCTATGTATCACAATACCTGTAGGGGTGTAAGAACATACACATGATGCAATGCATGACATTCATTCAGAGGTGTAAAAACAATATCAATTGCGCCAATCTCACAAGTCACCACCTGTGACTGTCCATGTGTCCCAATGTCAGGGCCTAAACGTGGCAGCTGCCCACGAAGTGCTGGGCAGCTGGAGATGAGGATGGGGCAACACGATGGAGCCTTGTGGGCTCAAGCACGCTGGTGGGCAAAAGGAAATGCCCCCTGGAGCCTCCTCTGGGCTCTAAACCCACCTGGCACCCAAAGAGCCTCTCTAGGCTCTGTAAGAATTATGGCACCCAAGAGCCTCTCTGGCTCTTAACACTGGGACGCCTTGGGGGAGCCTCTCAGGGCTCTGAACATCTAGCAATGCCCCCAAGAGCCTCGGGGCTCTAAGAACACTTGCCCCTTCGTTGGAGTCCCCCTCCTGGGGACTCAAAGCAACTATGGCCCTCCCAGAGCCTCTCAGGGCTCTGCAGCCAGAATGCCCCCACGACGTTGGAGCCTCTCCGGGCTCGAAACACCAGATGCCCTCCTTGAGCCTCTCAGGCTCACACACGAAATGAAGGGAGCCCAGATCACGGGGGCGGCACCGAAAGCGTGCCCGACACACCCCCCAACTGCCTCACTCCAAGCCCCACTCACCGGTTCTCTTGCCGCCGGTCTTCTTTCTGGTGTGGCCCAGCGCGGGGTAGGCTCTCGCCTGGGTCTGGATTCAGTTACCGGTCTCCTCTTCACGGCAGCAGGCGGGGCTCCCCCTCGGTCCCGGGAGCCCCGAGAAGGCAGGCGCCGCTCTCTCTTCCTGGTTACACGTCAGGTCCCGGGCCAGCAGCCAATCAGAGCGCGGCCCGGGAATGACGTCAGAGGTGTCCCGCAGTACCGCCCCCGGCCTGCCTGACTTCCTGGTCGCGGGCCGGGCGGCGGCGATTCTCGAGTAGGCAAACGAGGGGTGGGCTCCCTCCAGGAATTAAATATTAGGCGAGGTGGGCTCTCGCCATGGCGGCCAGGTCCCTGTCGAGGTGGGCACTCGCCAGAGGACTTCGAGAATCGGCCAATCAAGCGGGCACACGCCGGGTGGGCACCGGCTGTAGCAGGCAAAGCGCTCCCAAGCGCTACAGCCTGAATAAAGCGCTGTTAGGCGCTAGAAGGAAAACGAAGCGCTTCCAGGCGCTAGGGAAATCAGAAAGCGCTCCCCAGCGCTAGAAGTAATAAAAAGGTCCAGCAAAGTCCCTTCAGGGGGGGGGGCAGGGGGCAAGGCTGGGCCCAGAGCCAGCACACTGGGTCTCCAGGCAGGGAGACACCCCAAGTGGCGGTCCTCTGGCCCAGCAGCAGCAACAACAGCCCCCTCAGGATCCTGGAACAAGAACAACTTCAGTGGGGACACAGCCCCATTTTTATACAGTGCATTCCTTTGTCTGAGGGTGCAGAGTGGGGGCGGAACCAGTCGCAGCTGGTTCTTGAGTACTCTGTTTACCTCAACCACCCTCTCTATTCACTGGCAGGGCTTGGGTCATTAGACACACCACAGGGGGGCGGAGCCAGCATTGTGTGGGGAAAACCCAGCCCATCCAGGACACAGGTACACTCCTCCCACACATCACTCATGCTAATCTCCCACTCACCACCGGGCAGACCCATCCAGACTTCCTGGAGCCTGGCATGCCAGCCAGCTCCAGCCAATCACACGCCAGCACCCTCACAGCACACGTACAGCCATGTCTAGAAATGGCGCTTCCCTACTAGACACATACATGCTGCATACACCGTTGCGCAGCATTCACTCACACGAGTTCGCACATACCAGACTCAAGCCTGTACACCCCACGCATCAGGAACTACCAGGGACACATACATTCCCCATGCATTCCTATGGGCGGGCAGGCCTAGCTCAGCACATGCACTCAGAGTGCGCACGCACTTTCCACTGGGACACAGTGAAAGTGCGCAGAATCCAAAAATCCCCATCTCCAGGTCACCATTTCAAGCAAAAAGTCTCGGGGTGAACCTGCCCTAAGGGCCAAAGTCCAACACACCACAGTCAGGGGAGTCACTGAGCACAGGGATGAGACAGACACAACAGTCAGGTGAGTCACTGAGGCAGGGAGGAGACAGACACCACAGTCAGGTGAGTCACTGAGCGCAGGAATGAGACAGACACCACAGTTAGGAGAGTCACTGAGCACAGGGTGGAGACAGACACCACAGTCAGGTGAGTCACTGAGCACAGGGTGGAGACAGACACCACAGTCAGGTGAGTCACTGAGCACAGGGTGGAGACAGACACCACAGTCAGGAGAATCACTGAGCACAGGGTGGAGACAGAC
Source organism: Lissotriton helveticus (assembly GCF_964261635.1). Taxonomy (NCBI): domain Eukaryota; kingdom Metazoa; phylum Chordata; class Amphibia; order Caudata; family Salamandridae; genus Lissotriton; species Lissotriton helveticus. The sequence continues at coordinate 42,707,403 of NC_136069.1, forward strand.
ACCACAGTCAGGAGAATCACTGAGCACAGGGTGGAGACAGACATCACAGTCAGGGGAGTTACTGAGCACAAGGATGAGACAGACACCACAGTCAGGTGAGTCACTGAGCGCAGGGTGGAGACAGACACCACAGTCAGGTGAGTCACTGAGCACAGGGTGGAGACAGACACCACAGTCAGGTGAGTCACTGAGGGCAGGGAGGAGACAGACACAACAGTCAGGTGAGTCACTGAGCACAGGGATGAGACAGACACCACAGTCAGGAGAGTCACTGAGCACAGGGATGAGACAGACACCAGAGTCAGGAGAGTCACTGAGCACAGGGTGGAGACAGACACCACAGTCAGGTGAGTCACTGAGCACAGGGTGGAGACAGACACCACAGTCAGGGGAGTCACTGAGCACAGGGTGGAGACAGACACCACAGTCAGGGGAGTCACTGAGCACAGGGTGGAGACAGACACCACAGTCAGGGGAGTTACTGAGCACAGGGTGGAGACAGACACCACAGTCAGGGGAGTCACTGAGCACAGGGTGGAGACAGACACCACAGTCAGGGGAGTCACTGAGCACAGGGATGAGGCAGACACCACAGTTAAGGGAGTTTCTGAGCGCAGGGATGAGACAGACACCACAGTCAGGTGAGTCACTGAGCACAGGGATGAGACAGACACAACAGTCAGGTGAGTCACTGAGGCAGGGAGGAGACAGACACCACAGTCAGGTGAGTCACTGAGCGCAGGAATGAGACAGACACCACAGTCAGGAGAGTCACTGAGCACAGGGTGGAGACAGACACCACAGTCAGGTGAGTCACTGAGCACAGGGTGGAGACAGACACCACAGTCAGGTGAGTCACTGAGCACAGGGTGGAGACAGACACCACAGTCAGGAGAATCACTGAATACAGGGATGAGACAGACACCACAGTCAGGGGAGTCACTGAGCACAGGGTGGAGACAGACACCACAGTCAGGGGAGTCACTGAGCGCAGGGTGGAGACAGACATCACAGTCAGGGGAGTTACTGAGCACAGGGATGAGACAGACACCACAGTCAGGTGAGTCACTGAGGGCAGGGAGGAGACAGACACAACAGTCAGGTGAGTCACTGAGCACAGGAATGAGACAGACACCACAGTCAGGAGAGTCACTGAGCACAGGGATGAGACAGACACCACAGTCAGGAGAGTCACTGAGCACAGGGTGGAGACAGACACCATAGTCAGGTGAGTCACTGAGCACAGGGTGGAGACAGACACCACAGTCAGGGGAGTCACTGAGCACAGGGTGGTGACAGACACCACAGTCAGGGGAGTCACTGAGCACAGGGATCAGGCAGACACCACAGTTAAGGGAGTCTCTGAGCGCAGGGATGAGACAGACACCACAGTCAGGGGAGTCACTGAGCACAGGGATGCGACAGACACCACAGTCAGAGGAGTCACTGAGCACAGGGACGAGACAGACACCACAGTCAGATGAGACACTGAGGGCAGGGTGGAGACAGACACCACAGTCAGGGGAGTCACTGAGCGCAGGGTGGAGGCAGACATCACAGTCAGTGATGTCACTGAGCACAGGGATGAGACAGATACCACAGTCAGGTGAGTCACTGAGCACAGGGTGGAGACAGACACTTCCGTCAGGGGAGTCACTGAGCACAGGGTGGTGACAGACACCACAGTCAGGGGAGTCACTGAGCACAGGGATCAGGCAGACACCACAGTTAAGGGAGTCTCTGAGCGCAGGGATGAGACAGACACCACAGTCAGGGGAGTCACTGAGCACAGGGATGCGACAGACACCACAGTCAGAGGAGTCACTGAGCACAGGGACGAGACAGACACCACAGTCAGATGAGACACTGAGGGCAGGGTGGAGACAGACACCACAGTCAGGGGAGTCACTGAGCGCAGGGTGGAGGCAGACATCACAGTCAGTGATGTCACTGAGCACAGGGATGAGACAGATACCACAGTCAGGTGAGTCACTGAGCACAGGGTGGAGACAGACACTTCCGTCAGGGGAGTCACTGAGCGCAGGGTGGAGACAGACACCACAGTCAGATGAGTCACTGAGCACAGGGTGGAGACAGACACCACAGTCAGGGGAGTCACTGAGCGCAGGGTGGAGGCAGACATCACAGTCAGTGATGTCACTGAGCACAGGGATTAGACAGATACCACAGTCATGTGAGTCACTGAGCACAGGGATGAGACAGACACTGTGATGTATTCCTATAGGTTCTGAATCGATCCCCCTATTCCTGACCCTATTCTGGTTAACAAACCAACAAGTTAACTAGCAGTCAGCCCATGAGGCAGCAAACCCCCATGATGCAGATACCGTTATCTGACAAAACCACACTACGGCACAGGAACGTGTTATCTGATTAGGTCATTACGCTTGCGATCTAATTAGACAAGCGATATTCCTCCAGCCCCTGATAAGGCATACGGAGTTCTCTAAACAAATCAAACCTATGACAACCTGGAAAAACCCTGCGGCCATTGTTTTGATTTCACCGAGAACTTCAGCAAAAGAATGTGCTAACGAGCAAGTCGTATGACATCCTTATTGACGTATCTATGTCCATCCTTACGTCAATCTCGGCACCTTAAAGGTATAAATATTACCGATATTGCCCTATGCAAACACACGCGGTGGTGACGAGACGGAGCAGCCATACTTGCCGAAGCCCAGAGCAGAGCAGACCCTGCTGGCGCGCTGAGAACGAGACGCGCTGCTTTCTCCTGCCGAGAGATCCAGCACCGGCGCTTCCGGGTAGCCCTCGCAGGCAGCCTGGAATATCGAGACCAGAGAGAGAGATACCATCCCTCATTCATCCTAACTTCCAGGTACAGAACTGAATAACCCCTCACAGGGAATTCTTTAGTCAGTCACTTGGCAAAAACAAACTTAACTTAAACTGTAACTTTCTATTCCCGCCCACGTATTAGGCTTAGGTCAGGTACACGGGGTAGGCGTATTTAGAAACACCAGTTGAGTACGTTTAGTCAAATGTATATGTGTATGTAATATATTTTAAGCATTTTAAACCTTCATATGGCTTAGAAACCATATCAATGTTTTTACAGTATTATTTTATACTTCTGCTTTTAATGTATGCACTTTACTTAACTATAAGTATTGCAATAATATCGATCCATTTCTCTTGTATGAGAAAAGAGACTGATCAATAAATAACATCTTTTATTGAACACGCCCGTCTCTTCCTTTTCTCTACAATCTGATGAGACTAAGAATGCACGTACTGACTGAGTAAAATAAATTGCCTTTTGTTCACACGACTCTCGAGATACACTCTTGATTAGGGGAGAGCAAAGTTGTCATGTTCTATGGTTGTCAGAAACTAAATCCCTTCTTGTCTAATCAGGGAAGTTAATTCTTTCCTGAACATTCGAGAAAGTTTCTAGTGAACTCTGAGCTAAGCTGGCAAACCCAAAACTTTAAGTCTAATATCGACAGTAGAAGACCTAGTTAACGTCTGGTCTAGGCCTATACTATTGAAGGTATTATTCCAATGCGCAGAGCCTATTGGGATGATAGGAACTACACTACATGGCGCCCAACACGTTTGGAAGGGCGATAAAACTAACGTAAGACATTTAGAGTAACTCAGTCGTGCTTTCTCACTCAGACCCCTTTTTCCCACAATACTCCAAAGACGTCTGGAGTGGGTGAAAGGTCATATCCGCCAGACCTCGCAGGAGGGAACTCCTATGTATGGTTCTTGGTTTAGTCAACGTTGAAGGATACACTGTTCCAAAATATTGTGCATCTAATCTTTGTTTCCATAAGAAACCTGATCTGCAAACAAAAGAAATAAGCTTCCTGTCGGTACAATGTCAGACAGTGAAGGAGAAAGAGAGGCAGTTAGATTAGCAGCTGAAATAGCAGCAGCTGATACTGCACTACAAGAAGCAGACCAGGATATAATACTCATCCCGGTCATCAAAAGGAAATCTATAACCTTAAAACTTATAGAAAATGGACTGACACCTAGAGGTGGCACAGTCATATTCGTAATTGAGGCACACGAATATCGGCAGACAGAGGTATACTATTCATGGATAAATTTTCCAGCAGCAAATGCTGTAACAAAGTACTTCCACTATTACAAGATAGAGGAACCTCCTGAAATGTACACTCCTTTCGAGGAGGTGGAAGTACCACTCAAATTTCAAGAGCATCTGCTCTTATTTGATGGCGCCCTAAAACATAATAATCACATCACCAGGCTCGGTCCTTTAGGAAGACCAGGAGCAACGTGGCCGGTCCTAGCCGGATACACACCACATCCAGACATCGAAAGAATGCCTGCACCAGAGCTTTTAACACAGCTAAAACAATTAATAAAAGTACATAGACAATTAGTCCAGTACGTGATGCGGACTTCAACAATTCAACCAGCAATTAAAATTCCACAGCTGACCCCTCACCAGGGGAACACAAATAAAATTACACCACAGAACATACAGTCCTGCCTAGGTAAAGTGTGGAAAAGTAAATTTTGCCATGTTCTGTGTCCCTACGCGTCCTACATCATATGTTATGTGTGCATGATTAATATGCATATGTATTCCCCATGTTCGATTAAAAAGACGCAATTACAGTTGTGTCCATCTCTAGTATGTCAATTTCCAGTTCTCGTGAATACTACGAATATCAGGCCTATGTAAAGCTACGTTGCCACGTTTCTCAGTGTGCACGTTATTTTATTGTAAAGTCCCCGTTCCTAGGCCTCAAAAGGGCCCGGACACCAGATTCGGCTCCTGTCTCCTGAGCCCTCGCTGAGGAGCGACACGGCCCCCACCTGTATTCCTGACCCTTCACTTACTTCCTGCCTCACAGTGCCCGGTTCAGCCTGGCTCTGCCTCTGAGTCTGCCAAGAGTATGTTATGATTCTAGTTATCAGTCCAGTCCTCCTTCTCTGCATCCCTAAGCTACTGAACCGCATCAATAGTTTCCGTCATTGTCTAGCCTCTACGTCTCCATGTAAGAGAAATACTGTATTTATGGTCATTTAATATTCTTCATCACGCACTACATGTAGAATAATGCATGCTCCAGTCTTAGAGTCTGTTAGCCTTTACCCCGATAACTTTTGGATTCTATCAACATGTTCTCTAAACATCAGATACTAGATACTGCTTAGGTACATGTCGCCCTGACTCTCCAGACTTCAGTCTCTGCTCCTAGCACAGAGTTCGTAGCCCCCAGCTTCTCCTAGTAACACGTCATTGCCAGTTTTGCGCGCACCACTAGGTTAGAGGTCCCGGCTCCTTAGGTAGCCCCCTCCATGTTTCCGCCCCATTTATGACATATTCTGTTACGTTTACATCACATGTCTATGTATACGCCTCTTGTTACACCTACTTTCACCCTTATCTTTCGCGACTACTACGCGTCACACCCTTTGCTCCACCCACTGCTCCGCCTATCATATGTACTGTAATGCAACTGTTTTACTATATATACTTGTGTATTGTTATTAAATGTTAGCGCGCTCATCCCAGATCCTGCCCCAGGCAGCTGCCATCCTATTCCTGTGCAGGTTGTCCTGTTCCTGTCCTTTATGCTGTAATAAACCTGCAAACTCCTACTACCTCGAATCTTGACTCTTATTTATTGAGCTATCTGTTATTGCTATGCCTAGTCAAACCTAGATCCGGTATTATTTATTTATATACCACATAATGGCGCCCGAATAGGGACTTGCCCTTTCCCCACGCGCCGGTGAAGCCACGCGTGCCCCCTGACCCTCTGCAGCCGTGACGGAACCATACCGTGCACGTGCAGATATTTCTGCTTCAAGTATCCCTCAGGCCCACGGAGGAGACGGAGGTGGCGGTCTAGCATCCAGACGAGGCGGTGGAGGAACGCGGCGAGTCCCGACCAGAGCCCAGGCCGAGAGTCCAAGGTCCGAGGTATCCGGAGGCCCACCCGTAACAGAAGTCCGAAGTCCGTCCGTCCGGCGTCGAAGCAGTCCAGTCGAGTCCGAGGCCTTCCGTTCTTGCTGCCCGGTGAGTACCGTTGCTGGGGTAGTATCTAGACAGGGTCAATCTAATTGACTCTGGTCCGTGGGTTGGTGGTACACAGACCCACAAAACGAAGTGTCCACTTCGGTGGATGCGGGTCCTGACGTGTCTCTTTATGAGACCGGTGAGTTTCGTACTGTTCCAGCAGTACATCTAGTTTCTGTTCTAGTCAGTTCTGTTCTCGAGAAAATTCATGTATTCTGTTTTCCGTATTCCAGGTAGTATTCTGTTCGAACTGTTATTTTAAATGTTCTTCATGTATTTTAATGTCGTGGTATGAATGTGGAGTAATTATCGTGTTCATTGTGTATTGTAATTACGTATTGTGTCTAAGTTACAGTTCAGTCATGCCGTTATTATCTAAATTACGTCAGTTAAAAACCAGAAAAGGTCTGCTAGAAGCAGCAGTTCCTGTCCCGCCTAGGGACAGTCCAGGTCATTTTATGTATCAGAAGCATGGCATAAGCGCCATATTGTATCTAGATTTATGGGTAGAGTATACCAAACAGTTAGAGGAAAAGTATAGATGGCCCGTATCAGGTACGTGGGATGCCGAGTGCATCATGAGAGTAGAAGAGGCATTATGGAAAAAGAAGGCCAGACAGTCACAGAAAGATGCCATCGAGTTATGGCGCAAAGAATCTCATAAAAGAACCGAAAAAGAAATCAGGAAGTCAGAATTAAGTAGAGAATCCTTAGAAAGAGCCCAAGAAAGGGAATTAATCGAGATAGGTGAACGAGTCAAAACCGAACAGTCAGACAGACAGAGGCATGCCCTTATTAAGGGTATGTATCCTCTTCTTGCCGAGGGCTTGCCAAAAGCGACCCCGGAGGCATCCAGTAATTTCCCGCCGCCATTAGTCCCGCTCAAGCTACGTCACAAACCGACCGCAGCTGATATTTTCATCTCGTCCTATTTGGACGACACAGTCCCGGAATATGCAAATCCCGCTCCGCCAGTCCCTGTAAATCAGGCACTTCCTGCTCCTCCAGACACCGGGGCACCCCTTGCAGTACCTGCTACGGCACCCCCGGTCCAGCCTGCATTTCAAATTCCCGCTCTGCCAGCACGAAGAGCATCAGTCGATGGTTCCAGTTTAGGGGCCGCAGGAGGAGGTCCTCCTCAGACCCCGCCGCCAAATAGACGTCCAGGAGCAGTCGAGTTACATGAACGTGCGTTACAGCGTACGCCTAAATATCAGTCCATTGCAGAAATCAGGCGAGCTCTCACTGAATGCTGTTATGATCCAGTTCCAGGCGAGGATGGTATGGTTATATTCTCCATGCGTGTTAGGCAGGTGTCCGAGTACTTGGTCACTTTACCGAATATGAAGGAAGATCTAGACAGAATATATCGTTTCATCCGTACAGGGGATGATCCCGAAAGTATTAGTGAAGTCATGTCTCAAAGGAAAGTTGAGATCCAGCTCATGATATTAAAGTTTCTGATTAATTGTCTAATAAGGGAACAAGATTATCCGACCAAAAATCAAGTCGAAATGAGAACCCTAACAAGGTGGAGTGAGAATATAGCCGAGGGTAAGCACAAGACTATCAGTAGTATAGAGAGTATGTACAAGAAAATTCGTAAGGAAATAATAAGGTTACATGATCAACGTAAGGCAGCACAAGTAAGCGAGAAAGAAAATGACTCTGCGGAAGAGGTAGAGGACGAGAATCCCGCCAGAATAGCGTATGTAGGAAAATCTAGATTTCCAGACCGTCATTTACGCCTAGAACACAAGTCAACTTTCCATCGTCCAACACCAGAACAAGGTTCTCTAGAACAAGTATTTCAAGCCACCGACCATATTCTGAAATCACGAATCGGTTATAGCGAGTTAAGTACTATGCATGAACAAGAACTAGTCCGATCAGCAGTCCGATGGATTACTGATTCTACCACTTTTCCAGACGAAATAGTGGCACAAATGTTTCTGAAATTGCCCCCAGCCGAGCAACGACTGGTGGGTATGTATATGATCCAGCACCTCATTACTTTGTATGAGGGTCAACATTCTGATCCAGGTCCGTTACACGATGTCCTGAACGAGTTACTCCAGTATAAATGGAAAGGTTTAGGTACCGATTTAATTAGTGTCATTCTAGAACAGCGCCACAAATATAGAACGTTTTTGAACCCTCATTTTGTTCATGTCTCACCCCCAGAAAGTAAACCCTTTTACATAGACAGACAGAATCCGTTACGAGAAGTGCATCCAGTTAAGACAGAGGGTGGTGAAATGCAACGAGTGTTTGTTTACACCCCGATCACAAAGATGGAACTCTTAGAGATGAAAAAGTTAATTCCCTGTCATGATAAAGATCCAGCAGGGTTCTACCGAGAATTAAAAGACATGCTCCGTATGGGAGAATACACATATCCAGATATTATTAAAATGTTGAAAGTCCTGTTGCCCGCAGGGGTATATGAGAAACTCAAGGAAAAAGAATGGGAGGTGGGAGAGAAAAAGATCGATTGGGCAGTTCTAGAAACTGAAGACAAGGCACGAGTACCAGGTACCGGTCTTGGAGATAAATGTAAAGAATTACCAGAATTGTTAATACAAGTTTTGCCCAGATTATTAGCAACTAGAAAAGAAGACTGGGATGCAATCTCAGCCTGTAAACAGAAACAAGATGAAGATACTAGCGATTTTTACTCTAGATTTGAAAAATGTTTTACCATAAACAGTGGCCTCAAGACAAGTAGCGAGTCATACCCTCACCTTTTTGTTACTAAATTAGTCGAGAATTCGAGTCCACAAGTTAAGAACCGAGTTTTGAAAGTCGAAAGTACCTGGCAAGCTAGTACCCCGTCCCAGATGTTACAGATGCTTCAATACCACCAGAATAGAATCAGAGAAGAGCAAGAACACGAGAGAAAACGTATGAAAGACACGAAAATGAAAGTACTAGTTGCACAATCTGTTCCACAAGACAGTCAGAAGAGGGGTCCGAATCAAGCCAGTCATCCTGCAGCTCCCGTTAAAGGGAACTGCAATTATTGTAAACAGCCAGGTCATTTTATAAACGAGTGTGCAGTTCTGAAACACAACATAGCTACCGGTAAGACTAAAGAAAGACCACGTCCGCCTAGACAAGAGCAAGTTTCACAGACTCCTCAGCCACAGAATGCACAACAGACAGTTACTGTACCGCAGCCCATCGCTGCAACACAGCATGTTACACAGCAGATGTACCAGTATGCTCAGTCAGAGTATCCAGAGTATCAGCCATATTCATGAAACAGCCTAGAGAGGGAGGTAGCTTGCCTCTCATCGAGATACCTGTAGATCAAGAAGGTCCCTATGTTCACAGTCAAGTACTAGGGAAAGACAGAAAGTTTCTGATTGATACAGGGGCAAGTAGGACCACCATCAGCCACGCCGAAGTTCCAGGGGCTCCGCTCTCAGGCTCTAAAAATGTTTCCCTTGGATTTTCAGGAAAACCTATCGTAAATGAAATTTCAAAGCCAGTTACTCTAGAAGTAGGTCCATTGTCCCGCACTACTGATCTGTTACTTACTAAGTCATGTCCAGAAAATCTATTAGGCATTAAAACACTGAAAGAGTTAGGTGCAGTTATATGCTGTTCCCCAGAGGGAATACGATTGTTCCTACGTGACTTCAAGGGTCACTATGTATTACGAGATTTTGATCCGAGATTGTCTAATGTCCCGCAGCATCTATGGGCGCAAGGCCCAACTGATGTTGGCTATATGCAAATCACACCCCATCGTGTGACTCTCAAGCCAGGTGTAGTCCTGCCACGAATCAGACAGTACAGATTGCCACCTGAGGCTGTAGCAGCCTTATCCAAAATTATTGACGAGCTCATGGCTCAAGGAGTAGTGGTAGAAACTGACTCCAATGTATGTAATTCTCCGATCATTCCTGTCATGAAACGTACTGATCCAAATGCACCTCCAGTATATCGATTAGTGATTGACCTTCGAGAACTTAATAAATGTATTATTCCCCAGTACCCAGTTGTCCCAGATATCTCTTCCCTATTGACAGCCATTGATTCCGAAGCCACATTTTTTACGGTCATAGACCTCAAGAACGCGTTTTTCAGTGTCCCCATTCATCCAGACAGCCAGTTTCTTTTCGGATTTTGTTTAAATGGAAGGAGCTATATGTTCACACGCGCTCCTCAAGGTTTCACAGAAAGTCCTAGTATTTACAGTCAAGCACTCAAGAGACAACTAGACAACATTCACATGCCAACTGACACTGCCCTGCTCCAATATGTCGATGATCTACTGATCACAGCCCGTTCTGAACGTGCCTGCGAGCAAGCTTCACTTACAGTCTTGTATTTGCTTGCCGAGATGGGGCACAAGGTGTCCCCTTCTAAGCTTCAATTCTGTGTCCAGCAAGTGATCTATTTAGGCCACTTGCTGTCCAAGAGGGGTAGGCAGTTGACACCAGATCGTATCCAGTTAATAGCGAGTCTTCCTCAGCCCAAGACCCAGAAGGAGGTACGTGCTTTTATCGGCCTTACTTCTTATTGCAGACAATGGATTCCTCAGTATGCATTTCTAGCTAAACCACTGATACAGTTAACGACACAGGAGGCAGCCATATCGACTGTCCTCCCTTGGACATCTGAACATACACTTAGTTTCAATGAGTTAAAGAAAGCCTTATGCCAAGCTCCAGTTCTAGCTACACCGAACTACAGTAAGCCTTTTACACTTTTCGTCACTGAGCGCGAAGGTACAGCATTATCTGTTCTCACACAAGATCAAGCAGGACAATACAAGCCTTGTGCTTATTTTTCGAGCACATTAGATCCTGTAGCCCAGGCTCTGCCTGCGTGCCTCAAGTCAGTTGCAGCCACAGCACTAGCTATCAGACAAAGTGATTCCATAGTCTTAGGACACTCTCTGACAGTACAAGTTCCACACTCCGTGGAAGTTCTTTTAAACCGAACACAAACTCAGCACTTGACCATTGCACGTTTAACAGGTTATGAATTGACACTGTTCCAGCCACACATAGAAATCAGACGCTGCAACGTCCTAAATCCTGCTACACTGTTACCATCAGTTACTTTGAATCCTGACACACACGACTGTGTGGAAGTAGTTAACATTACGACAAAGCCAAGACAAGATCTGGCAGATATTCCATTACCAGATCCCGACCTGACACTTTATGTGGATGGTTCATGCATGAGAACAAGTACAGGAGAACTAGTAGCCGCGTATGCAGTGACTACTGACACTGAAGTTATTGAAACACACCGTATTGACACCCTGTCTGCTCAAGCAGCGGAGCTAGTTGCTCTGACTCAAGCCTGCATACACGCCAAGAACCTGAAAGTTAATGTTTACACAGATTCACGCTACGCATTTGGAGTCGTACACGACTTTGGAGTGCTCTGGCAGGAGAGAGGTTTCATGACTTCTCATGGAACCAAGATTCAGCATGGTCTCCTTATTCAAGCTCTGTTAGATGCCATACACTTACCGACATCCATTGCTATCATGAAATGCAAAGCACATACGAAAGTTACTGACACTACTTCTCAAGGTAATGATCTAGCAGATCGCACAGCCAAGCTTACAGCTCAGACACCAGACATTCCAGTTAATAAGACACCGACACACACTCCAGATCCGACTACATGTATGACAGTTAAGGACCCTACACAAGATGTCATAGACATACAGTTACATGCTACTCCTGAAGAAATCAAGAAATGGTCCGAACAAGGAGGGGTCCAGACAGATCAAGGATGGTTGACGAAGGGAAAAACCACATGGTTTCTCCCCGACTCTATGGTTCAAGTCATTATCAATACCGCACATAGTCCAGCACATTTAGGAGAAAAAGCAATGTTAGACAGTATCCAGAACATTTGGTTCAACAAGCATTTACGAGCTGCAGCCAAGCAGAAAGTCCGTACCTGTATGATATGTTGCCAGTTTAATCCAGGTAAAAGTGTCCCGGTGGAACAAGGTGGATTCCAGCCCCCTGACCACCCTTTTGAAGTCCTCCAGATGGATTATATTCAGATGGAGCGATGTCGAGGTTTCAAGTATGTCCTCGTAGTTGTATGCGCTTTGTCCAGGTGGACGGAAGCATATCCAGTCCCAGATTACACAGCCACGACTACTGCCAAGCAGTTGGTTCGTGAGTTCTTCCCCCGTTATGGACTCCCTAGAGTCGTATATTCTGACAACGGCCAGCCATTCTCATCCGAGCTAATGAAACACGTGTCCCTTTTGTTAGGGTACCAGTGGAAGTTCCATTGTGTACGCCATCCTGAAGCGGCCGGTCTCGTAGAAAGACATAACCAGACCCTGAAAATTCGAATTGCAAAAGTTTGTCAAGAGAAAGGTGTGGACTGGCTAATAGCTCTGCCAGTTGCCCTGTTCTACATGCGCATGGTCGCACATTCCAGATCAGGTCTGTCCCCGTACGAGGTCGTATTCGGCCGCCCCCCTAACATGTGGGGTACACCTAGACCCCGAAGTATTACCGATGTTTCAAGTAATATGCTGACAGATTACCTAGCTTCCTTGATGTCTGCCCTCAACTCTTGTCGTTCACAGGTTGCCGCCGCATTTCCAGACAATACCGAGGTGGCACCGCATGAAATCGTTCCCGGATCCATGGTCTTAGTGAGAAATTTTGATCGTTCAAGTCCGCTGGAGCCTCGCTGGAAGGAGCCCCGACAGGTCCTCCTGGCCACCCGTACAGCCGTGAAGTTGGAGGGACGCAAAGGCTGGGTGCATCTTTCGCATATCAAAAAGTTTTATGGATTGAAGCCCGTTTCAAAGAACATTTCCGAGCATTTAAAGGACTGCCAAAGTACTATTCTTAAGGACTGTCCCGCAAAAGACACTGTTACTGAACCCTCCCTGTTAGAGACAACTCCGCAACAGGAGTATAAATTAAAACTAAGGTCTAGTAAAATAAGTCAGCCAGTTTGATTGTCTAAGTCCTCCCCTAGGTGAAACGGTTAGACCGGTTTCTGACATGTATAAAATAGACCCCCATAGTGAGAGAGTTAGTCAAAACTCAATCCGATGTATCGTTTTTCTAAGTTTCATATTATTTCTCAGCATTATGATTTCCTGCACTAGTTATGCATTTTATCTGTATTTTCCAGTTTCTCATGTAAATAAGTCTTCTAATGTTACAGTAGAGCACACGTTTAGTGATCTGCCTCCTCATGAACTCTCTTACCGCCTCGCTATGCGTAACAATTCCTTTATCCGCATGTTACATTACTCACACCAGACCAGCAATGCCACTAATTGTTGGGTGTGTGGTCGACTCCCCCCTTTCCAGACACCGAAGGGAGTTCTGCCACTCTTTCCTTATCCATTTTCACATAATGGTTCGTGTGGAGCATGGTCCACGTTAACGTCATCCTCAACAGATATGTCTTTCCTTAACAGTACATGTTTCCCAGACAAGCAAGGTCTTCCCCACAGAACAGGGTTGGATCTAGAAAACGAAGTTTACAATTTAGGAAATTATTCTTCGAATTTCATGGTCCTGAATGTTCAGTCTGATTCCACTCCAGACTTACCTGCTATTTCAGTATTACCAGTCAAGGGCGAATTATGTGTCCGAAATTATGGTTCCGTACATGTAGGACACAGCGATTGTACTACTATTGTCAAGTATAGTGACAGTGGGAAATCTATTTTCAAAGCTTCACGTCATTCTTATTTTATTTGTGGTCAAACCGCATATGTTCGTCTGCCCCTCGATTGGGAGGGAACTTGTTATATTGCCTTCCTACTGCCACCTGTTTTCCTAGCCCCATCTGATTATCACAGAAACACACATCTAGTACACATTAGACATAAAAGGGAGATCGAGTCCCCAATTGTCGATTATACTGAAACTGCTCTAGAACAGTATACAGATTTCAATAGAGGTTTCTTCTTTTTTATAGGACCTATCCAGAATAGTAAGCTAATCCGTAGGTTAACCAGAACCCTTGAAGCTGTAGTAAATGAGACTGCCTCTGCTCTAGGTAACTTAACCGAAGAGCAATCTGCTATGAGATTTGTCGTGCTCCAAAATCGTCTCGTCCTTGACGTCATACTGGCCGATAGGGGCGGGGCATGTAGAGTCATCGGATCTAGTTGCTGCATTTTCATTCCAAATAACGCGCCGTCTGTTTATTCAGCTATAACCAGACTCCATAAAATTGCCCATCTGTTACACCAAGACCCAGGCACCTGGACATGGTCCGGTTGGTTCTGGAATATAATTTCCGCTTGGGGATGGAAGGTCTTGTCCTTTCTAGGTATTGCAGTAGCGATCATATTCAGTTGCTGCCTCTGTATACAATGTGGCCCTGCGATTTGCGGCATTTGTGCTACCTCTTGTATTCCTAGTCCCAAGTCCCGTTCTAAATCCCGTTCCAAGAAAATTCGAGACGAACAATTGATGCTGTATGAAATGATAGATGGTATCATGAATATTGATGTTTCCTGATGGAAACGTAGTGACAAGGAGGGAATGTGGAAAAGTAAATTTTGCCATGTTCTGTGTCCCTACGCGTCCTACATCATATGTTATGTGTGCATGATTAATATGCATATGTATTCCCCATGTTCGATTAAAAAGACGCAATTACAGTTGTGTCCATCTCTAGTATGTCAATTTCCAGTTCTCGTGAATACTACGAATATCAGGCCTATGTAAAGCTACGTTGCCACGTTTCTCAGTGTGCACGTTATTTTATTGTAAAGTCCCCGTTCCTAGGCCTCAAAAGGGCCCGGACACCAGATTCGGCTCCTGTCTCCTGAGCCCTCGCTGAGGAGCGACACGGCCCCCACCTGTATTCCTGACCCTTCACTTACTTCCTGCCTCACAGTGCCCGGTTCAGCCTGGCTCTGCCTCTGAGTCTGCCAAGAGTATGTTATGATTCTAGTTATCAGTCCAGTCCTCCTTCTCTGCATCCCTAAGCTACTGAACCGCATCAATAGTTTCCGTCATTGTCTAGCCTCTACGTCTCCATGTAAGAGAAATACTGTATTTATGGTCATTTAATATTCTTCATCACGCACTACATGTAGAATAATGCATGCTCCAGTCTTAGAGTCTGTTAGCCTTTACCCCGATAACTTTTGGATTCTATCAACATGTTCTCTAAACATCAGATACTAGATACTGCTTAGGTACATGTCGCCCTGACTCTCCAGACTTCAGTCTCTGCTCCTAGCACAGAGTTCGTAGCCCCCAGCTTCTCCTAGTAACACGTCATTGCCAGTTTTGCGCGCACCACTAGGTTAGAGGTCCCGGCTCCTTAGGTAGCCCCCTCCATGTTTCCGCCCCATTTATGACATATTCTGTTACGTTTACATCACATGTCTATGTATACGCCTCTTGTTACACCTACTTTCACCCTTATCTTTCGCGACTACTACGCGTCACACCCTTTGCTCCACCCACTGCTCCGCCTATCATATGTACTGTAATGCAACTGTTTTACTATATATACTTGTGTATTGTTATTAAATGTTAGCGCGCTCATCCCAGATCCTGCCCCAGGCAGCTGCCATCCTATTCCTGTGCAGGTTGTCCTGTTCCTGTCCTTTATGCTGTAATAAACCTGCAAACTCCTACTACCTCGAATCTTGACTCTTATTTATTGAGCTATCTGTTATTGCTATGCCTAGTCAAACCTAGATCCGGTATTATTTATTTATATACCACAAAAGTACCGGCTAAACGGGAACAAATACCATTCTGGTTGGCACAGAAAATCACCCAAATAGAGGCGGTGTTTCCAGACACCACCCCATTAGAAAAACACAGGATTCTGACTATCTGCCTTCCAATGGGAATCGCACCACACATTGAGGACTGTGACACTTGGGGTACAGTCTTTGCTTCCATTTACACAAAAACGCACGGTGTTCCATCCATTTCGGTATTACCAGATGTGCTAAAACAAATTCAAGATGAATACGGTCCAGAACCCGCTTTAACTCTTGGTATGAAATTACTAAAAGACTTCAAGCAGGTCTCGGCTATATTATTAGCCAACATCAAGGGAGAAGCAGCAAACGTAGCGATCCGCCAGAGGTTAAAAGAAACAGATATAGCAGACCAACCAGCTGAAATTGCCAGAATCATAGAAAAATCCTATGAGGAACTAGGTAGGGATAGTTTAGGTGGAATACCAGTAAAACCACCACTGATTGAAAGTCCTGAAAAAATATTTTTTAATAATAATTCAACATCACAGAAGAAGAACTGGGATGGAAACAAACAATCCAATCCTAAAGAAAAGAAATTCCAGTCCAGAGGAAGGTCTCCTAGGCGAAGAGAAAAATCTCCGAACCAAAGACACAGGTCACCCCAAAGTGACCCCTCTGGGAAAAGATATAACCTTAGAAATAGGGATAATATAAAGAAGCCTGATAGATATCAAGACATTGATACACGTCCCTCTCAATCTTTTCAGACTTCCTCGCAGAAATCGGAAAGAAGAGGACGATCAGAACAAAGAGAAGAGCACGCCAAGTCCAAAGACAAGGAACCTGCTCAGCTAAAAAAGAAATTACAATTTCCAAAAAAGAAGGTAGCCAGTATCAAGGTAGTTAACAATGCCGAGAATCCTGAGGACACAACTGAAAAACGGAGAATGGGCTCAGACGATGCTAGACAGCGCAGCAGAAGTGAGCATAGCTCGCAAAGTCCTTATGAATCATCTGGAGACAGTGGACACGAATGAATATCTTCAAGTGGAAACTGCAGACACCAGAGTTAGCAAACCTCACAAAATATACGAAATAACATTGCGTATAGAAGGGGATAAGACTAGAAAAATAAGGGGACTATTTTGGGATAATCTCTCCAAGGGCTATGACATCCTTCTAGCTGAGAAAGACTGGCCACCAGAGTTTGTTAGGGAGTGCCCTCATGGCGAAGAAATAATTATGCCTGCCTTCTCAAATCATATCCCAATTCATAAAAAATACACACTTGCTAGAAAGTGGGCAGTGGCTCAAGCTCCTGCTTTATATAAAAATCACGTAGGATGGGATGAGGACTCTCCTCCTCACAAAATCCAGTTAAAATCACAACCTACTGCACAAAGGCAGTACCCAATTAAGCAAGAAGCTAAAAAACAGGTAAAAGAAATGCTAGATCAGCTAGAATACCAGGGGGTGATTGAAACTTGCACCTCACAAATGAACAACCCTTTGTTTCCGGTCTCCAAACCAGACAATTCATACCGTCTAGTTTTGGATTACCGACACCTTAACTCATGTTGCAAAACTTTTGCAGTGCAAAACTCACATAGTGCTGCACTAATGAATAACATAGTGCGCAAAAAATACAAAACAACATTAGACATCTCTAATGGATTCTTTTGTCAAAACATAGCACCAGAGAGCAGATATTTGTCTGCGTTCTCAATAAATGGCACTCAAAAACAATTCTGTCGGTTAGCCCAGGGGTACAAGAACAGCCCGGGAGTATTCTCAGCGAGAGTAACAGAATTACTACAAACATATGATGACGAAGCATTATCTTATGTCGACGACATATACTTAACAGATAATGACTTGGAGACTCACTTGAAAAGAGTGAACACCATAATACTTGGGTTCGCAGCAGAGAGTTACAAATTCAACTTTAAAAAATCCAGAATTGCCCATCTGACAGTCCTGTTCTTAGGATATGAATTATCAAGTGAAGGCAAAAGCCTGGCTGACAATTTTCTAGAAAAATGTGCCGTAATCCAAGCACCTAGAACACTAAAAAACCTACACTCAATTCTAGGCTTCCTAAATTTCGGAAGAACATACATTGCAAATTACGCAGAAAGGGTCAAACCCCTTTATGATCTAATTAAACCAGATTTTAAAAGAACCAATTGGACTCAAATACACACAGAAATTCTGAGATCCTTACAAACAGACATGTTAATTAAAACAAAATTAGAAACACGTGATAACACACGCAATCTTGTGATTCGAGTCATCCCAGGAAGATGCGGATTCACATACCTGACCTCTAATGAGGGAGAAAAGGTACCAATTGCATTCAAATCACACTTGTACACTAAGGCTGAAATGAAATTTAGCCCAACGGAAAAAATTCTAACTGCAACACAGACAGCTATAGCAAAAGAACGAGCCCTGGCACAAGGTAAACGAATAATAATCGTGACACCGATACCAGCCCTAGAGGCTGTAACAAAAGCGAGCATTCCAAATGCTAAAGCGCTCCATCCAAGATGGATACAATGGGCTAATTCTCTTGCTGCAACAGACGTGGCATACGAATTTGATCCTAACTTAAAAACACAAGAATTTCTCCAATATGAATTTGAATGTCCTCCGCCGACCGAAATTCTGCCTCTGGAACATTACGGCTGTATAATATATACAGACGGATCAGCACAACCCGCAGTAGGGGGTAAACAAGCTTACAGTGCTGCGTGCGCGATTGTTAAAGGTCGCTGGCATGAAGGGAAATTTAAACCAACACTAACTAAAACACAATCCTTAGGAGATTGTACAGCTCAGCGAGCTGAACTATTGGCGTTCAAGATGGCGCTTGAAAATACCGATCGAGAATTCCCCACACTCATAGTGTGCGATTCATATTATTGCGTTCAGTCTTACAATGAATACTTGCAGATCTGGCTTCAGAATGGTTTTAAAGATGCAAAAGGAGGCACAATCAAGCATAAAATGCTCTGGGAACAAGTAGTTCTTTTACAAAAAGAACTACCAAAGACTCACGTGATACATACACTGAGTCATCAACGTGATGGCGTTCACGTTGCAGGGAATTCATTGGCTGATGAGGCCGCGAAGGCAGCTGTGCAAACGGCTTCCGTAGCTGCCATCACACGGTCAAAAACAAAAATAGACAGCGAAATATTACAGGCTGTCAGCGCTACAGAAAAGGATTCGATAGAAACACTCCCGAAAGGCTTTCCAGTAAAATACTCATACATAACTGATGCAAACAATGTTCCTTTTGCTCGAATCCCTGGAGTGGGAGATAGGGCAATTCCAAACATGGAACATAGGTTAGGACTCATTATAGCGGCACACGAAGGGCTTGCTTCTATACATGCTGGCGTCTCAGCCACAGTATCATTATTAAAACAGAGATACTGGTGGCCACAAATGAGAAGACAAACAAGGAACTATGTTCTAGAATGTGAGATATTTCAAAAAATGAAAGTATCAACGGTGAGACGTCCAGCGCAGACGCCCCTTCTAATCTCGGATAAACCATTAGCCTGTGTTTACCTAGACCACTGTGGTCCCTTACAAAGGGATGGTAACTATAAATATATCTTGGTTGCAGTGGACTCATGTACGAGATTCATATGGATGTGGCCCCAGCGAACGGCTGATGCCAGAACTGTTATAAAAGATTTGCGAGTCTTTATCGGCACATACGCAATTGGCATGCTGCATTCAGACCACGGTCCTGCTTTTAGCTCTCGGGCTTATAAGGAGGCCATGGTCAGCATGGGCGTGACATTGCGGTACTCTTGTCCATTTCACCCTGAGGGGAACGGAATTGTTGAAAGAAAAAACCGTGACATAAAGCAATCTATAACGGCAAAGGTATTAGGTTCGGGAACTGGGTGGGTCAAACATCTAATAAGTGTCCAACGTAGTCTAAATAACTTGCCAAGAAATTCTCTGAAGGGATTCAGTCCGTACGAATTATTATTTGGAACTAGGATGTTGATCTCTGACCTTGATAGTCAGACTTCAGTGGTGAAAGAAAAAAGCTTTGATATCAAAGACCGTTTGGCTATTTTGCAGGACTTAAACAAAACAAGAAAAGACCTGAGCAACATAAAGTTGAAACAGCAGCCAACAACCACTGAAGAACCACCACCTGTCCCAGCAAGTCCTGTCTGGATTCCAAAAGTCGGGGATCTAGTCAGAGAAAAGATCGCGGTAAAGAAGGAATGTGGGCCTTCTTACAGAAAAGCAGTTCCTGTCTTGTCTGTCAACGGGACAAGATCAGTTGTACTACCGCCACTTGCTGGTAAAAAGGAGAACCGAGTTGTATCCATCGACCTGGTAAAACCACAATCATGTGGCCGAAAACAAACAGTAGGCCAAGTGGACTCCCAATAAGTAGCAGAACACCAAGGTTTGCTACCAGTACAGAGGTCCTAACAAAGAGGCTAATCACATTCGAAACGCCTACAGAAGAACAAAAAGGACTA
Organism: Lissotriton helveticus; assembly: GCF_964261635.1. Taxonomy (NCBI): domain Eukaryota; kingdom Metazoa; phylum Chordata; class Amphibia; order Caudata; family Salamandridae; genus Lissotriton; species Lissotriton helveticus. The sequence continues at coordinate 42,727,672 of NC_136069.1, forward strand.
TGCAACAATGCAATGGAACTTAGACCTCTGAAAACCCAAATAAAAACATTTAGCAGAGACACACCAATCTATAATGAAGTACCAAGTACAAATGCAAGAAACAGTGATCATGAACCAATTGGAACAATTGACAGAACTGCATCCGGCTACTTCATAAACTTCGATGATTCCTCTGAAGGCTTCAGTGAATCAAAGACACAGCCATCATCAAAAACCTTTAAAGATAAAGCTAAAGAACTTTTGAAACAACTGAAAGAAACATATCTGATTTCTCCATGGATTGAATTTTGGGTGGGTTTTGGTGCATTTATCCTCATACTTTGGCTCATCATGATACTAACTTTGGGACGCTTCATTGAGGGAAAATATGCTAAAATGGACACAGCAAGTCAGAAAATCAACTTGATCCTCAAGCCACACACATCTTCACACGTCGAGAAAAGAGAACTTTCTTCAGTCAACTTCACAGCCAATCCTATACCGGGTGGGGTAGCATGGGACAACACTGACTACGAAATCTATGGTCCGGTTGAAATCCTGAAATATCCACACCAAATTAAGATCTCATTGAGTGACTTTGTAAAACCAAGCTCATTTGCTGATGATTGGGACTTCGAAAGTATAAATAACATGATGTCTGACTTAGTGATGTCTGCTAAATTTACCAAACATGATTATTTGCAGGGTTCTACAAATTATGATAGTATGTATTGCTACAACCACTATGGTAACCATTTTATACATAGATCTGCACAACCTAGAAATGTTTTAAATTATAATCAATGGGAACATTGTGCAACACCTCCAAAAGGAAGCTCAAGAACCGTTTATGACAAATATTCATACTTTTCAGGTTTTAACACAAGTAATGCTGAAACATTTTATTTCAAATTGTCAAATAAGACAGGGACAAAAACCATGATAACAAACACAAAATTGATATATTCAGACTCATTCTTCGAACAAATGAATACTTTTGGTTTTAATTATTGGGACAAAAATGTTGAATTGAAAAGTGTTTGGGGCACAAAAGAATGGCAAGTACAGGGTATAGAATCTTTGTTTAGAGCCTGCATGATCCCAGAACAAATTATATTTTTAAATGACACTGTTCAACAAACCACCTGTCTTGGCTTAGCCGAAATCAAAGACTTAAATAAACCGTCTATTCCAAAACCAACAATGAACAGCAATAGCTCTACAGATGAAGAGATAGACGTAAACTATGTATTAAACCAAAACAGAACACATCCAGATTGGAAACAGTGGTTGATCTGGCCCACAGATACTAATAACTGTCAAGACAGATTCCTGAACAAATCACAGGGGTTCAAAATGACCAGGCCAGACCCTAGATATCCTCAAAGACAACACCCAGGGATAATAACCACCTACAGTGTGGGCAAATTATGCCTTCAATGGCTACAAACTTCCACACTGGCAGAAATTAAGCAACACCTAACTTTACTTACTGATGGTGCTGACTTGCGTGATTTCACTATGGGACCACGCAAACAGCGTCAAAAGCGTTTCATAGCAGCCTCTGTATATGCAGCATACAATGAGGCCTGGAAGGTTACTCAAATTGAAACAGCAGAAAGAATACGGGAAATTGACCGTATTAATTTGGAAAAATCACTTTCTGTAGTGGACAATGGGTTAATGACTCTGTCCTCCAGAATTTTTTCTTTGGACAGCATTGTGTCTTCAGCAATCGACATATTATCGCAAGACTTACTGTTATTACAACACGGTCAGTCTCAATTGCGTTCTATTGTACAGCTTGGCTGGACGTTACAAAATCTGCGTTCAGGCTATGTGCCTTGGCGTTTAATCAACACAACGTCACTATTCCATATCTTTAACCTTACTGATAGACAAATCAGTATGGCCCAGAAGGGTGTCAGGAACTGACTTGCGCCTGCCGAACTACAACCCCCATGATGCTATGGCAGAAAACTACAAGTCCCTTGATCCTTTGCGGCGCGGTGTCATAGCGCGGCCAGACCAGGGAATGGGCGTACTTGATTCTTCCTTGTTTGTTTCCCGCGGAAGCGCCGGCGGGTTGTGTTCCTGTGATCTGCTCTGGTTCGTAGGAAGAACTTCGAAGTGGATTCCCGGCTGGAATCAGCGTTGGTGGTAAAGTACCGCGCTTTGTTTGGAAAGCGCTCCGGTGCCTTTGTTTGTGAGCTTGCTCACAGCTCAATGACTGAGTTAGCGGCATCTTGCGCACATGACATTGTGTCTGGTGGGGAAGTGGTGGTTATCGCTTACCTGATGTTCGGCTAAACAGGGTATTCGTCTCGTCTAGTGGCGGAGTGTAGAGGGGGCGTTTTTTCCCTTCACATTACCGTCACGAAGCAAGGCTTAGTCTCGCACGGATATCGTGTTTTGGAGTACAAGTACCAAAGCGGAGGGCAGTAGTGCTGCTACCTACGCTCTGCCGTATTTGGGGTGACAGTTATCTAGTGTTTGGATTACAAGTACCAAAGCGGAGGGCAGTAGTGCTGCTAACTACGCTCTGCCGTATTTGGGGTGACAGTTATCTAGTGTTTGGATTACAAGTACCAAAGCGGAGGGCAGTAGTGCTGCTAACTACGCCCTGCCGTATTTGGGGTATGCTTTGACTCTGCTACTTCTATTGTGAATGTATCTGCATTAGTGGATGACGGAATCCATTTTTGCTGCTCTTCAAGTATCTAGGATTTGGATTACAGCGGGTGGTTATTCCCCCCGGGGTATGCTTATTTCCTTTACATGTGTCTTTCCCTTAGTTCCATTGTGTGCACATATACTAATGCTGGTTTTCCTGTTATATAGGGAAGGTGTGAAGGAGGAATGCTAGTTGGATGGACGCTACCAAAAGGATAGCAAGAGGCAGGTGGTGTTTAGTTTGTTTTTTCAGTGAGAGATGAAAGAGAGTAGGGTTTTGAGCAATATATTAACTTATGTGTTTTTCTTTTCACAGCTTCCTTTTCCCAGCTGCTCCCTCCCTTTCCTTCCCGGGTTTTTTCCCCTTTTAGGGGTTTTTCCCTCGCCGTATCACTTGAACACCCTGTGATCTTGTATTCAGGGTGTTTGGGAGGTCCGGAGGTGGAGCTTATCACGCCGCATCAATCCTGCAGAGTGCAGCCCTTGACAGAATCAAGTACCCACGAATTTCACTCTGCCCGGTTGGTGTGGTGTGATAAATGGCGTCCATGGAGGATGTGTTGCATGCGTTGGTTTTAGTGCAGCAGGAGTTGGCTTCTTCCAAAGCCGAAACTGCGGCACTGCGAGACAAGGTAGAACAGTTATCAAAAAACCCGTTTAATGCCTCATCTGCTGCGTCTTCCATACAGGTAACAGTTCCTCCGCCCATTCCTTTAGCCAATCCTGAAAGGTACTCGGGGGATCCAGGGAAAATACAAGTATTTTTGACCCAGGTGTTGATGCATTTTTCATGTAAGCCGGCTTCGTTCCCAACCAATCATTCCCGAGTGGCTTTCGCCATATCTTATTTGGTAGGGGATGCTGCTAACTGGGCGGTGCCTTTAGTAAAGAATAACGATGCCATCTTGTCTGACTGGTCGGCTTTTCGAACAGAGTTTGAGAAGGTGTTTGACCGCAGGGCCACTAATTTTAGCGCCGATAAGGAGTTATTGGAGTTGAGACAGGGAAGGGGTGAGTTGATTACCTATTTGACTAAATTCAACAAGTTGGTAGCGGAGGCTGAGTGGCCCGAAGAAAAAAGAATGTCCCTTTTCTATCAGGGTTTGAAGGACGATCTGAAAGATGTCATAGCTCAGGTGGATCCCCAGCCTAGGACATGTGTTGACATGATCAATCTAGCTTTGAGATTGGACAGCAGATTGACTGAAAGAGGGGGTTCTAGGAGAAGATGGGAGAGAGGGTCAGTGTATGTGGATCGTTCCCCTCGTAAGGTGTCAGGGGGAGCGGAGAGTAGCCCAGAGCCGATGGAGATAGGAGCGCTCAGAGCTCCGTTGTCAAAAGAAGAAAGGGAAGTGCGGAGAACCCAAGGGTTATGTATGTACTGTGGTAAAAAAGGACACTACGTCCGTGAATGCCCTTCTAAGCCTAAGACTACTGTTGGTAGTCGTTTCAAGAAAGTGGCGGTGTCTACCACAGGGGCTGACACCGAACAGGTGAAGGAGAAAAGGCAGGTAGTGGACGAGGAGAAGGAGTGGAAACTCACCTCTCTCTCTACTATTGGTATAGGAGAGACGGAATCCCATCTGGTTATAGGCATGACCTTGGAATGTGAGCATCTGTTCCATCAGGTGTTGGTAATGTTTATTTTATTTATTTATTTTTGGCGATTTTTAGAGCGCACAAATACCCGAGGGTGTCTCGGCGCTGTGTCACAGAACTCTCCGTCAGAGAAGGGGGACTAGGCCTGGAACAGCCATGTTTTCAGATTTTTTCTGAAATTGAGCAGAGTTGGTGCACACTTGATGTGGAGAGGGAGAGTGTTCCACAGTCTAGCTGTAGCAACGGTGAAGCGTTTGTCTCCCCAATTAGCCCTTCTTGTGCGGGGAACTGTTAGCAGATGGGCCGAGGATGAACGCAGTGTTCTTTGCTGTTCGAGCGGGCGAAAGGCTTGTTTAAGGAATAGGGGGCCATGGTTATGGATCGCTTTGTAAGCTATGCACAAGGCTTTAAATTTGATGCGGCTCCTTACCGGCAGCCAATGCAGCTGTTGGATGTAGGGGGAGACAGATGCAAATTTGGGAATGTGTAGCAGGGTCCTAGCTGCTGCATTCTGTACAGTCTGTAGTTTGTTGAGGACCTTTTGTTGTGCGTTTAGAAGTAAGGCATTACAGTAGTCAGTTTTGGAAAAGACTAGCGTGCTGACTAAAGTTTTGCCTGCAGAAGATGGTAGGTACGGGATGAGTTTTTTTATTTTTTTTAAGGTGTGGAAGGCGGATGAGACCACTGAGTTTGCGTGCTGCTGGAAGGACAGTTTGTTGTCGAAGATGACCCCCAGATTTCGTACCTTGACTACTGGTTCTGGAGGTTGTCCCATTTGTTGGGGCCACCATTGTGGGGACCAGATTGGTTGTAGTCTCCCGAATGTCATCACTTCTGTTTTATCAGAATTTAGCTTGAGGCAGTTTGATGACATCCAGGAGCTTATTGCTTTCATGCCAGATTGGAAGTTTGACGCTACTGTTTGGCCATCATCAAATACGGACAACACCAGTTGTGTGTCGTCTGCGTATGTGGTGAGAGAAATCCCATGGGATTTGATGACCCTCGCTAAGTCAGACACATATATATTGAACAGTGTCGGGCTTAGCGAGGATCCCTGTGGTACACCACAAGGCAAGGAGAAAGTCTGGGAGGTGTATTGTCCCAACTTCACCGTTTGTGGGCGGTTTGACAAGAATGAGGCGAGAAGCTCCTTAGCCTTGTCCCTTATTCCTATAGCCGTGACACAGTCGATCAGTGTGGTATGATCGACCGTGTCGAAGGCTGCGGACAGATCTAAAAGTATGAGGATTGCAGCTCCTCCATTGTCCATGGTGGATCGAATCTCGTCCGCCGCCTTCAGGAGTGCTGTCTCCGTGCCGTGTCCCTGACGGAACCCGAACTGGGTGTCATCCAGTAAGTTGTTGTTGTGGATATATGTTGACAGTTGCTGGTTCATGATCTTTTCAAAGATTTTGGCCGGAAAAGGAAGGCATGCAATAGGCCTGTAGCTGGCTGGGAGAGAAGGGTCTAGACTGGGTTTTTTGAGTAACGGTTTAATAATGGCTTCCTTCCATACTGAAGGGTAGATGCCAGATGTGAACATTGCGTTGCAGATCGTAGTGAGTGACGGAGCAACGGCTTCTGGGATAAGGTTGAGAACAGCAGGGGGGCATGGATCAAGTGGTGATCCGGATTTGGTTCGGGCGATAAGGGGTTGAACCGTATCTTTCGTGATTTTTTCGAAGGCTGAGAAATGTGGAGTGTTATTTGTCGTGGAGTGCTCGGTATGGGATATGGAAGGGTCGGGTGCAAAAGTGGAGAAAATGGCTCTGACCTTATCTTCGAAAAATTTGGCTAGTGCATCTGAGAGGTCCTGAGATCCCTCTGAGGGGGGTGGCAGAGGATTGGACAGGTATGTTACCACCTGGAACAGTTTTCCTGATGAGTTTTTGGCCTGATTAATTTGGTTGGTGTAGTAGGTGGTTTTCTCGGAAGTAATCAGTTTTTTATAATTAGAAAGGGCATTTTTATAGCTGATCTTGTCTGCGTTATTATAATGTCGGCGCCATTGCCTTTCTAAGTTTCTGCAATATTGGCGCTGCAATCTGAGGGGTTCCGAGAACCAAGGGGCGGAAGGAAGCTTTCTGTTCCTGTGAGAGGTTTTTGTGGGGACTAGTTTGTTACAGGCTGCGTTCAGATTGTTCAAGTAGGTGGCTGATGCAGCTGCAGGGTCTTTAATGTTTAGCGGAGGACTGTCAAGTATGATCTCAGTAAGCTGGTTGATATTAATGTTTTTCCAGTCTCTGAATTTCGTTGATCCAGAAGTTGTCTGGGAGGGTGGGCAAGGATTAACGGGAACTGAAAAACATACTGCAGAATGGTCTGTCCATATTAGAGGAATGACCTTAGTGATTGTAATATCTCTGTCGTTGGTAAATAGGCCGTCTAGGGTGTGCCCTGCTGAGTGGGTGGGTGATTTGACAATTTGTAGGAGGTCTGCTGTCTCCAAGTCACCGAGTAATGTTCCTGTATCGAGGTCATCATGAGATTCAAGATGAAAATTGAAGTCACCTAATACGGTGAAGTGTTGGGCTCCAATAGATATCTCGATGATTTTGTCTACGTTTGAGAGAAATTTTGATCTGGATCCTGGGGGGCGGTAGATTAACAGACCTCTAAAGGTAGTTTTACTGGAGGTGCGTATGGCAAAGAGGAGAGCTTCGCACTTAGGAAGAGTGGTTTCTGATGTTGTTAATATTAGGTGCTCTTTATGTATAATTGCTATTCCTCCGCCTTTCCTTAGGGGTCTGTCTAGCTTGCTTACACAATAGTTGTTAGGCATGGCATCTCTGAAATCAGGTCCAGAGGATTCGTCTCCCCATGTTTCGGTGATAAATAATATATCCAGGTCATGGGAGTCAATGAACTCTGCTATTTCAATTTTGTGTTTGGGTAAGGAACGAACGTTTATTAAAGCTGCAGACAATGTGGGTGTGGGGGTAGTGGTGTCTGTAGACGGTGTCTCTGTGCATGTAGGACATTTAAGCGGTCCAATGCAGGAGTCGTGGTTAAAGAGGGGTATGGGATGGGCTATCTCGGCATAAGGTTTATAACTCCAGAGTTCTGCGGAGGAGTAGGATTGCAGAGGTGTGTTGGTGATGGGACGCGGACCAGGCAGAGCAGGGGGGGTGGCCCTGGGCCCGTCCTCGGCGCGGACGAGCGCAGACGGGCTTGCCTTATGCGCGCCTTCGGCGCGCATTCGTCGCGCCCGCTGCGCTCGTCCGCTGCGCTTCCGGTTCCTGTGCATGTAAATAGTATTGGATTGGAGGGTATAGAGGGCGTGTCAACGCCGATGGGCGTGTCCTGTGGCCGAGGGCGGCGTTGCTGTGGCAACCCTCTCCGCTACAGCAATGGATCTGCTGGGCGGTCAGGTGTCATCAGCGAGCGAGCGTACACAAGAAATGCAGTCACATTCAATTTACAGTTTTTAAAAATGCAGCGTGCTAGTGAGCTAAAATCTCCCGGCTTCCGCCTCAGGAGAGAGTCTGTAGACAGCGCTAGTAGGCAGCGCGATCCAATTTAAGTGCTGGCTTGTGGGCGTGTCAACGCCGATGGGCGTGTCCTGTGGCCGAGGGCGGCGTTGCTGTGGCAACCCTCTCCGCTACAGCAATGGATCTGCTGGGCGGTCAGGTGTCATCAGCGAGCGAGCGTACACAAGAAATGCAGTCACATTCAATTTACAGTTTTTTAAAAATGCAGCGTGCTAGTGAGCTAAAATCTCCCGGCTTCCGCCTCAGGAGAGAGTCTGTAGACAGCGCTAGTAGGCAGCGCGATCCAATTTAAGTGCTGGCTTGTGGGCGTGTCAACGCCGATGGCCGTGTCCTGTGGCCGAGGGCGGCGTTGCTGTGGCAACCCTCTCCGCTACAGCAATGGATCTGCTGGGCGGTCAGGTGTCATCAGCGAGCGAGCGTACACAAGAAATGCAGTCACATTCAATTTACAGTTTTTAAAAATGCAGCGTGCTAGTGAGCTAAAATCTCCCGGTTGGATTCCGGAGCCACGGGTAACTTCATCGATGACGGCTTGGTGTCTCGGCTGGCCTTGCCTCGTGTACCCAGAGACAATCCGGAGGAAGTACTGGCTGTGGATGGACAGCCGTTGAAATCCGGACAGATCACAGAAAAAACCTGTGAGGTAGGGCTGTCACTAAGACAAAATGGAATTGTACACTCTGAAACCTTATCGCTAAACATTATAGCTGCCCCCCAGTATGAGGTGATCCTTGGTATGCCATGGTTGTGTCATCACAATCCGGCCGTGGACTGGAAGTCAAAAACTTTCCGGTTTTTGCCCGAGAACTGTGGAGCACATATGGTGCCCTACCCTTCCTCACACGTCGCAGTATTGTCTTCATCATATTCCGCTGCTACTGCGGTGGAGAAGAATGTGCAACTACCCAAAGAATACAGTCTCTATAGCGATGTATTCAGCGAGAGCAAGGCGGAAACCCTGCCACCACATAGAGACTATGATTGTCGCATAGACTTGGTGGAGGGGGCTACGATACCCTCTTGTCGAGTTTATGCGCTGTCCGTACCTGAAAAAACTCATTTGCGGGAATACATAGACCACTATCTTCGGTTGGGGTTCATTAGACCATCCCGTTCACCAGCAGCCTCCCCTCTGTTCTTTATAGCGAAAGCTAATGGCGATCTCCGGGCTTGTGTGGATTATCGCGTCTTGAACCGGAACACCGTGCGGAATCGTTACCCTCTCCCTCTCATTCCTGTTTTGCTCGACCAGGTGAGAGAAGCCAAGGTGTTCACCCGGTTGGATCTAAGGGGGGCTTATCACCTGGTCAGAGTCCGCGAGGGGGATGAGTGGAAAACCGCGTTCAAGACGCGATATGGGTTATATGAGTACCTGGTGATGCCTTTTGGTTTGTGTAACGCCCCTGCGGCATTTCAATTCTTTATTAATGATGTGCTAAAGGACTACGTGGATCGTTTTGTAGTAGTATACATAGACGATATACTGGTGTACTCTCAGAATGAGGAAACTCATACAGAACAGGTCAAAATGGTTCTGGATAAGTTGAGAGACAACCGGCTCTATGTCAAACTGAGTAAATGTGAGTTTGGGGTCAGCGAGGTGGAGTTTCTGGGGGTTAACCTCAGTGCAAAGGGACTACAAATGTCCGACCGGAAAGTGCAGGCGGTGAGGGATTGGCCTGCCCCAGGGAACGTGCGTGAAGTACAGAGCTTCCTGGGGTTCGCCAATTACTATCGCCGATTTATAGTCCGTTTCTCACAGATCGCTGTCCCCATTACCAGACTGCTGAGAAAAGGGGCTCCCTTTATGTGGACTGCAGAGGCGGAAGAGGCTTTCCGGACATTAAAGAAGGCTTTCACTTCAGCGCCGGTGTTGGCACACCCGGTGTTGGAACATCCGTTTGTGGTGGAGGCTGACGCTTCAGACGAAGCGATAGGAGCGGTCCTGTCTCAGCGAGATCCTCTTACTGGTCAACTCCATCCGGTGGCCTATCTCTCCAGAAAGTTGTCTTCCGCTGAATACAACTATACCATTGCAGAGAAGGAACTACTAGCCATCAAGAGGGCATTTCAGGAATGGAGGCAGTACCTATGGGGGGCTTGTCACGCTGTGACAGTGTACACTGATCATAAAAATCTGCAATATATGACCTCCGCGAGGCACCTAACGCAAAGACAAATGCGATGGATGCTCTTCTTTGCGGAATACAATTTCGTGGTGACCTTCAGACCAGGTACAGACAACAGAAAGGCTGACGCGCTGTCAAGACAACAAGTACCAAACGAACAGCAGACAGAAACCCAGCATGCTATCATCCCCTCTGCCAAGGTGTTGTGTGTGGTTCGGGCTGAGACCTTTCTGGAAGAAATCAGGAACTGCAAATCAAAGGCAGCTTGGGGGCTTTGGACTGCTGCTGCCCCGGGAAGGGTGTTGAAACAAGGGCTCCCCCTGCAAGGGAAATGTTTGTGTCTGCCTAATAAGGTGCTACGGAGAAAGGCGTTTGAGTGGTGTCATGAGGCTCCCATGGCCGGGCACCCTGGTGTGACTAAAACGGTGAACCTCCTAAAAAGGCATTTTTGGTGGGAAACATTGGCCACAGATGCGGCCCAGTGGGTACAAAAGTGCGACACCTGTGCCAGAGCAAAAGGAGACAACAACAAACAAAAAGGTTTGTTGATGCCTATGCCGTCGCCTGCTCGTCCGTGGCAGAACATAAGTCTGGATTTCACCACAGGCTTACCTATGGATCAGGGGTTTTCAGCAATCATGGTGGTGGTGGACAATCTGACCAAAATGGGACATTTTATCCCCTGTAAGAATCTCCCTACAGCAGGACAAACTGCTCAGCTGTTGGCCTCACAGGTCTTACGGTTACACGGTCTTCCACGGGTGATAGTGTCTGATAGGGGTCCCCAGTTCGTGGCCCGTTTTTGGAAAATGTGGTGTAAAGCATTGGGCATTGAAGCGGCTCTTTCAACCAGCTTTCATCCACAAACGGATGGACAAACCGAAAGGTTGAATCAAACTTTGAAAAAATACTTACGGTGTTATTCCAGGGAGGCGCACGAATCTTGGGTGAATTTGTTGTGGATGGCGGAGTTGGCCTACAACAACGCCTGGCATAGCTCCACAGGGATGTCTCCGTTTAAGGCCAACTACGGTTATGATGCACACACTCTACCAGTAGACGTTCCTGTAGAAGTGTCCAATCATCCCTCAGTCCTGGCACACGTTCGGGTGTTGAGAAAGGTGCACCAAGGCGTCCAAAAGCATTTGGCAAAGGCTAAGGAGGTGTACAAGAGGTGGGCGGATAAACACAGAAGGCCGGGTCCCTTATTTCAGGTGGGAGACAGAGTATGGCTCTCCACGAAGAACATCCGATTTAAGTTGAGGAGCGTGTTCCACCCCCGTTACATCGGTCCTTACCCGATTGTTCGGCAAGTGAATCCCGTGGCATATAGGTTGCGGTTACCTGGCTCCTTACGAATCCACCCAGTGTTCCACGTGCACCTTTTGAAAAGAGCTCATTCGGCGCGCAGAGTAGCGCCACCACCTGTGGATGGTGAAAATGGAGTGGAGTACGAGGTGCGTTCCATACGTGATTCCAAGTTGCGTCGTGGAGTGCTCTGGTATCTGGTCTCATGGAAGGGGTATCCTGCCGAGAACGATTCCTGGGAACCATGGGACAACGTCCACGCGCCACGGGCTGTTCGTTCCTTCCACTTAAGGTGTCCGTCCAAACCAGGCCCTAGGAGGCGCTTGGGAGGAGGGCGTACTGTCAGGAACTGACTTGCGCCTGCCGAACTACAACCCCCATGATGCTATGGCAGAAAACTACAAGTCCCTTGATCCTTTGCGGCGCGGTGTCATAGCGCGGCCAGACCAGGGAATGGGCGTACTTGATTCTTCCTTGTTTGTTTCCCGCGGAAGCGCCGGCGGGTTGTGTTCCTGTGATCTGCTCTGGTTCGTAGGAAGAACTTCGAAGTGGATTCCCGGCTGGAATCAGCGTTGGTGGTAAAGTACCGCGCTTTGTTTGGAAAGCGCTCCGGTGCCTTTGTTTGTGAGCTTGCTCACAGCTCAATGACTGAGTTAGCGGCATCTTGCGCACATGACATTGTGTCTGGTGGGGAAGTGGTGGTTATCGCTTACCTGATGTTCGGCTAAACAGGGTATTCGTCTCGTCTAGTGGCGGAGTGTAGAGGGGGCGTTTTTTCCCTTCACATTACCGTCACGAAGCAAGGCTTAGTCTCGCACGGATATCGTGTTTTGGAGTACAAGTACCAAAGCGGAGGGCAGTAGTGCTGCTAACTACGCTCTGCCGTATTTGGGGTGACAGTTATCTAGTGTTTGGATTACAAGTACCAAAGCGGAGGGCAGTAGTGCTGCTAACTACGCCCTGCCGTATTTGGGGTATGCTTTGACTCTGCTACTTCTATTGTGAATGTATCTGCATTAGTGGATGACGGAATCCATTTTTGCTGCTCTTCAAGTATCTAGGATTTGGATTACAGCGGGTGGTTATTCCCCCCGGGGTATGCTTATTTCCTTTACATGTGTCTTTCCCTTAGTTCCATTGTGTGCACATATACTAATGCTGGTTTTCCTGTTATATAGGGAAGGTGTGAAGGAGGAATGCTAGTTGGATGGACGCTACCAAAAGGATAGCAAGAGGCAGGTGGTGTTTAGTTTGTTTTTTCAGTGAGAGATGAAAGAGAGTAGGGTTTTGAGCAATATATTAACTTATGTGTTTTTCTTTTCACAGCTTCCTTTTCCCAGCTGCTCCCTCCCTTTCCTTCCCGGGTTTTTTCCCCTTTTAGGGGTTTTTCCCTCGCCGTATCACTTGAACACCCTGTGATCTTGTATTCAGGGTGTTTGGGAGGTCCGGAGGTGGAGCTTATCACGCCGCATCAATCCTGCAGAGTGCAGCCCTTGACAAAGGGTGCTGATTATACAATCCTGAGCATTGAGAAACTTGAGAGATTACCAGTGACAATGTCAGAACGACCTGTCAGTGAATGGATAACACATGGGATAATTTATATTCCAATATCAACCTTCAGGTTTCAATACTGCCAAAAATATATACAGGCTGGCATGTACGAAAAATTGGGGAAAGGGTACATTAAAACAACATGGAACTTGCCCTATTCACATGCATGTGTCAGTAATAAAGGACAGAAAGTGTTTCTTAGTGGCAATAATTGTGCGATGTCACTAAGCGGCACACTTCTGTGTAACGGAATTAGTTTGCATGGAGCCTGTGAAGGGAACTCAAATAACCTTTCATGTCACCAGCAAGGCGCACCTGCAACAGAGATAGAACCATTCTTTCAAAGACTCTACAATGGGAGCTACATTCTAATTGTAGATCGCAGATGTTGTAGTCTTATGCCCGGGACTCCTTATCTAGTAACTACGACTGCGAAGGTCAAGTGCTGTGGACACTCATTGTTCCCCAGCTCCTTTCCAGACGGGGAGGCGAGGGCATGGCCCAACTTGAAAATTACTTCTATTCGAATAGATACTTTAAGCAGAATGAAAACAGTGCTTCTTCAGACGCCTACCAGGCTCACGTCATCAAAGGAAACGTATGATCTACAAGTCGCAAGGACGACTGCAGAGATACATTCATTGTTATCAACTAATTCCCCCATACATTTCGCAGAAATCCTGAACGAAATCTTAAATATTTCTGATACCACTGGGGTCTCAAAGGTATTTAAGACAGTATTTTCGATGGCATTAACACCATTCAAAGCCATACTGGGTATTTTTCCAGACTTCGTCCATTCGATTTTTGGCGGACTTCCCCTCATTTTAGGACTGATTGCAGGAATCCTATTCCTAGTCCTTATTTTTCGTTATGGCAAACCATGTCACAGACAAAACACCTGCGACAAGGGAAGAAACAATCCTAGCCATTGGATACCGGGACCGGATAACAAAAATCCTGGGACTATCCCGGCTTAGAGACCTGAACATGACTTGGTTTCTATCATTTCGACCTATGTGGCAAAGATGTGTTTTACCTGTATTAAGGTGCCTGCTATGCGGAGAAGAATGCGTGTTAGACACCTGTCTGACGCTACAATCGGATGCGCCAATGGATGCAGAAACATTGTTGAGTCCAACAAAGGCTCACGCTTTGTGCTGCCCTCAAAGGCTACCAATCCTGATGACGGCATTCGTGGAAGCTTCACCACTACGATTAAGGGGTAGTGAAGTTCAAGATGAAAGCAGCATCGAACAGGTACGACCTTCTGTCAGCAATCCAAATCAGAACGTCAATGGAGACAATCATGCGCACGAATGCATGGTTACACCTTTTTCCGAGTTAGTGGAACTCTCCCAGGAAGCTGTTGACAGCTTTTTCGAAAGCCTATATGATATGATGTTCACACCAGAGCAGAAATAGAGACTTTTGAGCAAGCTCGCACACGGCGTTCCCGACACCCTGAATTTGGCCTTCAACTTTAATAATAGAATCACATGAACAATTTTCCTTCCAGTTCACGGACAGCAATTTTTTTCAGCAGCCCCAAAATATTTTGGCATATTTTTCGGGACACTATCTTCTGCTTAAAGTAAGAACTATTCTTAAAGAACTAAGATTTCTATTTTTAGATAGCTTATAGATATTAGCTGCCCGCTGGTATGTTCATAACTATTTTATTCTGTGATGAAATGGCCTTGAACTTTTTTTTTCTGTATTAAGAGCCATTTCATGTGTAAATTCTTATATACCAAATAGCAATAATGTATACAAATGCGTGCTTACTTTAGCAATATTCTACAGCTTGAGTGCATACTATACATATGACTGCATTTTTCCGTATTTTTGATAATTTCAAAATGCATTTATGTATTTTGGGGTGGTAAGGTATACACAATACCCTGTAGTATGTTGTACTATGTTTTACTATGCCTAGATTAGTAAATATGTCCATAGTTAGCGTGGAGTGGGTGTGATGTATTCCTATAGGTTCTGAATCGATCCCCCTATTCCTGACCCTGTTCTGGTTAACAAACCAACAAGTTAACTAGCAGTCAGCCCATGAGGCAGCAAACCCCCATGATGCAGATACCGTTATCTGACGAAGCCACACTACGGCACAGGAACGTGTTATCTGATTAGGTCATAACGCTTGCGATCTAATTAGACAAGCGATATTCCTCCAACCCCTGATAAGGCATACGGAGTTCTCTAAACAAATCAAACCTATGACAACCTGGAAAAACCCTGCGGCCATTGTTTTGATTTCACCGAGAACTTCAGCAAAAGAATGTGCTAACGACCAAGTCGTATGACATCCTTATTGACGTATCTATGTCCATCCTTACGTCAATCTCGGCACCTTAAAGGTATAAATATTACCGATATTGCCCTATGCAAACACACGCGGTGGTGACGAGACGGAGCAGCCATACTTGCCGAAGCCCAGAGCAGAGCAGACCCCGCTGGCGCAGCCCCGCCTTCCTGATGCGCTGAGAACGAGACGCGCTGCTTTCTCCTGCCGAGAGATCCAGCACCGGCGCTTCCGGGTAGCCCTCGCAGGCAGCCTGGAATATCGAGACCAGAGAGAGAGATACCATCCCTCATTCATCCTAACTTCCAGGTACAGAACTGAATAACCCCTCACAGAGAATTCTTTAGTCAGTCACTTGGCAAAAACAAACTTAACTTAAACTGTAACTTTCTATTCCCGCCCACGTATTAGGCTTAGGTCAGGTACACGGGGTAGGCGTATTTAGAAACACCAGTTGAGTACGTTTAGTCAAATGTATATGTGTATGTAATATATTTTAATCATTTTAAACCTTCATATGGCTTAGAAACCATATCAATGTTTTTACAGTATTATTTTATACTTCTGCTTTTAATGTATGCACTTTACTTAACTATAAGTATTGCAATAATATCGATCCATTTCTCTTGTATGAGAAAAGAGACTGATCAATAAATAACATCTTTTATTGAACACGCCCGTCTCTTCCTTTTCTCTACAATCTGATGAGACTAAGAATGCACGTACTGACTGAGTAAAATAAATTGCCTTTTGTTCACACGACTCTCGAGATACACTCTTGATTAAGGGAGAGCAAAGTTGTCATGTTCTATGGTTGTCAGAAACTAAATCCCTTCTTGTCTAATCAGGGAAGTTAATTCTTTCCTGAACATTCGAGAAAGTTTCTAGTGAACTCTGAGCTTAGCTTGCAAACCCAAAACTTTAAGTCTAATATCGACAGTAGAAGACCTAGTTAACGTCTGGTCTAGGCCTATACTATTGAAGGTATTATTCCAATGCGCAGAGCCTATTGGGATGATAGGAACTACACTACAACACCACAGTCAGGGGAGTCACTGAGCACAGGGTGGAGACAGACACCACAGTCAGGTGAGTCACTGAGAGGGATGAGACAGACACCACAGTCAGGTGAGTCACTGAGCACAGGGTGGAGACAGACACCACAGTCAGGGGAGTCACTGAGCACAGGGTGGAGACAGACACCACAGTCAGGTGAGTCACTGAGCACAGGGATGAGACAGATACCACAGTCAGGTGAGTCACTGAGCACAGGGTGGAGACAGTCTCCACAGTCAGGGGAGTCACTGAGCGCAGGGTGGAGACAGACACCACAGTCAGGAGAGTCACTGAGCGCAGGGATGAGACAGACACCACAGTCAGGAGAGTCACTGAGCACAGGGATGAGACAGACACCACAGTCAGGGGAGTCACTGAGCGCAGGGTGGAGACAGACATCACAGTCAGGTGAGTCACTGAGCACAGGGTGGAGACAGACACCACAGTCAGGGGAGTCACTGAGCACAGGGATGAGACAGACATGACAGTCAGATTAGACACTGAGGGCAGGGTGGAGACAGACACCACAGTCAGGGGAGTCACTGAGCGCAGGGTGGAGACAGACATCACAGTCAGGTGAGTCACTGAGCACAGGGATGAGACAGACACCACAGTCAGGTGAGTCACTGAGGGCAGGGAGGAGACAGACACCACAGTCAGGTGAGTCACTGAGCGCAGGGATAAGACAGACACCACAGTCAGGAGAGTCACTGAGCACAGGGTGGAGACAGACACCACAGTCAGGGGAGTCACTGAGCGCATGGAGGAGACAGACACCACAGTCAGGGGAGTCACTGAGCGCAGTGTGGAGACAGACACCACAGTCAGGGGAGTCACTGAGCACAGGGAGGAGACAGACACCACAGTCAGGTGAGTCACTGAGCACAGGGTGGAGACAGACACCACAGTCAGGGGAGTCACTCAGCACAGGGTGGAGACAGACATCACAGTCAGGTGAGTCACTGAGCACAGGGTGGAGACAGACACCACAGTCAGGGGAGTCACTGAGCACAGGGTGGAGACAGACACCACAGTCAGGTGAGTCTCTGAGCACAGGGTGGAGACAGACACCACAGTCAGGGGAGTCACTGAGGGTGGAGACGACACCACAGTCAGGGGAGTCACTGAGCACAGGGTGGAGACAGACACCACAGTCAGGGGAGTCACTGAGCGCAGGGTGGAGACAGACATCACAGTCAGGTGAGTCACTGAGAACAGGGATGAGACAGACACAACAGTCAGGTGAGTCACTGAGGGCAGGGAGGAGACAGACACCACAGTCAGGTGAGTCACTGAGCGCAGGGTGGAGACAGACACCACAGTCAGGTGAGTCACTGAGCACAGGGTGGAGACAGACACCACAGTCAGGGGAGTCACTGAGCACAGGGTGGAGACAGACACCACAGTCAGGGGAGTCACTGAGCACAGGGTGGAGACAGACACCACAGTCAGGTGAGTCACTGAGCACAGGGAGGAGACACACACCACAGTCAGGTGAGTCACTGAGCACAGGGTGGAGACAGACACCACAGTCAGGGGAGTCACTGAGCACAGGGTGGAGACAGACATCACAGTCAGGTGAGTCACTGAGCACAGGGAGGAGACACACACCACAGTCAGGTGAGTCACTGAGCACAGGGTGGAGACAGACACCACAGTCTGGGGAGTCACTGAGCACAGGGAGGAGACAGACACCACAGTCAGGTGAGTCACTGAGCACAGGGTGGAGACAGACACCACAGTCAGGAGAGTCACTGAGCACAGGGTGGAGACAGACACCACAGTCAGGAGAGTCACTGAGAGGGTGGAGACAGACACCACAGTCAGGTGAGTCACTGAGCGCAGGGTTGGAGACAGACACCACAGTCAGGTGAGTCTCTGAGCACAGGGTGGAGACAGACACCACAGTCAGGAGAGTCACTGAGCACAGTGTGGAGACAGACACCACAGTCAGGGGAGTCACTGAGCACAGGGTTGGAGACAGACACCACAGTCAGGGGAGTCTCTGAGCGCAGGTAGAAGTCAGACACCACAGTCAGGTGAGTCACTGAGCGCAGGGTGGAGACAGACACCACAGTCAGGGGAGTCACTGAGCACAGGGTGGAGACAGACACCACAGTCAGGAGAGTCACTGAGCACAGGGTGGAGACAGACACCACAGTCAGGGGAGTCACTGAGCGCAGGGTGGAGACAGACATCACAGTCAGGCGAGTCACTGAGCACAGGGTGGAGACAGACACCACAGTCAGGGAAGTCACTGAGCGCAGGGATGTGACAGAAACCACAATCAGGTGAGTCACTGAGCACAGGGATGAGACAGACACCACAGTCAGGGGAGTCACTGAGCACAGGGATGAGACAGACACCACAGTCAGGGGAGTCACTGAGCACAGGGTGGAGACAGACACCACAGTCAGGAGAGTCACTGAGCACAGGGTGGAGACAGACACCACAGTCAGGGGAGTCACTGAGCGCAGGGTGGAGACAGACATCACAGTCAGGCGAGTCACTGAGCACAGGGTGGAGATAGACACCACAGTCAGGGAAGTCACTGAGCGCAGGGATGAGACAGAAACCACAATCAGGTGAGTCACTGAGCACAGGGATGAGACAGACACCACAGTCAGGGGAGTCACTGAGCACAGGGATGAGACAGACACCACAGTCAGGGGAGTCACTGAGCACAGGGTGGAGACAGACAGCACAGTCAGGTGAGTCACTGAGCACAGGGTGGAGACAGACACCACAGTCAGGGGAGTCACTGAGCACAGGGTGGAGACAGACACCACAGTCAGGGGAGTCACTGAGCACAGGGTGGAGACAGACACCACAGTCAGGTGAGTCACTGAGCACAGGGTTGGAGACAGACACCACAGTCAGGGGAGTCTCTGAGCGCAGGTAGAAGTCAGACACCACAGTCAGGTGAGTCACTGAGCGCAGGGTGGAGACAGACACCACAGTCAGGGGAGTCACTGAGCACAGGGTGGAGACAGACACCACAGTCAGGAGAGTCACTGAGCACAGGGTGGAGACAGACACCACAGTCAGGGGAGTCACTGAGCGCAGGGTGGAGACAGACATCACAGTCAGGTGAGTCACTGAGCACAGGGTGGAGATAGACACCACAGTCAGGGAAGTCACTGAGCGCAGGGATGAGACAGAAACCACAATCAGGTGAGTCACTGAGCACAGGGATGAGACAGACACCACAGTCAGGGGAGTCACTGAGCACAGGGATGAGACAGACACCACAGTCAGGGGAGTCACTGAGCACAGGGTGGAGACAGACACCACAGTCAGGAGAGTCACTGAGCACAGGGTGGAGACAGACACCACAGTCAGGGGAGTCACTGAGCGCAGGGATGAGACAGAAACCACAATCAGGTGAGTCACTGAGCACAGGGATGAGACAGACACCACAGTCAGGGGAGTCACTGAGCACAGGGATGAGACAGACACCACAGTCAGGGGAGTCACTGAGCACAGGGATGAGACAGACACCACAGTCAGGGGAGTCACTGAGCACAGGGATGAGACAGACACCACAGTCAGGGGAGTCACTGAGCACAGGGTGGAGACAGACACCACAGTCAGGAGAGTCACTGAGCACAGGGTGGAGACAGACACCACAGTCAGGGGAGTCACTGAGCGCAGGGTGGAGACAGACATCACAGTCAGGCGAGTCACTGAGCACAGGGTGGAGATAGACACCACAGTCAGGGAAGTCACTGAGCGCAGGGATGAGACAGAAACCACAATCAGGTGAGTCACTGAGCACAGGGATGAGACAGACACCACAGTCAGGGGAGTCACTGAGCACAGGGATGAGACAGACACCACAGTCAGGGGAGTCACTGAGCACAGGGATGAGACAGACACCACAGTCAGGGGAGTCACTGAGCACAGGGAGGAGACAGACACCACAGTCAGGTGAATCACTGAGCACAGGGTGGAGACAGACACCACAGTCAGGGGAGTCACTGAGCACAGGGTTAGAGACAGACACCACAGTCAGGGGAGTCACCGAGCACAGGGATGAGACAGACACCACAGTCAGGGGAGTCACTGAGCACAGGGAGGAGACAGACACCACAGTCAGGTGAATCACTGAGCACAGGGTGGAGACAGACACCACAGTCAGGGGAGTCACTGAGCACAGGGTTAGAGACAGACACCACAGTCAGGAGAGTCACTGAGCACAGGGTGGAGACAGACA
This sequence comes from Lissotriton helveticus, assembly GCF_964261635.1. Taxonomy (NCBI): domain Eukaryota; kingdom Metazoa; phylum Chordata; class Amphibia; order Caudata; family Salamandridae; genus Lissotriton; species Lissotriton helveticus. The sequence continues at coordinate 42,747,997 of NC_136069.1, forward strand.
CCACAGTCAGGGGAGTCACTGAGCGCAGGGTGGAGACAGACATCACAGTCAGGCGAGTCACTGAGCACAGGGTGGAGACAGACACCACAGTCAGGGAAGTCACTGAGCGCAGGGATGTGACAGAAACCACAATCAGGTGAGTCACTGAGCACAGGGATGAGACAGACACCACAGTCAGGGGAGTCACTGAGCACAGGGATGAGACAGACACCACAGTCAGGGGAGTCACTGAGCACAGGGTGGAGACAGACACCACAGTCAGGAGAGTCACTGAGCACAGGGTGGAGACAGACACCACAGTCAGGGGAGTCACTGAGCGCAGGGTGGAGACAGACATCACAGTCAGGCGAGTCACTGAGCACAGGGTGGAGATAGACACCACAGTCAGGGAAGTCACTGAGCGCAGGGATGAGACAGAAACCACAATCAGGTGAGTCACTGAGCACAGGGATGAGACAGACACCACAGTCAGGGGAGTCACTGAGCACAGGGATGAGACAGACACCACAGTCAGGGGAGTCACTGAGCACAGGGTGGAGACAGACACCACAGTCAGGTGAGTCACTGAGCACAGGGTGGAGACAGACACCACAGTCAGGGGAGTCACTGAGCACAGGGTGGAGACAGACACCACAGTCAGGGGAGTCACTGAGCACAGGGTGGAGACAGACACCACAGTCAGGAGAGTCACTGAGCACAGGGTGGAGACAGACACCACAGTCAGGGGAGTCACTGAGCGCAGGGTGGAGACAGACATCACAGTCAGGCGAGTCACTGAGCACAGGGTGGAGACAGACACCACAGTCAGGGAAGTCACTGAGCGCAGGGATGTGACAGAAACCACAATCAGGTGAGTCACTGAGCACAGGGATGAGACAGACACCACAGTCAGGGGAGTCACTGAGCACAGGGATGAGACAGACACCACAGTCAGGGGAGTCACTGAGCACAGGGTGGAGACAGACACCACAGTCAGGAGAGTCACTGAGCACAGGGTGGAGACAGACACCACAGTCAGGGGAGTCACTGAGCGCAGGGATGAGACAGAAACCACAATCAGGTGAGTCACTGAGCACAGGGATGAGACAGACACCACAGTCAGGGGAGTCACTGAGCACAGGGATGAGACAGACACCACAGTCAGGGGAGTCACTGAGCACAGGGATGAGACAGACACCACAGTCAGGGGAGTCACTGAGCACAGGGATGAGACAGACACCACAGTCAGGGGAGTCACTGAGCACAGGGTGGAGACAGACACCACAGTCAGGAGAGTCACTGAGCACAGGGTGGAGACAGACACCACAGTCAGGGGAGTCACTGAGCGCAGGGTGGAGACAGACATCACAGTCAGGCGAGTCACTGAGCACAGGGTGGAGATAGACACCACAGTCAGGGAAGTCACTGAGCGCAGGGATGAGACAGAAACCACAATCAGGTGAGTCACTGAGCACAGGGATGAGACAGACACCACAGTCAGGGGAGTCACTGAGCACAGGGATGAGACAGACACCACAGTCAGGGGAGTCACTGAGCACAGGGATGAGACAGACACCACAGTCAGGGGAGTCACTGAGCACAGGGAGGAGACAGACACCACAGTCAGGTGAATCACTGAGCACAGGGTGGAGACAGACACCACAGTCAGGGGAGTCACTGAGCACAGGGTTAGAGACAGACACCACAGTCAGGGGAGTCACCGAGCACAGGGTGGAGACAGACACCACAGTCAGGTGAGTCACTGAGCACAGGGATGAGACAGATACCACAGTCAGATGAGACACTGAGGGCAGGGTGGAGACAGACACCACCGTCAGGGGAGTCACTGAGCGCAGGGTGGAGACAGACACCACAGTCAGATGAGTCACTGAGCACAGGGTGGAGACAGACACCACAGTCAGGTGAGTCACTCAGCACAGGGATGAGACAGACACCACAGTCAGGGGAGTCACTGAGCACAGGGTGGAGACAGACACCACAGTCAGATGAGTCACTGAGAGGGATGAGACAGACACCACAGTCAGGTGAGTCACTGAGCACAGGGTGGAGACAGACACCACAGTCAGGGGAGTCACTGAGCACAGGGTGGAGACAGACACCACAGTCAGGAGAGTCACTGAGCGCAGGGATGAGACAGACACCACAGTCAGGGGAGTCACTGAGCGCAGGGTGGAGACAGACATCACAGTCAGGCGAGTCACTGAGCACAGGGTGGAGACAGACACCACAGTCAGGGAAGTCACTGAGCGCAGGGATGTGACAGAAACCACAATCAGGTGAGTCACTGAGCACAGGGATGAGACAGACACCACAGTCAGGGGAGTCACTGAGCACAGGGATGAGACAGACACCACAGTCAGGGGAGTCACTGAGCACAGGGTGGAGACAGACACCACAGTCAGGAGAGTCACTGAGCACAGGGTGGAGACAGACACCACAGTCAGGGGAGTCACTGAGCGCAGGGATGAGACAGAAACCACAATCAGGTGAGTCACTGAGCACAGGGATGAGACAGACACCACAGTCAGGGGAGTCACTGAGCACAGGGATGAGACAGACACCACAGTCAGGGGAGTCACTGAGCACAGGGATGAGACAGACACCACAGTCAGGGGAGTCACTGAGCACAGGGATGAGACAGACACCACAGTCAGGGGAGTCACTGAGCACAGGGTGGAGACAGACACCACAGTCAGGAGAGTCACTGAGCACAGGGTGGAGACAGACACCACAGTCAGGGGAGTCACTGAGCGCAGGGTGGAGACAGACATCACAGTCAGGCGAGTCACTGAGCACAGGGTGGAGATAGACACCACAGTCAGGGAAGTCACTGAGCGCAGGGATGAGACAGAAACCACAATCAGGTGAGTCACTGAGCACAGGGATGAGACAGACACCACAGTCAGGGGAGTCACTGAGCACAGGGATGAGACAGACACCACAGTCAGGGGAGTCACTGAGCACAGGGATGAGACAGACACCACAGTCAGGGGAGTCACTGAGCACAGGGAGGAGACAGACACCACAGTCAGGTGAATCACTGAGCACAGGGTGGAGACAGACACCACAGTCAGGGGAGTCACTGAGCACAGGGTTAGAGACAGACACCACAGTCAGGGGAGTCACCGAGCACAGGGTGGAGACAGACACCACAGTCAGGTGAGTCACTGAGCACAGGGATGAGACAGATACCACAGTCAGATGAGACACTGAGGGCAGGGTGGAGACAGACACCACCGTCAGGGGAGTCACTGAGCGCAGGGTGGAGACAGACACCACAGTCAGATGAGTCACTGAGCACAGGGTGGAGACAGACACCACAGTCAGGTGAGTCACTCAGCACAGGGATGAGACAGACACCACAGTCAGGGGAGTCACTGAGCACAGGGTGGAGACAGACACCACAGTCAGATGAGTCACTGAGAGGGATGAGACAGACACCACAGTCAGGTGAGTCACTGAGCACAGGGTGGAGACAGACACCACAGTCAGGGGAGTCACTGAGCACAGGGTGGAGACAGACACCACAGTCAGGAGAGTCACTGAGCGCAGGGATGAGACAGACACCACAGTCAGGAGAGTCACTGAGCACAGGGATGAGACAGACACCACAGTCAGGGGAGTCACTGAGCGCAGGGTGGAGACAGACATCACAGTCAGGTGAGTCACTGAGCACAGGGTGGAGACAGACAACACAGTCAGGGGAGTCACTGAGCGCAGGGTGGAGACAGAAATCACAGTCAGGGGAGTCACTGAGCACAGGGATGAGACAGACATGACAGTCAGATTAGACACTGAGGGCAGGGTGGAGACAGACACCACAGTCAGGGGAGTCACTGAGCGCAGGGTGGAGACAGACACCACAGTCAGGAGAGTCACTGAGCACAGGGATGAGACAGACACCACAGTCAGGGGAGTCACTGAGCGCAGGGTGGAGACAGACATCACAGTCAGGTGAGTCACTGAGCACAGGGTGGAGACAGACACCACAGTCAGGGGATTCACTGAGCGCAGGGTGGAGACAGACATCACAGTCAGGTGAGTCACTGAGCACAGGGATGAGACAGACATGACAGTCAGATTAGACGCTGAGGGCAGGGTGGAGACAGACACCACAGTCAGGGGAGTCACTGAGCGCAGGGTGGAGACAGACATCACAGTCAGGTGAGTCACTGAGCACAGGGATGAGACAGACAACACAGTCAGGTGAGTCACTGAGGGCAGGGAGGAGACAGACACCACAGTCAGGTGAGTCACTGAGTGCAGGGATAAGACAGACACCACAGTCAGGAGAGTCACTGAGCACAGGGTGGAGACAGACACCACAGTCAGGTGAGTCACTGAGCACAGGGTGGAGACAGACACCACAGTCAGGGGAGTCACTGAGCACAGGGTGGAGACAGACACCACAGTCAGGAGAGTCACTGAGCACAGGGTGGAGACAGACACCACAGTCAGGGGAGTCACTGAGCGCAGGGATGAGACAGAAACCACAATCAGGTGAGTCACTGAGCACAGGGATGAGACAGACACCACAGTCAGGGGAGTCACTGAGCACAGGGATGAGACAGACACCACAGTCAGGGGAGTCACTGAGCACAGGGATGAGACAGACACCACAGTCAGGGGAGTCACTGAGCACAGGGTGGAGACAGACACCACAGTCAGGAGAGTCACTGAGCACAGGGTGGAGACAGACACCACAGTCAGGGGAGTCACTGAGCGCAGGGTGGAGACAGACATCACAGTCAGGCGAGTCACTGAGCACAGGGTGGAGATAGACACCACAGTCAGGGAAGTCACTGAGCGCAGGGATGAGACAGAAACCACAATCAGGTGAGTCACTGAGCACAGGGATGAGACAGACACCACAGTCAGGGGAGTCACTGAGCACAGGGATGAGACAGACACCACAGTCAGGGGAGTCACTGAGCACAGGGATGAGACAGACACCACAGTCAGGGGAGTCACTGAGCACAGGGAGGAGACAGACACCACAGTCAGGTGAATCACTGAGCACAGGGTGGAGACAGACACCACAGTCAGGGGAGTCACTGAGCACAGGGTTAGAGACAGACACCACAGTCAGGGGAGTCACCGAGCACAGGGATGAGACAGACACCACAGTCAGGGGAGTCACTGAGCACAGGGAGGAGACAGACACCACAGTCAGGTGAATCACTGAGCACAGGGTGGAGACAGACACCACAGTCAGGGGAGTCACTGAGCACAGGGTTAGAGACAGACACCACAGTCAGGAGAGTCACTGAGCACAGGGTGGAGACAGACACCACAGTCAGGGGAGTCACTGAGCGCAGGGTGGAGACAGACATCACAGTCAGGCGAGTCACTGAGCACAGGGTGGAGACAGACACCACAGTCAGGGAAGTCACTGAGCGCAGGGATGTGACAGAAACCACAATCAGGTGAGTCACTGAGCACAGGGATGAGACAGACACCACAGTCAGGGGAGTCACTGAGCACAGGGATGAGACAGACACCACAGTCAGGGGAGTCACTGAGCACAGGGTGGAGACAGACACCACAGTCAGGAGAGTCACTGAGCACAGGGTGGAGACAGACACCACAGTCAGGGGAGTCACTGAGCGCAGGGTGGAGACAGACATCACAGTCAGGCGAGTCACTGAGCACAGGGTGGAGATAGACACCACAGTCAGGGAAGTCACTGAGCGCAGGGATGAGACAGAAACCACAATCAGGTGAGTCACTGAGCACAGGGATGAGACAGACACCACAGTCAGGGGAGTCACTGAGCACAGGGATGAGACAGACACCACAGTCAGGGGAGTCACTGAGCACAGGGTGGAGACAGACACCACAGTCAGGTGAGTCACTGAGCACAGGGTGGAGACAGACACCACAGTCAGGGGAGTCACTGAGCACAGGGTGGAGACAGACACCACAGTCAGGGGAGTCACTGAGCACAGGGTGGAGACAGACACCACAGTCAGGAGAGTCACTGAGCACAGGGTGGAGACAGACACCACAGTCAGGGGAGTCACTGAGCGCAGGGTGGAGACAGACATCACAGTCAGGCGAGTCACTGAGCACAGGGTGGAGACAGACACCACAGTCAGGGAAGTCACTGAGCGCAGGGATGTGACAGAAACCACAATCAGGTGAGTCACTGAGCACAGGGATGAGACAGACACCACAGTCAGGGGAGTCACTGAGCACAGGGATGAGACAGACACCACAGTCAGGGGAGTCACTGAGCACAGGGTGGAGACAGACACCACAGTCAGGAGAGTCACTGAGCACAGGGTGGAGACAGACACCACAGTCAGGGGAGTCACTGAGCGCAGGGATGAGACAGAAACCACAATCAGGTGAGTCACTGAGCACAGGGATGAGACAGACACCACAGTCAGGGGAGTCACTGAGCACAGGGATGAGACAGACACCACAGTCAGGGGAGTCACTGAGCACAGGGATGAGACAGACACCACAGTCAGGGGAGTCACTGAGCACAGGGATGAGACAGACACCACAGTCAGGGGAGTCACTGAGCACAGGGTGGAGACAGACACCACAGTCAGGAGAGTCACTGAGCACAGGGTGGAGACAGACACCACAGTCAGGGGAGTCACTGAGCGCAGGGTGGAGACAGACATCACAGTCAGGCGAGTCACTGAGCACAGGGTGGAGATAGACACCACAGTCAGGGAAGTCACTGAGCGCAGGGATGAGACAGAAACCACAATCAGGTGAGTCACTGAGCACAGGGATGAGACAGACACCACAGTCAGGGGAGTCACTGAGCACAGGGATGAGACAGACACCACAGTCAGGGGAGTCACTGAGCACAGGGATGAGACAGACACCACAGTCAGGGGAGTCACTGAGCACAGGGAGGAGACAGACACCACAGTCAGGTGAATCACTGAGCACAGGGTGGAGACAGACACCACAGTCAGGGGAGTCACTGAGCACAGGGTTAGAGACAGACACCACAGTCAGGGGAGTCACCGAGCACAGGGTGGAGACAGACACCACAGTCAGGTGAGTCACTGAGCACAGGGATGAGACAGATACCACAGTCAGATGAGACACTGAGGGCAGGGTGGAGACAGACACCACCGTCAGGGGAGTCACTGAGCGCAGGGTGGAGACAGACACCACAGTCAGATGAGTCACTGAGCACAGGGTGGAGACAGACACCACAGTCAGGTGAGTCACTCAGCACAGGGATGAGACAGACACCACAGTCAGGGGAGTCACTGAGCACAGGGTGGAGACAGACACCACAGTCAGATGAGTCACTGAGAGGGATGAGACAGACACCACAGTCAGGTGAGTCACTGAGCACAGGGTGGAGACAGACACCACAGTCAGGGGAGTCACTGAGCACAGGGTGGAGACAGACACCACAGTCAGGAGAGTCACTGAGCGCAGGGATGAGACAGACACCACAGTCAGGGGAGTCACTGAGCGCAGGGTGGAGACAGACATCACAGTCAGGCGAGTCACTGAGCACAGGGTGGAGACAGACACCACAGTCAGGGAAGTCACTGAGCGCAGGGATGTGACAGAAACCACAATCAGGTGAGTCACTGAGCACAGGGATGAGACAGACACCACAGTCAGGGGAGTCACTGAGCACAGGGATGAGACAGACACCACAGTCAGGGGAGTCACTGAGCACAGGGTGGAGACAGACACCACAGTCAGGAGAGTCACTGAGCACAGGGTGGAGACAGACACCACAGTCAGGGGAGTCACTGAGCGCAGGGATGAGACAGAAACCACAATCAGGTGAGTCACTGAGCACAGGGATGAGACAGACACCACAGTCAGGGGAGTCACTGAGCACAGGGATGAGACAGACACCACAGTCAGGGGAGTCACTGAGCACAGGGATGAGACAGACACCACAGTCAGGGGAGTCACTGAGCACAGGGATGAGACAGACACCACAGTCAGGGGAGTCACTGAGCACAGGGTGGAGACAGACACCACAGTCAGGAGAGTCACTGAGCACAGGGTGGAGACAGACACCACAGTCAGGGGAGTCACTGAGCGCAGGGTGGAGACAGACATCACAGTCAGGCGAGTCACTGAGCACAGGGTGGAGATAGACACCACAGTCAGGGAAGTCACTGAGCGCAGGGATGAGACAGAAACCACAATCAGGTGAGTCACTGAGCACAGGGATGAGACAGACACCACAGTCAGGGGAGTCACTGAGCACAGGGATGAGACAGACACCACAGTCAGGGGAGTCACTGAGCACAGGGATGAGACAGACACCACAGTCAGGGGAGTCACTGAGCACAGGGAGGAGACAGACACCACAGTCAGGTGAATCACTGAGCACAGGGTGGAGACAGACACCACAGTCAGGGGAGTCACTGAGCACAGGGTTAGAGACAGACACCACAGTCAGGGGAGTCACCGAGCACAGGGTGGAGACAGACACCACAGTCAGGTGAGTCACTGAGCACAGGGATGAGACAGATACCACAGTCAGATGAGACACTGAGGGCAGGGTGGAGACAGACACCACCGTCAGGGGAGTCACTGAGCGCAGGGTGGAGACAGACACCACAGTCAGATGAGTCACTGAGCACAGGGTGGAGACAG